>NC_062555.1:24942751-26142751 GCF_016906955.1 Phacochoerus africanus | reverse complement strand
CCACCAAGTGAGGCCAGGGATTGAACCTGTGTCCTTATGGATATGTTACTGCTGAGCCATGACGGGAATTCCCTGTCTTAGCAAATCTTGTTTTCTTTATCCCTTTCTCTTCAGCTATAATAACTTCTTTTAGGAATAAATCCCTCTTTGCTGCTGATTTTCCATTTTTACCAGCCATGTAACCCAGTATCAGATTATCCATCTTTCTAGTCTTTAGCTCATGTGGACATTTGAATGGCCTCTTTTTTCTTAAATTGGAACCTTAGGCCAGAGAATCCTTTGTATCCCTTATGTCCTGCACAAAAAGTTATTTCTAAGCCCACTTTTGCATTTTGGAAGTTTTCGTCTATGGGGATACTGTTTATATGAACCCGCAGCACTTTGCTTCTGGCTGTATTTTAGCACTTACTGTGTTCTTATGGATACGCCTGATAAAGTAATACATGGATGTATAGATAAGTCCAGTATAGTAATATGTAGATGTGCAAAAGTGTCTGAGAGAGTAATCATACAAAGATAGATGTGTAGATGTGTCTAACGTAGTAATAGATAGACTACAAATGTGTCTGAGTGTCTACTTACCTTGCTTCAGATAAGCTCTTCAAAAACCAGGGCATGACTTATTAATTGTATATGTGCTAAGGAAAAGCTTATTGCAGTAGCTGGCATGTTTAGTGAATATTTACAGAATGAATAACAGAAACTGGACCCAGCATAGTGCCTGGCCATTGGTCAAATGAGTTGTTGATCAGATTAATTCACGGAACGCTGCCCTTGTAGAAGTGATCCTCCGTGTGTGCTGGTGTGACGGTGGCGGGGAGGCTAGTAGTCCATGACCGACAGAACCGAGGGCTGTGCTCAGGCTTCCCCCATTGAGGACCACACCTGCTCTGCTGTCTCCTCACGTCACAGGATTCCCTGGGACACGTGCTGTTGGGGCTGCCTTTTATTTACACCCATCCACATGTGCCAGAAACTCAGGAAAACCCTAACGTTTAGAAAGTAGAACTTTGATGAATCATGCATACAATAAAGCGGTTTAGGAGGCTTTACATATTGCCCGAAATGGAAAAAAATCTGCGAGTGAAATGTGCTTGCCGTGGTTTTGCTTGAGCTTTGTGTTCATTAGGAAACTCTTTCTGAGTCCCTCTCAACCCAGATGCGCTAGAATAAATTAAGAGAAATCTTTGAGTGAAAGGTTATGGAGGAAAGCATACATTATGGAAGAGAGCAAAACTTACTTTCTAATCCTTGCTTTCCAGTGTGGTTCTTTAGAAGCATATCTTTGAGATGTGCAGTTTTTGTTCTAGATAGAAAATAGGAGCAGCTGTCCTTTTCTGTTTGGCTCTGAGCCTTGCCTCCTTCCTGCGGCACCAAAGGGTAAAAAGCAGTCACATTTCAGTGCTCAGTATTTGTGGGGTTTTTTTTTTGCTTTTTAGGGCCATACCCACAGCATATGGAGGTTCCCAGGCTAGGGGTCCAATCAGAGCTACAGCTGCTGACCCACACCACAGCAGTACCAGATCTGAGCAACGTCTGTGACCTACACCACAGCTCACAGCAACACTGGATCCTTAACCCACCGAGCAAGGCCAGGGATCAAACCTGCGTCCTCATGGATACTAGTCGGGTTCATTAATTGCTGAGCCACGGCAGGAACTCCAGTATTTGTTGATTATTACGTTGATAGGGATGCTGCAGAGTTTATATTTTGATAGTTTGATTCCGATTTGTTTCATTAGGTGCTTGTATTTGTTCATATGTTCTTTAATTTTGCTGCTTTAATCCAAGGTGACCTCTTGGTTTTTACTCTGAGCAATCCCCACTGTCCCATGCGGACGTGTGCTCTTGCAGTGCTGTCTTCTTGGACTGTTGTTTGGCCACTATTTTGTTCAGGTTCTTTTTTGGAACTTTCTTGTTTTCTTGATTTTTAAGTCATATATTTCTGATAAACTTTTGATAACTGTTCTCTCATTTGGAGAGAGTATTGAGATCGTGAGCAAATAATATCCCTCCTTCTTTTCCTCCAGAATTTTATTTTTGATTTGTGAGTTAGAGGGCAGTAATTTACCTTTTAAAATGCACATTTTACAGTGCATATACAGTACTAGCAGTAGACATTTTTGGGATGCTTTAAGCGAGAGGCTATAGAATTATTTTAGGTAACAATGAAAATCGAAAGGATTAAGTGTGAAGTATGTTCTCAGTCACTTCCAAAAGAATTCCTCTTCTGGGGAAATAGCTTTTAATATTTAACATTCAGAAACCTTTCCCACTTAAAGCTCTCAGGCTTATGCCAAAAGAATATTATGGACAGTAGAAGAGTTTTTTTATTCAAGCTAAAAAGCATTCAAGATAGTGTTGAGAAACACTTGAGATACTGTGGTCTTCTTACGTTGTTAGGTTGAATGGTATTCCTGCCGTATTTATTTGGGCATAGTTACATTCTTTTTTTTTTTTTTTTTTGCCGTGCCCATGGTGTGTCGAAATTCCCAGGCCAGGGTTCAAACCTGGGCCACAGCAGTGACCTGCTCCACTGTAGTGACAATGCTGGATCCTTAACCTGTGGCCCCACAAGAGAACTCCCATATTTAGATTTTTAGTTTACATACATGAAGGATTTTAGTTTATTCCAGGTGGTGATTTAATTTTATCTGTGGAAAAGGGTGTATTGTTTCATGTTTCTGTGGAAGGTCAGCTCTTGGGCCTGGTGGGGGTACTTGCCAAAGATCCTTCAGAACTGATTTTCTAAAGGTATTTAGGAAGTTAGTACCACTTGGGGTCTTAGGGCACATTGTGCAGAAGAGGAATAGCAGAGGCTTAGAACGGGAAGTTTCCTTACAGAGCACCTGGGGCGACCCATTCAGAGGGAAGATGCTTCCTCTTCTTCTTCTTTTTTTAAATTAAAGTATAGTTGCTGAACAGTGTTTCTTAAGTTTCTCTCATACCCAGTCACACACAGGTCCCTGTGCTGTACAGTAGGGCCCCATGGCCCACCCATTCCAAATGTAACAGTTTGCATCCGCCAACCCCAAACACCCGTGCACCCCACTGCCCCCGCTCCTGCAACACAAGTCTGCCCTCCTTGGGCACCTCTTGGGGCTCCTGGGGCCCCTCTGCTCACGCTGTGCAGGTGCCTTGTTCCCTGCTGCCCGGTGACAGCACAGTGACCCTCACAGCCAGCGCCGCCGTGCAGGCTGCCCCACCCTAGGCACCCTCTGCTCACCCTCTTCGGGTCAGAACCTCTCTACGTAGGTGGTGTTACGTAGCATGTTTATCTGATTAAAGTGGTTCCCAGTGAGGTGTGAACAACTGATAGACAGCCCTCAAGGGAGCACCTGAATTTTAAAGAAAGCCTGTACCCTTGAATTAATTAAAAAGATAGGCAACTTGCTAGCGTGGAGAGATCTCTCTGAACAAAGGATCCAATGGACCTCTGTCAATTTCTAGTTAGGTTTTATCAACCCCTCATCTATAATGATATTATTGGTAATTCGTGATTAACAACTTTTATCTCTAAGTCTATTTAGAGTATTTATTTGTTCAGTGAGTTTCATGAAGACTTCTCTTGTTTATAAGTTCTCAGTTAATGAAATAAAGCTGTCATGGTTAGAGAGCCTTATTTACCAGTTTATTTTCTCTGATTAGGCTTCCAGGTAGATGTATTATAGAAATAGAAATAAAAACTATGTCTCTGATTTTTATGATATGTCAGTAAATGTGCCAAGAGCCTACAAATCCTGTTCATTTTCACTACAACTGCGTGAAGTAGCGACTGTTACCCTTTCATAATGGTGAGGAAATGGGAGTTCCTGTCATGGCTCAGTGGTTAATGACGCCGACCAGGAACCATGAGGTTGTGGGTTTGATCCCTGGCCTCGCTCAGTGGGTTAAGGATCCGGTGTTGCCTTGAGCTGTGGTGTAGGATCCCGTGTTGCTGTGGCTCTAGCATAGACCGGTGGCTACAGCTCTGATGAGACCCCTAGCCTGGGAATCTCCATGTGCCACGGGTGCGGTCCTAGAAAAGACAAAAAAAAAAAAGGTGAGGAAATGGAATCTCAGATTAAATAACTTGCTCAAGCCACAGCTCCGTGAGGTGAGACTGCAGTTTGGGTCTGTGGTTCTGATTCTACAACCATCTTGCTGTGCTCGCTTTAACATAATCCTCTTTTTCGAATAGCATCATATATATTTTTTTGCCACAATTTCAGAAAGCCATCCTTTTAGAAAATCCCCAATTCTAGGCTTGACCAGAGTTCTCGTGGTATTATATTAAAAATGAGCAGATGAAGATGAACAGCCGAAAATGGGAAGAAGAGTATGGACATCATAGGACGTGTTCAGCCTTCTTTCATTCACTGTGAGTGTTTCCTCTGAGCGCCAGTTAAGGTGTCAGACTCAGATGCAAAGCAGTTAAGAAGACGACCTCCTGAGAGAGGGAGTGTCAGCTTCAAGTCGGTGGTTGTAATCGTGTCATGTCCTGAGGGCTGTGGTCGAGGTTTCACAGTATGTTCCTGAGTGTGAGGAGGGCGGCTCACTCAGCCATGCGGGCCACAGGGAACGTGGGGAGGACGTGGGGAGGTCGGGGTGTCTGGAAGCGGTGGAGGGGGAGACAGCCACATCTGGTCGGCCCTCAGTTGGGTACCAGCTGGCCATCTCTTTCTACAGTTAGTTGTTTGACTTCGTATTCAAAATCTCATGTGAATAAGAGTAAAGAATATTCTGCCTTTGGTCTAAATATTGGTAACTAAGGAAGCTGACTGAGAAGCATGGTCTCTGCTGCAAGTGTCAGCTGCACCAGCTGGGGATGGTTGGGTTAGTTGTGTTTACTCAAGAGGCTAAAACTGACCCAAAATATCTGTTCAGTGGATATTGTTCAATTGTTGAGGCACTTTTTTTTAAGGTCCTGAGATGGCTTTTACAGCAAAGAAAACTGAAGTGTATTGAGAGGCATTACTATTAAATTATTTTCTTCTTTAAAAAGGTGTCAACTTTATCAAAGATGTGTAATTTGTGAAAGTGAAGCTACAGAAATAAAAGATGTAAAAAGAAGCTGCTGAGTAATATACTGTTTTTGATATTTGCCTTGTGGCAGTCTGTCTTGAGCGTGGTCTTCATTGCCTGGCTTATGTGGACACTGGATTTTAGGTTTTTGGGTTCTAGCATCTATTTGGGTCTCTTATGGATTTTTCAGAAGGTTTTAATCCTTTGGATGATGTTCAATAGTTGCTTAAATTATACTTTGTTATTAAGGTGAAATTAGTAAAAGCTTGTCCTTATTTCTAGAAATTATTTTAGATTTCTTAAATCTTTAAAAAAAAAACTTTAAAGAACTTTGAACGGCTATAGATTTTTATCATCGCAAGCAATAAGTGCTTTATTTGAATTTTTTTTTTTTTTTTGGTAGAACTGTTGATAAACCACAAACTCTGTAACGTGGACAGAACTGGTAACGATCAGATAGAGCCTTTTCCTCTTTCACTTCCTTCTTATTTATCATTTGAATCTGAAAATAAAGCATAGAACTATCAGTTTAGTACATCTGATGGTCTTCTGCACATGTGTAGGCATCCAGAAATTAGTCATTTCAAAAATAATTTTGGTTTGGTGGCAGAAATGCACCAGCATAAAGACAGGTTTAGTGTTCAGTTTTATCATTAATTAAAATGAAGCAGTCCTTTAAAATTTTGTCACCTGAGTAGTTGTAAAATTTAGACTTCTGGTTAATTTTGATAAAAGACTATTGGAAACAACTTCTGAATTTGTGAAGAAAACATTGAAATGAAAGACGAGTAAGTTCAGAAGTGTGTTAATGGCCTGAACATCATATATCCTCAAGCTCTTTGCATTAAAAATACGTGGAAGTGGTTCAGGAAGGAGTCTTAAATGGCTTTTTTTTTTTCTTTTTGACATTGCAGTGTATTTTGGATGTGATGTTTGGAAGAAGAAGTTGTGTAATATTTGGGGAATTTTTTTCAAGGTCTTAGTTATTGTTAGTCTTTTCTATAAATTAAAATGGTATCTTCTACTTAATAATTAATTGTAAGCAATTCATGAAGTTAACTTATTTTTTGGAAAATAATGTGTTATGTCTTTTTATTTTGTTCTTATTACCGCAGAGGACCTGAGAGCTAAGTTTTGGAGTTGTAGTTTTGCTTGGAAATGTGTGATTTTGGCACAGAGGATCTGTAGAATAATCATTAGCCGTAAGGGGCAGCATACTTTTATCAAGATTATGTGTTGCTGGTGTTTACTGTGTACAAGTTTAGACATGTCACAGAATCAGAATAAGCTAAGAATGGTTATGAACAAAAGTACTAGTTTCCAAGTTTTTAATGGTTCGTGTTGTGTTTGTTTACAACAGTGTTTACCTTAAATCGTAGAAATATTAAAATGGAATACTAGTTGAAAGCTAGAATTTTATTTTATTTTTTAACTTGAAGTTACCTTTTTCAACATTTCATGCCATTAAACAACAGGCAGTTTCTTAAGTATTTGACAGTAGAACCTGATGATTTCTCAGTTTCCGTGCATTCATTCATTGCAGTGTCTTTGAAGCCTGTCCTTTTTTTTCTTTTTTTAAATGATTTTTATTTTTCTCCATTATAGTTGGTTTACAGTGTTCTGTCGGTTTTCTGCTGTATAGCAAGGTGACCCCGTCACACATACATATACACATTCTTTTTCTCACGTTATCCTCCATCGTGCTCCATCACAAGTGACTAGACATAGTTCCCTGTGCTACACAGCAGGATCTCCTTGCTTATCCACTCCCAAGGCAATAGTTGGCATCCATTAACCCCAGACTCCCAGTCCATCCACTCCCCCCCTCTCCCCCTTGGCCACCACAAGTCTATTCTCCAAGTCCATGATATTCTTTTCTGTGGAAAGGTTCATTTGTGCCATGTATTAGATTCCAGATATAAGTGATATCATATGGTATTTGTCTTTCTCTTTCTGACTTCACTCAGGATGAGAGTCTCTAGTTCCATCCATGTTGCTGCAAATGGCAGAAAGGTAGAATTTTAATTTGTAAACATTTATTTCATTTTTTAGCTTAAGAGTTGAAGATACAAATGAATTAAAATACTCTGTATGTGGTGGTATTCTACATTTGGTCTTTGGGCTGATGTAGATGTCCAGAGTTCTTTATGCAGCCATTGTAAAATACATTTACTTGAAGCTTACTCAATTTGTGAATTTATAGAATCTCTTGGTAATGTTTGACTCATTTCCCTCAGATACCATCCAGGTTGGCAACGACCGTTTTGTTTGTAGATGGATGTGGAAAGAAGAGTGGAGATGTCCTCATATCAATTTTTTTGCCTTCAACCTTAAGTAGTGTCATATGCTACTACTTTCTTACCTGTGGTTTATTCGGAATGGTGGCCAAAGTTTTGACAGTGAGGTCCCTGAGTGCTTCAGAATTGCCTTCTAAGTCATCCCAGTTCAAGTTATATTTACCATAGTTTACAGCTTATGTTTTTATGGTATTGTAATTCTTTGAAAATGTACGATTTGTGTTACTTTTTGGTATATTTGGTGTTTATTCTTTCATTTATGATAGGTTTAACCTATGTAATTTATACTTACTTTATAACTTCAGATGTGACTGGAATTTACCTCTCTTAGATATGGCTGAATTTAATTTGGTCAAAACACAAACAGCATGTATGCGTTGTGATTAGGGGACGTGCCAGTTCTTCTGAGTTATAATTCTTCATTTAAAATCGAAGGTTGAGGAGAGGCAGTGGTAGGTGCTTTTGCTTGGTTTCTATGCTGGAGGAGATGACTAAGCTGGAGCTCAGTGGTCTCTGAGAGGTGTCTTCCTCCCACACAAATGCTTATGACCCAGCGGGACCAGAGTCTTGAATCTTCTGCAGCTGAAGGAAAGGCCAGAGGCCCTGTTTCTCCTTCTGGAATCTGTGAGCAGTATCGTGGCCCAGTGAGGCCCTAGCTGTTTGCAGGACCTCCTGCCATCTGCAGGGAGGTGTGAAATTCTGGAATTTGTATTTGCCTTGTTTCACTTTTACTTTTTGGTATATTTGGTGTTTATTCTTTCATTTATTAGACATTTAATATTTTTATATTCCTTTGAACTTTTAGCCTTAATTCTTTAGTTTGTGATTATACTTTTAATCGTACTTTTTTTCTTATTTTATATTAGTTTCTTTTAGTCAGTTTTTAAAAGGTTTTTATTCCTTTTATTGCTTAAAAAAAATTGCTTAGTGAGGAGTTTCTTTGGTGGCTCAGCAGGTTAAGAACCTGACATAGTGTCTGTGAGGATGCAGGTTCCATCCCTGGCCTTGTTCGTGGTTTAAGGATTCAGAGTTGCCGTCAGCTGTGGTGTACATCGCAGATGCGGCTCAGATCTGGTGGTGGTGTGGCTGTGTCATAGGCCTGCAGCTGCAGCTCTGATTGGACCCCTAGCCTGGGAACTTCATGTGCTGAAAGCGAGGCCGTAAAAAGGAAAAGAAAAAAAAGAAGAATCATTTAGTGAAATACTTCCCTTCGTTTGAAAAAAGTTTTATCCTTTTTCTTTCTTTTCTTTGTCCTATTTTTTTCTTTTCATGGCCACACATGATAAGTCTAATTGTGATATGTCATCATGTAAAGATATTACATAATTTTGGGCAGTGTTCCCCACACTGTACGTTTCATACCCACAACTCATTCATTTATTTTTTAATTTTTATTTTTTATTTTTTTGCTTTTTAGGGCCACACCTGCAGCATATGGAAGTTCCCAGGCTAGGGGTTGAATCAGAGCTGCAGCTGCGAGCCTACACCACAGCCACAGCAACCACCAGATCCGAGCCGTGTCTGTGACCTGTACCACAGCTCATGGCAACACTGGCTCCTCAACCCACTGAGCGAGGCCAAGGATCGAACCCGCACCCTCACGGATACTGGTCGGGTTTCCCCTGACTCTGGAAGTTTTTACTCTTAATCCCCCCTCCCTTAATCACCTGTTTTTACCATGGCGCCAACTACCCTTTCGTTCTCTTTATCTATAATTCTTTTTCTGTTTTATTAGGTTTGTTCATTTGTTTTGTTCTTTAAATTCCATGTGTAAGTGGAATCATATAGTACTTGTCTTTCTCTGTCTCACTAACTTCACTAATACCTTCTAGGTTGATTCATGTTGTCACAGATGACAAGATTTTATTCTTTTTTTTATGGCTAAGCAAATATGCCACAGTTTACACACACACACACACACACACACACTCATCAGTTGATGGGCACTTGGGTTGCTTCCACATCTTGGCTGTTGTAAACAATGCTGCAGTGAACATAGGGGTGCGTATATGTTTTTTAATTAGTGTTTTTGTTTTCTTCAGATAAATACCCAGGAGTGGAATTGCTAGATGATATATTCTATTTTTAACTCTTTGAGGCATCGCCATACTGTTTTCCATAGTGGCTGTACCAATTTACATTCCTACCAATAGTGCATGAATGAGAGGAGGCTGAATATTATGAAAGGTGACTATCGCGGGAACTTTCAGAGCAAGCACACTCTTAAATAGGACTGATGCTTAATCTTTGAATTGGTGGTTAAATCTATTTTGAGGTGAACAGGGGTAAATGGGCTTGATGACATGATTTTCTAAAAACCTAAAATCTAGAATCCTCTTATCAATAAAACAGAACGTCTTATCTCACAGACATCACATGGCTTTTGGTCTTGGCTTTGCTACTTATTAGTTTGGTGACTTGGTAAAAGTTGCTTGACTTCTATAATTTCACTTTTCGCAGTTAAAAAAGTTTACGCTCCATATCTCAAGAATTGTCGCAAGGGTAAAATACAAAATGGCGTTAAAGTGCTTTGTAAACGACTATAAGTCACTGTGTAGATACGCGTTTTCATTTGGTTTCTATTTTTTATTTTTATTTTTTTTTGTCTTTTTGCCTTTTCTGGGGCCGCTCCCGCGGCATATGGAGGTTCCCAGGCTAGGGGTTGAATCGGAGCTGCAGCCACCGGCCTACGCCAGAGCCACAGCAACACGGGATCCAAGCCGAGTCTGCGACTTACAACACAGCTCATGGCAACGCCGGATCCTCAACCCACTGAGCAAGGCCAGGGATCAAACCCGCAACCCCATGGTTCCTAGTTGATTCGTTAACCACTGCGCCATGGTGGGAACTCCCGTTTGGTTTCTATACCATGGCTGTGAAGTATCTGAAAGAGGCGTGCTCACCTCAGTGGAAGTTAGGTGTCGGCGCTGAACCTCCCTCCTGTCGTGTTGGGTGTGATCGTTGTGGAAGAGAGGAACGTGAAAGGAAGGTCTGTGGTCACCTCCCAGGACCCATGTCGTATTGTGGAAGGGTCACACACAAGGAGGATGGAAGATGCTAAGGTATCAAAATACATTAGCTGAGGGGTTAGTTTCACTTTGAGCAGGCTGTTTGGCGGAGAATTCACATGTGCAGTCGTGAATCTGACAGCGCTCATCGAGAGGCTCGGTGGCATCAGGAGGGAGTAAGCAAGAAGTTACAGTGCGGCTTTTCTTTACACTGCTTTCTTCCCGCTTTTCCACAGGCACTAACTTCAGCAGGGAAGTGGGCATTCCGTATACGGGCACATTTTCAAGCTTCCGAGAGTTAATATTGACAAGCCGGAGGGTTATGAGACTGGGAATAAACTAAGGGCCCACATCTCAGTGGACACATTGTCAAGTGGGAGGTGTGGTGCGGTTGGTTATGAGTTCTGTGAAAACTGCTACTGAATTTTTTTTTTTTCCTTTTTGGGGCCCCACCCTCGGCATATGGAAGTTCCCAGGCTAGGGGCTGAATTGGAGCTGTAGCTGCCGGCCTACACCACAGCTGCAGCCACAGTCACGTGTTATCCGAGCTGCCTCTGTGACCTACAGCACAGCTCACTGCAATGCCGGATCCTTAACCCATAGGCCAGGAATCAGATCCTCATGGATCCTAGTCAGGTTCATTAACCACTGAGCCACGAAGGGAACTTCTGATAATAAACATTGCAATGTGGGAATGGTTAAGAATTACAGCAAATAGCCCCCGATGGGATAAATGATTAAAAGCTACTCCAGTAACTTTAATTACTTAAGAAATTGTTTAAGTTCCATATAGTATCTGGACACTTGTGGTTGCCAAGGGGGAGGGGGAGGGAGTGGGATGGATTGGGAGCTTGGGGTAAATAGATGCAGACTCTTGCCTTTGGAACGGATGAGCAATGAGATCCTGCTGTGTAGCACTGGGAACTATGTCTAGTCACTAATGATGGAGCCTGATAATGTGAGAAAAAAGAATGTATACATGTATGTGTCACCATGTTGTACAGTAGAAAAAAAAATAATGTATGGGGAAATAAAAAAATTGTTTAGGTTTTGACAGAATCTGGATTATGTACTTACAAGTGGCTTGTAAAAAAAAAAGAGTGGGTGATGAATATGAAATTTTGTCTTTATTTGAATGGTAATGGATTCATTTTGAGAACCATTGTGTTAGAGATTTAAGTCCAGCAATTACTCTTGTAGCAGAGTTCTGTTTTGTCATGATATCTGTTTTTTATAGGTAATTTTATAAAGTTTATGAAGTTTATATATTTTTTAAACCAATTTAATTTAAGATGACTCTGTATATTTCTGAGTTCTCAGTAGCAGTATTTTTCAACCTTTTTCATGTCATGACACATAGAAAGTGACAGCATTTATATAGTCATCAGGCCAGACAGACTTTATCAGTGGTGAAGAGGTAACTGGCTGGGGTTGGGGGGATCATTATATCCTCACTCTTTTTTTTTGTCTTTTGTCTTTTTAGGGCCGCACTAGCGGCATATGTAAGTTCCCAGGCTAGGGGTTGAATCAGAGCTGTTGCTGCTGGCCTACACCAGATCTGAGCCATGTCTGTGACCTACACCACAGCTCAAGGCAACACAAGATCCTTAGCCCACTGAGTGAGGCCAGGGATTGAACCCAAAACCTCATAGTTCCTAGTCGGATTCATTTCCGCTGCGCCAAGACAGAAACTCCTTTTCACTCTTCTTAACCATGAAAGGGATACGGGGTGGGAGTGGGGGGAATGTTCTCTTCATGTTTTATTTGGTAAGAGGAGAGTAGTCTGCTCCTTTATTTGCCGCTGTTTTATGCTGGATGGGAGGGCAGGACTAAAGTTAGGTTGGATTAAGAAGAACTTGGTTGGAGTTCTAACTTTGTAGTATGACCCTAAAACCTCTGAGCCTCAGTTTCTTTGTTTCTAAAGTGGGAACAGTAACAACCTTGCACCACAGAGCTGCAGTGATCAGTACAGTAATAAAATAAATATATGCATGTGCTTTTAAACAGTGGTTTTATTGTCGTTTAAGCACAGAATAAGTTCATGCTTTTCATAAGTCACAAGAAATAATAAGAATTAGATACTTTTGTTTGATATGTATGTAGTGTGTGACTCAAACTAGGAGGGTGAATTGCAAAATTTAAGTGACTGTGTAATATAAGGATTAATGAGGGAGGGAATGTATGTATTTCTTGGCATTTCAGGCAAAGGCCTAGAATGAATATTCTTTTGACAATAAATCTAATTATGGGTTCTGATAAGCAACTTTTGTATTTATTTATTGTAATTTTTTTAAATAAAAAGGATACTGAATAAAATTCAGTATTGGTGACCCAAATTTACTGAAATTCTGGATATTCATAACCATTTTTTTTCCTAAATAATGAAGCTAAGCTAAATGTCTACGGTGGCATATTCTAATTGCTGGAAAAACACCTAGGAATTAATAGCCTCTGGCCCTGCAGACTAAGGACACCAAGTAGTGGGTGAATACGTTAATTCTGTCCACGACAATTGACTAATTAAAATGTTTTCCTCCATCATGTTAACTCTGTGTTTAGGAGAATTCCTGGCACTTTTATTGACAAATAAGTCTGATACCATTGAAGAAATGAGGTTTTTGTTTTATCGTGCATCTGGAGCCTAAGGGAACCCACCCTTGCTGGAGTGAGGCTGCTGTTCTGAGCCCATGACCAGTGGGTGCGGCAGTCTTGTCCAGCCAAGGAGCTGTCAGGCTCTATTTTTAGCTGCAGTTTTTCTCCACCTGGGGCCTGCAAATTCTCATGTTTGAGAGACACTGACCTCCAGAACAAGCCTTGTGTCCTTCATGAGCTGGGCTCAGACGACCCGTTTAGACTTGATTTTATTGCTCCACATCCCTCGTCACTCAAATCTTAGGTGATCGTAAGGTGCGTTTCCTTTCTGTCTCGCGTGCCATTACCTGACACTTCTATATGTAATCTCCCTCAGCATCCTTGGGGGATTGGTTCCAGGACCCAGGATCTGAGGATGCTCACATCCAGTCCTGTGGTTGACCCTCCCTGCCTGTGGATTCCACATCCATGGATATGGTTGGAGGGCCAGCTATATATTAATTGGAAAAAAAAAAAACCAAAAAACAAACCATGTAAGTGGTCCTGTGTTGTTCAGGGGTCCCCTGAGGTCTGCCTGTATGATTGTACCAGTCACCGCTGAGTGCACGTAAACCTGTCATTAGGGTACACATTTGTTTTAATGGTAATTCTCTAAAGTTTATGTTTTCTCTCTTGGCATCACTTAAAAAAGTTTTTTGGTAACAGTCTTTTAAAATATAAAATTAACATAAATAATTAAAAAAATTATTACCATTATACATAGAGAAATACAAAAAAAAAAAAAAAAGTAAGTCTCTGCGCATCTCAGATCCAGGGAACCTTAGCACCCCTTCCTAGAGAATGCAACATGGGCCGTTTCTCTTATATCCTTTCAGAAAAATTTCAGTGCATCTGCTGACATATTTATATAAATATTCCCTTGGGTGCATATACGGATACATTCCTTGCAAACTGTTATTGCTTTGCTTTATTTAGTTTAGTTTGCAAATTCTTCTGCTTTAGCCCACAGAGCTCTGGCTGATTGCTGCCTAGTGTGCTTGCGGCATATGGAAGTTCCTTGGCCAGGGATCTGAGCTGTAGCAGCACCAGATCCTTTCCCCACTGCCCTTGGCTGGAGATAGAACCCCAGCTGCCACAGAGATAACTGGATCCTTAACCTGCTGCACTACAGTGGGAACTCCAGTGTTTAACTTATGCTAATGCCAGTTCTCTTCTGTCCTTATGAATACAATGTATTATTTTCATTCAGAGAGCCATTATTGAATTCCTCAAGTAAGATAAGACAAAAAAGCATGTCTTTTCTCCTGCCTACCGATTCTGTTTAGGTTTCTGGATAGAGTTCTGTTGCTCTTAATGTCTCTCCTTATTTTGCTTTTCATCTGTCTTCCTTCATTGACTGACTGCTCTTGCCCCAGCTCTTCCGTCCGGCCTCCTGGTGCCCCTTCCTCCCTCCGTGGGCCGCAGAGGCTGTGCTATAGGTGTCACCTCTTCTTTCTCCCTCCCAGCCACCTTCACACTCTCTGTACCTTCACATGTCCTGAACCAGCTAGTTTCCCAAGCAGTCAGAGTAGTCTGTTAAACTTTTAATCTCTGTGACACACAGCTGTTGCTTCTGTGCTTGTCTGTCTGTCTATCATTTATCCATCTGAGTGTATAAAACGTCATTCCTGATGCTGAAAGGAATGCAGAGATGATACTGGTCCCCGTCATCAAGAATTTATAATCGAGTGAGAGAGAGAGAACATACATAGGGTTCATTAAGTTTGTTAGATTTGGACTCTTTCCAAGCCCCATCTGTAGCTGCTACTCTCAGTAAAAGATTGAATGCTTGAGAAGCCAATAATCATAACTAGATATGATAAGATTTTCATTCTTCTTTCGATTTATGGAAGTGCCTCTGTTAATATATGCTCTGAATGTGACCACTTCTCATCTGAAGATTCTTTTATTAATAAGGAAGCTCTGAGGAAGAGCTGTTCTGAGTCAATCAGTGGAAAGTAGTGGATCACAACTGGTCTTTGGTTTTCCTGTTTTTTTTTTTTTAATTTATTTTAATTTTTTATTTGTACAAGGTTTGCGAAGCTCTCCAGGCTGTTAAAAACTTACCCTTTTGACCTTTTTTTCCTTTTTTAATTAATGCCTGGGTGAACTCAGTGTCAAGCAGATAGAGACAGCCATTATTTTCTGATGGCTTCCTTTTCTGTCAGTTTGGCAGCATTTCAGCAGGAATCCAACACTGGCCAAGTGGTGTGCTGAATGACAACTTATTTAGTGCTTAATATTTTATTTCCAGTGATGTAATATCTGATAGCTAAATAATTCTAGTTCCCCGGCCCAGGCGTTGCCAGAAGCAGGGAGAGCTCTGCTCCATTCCCGTGGCGTGTGTTTTAGCATCAAGTTGCTGCTGACACAACTCAGATATAGGTGTGACGTCTCTTGTTTTTCTTTTTTATTAGAGTTGACTTAGAATGTTGTGCCAATTTCTGCTGTACAGCAAAATGACTCAGCCACATATATAATATATATAGTCTTTTTTTTTTTATATTATCTTCCATCATGGTCTGTCCCAGGAGATTGGATATTGTTCCCTGTATTGTACAGTAGGATCTCATTGCTTATCTATTCTACATGTACTACTAACCCCAAACTCCCCATCCATCCCACTCCCTCCCCTCTCCACTTTGGCAATCACAGGTGTGTACTCTGTGAGTCTGTTTCTTTTCTGTATAGATAGGTTCATTTATATCATTTTTTAGATTCCACTTATAAATGATAATGGTTTTTGTTTTTCTCTGTCTGACTTAGCGTGATATTCTCTAGGTCCATCCATGTTGTTGCAAATGGCATTATTTTGTTTTTTTTTTTATGGCTGAGTAGTGTTCCCTTGTCTATATGTATCACATCTTCTTAAGCCATTCATCTGTTGATAGACATTGAGGTTGTTTCCTTCTTGGCTGTTAATAGTGCCGCAGTGAACATATGGGTGCATATATCTTTTTGAATTATAGTTTCGTCCAGATATGTATCAGCATGTCTCTTATTCCTGGGTGATAATTCCCTTCTTTTACCCTTTGCCATGTGTACCTCAGTTATCAAACCTGGATGTAACTTTGTGTTGGTCCTCCAGTCTCTTACTTGTAAGGAAATTGTATGTTTTTGAAAAGCAAGTAATAATATCACATGTAGCTTTGAATTCCATCTACCTAAAATAGTGCTCTGTGCTTAGTAGGCCTTTAAGTGAATGAATACTAATGAATGACTATAATGCCTATCATATTTTATAGAGTAGCTGTAATGATGGCCAGAGCCAGGTATCACATTCATCTTATTCACTAAAAGTATAAAAGATACTTTTGTAGGGAACTCATACTTCAAATACTTTAGTTATTTTTCTTTTTTGCTGCACCTGTGACATATGGAAGTTCCTGGGCCAGGGATCGAACCTGTGCCCAAGCGGTGACCTGATACATAGTGGGCTGATAATGCTGGATCCTTAACCCTCTGTGCCACAAGAGGACTCCTGTAAATACTTTTGGTTTTAACATGTGCTATATAATTATCAAATTTTTATTCTCTGTTTGACCAAATTATAACTTATTTATTTTGTCTTGAGGCAGTCTAATCAACTGTCATTTTTTTTTTGTCTTTTTGTCGTTTCTAGGGCTGCTCCCACGGCATATGGAGGTTCCCAGGCTAGGCTAGGGGTCTAATCCGAGCTGTAGCTGCCGGCCTACTCCAGAGCCACAGCAATGAGGGATCCAAGCCACGTCTGCAACCTACACCACAGCTCACGGCAACGCCGGATCCTTAACCCACTGAGCAAGGCCAGGGATCGAACCTGCAACCTCATGGTTCCTAGTCGGATTTGTTAACCACTGAGCCACGACGGGAACTCCATGTCAATTTCTTAAAATGAAAATTTTTGTTACTCTAAGCTCGTTTTCTTTTCTCAGTGTCTATCTGAATATATTAATTCACATTATTTCCCCTTACTAATTTTCTTCCCATTTAAAAAATTCTGATTATTTTCTCTTTTCATTGTTTCAGTGTCCTGAACCATTGTGTGTTTTTTCTGTTTTGCAATATGCAACAACTACTAAGAGTCATGATAATGATTATGGAAAGTATTTTCCACAGGAATTACTTACCTGGTCGTTTTGTCAATCTTGTCATAGCATGGAGGTAGCCAGGCTCACCAAGACAACTGATGGACTTTGAACCAAGACTGCCTCTGAAACCCACTCTCTCTGATATACCTCTATCTCTTCTATCAGAAGAGTGGAGTAAATTGAGGAACTTGTCCCAATCACAGAATCGAGTGAATGATTTCTTTAGTTGGAATGAAGCTTTATCTTTGCCAGGATAAACTGGAAGTTAAATCAGGGTAGCCAAATACTGTCTGTGTTGTCTGCATACGTCTGTGACTGTGAATGCGCATGTGTTTTGGGAAAAGAGATCCAGACCTCCTGCAAAAAAATTCAAGTAAAAGAAGAAAATAATATGAAGAGACTAAAAATCACTAAATCTCATTACCCAGAGAATAATATCATGATGAATATTTTGTTGAACAACCTGTTACATCTCTTTCTAAAGTACAGTGAGTATATGTGCACGAATCTTACGTACTTTTTTTTTTTTTTTGGTCTTTTTTGTTGTTGTTGTTGTTGCTATTTCTTGGGCCGCTCCCGAGGCATATGGAGGTTCCCAGGCTAGGGGTCGAATCGGAGCTGTAGCCACCGGCCTACGCCAGAGCCACAGCAACGCAGGATCCGAGCCGCGTCTGCAACCTACACCACAGCTCACGGCAACGCCGGATCGTTAACCCACTGAGCAAGGGCAGGGACTGAACCCGCAACCTCATGGTTCCTAGTCGGATTCGTTAACCACCGCGCCACAACGGGAACTCCATTACGTACTTTTTTATAAACTGGCTCCTCTGTCCATAGTCTCCTGTAATCTGACCTTGGCCACTTAATTGACAGTTTGTCATGATTGTCTTCCTGCGTCTGCAAATGGCAGTCTCCTTCATCGGATTTAATAGCTGCCTGGCATTCCATCGTGTGGGCCTACTGTGCACACGTCTCATTGTGCTTCTGTTATTGTCTGCTTTGAATAAATAGTTCTTAGAAGTATCATCGTTGGACTTCTGATATGTATTGGCATATCTTCATACATAAAGATATCTATGTTCATATCACCAGTGCAAGAGAGTACAAGAGTTCTTAACAATACTAGGTACTACTCTTTTTTTTTTTTACAATAGTAATATAATTTATGTGACTCAGCATATTCAGAATATCGTTTTTACAATGTACAAATTAAAACATCACTAAAATGTTTCCAGTTTTTTTTTAAATGTTACACTTTTTTTTTCCAACTTAAGTCTTTGAACTCCAATATGTTTTTTTTTTTTTTTTTTAATAGACCATTTTAGAGAGTGTTTATAGGTTCATGGCAGACTTGGGTGGAAGGTAGAAAGTCCCATATTGCCCCTCAGCCCCCTTCAACCTCCTCCACCAGAGTGGTTTGTTTGTTACAAGGGATGAACTTACACTGACATCTCACAATCACCCAAAGCCCATAGTTTCCTTGAGGGTTCCCTCTTGGTGGTGCACATTCCTTGGGGTCAGATAACATGTAATGTTATATGTGTAATGACACGTCTCCACCATTGCAATATCATTCCAGAGTACTTTCACTGCCCTGAAAATCCTTTGTGCTCTGCCTCTTCTTCCCCCCAAACTCTCACAACCCCTGATCTTTTGACTGTTTCCACAGTTTTGCTTTTTCCAGAGATATCTCTCCTCTTTTAAATTTTTGAAAGCATTTTTGCCTCTTTTTAACTTACTTTTGAAAAGTTGGCTATTATTTCACGTTGGCATTAGTGTTTCTTTAGTGCATTTCTGTCTTTTGCACACTCAATAAAGGTTTTCATTTTATCTATATCAACCAGTTATTTATGAAATAGTAATATTTCCCTAATATGACACTTATATTTTAATTTTGTTTATGATCTTCTTTATTCAGAAGTTTAAAATTTTCTTCTAGTCAAACTAGTCTTTTTTTATGGTTTCTCTGTTTTTTGGATTTTCCTGGGGAGCTACTGAGCCCAAGGAAGAAATTAGGAACTAATGTTTTGAATATATTTCTGATATAGGTCATCTTTATTACAGTTATATTCTTTTCTTTTTGGCCACACCTGTGGTACATGGAAGTTCCTGGGACTGAACCTGAGCCATAGCTGCGACCTGAGCTGCTACAGAGACAATGCTGGATCCTTACCCTGCTGTGCCACAGTGGGAGTTCCATTACGGTTAAATTATTAGTATACAGAGAAAAGAAAGTTAATTGAATTACGCTGATACTACTTCCTTAAATGTTAGATAAAAATTCACCAGTGAAGTCATTTGGGCTTAGAGTTTTTTATGTGGGAAGGATTTTAATTATGATTTCAATTTTTTTTATTTTTATTTTTTGTCTTTTTGCCATTTCTTGGGCCGCTCCCACGGCACATGGAGGTTCCCAGGCTAGGGGTCAAATCGGAGCTGTAGCCACTGGCCTACACCAGAGCCACAGCAACGCGGGATCTGAGCCACGCCTATAACCTACACCACAGCTCTTGGCAACTCCAGATCCTCAACCCACTGAGCAAGGGCAGGGATCGAACCCGCAACCTCATGGTTCCTAGTTGGATTCGTTAACCACTGAGCCACGACGGGAACTCCGATTTCAATTTCTGTATCACACAAATGGCTATTCGCATTTTTTTTTTTTTTTGGTTCTTCTTGTGTTAGTTTTGGTAATTTGCATCCTTTAAAGAATTTTCCTATTTCATCTAATTGTAAAATATATTTTCATGAAGCCGTTCATAGTGCTTCTCATTATCTCTTTAATTTTAAAGATCTATAGTGATAAGCCCCTGTTTTCATCCAACATTGGTGACTTGAGTATTCTCCCTTGTTTTTCTTGATCTTCCCAGCTTTGGGTGTTTACTAGTTTCATTGATATATTCAGAGACCAGTTTGAGGTTTTGTTCACTTCTCTGTTATTTGTTCTTTTTCTGTTTTATTGATTTCTGCCCTTTATTATTTTCTTCTCTCTAAATAATTTGGATTCAACTTATAGTTGCTGCTGCTGCATTTTTTTTAAATGGTTTGATGCTTTGCTTTTTTAAAAAAATTGAAGTATAGTTGATATACATATTTTATGTCACAGGTGTTTTCTAGCTTCTTAAGGTGGAAAGTTAGAGCATTGATTTTTAAACCTTTCTCCCTGATATAATCATAAATGTATAAATTTACCTTTAAGCATTGTTTCAGTTGTGCTCCACAAATTTGATGTTATATTTTCAATATTATGTAGTTGAAAATATTTTTTTATTTCCTCTCTCATTTCTTTCTTGATCCATGGGTTATTTAGAAATGTGGTTCTTCATTTCTAGATATTCAGGATATTGTAGATATTCTAGATTTCTGACTCATCATTGTTACTGCCTTAAAACATTTTAGCACATTTAATAATCATTGTTTTTCCCCCCGAGCTACACTGTAAATTGATTCAGTTCTCCCTTATATCGCAGTTGCTCTGTGTATCACATAGTGAATGATTTTTAATGGAAACCCAAGCCCCATCTTGGATTTCACACTGAAAAACCTTGTCCATATCTGTCCAGTCTTGTGTGTCTTGAATGCCTCAGGGCCACTGTGGTGTAGCCTTTGGCCCTTGGACTTGGGAGTCAGAAGTTTTGACTTCCAGGCTGAATTCTGAAACAGCCTGGACTCCTTTATAAAATGAGAAAAATCCTGTCATCCTCACAGGTTTGTGGTACGGCCCCATGAGGCACCCGTAAAAGGATGGTCACAGTCTCTGGTGAGTTGTTCACCCTCACAAGAGGTCAGGTGACTAGAGTAACTGCAGTGCTGACGTGGAAGGTGGGCAGGGGTTCCTTGCTGTCCCACCAGTGCTCTGGGATCATACCCACCCTTCGCGGTACCAGTGGGTGCTACCAGCCTCCTCTCCTCTGAGTCCTGCTGCCTGTCCAAGCCCAAATGCTGGTGAGCAGAGCACCACCGCCAGCTCCCGAGTGAGTGCAGACCCCACTGACTTTTCACTTATTTTAATGTAGGTCAGAGGACATACTCTGTATGATGTCAGTACCCAAAAATGTAAGGTCTGCTTTGTGGCCCATGATGTGGTCTGTCTTGATGAATATTCACTATGTGCTTAAATAGAGTGTATGTTTTTGTTGGATGTATTATTGTATAAATGCCAATTAGGTAAAGCTGATTGATATTGTTTTTCACATTGTTTATATCTTTACTGATTTTTGGGTCTATTTCTTTCAGTTACTGGGAGAGGAGTGATAACATCTGCAACCGTAATTATGGATTTGTTGATTTTGCCTTTTTAGTTTGGTCGGTTTTTGCTTCATGTATTTTGAAACTCTGTTATGAGATACATACATATTTTTGATTATGTTTTCTTTGTAAACTAAGCCTTTTAACATATGGAATTTCTTTCTTAGTCTCTGCTAATGCTTTTTGTCCTTAGGAATTCTATTCACTTTGAGGAATAGAATGGCTCTGCCTTTCTCTTGATAAGTGTTTGCATGAAATTCTTTTTTCCATTCATTTTTCTGAACTATCTATGTTTATTTCTTCATCTGTATTTAAAAATCTCTGTGTTTGAGTTTTCCTTTTTTATTTAGTCTGACAGTTGCTCTCTTTAATAATAGCGTTTAGTACTTTTACATTCAGTGTAATTATTGGTATTGGGTTTAAATCTCTCAGCTTATTATTTGTTTTCTAGTTGCACTATCAGGTTTTTTGTTTTGTTTTGCTTTTTAGGGCCACACCCTCGGCATATGTAGGTTCTCAGGCTAGGGGTCTAATCAGAGCCACAGGTGCCAGCCACAGCCACAGCCACAGCCACAGCAGCATGGGACCCGAGCCACATTTGCAACCTATACCACAGCTCATGGCAACACTAGATCCTTAACCCACTGATCGAGGCCAGGGATGGAACCCACCTACATCCTCATGGATCCTAGTTGGGTTCATTAACTGCTGAACCACAAAGGGAACTCCTGCACTATCAGGTTTTTAAAATAATTTTGTTTTTTTTCTTCCTACCTTCTTCTGTGTCAGTGGATTTTAAAAAGTATTTTATACTTTTCTGTTGGCTTTGTTTTTAGTAGCTCTGAGGACTGCATTATACATTAGTAAATAATCCCAGTCTACCATACATTAAAATTATAAGATCCATCCAACACTAAATTGCATTTACTTCCTCCCTTCCTTTGTGCCTTTGCTGTCATACATTTTACTTCTACATAATCCCCACAATAAATTATTGTTTGTTTAAATTAAATCAATATTAAATTATTGTTTGTTCAAATTAAATCAATTACTTTTTAAAGAAATTAGAAAATATAAAAAATAGTCTTTGGTATTTAGTTACATATTTATCATCTCTGATAGTCTTTATGTATATTTGAATTTCTATCTGGTATCATTTTC
Source organism: Phacochoerus africanus (assembly GCF_016906955.1). Classification (NCBI taxonomy): domain Eukaryota; kingdom Metazoa; phylum Chordata; class Mammalia; order Artiodactyla; family Suidae; genus Phacochoerus; species Phacochoerus africanus. Next base: position 26,120,332 of record NC_062555.1, on the reverse strand, counting down.
TTTTAGCTTGAAAAACATCTTTTAGTATTTATTGTAGGTCAGCTCTGCTGGTGAGAAGTTCTCTCCGCTTTTATTTATACGAAAATGTATACATTATTTTGAAGGATAATTTTTTAGGAAATAGTATTCTAGTTTGACAGTTTTCTCCCCCACGTTTTAAAGATACTGTTCCATTGTTTTATGGCTTGCATAATTTTTGATAAGATCTCAGCAGAAAATTTTAATCATTAGTCCTCTAAATGATAATGTATCTTTTTCTCCCTCTGGCTGCTTTGAAGGTTTTCTCTTTTTATATTGGTTTTCAGAAATTTGATTATCATGTGCCTAGATGGCGTTTTCTTTGGATTTATTCTGCCTGGGCTTTGTTGAACTCTGTTTTTGTGTGTGTGTGTGTTCAGATTCAGAAAGTTATTGACCATTATTTTTTTCAAACTGTTTTTCTCCTCTGTACTCTTCTCTTGGGACTACAGTTCATGTATGTTAGATGTTTCGCTGATCACAGAAACTCTGTTTTATATTTCTTAGTATTTTTTTGTCTCTGTGCTTCATTTTGTATAATTTCAATTATCCTGTATTCAGGTTCTTTAATCTTTTATTCTGTAGTATACTTTCTGTTAAGCCCATAGGGTGAATTTTTTGTTTCAAGTGGTATATTTTTCAGTTCTAGATTTTCCACATTTGATTCTTCTATTTTTATACTTAGATTAATTCTCTGTTCACTCATTCTGTCTTTTCCTTTAAATTCTTAGACATATTTTATGTAACTTGTATTAGTTCCTTATTGCTGCAGTATTAAATTATCACAGTCACAGTGGCTTTTGAAGCATCGCAGATTTTTTTTATCACATCACAAATCTGAAATCGGTCTCACTGAGCTAAAATCAAGGTATCAGCAGGGTTGTGTTTCTTTCTGGAAACTCTAGGAGATAATGTGTTTTCTTGCCTTTTTAAGCTTCTAGAGGCTGCTGGTCTTCCTTGGCTCATGGCCCCCTTTCATCTTCAAAGCTGGCAATGGCCAGTGAGTCTTTATCACATTGTCTCTCTGACACAGACAGACCGTTATGCTTCCCTCTTTCATGTTAAGGGCCACCTGTGTAATCCGGGGTACTCTTCCTGTTTTAAGGTCAGCTGATTAGCAACCTTAATTCCCTTTAGCCATGTTGCCTAACATACTGACAGAGTCTAGGGATTTGGACAAATAGACATCTTTTAGGGGTGGCCTGCCTTCTGTATATCTCTCAACGTATCTGCTAATTCTAATACCTGGCTCATTTTGGGGTTTGTTTCCACATGCTATCCCCATCCCACCTGCTTATGGGCTATATTTTATTGTATCTGTGCATGTCTGATAACTTTAAATTGTATACTGAATATTGTGGGTGTCATATTATTGACAGCTGAAAATTTATTCCTTATTTTAAAGGTAAATGTAAGTTTTGTTTTTGTGGGCAATCAGTTTTTGGCTGATTCAGCTTGAATCGTTCACGATTTCTTCTTTTTAATCTTTGGGTGGGTCTAGAATATTTTCCTCCCAAGGTGTATTTCCAGAGCTGTGCAGGGTCCTATTTTACCCATTTCATGGATGCGTTTCCTGGCTCAGAAACAAAGGACTTCATTGCTTATGGCACCTCACGCAGCATGAGCACCATCCCGACTGCGTCAGTTTCCCTTGCCCCTAAGGTACACGGGATGGTATGGATGGGCCTAGATGGATGCCTGCAAATGCGGCTGGTTGCATTATAGGGGAGGAACCCCATGCTTGGGGGACCCAAATAATGTATCATGTGCAGTAGTCATACCTGCCCTTTGCTCCTGGAGGGAATCTCCGTCTTCCAAGGCTCTAAGTTAATGTGCCTTTTGCTCTGGTTGGAGACAGTCTCTGTCTTCCGAGGCTGTTTGCTTTAATCCCATTAGTATCATGTTAATAGTTTAAAACTGCTTTAGTGATTATTTGTGCTATTAATCAGACATCCTGGAAAAAATAATCTGGAACACAACCTAGCCAGTGCCTCTGCTCTTGGGAAATGAAGGAAGAAGAGATCCCCAAGCCATCGCTTTCCAACTGCATGACCTTTCTGGGGTAGCCTCCATGGGATGTCCTGGTGTGCAGTGCGACTTCATCTGTGTGCTGTGTCTCCCAGTGGCGTGTGTGACCTGCAGAATCCCTGCTCACCAGCTCACTGCCAGGTTTATAGACGGTCCCCCTGAACTCCTGCAGCCTAGTGTTTATGACCCTGGTGCGTATTTCTGGAGCTGCTTGACTTTGGTCTCCTCTCCCCTCAGGTTTGCTGCACCCACCAGCTTTGCCCTCCTCTGCTCAGCAGGGCTGCTCTTCTTGGCTTGTGTGCTGCAGTTTTTTGTTTTTTTTTTTTTTTTTTTTTTTTGTCTTTTTGCCTTTTCTAGGGCTGTTCCCGTGGCGTATGGAGGTTTCCAGGCTAGGGGTCCAATCAGAGCTGTAGCCGCCGGCCTACACCAGAGCCACAGCAACGCGGGATCCGAGCCTTGTCTGTGACCTACACCACAGCTCATGGCAACGCTGGATCCTTAAGCCCCTGAACGAGGCCAGGGATCGAACCCGCAGCCTCATGGTTCCCAGTCGGATTCGTTAACCACTGAGCCATGACAGGAACTCCCGTGTGCTGCAGTTTTGAAAATGCCTCCTGACAGAAAGCCAGGGAGCTGGTAGTGCTCGTGTTTTCTTTTTCTCAGAGGCCATAATCCTTGCCGGACATCTGAAAGCATTTTATTTTACATTGTTTAGGGTGGGTTGGCTAGTTTTTACCTATGACTGCCTCACAGCCAAAAGTGGAAATCTCCTGTCACTTTAATTGATTTATGCATTTATAGCGTTATGGCATCCAGATTCTAAGACTATTAAAGCCAGGATCTTTTCTTTTGTTCCTCAGACTGTTATATAAGTAGATGCTCAATAAATGTGTCATGCTCCACAAAACACACAGTGGGAATGAGACTGAAGCACAAAGTTTTTACAGGAGTACAGAACGGCTGTCCCTTGATATTGTGATAATGTTGAGAATGAGGATGTTATGTGACAGGTTGGTTTATAGCTATTTACCCCTATGTAAACATATGCCTAAAGTTGATAACATAAAACTTGTTGTGAATAGTTGCTGAATTTTTTGAGAGAAAAAGAAATCCCTGGAGAAATTAGTAAAAATTAGTCTCCTGTGTTTGGATTTCTTTTTACTGAGCCTCGAAATCATACCATTGTATTATACTTGATCTCCCTCTATGTAATTTAAATTTGCATAGTAATTTACAGGTCAGAAAGGGATTTTGCACACCTTATCTTAGGTTGCTCTTGAATTTCTCCCTAGCTGTCTGTGGTAGGTGGTTCCCTGTTTTGCTGATGAGGAAATTGAGGCTCAGTGAGGCGTATTCACACGTGAGGTTCCAGAGCTACGGGATGGAAGGTCTGGGACTCGTGGTCTCCACCTGAAGTTTAGTGGTCTTTCTACATACCATATGTGTGTGGGGGGGTCACCAAGTTGGGGTTATGGATTGATTTTTTGAGTGTGTGCCATTTATATCTATTTTATCCACTCTGATTTCTCTATAGGATCATGGAGCTGAAAATTTAAGTTCTTAATCTGGTGGGATTTATATGGGCACTAATGTCATAAACTTCATGTAATTGCTAAATATTTGAAATTAATCCTAAAAGTTTTTGTTAATATTAAACACTTTGTTAAAGGCATGAAAAGTAACCTTTTGTTTTAATTCAGTCCATAAATATTTAATTTGTCAACTTGATAATTATGTTCAAACTGTCATATAAAAACTTAAGAATTGTTTATTGACACATTCTCCTACTAGGCTTATTCTATTGTAGATTATTAGCAAAACATTAGAATCTAGTGGAAGTCATGTTAATAGTTTATTTTTTTTTAATATAATTTTTTTTTTTTTTGCTTTTCATGGCCGCCCCCACGGCACATGGAAGTTCCCTGGCTAGGGGTCTAATTGGAGCTACAGCTACCAGCCTACACCACAGCCACAGCCACGCCAGATCCGAGCTGTGTCTTCTGTGTCTTCGACCTACACCACAGCTCACGGCAACGCCGGATCCTTCACCCACTGAGGGTGGAACCTGCAACCTCATGGTTCCTAGTCAGATTCGTTTCTCCTGCACCACAGTGGGAACTCCAAAATCATGTTAATAGTTTAAAATTGCTCTAATGTTTGTTTACAGTATTAGTGCGTAAAATAATGACATCATTTCTGTCATCTTATTTACGTATTTGGATAAATTATCCTTAGTTGGATTCAGTTGGAATGGTGACTCTTTGGAAAACGTGCTTGGACTATATTGGTTACTCTATCTCAGGGCATTTCAGAAGTGTCACTACTCCATTGGGAGGAGTTTTTCTGGCATGAGATGTTAATTTTCTGCCAGCCCCTGGTGTTGGTACTTGATTTGAGAGAGGCCAGCTCTATCAGCACGTAGAGTAGTGACTTTCTTGCCTTATGCTCTTTCTTTGTAGCCTTTAGAAATTCCAGGAAACAGAGTCTCTTTGTTAAGAAGAAAATAGTGTCTTTCTATGAAAAGCTTTGAATGCTGGTCTTATCAAAACACAGAAAGCTCTTTATCTTTTGATCCATTGGATTTACTTATCAACTTAGGTGTCAGTTTTGCTTTTCCCCTCCTTCCCTCAGAATTGAGCTCTATAGGGCAGGCCGAGCAGCTGGTTTCTTTGGAAATCATAACAGCAAGTGACTGTGACAAGTATTTATCTGTTTTGCAAAAGTGGTTTGTAAATACAGTCTTTTCTTCAGCTTATCCTTCATTCCACTGCTGTACTGGACTTCGTCAAACTCATTTCTAGTTCGGTTTAACCGGTAAACGCGTTACATAACCTTGTACCAGTCATTTCTTTCTTGGCTCAAATTGCTGTGGTTAAAGAGAAGCTCTAGCTAACGATCCTAAAGCTTCTTGCAGTTTAAACATTCTGCTATTTTAAGTGTATTTGTGTTTTAGTTCTTCAGCTAGGTGATCAGCTCACCAAAGACGAGGATTTTATCTAATCTTTGGTAGTTCTCACCACATATGGCTTGGCACAGTGGATCTGTAAGTTCATTCACAGCCTCAATCCTTCAGCCTCAACTCACCAAGAATCAGTTTTCCTGTTCAAGGGTGTTCTGCTCATAGCTCTCTTTTTTCCGTCCTTCTGCCTTTTCAAACCATTCAAATAAAAAGTAAAACCTTCTAGGGACCTTCCGTGGCCCTATATAATCTGCTTCAAATTCCCTCTTTTAATATTTTTAGCCTATCATTCTTTTCTCTTGCTCCTTCAACTGTAGCCAGACTGGCCTCCTTGTTATACCAGGAACACATGCTCCTTTGAAGCCTTTTTGTTTATTCTGCTGCTAATGCTCTTCTCCAGGATATCTGCATGATTGATTCTTTTACCTTCTCAGCTTTTCCCTTATTCTCAATAAGACCCACTTTGACCAGTGGCATGAAAATTGCATGCTCTTTTCTCTGACACTCACGATGAAGTTATGTGCCCAGCCCTGAATCAAACATTAGTTCTCAGCTGTAGTGATTTTCTTTGCTGCTATAAAATGAATTTTGATGGCAGAAAATTCCCTTGAAGTAACTGAATGAAACTTTTAACAGTGTCTGAGCATGTTAAACATTCTAATGTAGAAGTGAGGGTCTGATTCCTAGACATCGGTAGAGGCATTTGTAGACTCTGTTGTCTTCTTTTGGTGTGGACTCCATTCTAGGCGTTGGGAGTGAAGTTAACTTCCTTGGAACCACATGAATGCAAATCAGGGGCCTTTGGAAAAAGGTGTTATGGATTCTGGTGAAGGCGCCTTGTATTTCCACATACATATGACAGTTAAAAGATGCTCTTTCAGTCATGGAGTTGGTATTAAATTTGAGATGCTATTTACATGATAAATGCCTTATTGGGGTGTGTGGGTATTCATACATACATACACATACATGTATATCATATTCTTCCTTGAGTTTCTGATATAAAATGAAATTTCATAGTACAGAACTCCTTAGGGTAATTGAGTGAAATTATGAATAGTATCTTAGCGCATTATACATTCTCATTTACAAGTAAAGATCTGATTTCTTAGAAATTGGTGGGAGTATTTTGTTTTCTTAATTTTATGTTTCTATTAAAGTATAGTTGATTGACAGTGTTGTACCTGGTGGATTTTTTTTTTTTTGATGAATGAAGGATATTTTTTATTTTTTGACTTAAACTTTGCCTGCCTTTAGTACTTTTTGTAGCTCTTATGAACCCTTGAACAACACAGGGTTAGGGTGGTGACCCCCATGCAGTGGAAAACCCATATATGATGTATAGTGGATCCTCCATATACACGGTTCCTCTGTATCTCTGTGTCAGCATCCTGATCCAACAACTGCAAATCATGTACAACTATGTTATTTACTGTTGAAAAAAACCCATGCATAAGTAGGTCTGCATAGTTTAAACCCATGTTGATCAAGGGTCAGCTGTAATGTATCAGGGTCAAATGTTAGCTTCAACTACCAGGCATGCAGTATTTTAAACGGACTGTATGTGGAAGTATTTTGGAGTGTTCTATTAGAATGCATTCACGTGCTTATTTTCCGTCTGAGTATCTTTTTCGGTGAAAAGTCTGTTCATACCTTTTCCTTATAGGTTTTTTTTCCCCCCCCAGTGGAGTGTTTTTTGTTTTGTTTTGTTTTGTCTTGTCTTTTAAGTTACCAAGTTTACTAAGTTTACACAGGCTACAGTTTCTTTGTCGAATTTGTAAAATTTTTCTCCCGGTCTGTGTCCTGTCTTTTCATTCTCTTAATTTAACAGTGTCTCTCACAGAGAGGAGTTGTTAGTTTTGGATAAGTGCCGTTTGTCAGTGTTGATTTTCATTTAGTTCGATGTATAGCTAGTTTGTCTTTTGATTCCTTCTTTGAACCATGGGTTGTTTAGAAGTGTACTACTTATGGTCCCATTATTTGGGGATTTTACAACCCTCTTTCTGTTGTATTTTGATAATGTAATTCCAGAGACTACATATTGTAGAACTGGAATCCTTTTAAATCTGTGAAGACTGGCCTTATGGCCCAGAATGTGGTCTTTCCTCTTAAATGTTCTGCATGCATTTGGATTTTTGTTTGGGGGCATGGGTAAGTTATTTGAAAACAGCTTGGTGGTTTGAGGCTTGCTTTGAGCTTTGCGAGGTGAGGCCTTCAGTCCAGAGCTGCGCTTGCTCTGCCGGTGAAGCAGTACCGCCCTCTGAGGCTGTGTTGATGACGGGGCTTGTCCGCTCTGGGTGGTGTGAACATCAGCTCTTCCTGGCCCTTCTGCTCTGTTCGGGTCGTCCTCTCCCTGGGCTTGGGTGGCTTCCTTGTATGCATCCACTCTCACCCTCCACTGAAGAAGGCCTGGGCAGGACAGGGCATGGGCCATGGGGAGGCCTCCGCTGACCTCCGGGCGCCGTCTCCTGCAGCTCTCTCTTCTCCACGCACTTCTCTGTGCGCGCTGGCTGCCTGGGCCCCCCAGCTTCCCAGACCCATCTCCTCATCTTAGGAAGACCCTGGCTGCCGCCTGGGTTCTCCCTCCTTGTGCTGCACGCTGAAAACCCTCCAGACAGCAGGTCCGGGGCAGGTGCAAGGCCTGTCCTGTTTGTTTTCTCTGTCCCAGATGACTGTTCTGTGCCGACTGAGGTCTGAAACCTTCGTTAAGGAGGGAGGGCGAGTCCATCCTTGTTCCTTTCTCTTGGCTGGAAGCACGTGTCCTTTGTATCGATTGTGGAAGTGCTGCTTTAGCACTCCGTACCTTTGGTTGGAGCAAAAGAGGTGGTAACTAGATTTATGGGGTAAGTAATCTCTGGAAATAGAGTTTCTCTGTAGTTCTGAGGATCGTCTGTCATCTTTCTGCCCCAAAAGTGATTCTGCATCAGCACCTCCCACTTTGTCTATTTCTCACTTCACAATCCAGATTCTTCTCTGCGAGAGAACTGGGCCCATATTCTGGTCTGTGTTTGGCTCATTCGGCTCTGGCCTGGGGTCATTTTACCAAGTATGGATGTGGCTTCCTGGACCCCACCTGGGGCGTAGGCTACAGCTCCCAGGGAACTGTTGTATCCTGGGATGTCACTCCCTTTGTGGATTTAAGGTTGTTATTTTTGGTTTGAAAAGGAAAAGGTTTATAATTCCACATGAGAAAAATAACACCTGAAATTCAAAACTCAGCACCGTTTCAAAACAATTTGTCATCGAAGCTCCTTCTCCAGTTGTCGTTACGTTAGGTCTCCTCTTTGTCCTAAACAGTGAGCACGCATGCCTGCTTGTCCAGGCTGGCTCAGAGGAAAAGAGGAATGAGATAAGCAAGCATCCGAGACATTAGTGTACCCGGGAATGCAGATAGAGAAAATATGTCACAGGAAACTAGGGGAGTGATGGGAGCTGCTGGAAGAGAGCGAGCTGGCTTAGATACTCTCCAGGTAAGGGTCACCGTCACATCGTCTCTTTCCTTTCCTGTGCTCTCTAGGCATTATCCTGGGAATTTTGCCACTAGAAGTAAGTCATGCCTTATTTATTTCATTACAGGCTAATTGATTGGAAAATATAGTTCTGTTCAGACTAAAGGGGGACGTGTGAATGAAGGAAAGAAGCCAAGCCTTGTATTTATTTATTTGTTTGTTTGTTTATTTATTTATTTTTTGGCTTTTTGTCTTTTCAGGGCTGCATCCTCGGCGGGTGGAGGTTCCCAGGCTACGGGTCTAATCGGAGCTGTAGCCACTGCCCTACGCCAGAGCCACAGCAACGCCAGATCCAAGCTGCGTCTGTGACCTATACACCACAGCTCACGGCAACGCCGGATCCTTAACCCACCGAGCAAAGCCAGGGATCAAACCGGCAACCTCACGGTTCCCAGTCGGATTCGTTAACCACTGCGCCACGACGGGAACTCCCCAGCCGTTCTATTTTTAAAAAGCTGAATTCTAAATACTTATTTTGAAATGTACCAGTTTAAACCTAATTGGAATCTAGAGACCTTGCAACCTTCAGTAAATTAGGTTCTTATTATCCCTGCGAATATCTGTCTTGTCTAGCTAAGGAAAGGCCTTAAAACTAAGAAGGATAATCTCTGTATGCTTGCTGTAATGATTAAGTGGAATTTCGTGTAATACTTGGAAGCAGTAGAGGCACACAGGTCTAACCAGATGAACGCAAGCATCTCCTTCTTCCGAGGGGCCTCTGCAGGTTTGTCACGCCTCCAGGTGGAAAGTTGCTAGATGCATGGCCACTGCTTTTTAAGAAGACCTGCTCTTCGGTGTTTGTCAGTATATGTTTTGGAGCTCTTGATTGGTTGATTGATTGATAAATCAGGTTCCTGGGGGTACATTTTAGATTATTTTTATGGGAGGAGGGAGACAGAAGTGGAGCCTGCATTTTTTAAAATGGCTCTTATGGATCTGAGAGTCATTGTGTAAGGACTAGGGCTGTGGTGGTGCACAGATCCAGCTGCGTGGGCCCCGCAGAGGGCTGAGTCGGACCCCACTGTGGTCAGGGTGCAGGTGTATGGGTGTGCCGCTGACCCCTGCTTGCAAGAGCAGGCAGTGTCTCCCACAAGACCTGCTTGCGTGGTTGGGACACCTGGGAAGTGGTTGGGGATGGGCGAGGTGGGCTGAGAGTGGGCGACAGTACCACGGAACAAGAAAGACTAAGGGGAATTACAGGCCTTTGAATGCGTAATTAGGCAGTCCAGTGATTTTTCAACAGATTTTTGATGTCTTGCATGAATGCTAGTATTGAGAAATCTCATTTATTAAATAAGTCTCCAACAGACATTCAGAGAAATAGAGGCTTGGGTGTGTGCTCAGCAGTTAACAAAAAAGAGGAAGCTGTTTTCAGACTGAGTGATACAATGAAAACAAGGAAAGCAGTCAGATGGGAGACGTGTACAAGACCAGGAGAGTGTGGAAGCTAGAGAGGAGCCGTACAGATCTCAGCTCTGTGACACCCAGACTGTATCCCTTCAATTTAAAGTATAAGAATTGGGAAACCCCTTTGATTGCCTCAGGTCTCAGAATGAGTGGATCAGATCAGACAGTATCTTTGTTTTCTTTGAACTCAGTGTCTTTACTCTTCAGTGACAGTAAAACTTTGAATCTGTAGCTGCTGAACTCTAGAGAGAGGGTTGTTTTACAGTTATATTTTTAATAGTAGCTCTTAAAATTAATAAACGTCTAAATACTCGCTGTAAATGGAATGTTAATATAGCGCACACAAAAGGGAGCATGAACTGTTAAGCGAAACTCCAGATCACACTCCCAGAAAAGGAAATGTGCTCATGAACCCATGAGAAATAGCCTCCGAGTAATGAAATTTTTAATGTAATGGATGGAGATAATGCTCAGCCCGGATTTTTAAGTTTCAGTTTAATCTTCCTGCCAGAAGCCAGGGTATTTTATAAAACTCTTCTCGCAGCGCTGAGCAGCCTTCTCCAGCAGTCCAGGGCCCCTGAAGCAGGTGGATTACGCAGAGGACACAGTGGAAGGGAGCTTCACGCCCTCCGGCCTTTGGACTGACGTACTTAATACTGTAATCAAGGAGGAACAAATTAGGACCTAGACCTGTAGAAACAATTGAAGACTCTACCCTTGAGTTTTGAACTTTGAGAAAGTACAGAATAAAAGAAGAATTTTCCTTGTTTAGTATGTCTGCTTTGGTATAAAGAAGGGACTTGTCCATTGTGAATCAATATGGAATTTTATGCTATTCGAAAAAGAGCCATTTGTACCTATTTTGCCTATCTTCTTTCCTATTGAAAGATCTGTCCCTTTTCTTATTGAGACCATTTTGTTTGTTCATTCATTCAACCATTCGGCAAACATCAATTGATGGCCTACTTTGTTCTAACTACTAGGTACTAGAGACAGGAGTTTTTGAATCAGATTTGTGCTAGATACCAGATTAAACTCTGTCTCTCTCTCTCTCTCTCTCTTTTTTTTTTTCCCCCCTGGCTCTTTTTTTTTTTCTCCCGTGAGTTCTGGCATAATCCCTGAAGATGTCCTCTATGTCAGTTTTTCCTCTTTCAAACACTCTCCGGTTTTTTAGTGCTCTCTTTTAAAGAGTAAAGGCCATTCTAATTTTTTTTTTTTTTTGAGACCTCAAAATGTAGAGTCATGAGTAAACATAGACGTTCAGAAGCAAGCAGTCTGGCTGGAGGAGTCTGTTCTGTGAATTTATCCAGCGATTCACATTTGTTACCTCTTGTTCTGTGTCTCCTAGACTGTTGGTCTTATCTGCAGAATCAAAACGGGGTGATGACTGTGTCCAGGCCCCAGGATGAGCAAGAGAAGTAGGTCAGGCAGGACATTTCGTCTGTGGCAAGGCAGGGGGAAATTTGAGCCATCGCTTTCCATGGTAAAAACTTCATCCTCGGTGGCACTTGCTTGCAAGGGAGGTTGGAACATGTAGTCTCCAGCCTCATGGTCAGGCGCTGAGGCAGGAGGAGAAAGGGAGCTGAGGAGGTGAACTGGCAGTTGGCCATCTGTCCCCACATTGAACTGGCCTCTCTTACGATTTCACCTCCATCCAAGGAGCTCGTGGGGAATAAACCGCACAGGTCTGCACTTGTTTTCTGTCCATTCTGTTGTCCTTCATCCCTCACCTCCGGTGCAGACACATCAAATTGACAAACGTAAGCTGCCATGCACACCAGCGGGTTAAAGAAATAGCTTGGCAAGTGTAGTGGGAATGCTGTCGCTCTTTGTGCTAATTACATGGACACTAGCTCAGCTGGCTGTTTATCGTGGAAAAACATTTACAACTCTTAACAAGGTTTAAAGATGTGCCAGATAGTAGCTCTGGTACATAGCTAGTTGGCCACACCGTCATGCCACCAAATTCTTTTTTGTTGCCTCCAATACTTCCTTTCCCCATCTTTCCCTTCTCTCTCTTGTGCTTTATTTATGCACATAAGGAATTATTTCTAACATTATGCTTTCTTTAATTTTGAAAAGCTAGAATGTTAATATACTTAATCTAATACTTGGTCAAAATTAAGTTTTTAAAAATTTTGGAATATTGAGTGAAATTCTTATTTAAGATTTTCATTTTGATGTGCTGGAAGAAGTGACTATGATATATAAAAATACTTTTGAATGAGAATGTTTTGTTTTAAAGTATTATCTTCAAAGTTAAGATACTCTATGAAGTAACTTTTAGGGAGTTCCCTTTGTGGCTCACCTGAAACGAACCTGACTAGTATCCGTGCGGATGTAGGTTCAATCCCTGTCCTTGCTCAGTGGGTTAAGGTTGCTGGTGTTGCTGTGAGCTGTGGTGTCGGTTGCAGACGTGGCTTGGATCCCAGAGTTGCTGTGGCTCTGGTACGTGGCTTGGATCCCAGAGTTGCTGTGGCTCTGGTACGTGGCTTGGATCCCAGAGTTGCTGTGGCTCTGGTGTAGACCTAGCCAGGGAACTTCCATGTGCTGAAGGTGTGGCCCCCAAAAAAGTGAAAAACAAAACAAAAAGACTTTTATATTAATTTTGATAGAAGTCAAATCCTGATATATAAATATATCTATTGTATATGTATGAGTACGTGTAAATATTTATTGATAAAAATTTAGAAAATAAAAAGTGTGCATACATATTAGGAAATATGAATCATTCATAATGCCATATTCCAGAAGTTACCATTGTTAACATTTTTAGGTGTCTCCCTTGTGTCTTGAATACACATAATGTTGCTTTTTAAGAGTCACGGTCAATTGTCTTCATTTTACTGTGGCATATTTTGTAAATAAAAATAATTTTAATGGAAGACAGACTCATTCAATCTTGAGATTTTGGGTTTTTTTTTTTTTCTGTGTGTGTGTTTTTTAGGGCCACACTCATGGCACACGGAGGTTCCCAGGCTAGGGGTCCAATTGGAGCTGTAGCCACCTGCCTACACCATAGCCACAGCAATACCGGATCTGAGCCGTGTCTGCGACCCCCAGCACAGCTCAGGGCAATGCCAGATCCTTAACCCACTGAGCAAGGCCAGGGATTGAACCCACAACCTCATGGTTCCTAGTCAGATTCATTTCCGCTGTGCCACGACCGGGAACTCCAGTCTTGGGTTTTTATTTTTGTTTTATCAAATGTTGCCATTTTAAATGTTGTTAAATTGTTGTGCATTGTTTTTTTTCTACAGAAGTCAGAATGAAACATTTAACATTTTCTGCCAGTCATTGAGTCTTCAATTTGTGTTTTCCTTTGCCAAGCTTAGAGTTTATGTGACTTTTAAAAGAGTAAGGACAGACTTCTCCAAGCCAGACATCTGTTATGTATAAGCATTGTTTCCCCTCTCCTCCCCTCCCCAAGAGTAAATGTATTCCTTTTGTTAAGCTTGTTGGTCATGACCTCTTGAAGTTGTCAGGCTAATCAGCATCATAGGTTTAAGAAGACCCACATTTTATTTCTCCTAAAATTTGGGAAATCAGTTTATGTTGCTGTGTGGGCTAGGTAACAGAAATGACTTATTCCTAATTTTGAATATTTTACATAGTGGTTACTTGGCTATCTCTCATTAATCATTATCCATTTTGTAGTCCTTTGAACTATTCTGATTATTTTGTAGTCTCTTCTGTTTTTTTAACTTATAAATATTGTATGTTATGGACATTTTTTGAAAAAAGTGAAAAGATTTTTTTTAATACCCCGTAACATAAAATATTCATTTTTGTGCATTCTCTTTCAGACTTGAGTGCGAGCTTACTTAATGTGGTTGTAATTGTATATAATAGAGTTTTTACTTAATAATTTTCAATAGTGGTTGCTGCCATGGATGTGAATTACAAGGTTATGTATATTTAAAAAGCTGTGATTCTCCCCATAGCCATTGTAAATATTCATGAACTCACCCATAACTTAGCATGCTTGAGAGAATTCTTTTATTGCCATGATATGACCAAATATAAATTTGTGAGATGTGTTTAATATTCACAGGTTTAAAAAAATTTACAAATAGTTTTTATAAGTGTGGTTTGGCTCATGTGCCATTATACTTCCCATTTCTAAATTTTAATCAAATACATGCTTTGTGGTTTACTATTTCTATGTGCAACATTTAAAAACTTGTAAATATTATGACACGTGAAAAGATAAGTTTTCTTTTGACTTCTGCAGTTTGACCCGTTCCTTCAGTGGTAAATGCAGTAGTAAAATTTTTGCCAAGAAATAGCTCATGTAAAAATTGCAAAAAAAAAAAAAAATCTATTGTATTTTTCGAATGTATCCTTTGGTTAGGCAGATTTTTAGGTGCGCGAGATTAGAATGTCATCAATAAGCCCGTGTATTATTTTAAGAGCGCGCCTGGAGGAAGGGGTTGTGTGTCAGTAAAATGCACTTACTGACCCGTGGGTGAATTGGGGACCACGATTGTTAAAGCATTGGGTTCTAAAAGTTCTTCTCTTATCTTTATGTTAAACAATGGAAAGTTTTACCGTATGGTCCAATAACATCTTCATCAGGTTCTCAACAGGATACCTTAGTGAATTTTCAGCTGAGTGCTTGACAGGATTTTCTCCTGGGCGAGCCGGTTGGATGAGAGTCGAGAGGCAGTGGCCAGGCCTTGGTGAGGCCTCACAATATTGTCATTGTGCGTGTTGAGTGGGAGCAGCTTCCTCTGATGTAGGGGCTCCGGGCCCGAACCCTCGAGACAAAGGCATGGCCTTTGTTCTCCAGGAGAGGGGCTAATCCGACTGCTGCCCACTGTGAAGGACCTTTTATGAGAGAGGGAAAAAGACTTTCCTGGAAGGTCAAGGGTGAGCAGTTTAACCTCTGACCGTAAAATAAAAAGCCAGTAAGGGCGGAAAAAGTGTTGGGAAGGGGTACTGTAGAAGAATAAGAGCAGAGATTGTGTTCTCTGGGACATACCTAAAGCCCAGGCTGTCATGGGTCGTCTTTTCACCGAGGCCTTTGTGCGTGGGTATGAAAACGGGTCGCGCGGATGACTGTCAGAGTCATAAGGATTGAGTCCTCATAAATGGTGCCTATCTCCCAAAGTGTTCTCGACTTTTTATTCTTTGACGTAGGTGTTTAATGTCTTTATTTGAATTTGAAGGCTGACTCTTGCAGACTGCAGCATAAATGCAGTAAACAGTAGCATTGCAGTATTTTTCTTTTGCTCTTTCTCCCTAATTAAGATGCTCCATAAACATCTGCTAAGTTCTGAATGTTGATTTTCTTGCTGTGTGAGGATAAGCACGTATTCATCCTTTTTTCTTGAGATTTTTCTTTACTCGATATGACCATGTATCTTTGCAGACAGAGAGAAGCAGAAGGGGGCACATCTCTGTATATATTAAGACTGCCTTCCATTTGATCTGTGGCGTTTTGGTACCTGTTGTGTTGATACCAGGTCTTTGGGTGGTCAGTATGTTCCTGGCCAGGGTTCTTGGCCTCCTTAATCAATAGAAATTGGTAAGAGGCCAGATGAGAAATTCTGGCTTTATTGGAGCTCCTTCTGCAGCAGGAGTGTTTCTCTTGTTCACTCTCTGATTGGGGGAGGGGGCGGCAAGCTCGTGCCTTGGATGGGTGGCAGTAGGTGAGGGTCTGGGGGTCTGGTCAGAGGGGTGGTTTAGGTGGTCTGCCCACCCCCTTTGGTGATGCTCTTGGCAGGGGCACGTGCAGTACCCTGCTTTTGCTCCCCACTCCTCAAAAATGGCAGTTGGGTTTTTGGTCTTTCTGTATCCTGTCCGTAATTTGCCCCACCTGTGCATGCACTCAGTTATTTTTAGTCCCTTATAGTTTTTTGTATTTTGTATTTTTTGTATTGTTGGAGGAGATGTTTGTCCAGGTGCAAGCACTGCAGCAAAAGTTCCCAGGTCCAAGCCTGTCACAAGTGTTATTATACAGCTCCAGTCAGGAGCTAGTTGCTGTTCTAGTGTAAAAAATCTGAGTGTATGTCTCCCAATATTATCAATGCTGGGGATTTAGTTATAATCCAATTAGAACTGATGGTAATTAGGCTGTCAGTTAATCATTGGGTCACTTGTCCTCTTGGATCGACCAGGGTGGACTGTTTGTCTCCCCTTCTCCTCTCAGTCAGGTATTACTCCTGGATCATAATTAAGGGCTTGTGCCCTTGGCTGTACTGGTGCATGTAGCTTTTTCCTGAAAATAACTATGTATACATGTGGGTAAATAGCTGCTTATATTGTGTTATGTGGGACATACTCTAAAGTCCAGGCTGTCATGGGTCATCTTTTCACTAAGTTAATGTTCCTTTGTGGTTCGGATTTCCTTTGGTAACAATAGACACTTCTTCCCGCAGTTACCCAGTTTCATTTCACCCTGATGAAAATGAGGAAGGAGGGAGGGTTTGAAAGTGAGGAGGTGAGAGAGTGTAATCGCTCCACAGTGGTGGCAAGGAAAGGGAGCAGAGGGGGTGGAAGTGGGAGGGGGTGGGAAGTGGAGATGGAGGTGAGCCGAGGGCAGGGGAAGGAGGTGAGACATTCCAGATGGACAAGGTGGGTGCCGTGCTCTGAGTTTCCAGATAGTTGAAGACCATAAATATGAACGTTCCATAGGCATTATCCCTTAAGACCAAAGTTTAGACAGATGGGGTTATAAAACAAGTAACCAGGCTTGGGAAAGTCCTAGGTGAGGGGAGGTGGATCTACATGATGAGGAAGAAATAGCCAAGAGTAACCTATTAATTCAGCTGCTGATTACCTGCGTTCAGCACGGCCACATCTGTAGCTCAGTGTTTTCCCCTCTCGCCTTACGGTAGTGAGTGGCAGTGGTGTCTAAGGCGCACTGGAGGCTTGCCGTGTGTTGGGTACTTTCGTAGGCTGTGCGTGCATGCACATGTGTACGTCGTCGCCACTCTCCCTGACAGCAGCCCTTCACTGCTTTGCCCCGGGGGAAACCCAGGCACTCAGCGTGAAGTACGTTGAGAAGGAGCCCGTGTAGCGGAGGGTGACAGCGCGTGGCGTGTCTACATGAAGTCTGGTTTCAGAAGTTAGCTTCTAGGCCTCCGTGCCGGTTTCTTTAAAAGTTCACGGAAGGTATAATATATGTATCGCCTGAAGTTTTAGCCTTCAAACGACAGCCCTCCAACTTTTTTAAAAAAATTGTTTTACTTCCATAGTACTTCTTGTAGAACAACCTAAACAGCAGCCGCTTGCTCCCCTTTTAAGAGGAAAACGGGCAGAACCCGGTACTGAAATACACAAATAAAGATTCTTTTGATCTGTGTCTTGTGGATTTCAGATTCATTTTTTCTTCCATTTTGTCTTTTCTTCCTGTTATAGTTTCTCAGTTAATTATTTTCCTAAATGTGTTATTTTGTTATTCCAGATGAAATAATTCTTTCTGATTCCTCTGATCATCTGTTTTGATTCTTTGGCTATTTGGTCGTATCAGTTATTTCCTCCAAGTTGTGATGTGAACATTCTCAGGCAGTTACCAGAATAAAGTAACATCTGCTCTTCTTCGAAACTGCCCGGTAGCTAATATCCTTTGAGGTTTCAGTTGTCCTTTACGTTGAATCATGGAGTCATATGATTAGGATGTCAGTGTTTATGAGCTTTAGTACACTGCTTTTTAGAGTGGTAAACTCTCTTCTATTTTGAGATTATATTTTCTTTAGATAGGGTGCCTCTAAAATCCAGACCCCTCAAGAACATTCCATTTTTATAATGTGTATATGGGACCAAATATGATTAAACAAAGTGTATCTGACTTGTCTTTTTTTAAAAAGTGTGGTTCTTAAGTTCAAGGCCAGCTGGTTTGTTAATACAGTCCATTTCCATTTTATTTTACACTGTTACCTTAGAATCAGCCAAGTCAGGAGGGTTCTTCTGTGCTGAGTGTGGCCCTAAATGCACTTGGCTTAAGTAAGAACCACCTTGATTCTAAAAATAACCAGAACAGATGAAAAAATCTGAGTAGTGGTTTACTTTGAACATGTGATCACCCTGATAGAATTTTTTCCTTTTCTGCGTTAAATCCTCATACCATAATAATAAAGAGGTCAAAAAAATAATGGCCCCGAAACACATTATTTGGTTCAGATAGTAGTTATGAAGTGTTCAATTATTTTTCCCAATTGAAAAGTTAGGTAAATTTTTTTTTTTTTTCCTCTCTTGAAAATTCTGACTTCTCTTGAAAAGTCAAGAGAACCTGTCAGCGCCTGGCCCACGTGCCACATGGCCTTCCGGGGGAGGGGCTGGGGACTCTGCCCTCTGTCCCACATTCCCCTTCTCCCTGTGTCCCGCATCCTCCCCCCGTGTGTCCCCTGGAGGGATTTACCCTGGAGAGAGCATCGTTCCTTTTCTGTAGGTAAAGAGGGAATATATCTGGGTAGTGAATACATAACTATACCCTGACTTTTTTTCTTGCATTGTAAAGAACATTTTATTATTTTTTAAAAAACTTTATAAACCACATTTAAACATTGTTCAGCGCAGATACTTGACTCATTATATGACTTTTCAGTCAGGATTAATCAGACTTGTGTTAGAGTAGGCTGGCTACTTCTCAAGATTAGCAAATTAAATTCATGCAATTTACTCTGAAGAACTTGATATGATGGAGAAGAATTGTATGTGCATTATAAATGTTCAGGAATGGAGAGAATGAAGAACTAAATAAAAAGCTGAAAAAGGCTTTTAGGCAGTATACATCAAGAATATATACCCTGAGAATGATTTCTGCCTTCAGAAACTGTATTTAAATGAGGAGACACTGATAAAAAGTTGTGCCGTAGTGTAAAGTAGTCTATTTCAGAAGAAGTGGATCCGATGATACGTGTTGCCTGGAGGTGGGATAGTTGGTGTGGTTGCAGTGTTTTGGGAAAGGCTCAGAGCCCAGGTCCAGAGTAACACATAGAATTTGCAAAGATGGAGAAAAGGGAACAAGGGATTTCAAGAAAGGGGTATGGAGTATGTTGGAGCATGAGTAACTGCTTGGGGTTGGGAACAGATTCTATTTTTATGAAGGGCAGGAGGCCTGGAATGACTAGAAAACTTGTACTGGACTGTGGTTGGGAATACACTTAGGTAGGTAGGACGTGGTTGGATACAAACTGCAGGATTTCGCTGCACTGATAACATGGAGTTCTTTTTTTTTTTTTCTTTTTTGTCCTTTTGCCATTTCTTGGGCCGCTCCCGCGGCATATGGAGGTTCCCAGGCTAGGGGTTGAATCGCAGCTATAGCCACTGGCCTACACCAGAGCCACAGCAGCGCAGGATCCGAGCCACATCTGCGTCCTACACCACAGCTCATGGCAACACCAGATCGTCAACCCACTGAGCAAGGGCAGGGATCGAACCCGCAACCTCGTGGTTCCTAGTCAGATTTGTTAACCACTGTGCCACCACGGAACTCCAACATGGAGTTCTTTATTGGTTCAGATTGAGTATTTTTTTTTTTTTTTTTTGAAGACAAAATGCCTGCATACTTTGAAGAGCTGGGTTTTTTTAAGTGTAAGCAGTGGGGAACCACTGAACATTTTTCTGCGAAGGGAAGCATAATAAAAACACTTTTTTTTTTTTCAGAAGATGATCTTAATGGGAGAGGGTTGAGATGAGCCTAGTGGCAGGAAGACCAGTTAGGTGATAAAGATTCAGAATTGCATGAAAGCAGAAGAGGAGGAATGCACCAGAGCTACATTTTAAAGCAAGGTCTGATGTGATTAGGAAGTTGATTAGATATAGAAGATTGAGAAGACACATTATGGCTGATTCTGAGATTTTGAAAAGGCTTTGGTGCCTGGGTTCTATTAATAGTGAAGGCTAGGACTCAGTTTTAGATGCTAGTGTAAGGTATTGATGTGATGAAATCATTGGAAAAATTGGGTGCGAGATACAGAACTTTGCTTTATCGATGCTTACGAGCAACTCTGTGAAGCACGTATGTTTTATATATGGCATCCTTTATTCTACTTCTGAGTCCAGGGTTTGAAACAGTATTTGAAACTTGAAAAAGGCCGAGCCTTTTTAAAAGGCTTGAGAAAAAAAATTCTTTGTGGAAAGATGGAGGCAGTGATTCTCAGCCCAAGCTGTACATTAAAATAACCTGGGGACTTTAAAAAACTTGAGGACATCTAGTTTGGTCTCTGATGGGGCGGGGGGTGGGATGGGGTGGGGCAGCACACTGGGGAAGTGTCACCTTTTTTTTTTTTTTTTCCAGTTGATGTTCTTTAAGTAATTCTAAAGAGAAGAAAGAGTTGAGAACCACTACATTTTTATATTAGAGATACTTTGTGATGAATGGTAAATAGGGTTTCAGTAACAGTTTTATAGTTTGGTTTTTTTTAATTATATGTGCGGGTGATCCAGCCCCACCCCCAGTTTTTCAGCAACAGAAAAAAAGACTTACATTCTCTTTGAGAGATTTAGTTGGACATTGGGAAGAATCTTCAACCATTAGGTTTATTGGATACTGTAGGAGGGAAGCTGGGAGATTTGGAGCAGTCCCTGTGTGGGGGCAGAATATAAATAGGTATATGTGTTTAGAGGTTCAAAAAGAAGCCTGACATTTGGGGAGAAGACAAGGCCTTTTGAGAGCCCTCTAGCCCATGATCTACAATAAGTGATTGTTTTCATCAGGAATTTGTGTTTGCTTCTGAAGCCTACTTAGAATCCAGCCCAATTGGCCCCCAAACTAGATCACTGTTTTTTACTTGAAGTACATGACACAGTCTTTCTAATATATCTGTATAACCTGATCATTACATATTTTTAAGGAAAATGGGTGAAAATTACTCCGGAGCTTAATTATTTGTAAGCAAGTTCAAACTAATAGCTTTCTGCCCTTTCCACAAAGTGTTTCTTATTGCCGATATCAGTATTAGGTTTTCCAGTCTTAATATTGGCCTCAAAGGTTAACGGTGTAACTAACCTTCTGAGTTCAAGGGAACTCTGGCTGCCAACAGGGAAGACTAGAAATAAAACAACGTGATTCATTTAGAAACAGAATGAAATGCCTATTCACATCTCTACTTCTTTCATTTGCTCTTTGGTAGTATTTCAAGAAACACCAAAAAGTTTATCACTGAGAACTGAAATTAATATCTAAGTTATGCACAATTTGCTTATCATTATGCTTTTCATTAACGAATTTCTTAATTTTTCCTGTGGCCCTTTCAAAGGTGTTTCCTCATAGTGCTTTGAGGCTCTCATAGCTTGAGGGTACAGATGGCATCACATTGATATTTAGACTCAGATGTTGACTGCTTGATAATCCCTATCTGAGTATCCATCAGGCCTCTGTCCCATTTTGAAATGTTCATCCCCCCCTCCCTTTTTTTGTCTTTTTAGAACTGCACCTGTGGCACATGGAGGTTCCCAGGCTAAGGGTCGAATCAGAGCTACAGCTGCTGGCCTACACCACAGGCACAGCAACACCAGATCCGAGCCATGTCTGTGACCTACACCACAGCTCACGGCAATGCTGGATCCTTAACCCTTTGAGTGAGGCCAGGGATTGAACCTGCGTCCTTATAGATAGTAGTCCGAACCTGCGTCCTTATAGATAGTAGTCCGATTGGTTTCTGCTCCACGGATCCGTCAGTGGTATCTCTCAGGGGTTGTGGAATCGCTACTGTACCTCACTGGCTCTTCGTCATGCCTTTGCTCCTGATAGCTCATGGAGTCATTTGCATATCACTGCTGCAGTCATTTCTCCAGACTTTTGGGTCTCCAGCCGATGCTGTTGACACTGGCCGATGCTGACAGCAGTGGCCCTTGCTCTCCCTGGGCTGCTGGTTTCACTGTTGCTCCCCCTAGACTGGCATTCACGATGATGTTGCCAGTCACAGCTTGTTGCGTTTTCAGTGTCAGTTATAGCCTGGGTCATGGTTTCGTGATGTCAGTAAGGAGCTGGCTCCTCATTATCTACGTTAAAGGCGTTCTGCAGAATAGAACTCCGGATGGAGTGTTTACAAACACTGTTTTTCCCTTCCCAGAGTACTCGCATGCCACCAAGACCACTGGGTCAGGTTCAGATGTATAAAATATCTACTGATATCTATTGGGAGAATTTCTCTTTGACTATTAGGCCCTACTGCATTCTGTCTCGGGAGGGTGGATCATGTTGTTTTATTTTATTTGCCCTCTTCCCTTCTATTTTACCACAAATTGTCCGAATCCCAGCCCTAGTTGTATATAAGATGTAAGTTCTTTTCCCAGGAGGTTCATTTTATATGTTACCTAAATTGTTGCAGTAGTCTTATAACTGGCTTCATTTATTTTGTTGTCTTTCAGTTTATACTCACCGCAGCAGCCAGGTGGTCCTGTTAAAATATTTCAGAGCGTGTCACTTCTCTGCTCAAACTCTGGTGGGGGTCTCTTTCCTAGAGTGCAAGCCAAGTTCCTTTTTATAACTTCAAGGTCCTGCTATTCTGCTTGCTCCTCCTAATCTCTCTGATCTCAACTTACCTCCTTTTTATTTAACACTATGTTTCAGAGGTTTTTTATATGAAAAAATATTTTTTTTCAATGCCTAAGGTCATATAATGTTTCCTGGAATAATAATATTATGCCCATTTCTGTACTAATATGTTTGTACATTATTTTCAGGACTTCGTTAGTTACGGTTATTCAGTAAATATGTGTGTGTGTGTATAATTCCTTGTATTTCATACTTTCTTTTGGAGAATTAACTTTTCTTCCTATGATGCTACAATCTTTAGAAGTTTTTTAAGCAAGTGTCTGTATTTGGTATTTGGTAACTATCTCAGTTTTGTCTTTCTGAAAATATGTATTTTACCTACTTTCCTGTTTATACCATTCTCAAAGGACAAACATGCTTTTTCAAAAGTTTCAGATATGTTATTCCACTGTTTCTGGATTCCATTGCTGACTTTGGGGAGTCTGCTGTCAGTGTGATTATGATTTTGTTGTGATTTCTAATTCTGAAGGTTTATGTCTTTCATTGCTTTTGCTTTTTGAATATTCAGTCATTATTTCTTTTAATATTATCTCCTTTCTTCTCTTGCTTTGTACATCCCAATATCTAGGTTTAATCATTTTGAACTTGAAATAGACTTATCATTCTAGTCTCCATTTTTCTTAATCTCCTTTATATTTCTAATTTTGGGGGCGGTCTCTCTGTGCCTTATTCTGTTTAATATCTTTTGTGTGTGATTCATTTCACTATTTCCCTTTTCAGTTGTATATGCTCTGCTATTTCATATACTGTGCTTTTAATTTCATAGATTCTATATTTTTTTATTTCTTAAAGTTTGGTTTTCAAAATTCGCTTTTTTTCTTTTTTACAAAGAAAGAATCTCATTCTTTGCTCATCTTTTAAGTCTTTATTCTCTAATCACTTAAAAAATCCTTTTTTTTATATGCTGTTTCAGAAGATTTTAATATCTCAAGCCTTTGAAGGGGAGGAGTTGTAATTCTCTTGTTTGTTTCCAATGGCTTATAGATTTTCTATAGTAATTTGAATTGCAAACCTATCTTTGACTAGACTTGGGGTGAGTGTTTTACCCTCCAGAGGGCGAGCATGCTTGCCTCCGTACATGCCTGAGAATGTCATCTTTCTGGTTTCTCAGAATCTATTCTTAGTCTCTGATGATAACAGAGATAAATAAGATGAGGAGTTACTGCATTTACAGTCAGTCTCAGTGAATTTATGTATTTGAACCTTAAATTACATTTCTTTTAAATTTAATTTGATTCTGATTTGAAACTGTTTTGAAGAAGCAGAGATGCGTGGTTTAATTTGGTTCTTTATTTTCTTTGTAGTTGTATTTTTCATTAAAAATTTTTAAGAATTGTTTTTAGTAGTTATCCTTAATAAAGCTATCACAGATTTTCATTTTATTTAACTTAGAGTCATTTCAGTGGTGTGTTCTATTTATTAACTTTGGCTTATTCCAAATGTTTGAAACTATGTTATATCCAAGAGTGCCAGGAATCTACTGTATTTCAGACTATATATCAAACAACAACAAAATAACTTTAACCCAGTTTGCACGTGTACTTGAAATTATTTTTTGGCATAACATGAAAATTGTTTTCACTGTTATAAATAAAATGAAAGTGCTTTATGAGGTTCAATTAATTTTACATTTCAGGGGTTTCATGTTAATGCCGTTTCTTGAAAATCTGATTTAGTTCAAAGGGTTAAATATGAGTACCATGAAGGTAAATATGTTGTGTTGTGTTTAATCTTATTTAATTTAATACTTGTAGAAAGAATATATAAAAAGCCGCTATCTCAAATGCTAGTCTGAAAGCTAACTTAAATTGTGACTCTTGCTTGCTGTTCTCTTTAAGGGGATTATAATAAAAGCTATTGCTTTAGGATATGATGAACATCTCTGATGACCAAAAGGTATTTCAGATGTAGTATGAAAGATCATCTTTGTATAAGCAACCTATTAACTTCTTCCCCCTACGTTCTAATAAAAAGTTTTGTGTGGCTTTTAATGATTGGTATCTGAAAAAGTCAAAACATTGATTCTCAGTTGTAAGTTCCTTGTCATAGATTAATCAGGATTGAACATCTGTGGTACAGCATGTCTTTCCTTTTTTTGCTGTTGATTTGGGGAAAAAAAAACTCTCATGAAGGGCCCTTGGGACAGATGGCCCCTCACTGTTGATGGTTCGATTACCATGATCACCCACAGCTTCAGAGGAGTGCGAAGAAAAGAAATTGCTTTCTTTGTCAAGGTGTTTTCAATTCAATTCTCACCCATTAGCCCTGTTTGGTTAAGTTTGGAATTACTCTATCAGGTGATTGATGAGGGTTTTCATTTTATTATAATAGCTCTTGTTTAAAAGGAATGGAAGTAGCAAAATGATATGTCTAACCTGCTATGGATTAGGTTTTCGTAAGATTCTTTGAAGTTCCATTTTTATTACCTTAGCTAGAATTTGCTTAATATGAGCAAAAAGAGCTTCATTGTTTTGAGTTGTCATGCTAATTTTAGATCACTGCGGCGAGAAACATTTATAAAGGCTAGAATTATTATTAAACTACTTCCATGGTTTAAATTTCAAAAGCACCAAAATAATTTTATAGCAGTAGTTGTTTAATTATCCAGATGATTCTTCGGAGTGAAGAAAATTGCAGTGGGGTAATTACATTAGATATTTCTACATCACTGCTTCTGTACATTTTTAAGAGGTTGAACTAACAAATTTCCAAAATTGTGTGTTTTTAATTTTAAATATGTGCATTATGTATAAAGCAATAAGGAGAAGCATGAACTCTGTCATTTTTGTAACTGATTACAAAATAAGACCTCTTGAAACATTTTCATTTCCTTAAGGTTTTTATGTATGTACATCAAACTCAAATGAGTAAGTTAATTATTTTCATTATAGAATGACAAGATACTGATTTATATCTATTAGTAATTAATATCCTATTTTAGGTTTCTTCACATACAACTTTCCAAATATTCAGAGGAAGTCTGGCCAGGTTAGGCCATTATTTTACAAAAATGTTTACATATTTGGTTTGCTGAAAATATTCTCCTGTAGATAATAAGGAAAATTTCTGAATTTGTGCATATGCCTCAAGCTACTGTCCACTCAATGAACAGTAGAATTAAAGATTAACAAAGTAGAGCAAGTTGGGCTTATTTGTAGTGTGCTTTTATATGCAGCAGTGTATTTTAGAAAGAATGTATATTAGGAATACGAATACTTGGCTTCAGTGGGTACTGGCTCCAGGCTTGAAATACAACTTCCTAAGAATGAGCAGTTAAAAAGAAGCTTTAAAGTCTTCTCCCATTCAGAAAACTCTATGATTCTGTCTGTCTATACATAATGACCCCCCCCCCCCCTCTTTGGAAAATTTCAAAAGAAAACAGCCACCCTGAATTAGTTTTTACTATTTCACAGTTATTAGCATTTATCCCTTTTGTTGTTCAGATTGGCATAACTGCTTAAATTCTATGGAAGAAATCATTGTATGGAAGCACAGGAAAATGATGTTTTCTCAGACATCTTAGATGGTAAGGTGTAAAAGACATATCTTATTTCGATATGGACTATCAATGTGTGTGTATATGGCATATAGAAATAGAAGAAATAATGGAATTTTATCTTTATGTCTCTGTAGCCAGAGTTCCCCACCACTGTCCTTAAATCATAGTTCTAATGTCGTAAAACACTTAATTTTGAAATGAAATTATTTGCATTGTTGTATAGAAATAGCATTACAGTTTTAATAATAACTATTAGCATTGAAATATTTAAAAAATGCTTTGGTAACATTTTTCTTGCTAAAATTACTTCCCACTATCACTGTCATGGCTGATGTTTCTTCCTAGGCCTCTGAAAATATACCTGCTGACAAATAAAATATGTATGTAATAGAGTGAATTCTGAATTACGCATGGGCACATTATAAAGAATATTTTCAGCCAACAGCTATTAAATTCTTTAACATTGGTTCATATTGCTCATCAGTGTGAGAGATACATGGTCTGTGCTATTAGTTCGCCAAGTGTGTACTTCAGGTGAAAAGTATCAGCATCACTTGGGAACTTGTTAGAGATGCATTTCTCAGACCCACCTTTGACCTCTTGACTCAGAAGTTCTGCAGGTGGGACCCAGGGATCTGTGTTTTAACAAGCTCTCCAGGCATTTCTGTTGCACACTGAAGTTTGGGAACACTGAGCTGGGCTTTTAAGGAGATGCGAAAATTTTGAATTAATGACTACATGTTAACTTTAAATTTATACGAACACCTGACTCTGTATGGTTTCTTAAAATTAGATGTAGCGTGAATTTAACATTTTTCAACAATGAATTTGTTTTTACTTTTACTGTTGTTAGTAGCCTTAAAGTTTGTAATGTTATGCGGTCTATGATACTGTTGGGTTTCTTTGGGTTTTTTTTTTTTTTTGGTGGATTGGTAGAGATTTTTATTAATATCTTGTTGGCATGTGTGATACCTTTCAACCAATGCTATAAAAATCTATGTTTTTCTGGGATGCATGCCAAGGAAAAATGGCAGGATATTGGTTTCTGGATCTCAGGCCTCCCCAAAGTCATCTGTGGCCCTAAATGAGGGAGTGAGTTGCTTTCTGAAATACTTTTATTTTGTGATCAGGCTGGGTATTAAATTATAATAATGACTTTGCAAGCTATTTTGACAGATGTAGTGAAAATTACAATTTTAGGGGTGTGATGGCCCCAAGATGGTAATGCACTAGACCTCAGTCTCCATCCCCTCCTCTCACCAAAGAGAAACAATTAGGCAGCTATTTACAAACAAAAAACGCTCTGGAGCCCACTTAAGAAACTTCAGCAACAGGGTGGAACAAAAAAACCTTGAGAATAACCACAGCTGGGGGAAGGAAGAACAGCTTGGTTTTGCCTATATCCCCCCACCCCCGGGCCAGCAGTGCTTAGTACCAAGCAGGAACTCTGCAACTAGGAGGAGTTCCCCTTGTAGGGAAAGAATAGTGGGTTTGAGTGACTAGATTCCCCAGTCTTTTGGGACACCACATGAAGTTCCCACTTGAGTTTCACCCAACCTGAGACCAGCAAAGCTGAGACATATAGACAGTTAGGAACAAAGAAAAGTTGGTTACCAACAGCTGCCACATGGCAGGAGCAACTGTGGTTCTCTGCAACCTGCTCTGTAGGTGACGCCAGCTGGTTTGGCCCCCCTGCAGATTTTACTAGCTTTCACTCCACAGTTATTTTTGTTTGCTGACACCAGCCACCTGGGTCCCTCCCATGTTGCCAACTCCTCTCCCAGCCACCCCTACTGGAGCCTGGGAACTGCACTGGCAGCTATCCTAAGAGCTGTGTAAGTGCAAGACACTGGCCTAGACCATAGCTGACCTCCACTGCAGTGTGAGCCCTCAGGGCTGGCTCCTCTAGCTGTGCACTTCCATGCCACAGGTCTGATGCATGTCACTGGCCTCTGCTGCTGTGTGCACACCTGAAAGAAGACTATGCAGTCATGAAGATTATGCTGACAGTCAGGGCCCTTGTGGCTACTGTAGGCCTGAATCAGGTCCTGTATTCTGTCACTGGCCTCTATCACTGTGCTAACCTGCAGCTAGCCCTTCCAGCTCTGTTCCTGCATGCCCCTGGTTGGACCTTTATTACTGTCCCTTTCTTCCATGTGCTCATGACATAGCCCAGCAGACGAGAACATACCACTGGCACTAGCTACTATTGCTGCTTGTCCTGGTCCTCAGCCAGTGGACCTGGAGGTGTGTTGAGGACCCTCATAGCCCTTGCAGCCTCAGTGGATCCTGTGCAATAGTTGCCAAAGACCATGTGACTGTAGGTACTGTTGACCCAAATAACCCGAGCCAGAGCCACCACATCCTGCACACCTGCCCTGCATCAGTTGACACTGAGTCACAGAATACTCCAGCATGCCTCTACCTGCAGGTGAAAGTCTTTCCTTGTGGAAGTTAGTCTATAACATTTGAACCTGTGCAGGATACAGGGATCACAAAGAGTTAGGGAAACCTGATGCCACCAAGGAGTACAGTAAGCCGCCAGAAACTAGCCACAAAGAAATGGAATTCCAAGAATTGCCTGACAAAGAATTCAAAATAATTGAACAATGCTTAGAGAGCTAGAAGAGAACACAGAAAAACAATTTAAATATATCAGGAAAACAGTAAAAGAACAAAATGAGAAGTATAACAGACAAAACAAAAAAGAATCAAAATTTTGGAACTGAAGAATACAATGACTGAACAAGAATTCAATAGAGAGCTACAACAGCAGACAAGGCTAAACAGAGGAATCTGTGAGCTTGAGACAGATCGTTTGAAATTAACCATTCAGAGGAGCAAAAAGAAAAAAAATGAAAAAAATGATGAAAGCCTATGTGTCTTATGAGACATCATTAAGGTAACTAGTCATGTGCCATCAGAGTCCCAGAAGAAGAGAGGGAGAAAGGGCAGGAAACACATCTAAAGAAATAATGGCTAAGAACTTTCCTAACCTGAGGAGAGATTTAGACATTCAGTTCATGAAGTTAATAGGTCACCCGAAAATATAAATCCAAGATGATCATCTTCAAGATACATGCAAGAGTTGGGGCACTGACCTCCCCTTCTCTCACTATGCAATAGAAAATCTGTGTTTAACCTAATAGTTGGCTCTCCTTATCTGCAGTTCTGCAGATTGTGTAGTACTGTAGATGTATTTCTTGAAAAACATCTGCATATAAGTGGATCTGCACAGTTCAGACCTATTTTGTTCAAGGGTCAACTGTACTATACCCAGCAAAGTTGTCCTTCAGAAATAAAAGTGAGATAAAGACTTTCCCAAACAAGTAAGGGCTGAGTAGTTTATCACCACTGTACCTGCCTTACAAGAAATATTGAAAGGACTTCTTCAACCTGAAATGAAAGGATGCTAACTATGAAAATGGAATAGAAATAACACCCTGGCAAAGGCAAATATATAGTCAAAATCAGAATGCTCTCGTACTATAACATGTAGTGTTTTAACCACTTAACTCTAGTATAAAGATTGAAGAACAAAATTATTAAAAATAGCTACAGCAGCAATAATTTAATAGATGCACAATATAAAAAGATGTAAAGTGTGACATCAAAAATAAAGTATGTATGAGGGCAAATAAAAAGGATAGAGTTTTTGTATGTGATCAAAGTTAAGTTGTGATGAGGGTAAAATAACTTCTATGGCTCTAAGCTTTTTCAAGTAAGCCTCAGGGTAACCACAAAACAAAAATCTGTAGTAGATACACACAAGATAAAGATAAGGGAATCAATGTGTACCACTGTGGAAAATCATGAATTTACAAAGAAAGACAGCAAGAAAGGAAGAAAGGAGCTACAAAACAGAAAGCAATGAGCAAGATGGCAGTACTATGTCCTTATCTATAAATAATTACCTGAAATGTAAATAGACTAAATTCACCAATGAAAAAGCATATAGTGACTTAATAGCTAAGAAAATAAGATCCAGCTAAATACTGCCTACAAGATACTCCTGTCCACTCAAAGACATAGGCCTAGAGTGAACTAATGGAAAAAGATATTTCATGCAAATGGAAACCAAAAGAGTGCAGAGTAGCTATATTTATTTTTATAGATAGCTATATTTTTATAGATAGCAAAATAGACCAAGTCAAAGTCTGTAACAAGACATGATCATTATATAATAATAAAGGGGTCAGTTCATCAAGAGATTCTAATAGGTATAACTGTATATACTTCCTATATCAGAACACCTAAATAATCAATTACTAATAGAGCTGAAGGAAGTAATAAACAATAAGATAATAGAGTACTTATTAGATACCCTGCTTTCAATAATGGATAAATCATCCAGGTAGAAAATTAATAAAGGAACATTGGACTGGAACCATACTTTAAATGGATCTAACAGACACACACACACACACACACACACACACACACACACACACATACATAAATACACACACACAGAACATTCCATCCAGCAGCAGCAGAATATACATTCTTCATTCTTCTCAGGCACACATAGAACATTCCCCAGGATTGACCATATGTTAGGTCACAAAATAAGTCTCAGTAAATTTTAAAAGATTGAAATTATACCAAGTACCTTTTCCAACCACAATGGTATGAAACTATAAATCATTAACAAGAGGAAAATTCACAAATGTCTGGAAATTAAACAACATACTCCTGAACAACCAGTGGGACAGTGGTTAAATCAAAAGGAAAATTAAAAAAATATTGAAACAAGAATTGAAATATACCAAAACTGGTGGTATAATGCAAAAGCAGTGCTAAGAGGTAGGTTTATGGCAATAAATACCTACATTAAGAAAAAACAGGAGTTCCCGTCGTGGCGCAGTGGTTAACGAATCCGACTAGGAACCATGAGGTTGCGGGTTCGGTCCCTGCCCTTGCTCAGTGGGTTAACGATCCGGCATTGCCGAGAGCTGTGGTGTAGGTCGCAGACGCGGCTCGGATCCCGCGTTGCTGTGTCTCTGGCATAGGCCGGTGGCTACAACTCCGATTCGACCTCTAGCCTGGGAACGTCCATATACCATGGGAGCGGCCCAAAGAACAAACTAAGCCCAAAGTTAGCAGAAGGAAGGAGATGACAAAGATTAGAGCAGAAATATGTGAAATAGAGAATAGAAAAATAATAGAAAAGATAAAACATACAAATCTTATTTTTTGGAAAGATAAAACTGACAAGTCTTAGTCTTATCAAGAAAGAAAAAGGACGCATAAATTATAAATGAAAAAGGAGACATTAAAATTGCTATTACAGAAATACAAAGGATCATGAGACTATTACGAATAACTATATGCCTACAAATTGGACAACCTAGAAGAAGAAATGTATACATTTAACCATTCAAACATATAGCCTATCATGTCTGAATCATAAAGAAATTAAAAGTCTGAACAGTAAGTAAAGAGGTTGAATCAGTAATCAAAAACCTCCCAGCAAGGAAAATCTAAGACCAGATGGCTTCATGGGTGAATTCTACCAAACATTTTAAAGGATAAATTGGTGCAAGTTTTTATTATAGGCTTTAAAAAATTGAGGAGGATGAATTGCTACCAAACTCATTTTATAAGACCAATCTTAACCTTGATGCTAAAGGTATCACTAAAGGTAATATTGCCAGACGAGGATAATGAAAGAAACTTATAAGCCAATACTTCTGATGAATATATGTGCAGAAATTCTCAACAGAATACCAGCAAACAATTCAACAGCACCTTAAAACAATCATACACTGTGATCAAGTGAGATTTATTTATGGATGCATGGATTGTTCAACATATACAAATTAATAAAAGTGATACATCATATTAATAGCATGAAAGGTAAAGATTTTATGATCATCTCAATAGATGAGAAAAATAATTTGTTAAAATTTAATACCCTTTTGTGATTCAAACTCTCTACAAACTGGATATAGATGGAACATACCTCAATATAATAAAGGTCACAGCTAGCATCATGCCTAACAGTGGAAGGCTGAAAGCTTTCCCTCTAAGATCAGGAACAAGACAAGGGAGCCTGCTCTTATTCAGTGTAGTGCTGGAAGTCCTACCCAGAGCAGTTAGGCAAGGAAAAGAAGTCATCTGTAGAGGAAAGAAAGAAGAAAAATTGTTTGTTGATGACATGATCTTATATATAGAAAATCCTAAATAGCTCAGCAAAAAACTGTTGTAATAAACAAATTCAGTGAAGTTTCAGGATACAAAATCAATACACAAAAAATTAAGTTACATTTATACATAGACTACTATCTGAAAAATAATCTTATTTATAATAGCATCAAAAACAGTAAAATACCTAGGAATAAATTTAACCAGGGAAATGAAAGGTATGTACAGTGAAAACTATAAGACCACTGATGAAAGAAATTGAAGAAGACACAAATAAGTGGGAAGATATCCTACCATCATGGGTTGGAATAATTAATACTGTTAAAATGTCCATACTACTCCAAATCATCTGTAGATTCAATATAATACTTACCAAAATCCCAACAGCTTTTTTCGCAGAGATAGAAAAACAACTCTAAAATTCATATAGAGCCACAAAAAGATCCCAGATAGACACAATAATGAGAAAGAACAAAGTTGGAGGCATCCCACTTCTAGATTTCAGACTTTACTACAAATTATAATAATCAAAACTGTGTGACACTGATGTAAAAACAGACATGTAGACCAGTGGAACAGGATCCAGAGCTCAAAAGTAAACCTACACAGATATGACTGAGTAAGGGAAAGGATAATTTCTTCAATAAATACTGTTGGGAAAAGTGGATATCCACAGGCAAATGAATGAAATTGGACCTTTATCTTACACTAGTCGCAGAAATTATCTTGAAAGGGATTAATAACTTTTTTTTTTCTCTTTTTGCTATTTGGGCCACTCCCGCGGCATATGGAGGTTCCCAGGCTAGGGGTTGAATCGGAGCTGTAGCCCCCGGCCTACGCCAGAGCCACAGCAATGCGGGATCTGAGCCACGTCTGCGACCTACACCACAGCTCACGCCAACGCCGGATGTTAACCTACTGAGCAAGGGCGGGGACCAAACCCGCAACCTCATGGTTCCTAGTCGGATTCGTTAACCACTGCGCCACGACAGGAACTCCGGGATTAATAACTTTAACATAAAATGTGAAACAGTAAAAGTCTTAGAAGAAAACTTCAGTGGTAATTCTTGACATCAGCATTGGCAATGATTTTTTTTTTTTTTGCATATGATGTCAAAAGCGCAAGCAACAAGAGCAGAAAACTAGTAGGGCTTTATCAAACTGTAAAGCTCTGCACAGCAAAAGAAACAGGAAAATGAAAAGGCAGATTATGGTAAGGAAGAAAATATTTGCAAACCATATATCTGATAAAGGGTCACTATCCAAGATACAGGGAACTCATACAGTAATCCAGTTTAAAAAATGGGCAGAGGACTTCGACATTTTTCCAAAGGAAAGATAACACTGGCCAACAGCCACATGAAGAGGCTCTCAGCATTACTAATTATCATGGGAATGCAAATCAAAACCGTGAGATATCTCACCTCTATTAAGATGGCTGTTTTAAGGACAATAGAGAACAGATGTTGGCAGGGAAGTGGAGAAAAGCGAACCCTGGTTCATCGTTTGGTGGGGAAGTAAATTGGCGCAGCCACTGTGGAAAATACTATGGAGATCCCTCAACACATTAAAAATAGCACTTCCATATGATCCAGCAGTCCCACTTCTGGGTATATATCTAACAAAGAAGAATTCACTATCTTGAAGAGCTCTCCCCCCTGTTCATTGCACACTGTTTTCCATAGTCAAGATACGGAAACAACCTCAGCATCCGTCAGTAGATGAGTGGTCAGAGAAAACAGTATCATATCTACCATGGAACGTTACTCAGCCCTAGAGAAAAGGAAGGCAGCCTGGTCGTTCGCAGCAATGTAAATGGACCTTGAGGCCATTAGACTCTGAAATAAGTTAGAGGAAAGACAAGAACTGTATGATTTCACCCACACATGAAATTTAAAAACATTGAACTCAAAGATGAACAGAGCGACATCGTGGTTGTCAGGAGGGGCGGGAAGTGGAGAGCTCTTGGCGCAAGGGTACTGGTTTAGGGTTACTAGATGAGTAAATTCCAGGGATCTAGTGTACAGCATGGTGAATGTATATGTGTGTGTGTGTGTATGACAAGTACTATAGTGTATATTTGAATGTTGCTGTGAGAGTAGAGCTTATGTTCCCACCAAACAACAATAACGAAAACACATTAGTAATTATGTGAAGTAAAGGATGTATTAATTAACCTTATGGTGAATTTTCATAGTACATATGTTTATCAAATCATCTCGTTAGACACCTTGACCTTACGTAGTGTTGTATGTCAGTTATATTTCAGTAAAGCTGGTAAAATCGTAATTTTAACTGTAGTTAATCTAATCCATGCTTTTCTTTTTCACATAATGATATAAGTAGGAAATGGCATTTTAAACTTTTGGGTAAACAGATAAGACTATTCTTTCAGATACTCTCAGAGAGAAGGTGAGAGGGGAGTGGAAGACAAAGAGGGGAGGAGGGAAATGATTTTATATTTTTCAGAACCTACCTCTGATCAGAGACAGAAAGTATTGTTGGTGTAAGACTAGCCCTTGAGCTGTCCAATTTCATGGTCACAAATGTTTCATTTGTGTATTTTATTTTTCAGTCCTGCAGTCTTCAGATGTATACAATATGTTTTTCTACTGAAAATACCCCGTTTTAAAATGCATTAGCATGATTTGGTATAACATTTAGTACTAATGGATTTTACAGGAAAAAAAAAAAAACCCACTTCCCTTTTTGTTAGCTTTAGATCAGCAATTCACATCTGTAACCACTCCTCTGTTGAAGCTCTCTTTCCATCACACATGACTGACAGAAACCTCAGCCCTGTCTGAATCTACCAGTTATCTCCTGCACCTTGGCCATTTCATGATAATGGGGAGCTACCAGACGGTTGCCATTAGACACTAGGTTGGACACGCACCAAATCGAGTTCTCACCAGTGCCTGGATCGGTGGTTGCACTCTGCCTCCTGAAGCCTCCAACAGCTTCCCTCTTAGCAGAGAGCTTTGCTGTGGCTACACACAAACTAATTAGTAATTTTGGCGCAAAACTCTTCTTTTGCCCCCCAGACTCTTCACATCTCCTTGGATTCATATCGCCTCTCCCCTTTTCTCTTTCCTGTAACAGTGAAAAATATTGTCCAGCTTCTGTCCAAGGCTCATCTCACTGTCTTGACCAGGACTCTCTTCCTGCCTCTGAGGCATGTTTGTGTCTCTTTTTCTGGCTCTCTTTGGGCTCACTCTTTAAACTTAACCTTCCAAGTCTGCACCAGTATAAAAGAAACAAAAGCAGACAAACAGACCTCTGTGGCTCCTCTCCTCCCACCTTGACTCTCCTCTCTGTGCACAGCCTTTCTTGGTATGCTGCCTCTTTGCTCACCCCCCAACCTCTTAATCTGCCTCTGAGGTCCATCCTTCCCTTGGAGCTCGGTGTCCCTGTGCGGCTTTATGCTTTACATCTAGTTGCCATGTTTTAGTCGTCCCTTAACGTTTTGTCTCATTTGTTTGAGAATTTTTTTGATACACTCTTTTCCCTTGACTTTCATAACAGCACACACTCTAACCGTATCCTTTACCCATTGCTAGTCATGCCTTCTGCCTTGGTTTAGAGGCGCCCTATGATATACTGTGGGTACCTTTTTCACCCAGCAGTCTGGCCCCTGCCTTTCCAGCTTCCTCCCTTAATGTTCTCTTTCTCTCACTGTACATTCTAGATATATTACTTTTTTTTCCTTTCAGTTTCCAAAATGTATTCTGCTTGCTTTAACCTCTGAGACTTAATGCTGTTTTCTCCATTCTGGAGTGTTCTCCTCTGCCCATTTTTAGCCCACATCATCCTTTGCTTATCTAACTCAACTCTCAGTATGCATCTCCTTTCATTCCTAAGTGGTTTAGTGACTTTCTAAACTAGATTAAATGTTCCTTATGCTGTCTGTCCTGTACTCTCCTGTCCTTTTATTATTATTTTTTGTCTTTTTGCCTTTTCCAGATCTGCTCCCGTAGCACATGGAAGTTCCCAGGCTAGGGGTCCAATCGGAGCTGTAGCCGCTGGCCTACACCACAGCCACAGCAACATGAGACATGAGCTGCGTCTGTGACCTACACCACAGCTCACAGCAACGCCGGATCTCTAACCCGCTGAATGAAGCCAGGGATCGAACCCGAAACCTCATGGTTCCTAGTTGGATTCGTTAACCACTGAGCCACGATGGAAACTCCTCTCCTGTCCTCTTAGTATAACACACATTACACTTTATTGTGCTGTAGGTTTAGATGCCCTCCTTTTCTCTGCACTGTAGAGACCAGTTGTGTCTAGTTCATCATTATATTTCCATAGGTGGAAGGTTTTCTTTAATGATTCTGGTTCATTTATATTTGAGAGACATCACTGTTCTTTCTTTAGGGACATTTTTTGAAATTATGGAGCCAGTGAATTTTCAAGTTGAGTGCAAGCCTTCCTGTAGGATACCTTATTTGCACAAAAACTAGATAGCTTTTTGACGTTTCTCTCCATGTATACTGTAGCATTTGGAGGGCAGGGACTTGTCCTATTTCTTTAGCACTGCATAGATTTTTGAATGAAATAAATTGAACCTAAATAGGACAGATACGTGAATTGATTACAGAAATAATTTAAAATAGCTGCTCCTTAGATCTTAACTAAGCAAGTCTCAGTCTCTGCCTTGTAATCAAGACATAATGCTAATTATTTGGGCTTTAATCTCCTCATTCATAAAATTCTTATTCTACAACCTAGGTGAATAAGCCCTGAAAGCTATAATCAAGCAAAATGCTAATATAATCTACTTTTTTGAAGGCATACAGTTTCTGAACTGATTTTACAAATGTATAATTTTAAGACTGTTCATCCACAGACTTGAGTAAACATTATTCATTTATGCAAATTAAAAACTTTTCCTGCCTTTAAAACAATGTAATTGAATCATAGTAGTATTTTAAGTTATTTAAAATTTTTGTTTTTAGTTGTAGTCCAGAAAATGTGAAAAGTCTGATTGCAAAGGAAAATAAAATATTTCTGAATTTATCTCATTTTGCGTTAAAAAAAAAAGCTTCAATCAAGAATTTGGAATAATTGTGATGGTGATGCACAAATCACACATTAAATAGTCTCCTTCCAAATTTACCGATTTAATAAACATTTGTGTATTTTTCTTACTACACTGTATCATTCTCATTAAAATAAGAGATTATATTTTTGTAAAAAGCAGGTTTGTAGTCTTCCTTTTGTGGTTATTTGGTTTCTAGATTGCTGGTGACACAGGTACTTTTTAAATGAAGATGTGGTGTCTCCTGTGAGCTACAAGGAGGAGCACAGTGTGTCCCCAGCATCCCGGGCAGCCGTGATTCCTGCCAGCAGTCCCATCCTTTACACCCATAAAATCAGCATAACACCGACCCAGCTTCGGCAGACCAGCTCTCCTATCTGGAAAGTAATCCTCAGGGAACAGAAAATTCAGTCTTTGTGCATAGATTTGGAAATTGGATTATTTATTATTTTTTTCAGAGCCCTTTTATTTGTTCCTTTGCAGTACTTGTGAAAAGTTGCTGCAAGCCTGGGTCAGACATGGTGCAAACCCAACATAACACAGACAGTAACTAAGTTAACCCATTTCGAAGTATGGATGCACATGATTATAATGAATTTTTGAGTGCCCAAGTGTAAAACTCGTGTAATGAAAAGAAGCAGGACGCTTTCCACTGTGTGATTTAACCGATAGATGCTCTTTTCATGTATTCACTTACTCATCCTCTGGGACAGGACAAACCATACAGGAGAAAATCCATTAGTAAGGGACGAAGAAAAGTGAGGTAGTAACACATAACTAGGTAAATGCCCCAAACAAGGGGGTGGACTGTTAGGGCAGCACAGGAAAAATGTCCTGGTTTTAACACGTAAGTGTACGAAATCCGTCACCGTTCTTCAAATGGTAACTATAAAATTGAGGTGGTTTTTAAAAGGGATATTTAAAATACTCACACTGAATCTTTCTAACTCCGTTATTTATAAGGGACTATTCTGTGTTTCTGCATGATGACTTGTTTATAGGGGTGTTAGTTATTGTATTAATTTATCAAGGTAATAACTTGCTTAATACTCCATGAGATTATGAGATTCAGATGTTAATAACTACCGTTTTGGTAGAACTGCTACATAAACACACACACACATATGTACACACAGGTACACACATATCTGTTTTCCAACATAATCTTCTACAGGACATTAACGTCTCAGTATTTTAAGGTGATATATAATGCATGTCACATTCATTTTAGAAATGTGTACATTTTGTTTTACATGAAGGCATAATCATTTAATATTAGCTCCATAAATTTTTAATGAATTATTCTTATATAAGATGATTTGAATGATACTAATTTATGTAGAAACTTTTTATTCCTTAGTAAGTAAAGAGATTAATTGTAGAAAGCATATTTTTTTTAAGTTAAAATATTTGGGAAAAATCTTCTGAGCTTAATAAGTAATACAGCAAGAGGAACTGCCTCATGCTAAAAATGTTGCCAAGTAATTATTGAGTTTGGGACTTAAAAAGTTGAAATTATAAATCCTTGGACTGTGGTTTTTTTGTTTTTTTTTTTAAAGCAATACGGAGTAGTGGAAATAATGGAATTGTGCTGACTATTTTCACTGACCGTGTATGTAAAGTGATATCTTTGATTCAGCAAGGCCTTTTACCTTTAGTGGAATTCAAATCCTGTCATATAGGTGGTGCTCGTTACTAATATTGGAATTTAAAAGGCTTTTTCAGAAGTAATATTATCCATCGTACACTGTCCTTTTAAAGCACATTCAGAAGCAATATTCAGAAATATTTTTTTGACAGAATTAAAAAGTAAGTATGCAACCAAAATATTTATTAGTGCTGATTAAAAGGACTTCTTTTTCTTATGTTAAGTAGAAGAGAAATATTGTGAAGAAATAACAAAAATTAAAAACCGGTGGCCTTGTTTATAAAACAAAATTTGTAAAACAAAAATATTTATAAAACAAAATTTTTATTTGTGAATAACCGGATATAATATATAAGAAAAATTTGTCTTAAATGCCCTGGAAATAGTGAAATTGTATTTTAAATGAACTTGATGCTTTATGCCTATCACTTACTATTATTTTAAAAACTGATTTATAGATTTGCCAATGTGGGACTTCAGAAGTGAACTTTGGTATAAAACAGACATTATTAGAGTGTTTATAAATTTTTGTTGAGTATTTAATTTATTTTATGTTTTAATATTTAAAATCAAAATATAGTTGATATACAATAAATGTAAGTTACAGTTGTACAACAAAATTCACAATTTTTAAAAGTTATATTCCATGTATAGTTACTACAAAATACTGGCTGTATTTCCTGTGTTGTACAATATATTCGTGGCTTATCTGTTTTATACATAATTGTTTGTACTTGATTCCCTACCGCTGTCTTCTCTCCCCCCCTTCCTTCCCTCCACTGGTACCCACTACTTTGTTCTCTTTATCTGTGAGTCTGTTGCTTCTTTTATTATAGTCACTAGTTTGTTTTATTTTTTTAGATTATACATATAAATGATATCATACAGTATTTGCCTTTCTTTGTCTGAATTATTTCACTTAGCGTAATGTCCTCCAAGTCCACCCATGTTTTTGCAAATGGCAAAATTTCATTCTTTTTTGTGGCCGAGTAGTATTCCATTGTGTGTGTGTGTGTGTGTGTGTGTGTGTGTGTGTGTGTGTGTACACATGCACCATATCTTCTTTATCCATTCGTCTGTTGATGGACACTTACGTTGCTTCCATATCTTGGCGGTTGTAAATAATATTGCTATGAACGTTGTGTGGTGTGTATTTCTTTGAATTAGTGTTTTTGGATATATATAATCAAGAGTGGAATTGCCGGGTCCTATGGTCATTCTGTTTTTTCGTTTTTTGAGAAACCTCCATACTGTTTTTCCTAGTAGTTGTACCAGTTTACATTCCTGCCACCAGTATACGAGGGTTCCTTTTTCTCCATATCCTCACCAACGTTGGTTCTGTTCTTTTTGGTGATAGCCATTCTGACAGGTGTGCGGTGATATATCTCATTGTCATTTTAATTTGCTTTTGTCTGATGATTAACACTGTTAATCACCTTTTCATGTACCTGTTGGCCATCTGCACGTCCTCCTTGAACATGGCTATTTAGCATTTAAATGGAAATTTAAGGTGAAGTGCTTTGGTCTAGTTTCTGAGGGTGGTAATGTATTTGATTACATATTCAGCAAATTTTTATTTTTCTTTTCAAATCAAAACCAGTATATTAAGTGGAGTTAAATCTGAAAATTTATATTTCAGCGTCTTAAAACTAAGGTATATAAATAAAAGTGTGTTGCGAAGAGAAATAAGGATTTTTAACAATCCGATTAAGTTACTCATTTTATTATTCCTGTTCCAAAGGTCCTTAGAACCCTTAAAAGATCAAAATACTCAACTTCAAACCTCACCAATTGTAAATATTTAAAGAAAAAATAAAAATTTACTTTGGAAAGTACCTCTGACCATTTTAAGAGTAATTTAACATGCTGCTGTAAATGTGTTCTTTTCTCTGTTTAATGTCCTGTATCAATTATTTACAGATCCGGTGGTATTGTGGAAGTTCCCAGAGGACTTTGCAGACCAGGTTGGAACCACATCATTTCTAAAAAATATTTAAAATTGGAGTATTATGATTATTACTACTGTTACTACTGCATATGAATTCCTATTAAGTGTTTTCTTTTGATCAGCCCTGAGAATAAAAAGTCCTGTGTGCAGAATACCTGGAAAATCTCTTGACATTAGATGATGATGAAGAAGCTCTTATCTTGAAACTAATAGCAGCTGAATGTTTACAGTTCCAACATGTTTTCAGAAAAATTTGATGATGCCATACTTTGTTGAATACGCTTCTGTTAGCTCTGTAAGAAAGTAAATAATAAATAATAACTGCTGTAAATAAGAGATCAGTTCTATCTTTGTTACAGTAATATTGCAATCATTAACATATAGAAGTTGAATTGACAATATTTTCTTATTTTTAAATCTTATCTATAGCTTTATTTTCTTAAAAGCAAATGAGAAACTTTGGAATGAATTTACTTTGTTTATATTTTATTTATTTGTTTATTTATTTACTTATATATTTATTTGTCTTTTTAGGGCTGCACCCGCGCGGCATATGGAGGTTCCCAGGCTAGGGGTCTAATCGGAGCTATAGCCTCTGGCCTACGCCACAGCCCGCAGCAGTGCCAGATCCGAGCCGCATCTTTGACTTACACCACAGCTCACGGCAACGCCGGATTGTTAACCCACTGAGCAAGGGCAGGGACCGAACCCACAACCTCATGGTTCTTAGTCAGATTCGTTTCCTCTGTGCCACGATGGGAACTCCTACTTTGTTTCTATTTTAAATTATAGTCGTCTCTAGTTACTTAAGTAATTAGTGTGGCCAAAATTATGAATTATTTTGACAAGATATATGTAAATAGAAAATATTTATAGTTTATATTATGGATTTATCATTTGGAAGTGAATTATATGGTTAACCATATAAATTTAAATTTTTGTATGAATAAGTACTTTTTCTGGAAATCTGGGTCTTTTTTTTTTGTCTGTAAAGGAATGGGGTAAAACAGTCTTGTCTTTGGTAAAATTATTATAATGCTACAAGCTTAACCATAAGTTAAGTTCACAGCTATGATCCTCATAATTTACAAAATGAAAGTGGATAAAAGTATTCATTCAAAGCAATTCATTCAGAAATGTACAGATGCGTGATTTTGATGTGGAAGAATAATTTTCTACACGTGAAAATCCTTATATAATATTAGGAAATATCATGGAAAAAGTGAGTTAAATGATCATGTTAAATATTAGTTAGATTTAGTGCAGTCTTTGTTTTTTCACATAAAAAGAGAGCATGTACTCTTAATTTTGTTTTAGCCCTTTGGAGAAAGAATAGATTTATAAACCTCTTAAGTATATAAACTAAGTCCCTACAGTGAAGACATGATTTGCCCATATGAGGCTTATTTAACTGAGTTTGTTCCCCAGGAATGTGAAGTTACGTTAGAGTCTTGCTGACTCATTTTACCCTTTGGAAATACTGTTCCTCTCTTGGTCTTACCAGTTCTCTCTGGTCTCACCTTCTGCCCAGATTCTTTTTTCTTTCTCTCTCTCTCTCTCTCTCTTTTTTTTTTTTTTTTTGTAATTTCTGCCTCTTAAACGGCCCTTGTTACTTCCTAGGGCACCTGAAGGCTCCTAACTCTGGCTTCATGTGAGGGTGGAAGTGTGCTTGTTGAGTTCAGCTACAGAAAATTTTTCAGTGAGGCTGACTCCTCTGTTCCTCTTGTGACTGACAAACTGGTGATAGGAATGTTTTTGTCGTTGCTTTGTTTCCCACATTTGTGAGGTCAGTGGAACATGAATGAGCCCTCACATCCTTAGTAAAACCCAAAAAAGCATTTAACCATGTCATGGTAATGAGTGTTCATAGCCCCCAGGAGTCCAGGTCATAGCAATTCTTATAGACTTTTTGAAATTAGAACTGAAAGGAGCTTTAGATACCATTTTGTCTAACTGTTTCACTTTGTATCTAGAGAAACCAAACTTCATATGGGCATCTAGCCAAGGGTCTTGAAAAATGGTTTTGCCATATGCTTCTTGGTGAATATTCTGAATACTGCAGATAATACAATTACTCTGTATATTTCTCATCCTCCTCTTTTACTGCTTTCCAGTCCTAATTGTTTACTTCTTCCCAGACAACCTTTTCACTGGATCTGAGACTGCCTCAGTAATAGTAACTCTTAAAAAGCTCCTTATTTAGCTCTTGCCATGTACTAAGCACTATGCTAGGGGCTCATGTGCATAATTGATTTTATCTTCAAGTCCTCACAGTCCTGCTGGGAGACAGTATCCCCGAAACTGAGGCTTAAGAAACATGCCTGACACCAGCATTGCTTAGAAGAAGCAAGTTTGTCTTCACTCAAAAGCATGTACCATTAGCAAGTAAGCTCTGTTATTCTGTCTGCTGGGAATGCTGACCCAAACCCCACTCACTTGTTTTAGCTCTTTAAAAATAGTTTACTATAAATTTTCCCCCCAGTATCTTTATAATTTAAAGGCAGTGTGTTGTTTACCCAGAGAAATAGTATCAATCCTTTTACTCCTTTGCTTCTACCATATGGAACTGTTGGTTCATCATAGGCATTTTTTTTCTTCTTTTTAAGGCCACACCTGCTACGGCATATGGAAGTTCCCAGGCTAGGGGTCCAATCAGAGCTGCAGCTGCAAACTTACGCCACAGCAATGCAGAATCAGAGCCACGTCTGTGACCCACACCACAGCTCACAGCAACACCAGATCCTTAACCCACTGAGCCATGTCAAGGATCGAACCCGAATCCTCGTGGGTACTAGTTGGGTTCATAACATGCTGGACTACAAGGGGAACTCATCTGAGTTTGTTTCTGTTTTGTAGATACATTCCTTTGTGCCATATTCTAGATTCCGCATATAAGTGATATCATATGGTATTTGTCTTTCTCTTTCTGACTGACTTCATTTAATATGAGAATCTCTAGTTCCATTCATGTTGCTGCAGCTGGCATTATTTTGTTCTTCTTTATGGCTGAGTAGTATTCCATTGTATATATGTGCCACATCTTAATCCATTCATCTGTTGATGGGCATTTAGGTGGTTTCCACATCTTGGCTTTTGTGAATAGTGCTGCAGTGAACATAGGGGTGCATGTATCTTTTTGAATTACAGTTTTGTCTGGATATGGCATTGGTTTAGGACATGTTTTTTTTCTTTCCTTTTTTTTTTGTCTTTTTACCATTTCTTGGGCCGCTCCTGCGGCATATGGAGGTTCCCAGGCTAGGGGTTGAATCGGAGCTGTAGCTACCGGCCTACACCACAGCCACAGCAATGCGGGATCCGAGCCACGTCTGCAATCTACACCACAGCTCATGGCAACGCCGGATCCTTGACCCACTGAGCGAGGCAAGGGATCCAACCCACAACCTCATGGTTCCTAGTCGGATTCGTTGACCACTGAGCCACAACGGGAACTCTTAGGCCATGTTTCTTTACATGTATTTTCCTTCTTTTGGCAATAGAAGAAGCAGTGGGACTACTCAAATCACATTTTAAGAATTTTAATTTTTTTCTTTGTTTGTTTGCTTTTTTGTACAGCAGAGAATTTTGTCTAGGTGTGTAGATGACAGTGTAAGTGTAAACGGAGCCAGGTCTTGGCAGCAATTGAAGGTCTTGCTATAAAGAGTTGGTCCTTCTAATGAACTTAAGTGGAGTGTGATCTAACGAGATAGGTATATTAGGAATATTAATTCAGAAAAGATGTCAGTATGGGTTGGTCGTGGGAGAAACTGGAGGCAAGGATATTAGTTGGCTTTACAGTAATCTGGCTGAGGAGAGAGAAAGATCTGAAAGGGTTGGTTGCATTAGGGATGAATAAGAGGATGCGTGTGTTGATCTGAAATAAATAGACTGCCAGATATCTCTCCAGCGTAGCTGGGTTTATTCAGGATCAGCAGAGAATTGCGGTTTGGGGTCTGTAGCCATGAGGGAGCCAGTGCCAGTCCCACGTGGCAGAGGAGGAGGGCACTTTCATAGTGGAGGCAGGGAGGTTGGGAGGGCTGTGGACACAAGAGCTGTGGCTTGTAACTGGCCAAGTCCTTTTGGGGACAGAAGTCTTTCTTCTTCCTGTTGGGCTCTGCTCTTCTGAGAGCCTGAGAGCGCCCCCTTCTGGTCACCTGAGTCTGTGTACTTGGGCTTTCTGTTCGTTATTTTTACCAGTGTAAAGGGGGAAAGGGAGACTGCGTGCAGAGGTGTTTTGGGGAACATGGAGTGAAGAGTGACGA
Source organism: Phacochoerus africanus (assembly GCF_016906955.1). Lineage (NCBI taxonomy): Eukaryota > Metazoa > Chordata > Mammalia > Artiodactyla > Suidae > Phacochoerus > Phacochoerus africanus. The sequence goes on along the minus strand of NC_062555.1, from coordinate 26,075,361 downwards.
AGAAAGGATGAGTTTCTTTTTGGCAGTTAAAGAAATCTTGAATGACCTTCCACGCTGGTGAGGAGAGGGGACTTTAGGGATCTAAGAAGACGGGAGAGTGTTTGCAACCTTAGGAAATGCATAGATGTGAATGAATATGAGGATTTCCAGGCAGATTTAGTTGATGTCAGATTTATGGTTTGCAAATACATTGGGGGCTGTGGCTGAGAAGATTAACGCAGGACCCGTCTTCCCGTGCATGCCAGTGATAATTGCAATACCCATATCACGTTTTTGAGAGGGTCACCCCTCCTGTATAAAATGAGTAATTTTGTTTCTTTTTTGCTGTCAAGCCAAGCTATCCATTGCTCTTCTATTCCTGTTGTTCACATTTATGCCTAACAGCTTGAGGCTGTTTTGCACAGTGCTTGACTTTTTCTTCCTACTTTCTGCTTGTCATTTTCATGGTTCACTTTTCTGTAGCTTTGCTGCTTGCATATACTTTTGGCCTCTTAAGACTTTATTCCTTGAGTGAGAAGAGTCAGTCTTTGTGAGCGAAATATATTTTTAAAGAGTGGTTGGGAGTAAAATCTTATAAATGCTGGAATCAGATTTATATTTGAGTCATAGCTCTGTATTTACAGATTTTGTGAAGTGTGGCTTTCAGCAAGGGACTTGTTTTCCCTCCCCTTTGGTTCTGCCTGTGGCATGCGGAAGTTCCTGGGCTAGGGGTGGAAGCCAGCAGTGACCTGAGCTCTAGCAGTGACAGCTTCAGATCCTTAACCTACTAAGACTCAACAAGAGTCTTAATATCTCTTAATTCTTCATTTGCAAATTAGGGCAGATTTTACTACTCTGACAACGTCAAGATGAGAATGAAATGATCTAAAGTCTATAAAGTGTAGCACTTGCCACATAGAAAGCACACGCCAAAAATGTGAGCCGGTAGTTTTGTTGTTGTAAGACCATGGATGTTTGTTAATTTATGAGGGCTAGATAAAACTGCTTTATGTAAAATATTGTTTTTATGGTTTTTATAGTTCAGCTGGTAGTTTTATTATTACATGACCCTGAATGTGTATTAATTTATGATGAGGACTAGATAAAACTACTTTATGTAAAATATTGTTTTACAAGTTTGAAAACTTCACTGCCCTGTAGATCTTGAGGAAGATTTGTAATTTTGCAGTGTTGAGGAGGAAGAAATTTTCCTCCACCCGTCTAAGTTCTTCTTGCTGGTCGAAGAATTAAATTGACATGAAACAGATTAACAGGTGAAAATCAAACAGAAGTTTATTAACATGTGTATATGGAAGAGATCCCACAAACCTAGCAACTTTCCAGCCTGGCTGAAGCCTTCACCTTACATCCATCTTCTGCAGAAGACAGAGGAGGGTGTTGGGGGGTAGTGGTTTGGGACCTCAGGGGAAGGAGAACAATTCATGGAGATGGAAAAGCAAATGTCTAGTAAATGCGTGTTTGTTGGGCCTGCAGAGACGAGGGGGCAAAGAGTGGGGTCTAGTTTCGCCCACCACACCTGGCCCATATTCTTGGCCGGTATTTCTGGTGACAGCTCTATTCTGGGAACAGGCCCTCTCCCTAAATTCTTTTAGGCAGTTACGGAGGAGGGAACAAGAAAGAAACTTCCTGAGTCATGCTTTCTTAAAAGTGTTCAACCTAAATAAATCCTCCTGCCAAAGAGACACATTTTTAGGTGGCAAATACTGCTCCCTACAATAGCATGAGAGATATTTTCAGGGTGGCCCCATCGGAAGTCTTAAGACTGTGGACCTACAATCTTTTAGTCGTGGCCAACACATAGAAATCACTCAGTCCATTTGCTTAGTCTTTAAATAGGAAAAATAGGATTTTGAAGAGCTGGCCCCAAGTCATATTTCTTATTTACCTTTAACCCTTTAGTCTTGCCATGTTTTCCTTTTATTGCACAAATGGCAGGCCTTTCGTTGCTTCTGGGCCGTTTCTCATGTCTCAGATGTCCTCTTCCATTTCTCTGATGTGCGTCCTTTATGACAGCTTAGGTCTTTTACTCTTTCTGTGTTTCATGGTCATTTTTGTATTGGGCCTGTTTTATGTCTTGTAAATCTGTCCGTTAGTCTTTATTTCTAAGGTCCTTTTCTTAATTCATGTACTCCTAACTCTTTACCTCTGTGTGTGTGTGCGCGCGCGTGTGCGCGTGTGCTTTTAAGAGCTTCACCCATGCATATGGAGGTTCCCAGGCTAGGGGTTGAATCAGAGCTACAGCTGATGCCTACACCATAGCCACAGAAACACAGGATCCAAGCCGAATCTTTGACCTACACCACAGCTCACAGCAATGCCAGATCCTTAACCCACTGAGCAAGGCCAGGGATCAAACCTACAACCTCATGGTTCTTAGTTGGATTCGTTTCCCACTGCACCACAACGGGAACTCCAACTCGTCACCTCTTTTTTAAAAAATCCCTATTTAATGTATTCTCCAAAGGGTGAGCTATAAGACAATCAGATGATCTCTCTGAAAAATAAATATTGCTGTTAACATCACTACTGTCATTGGTCCCTGACAGTGTGCTGGGCACTGTTCTAAGCACCACCGTATTAGCCCAGTTAATCCTTATGATAGTCATATGGGCCTAAGAGACTACTCTAATTCCCATTTTACAGATGAAGAAGCAGAGCTGCAGAGCACTTAACTGATGTGGCAGAAGTCACACAACTAGTTAAGTATAGGAGCCATTATTCCAAGCCAGACAGTGTGACGCCAGAGCCTATAGTACTAAAGCCTTTGTAAACTACACACTCCCTGGTGACACCTTCAAGGTGAGGGCCCGCCTTCTTCCCATGACCAGGTCCCTTGTTTCAAGACTTTCGTTTACAGCTTCAGCCTATATGTCTGTCTCCCTTGCTCTTTGTCTATTAAAAAACTGACCTGCATCTCAAAGCAAACCTTAGTTTCCCTTACCTACTGTCACTACATTCACTCTTTGACCATGTGATTCTTCCTGTCACAAATGCGGGTCTCCTGCTTGCTTCCCCCCACCCCACCCCGGCCTGTCTTTCTGGCCTTGGCTCAGAGGTCACATCCTCCAGGAAGCCTGTGCGTCACAGGTCTGGCCTGGACGTCCCTGTGAGGAGGTCCTCAGCACTTAGGCTTCGCCCGTCAAGGCCCTCATTAGCCCTGTCCTCTGCCTACTTTCTGTTTACCCTTGTTAGACCAGGGGTCTCTGAGGCGAGCCTTAAAGAATGAGTTTTAAAAGAAGATGCCATCATACCTCTAATACAAATGGAAGATTGTATTATGTTGAAGTGTTTTTTTTTTTTTTTTTAAACTCATTAACAGACGAGTTTATCAGTGAGATGTTGTAACCTGTTCAGAGGAGAGCTCAGGGTGTCCCAGTTACACAGCTACACCAGGGACGCTGTACTGAACTCACAGAGAGATGCGCAAGTGGCTACTTGACGAGGGGCGGAGGGAGCAGGCCCTCGGCTGTCCCTCCGTTGGACATGTCTGTGGACCGATGTCATGTGCGTTGTCATCGTTTATCTACAACTGACAGACCTGTGGAACCGCGTAAAGACGGTGAAAGGCGCAGAGCCCTGAAAAGCGTGTCAGACCATGGCTGGTTTTTCACTGAAGACAGCCTGTAACCTTTTGGTCCATTTCAGATTTTTAAAAATTTCCCTGTAGTTTTCCTCCTCCTCTTGCAAGCATAGTAATATCGAAGAAAGGTTATTCTAGATACCAAAATAAGGCAAGTCCTGTTAGGTTTGGCCTGATTATTGACCTGGGCAGAACAAGAGGATTGATTTAGCCTGTCAGCCTCCATGAATTTGCACATCTGGAGCCAGCATGTAGAATTATTACCATGTCTCCAAATTCAAGGTCTTTCTGTAAGTCGTTAGAAGGCATTTCAGATTGGATGCTTAAAAGCCCCTGTTTTTTGATATCCCAAAGCTAGGAAACCAAGTCCAAGAAAGGATCTTTACCAGGTTTTGAGTATTACCCATAACATTAGTAAATGCTTCTTTGAATTTAACAAAATTTGCTAAGGTGTCTAGGGTGTGAGGAAAGGACCTTCTTTTATACTGTGAGCCAGACATCAAGTCAGGTTTCCTGGGAGGGAGGGCTTTGTGGGCTCCATAAGTATAGCTAACCTTTATTCCTTCAAAATGCCTGGACATGGCTGATTAAACAAGCATCTTTCTCAAATAAGACACTTTTAAGTAAAGCCTTGGTTATGTAATCAGGTTTTCCAGTCATATCCTGGTAAACGCTGATTTTTTAGTTAAACTTATGCAAGTAACAATATTGCTATGAATAGTAAAGAGAACTCGAGGGGGGGGGATCAGTGAAATTGTAAAATTGTATTTCAGTTTACAGAAGCAGAGTTTACCAAGTTGTTATGGGTTACAGAGAGCTTAGGAAGAAGGGAAAGAGCTTCCTGATATGTCCAGAAAATGGAACATTAAAACAGCATCAACATTGTTTCAAACAAAATTTCTCTGTTTAGTTTATCCAGTAAAATGCAGCTAATTATTGTTCTGCTGGGTCTTGGGTTAACAGTGTCTTGAAACTTTCTGCTTCTTGACAAAAACGAGTCTTGGAAATCCTGACTCAGTCCACTGGAATGGCCTGAAAGTTGTCTGAGCTGTGTCAGTTCAAAGACGTGTACCCAGGAGTTTGTTCTTTGAAGTCTCCATAGTTTGAAATACCTGTTACAACCCCTTTCTACAAGGCTCTGAGACTGGCCTTCTCTGTTGAGAACAAACTCTGGCTTGTTGCTTATAGCAGAGTCTTCAGGGTATTCGAAAAAATGTAAACTGTCTGTAGATGACAGAGACTTAATGGCCATGGTTAAGTTGTTAATGGTTATTTTCAAGTGTGAAATGTCTAGTGAGGGGTCATAATAAAAATAAAAGGAAAGGAAATTTTCTTGTTTCCATTGTATGAAAATGAAGATAATAAAGCCATGTAGAGAAAAATGTATCTTAGAACAAGGAATAAACCTGTTTATTCAAAGGAGCCATTTTAAATTATGTGTGATCATGAAAATGGGTGAGCATCTTTCTAGAGGAAAGATCTTGAGGTATACAGTAAGCCTGAGGCATAATATAGCAGGAATATACCCAGAATTTCAAGTAAAGAGATTTAGTGCATCTGGCCTAGGGCCTACGTGAATATATTTTTGTAAAACTTCAAGGGTTCATTTAAGTCCAAGGTGCATAACCAGGGGACTGGGCATAACCGCTGACTTAGAAGACAGGAGGAATTTAAAGAAGTAAGGTCGTGGCCAAGTGAAGATTTTAAATAATAATTGAAATGATAACTGGCAATATTATATTACGGTTGCCTAATATCATCATCAGGCAAAGCCCTGCCAGGGGTCTGATAAGCATAGACGAACTCAATGGAATTATTTCCTAAGCGTTTGACCCTCGCTTTCCTGAAGAGCAGGGCGTTGGCATGCCTCTAGAGTCTTCCCACCTGACGTGTGATTTCTGAAATGTGCATGGTCATAACGTTCACACATCTGAATTTAGGGCAGGCTTAGCGTCTCTTCTGGTTTGCCAGCTTTTTGTATAGTAATATTCACATCAAAACAACTCTTATGCTAATAACAAACCAGATTACTTCTAGCGTCTCATCGTGTAAGGTAAGAGCACGCATCCCTGTCTTTTCAGGGGACCTCTAGGAAATCTCCAAGATAGTTTTAGTTAGAAAACATATCCTGTAAATTTTAGATTTATTCCCCCCTGTATTCAGAATCTGAATTTGGAAAGGCACAATTTAAAAAGTTGTTAGAAGATTTGGATGTTTGACCAAGATGGGATCCACAGGTGCCTAAGAAGCAACACTTGATTGTCTGTTTAATCAGCGTGGCAGTAAAATAGTCAAAAGCGAATATAGATAGCAACACAATTGGATAGTTCTTTCATAAATGGGGAACTTTTGCATCCTCCCCCTTAAATGATAGAAGATGTAGTAAAGTAAGTATCAAGTGCAGAGAATTACTCTGTTAAGACACAGAATTTTGGCCCTCTCAGGGGCACACGGAAGCAAGAATAACTTTTCATGTTGTAGGCAAAGGCATTACCTAGTAATCCAAGGAAGCAAGCCCATCAAAATTGAGTGATTTTTTTTTTTTTTTGTCTTTTTAGGGCTGCACCCGAGCCATATGGAGGTTCCCAGGCTAGGGGTTAAATCGGAGCTATAGCCACCAGCCTACACCACAGCCACAGCAACACAGGATCTGAGTCGCATCTGTGACCTACACCACAGCTCACAGCAACCCCAGATCCTTCACCCACTGAGTGAGGCCAGGGATCGAACCCACAACCTCATGGATCCTGTTTGGGTTCTTTACCACTGAGCCATGATGGCAACTCCCACCTTGAGTGAATTTTAACAGTTTTCATGGCTTCTTTTCAGCCAGGTATTACCAAACATTTTAAGTTCTCTTCATTGCGCTCTCTCATATTCAGGTACAGACTGACACTTAAAGACGTAGCTCAGAGATCTGCAAGGTCAGACTCATTTCATCATCATCACCATCATATTTATGTGCTTTGTGTTAACATGCAGTGTTTTCATTTCTAATATACTACATTCCCATAGTTATTACATAAATACCTAACATCACATAAACAGCACACATTAAAACTAGCCCTTCACCATCTTCAGTGAGTCCTAAGAATATAGAGGTAAAAAAGAAAAAAAGCCCGAGAATCACTGTTTTAGGATAAACCTATTCTTTGAAAATAAAAACGTATACACACTTGTATTTATCGGACACTATTTTTCCTAGTGTCGTCTTAACCACTCCTGCTAATTATAACTTTTAACCTAAATGACTGACTTCTGTTTCACAGAAGAAGAAGGGAAAGAAAAGCACTCGGAGTGGGGGCGGATAACCCAGCACCTGGTGACCTGCACCTTGCTTTATAGACCTCTTAGGAACAGTCAGTCAGTGCATACACATTTCTCTCCAAAAGCCAATCAGAGCAGAGCTCCTTTAATTTATTAAAAAATTTTTGCGAGTTCCCTTTGTGGTGCAGCGGAAACAAATCCGACTAGGAACCGTGAGGTTGCAGGTTCGATCTCTGGCCTTGCTCAGTGAGGATCTGGTGTTGCGTTGAGTTGGGGTATAGGTTACCCACATGGCTCGGATCCTGCGTGGCTGTGGCTGTGGCATAGACCGGCGTGTACAGCTCCGATTCGACCCCTAGCCTGGGAACCTCCATATGCCGTGGGTGCGACCCTAAAAAGACAAAAAAAAATTTGTAAAGGACTTTATTTTTTGGAGTCATTTCAAGTTCACAACAAAATTGAGAGGAAGATACAGTGATTTTCTGTGTACTCCCTGCCCCATATTTGCATAGCTGCCTGTGTTTTCAGCATCATTTACCAAATGGTGTTTTCTTCACCAAGGAGTGTACCGTAGGGTTCACTCTGTTGAGCTGCTGTTGTAGAGTCCGTGGGTTTAGACACATGTATAATGACCTCTCTGTCATTATCCTATCCTGCTGTTCTTTTCTCTGCCCTAAAACGCTTTGTGCTCTGCCTGGTATTTACTCCTCCCTGCCCTCCCCAGCGCTGGCAGCCACTCATCTTTTTATTGTTTCCATAGTTTTGCCTTTTCCAGAATCTCGTATAGTTTGAATCATATGCTGTGTAGCCTTTTCTGACTGGCTTCTGTCACTTAGTGATATGCAGTTAAGGTTCCTCCATGTTTTTTTATGGCTTGGTAGCTTATTTCTTTTTGTAGCTAAAAAAAAAAAAAAAAATACTCCATTGCCTGTAAGTACCACAGTTTATCCATTTACTTACTGAAGGGCATCTCAATTATTTCTAAGCTTTGGCAGTTATGAATAAAGCTTCTGTAAACATTTGTGTGCAGGGGTTTTAATTTATGAGGTTTTAGAATCCAGTTCATTGATACTCTCCAAAGATAGAGAACCATTTCACACTAACTCAGTAAGAGCAAAGGCCTTTCTGATTTATAGACATACAGACTCACAGACACCAAAGGTTTGGGTGATATTTTTAGGTGTACTTTACATAGTGAACAGATAATATAGATATGCAAGAAGCCGAAAGAATATATTGTTACAAGCAATGCTGTATTTTACAAAGGCCTTTTTATATTTTGCCAGATATTGAGCAAGTGAACTTAACCTAGGCAATTAGCATGTACCTAAAGCTGCCTTAAAACTATTCATTGAATACTTTCTTTACTGGTCTGGCAACATAAGGCTGTAAACAGAAAGACCTGTGGTCCTGGCCTTCTAGGAGTTGTCTTAGGGGAAGGAAGCTTGGTCTGGAACTCAGAAGTGAACTGATATTCTGTTTCTGCTTCTGACTTGAATGTGTGACTTAAAGGAAGTCATTTTTACTCTCTGAAGTTCAGTTCTCTCCAGTGTGAATGGGGCATGCAGGTTGCTTATTGTTTTTACAGTATTTGCTTTTACACGTACTTGCAACAGAAGGCCAGGTGTAAAATGTGCCATGAAAGTTACTAGCAATGTGCAGGGTGGAAGTTCTGGGAAGGGAAACATCACATTTAAACCAGCTAAGAGCTAAGCCATTAGCGAGCAAGAGGACGTACATAGCAAGCGTAGACTAATTTTCCTGGTGGTGCCAGTGTAGTGTACTTTTGGCAGTCTCTAGGATTGAAAGGCTTGAGGAGGGACGGTCACGTTTAAATAGAGTAGCAAGAAGCCGCTTTAAAACAAAAGATTGAAGACAAATCTAGAACCACTTTCTGTATCAAGACTTAGCAGAGATGCAAGATGGCAAATACCACCTGAATACACCCTATGCATTATTTTTTCTAATGCTAGGTACATAAAGATAAATATAACACGTTGCCAGCTCAGCAGGACCTCACAGTCCAGTGGAGGAGACACAGTTAATTTTGGATGTGCTGTAGCACCAATGTAAGGGATGTAACGGTGGTTGCAGTGAGGTTGCTGCACAAGTGCAGGTGGGCGGGTTGGTGGATGCAGGGGTGAGATACACCTCCCTCCCTAAGATCAGCAGAAAGAAGGCAAACCGGTGTCGGGCTTGTTGACGAAAGAAGGTATTCTGGGAAGACTCAGTTTCAGGGTTGTTGAAAGTACCTTTGTTTCCTAAATCTTCTTGATTGTCCTTCTTACCCTAGAGTGACTTGAGAGAAAGGGTAATTGAGAGAGGAAGGTTTATCCTGAGATTCTAAACCGGTCCTGCCTCCTTTATTGTCTCTTGCTTCCCCAAGCATTGCTGTCCGCTGGGACATGCAGAGCAGTGATGGTTGAACTGGCGTACTTGAAAGGTGTGACTCCTCATTGGTCATTTCTGGGATCGAGAGTTAGCAGAGAAGAACGTAGAGGGTACCACTGCAAAGAAAGCAGTTTACAGGCCTCTGAGCTGGTGTCGGAAGGGCATTTGGGAGGAGGACAGTTGTGGCATTGGTTGCGTGTTTTGCTCGCATTCTGAGGTTCCTGGGGTGACGCTGGTGGTTGGGAGGAGGGTGTGGAGTAGTCTCTGTGCTACTGAGTGTGTCCTTAAGGTTGGTCCTCTTTTAGGATAAGAGTGGAGGAGGATACTGTCATTTATACTTAGGGTAACTGTGGTGCCCTGTTGTGCTAGAAAGGCAGAGCGGGAGTTCCCGTTGTGGCTCAGAATCCGACTAGGAACCATGAGGTTGCAGGTTCGCTCAGTGGATTAAGGATCCGGCGTTGCCCTGAGCTGTGGTGTAGGTTGCAGACGTGGCTCGGATCCCACGTTGCTGTGGCTCTCTCGTAGGCCGGTGGCTACAGCTCTGATTTCGACCCCTAGCCTGGGAACCTCCATATGCCGAGGGAGCGACCCTAGAAAAGGCAAAAAGGCAAAAAGGCAAAAAAAAAAAAAGGCAGAGTGATGAAATTATTTTGTGATTTGAAATTGAAGTAGAGTGATAGCTCAGAGGCAGTAGAATTTTACTAAGTTGAAGTTTGAATTCTGCCTGTTAAATGCTTTATGCCATCAAACCCAGGTGGACATTCAGCAAATGAGAGGCCTGTCAAGTTCCCTTTCTGCACTGCCCTGCTTTTATCCTAGGTTTCATTCTTTCATTCCCTTTTTTTTGTGTGGCATTTCTGTTTTTACTGCCTGTTCCAATTATTTTTCCTTCTCCTCCTTTTTCTTTACAAAAATTAAAAAAAAAAAAACACTTTTTGTGGTCCAGTTCTATTTATTCCTTGACCTTAGCTTGAAAATTAATCCTTCTTTGAAGGTTCTCCTCACTTCCAAGGCCACCTGTCTATACTTCTATAGCCTCTTAGGTTTACCTCTGTGTTTTACAGTTATATTTTTTCCTTCTTCTTCACCTCCTCCTTCTGTGTTGAATGTCTCTATCTCCCCTACTCTGCATGCATGCTTCTTGAATGAAGAGGGGCAAAATCTTTTTTTTTTTTTTTTTTTCAATTACCTCATCTAGCCTAGTGGCTGCTGCATGGTAAGGTCTGAATAAATGTTTTTTGAATGATGAAGTGAGTGAATGTAGGTCAGAGGAAGTTGAGTAAACTCATTGTAGATTATTTTAACCTCCTTGGAAGAATAGGAACAAGATAATCTACTGAGCAGAAGAGATGTAAGAGGGTGTGGAATGTTAAACTTAGCAAGATTTCAAACTGGTGTTATGATTGATACCATAGAGGTTCATCAAACTCTGAGCAAAAAGATGTAGCTCAGCAGAGGGGGTCAGGCAATGTGAAGATTTAGAAGGTCCATGACTGTTCGTTCATGACAAGTTCCTGACTGGTGGGTTCCTTTTCTCTTTTTCAGATTTCTGTTGAAGGTTAAAAAAATTAAAAGTTAATTTATACTGACCCACTAGTATGTGCTCCCATGCTAGATGATAAAAAATGCCATTGGAAATGTTTTGAGTGTGCACATATTCCATAATTATTTTTAATTACAACAATAATAAAAACTCCATTAATTAGGCAAATCTTGTTAGAAACTAAGAAAACTTGGTAGAATTCAAATTGGGAACAGTTTGAATTGACAATTCTGACTGAATAATAGTAAGAAACTATGTATTATACAGTAATTAAAGAACATTTTAAATCTTACCCTTTAGCTGTATCTTCATAGCTCTTTATAATTGTAGGTAACTAGTTAGTTAACTAATTCCAAAGCAAATATATTCATCACTGTATACAATTATCTTTTCATGTTCAATAATATCTAGTGATTGGTTGCATGGCTTAGGAAGAATGCCTGTTCTTTAAATTTTTTTTACACATCCATCATTTCAAAAAAGTATTTTTAAAATAATTTTAAAAGGATTTGGTCAGAATAAATGTAATCTTTGCTGATTTGAAATTGAGGTAGATTGATAGCTGGACATTTTCTCATTTTTGCTTCTTGCATCAGTCATAAAAGTCTAAATTATTTGGAAATAATCTATTAAACAGAATACTTTCCAGATAAATTTTAGATATTTTTAAAAATTGGATTTTGTTTTGTTCTGCTTGTTTGGATTTGATTCTGTCGTTTTAAAGTACCAGTAGATTATATCAGACACAGGAAAAAAAATTCCATGACATTCTATGCCAACAATTGTTTTTCCACTTGAAAAGAATGAATTGTCTTGAACCATTTTTTCATGTGTGACGGTTTTTATTTCACTACCATTAGTATTATATACATTATATATGAACATATATTTCTGAGACATACTGATTTCTTAGTTTTAATGAAATCAAATCTTCTAAAGAGAAATGATAGCTGATTTAAGAGAATTATAATCATATCATGATTGTATACTTTGTTTCATATTCCAAACATTTTACCAGTGGTCTATCTTGATAATCCTAAAATATCAATTATTTCTTAATAGTTTGCTTTGTAGATACACATAGTATTATCTTTTTTGTACCTTCTTGTGTCAAGGAAGAATCGTAGTAAAACAAGTGGCAAGCATGTGGGAAAGGGCTTAAAATTAAATCCAAGATCATCATTATAATTTTATCTTTCTTCATAGGCAAGATTCCTTTCTTTTACAAATGCATTGCTAGAATGCACAAGGCAAAATGTGATCAAGTTCTTATTTTATCTGCATGCTTGTCGTATATTTTCTGCTGTTAAAATTTTAAATTTTTATTGCAAACAGAGGAACTAATTTGGAAAAACATAGTGATGTTTTAGAAATTTTTCTTTAGAGCTGAGGTATTTATTGGAAAAATAGAGCTATGTAATCTGGCAAACTCCTATTGAAAAGAATATTTTTGCATACATTTTAGATGATAAAATTTGAAAGCTCCTGAAAAAAATGACCTTATTTTTCTCCTGAAGGGCGAACAAGTTTTAAGTTAATGAGCTCTTAGAAATGGAGGGATTTTATATTTATTTTTGTGGCAGTGAAAATGTTATATTCTAACTACACAAATAATTTAGGCCAATCCTAGAAGGTCTGGTATTACTCAGCCACTTACAGAAATTAAATAATAATAGATGATGCAGATTGAAAAAGATAAATGTCGTTTCACAAGAACTTACTTTTTATTGAGCAGGGAACATTTGACAGAAGTCAGTTTGGAATTTAATCTATGAAGGGTTCTGAATCTTGGAGAGAAACATTAGAGTTAAATAATTTTTTTCAAGGTAATGTAACATTATGGGCTAATGAATCAGAAGCAGTTCTTTAGAAATCAGGAAGAAAAAAGTTACATTTAATATGGGACATGAAAGTCTCTGTTCTAGTTCAAAATGTTACGTTTCACATTTTTCTTTATTGTTATCTTAAACAGAAGTTAAAATTAGTTATGAAATAAAGGCTGGAAACAAAAGTAGCATATTTTCTGATGTTACTTGGTGGAGAAATTAAAATCTTTCAAATTGACATAATGTCAGTATTAATTTACATGGAATATGTTACTTTGAAATAACCTTGATTCTTAGTTGTATACTGCTTTGAAAATACTTTCAGGGAAATTTCTTTTTTAAGAATAGGTATAAGCTGAGGGAGACTTGTGGGTTATAGGAAATGAGAAACCATAAATGGCCGCCTTACCTTTTTATTTAGTTATTTCCATTTTCTCTTCCATCTTAGTACATTATTAATAGGTAAGATCTTTTAAAGTAATAGTGCCAGATTATTTACAAGTGTTTAAATTTTAAGCCTGAAGTAGAATTGGGGAGAAAAAGTAGCTATGATGGCAATTCACTATTAAAATTTTGAAGTTTAAAAAATGTCCTCTGTTAGCTGAAAATGTTGAACTTGATCAACATATGGTACCAGCTAGCCTCATCCCCACCCGTTCTTTTGTTATCTTGTTATTGTTCTAAGGCTTAATGACAGTCATCAGCCATAGTTCTGGGTGTGGGGGTTAGTCCACCCTGGGGAGAAGAGGAGGAAACAGCAGTGTGGATTATGGAAATATGGATTGATCTAAAAAGAGACCCTTGTAAAAGAATGGGGCTCAAAGAAGAGCTAGGAAAAGCTGAAGAAAAGATGATGGAATATGATGTGAAAATGATCATTTGAAATCTTTCCTTTCATTCCCAGCTGCTGTGTTTTGGAGAAAAGGCAGGCATGTGTGTGTTAAGGAAGAGCTAAAAGAGGCCAGATGAATGGTGTTATTTATTAGATATATTTTCATTTTGAGTGAGATAAATTATGTGCATTTTAATAGCCTTTGCATATGTTAGACTTTTTAAAATCTTAAAAGACGTAATGTTAGGTATATTTCATAGAAATCTTTCAAGTAGTACCGCGACATTTGATTAAAGTTTGGTCTTTAAATAGACCTAACTTCAAAAATTAACTTCATGGTTGTTATATAAGAAGTATTTTAACTCAATTTGAGGGTGAATATTGTATTTAAAATATGAATTATTTTTCGTTACTTTTATAATTCAGCTATTCAGATACATAGTTAACGTGTTTATTCGTTTGTATTTTTCTAGACCAAAAATTGCAGCTGGTCTTGGTAAGCTAGCACGAAGTGGTAAATAACATGCCTCTTTATCCTTAGCCTGTTTGATCAGAGGACAACAATGCAGTCTAGTGGTCATTTTTGCCAATGCAGACACGGGGTCCATGTGGTTGTAACTAGTTTCTGATGTGCTTGTGTACAGTGAGAGAAGGGTTGTTGCCTGATTCCAAAGTTGGGGAAAAGTTAGATTGGGAACGAGTTTGCTTAAAAACATGCAAATGAGGCGTGTGGGAGGAGCTATTGGGGAAGGATGGTGTTTTCAGTTTTGAGGGATGTTGTCTAAGTAGGATGTCGTCTAAGTAGGAGGAAGCCTTGGACTGGAGTTTAGCAGAGTGGGATATGGCTTCGCACAGCTGCTAAGTAGCAGAACTGGGTTCTGACCCACCCCTTCTGGCTGGAGAAGCCAGGCTTTTATCCATGGTCTGTAGCCGGGAGAACCAGATTCCCCGTGGAGAGCTGAGGACTGGGGACACCAGTGGAGAAGGCTCCGTGAAGCAGCCGGAAGAGGCAGGAGGGGAGCTGGATGAAGTCAAGGCGCTTCACGTCCAGGCGGGGGCCTCGTGAGCAGACCAGACCCCTCGGCTCCCTCAGTCGGGGGCTGATCCCTGCCGTCCTTCAGCCCCACGACCCTCTTGCGTTAGATGAACGGAGTGTTACACATTGCAGAAGTCAGGCACGACACGGACTCTTGAGTGTAGAAGTTAGTGATCACTGGTGGCCCCGAGCTGAGAAGCCACCGCAGCAGCAGTGACACACATGCCGAGTGTGCACACGCTGTGAGAGAGGACCTGTCTCAGCTCTGCTGTTACATGAGCAGAGGCTGGACCGAATCTACAGCATTTACCTTAGTCTGCTCTTGCAAATAAGCCACTCCATTTTTATAATCACTCTTATTTTTCCATATATTCCAGTGCAGCCATATATTGTAAAGAATAAATAGAAGGTATGAAATTAAAAAAAAGGTTTATCAAGTAACTCTCTCTCTATATATATTTTTTTTCTTTTTTTAAAAATAAGCTTTTTATGTTAGAATCATTTCCAATTCACAGAGACATCGTGAGAATAGTGCAGAGAGTTCCCACGTGCCCCTCACCCAGCTTCCCTTCTGTTCATGTTGTACGTAGTGTGGTGCGTATATAGTATATGTGGCTTCTGGTTTATTGAGTAAAATCCTTGACAAGAGACGCAGGAAATTGTGTTTTTTCTTTAAGGGCATTTACGCCAAAGTGGACCAGACTAGAAATGATCAAAACTCATTGCTATTTGGTGAGGCTTGTTTGGTGACTTTCTCTGTGTGAAAAGAACCAGTGTTCCCGGTTGAATTTGAATTTCTCATCGAAAGAGTTCTGCATTACAAGAACTAAGACCAAGTTGGCACCTTTTCTTATAATCTCAGCAAGAGGCCAAAGATTACATCAGCAGCGAGTGTGAACTAAGTTTTTATCCCAAGAGGTGGATATTCTCTAATGGGTGGGGCAGAATAAGTTTACAGAATATTTCTACTCAGAATTTCAAGACACAAATCATTTAAAAAAAGACCCTAGATTTCATTGTAATTTGATGTAGTTGTGATTTTCACATATTTAAAATTATGAGCATGTACATTTTTTAAAAAGAAAAATCTTGTATAATTTGAGATAACCTAAAAAAAAAAAAATCAACAGTTCTTGAGTCTTGCTTGCCAGCTATATTTGAAGAAGGTTTTATTTTAATTACTAAGTACTTAGTTCCTGCATTAAATTGAAGGGGATAAAAACGTCTCACAAACTTCATGAATAGAATTGCTGAAGGTATGACTGATCCGGGGTGTTTACCATCTGAGCCACAGTTTTCCATGTATTCATCTGACCACGTATAAGGCAGCTTTGGCCTAATCTGCAGATTCCTACCCTTGACCCTGAGATAATTAAGTACTCTCTCCACCCTTAGTCCCTCTGTTGTTAGTAACCTTGTTTAACCCCATCGTGCCTGTGTGACTCAAGTATTATTTCCTTGTTCTGGTATGATCCTTGTTCTGATATGTGACAGATGATTTTGTCTCAGATTTTAAATAATATGCTTCGGGTTTAGTTACTTGGTATTTTGCTCCTCTGTGAGAAAGAATCTTCTTAAGTCCTTATTCGTAAGTCTGTTGTTTGAAATACCTTAGATACATCTTTTTAGTGTAAATGTAATATTTTCAGTGGTGATGAACAAGCAGGGGCACAGGCAGCATTGCTTTTTTGCTCCAGGACTTAATTTCAAGGGAACAGAACAGCCCAGGGCAGGTGAGACTCACATTGGTGCCTGTGTATCATCCCATCCCTCCCCCATGATTTCTTCTCGTCTCGGCCCCCTTTATTTTTTTCATACGCCAAGTTGAACTTTGGTTCTGAAGTGTACATGGACAATGTCCACCAGATAGAGACCAAACAGACTTCAGATTTAGGCATCTGCTGACTCTGTTTTGGAACCTACGTGAAAACAGAGTGGAAAAAAAAGTGTAGCTTGGGGAATAATGGTTAGAAGCTTCAGCCTGTCAGTTCAAATCCTGCCCCTGACATTTGCTAGCTGTATGACTTTGGGCAAGTTACTTAGTCTCTTTGACCTCTTCCCCCTGCTCCTTACACCCCCCCCCCCACACCTCCGCCCTGCCACACATGAAAGGGAATAAACCACGGGCTGTTGTAAGGGTTAAAAGACAATATATATAAAGTGCTTACTTAGGTCAGAACCTGGCACAGAGTAAGCAGTCCTTTTATCATATCTTTATTTAGGAAAACAATTGGGAAGAAGGCATACAGACTCTTCAGTCACATTTCCCTGCCCTGTCTACCAAGGCAGACTGATTCTGATGGTGCTAAAACAGTGTCATTTCACATAAACGCCACAGAGTTTGTTCAGAGCATGCATGGCATGCCAGGCGCTGGTTAGGCATTAGGAGAACTCCAAGGTTGAATAAGCCCGCAAAGATTTTGGAGACCTCTTAGTTCTGATTGATCTTGTCAGTGTAACAGCTAACTAGGACTTTCTGGTTCACTGCTGACTTTGTTGATCTCTGGTGACCGACTTAATGATATATTGTAATTATAATACCAGAAGCGATTGAATGCTCTATAACCTGCAACTTGATATAAATCAGTAGGAAAATGAAATGATTTCATAATTTGGGAATATTATAATAAAGTTGCTTGTTGAGGGGACTATAAAATATGAAGAATTGGCATTCCCATCGTGGCTTAGCAGTTAATGAACCTGACTGGCATCCATGAGGACGCAGGTTTGATCCCCGGCCTCGCTCAGTGGGTTAAGGATCCGGCGTTGCCTTGAGCTGTGGTGTAGGTCACAGATGTATCGCAGATCCCGTGTCGCTGGGGCTGTGGCGTAGGCCGGCAGCTATAGCTCCCATTGGACCCCTAGTCTGGGAACCTCCACATGCCATGGATGTGGCCCTAAAAAGAGAGAAAGGCAAAAAAAAAAAAAAAAAAAGAAGAAGAAGAATATTAATCGTCCATAAAATGGACAGTAAAAGGGTCACGTCTGTTATTCTTTCCATATCTTTTAATCAGTGCTGTTCCCTTTCTTGGTCTTCATCTAGGCCAGATTCTCTTCCCAGAGCACCAGACATTTTATCCACCTGCCTCCCCTGCCACCTCTCTTTTACTCCTGTTTATATCTTAATTTCGTGCCTTCTCTGAATTCTTCCTGCAGCTGTCTAACTTTAGGCTACAAGCACTCATCTCGATTATTCTACCCGATTTTCCAGCCTTCAGTCTCGTCCTTTTAAAGCCCATCCTACACACTAGAGCCAGAGTGATCTAAATTCAGACCCAGTCGTCCCTCCCTTGCTTTAAACCCTCAGAGCGTCCCTCTTTCTCTTGGGAAGGGTGATCATGATTTATGGTCCAAACTGAGTTACTTCTTGATTTTTTCACTGCTGATCTGTGTACGGGGCCATGCCGATCTCAAGTGTAGAGTGAGGAGAGTTTTGACAGATGCTTAGGTCTGTGTAACACACATTCCTTTCAAGATATTGACCGTTTCTGTCACTCCAGGAAGTTCCCTCGTGATGCTTCCTGGCTGTCTCCCGTGCCTGCCAACCCGCTCCACAGCCCCAGGATGCCTCGTTCTGATTTCTGTTACAGTAAATTAGAACTTGGACACTTTTGAGAGTAAAAGGCGTGGCCGTTGGTAGTTGCGCTGAGGAGAGAGGTGTCCAGTGCTCTGGGCACTGGCAGGCGTGGTTTCCCTACTCTCTGCGCCATGTCTTCAGCTTCCTAATTGGCTGAAAGGCCTTCTGCTAGGATCAGTCCCCTGCTGCTTTCTCAAGCCACATTCTCTTCTCACCTCCTCAAACTTGGTGCATGTTCTTTCTCATCTCCGGAGCCTTCTGGACCTTATAATATTCTTTCCTGTCCTGGGAAGGCCACCCTGACCTCCCCTCTGCCTCCGTCTCCTCATTCTGTAGCCTCCTCCTCCTCTCTTTGGAAAGCCTTCTCCCCTGGGACTTGGACTGCGCTTCTCCAGAATTGGACTGTGCTACCCTCCTCAATTTGGTTGACATGGTTTTTTAGGCTCCCTGCTGTTTTTCATTTTCCCACCAGTGCCCGTATTACATTACATTGTGATAGGCTGTGATGGCTATTCACACATTAAATATTTGCTGAATGAATATATGTAAACATCTTAATTATTTGTATAAATAAGTTCATGTCGAGTTTGTAAATATGAGTTAATTCTGATTAGAACTCATGCCTGTTTAAATAGTCTTCATAGAACAGGTTGAATTTTATAATTGTGTAATTATAATTTAATTCTTCAAGGTGAAGCCTCCACATCAGTAAGTAGACAATCGGTCTTTTAAAAGATACCATGGTTCTCACTTCTAGGTGATCTTAGACCCCAGGTCCTTCAGGGCCTAGAGAAATCGTTATTAAGTGTACTGTTGCCCTCAGAGTAATGGCCACCTAAAGATACATTTTTCTTTTTCTTTTTTTTTCTCTTTTTAGGGCTGCATCTGCCGCATATGGAGGTTCCCAGGCTAGGGGGTCTAATCAGAGCTACAGCTGCTGGCCTACACCACAGACACAGCAACACCAGATCTGAGCCACATCTGCGACCTGTGCCACAGCTCACGGCAATGCCGGATCCTTAACCCACTGAGCGAGGCCAGGGTTCGAACCCAAAACCTCATGGTTCCTAGTCAAATTCATTTCCGCTGCGCCATGTCGGGAACTCCTAAAGATACATTTTTCAAACACCCTAAAGTGTAGGGTCCCTAAAACGGAAGGTTCTGTTGTTTCCCAAAGTATGAGACAAACTAGATTCCTATCTGGTTTATCCCAGGATTCACTATCTAGGGGAAATTAAGCAGTTCAAACATAATTGTGAATTAGGTTCAAGGCAGAATAAAAAAAAGGGGAGGAGTAATTGTAATTTATTTCTCTGGAACATGTCATATCCTTGTTTCTCATCCATTACACAAAAATACAAAATTTACTGTATGACTTACCCTGTGAATCAGAGCATTCACATGACTATCATGACAGAAGGATTGCACATGATCGAGGTCTGAAGAATAAGAGAAGCAAAGCGTATCAAGAGCCTGGCAGTATACAAGACTGGGGGAGAATATAAAATAAATGTTAACAAAGAACAAAGACAGAGTGACTCAGAATTAAAGGAAAGAGGAAACACAGTCCAGTAATAGAGGGCAGTGGTGGAAAGAGGACGTGTTTCCTAAGGCACCTCTGCCAGTGCCTTACCCAGGACAGTGGAAGGAAAGGCCCCTTTGAAGTGGTGCAAGGACGCAGGAAATACTTCCATTCCTCACGCTGGCCAGAGCCTCCTGTAGACGTGGTAATCACTCTTTATTAAGTGGATTGATAAATATGTACTTGAAAAAGGAATTTCATTTACAAACCCTCCCTTAAATGAAAAATGTCTCTTGGCAAAACTCTTGGAAGATATTTTTAATACAAAGAAGTGGCCAGTCTGATAGCCCAGAGTGAGCTCCTGTATGTACTGAAATCATCACATGTGCACAGTGTGTGATTTTGCAGCAATAGCAGAGTTCACTTCTTTGGTGTTTGATTAAGCAGAAGTAGTTGAATATATTCAAATCTGTATCTATACCCATGTGCACCCATATTAATTAAATAGTTAAACATCTTCCAGGGAGGCAGATAAATTATTCAGTATGATATTTTTCATCATTTTTTTATCTCAGGCTGTTAACATTTTAGCATAGGTCACTGGACACAGGACCTTTAACTATCGTAGTGATTCAGTAAATAGTTGTTAAATAAATATCTTAGTTTGAATTCATACGGCACTCAAGGGTTCTTAAAACAAATCAGTAATTAGTAAGAGTTAACAGTTGTTAAGGGGGTTTATGTGCCTGACATTGTCTAATCATTTTACATGGATTTTTAACTTAAGCCTCATATAAATCCTCAAATAAATCCTTACTTAATCCTACGAGATAGATGCTGTTTTTTCACGCATTTTCTAGAGGAGGGAACTGGAGCACATAGCTGGTAGGTGGAACAGCCATGTCTGAGTGTTACCCCTGGACTCCAGAGCCTTCTGCACTGACCACTGGGATTTGCCGCCTGCACCGGTGCATGTGCCTGTTTTCTAGGGTCTCCTCTTCATCCTGAAAATTAGTAATCCTGTTTCCTTTACTCTTCACAGCATCTTGCATCTAGGTTGGAGTCATGGTAGGGATCAGTGGACTGGCTAAAAATTGAAGCATTTTTCTCGTTATCTTAATTCCATTTATCTTGATTTAAATGACTGTTTGAAATTCATTTTTAGGTACCGTGGTATCTACAATGCAAATAAACATTACAGACAATGCTCTATTTTATTATATGGGTATTTCCTTTGATAGAAAATGTTATTAGTTAAAATAGAGACGAGTGAGGCAAAGAGTAAATATATAGCGGGAGGTTTTGTGGTTATTAGAGGAGAAAATGGGAGCGCTCCTAGGTGGCTTTTTCTTAGATGGAGTGGGATAATGGTTATTCATATCATTGATTAAAAGTTAGTGTTAACCTAGGGATAAAAAGTTTTTTTTTCTTCAAAAATTTGAAGGTAGTTTGTAGTAATTTTTTGATGATAAAAACTTTGGAAACCCATATATATACATACATGCTTTCATGCCTTTAAAATTCTTAGAGTTCCTGTTGTGGCTCAGTGATTAACGAACCCGGCTAGTATCCATGAGGATGCAGGTTCGATTCCTTGTCTTAGTGGGTTGAGGATCTGGCATTGCTGTGGCTGTGGTGTAGGCCAGCAGCTTTAGCTCCAAACTGACCCCTAGCCTGGAAGCCTCCATATGCCATGGGTGCGACTCTAAAAAGATGCACACACAAAAAATTCTTCTCTTTATCTTAAATTAATGAAGGAAATTATTATTCCTTTTTATTTGCCAAGTACACCACCTATTAAATTGTAAGTATATGTATTTTTGGTTATGTCAGTCTCCCCTGTCTTGCGTCCAGGCTTTTGCATTGGCTTTTTTTAAAAAAAATTTTTTATTACTCAATGAATTTATTACATTTATAGTTGTACAATGATTTCATTGGCTTTAGATTAAGCTAATGTTGACTCAGAGGTCTCATTACCTAAGACCGATACACCCAGGACCACAGTCCTTGGAATTGGCATTTCAACAGTGCAGTTCTTTTTATAGCAGAAATATATTTGTAAGTGTAAATAACTTCATGGCCGTTATTTAAATCTTCCAACAATAAAAATTAATTCTTAATTTTTAATAGTGAAAAGTAGCTTGATCAGAGCTAACAGTCTAAACAGTTCAGTGTCAGAACTCACAGATTTACAGTGCTTTCTCTAATTGAAGGAAGAAAGAGAACTTCATTTCTAACTGAAATAGTATATAAAAGTAAAAACCCACGTGAGCAGTCCCACAGTGGTCTCAGCTACTCCAAGAAGGTTTCCTCACTCCTACGAGGAGCCTCACAGGAAGCTTTTCACAGGACACTGCAGTGTCTTCATGTGCGCTGAGCTCGGGCAGCTCTTTTGTGACCACGAGTAGAGGTGGCCGAGGACAAAGCCACCACCTCAGGACAGCAGAGTGGGAGGAAGAGAGACTCCTGGGCCTTGAGGAGGATGTCGAGTCCGTCCCCGGACAAGTTAGCTCATCACTTCTTGCAGTGCGAGAATGACCACTGCTTGCATACAACAAGCACCCTTAGCCGACTCAGTTAGTCTTGTTCCTTATTTAGAGATGCTCTGAACCAGGACACCTAGCGTAGGCAATCAGCTATGTCTTGATTCTTGGGCCTTCTTATCTTCCTTCCAATTCCTCCTGCCTTCCCATTGAGAACCTTGGAGCAAAATAGTTGTGAAATTGAATTAAGAACGTGATGAATGATTGAGCGTATATGGGGGTCGGGACGGAGAGAGGTCTAGGTAGCTACCTTGTGCGAGGTTTGGGTAACTGGGCAATTGTGCTGCTGTTCTAGCTGATAGGGGGTAGAAAACCAAGAGGGTGACTTCAGCTTTATTCATTCTGAATTTGAGGTGTCTGAAGAACCTTCAGAAATTGATACTAGAAAGTAGTTAGAAGTACAGTCCTTCAGTTCACAGAAATATCTAGACTATGAGACAGAGATATTTGGTAGCTGTAGTTGAATGCATGGGTGCCATTGAGGCTGCCTAGGCATGTGTACCTTAGCTGAGTGTGGAGAAGAGGCATGTAGGGGCCCTCAGGGAACAGGAGGGGTTCCGTGCAGAGGGGGGGAGGGGCGGTCGAGGAGGAGGAGGAGGAGGAGGAGGACGGGGGGGAGGAGGGGGGGGAGGAGGAAGAGAGGGTGGGGGGAGGACACAGGGACTGATTCTTCTTTATTGGATGTGGAGGAGAATAATATTTGGACCTCAGGGAACAGGAGGTTTTCAGTGCAGAATGGGGAGGGGCAGTTGAGGAGGATGAGGGGGAGGAGGAGGAAGGACACAGGGACTGATTCTCCTTTACTGAATGTGGAGGAGACTATTTGGACCTCAGGGAACAGGAGGGTTTCAGTGCAGGGTGGGGGAGGGGCCGTCAAGGAGGAGGAGGGAGGGGGAGGGGAGGAGGGAGAGGAGGGAGAGGGACCCAGGGACTGATAGTAGCAGAGGTGTACCCTTTCCTCTCAGATTTTCCTCAGACACATTCTGAGGCCTTTGTAGTGGCTGAACTTTTATCAGGAGCCCACCTTGACACATTTCAGCTTTTTTAAAAAAGTAGATTTTTCAGTGCTCCTTTCCTCTCATGTTTAATCAATTTATCCTGCTCAAGGAAACCTCTTAACACTAGCAGTTGTACTCTTTTCTCTCTTCCAGAATCAATTTGATCATAATGTTCCTTCGTACAGATTTGGGATGTAGGAATAAAAAACCCCACAATGTGTATACATTTTCATCAGTCCTCGTTTTGGTCATTTATATATTTTCTATTTAAATGTGTTGTTTTTAGGGCATATGCAGAGATATGTGTTATTGCCCCTTGGGTTTTGCACTTCATAATTTTATAGTCTATCTCTTTCTTTTTGTTACTTGTTTTTAACATATGACATGTTAAGTCAGCGTGTTCTTTTTGAATGAAAATAAAATATTTTAGAGAATTAAGAGGATTTTGAGAACCCAAATAATTTTTCTTGCCTGAGGAAATTAGTTGGGTATTTCATAAAAACAAAAGCCTGTAAAAACTGGAGAAACATAACTTTTGAAGAGTATTGTCTTAAACCTTTCACATAATCTAAGGATGCCAGTCGAGAAGTGTGTGCATGTCTGATTAAGAACACTGGGTGGTGGAAATACCAGACTTTATGAACACCTCTAATAAATTAAAAAGTATGATTTTCAATTAACATCATTGTTTAAAGGATCAAAAAAGCTACTTGCATGTATCTTATTCCTCCCTTTGACCCTCCTCCTCTCTCTCTCTTCTTTTTTAACCTCAGTTTGAATAGCACCTGTAATTAAGGAAGAAAACCGAGCCCTGGGAGCTAGGTAGGACTTGCAGCCATTGATCTGTGTAAACCCAGCTTATACTGTCAGGGGAGAAACAGTCAACTGCTGAGCTGCTTTGTCACTGACATAAGCTGAGAGAGGATTTTTTTGTCTATACTGTTTATACACTAGTCTATAGACCTGCTGGCTGGTTGAATTTTAAAGAGTGCGGAGGTTTAAAGACGTGTCCCCTGAGGGATGCTGCTGCCAGTTGGGGAGCGGGCCGAGGCTGTTGTGCACAAGTGTGTTGCTTGTGGAAGGAGGGAGGGGAGGGTGTGAACGAGGGAGCAACTCACTGGGAAGCATTCTTCATTGGAGACTTAAAACTGATGGGAAATGTATTACCAGTTTGGCTATACTTGGAAGCAGACAATGGTTTTGAATATGTATCTTTATTGTTGGAGAAATGGTGGGAACAGCTTTGCAGGGGAGTCTCTAAATAGTATTTCATGTGTGTTGTAAAC
The DNA here is from genome assembly GCF_016906955.1 of Phacochoerus africanus. NCBI lineage: Eukaryota > Metazoa > Chordata > Mammalia > Artiodactyla > Suidae > Phacochoerus > Phacochoerus africanus. The sequence continues at coordinate 26,050,960 of NC_062555.1, read as the reverse complement.
ATGGGAAATGGTTCCCATTCTGCGGCACCAGCTAAGAATTAGCAATGATCAGATGAACTGTTCTTCTTTGTAGTGAACTGTTTTCAGTGCAGGCAATTTCAGTTATTTCAGGTTTAGCAGCTCTTTCAGTTACATTTAATAAAACATTGTCAGTTTTTTCCAAACATAGGGTTTTGGGCTCACACCTATAAAGATACATGTTCATGAGCAAGCTGGGGTACCCTGCCCTAAAGATAGAAGATCACTTTTTTATATGATGTTTTTCTTTCAGCTTCAGGAACTTGAGGCTCTTGAAGCTTTCTTAGCTGTTGACATTGGAATTTTACAATGTTTTATTTTTCATTGATATCTTATTTCAGTCTACCTTTTCAAAGAACACGAGAAGTTCTGCTTTTAAAACACTCAATACCATGTTTCTGTTTAGGGTTTAAATATTCAAAATTGATAATTGCCCTGAATGTAAGTTTTACTGTTTTATTGGTAAAGAGGTAGTAGCTTACTAACTTACTTATTTTTTTTTTGGCAGGGGGTGACTACTGCATCAAGATAATTTGCTCTTTTTTCTTTTTAATGTGCAGGATCCTCATTAATCTGTTTTGTTTTGTAACATCACCTGGCTTTGAACTTGTATGATAGCATTATCCTCAATTCTGAAGTTTACCTTTATAATAAGAGTTAATTCCAAGTTGTTTTTCATTTATAACAAAAGCTTTTCTTTTTTTTTTTTTTTGCCAAATGGCTGGTGTATCACTTGCATTTTGTGATACATGTTAATGATTATGATTTTTAAAAGCTTTAAAAATTATTTTATAATGACTATAAAATCACTGCAGGTTTCAAGGTCAGTAAGATTATTTTCTATGCTTAATTAAAACGTCGATTTTCATATTAGGCAATTCTAAGATAAAAGTGCAGAGAATACAGTCCACGTTGCTTTACACATAAAACCTTGTTTTCAGATACACATTTCTTCAAGAGTGTTATTTGGGATAAAACTTGGTGCTACCACTGTTGTATTTACCGAGTTCAACACAAAAATGTGTTTCTTTAGCTGTAGAACATCCTTTTTTTTCTTTCTTTCTTTCTTTCTTTTTTTTTTTTTGAATCATTTTACTGTGGGACACGTAGCGTTGTTATACCTCTCAGTCATTCATTCTGCTGCCAACTTCATTCCCTTTTCTCTGCCTGCATTTTAATTGAAACAACATTTATATTTTTGAGCCAGGATCTGTCAGAAGTCCCTGTGGCTAGTCTGTGGTACAAGTAGCAGCAGAAGCAGCTTGCCCATATGGTGCGGGGCTCCTTGTAAAATCCATATGGCCTTGTTGAAGGGAATCCCAGCGGGGAAGTGAGGAGTGTTAATACCCTTCAGGCCAGGCCTTTCCCTCCTGGGGCTTCCGTGGCATTGTCAGTGCAATCTGCCAAAGCACACACTTAATTCCTTTTTAATAATCAATTATTTTAGTCTAGGATCCTGTGCTATTTTTCTTAAGGAAAAAAAAAAAACAAACTTTTTTTTTCCCCTCCTAAAAAATGTCTACCTGCATCTTTAAAAATATTCTTAACTCTTTTTTTTTTTTTTTAAATTTGCATTTGTAGGAAGTACTCCAGACTGTGCCAAAGTTCTGTTTCCCCTTTGACGTGGAAAGGTACAGTATGTCCATCCTTTAAAATAAACTTAGCCCATCATAGTGAGCACTTTAAAATTGTTATGTGTGTTTTCTTTATAAAACGAAATGTACTTTCCCCACTGCTTCTAACCAAAAAGACTAGAGGTTCAAAATTAAATAAAAATCTTTAAAAAAAAAATAATGCTTGAAATGAAGAAGGCTTTTAAATCATTATATCTTCTGTTTTCTCCACTTTGGTCAGTTAGGATTAGCCTTAAGGGTCCATTTCTTCCTTTTGTCCTTCAGGTACAGACTGAAAGCACTAACAGGAGGGAAAAAAAAAAAAAAACCAACATGGTAATATGTCTTTTATCAGAGCCTTAGAATTGTGTCTTTTAAAATTAGATGTATATATCTTCGTTTCTCTCTCACTTCACCCTGATTGAAAAGACCATCTGTGTGAGATTGTAAAACTCATGGCTGGTTGTCTCCCAAGAATAGCTTTATAGAAATAGTGCAATATTACGGAAGGCTGCAGGAAACCCTCTTACCTAGCAGTTTTGAAAAATCTCATTATGTTTGTTTTTTTTCCTGAACAAATACTGAATGAATAGAGCATTACCTGTGTGTAGTTGGACTGTCACAGAATATATAGCCCTTTGAACATAAAAACAGATCATTTACTGTTTTTCATGTGATTTTTCACACCCTGTTAGCAGTTTTTTTAAGAGGATGCTGTGAGGGGATTTTAAAAGAAAATTTATTTTAGAAAACTATTTTTCTACAAGTAAAGATGAGAAAAAGTCTGCAATTTTACAGTGTTAAAGACAAAGCCTTTTGGATGATGGGCTAATTGATGCTAATAAGTGTTGCTGCTGAGTGATACCCCTTGTTTTACCTCTTTCCTGGGGAATCAGTTGTGTCCGATAATGTTGCAGATTCCAAATTAATAACAAAGGCAAAATAAAGGAAAAGACGCTATGAGAGTAAATTGTGAACATTGGGGTTTAGAGGGCGTATCAATCACTAGAGGCTGTTCTTGACGTTTGTGAAAATATTTAATAAATTGTCCCCATAAGTGTCTTTGTTAAATGTTTAGCATTTAAAATGCAGTATTTCCTGACAACAGAAAATGGTTTGTAGTAGTGGTGCAGCAGGAGTAAATAGCATTTCTTTTTACATAATTCCTTTGGCTATTTCAATGCCAAAATTTAGGTGTCATGGAAGTTTTATTTTGGGACGAGGCCGCAGATGCCCAGTTATTGTTGTCTAATGGCAAGATTATGGCCAGTAACAGGATATGTATTTGTTTTATTTTATTATTTCTTTTCATTTTTGGCCACCCTGTGGCTTATGGAGCTCCTGGGTCAGGGATCAGATCTGAGCTGCAGTAGCAACCCAAGCCACAGCTGCAGCAACACTGGATCCTTAATCCACTGTGCCAAAGGAACCCACGTCCCAGTGCTCCCAAGACTCTGCTGATCCTGTTGTGTCCCAGCGGGAGCTCCTGTATGTTTTAAATAGTAATAAAGACTCGTAATGATTGACCCCGAAGTAAGAGTTTTAACTACAGAAACAACCCCCACACCCCCGCTACTGAAGAGGCAGCTACATGCCTGGCAGCGGCTCTGCTCCCCCCAAGCCACCCTTCTTGTCATCTTGTAGCGACTACCTGCCTTATGTCCTTGCTAGCAGCTCTGCTAGCCGTGCTCCAAGCATTGCTTATCCGTTTCTTTTCTGTAATCTTGTTTACTCAGCTTCTTAGGCAGGAACACTGTCTGCTGGGGGAAGCGGGAGGGCGGGCTGTATTCTATGAAAGCTACACCCAGAACAAAGACCTGGTGCTCAGACTCTGGAGGCAGATCCTCTGAGCCGGCACTGGCACTGAATAAACCTGGCCGTTCCACATCTCCGAGTGCCGCTTGTCTCTTTCCGCTGCCACTGTTTCGGCAACAATACTGCACCTTACATGGCAGTGTGATACATATGATGGTCGTGTGGTACTTCATTGAACATTGGCTAAAATTCTTTGTAGAAAGCTCTTCTATAGAAATGGGGTTCTTATTTTGTACCTGGAAGTTTATATAGGTAGCTCTAGGAGACAATGCTAAAAAAAAAAAAAAATGCCAGTAGTAATTTGTATGGTACTTTATTGGGTGAAGATGTCAGCAGAAAAAGCAACGTTAACAGAAAAGGTGGTGGCTGCCAGTAGATTCTGAAGCAACACACTTTGCAGTCTAAGCAGTCTTAGAGCCACCAGGAGAAGAGAGGATGCAGGACAGCAGACTGTCACTCTCACTGTTCCATTTCGTTGTATTTTCAGAATTTATGGAATATTTGATAAGTACTTTTAAGCATGTGATTCCCTCGTAAGGGCTTAGCACATGCTGGATTGCTCAGTTTACCAGGCATTATGGCTTAATTTGGTTCTTGATTCATGACTTAGTTTACACGTTCCACCCTCATTTTAGTTTTAAAACATCATTCTAGCTTTGAGAACCACCTGATCAGAAGGGCAAAAACAATGCCACGTACAAATGTGTTCTTGCTTTGACTTTTCTTTAGACAATTCTCACACAAGGCTAAAATGTCATAAATTACTGTATTTCAGGGTATCTCAGAATCAAGTTGGACAGCACTTTGCCTTTGTACTGACAGACATTGAAAGTAAACAGAGGTTTGGATTCTGCCGACTCGCATCAGGAGGCAAAATTTGCTTATGCATCCTTAGGTGAGTATTTGCAGTAGAAAATAAAGTCAGATGCACAGTGAACTAGCTGTCTTTCTTTTGTACTTTGTTATGCTTGAGATGCTTAAAGATATGCTTATATATTCTTTAACTTGTTTTCTCTAAATCCAACTAAGCTGAAAAATAATTTTATTCACTTTCTATATGTAGCATCAGCTAGGTTTAAAGATTTACCAGTACAGTAGAATTTTTCTTCAAAGAATTGACTCTTTTAAGGATTCATTTGTGTGGGTTTACTTTTGAAGAATTAAGATATGAGTTCAAATAATGTATGTTTCACATAAATAGGATGCAAAAAATTCGATTATATTAATATGTGCTCTTTCCTATCACTGTCGCAGAACTGGGGTTTTTGAAAGTGAATTTTTGGCTTAAGGCAAAGGTTGCAAACTGGCGATTCTGGACAGAAGTGTTGAGAGGTGTTTTATTAGACCAAATGGTATTTTTAAAAATTTGAGAAGATGTTTCTGACCTTATAAATTTCAGTGAAACTTTGCATTAAGTTCTTATTTCTCGTTGCCTTTGCTAGAGCTGGTCTCGCTCTCCCAGCATCATGAGCTAGAGCTGAGCAGCAGTGTCTGTGTCACAAGTCCGTCCCGCTGCCACCATCCCTGACTGGTCAGCCCTGACTCAGCAGACAGCTGAGAGCACGTCTGTGTGTGGACCTTGGGTTTGAGTTGTGATGCTGAGAAGGAAGGGTCCTGAAAGTTAGCTGCCCTTTTTATGTCCTGATGACTCAGAGATGTCGATGTGGTCTGTGAGAACAGGACTCTATACTGTGATGATAATGCAAATATTGGTCAAGCTAGATTCTCTAGAAATGTTTATAGGAAAAGAGAGAACGTTAATTTTAATAATTAAGGTAGGGTGTTCCCGGTTTGTGGCTCAGCGGTAACGAACCTGACTAGTATCCATGAGAACATGGGTTCAATCCCTGGCCTTGCTCAGTGGGTTAAGGATCCAGAGTGGCCATGAGCTGCGGTGTAGGCCTCAAACGCAGCTCATAGCTGGTGTTGCTGTGGCTGTGGTGTAGGCTGATCGCTATAGCTCCGACTTGACCTGCAGCCTGGGAACCTCCAAATGCCGTGGATGCGTTTGGAAGTGTTAAAGTATTACAAGAAAACGCGGGTGTAAAATTGATATCTGCTCTGTTCATTTGCTGTTTAGCTACCTTCCTAGCATTCCCTGAGGGTTAAGCTGTAAATTTCCTGAGAATATTTGTAAGTAACAGAACATAGGTGTGCCTTTTTTTTTTTCTTTCTTTAAGCACAACTTTTTTGGAACCATTGTATTTTAAACTTCTGTGTTACTCAGAAGTGGGTTTCCCTTCAAGCTGTAGGCTGATTCTTCTCATTTGAAGCCACTTGTTTGAACAGTGGGAGTGGGAGGAATGGTGTGGAAAGTGGGTGGGTCATCTTCTTTTATTGTGTTTCATTCAAGGGCTGCCCAAGACAAGTTTCTCTTAACAGAAAGACTGGAGCTGTACGAGCTAATTTTCCTCCATGAATTTTCAAATCTTTTCGTTAAAGAAAATCAAATTTGCAGAAGAGTTTCAAGAATAATGTCTGCGCATGCCCTAAAGTCACAGTAGTTAACATGATTTTGTTTCTCCCTCCTCTCCTCCACTCTCTCAGTGTACATGCACAGCAAATTCTCGGTGTGTCTCTTTCTCTTATTACATTCTTTTTGCCAGCCCATTTGCGAGTAAGTTATAGACGTCATTTTCTGTAATATTTCGGTCTGTATTCTATAGCTTACCTCACTGCCTCCAAAGTGAGTTCCTGATGCTCATAATTAAAAAGTCTAAACCTTTCTCATTGTTTTGATCTCTTCATATGCTTTGAATACATTGAAGCTATTATCAGTTAGCGAATAGTTATTACATTTCACAATAGTTCCTGTAGGTGTGCTTGTAGAATAAACGGTCTTAGAAATTTCTGTTGAAATTAGGGGAAGCCATCATGACTTCAAATATTTAACAAAATTATGAACTATAACTATTTGCTAAGTGATTAAAAGATTAGTATAGTGTTCATATCTCCAAACCAGTTGCCATTAATTTGTAGGAAGCAGATTCTAGAGCAGTTGCAATAATGAAGTTATTTTTGTGTGGTTCTCAAACTTGTATGTGTGGAAGACTACTTGGGTGTTCTACGAATCTGAGTTACGAATAGTTTTAGTTGCAGAAAAAATGATTCTACTATATTCATGTAATAAAAATACACAAGTAAAAGTCATCTTTGCCAATAGAGAAAACCTTTCACAATAAGCATTACTGGTCATTTAATATACATATATATACATATATATATATACACACACACATACATACACACACATATATATATTTTAAAAATAAATATTCCTTGTATTTTTGTTAGTTGATGGTGCTTTATGATAGATAAGAAATAGTAGGTATCAGTGCTTTATGAAAAAGTCATGGAGGAGACTCTTAATTTGAGAAAAATTCTATCCTACAGCTTATTTTTTCTTAGAAAATTAAAAAAAACCTGCCATCATAGATGTTAATGGCATTTCTTAGTTGTTATCCTGGAAGGCAGTGTGATCATAAGTAAGGTGTTCTTTGAAAATAGCCAATTTAGAGACTATCCAATAAATTAGAGAACAGAGAATTAAAATATAATAGGAGCCGCTTATTCACAAAGTTGGTATGGGTAGGTTAATACCTATTTTGAGGTGTAATCAGTGTACGCTTGTGCATATAGTTTTGGCAAATCTCCATGACTGCTGTAGTGAGAGGAATGATGATGTTTGGGTCCTAGTTTATCCGTGGACTATACCAAGTCTTCATTGCTTTGGAGTTGAACTTTAGTGGTGTTGGAATGAAGGATGAAGCTCTAAATGTACTAGAGGAAAATGTTGAGTTTTAAAAACTGCTTAGCTGTGCGAGCCTCACGTTGACTCCTGAACCCCGCAAACATTGGCGTCTTTGACTACATAATGATGGCAACTTTTCTTTGGTTACAAACACAATAACGAAATTTGAAATACCAGCAACAAACTGATAGGAATATATTTACAGCCACTGTAGCAGATTATCACCACAGTATGTAATAAGCACCTCCAGATGAAAAAGAGAGAGAAGAACAACCCAGTAGAAAAAAAGAAAGCGTCTGAATAATATGTTCACAGAGGACATTGTGAATAGCATATATACCTATGAATGATGCTCAGCCTTATTAAAGGCAAAAGAAATGAGCATGGTAAGATGGGCAGAAATGAAAAATTAAAATAAGCATGGGGGAAATAGAAATTTCATGTGCTGCTTGTAGGACTGTAAAATGATATGATTAAAAAAAAAAAAGATACAATTTTTTTTTTCTTTTTTTTTCGTCGCACCATGGCATATGGAAGTTCCCTGAACAGGGGATCATGCTTGAGACACAGCTGCAACCTACACCACAGCCATAGCAACACTGGATCCTTAACCCACTGCACCACAGTGGGAACTCTAAAATGACATGACTTTTTGAAGGGGAATTTAAAAATATCTATCAGATTTTAAAATCTCGAAGTCCTTGACTCAGTTCTAAGAACTTAGAACTCAGGCATATTCCCCGTGGTGAGCAGTTAAGTGTGAGCAAAGTTGTTTATAACCAGGTTGGTAATAGCAGAGCATTGGACGTAGGTGTCTCTCAGTAGGAATTGATTAGGTACTTGGTGGGACCTTCCTGATCTTTTCTTGTCTCTTTTCTTTCTTCACGGATGTGTTGTATTCCCAGTGCCTACAGTAGTGCCTGGCATGTAGTGATCTCTTAACAGATATCTGTGGAATACATAAACTAATGAATTAACGACTAGGACAGTAGAATATAATTTATCTGTTAGGAAAAATTATGCACACAGATGCGGATTCGGAGAAAGGCTTATGATGTATTGTAAAAATGATGAAAAATTTCAAGGTAACATTTATAGTATGTTCTTATGTTTGTAAAGAACAGGTTATATGTATGTAATTGTATATATATTTAAGAAGTAGTTGATAACAAAGATTTATATATGAATACATAATTGTATATACTTAGAAAAAAATCTAGGAAGATAGATCTTTAATTCTTTGACCTTTATACCCTTCAGCATTCATCTGCTTTTTGCAATGAGCAGAAGTGATTTTAATCCGTTTTTCCCTGCTCTAATATTCTGAGATGTCAGAACCATACACAGCATATTAAAAATCAGTGGGAATTTACCCGTACCATCTTTTGTCAGGTAAAACATCGGGACAGGAGGTGACCCTACCAGTGTATTTCAGTCAGGGCGCTCCAGAGGCAGTCAGTTGAGCCCTGCTGAGTACAGAATTAAGAAAGGGAAGGGCACGGGTATTTCATTCTACATCCCTGAAATTTTGAATCTCCGTGTAAAAGAAGGATCTTTGGGAAAGAAAAAAAAATATTACTTGTGAGGCAACTTACCCAACAGTACCTTAAAGCCAGATATTAGTGTTTTTCTGTAATTTGAGCACAAAACGTTCAACACCATGTTCAGGATGGTGGCCATGCTTTGTGAGATAGCAGGAGAAATGCTACTTAATTTCATTGTATCCTTAAGATGAAGTAGAAGAAAGTTTGTTTTGTTTCATATAAAACCAAGACTTAGAGATTAAGTGATAATTTTTGGAGGAATATGGGAAAGGAAGGCAGAATTATCTAATCAGCTAGCTATTCATGGGATTGGTTTGGGGCAGTCAGGTCTCTTCATTTAAAGATTTTTTTTTTTTTTTTTTTTTGAATTCCAGATTGCACTGCTTCCAGAGTTTCTGTGAGAGAGGGCCACCAAGGCTGGTCTTCGCAGTGTTCATTGGTGGCTGGCCAAAGCTTTAGAGCAGTGTTTGCACTCACTCTTTTGCAAATGTCCTGGTTCTCTTAGAATTCAGCCTTAATTCTGAGTCCGAAATTCTAAGGCTTCTTAAAATTAAGCATTAACAGGGCTAAAATTTATTGAGAAAACGACAGAGTACTTGAATAAGCAAGACACAGAAATATATGTCATGTTTTTATGGTAACAAAAGTAATATATTTTACTACGGAAGAATTGGAAGATCCAGAGAGGTTTAAAAAAGAAAATATAGGCACTCATATTTGTGACATAATAACCATTACTTAAATTTCGATATTTCATTCTAGTCTTATTTCCATGACTTGTTAAGACACGTTCATAAATCTTTCTATTGGTTAGCAAACTAAATAATTAATTGTAGTCTTTATTCATAGTTTGTGAAATGGATGAATAGATAAGGAAGCAGTTTGTAAGTTGAAAAAGCTTTTATGGCTTTCATGCTATCTCCTGTTAAGTGCTGAGAATTTTTGTACATGCTTAATCAGACAATCGATGATTTCACTTTTTTTCCTTAAAAGTTGAGATTTAGCACAAGGATGATTTCCTTTCTGATTATACTTTTTAAAATGATTTGCTTATAGCTTTACCTGGAGTATATTACAACTTTCAAATATGAAAAAATTTAGTGTTTTGTTCTTAACATTATCTTTTGTGTAAAATTACTGCATTTATATTGAAACATACTACATTTTTAGGTATTCAGTTGTGAGAATACCAGATTGATTATTCAGGGTCATTTTCAATATCAGATGATTTTTAAGTCTTAGATATTAATAATTTCTCCTGTTGTTTTTATGATATCCTGTTAAACACTTTAACTTTTTTCCTATTTTATCAAATACGTCTTCATAAAAAACTCACCATTTACTTTACTGTCTAATGTTTGAATTTGTATTTTAGTAATCTAAATTTTAAAAGAAAAATAAATCTCTTGAGTTTTTGTTAATATCAAACAGAACAATACTTTAAGTCCTTAAAGAGTAGTCATGATGAAAATGGAATAATTTAAGAATTTTTAAGATTTTTTTTTAATACAAAGTAAAATAAATACAAATTGGTGGTAAATTTTCATTAGGAAAGCAAAAAAAATAACTGTGCTCATTGGATTTCTGGAATAGCAGAGACTTCTAGGTTAGCGATGACAGTGATAATAGTAATAATAACAATAAATTAAGAGCAAGATCATTTAATGTTTGTTTACTATAAGCCAAGCATTTTGCTAAGTGATTTATACACATTTATTGATAAAAACTACTCTGTGCCTTAGAGTTCTGAGCTAGAAAATTTGCATGTAATGCTCTAAAGCTACTTTTTATCCTATTGTATCAACTCTGAGTAAAGCGTTATAGTTGATGCTATCATAGGGCTTGGAAGTAATGTAGATTTACCGTAGAGTTCTAATCTAGAAAATTGGCACACAATGCTATAAATACCGTGTTATCTTCTTCTCCTGGATTTATGCCATTACAAGATTTGAAAGTGAGTATATTTAATTTCTATTTGTTTCACTCACTTTTTAGAAGAAATATTAAAATTCAAGGTTAATATACAAGTTGATACTTAATTTTCAATTCTTAGCCATTGTATGCTTTAGCTGCTTCTTTGACGTGTCGTTCATACTTTATCAAGGTTTCAAAAATATCCTGAGATATTACTAATTTAAATCCTGCCCTTGTATTTAGAATTGCTTTCACATGCTAGCAGAAATGTAAGAAATACCTTTTTACCTAATTTGATTAGCATAATTTTACAGCTATAAAATTGTCGCCACGGGTTCAAAATGAAATACCCTCACCAGGAAGACAGATCGGGGCTCGGGGCCTTTGTAGTGCTCCCCACCCCCGCCCCATAACTCATACCAAACTTGAGGCTCTCACACTCTTCCTTGAGGCAAATCCCTTAGAAGCAGAATGTTTCAATTTTACACATTTTGTGTCAATTTTCCAGACAGAAAAACAGCCTCTAGACATTAGACGTTTTTCTACGGAAAGGCAGTTTCCTTAGTTTTATTTGATGACTCGAAGTTAGGGTCCTGCTGGTCACTTAGACTGTTAGTGGTTCCTGACTCTTTGACAAAAACCATTTCCTTTCCTTTATTTAACCTTTGGCTTTTGGATGTAAAAGTTTTATCAGCTCTATAGTGGAAGCATAAGTGTGGGGGAAGTCTTGCTGCTGCTAAGTGGACTCATGACTTTACATACGCATCTGTCCTTTGCCTTGTGTCTTTACGGAAAATTAAGGAAATAATCTTATAACTAACCTTTGACGACTCTCCTGCCTTTTGTTTTAAAATACTTGGTCTCAGTGTATTTGTTGTACATTGATATGTGTTTCCAGGACTATGAGGGTGACAGGCATGCCTTGTTAAAGAGTGATGTTTTCTGCTTTATAAAATCCAAGTAAAATATCTTATTCAGCCATTATATGTTGAATACATTTTTAAAAACTTTCTGGGATTTTTGTAGTTGGTGGTAAGAAAACAGATTTTGAATTTCTTTGGGACTAAAATTAATGAAAACTACTTTAGTTTACTATTATTACTTTAGTTAATAATAATCCATTTAGGAGCTTAAACATTAGTTAAAAATTAATTGCTTTGAGCATAACATTGGTTGCAAATTATTTATGAAATTATAAAAATAAAAACATGAGAATAATATTTCTGACCCGAGCAAAGGTAAGCTTACATCATTTATAATATTTATTATATGCGTTTTGTTTTTGGGTTTTTTTTTTTTGGCCACACATCTTGTCTTAAAGTTTGCAATAGAATCTTGTTAGAATACTTGACTTGTTGACTACTCTGTGAACCCTGAGCCAGTTTCTTGTCATATTAAAAAAGTGAGCAGGACTTCTGTTGCATAGTTGCTCCATTTCAGGGGTTGCGAATTCAGTTACCTGTAGGGAACAGGTAGGGGGCTCAAATGAGCTACGCAGATTAGGTGACTGACAAGAGGAACTTGGGATGAGCCTGGTAGTCTAAACAGATAGCACACGCCACATCCAAAGGCAGAAGCTTTTACATGGCTCTGCGTATTTGTTGCAAAGCAAAAAAAAAAAAAAAAAGTGTGACTGGTATTGTCAATCCCTTTGATTTTTAAGAGGAGCAAGAAGTCTAGATGTTGAGATGAATTAGCTGACTTAGAAGTTGGCCATTTATTCTGTTAAACAGCAGCAGTGGGGTATGGCCTGAACAGAGCATGCCTGTCGATAGATGAAAGACGCCGTCCCCAGGTAGCCAGATTGCATCCTCGGCTCTCCATGCTGTTGTTTACTTGCAGCAGAAAATGTCCCAGCTTCCGTGACCTCCCAAGAGCGTGACTGGGTTAACCTGAAAATGACTAGGTAGTACTGGTAATCTCAATTTTCATATTTAAATTACTGAACTCTTACCCCTGGTGCTTAGATGGCTCTTCTACTTTCTACTGTACTTTCACTTACAAAACAAGCAAACAAACAAGAAAACCCCAAAACCCCATCAAATATTACCAACACTGTTTTGAAATTATCAACTCAATATCATGCAAATTACTGCACTGGATTTTCTATATAACTCAATGAAATTTATTATTTACTACTCTTAGGCCCACTGGTTCTTGCCCAGGATTAATTTTCTTGTCTCCTCCACCCCCTGTCTTCCTCCTATTCTGCTTCACTCCTCCATTTTGTTGCTTCCCAGAAACATTATGGTGAAGGTAAATTTTTGGAAATGCTTTTAGTCTGTCCCCACACTTGATAAAATAGTTTCTCTGGACAAAGAATCTTAGGTTGCAAAGGATTTCACCTCTGCCTTTTGGAGGTGTTATCTTCTGTCTTCCCAGAATTGCTGTTGAGAGAGCGGTTCAGGGACGTTTTGCATATGATGCCTTTGTATGCCACCTGCTGGGTCTCTGGAAGTTCTTGGGTGTTTCTCTCTCCCCCATTCTAGAACTTCAGTGCGATTCTCTGGTTTGGGTCATTTATTTTACAGTTAACCCAGTAGCACTTTCCATGTGGTGAATCATGTCTAAAGTTTCAGGATTTTCTATTAATATTAAAAAATTTTTTTCTTTTTTAAAAAAATAGGCTATTTACTCAGTTACATTACAGTCGAAATTGAGATCCTGATATTTTAGTATTTACTCTCAACATCTATCAGTTTGTCTCTTTGTTCTGGTTCCTAGGAGATACTTTTTTTTTTTTTTTTCCTACTGCGCCCATAGGCATATGGAGATTCCAGGGCCAGGAATCAAACCCATGCCACAGCAGCAGCCAAAGCTGCTGCCGTGACAACACTGGATCCTTAACCCACTATGCCACAAGAGAACGAGAACCCCCTGAGGAAATATTCTTGACTTAGTTTCTAACCTTCCTATTGATTTTAATGTTTTTTTTTCAGCTTTTATATTTTGAATTTCTAAGAACTCTTTCTTGTCTATAATTATTTTTTCACTTCTTTCTTTTAGATTTCATTTTGTTACTAGCATCCTGTTTTTTATTCAGATGTTAATGATAATTTTTGTAACTCTCATCTGATGCTTACTTGGAGTTCCTTTTATGTTTGTATCGATGTCTGTATTTTCTCAAATACCTGCTGGGTTGGACTGCTAATTTATATTTATGTTTGAGGCACTAAGCTGAATTAGAACCATTGTGTGTGCAGCAGTGAAAAATAAGAAAATAAGGCCTTCGAGGTATTTTCTCCTTTGAGGGAGTCTGAAATTGGTGTTTGAGGCTCCTGTGGGCGCCAGTCTGTTGGCTAATGGTCATTTTCCTTCCGTTGACACTCAGGTTTTGATTTTTCTCTCTTCTGCAAAGTCAGTTCTTTGTTTGCTCACCACCTTCACAAAGCATCCACTTGTATTGCTTTCTGTTGCTTTTTTTCCCCGTTTCTCTTGTCCCCATTAATTTACACCCTTTTTATTCATTTGCGGTCATTTTAGTGGCACTTCCAAAGGGCACAGTGATAAGCGCATATATTCCATATGCTAGACTTAACGAGAAGCTGGTGGATATTTTTAAATAGCATAGACACCTTTTATGCCACTGCTTGCTATTTGTAATGATCATTTTAAAGAACTCTTATATTGCTGAGTAAAGATACTGTGGTTTACCTAACTCTTCTATTATGACTTTGGATTACTCCTGACTTGAAAGCATCATTCATGTCACTAATAAATCAGACAATATTTGAAAAAATGCTATATTCATTAAAAAAAATTTTTTTTAATCTTTTATGTATCTGTACTCTTGTTAGTATATAGTTTTTTAGTAAACTATTACCCTTTTTCTCTTAAAAGTATTCTGATGTAGTAATTCTTGGAAGAAAAAAATGAGTATTTAGGGAGTTCTTGTCATGGCTCAGTGGTTAATGAATCCGACTAGGAACCATGAGGTTGCAGGTTTGATACCTGGCCTTTCCCAGTGGGTTAAGGATCCGGCGTTGCCGTGAGCTGTGGTGTAGGTTGCAAACACAGCTTGGATCTGGCGTTGCTATGGCTGTGGTGTAGGCCGGCAGCTATAGCTTTGATTAGACCCCTAGCCTGGAAACCTCCATATGCTGCAAGTGTGGCTCTAGAAAAGACAAAAAGACAAAAAAAAAAGTGTTTGTTCATTGATAATTAGCTATTAGTGTGATATGTGATTTACTGTTCTTATATATGAAAAATGGACATTTTAATATACAATTAAAAACTCTGGATAGATTTTAAATATATATGTACCTTAATTTGTTGATAAGGAGTACAGATTTTATTTTGTAGGATTGATTTTTGAATTTGAAATTTTGCTTTCATAAAGAATTGTATTTGTGTCTGGCAAAATGAATCAAAATTAATTTTACATTATGTTTTGGTATTTAAATGCTATTTATAATGTTTAAAAATTTTAAAATAGTCTTTCTTACTTGTATTGATATTTATTTTGAAATTTACCATCTGCTTAAACAACAATTTCTCAAGAATCATTTAATTAATAAGCACATCATTCTGTTTTTATAAACTTAAGTCAGTAATATTTGAAAAGAAATGATTATATCTTTGTTTTCAAAGCTTTTTAAAGTTAAGTTTTTATTTTATGTCATATCTTATTACAGTGGTTAATTTTTGTTCTAGGAGTGCTTGTGGTACACTCACGCCATGTATATAGGATTGAGTAATTTTAGGCACTACTGTTATAAAATAGAAGCGCATAGTGAATAACCTCTATAATAGAACTTTGGGTTCTAATTATTTTATGGAAAGTCTTAATAGGTTATATGTAAAATGTTACTGTAACAGTAAAGAGAACGTAGCTGTAGTTCTTTTTTGCCCTCTAGGATCCATCTGTTTGAAATAACAAATTTAATTTACATTTTGCCGTCTTATTTCTTGATTCTAAATGATACTGTATTTTGTAAGTAATTTTTTTTTTCTTTTCAGTTACCTGCCATGGTTTGAAGTGTATTACAAGCTTCTAAATACTCTGGCAGATTACTTGGCAAAGGACCTGGTAAGCTGTGTTTTTCCCCATTTTTTTAATTGTTGTTTTTCTACATCTAAAAAATGTTTTATATGTTTTTCAATATATGTAATATGAAATTTAACATTTTGACTGTCTTTAAGTGTACAGTTCTGTATCATTAAGTACATTGTTCTGCACTCATCAGCAGCATCTTTAGAACCTTTCTATTTCCCAAATTGAAACCCTGTTCATTAAACAGCAACCCCTCATCCCTGGGGCACCCCTCGCCCCACCCACAGGTCCCTGGGGCAACCATTGTGCTACTTTGTGTCTATATGAATTGCACTCCCACTTCATGTAAGGAGAATGATACAATGTATGTCCTTCTGGGACTGGCTTATTTCACTTAGCATGTTCTCAAGGTTCATCCATGTGTCAGAATTGCCTTCCTTTTAAGCCTGAATATTACTGAGTTACTCACATACCACATTGTGCTTATTCATTCATACTTAGATGAACCCTTGGGTTGCTGTTGTGAACAGTGCTGCTCTGAGCATGTATCTACAAATGCCTCTGAGTTGTGCATTCAGTTCTTTCGAGTATATAGCCAGAAGTAGAATTGCTGAATAATAATACAGTACTTCTATGTTTAATTTTTTGAAGAACTGCCACAACATGTTCCATGGTGGTTGTATCCGTTTGCACTCCCACCAGCAGTGTACACAGTTCCAGTTTCCCCACATCCTGCCCAACCCTTGTTATTTTTTGTTTTTGTTTTATTTTAGTAATTGACATTTTAATGGGTGGAAAGTGGTATATGACTGTGCTTTTAATGTGCATTTCCCAGAAGGTTCGTGATGTAGAGTCTTTTCATATTTTTACTAGTCATTGTTTATCTTCTTTGGAGAAATATTTATTCAAATCCTTTGCCGTCTTTTAATTGCATTTTCTTGTTATTGAGTATGAGTTATTTATTTATTCAGGTATTAATCATTTACAAATATTTTCTCTCATTCCATGGGATAGCGTCCTTTGATGCACAAAAGTTTTCACTTTAATGAAGTCCAGTTTACCTGTTTGTTTGTTTTTTTTCTTTTGTTTTGTACTTTTAGTGTTATATCAAGAAATAATTTTGGAGTTCCCGTCGTGGCTCAAGTGGTTAACGAATCCAGCTAGGAACCATGAGATTGTGGGTTCAATCCCAGGCTTTGCTCAGTGGGTTAAGGATCTGGCGTTGCTGCGAGTTGTGGTGTAGGTCGCAGACACCACTCTGATCTGACATTGCTGTGGCTGTGGCATAGGTTGGTGGCTACAGCTCTGATTAGACCCCTAGCCTAGGAACCTCCATATGCCTTGGGTACGGCCCTAGAAAAGACAAAAGGACAAAAATAATAATAATAACTTCAGATCCAGTGTCTTGAAGCTTTTTCATCTAAGAATTTTATAGTTTCAGCACTTACATTTATCTTTATCCATTTTCTTTAAAAATAAAACAAACTGAAGTTTGCTTTGAACCAATGAACTTCCCTGGGATAATAATTTGTAAATTTTCCCCTTAATCATTCTTTGATATTTTAAACAAGAACTAATTAACTAAGATATTAGCTGTGCTATTTGATGCAACTTAATTCAGATAAAAAGTTTTAAAAACACTTTAGTGATTGCCTATTGTTGCTTTCTAAATTTCAAATATAGGGTGTATTTTCTTATCTCTGGTTGTCTGTTTAAATCCTTATCTGTTTAAATCCTTACTCTCTCACTCTCGAGATACAGTATTTTGTTTGCTCCTTTGGCATTTGTGTTGTCTTTGTTTTTAGTTATAGCCTCAGTCTTTTCTTTTTAAAAAAAATTTTATTGGAGTATCCTTGCCTTAAAATGTTGTTATTAGTTTCAGATATACAGCAAAGTGAATCAGTTTTTTATATATATGTTTGTGTATATCCATTCTTGTTTCCCACATAGGTTATTACAAACTAAAAGATTTCCCTGTGCTATACAGTAGGTTCTTGTTAATCATCTATTTTATATGATAGTATGTATATGTTATTCTCATCCTCCCAATTCCCCCCTCCACTGTTTCTGGTGTGGTAACCATAAGATTGAACTTGAAATTTCTGAGTGTGTTTCTGTTTTGTAAATAAGGGTTTTTTGTATCATTTTTATTAGATTCCATATATAAGTGATAGCATATGATACTTGTGTTTCTGTGTCTGATTTTCTTCATTCAGTATGATAATCTCTGTGTCTATCCATGTTGCTGCAAATGGCATTATTTCATTCTCTTTTATGGCTGAATAATATTCCAGTGTGTGTGTGTGTGTGTGTGTGTGTGTGTGTGTGTACACATATACCACATCTTCTTTATCCATTCCTCTATCGATGCACATTTGGGTTGCTTCCATGTATTGGCTGTTGTAAATAATGATGCAGTGAACATTGGGGTGCATGTGTCTTTTCAAATTACGGAGTTCTGTGGATTTATGCCGAGGAATGGAATTGCTAGATCGTATGGACGTCCATATTTAGTTTCTTAAGAAAATTCTATACTGTCCTCGTTAGTGGTTGTAAGCAATTTACATTCCACCAGCAGAATAGAAGGGATCCCTTTTCTCCGCACCCTCTCCAGCATTTATTGTTTGTAGATTTTTTGATGACGGCCATTCTAACTGTTGTGAGGAGATACCTCATTGTTGATTTGATTTGCATTTCTCTAATAATTAGTGATGTTGAGCATCTTTTTATGTGCTTTTTGGCCATTTGTGTGTCTTCTTTGGGAAAATGTCTATTTAGGTCTTCTACCCATTTTTTGATTGGGGTTTTTAATTTTGATTTTGAGCTGCAGGAGGTGTTCATATATTTTGGAGATTAATGCCTTGTGAGTTGCTTCATTTGCAAATATTTTCCTCCATTCTGTTCATTGTCTTTTCATTTTTTAATGGTTTCTGTTATTTTCATTTTTGTTTTTATTACTCTAAGAGGTGAATCTGAGATGATATTGCTGTAGTTTATATCAGAGTGTTCTGCCTATGTTTTCCTCTAAGAGTTTTATAGTGTCTGGTCTTATATTTAGTTCTTTAATCCATTTTGAGTTTTTTTGTGTGTATGATATTAGGGAGTGTCCTAATTTCATTCTTTTACATGTAGCTATCCAGTTTTCCCAGTACCACTTATTGAAGACACTGTATTTTCTCCATTGCATATTCTTGCCTCCTTGGTTGTAGATTAGTTGACTATAGGTGTGTGGATTTATTTCTGCAGTTTCTATCCTGTACCACTGATCTATATTTCTGTTTTTGTGCCAGTACCAAACTGTTTTGATAACTGTAGCTTGTAGTGTAGTTTGAAGACAGGGAGCCTGATTCCTCCAGCACCATTTATCTTTCTCAGGATTGCATTGACTATTGAGGTCCTTTGTGTTTCCATATAAATTTAAATTTTTTCTTGTGCTAGTTCTGTGAAAAATGCCATTTGGAATTTGATAGAGATTTTGTTGAATCTGTGGTTTGCCTGGGGTAGTATAGTCATTTTGAGAAGATTGGTTCTTCTGATCCAAACACATGGTATATATCTTTCCATCTGTTTGTCTCATCTTTGATATTTTTTATCAGAGTCTTATAGTTTTCAGAACACAGGTCTTCTGTTTCTTATTTATTTGTTTGTTTATTTTGCTTTTATAGGGCCACACCCACAGTATATAGAAGTTTCTAGGCTAGGGGTCAAATTGGAGCTGCAGCTGCTGGCCTACACCACAGCCATGGAAATGCAGGATCCGAACTGCATCTGTAATATACACACAGCTCACAGCAGTGCTGGATCCTTGACCCCCTGAGCAAGGCCAGGGGTCAAACCTGCATCCTTATGGATACTAGTTGGGTTGATTAGCACTGAGCCATGACAGGCACTCCCAGGTCTTCTGTCTCTTTTTTTTTTTTGTCTTTTTGATATTTCTTGGGCCGCTCCCGCAGCATATGGAGGTTCCCAGGCTAGGGATCTAATCGGAGCTGTAGCCACCGGCCTACGCCAGAGCCACAGCAACGCAGGATCCGAGCCACGTCTGCAACCTACACCACAGCTCACGGTAACACCGGATCGTTAACCCACTGAGCAAGGGCAGGGACCAAACCCACAACCTCATGGTTCCTAGTCGGATTCGTCAACCACTGCGCCACGACGGGAACTCCTAGGTCTTCTGTCTCTTTAGGTAGGTGTATTCCTAGATATTTTATTCTTTTTGATGCGATGTCAAATGGGATGTTTTTAAAAATTTCCACTCATTGTTAGTGCATGGAAAGGTGAGAGACTTCCATATATTAATTTGGAATTTTACCAAATTCATTGATGAGCTCTAGTAGTTTTGTGATAGCATTTTAAGGATTTTTCTATGTATAGTGTCATGTCATCTGCAAACAATGACAGTTTTACTTCTTTTCCAATCTGGATTCCTTTTCTTTCTTTTTTTTTTTTTGAGTTTGATTTTTATTTTTTTCCATTATAGTTGATTTACAGTGTTCTGTCCTTTTTATTTCTTTTTCTCCTCTGATTGCTATGTCTAGGACTTCTAAAACTATGATGAGTATAAGTGGGGAAAGTGGCCATCCTTGTCTTGTTCCTGATCTTAGCAGAAATTTTCAGCTTTTCACCACTGAGAATGATGTTAGCTGATATAGTTATTTAATCCCATTTATCATGGGCCAAGTAGTGACCAGGAGCTACTTAGAAATATAGAGAATAACCAAATAACCTCAGAATTGCATCTTAGCACAATAATCTTCAATTCTACCTGTTATGTATATGTTTATATTTATATAATTTGTTTAGAGCCACACCCATGGCACATGGAAGTTTCCAGGCTAAGGGTCAAATTGGGGCTGTAGCCACCAGCCCGCCTACACCACAGCCACAGCAACACCAGATCCCAGCTGCGTCTGCAACCTACACCACAGCTCACGGCAACACTGGATCCTTATCCCACTGAGCGAGGCCAGGGATGGAACCCACATCCTCATGCTTACTAGTCAGGCTTGTTACCACTGAGCCACGATGGGAATTCCTAACCTGTTCTTTAAAACTTAGGTTTGTGATTTTAAAATTAAAACGGAAAATGCAAGTGTTGCTCTAGCCAAGTTGTGAACACAAAGGAAAAATTCTTGAAGCAAATTAAATGTGTTGCTTCAGTGAACACATGAATTATAAGAAAGCAGAACAGTGTGCCTGGTCGCCCAGTGGCTCTGATGGAGATGGACAGCAGGATTATGGTTATTGTGCCTGCTGACGCAGCATTCATTCTGCAGCCCATGGATTCAGGAGGCATTTTGACTTTTTAAAATTATTATTTTAAAAATGTATTTAAACTTTTATTTCGTTTCTACTTAATTATTTTTTATTATTAAGTCTTACTATTTAAGAAACACATTTTCAAAGACTGTAGCTGCCATAGATAAGTGATTCCTCTCATGGATTTGGGCAAAGTAAGTTGAAAACTCTCTGGAAAGGTTTCACCTTTCTAGATGCCATGAAGGACACTTGTGACTCATGTGGAAAGGTCAAAATATCAGTATATGTAGGAGCCTGACGAAATTGGTCCCACTCCTCATGGATGACTTTGAGTTGGGGGGATTCACGACTTGATTAGAGTAAGCAACTACCCAGTGCGGCAGAGGTGGAAAGAAGACTAGAACTAGAAGTGGATCCTGAAGATGGGACCGAATGGCTACATCTCAGGATAAGACTTCCCAGGGGAGGTGTTGCTTCCTGTGATGAGCCAAGAAAGTGGCTTTTTGAGATGGAATCTACTCCTGGCAAAGATGCTGTCAAGATTGTTGAAATGACATCAAAGGATTTAGAATATTACATAAGCTTCCTTGATAAAGCAGCACCAGGATTCGAGAGGATTGACTCCAATTGTAGAAGAAGCTCTACTGTGGGTGAAATGCTATCAAACAGCAGTTCATGTGCAGCAGACTTCATTGTCCGACTTTAAGAAATTGCCACAGCCACCCCAGCCTTCAGCAGTCACCATCCTGACTAGTCAGGAGCTATCAGTGTCAAGACAAGATCCTCCACCAGAGAAAAGATTGTGACTCATTGAAGGCTCAGTGTAGGTTACCATTTTTTAGCAATAAAGTATTTTTAGTTAAGATATGGCATTTTTTTTCAGACATAATGGTATTGCATATTTAGTACACTACAATGTAGTATAAACATCACTTTTATATGCAAATGGGAAATGAAATAATTCATAATTCATGTTATTGGTCTATTTGCTTAATTGCGGTAGTCTGGAACTGAACCTGCAGTATCTCCAAGGTATGCCTGTATATGAAACATGTCTAAAATGAGTAGGCACACTGAATGATTTTGTCAAGTCATTTTAGTTGTATTTACTTAGTTCATGTTACATTTATAAAATGTACCCCCCCCTTGTTTTTAACTCTAGGATGATGATTTGAATGAAACTCTTAAGTCACTCTATAACCACCCAGTACCAAAGGCAAACAGCCCTGTCAATTTGAGCGTGGTAAGTATCCAGTCACTGATATTTTGAATCATGGCAGGTCCCTGTTTAGGAACACCTGCATCTTTGAGAAACTGCGACTTCACCTGTGCTCCCAGGAAGGCTTTGGAGCCAGTACTAACATTAGTGTGTGGAATATTGAGGCTTTCTGATTCACTTTAACTGTCATAACTTGATGTTAGATGTGTATTTTGGTAGTTGTTAAATCACAGATTTGATTTTTTTTTTTTGTCTTTTTGCCATTTCTTGGGCTGCTCCCTCGGCATATGGAGGTTCCCAGGCCGGGGGTCCAATCGGAGCTGCAGCCGTCAGCCTACGCCAGAGTCACAGCAACTCGGGATCCAAGCTGCATCTTCAACCTACACCACAGCTCACGGCAACGCTGGATCCTTAACCCACTGAGCAAGGCCAGGGATTGAACCCGCAAACTCATGGTTCCAGTCTGATTCGTTAACCACTGCACCATGACGGGAACTCCTAAATCACAGATTTTTATTTTTGTTACACCTTAAAAGTAACCAAATCTGTGAGAATATTTTGATTATGAGGAATATTGATTTGCAGGCGAAATCTATTCAGAATCAGGAAATACACAGCCACCTCTCTCATACATGAAATTCCAAATGCCTCTCATACAATGAAAACAGCACATAGTAAGTATTGAAAATAGAGAATATAGCCAACTCTATGATAAAAATTCTTGGTGAAAAATCTCCTCTTTTCCCCATACTTCAATACATCTTTTAGTAAAATCACCAAACTCTGGAAATGTGATGGAAGTTTATCAAAGCAGTAAGTTTATCATAGCCCATGGTGGGGTAGATTATTTGCTATTGAAACTTTTAATGAACTGTTCCATCTATAAGTAAAATCATACTCGTATTTTTGGGAGGTTCTGTAAGTGCTCAAAACTAATAGTTACAAAATATGCATATTTTCATGAGTTTTCTTCATTAATTTAGCCTACCAAGTAGAATGTTAAAATTTACATATGTTGACTTTGTTTCTTCCAAAACAATTATAAACTACCCTAATTAAGGAAGAAAAATATATAATGATGCAAGAGAGGAGTTCCCACCATGGCTCAGTGGGTTAAGAACCTGACTTGTATCCACAAAGATGCAGGTTCGATCCCTGGCCTCTCTCAGTGGGTTAAAAATCTGCCCTTGCCGTGATCAGTGCTATAGGTTGCATGTGGCTCGGATCCAGTGTTGCTGTTGTGTAGGCCTGCAGCTGTAGCACTGATTCGACCCCTAGCCCGGGAACTTCCATATGCCACAAGTGCAGCCCTAAAAAAAAAAAAAAAAAAGGATGCAAGCGAAACTGAAGAAAAAGCAGTTGAAATACTTGTATTGGCATCAACAGGTCTTTTGCTTTTTGCAGGATAAGGACATTTGTTCGCCTTCCATTCTTTGGTAATAACTTTCTTCTTATTTAAAACCCCTGTAAACTTTGTGATTGTGGCATTCTCCTACCGGCCTTGGTTCTTTCTATTGTAGGGTCAGCCCCCCTTGCAGGTGCTCTGCACTTCAGTTCAGATGAGGATCTAAATCTAGATGAAGATCTAGAACCTCCCCTTCCAGTCCTTTACATCAAAGGCTGTCAGACGAAACTTCCTTAAGCGTTCATCAGAAAGTTCCCTGATGAAAACCTTTAAGAGTTCCCCATTTTCTGTAGAATTTGTCCGGACTTCTGGCCTTTCAGGACCAGTCTCTCTTTACCCTCAGTCCAACTTTTCGTTTTTCTGTCTTGCTTTTTCCCCATCTGAATGGATTCTGCGCCCTGGTCATGTCGTTCTGCTCATCTTCTCGAGTGAGCATCGTGCCTTCTCAGTTGTACACCTTCCTGCTTTACCCGGGCCTCTTCATAGACTGCCCTGGTCTAGAACTGGCTCTCTGCACCTCCATCAAAAGTTCTCGTCAGAACAGCACACAGTGTTCTCATGGCCTCGGCACCTTGTCTGTCTGCATCCTCTCTTGTTGCTCAGTATCGGAGCGGCAGTGTGCAGGAGCCATCTAGGGATCCGGGGCGGGAAAGCCAGGCTCATCTGGAGTTTTAACCCAGAGGTGGGAGTCCTGTGCAGATGTAGACATGGGAATAACTGAGCTATTTGAAGGACAGAATGTAGAGGACGGAGCAGAGGGCACAAGCTGTTGCCCAGGTCGTCTGTACGGAAGCAGGGAGCAGACGCAGAGAGAACAGTTAAGGAGACACTTGACCTCGTAGTCCCCGAAGCCACAAGATTCCAGGTTTCTATTTGGCCGGAATGAAGCAGAAAGAAAGGGAAAATGCCCAGAAAGGAAGAGAAGCTCTGGGTTTTCTGAAAATAAGTGTTTTGCTTTGAAAGGGTTGTACTTATAAATTGATTCTAACACTTCGTTAAAGGGTTAGGGAAATACACTGCAGGTGCCACGATACTAGAGGCAGCTATTATAGAGGGTTCCTGAGAAATAAAAATGTATTCGCTAAGGTTGACGTCATGCTTGTTCCAGAGTGTGTAAATATCTTACAAAATACACTTCAGAAATACTGGATATTGAAATCCTTTACCTTTATTAATAAGAACTGTAAATCTAAGATGTCTAGACCTCTTAATAACCTGAAAACTAGATGATTTTTCTTTAAATCACAGCCACTAAGTATGTGATATGAGGCAAAAATTTAATCTCTTTTGATATTCCCTTTTCTTTCTCCATTTGAGAAATCGAGTCAGTTTTTGAGAAAAATGTTTGGGGAGTTATGTGAAATGATATGGTTACAAATACTATGAAAATTTGTTTGAATGTTAGTTGTTGGTAAATGGAAGTTTTGTTTGATATAGAAATTTTTATTGTATCTGAAATAATCTTGTAAAGGAATTGAGTAACCGTGTTGTGTTTCTTTGTATGATAGTTGTTTTTATAATTTAAGCCTTACGTGTAAGTTTTTGAATCTTTAGTCTATGGTAGGTTTCAAATCTTGTTCACTTACTTTTTTTTTTTTTTTTTTGCTTTTTAGGGCTGCACCTGTGGCATATGGAAGTTCCCAGGCTAGGGGTCAAATCAGAGCTACAACTGCCAGCCCACACCACACCACAGCCACAGCCACGTGGGATCCGAGCGGTGTCTGCAACCTGCAGCACAGGTCACGGCAATGCCGGATCCTTAACCCACTGAGCGAGGCCAGGGATTGAGCCCATATCCTCCTGGATACTAATTGGATTTGTTTCCACTGTGCCACAACGGGAACTCCCTTGATCACTTATTCTTAATATAGTATCTTAGGTCTTGGTAAATTCAGCTGGTTGATAAACCTTTATATACTTAGTAATTTCATGTGACTTCAACAGCAGATTATAAAGCCAGCACTGTGCTATTACTGAGTGGCAAACTGGGGTGAAAACCCATGTCTTCAACCACTAGTATGGTTTTAGGTCCGTGATGCCAGATTAGAACTGATGGTCATAGGAGTTTTTGTTCCTTCACAAGTAGAAAAGAAATTTTTGTTTGTCTGTTTGCAGAATTTCCATTAGAAAAATACGACAAGTCTTGAGAAACTACTGTGATTTTCTCAGTTTCATATCTCATGAATGTTTTAGCACATGAGTTTTTTCTGACTTGACATTATAACCTTTAGAATATCACAGAGATTTTATGAAATGTCAATATCTAATGTAAATGCTTATTTTGAAATGGTATTTCAAAATCATTAAATATCCACAGAATTCTCTACTCTCAGTCAGGAAGAAAGTACTTCAAGATTTTACTCTCATAAAATTAGCACATCAGCAGTTAAAACATTTTTAATTAATGTTCTTCAAATACTTTCAGTGGGTAACGTGACTCCTTGGGTTTGTCTCAGATACACAGCAAATTGTGTAAACTTCTCCCATGAAAGTAAAATATTCATTTTTTCTCTCATGTATTGTAAGAACCAAGAGATATTTATTGCCAGTGAGCAAGTTCTGAAAGATCAGCCCTCCCTGGCACGGGTGAGTTAAAAGGACATTGGCTTCTAAAAATCACTGTGAAATTGGGAAATTAATTACTTCTTTCACTACAGCTCTAAGATTCATTCTAGTCCTTTGGGAAATGGCATATTGGCTTCTTCTAAGGAAATCATTCAGGTTACTATTTTCTGTTTATACTCTCTTTTTAAAGCATAGCTCTGTGAAATAACAGCACGATTAAAAATCTGTCCACATAAACGTAGCTAATAGAGACAAATCCATGCATGTCCTCATTGCCGGTAGCGGTGATGTCAGCGTAAGGTCTGTCCCGTGTTTTGTCACAGGGTCTCAGGAGACCCTGTGGTTTTTCTCAGATTGTTCTTCTCCCTTGGAAAATTATACAGTCTCACTGTGTTGACTAGCCTTCTTCTGACTAGTTCAGCTGGGCTCAGTATTGGCTACAGGATTCCCCCCGCCACATACACTCTTTAAATAGGTCCTTATGTAAGATACTAAAATGATTTTGGAGCTTAATGTGAACAGAAAATGACATGATTTTGGGAATGGAGTTGAACTCTGATTGTGGGCGATAAAATTTGGAAACATGTGAAACATGAAGGTAGGCACCGTGTGCTTTTTGTATAAATTTGTCTACGAACTGTTGTATTGCTTTCAGTATTATGAAAGCTAAACTAATATTTGTTTAGTGGGTGTATAAAGATCATATTTTGGGATATTACTTAACTTTTAAGAAGCTTCAGATATTTAAAGATTATTTTTATTTCTGCTTTCTAAATAACATAGTGGCTGATATGTACAAGAGAAGTTTGTGATGACTTACCAGAGAAATTCAACAATCTTAATAGATTTTGATATATTCTTGGGCAGACAAACCTTTTTGTTCTAGACTTCCTAAACTAACTGTTAAAATCATCTGTCAATCAATCAATCAGTCTTCTGTCTGTCAGTAACATACTTCTTTTGTTTTAATAAACTTTTTCCAGGATTCTTATTTTAATTTTAAAATGAAATATTTTTAACCAGCACTTGACTTTTTGTATGAAGAAGTTTCTGTTAAATCTCATATAAACCTGCTCTCTCTTTTAAGAATCTCTTAAATTCAACAAATCCTGAGTGTCAGTCCTTGGTATTTATTTAGTTGTTTTATTAAAAAAATTTTAATCTCAAATGATATGAAATGCTACCAAATTGTAATTCTCTTTTTCTCAATGTGACTTGTTTCTGTTCATTAGCATTCCTACTTCATTGCCCCTGATGTAACTGGACTCCCAACAATACCCGAGAGTGTAAGTTTTCTTTTTTTATTCTACTCATGTTGTAAATTTTACTTGCTTTGGTCTCACTGTTTAATGATTTCTTCGTAGAGAAATAGATTACATTATACCTACCACAAACTGTGTTTGTGTGAAATAGTGAAAAAATAAAGAATAATGGTATTATCTCTTTTTCTTCTCTGTGTATCTGCTGCTTTACTTCCTTCTTAATACCCGGTTGTACATAAGGAAAATTATATTAGAAGAACTCTTTCTAGCCTTTGGTATGGTTGAGTGGGGTAGTATGTGGTCAGTTAGGTTCTGAGCTCTGGATTAGGTAGAAGAGGTGTTTCAGGAGGTGACTTCTGTTGGTATTGAAGTATTTTCACACGGCTGGTGACTTTAGTGAAATGCCCATAGTATTTTAGATTCCATGCATGTGTATATACACACATGTGTGAATGGATGTGTACATATATGTACATGTACACACATAGATATCCATTCGAGTCTTAGATGTTCTGGACTTGATCTTCTGATTTTTAAGTAGTACATAAGGCTTGAGGGATACACGGAATTATAAAATTGCCATATTTTGCATTTTCTTTAGTGTCCTGATTGTAGCCTTACTAGAAATACTTTCAGTGCTTAGTAGTTACTGCTACTATCTGTAGCAAAGTTTACAGGGATAAATAGAATTGACAGATATACTTCTGGATGCTGTTTGGGAAGGAAATATAAAATAGGCCCTTTCATATTTTTTTTTCAGCTTCGTTTTGGAAAGATAAAATGAATCAGTAAAAATCATTCAGAAGGAAAAGAAACATCAACTTCAGGAATATGTATTATTTTCCTCAGAACTTTCTTGTTCTTCCAGAATATTTTCTGAGTGTTTGGTTTTCTGAAAGCACATGGGTTATGAGGGCATAAATTTCTTAATATCCACCTGTCAGTGGCATTTGACAGTGGACCATGGAAACCCGAGGCCCCCTTCACAGGCCCTCCAGTCCCGTGGGCATGTGTGGGGGCCAGGTGCCCTGTTAGGTTTTCCTGGAGACTGACTCACCGTGCCTTGACTTGGGCAGCCCCGTCCAACACTCCAGGGTTGCTAATAGAAGTGAGAATCATTCCTGTCCACTCTCCCGCTATTTACTGTTCTTAAATTTACTCACAAACAGCTAAGAGCTTGATTTAACAAACTACCGTTTTGTTTTGTTTTGTTTTTTAATGGCTATGACTTTTAAAGTTTTAAAGAACCATCTTAAGGGAAAACTGCCGCTGAGAATATATATTTCTACATCTTCATGAAGATACTTGATTTCTAAAAAATCCTGTTTAGGGAAGAGAAAAAAAAAAAGAAAAGAAAAAGAAAAAAAAGCAAGGGCCTGCGCATAAGGCAGCGTTGTGTGTTGAGACGCAATTTCACATCCAGAAGTTATCTTTGAGATTGAAGGACAGCTATTAATGTTGAATGCCACAGACGTGACTTTGTGTTCTGACGAGTTGAAGTGGGGGGTGGGGTAGGCTTCAAGCAGAGAAAACAGGAAATGAATCTCTCCCCACCAAATTGAGCATCACTCACTAGTGTTACAAGTTCCATCTGGTAAGGGTTCCACCTTACAGAAGTGGAACAAGTGGATTTTGTGTTTTCTCTCTCAGCTAGAAGTCTGAGCCCTCTAGGTCATAGGTCATCTGGTACTAGGGTTCCAGTCTGTTGTCATCACTCACCCAGTCTCTCCATCACTTTGTTGCCTTCTGACGGGCTTTATGTTTGAGTGCAGAACATTTAAAATCAGTCAGAAGGCGAGCATCTAAAAGTGGAAGTTCAGTAGCCTACCCTAATTTGGTTCTCACGTGGGAAAACCATTTAAAGTGGGTCAAAGCAAGGAATCAGATTAAACTAACCCCCATTTTATTTGGTCATAGTGGTATAAAGCAGACCTCACATGTATATAAACAAGAGATCTTCCTAAATAAAGAACCAAAGATCTGCTTTGTAAGTCCGTCTCATCCTATGCTTGCCTTATACACAGTGTGTAGGATCAGGCAGTGCTGTTGCCCGCTGAGTGATGGACAAATGCAGAAACACTCAAATGTGTTGTCTGGAGCAGCAGTTCTCAAAGTTCAGTATGTGTAAGAACTACTTGCAGTACTTTCTTAGAAGACAGCCCCTGAGGCTGTCATCTGAAGATGACAATCCAGCAGGTCTAGGTCGGGGCCCAGGAAACTGGCTTCTTTTCCAGGTGCACGTGGAGAGAGGGTGGGAGACGTGTGATCCTCTGAGAACGTTTCCGAGAGGAGGACTGTGGTTCAGGAAATAATAGAGCGTTCCGTGCTTCTTTGCTTTGCGCGGCTGCAGAATAGCATGAAGTGTAATTGTGTTAATGAATACCGTTCTTAATCATCACCCCTTTGAACTTGAGGACGTGTGGTAGATGTATAAAACCTTTTCCCCTCCTCGTCGCCATGAGCTGGAGCTGACACCATTCTTTTCGCTCACACAGAGAAACCTCACGGAGTACTTTGTGGCCGTGGACGTGAGCAACATGCTGCAGCTCTACGCCAGCATGCTGCACGAGAGGCGCATCCTCATCACCTCCAGCAAACTGAGCACCGTGCGTACTTCCCACCCCACCCCCCGCCCCTGCCACCCCCAAGTAGGACGTATTGAGCATGTCACAAAAAGACCCATGAACCTCTGCAGGTTTAAAAATGTTCTGGGTGTGCTCGTAAGACAATATCTACACTCTTTTTTGATATATGGTTTTAATCTAGCTCTTGAAGGACAAAAGTCTGATTTATAGAAGGCCTTCGCTGGTGCATTAAGTCAGGTTAATTATTTTTTCTTATCAGAAGATGAGAGTTGTTTTTTTTTTTTTTCTTTTTAACTCTCCAGAGTTCATTTTAGTGCCTTCTCCCGTATAAAGAATTCTTAAGAGCTATTATGAGATCTTTATTATTCACTTGTGGCTTTTTCCATTGGAGCTACTTGAAAGAAATCAAGGGGCCCCGTGATAATAGCTGCTATCCTAACCTGGTAATAGGTAGATTCATCTTTGTTGCCAAGTACTGGTTTGGGAGTAGATTCTATAGTAGTTCTGATTTGGAGGAGCTCTTCAGGCTGATAATAACTTAAAAGTCAAAATAGCATTTTTCTAATCACAGGTTTTATGTCACTCACTAAAGTGTTCTTTTGGGAGGTTTTCATTACTGTGGTAAAGGCAGGCAGAATAGAAGGAGTTTTCTTGGGTTATAGAAAGATATTGAAAAAATACCTTCCTGGATTTCCTAATGATGTTTCTACCTTAAGCATTAAAATGTTAATGTTTTTGACTTAAAAATTTCAATGTAAATATAAATACAGTTTTGAGTAATGTATGAGATATTTATTTAAAAATGTCATTTAATATTTCATGGATTAACTTCCTCACAAGCTTGGCTAATGGATTAAGATAGTATTTTTATGTTTTATTCTCTGATAGTAGAAATACAAACCTTATTCTATATATAAAGTTTTGGTATTTCAGAGTCGAAAAAGCATCAGAATTTCTCCAGTATATCGATTTAGGATTTGACAATGAGAAAGGTACTTTCTTTCTTTCCTTTTTTTTTTTTTTAGGGCTACACCTGCGGTATATGGAGGTTCCCAGGCCAGGGGGTCTAATCGGAGCTGTAGGCACCAGCCTACACCACAGCCACAGCAACACCAGATCTGAATGTCTGCGACCTACACCACAGCTCACAGCAACGCTGGATCCTAGAAGGGTATTTTCAAAGAAAGGTTAAATGTCCACACCAAGGCCAAATAGCTAATTGGAGACAGGTAATGTCAAACTCTGTCTCTTAATTCTAATTGTGGGTTATTGGTGTTACTCTCCAATGGAGAAAAATATAATATTGAGATTTTGAAGTGTAATGCTGATATACCCACTTTTCCTGCCCCCCCATTGAAAATGTATTATTTTACTTATTGAAAACCACATTGTATGCATTTGAAGGAGCAAGTGTAGAGAAATGATGCAGTTCCAGCAGAGCATAAGTGCCAGTCAGTAAAGCTGCTCATTAGTTTCATTGTCTTAAAGTGATATTAAGACATTAAATCTGAATTACTTGGTACTTTTCATATATTTGCTTTTTGGCTGTTTTTAACTTGCCATTGAGGTAAAACCATCCGTATTTATGCACCCTCTTCTCTTTCTAGTTACCACTTTTTTCAGCATGATTTTTTTTCAAGATTATAAAGAAAGTTTCTATGTGGATATTGTCCTGAAGATTAAAACAGTTGTACAGACTGTCTTAGAGACCTATGAACTAAACTCCTATCAAGATTAATTCATGTACCATACTTATTACACACCTGCTATGTGCTTGGCACCTTCTAGGCTCCAAGGATTCATCAGTGAGCAAAGCAAAGTCCAGGCATGGGCATGTCCAGCTGATGAGTCAGATGAAGAAAGGAGCAAATAAATAGCTTTTATGTCCTACAGTGCTGAGGACCTGGGGGTCAGGGAGAAAGTGAGTGTGTGTGGAATAAAGAGGCAGGTGGGTCTCAGTTTTGTGTGAGGCGGTCAGGGAAGGCTTCTGATGAGGTCTGAACAAAGTGTGGGAGTGAGCTGTGTGAGTGACTGTCTGTGTAGGAAAACATCAGAAGTAAATCTGATGGAAAACAATGTGGAGGTTCCTCAAAAAATTAACAATAGAACTACCACACAGTCCATCTGTTGCACTCCTGGGCACTTATCCGAAGAGAAGAAAAACACTCTTTCAGAAAGATACACGTGCCCCATTGTTCACTGCAGCATTATTCACAACAGCCAAGATGTGGAAACAACCCGAGTGCCCATTAATAGATGAATGAATGAAGAAGCTGTGGCCTGGGTACAGTGGGATATACTCAGCCATAAAAAGGAATAACAGTGGGATATACTCAGCGTAAAAAGGAGTAATGTCTTTCCATTTGTAACAACATGGATGGACCTGGAGGGTATTGTGCTAAGTGAAGTAAGTCAGACCGAGAAAGTACCACATGATCTCACTTATATGTAGAGTCTAAGAAACAAAACAAACACAGCAAAGGAGACTCACAGATACAAACAGGTGGTTGCCGGAGGCGAGGGGTGGGAGGATGGGTGAAATTGATGAAGGGGGTTAAGAGGTCCAGAGTCCCAGTCATAACCTAAGTAAGTCACAGGAGCGTAATGCATAACTAGGGAATATAGTCAATAATATTGCAGTAACTTTCTATGGTGACACATGGTTATTAGACTTAATAGTGCTGATATGTCATAATGTATAAAAATCCTGAATCTCTGTATTGTACACCGGAAACTAATGTACTGTTTTAGGTCAGTTATACTTCAATTTAAAAAAGAAATATGAGTATATGTAAATATTTCATAAAGATTTTTTGGTACATACTGTAAAATATTGGTATTTCTCCTTGTAATTTATAAACACCTCTTAATGCCTAGGTAACTTCTCTTCCACTCAGTTTCTTCACATTTAAACTGGAAGCATGGGCGTAATACTAGCTTTAAACTCATTGGGTTGCTTTAAAGATTAAGAATCTGGGAGTTCTCGTCGTGGCGCAGTGGTTAACGAATCCGACTAGGAACCATGAGGTTGTGGATTTGATCCCTGGCCTTGATCAGTGGGTTAAGGATCCAGCGTTGCCGTGAGCTGTGGTGTAGGCTGCAGATGCGGATCAGATCCTGAGTTGCTGTGGCTGTGATGTAGGCTGGCAACTGTAACTCTGATTCGACCCCTAGCCTGGGAACCTTCATATGCTGCAGGTGCGGCCCCAAAAAGACAAAAAGACCAAAAAAAAAATATATAGAGTAAGAATATATATATACACAAATGTGTAAATACCCATACACATGTATGTGCACCCATACACATGTATGTGTACACGTGTATTAATACACATGTATATTAATGTATATATGAAATGCTTAGAATTTTATACGCAAAAGGTTAAATGATTATTACCTATAATTTTATATAGACTAGATCTGCAGTTTAAAAATTAACATGCCTACCCTTTAACTTTGAAAAGATAAATTATTTTAATAGAGGCTTATTAGCATTATTCAGGGAGTTGCTTCTTATATTTGAGGTTGGCTTCATACTAGTTGTTTATGAGGGTACCTGCAAACTTGGTGGTGATGTCACCTCTCAGTTAACAGCCTTGTTTTGGTTCACTCTCCGGGGCGGTCGGACTGATAAAGGCAACATAATTCAGCTTTGCTTTTGTGATCTCCTTACCCTTCTTCCGTGGGGGAGGCTGCTTTACTTGAATTTATCTTGCACACTTCACATACGTATGCTATAAATTCCAAGCATAGAAACGTTTAAGGTCAAAGACTAGTACCATAACATCAATTAGAAATAAATGATTTTTTAGAAAGAGTTTGGTGAAATCTCTGAAATGACCAAGGAAGGAATTGTTGAGATGTCAGTGAATGAATGGAGGTTCAGACTACTATCAGTGAAGCTTTTTTCCATTCTTATGGTACTTTATGTGCCATAAAGACTGGAATGTAGTTAAAATTAATGTAAGAAATTGGGTTTTACGTATTTGTCATTTTTAAAATCTATGGCCAAAATTTTAATTATTGGGGGAACACGTATAATTTATCTTCACATTCATAACTTTATTACAATTTTAGGAACTATGGATTTACTCTTTGATAGTCAGAATTTTACTAGTATCATATATGTATGTCAGCGTTATAGCTTGCTGGAGGTTTTACTGGTGATACACTGGTAGGTAATCAGCTTTCTTGAGGATTCCTTCCTCTAGGTACTACTTGTAGTTAAAATTATAATTTGTCATTATCTTTATAGCAATAAACCTTAAAGTAAGAAAATTAGTTGTGAGATATGTTAGCAAAAGTATCAAGAGTATTGTTACGTTCTAAAAACTGTAATGGATCCTTCCTCCTTCACCTACCATGTAATTTGTTCAGACCCACTATTATATTTTTATGTTTTGAGTTGAATGAATTGGGCCGTAACCAGATTTGTGATTATTCCACTGGCGTATCCCTCTCAAGCTCACCCGCAAGGGTTCCTGTTAGTCCTGAACAGGAACGTGGATTCTGTACGTGCTGTAGGCAGGCCCTGGATGTATAAGGCCCCGGCGAGCTCGGATGGACCAGCAGAATGTCACTCCAGCATCTCATGTATTCAAGGCAGAGGAATAAATCATGATATTACAAGGGCGTATCAGTTGACTTATTGCTGTTTTGTGACCAGAGGTAGGGAAAGATAGCTGTTTAAAGTTGTGTTGTCGGCTCTAAATCAGTCAGGCATTGCAGCCTTGTCCTGTGCCTCTGTGATTGTATCTCCCGACACCTGCTCTAACTAGTCAGCTGGGGCCAGGCGTTTTGTCTCCAGCACCTGGCTGGCGGGTGTCTGACAGGAGCTCTCTCGTCATCCTGTCAGTGATGTGTTAACTAGAGTGTATCTTTGTGGCCTGCAGAAGCAGGTACAAGAGAGGCTTCCCTTTAGAGCAGATGTCTTCAGTGTTAGCTCCTGTTTTGGCCAGTGTTTCGTTGGTAAAATATCACTCTCTTAGAGGCTGTAAGCACATTAGTTACAGAGATTGCATCGGGTGGTCCATGTCCTTCCTGGAGTATTGAGAGCAAGCAGTATGCTCTGAGTGCTGGAATTGTGTTAATAAACGGAAGTTTCTTCCTTGGTTATCGTCGCCCCCCAGGCCTTTAAGCATATGCTTTTCTCTCCTCCTCTCATTAATTTCATCAGGGGCATTTGCAAAAAGAAATCTCGTGATCCCTGGAAACGTCAGCTATTAAAATGTAGATTTCAGAGGTTTAGTTAGATTGAAGGGAAATCCAGAGAATGTTCACCTCTCCATCTGGCTTTTATGTATTCCTGACTCGTCTCTTCATGGTGCCACCTGTATCTGCATTTAATCTGAAGCCTGCAGCTCAGAGGATCTTTCGGGAGATTAAGAACTGAACAGTCAGTGAGAGCACAAAGATCGCCCAGGTCTGCTCCGTTGTTAAGGTTATTGAGGTGTATTCTTTCCCCTTATGTTTTTAAAGCTGCAGCAGCGTGGTACAGTTAAACATGATTATCCGGACCTCTCAGGAAGAGATATTCTAGGAATAGTTTCTAAAGTTTTAATTCTTCCCAAAGCCCATAGCAACCAATTATGTCAGCTGAAGCTGCACATAATAAGTCTACTTCCAAGTGTATTGTTTGACATGGATGCTGCTCTTCTGAACAGTGCATTTTCATCTCCTGCTAAGTGAATGTGACTGGCTGTGGAATCGGACTGTTGAGGTCATGACACTTTGTTGGAAGAAGTGTATGCAGAAAGCTTCTCAGACAAGGAAACTGGAAGTGCTTGTATCTTCTAGCTCTTGGGGTGATAAGAGCTCTGTTTTTCATAGAAACCAACACATAAAGTTTAGAACCATAGGTTTGTATGTGAGTGTGTGTGTGTACAGCATACTTAATCTTTTACATGTTGGACGTCAGAGGGAAACGTTTTTCAAACAAATTTTTCACTAATTATGGAATGAAATACGGAGTGATCATCTGATACTGAAAATGCCAGGGTAGACAGCATCTCTTTAACAAGTGAAAATGTGTCTCTTTGTCCCTTTGACACTTGTCTCTTTAAATGATAATGATAATAATGATGACAGGTTTCTTTATAAATTCTGAAATTAAAAGTTAGAGAATAGTTTCCATGTAAGCCTTTGTCTTTAAAAAAAAAAAAAAGGAGAAGATTTGTGTTCAGCTGTTTTCTACTCCAGAATTGTAATTAAAAAAAAAAAATCTCTGCCAAAATTGTAATTCCTTGGAGACAGTTATCAATGCATCTTAAAATTCTTCCAGCTTCCTGAGTGTCTGTTCCTATCTTAACTCAGTTCCTATGTTCAGTCTGTATAGCAACTCGGTTTGGCATCTTTTGGCCTTCATAAAGGCTTAAGTAGAAAACATACTGCTTTCTTCCCGCAAAAAGTGGCCCTTATTTTTTGGCTCATTCATTGACTCTTTCTTCACTTACGGACCAGCTGAGTCCTTCCACACGGTGTGGTACGTACAGGAGAGATAATGAGGTCACAGCCTTTGTATCAGTCCGAGTCCCATCAGGAGAGAGAAACAACAGTCATTTGAACAGTAAAAGCTTAATATAAAGAATGCAAAACTATAACTTGGAATTGGCATGCCAGGGATGGGCTACTAGGCAGTGAGGGGAACTGTCAGGAGTGTAGGTGTAGCCACCATGAAGCAGCCGCCAGCCTTGGGGCTGTGCCACCCAGGGCCCTGCAGAGAGGGCGCAGTCATGGCTCCCGGTGCCTGGGAAGCTGCCGTGGGGCTGCACTGGCAGGATTTGCTGGAAAGCTGCCCATGGAGAGACGCCATCCCTTCACACCTCCTGGGAGGCCCCGTTAGGGGAGCCGGAAAGCGGTTCACAGAGACATGAGTGCTGGGCACACTGCTGGGAGGCTCCCCTGAAAAGCCAGCCGAGAGGGTGGTGCCATGTGGGGTTGCCAACCGACCGTGGTGCCCTCACCGCCGGGTGCAGGAAGGGCCTTCTGTGCAGGAGCCACTCCTGGAGAGGCTGTGAGGCCGCGGGGCCAGAGCCATCCCTGCGTGTGGGGGCCAGGGACCCTGGCCCCTGGCACCTGCAGAGGCAGCCACTGTGCTGCAGGACGGGCCCTGGGTGGCCAGCCCTGCCGCCGAGGGAGTCACTGGAGCTGGGAAGCCAGACCCTTACTTCCTGAAGTGTCTCTTCATTGTCCTCTCCAGACAGAGCTTAACACCATGGCAGCTGTTAAAAGGAAAAAAATGTCTAAAGGGTATAGATTTATTTCCACAGGTCAGGCAGAGTGGGGTGAAGTTGGAGCTGAGAGGCAGTAAATTGGTAACAGGTTCAGTCCACCCCGCGGCTGCTCAGCGTCCATGTACCTTCTCCACTCATGTCACTCCTGTCCAGCAGCCCGACAGAGCCGTCTGTCTGCCCGAGAAGATGGAGCCGTCCTGCTTACGAGTGTAGATATTTCACCCTTAAGTGTAACCGAAGTGTAACCGTGAGAGGGTCAGCCCCCCCACCTCCACCCCTGGACCCCTGGTCCCCTGTGTTCTGGCCGTGGGAGAAGCAGCGCCATAAAACTGTTTCTGACTCCCTGCACCGTGTGAAGCAGAATCCCACCCTTTAAGGCTACTGTTTCCCAGCTGGCACCACAGCCAAACCTTCGGTAAAAGCCCTTCCACCTTCCAGTGAAGCCCCTGCTTCCAGGTTCTGAGAATAGGTGAGAATGGTCAAGTGCAAGGACTTGAGCCTGTTGCTTTACTTTGCTCTTCAATGACTACCTTGGTGAGATTCAGTGCTTTACGAAATGCATGCTGACAGATGTGTTGTTGAATGAGTCTGCTGATGGGGGTCCCAGCAGAAGGAGTTTGGGCAGAGAAGATAGTTCTTATCTAGAATATTTATTTCAGTGAGGCTGGACCCAGTCAAGCCTCCTCCTTGATGGAAGAGCTTGAGCATAATCAGCCTGCCCCCAGGTAGCTTAGCTGATAGCCATGGCCGCCTGGAGGAGCCGCCGGGTATTACTGCCAGGTACCACTGCCCACTGTCTCCTGCAGGGGTCAGGCCCTGGAGATGCACAGGCCCTGCCTCAGAGCACACGGAACCAGGAAGCCAGAATCCCTGCTTCCTGCAAGGCGGGTCCAGTGGCCTCCACTGACAGAGCTCCCTTTGTCCTCCACCTGGTAGAAGAAAGAGTATCCCTGGGGCCCAGATCCATTTTCACAGATAGGAAGCAAACCATGAATTTGGGGCTGAGGCAGTAAATTGAGGGCACAGCTTCCATGCATCCGATAATTCATTGTAATGTACTAAGTGATAACATAGTGTTATGGAAAGAGTAAAAAAAAAAAAAAAAGTTAACGACTTGAGTAGAAAAACGGGGCCTTTATCTTGGAGATACCTGACATTGGTAGAGTTTGCCAAACATAGAATATAAGGGTATTTATTCATTTGTGTATTGATAAAAATTATTTTCAAGATACTGGGCGTTTCAAAGTTATTTCTGATTCTCTAGAATCATAAATATAAATAAAACAAGAAAGTATGTAGTGTCAGTCAGGGCCAGTCCATGTGACCAGAACTCTGATGTGGGAAACGGAGGAGGGAGGGTGGTGGGTTAGGGAGTTGACCCCAAATCACACCCGGTTCTTGAAAGGACTAGGAAGGGAGAGGGAGGGAGAGAGAGAAAGTCATGCTACTCTCTAGGTGAAAATCTAGGTGGAGAGATAAGCAGTGGCCAGATTGTGAAGAATCCTGTTTGCCAAGTTCAGGGGTTTGCATTTTATCCAGCAGATCAAGGGCAACGTGATATGACCAGTTTTGTTTGGGGAAGATGACGCATTATATTTGGGGTGCTTAAAGAAAAAATGGAATAGGGAAATGCAGATAAGCCTCTACTTAAAAGGCCGTTGCGGCTATTACAGTGAGAAGGCTGCCTCCTGAACTGGACAGTGGCCATGGAAGATAGATGACTCTGGCCTTTAGAAACATGGGTGATAAGGGCATGTCTGTTGGATGAAGAGTCTGCCTGAGAGGAGGTGGAGTAGAGGGAGGAGTTTAGAATGAAACCCCAAAGGACAGATATGCACCAGGTTTTGCTTATTAGTATATGATACCTGCTGGGTAGGTCCAAGATGCGGCTCAGATCCCGTGTTGCTGTGGCTGTGGTGTAGGCCGGCAGCTGTACCTCTGATTGGACCCCTAGCCTGGGACCCTCCATATGTCACGGGTGCGGCCCTAGAAAAGACAAATTAATTAATTAATTAAATACAATTAGAGATTTATGTTTTAGTCCTGACTAACCTGAAAAACTAGATGACTTCATTTAAGCCACTTTTTTTTTCTTTTATTCTGAAGTTTATTGCATAAAAAGTAAAAGAATTGAGCAAGAACAATCTCTAAGGTTCTTCCTGTTAAATGTGATGATTCTTTCAGAGTACTGTTTCTTCTCAAATAATTGCCTAATTCTTTCAGTTTAGTTTTAATATAATTCACATGCTTATCCTAACTTAGAGTCCTCTAGAACCCAGGGTGTAGATGTCGGTGTGGAGAGAAGCTGGAGTGTGAACTAGGAAGCAGGAAGTTCAGTGATGGGAAGCGTCTATAGGGAAGGACGTGTGTTTGGAGGCCCTGGCATTTGTGTGCAACCTGACAGCCACAGAAGTTCAGAGCCAAGGCCAGGCTGGCGTGACAGTCACAGTCACCCATAGAGGCTGAGTGTGGGCTCCTTGGGCAGAGACTTTTCGTCTGTGTTCACTGTTCTGCCCCAGCACTGGTAGTGACCCCTGACAACGTGCTTGGTGTCCCACTTACTGGTGTGTGATCTTGGGCAGTAGGTTTAGCTTTGCCTCATTTTCCTCATCTGTCAAATGAATGACTGAGTACATGAAAGCAGCAAGCAAGTGAGAAAAAAATCAGAATTATTTGGCCAGGAAAAGCTAAGAAACCAGTGATTTGGGTGTGATGCAGAGAGCTCAGGGTGAATTTTTAATAATAAAGTAGCAGAATTTACCATCCTAAGAGGATGAAGAAATAGAATGAAATAAAAAATAATATTGCAATGTAAAAAAAAATTGCAAAAGAAAAGTGTACTAGGAAATTACTATTTCTCTAAAC
This sequence comes from Phacochoerus africanus, assembly GCF_016906955.1. Taxonomy (NCBI): domain Eukaryota; kingdom Metazoa; phylum Chordata; class Mammalia; order Artiodactyla; family Suidae; genus Phacochoerus; species Phacochoerus africanus. The sequence goes on along the minus strand of NC_062555.1, from coordinate 26,010,917 downwards.
ATTTCTTTACAGCTGTCACTTATTTCAAGTGTTAGAATTTTGCTCTAGTGAGAAAGTTTTGTGGTTGGGATAACTTTGCTCTTTGAGATACCCTGCTGCTGCCTTTTTCGGCCTATACTTTTAAATGTGAATATAAACTAAGGTGTTTACACTGATGGTTTCTTTATGCTTTCCACTGAAAAATTTTTCTCTCTCCATGAGGAATTTTTCACATTCCCATCTGCAGCAGTTTTTTTTTTTTTTTTGTATACCTGTAGCTATTTATAGTGATTAAATTTCTGAACTAAATATTGATTCAGTTAGAAATCAAATGAAGTCTCTAATCAATATTTCCTGGATTTTGTGCATAAATATATTCTTAGGGACAGAAATCTCCCCCATTTGTATGGAACTCTGTAGTTGATGGCAGTAGGGCTTCTCCCTGAAAATGAGGCACAGTCTGGCCAAGAGGAACAGAGACTAGGATGATGGACGTGGCGCTGTCAGGACAGATTTCTCCTTGTAAAGCGTGTGAATTAGAATCCTGCTGTTTTCCGCTGTGGTCATCACACTGGATGGCTCATTTTTTTTTTGTCTTCTCCTTGGAAATCTGATAATGTAGTTTTTCTTTTTTTCCCCCCTCAAAATACGTCTACTTAATTGCTTAAAACATTGCTTAGTTTCACTAGGAGGCTGATTTCCTTTAATAAATCTATACCTTAAGAATAAGGTGTGAGATTTCCTATCACAAAGGGAAAGAGCTTTGGTTTGGCTTCTATCTAAATATATTTGCAGATGCAAATTGAGATAATGACTTGCAGATTTTTTTTGTCTTTTTTTTCTAGGGCCGAATCATGGCATATGGAGGTTCCCAGGCTAGAGGTCTAATCAGAGCTGTAGCTGCCAGCCTCCGCCACAGCCACAGCAACTCGGGATCTGATCCGCATCTGCAACCTACACCACAGCTCATAGCAACACCGGATTCTTAACCCACTGAGCAAGGCTAGGGATTGAACCCGCAACCTCATGGTTCCTAGTCGGATTCATTAACCACTGAGCCACGACGGAAACTCCAGACCTGTAGAATTTTTTATCAGTTATCTCTGTTCTGTTGTTTTTCTGCTGAAGTTGCAGGCTGATGCCTGAGACAAGTTTTGTAAATTGCATCTCTATCATAAACTGAATTTTTCTTTGTCAGTTCCAAGACTCATAGTCCCACTGTGTAATTAGAATAACATATTTTCAGCTGGTATATATTATTCAAAGCCCTGTAGTGATGGGAATTTTGAATCTTTCTGGATATCACAAGATGAACACAGTGGTGATTGTGCTGTGGAGCCTGCTGGGGTCAGTATCCAGGCTTTGCCGCTCGCTAGTAGTGAGATCTTAGGCAGTTGGGTTTAACTTTGCTTCAGTGTTCTGATGTGTAAAACAGGAGTAATGATAATAGTACCTATTTCATAGTAGGATTAAATCCGAGGATACCAAGTGCCAAGAATTGTGCCTGGCATAGAGTTAATATCATATAAACATTAGCTATTGACACCCTCGTCTGTGAGAGGACTCCGTCAGGCCTGTGGCTGGGACCAGAAGTCCCAGGTACATTTATTCCACACCGGAGTTCTCTGTACTCCACTTTTGTGGTCAGGCTTCACTGTCTGATTTCACAGGCCTCAGTACTTCTCTCGTTCACCTGGTTTCCAATGGACTTATTTTACCGTTGTATGGAAAATAAATATCCCAGTGATTTTATTTTGCATTCATCAGTACTTTGGGACTGTATCAGTTCAATATATTGAGTATGTTTTATGAAATTGTATGTGCACTGAAATATTCCTGTGCCATTTAACAAAGATTATAAGGCTTTTTTCTTAAACTTTCATTCGGTACATTATGTTTCTTCGCTTGGTATATTTCCTCCATGTTCAATGAGAGGAGTGTGTTATTCCTTCCGTGTCAAGGATGTAATGCCAGGGATGTGTTCTAACCCAAGCACCGAATCCCCTTCTCCCCCGTCCTCTGCTCTCATGAAGAACAATCCTGATGTCAGAGGTGCAGCTACAGGGGGTTAGAGGAGCCCCATCACGGACCAGAGAATCCTGTTAATTCGAATCCAAAGGAAAATGATCGTCATTTCCCTTTAAACGTCAAGATTCACTGTCATAATAACCTGAAAATAAGAAGATTCTTCTTACTTGGCTTAATAAATTGATCTCGTTTCTTATTTTCATTGAAGTGTATTTGATTTATAATATTAAGCTAGTTTCAAGTGTACAACATAGTGATTCAGTATTTTTATAGATTCTTTTTGATCTCATTTTCCTATGGTAGGTCATTTTCCCCCCCTCTGCCCAGCAACACATGGAAGTTTCCGGACCAGGGATCCAACCCACACCACAGCAGCGACCAGAGCTGCTGCAGTGACAATGCCAGATGCTTAACCCAGTGTGCCACTTTTATCTTCCTTATGGTGCTTTATTCTGCAAACCAAACTTCTACTAAACTATGTCATTGATTTTGCGTAATTTGTATAGTTCTGGACCGGTTCCAGATGAATAATAGCTTGTTGTGCCAGCCAGCACTCCCTTCAGAGGTGTGGCCAGAACTCCCCCAGAATGAAATCTGGGTCTCAGCCATGTCCCAGGAGGCTCTCCAGCTCCCACCCTGCTTGCCTCTCTGACCACACCTCTGGCTGTCCTCCCATTTACTCTGGTCTAATCTGCGGCCTCCCTACTGTTCTGTGAGGGCGCCAAACATGTTCCCAAGCTCAGGGCTTCTGAACGTGCTGCCTCATCTGCCTGGAACGCTCTTGTCCCAAGTCCCCAGTGGTTGGCCCCCTCATTTCAGTCTGGTCTCCGTGCAGATGTGGCCACATCAGAGTTTGTCCCTAGTCCTCCTGCCTAAAGTAGCCGCTCTGTCATCTCTCTCCTCTTACGTGGCTTTCGTTTTCTCCATAGAATTTACCTCTCACCGACTTAATGTGTATTTTACTGTTTATTGTTTGCTCTCCCCACTGACGTGGAACTTCGTGAAAAGGGACTTGGTCTGTTCTGTTCTGTATCCGTGTGGCTTGGCAGAGATTTTTGATGGCACATTGCAGGTACTCCAAAAGTGTGTTGAATTAAGCAAGTATGGTCCATCCTTCCAAGTGTACAGCCCTTTACGGCTTTTGGAGATTATCATTAGATCTATTTTGAAGGTGGAGCTGAATTATAGTCCTGTTAAGATGTTCTGTCAACCACCCGTATGGAAAAAAATAACTTACTGAAAAGGTAAAATGATAGAATTGGTCTGATCTAAGGGTAACGAACGTTAGATCTCTCAGAGGCAATGTTTACAGATCCTCTAGCATACATTTCTTATTTTAAAGGTTAGGAAACTAAGATGTGGTTCTATTTGCAGACTTCGAGAGTCACACAGCCTCTAAGTGGCAGCGCCCTAACTTTGAATGCAGTGGACTTTGGTGGTGTCACCTTACGCACCTTACGAAATACATACTAGTAAATGTATTTTTTCCTAGTTGTTTTCTTTCTTTTTTTTTTTTTTTTTACGTACAGCTTTACTGTCTCCTCTCCAAAGTCTATGCTGTGATAGTATTTTCTGTTTCTAAAACCACATATTTATTATATGCGCTTAGGCGGGTCTGAGGGATCGCCTTTGGTATGTTTCTGCCTTCTTTGCAAATCTCTACTTACACATCTCATAGTTCACAGAATCAATATTCTCAAGAGAAATTCCTTAGAGTTCTACCTAACCCTGACACTTTTATTACTTTAAATAATTCACTCTAGCTGCTTAGGCCGGCAACTGTGGTGGGGCGGGGGTAGTGTATTTATCTCTCCCTGTCACCCATCCCCTGTACCTAACAAGTTGCCAGATCCTGCAGAGCTTCCTTCTTTCTTGGTAGATCAGGGTTAGACGAGATGCCCCTCCTTCAGATGTTGGCCTTTGTAGAAAGTTTGTGACTTTGCTTCTCATTGCAGAAATCATCCTCTAAGAAACAAGTCAGATTCATCAGATGATAATTGTGTCCGATGAGCGAGAAATCCATAACCTCAAGATGACTGTTAAGGGCACAGGGGACGTATCCGAAGCATTTAATAGGGTGCTTTGGACGTCGGGTGTGCCCAGTAAAATAAGCTGCCATTATTATTATCCCTCATTTTGAGAATGTATCTTCCCTCCTGTTACACTGTTCATTATTTTCTCAGTAATAAAAAAATACTTTCCTTTCTAAAACAGTTTTAAATGAGCTATTTTAAAAAGTCATCTGTCTGCAGGTGGAGAAATTGTGTAAATTAACTGCCTTTCACAGCTACATAAGTGCTTTTAGCCCATCAGGTTACACTGAAGCATTTACAGTTGCTCTGTTTACAACCAGGGAGTACATGAAAGCACTCCTAAGAATTGAGACAACTCAGATCAACTCCATTTTCATTTCCCTCTAGTTCAGCTATATAAGATAAATAAATTCCTGGTTTATTGTTAAATAGAAGTATTTGAATGCCTCCTAGTGGCATATTGCATGCTCTAATTAAGGAATTTGAAAAACAGTATTTATTGAAGGAATACTGTAGATAAACTATTAAAACTTGTAAGTGCAAAGAACTAAAACCCTTTAGTGATAGTATTCTAGATGGAACAAAGACATTTTTTGCAATATAAAATTTGTTAAAAATCTAACTGGAAAAATATACAAATGACAAAGGTGAATATACTTTTAATCAAAATGTTTGTTCTTGGTTCAGATTAGGTTATTTTAATTGATTTTTTAAGAATGTAGTGGAACAATTTTGCCCTTAAATATAGACAAATGTTGCTATTAAGATTGACAGATTTGTTTACATTTATCCTTTTGAATTAATTTGATTAAATTTGAATTTTTTTGTATAATAAAATAGAAATTATGGTTCATAGAAATTTAAGGGTTCGTTTTTAGATGGTTTTATTTTTAAATTCTGATCTTCAAGCTGAATACAATGACTTATTTATTCAATGTCTTGAAAATACAGACTGTAGCGAAACTTTAAAATGAAGAGTGCTGATTTAATTATTGCTTTAAACACTAAACAGTGATTTGAACTTACAGAAATATAATTTAAAATGTAAACAAAGTCTCAGGGAAAGAATTCTGATGAGGGTCAGTAGGAGGGAGGAAAAAAAGAGTGGTATCCCTTTGTTAAGCATTAAAAAATATTTAATTAACCTCTTGCCAAAACGAAACAATTAGAATGGCAAAAATAGCATCCGTGTATCTGCAGCTGTTGTGATAAAAAGCTAGGAAACACAATGTTAATCTGAAATGAACAGTTTAAATATGAAATTATGATGTCCTTGGCTTCCTGTAGTACAGCTGTCAAGCTTGGGCAGCTCGCTGGTCAATAGTGACATTCTCTGCGTCAGTGAGCAAAGTCTCCTGATACCGTAGCCCGCGGTTCACACGTTCCTGAGGCTCCAACTGTCGAACCTCTAAGTCCCCTGGCACTACCGCAGCTTCCAGACTCTCCTGACTGGCTCGTGTTTCATTCTTTGGCAATTTGCCCTAATGATATCCCCCAGGAGCTTTCAGCCTCTCCTCCTTCCATGGTTAATCGGGGCGCATTAATCTGAGTGATGCACAAACTGTAATTTCCTTCGATGCCTTCTAAGATGCCTGCCTCATTTTTCAGGTTTACTTTTATTTATGTTCTCAGTTTGGACCCCAAACACTGTGTTTTCAGGTAGTTATAGCTGTCTGCATAAGATGCCCAAGAAGCCGCTTTGCGGTTTCTGTATTTTTCAAAGGGGCTTCTAAAACGGAAGACTTTTTACAGGCAGAATTAGTCAAGATAACGTGACTTAGGCTGTTACATAAATTGTTTGATGCTTATCATCCGTCTTCAATAACTTGAGCATGTCGTTTTGTTCGGAGGGTCAGCAGCCACTGACTGGTGTTGTCCTTTGATGGATTTTAGTTGACTGCCTGTGTCCATGGATCTGTCGCCCTGCTCTACCCCATGTACTGGCAGCACATTTACATCCCCGTGCTTCCCCCACACCTGCTGGACTACTGCTGGTAAGCTGGCTCTGCCAGGCTCCTTTACATCCAGGTTTTATGATAGAAAAAAGCAATGTTTGTAGAGTAGCTAGGCTTGGAGTTCACATATTTATCCATGTATATGAATGAAATCTCTGAGCCCTGACTCAAAGACTAGTAGTGCGTGTTAAAAGGTGGTTTTATGAGGGACAGTGTCCTTCCTCCCGAAGGTGGCAAAACTTGATGCTTGGCAAGACATAGAGTTTCTCTTTTAAACAGTTGTGACAAAAGAACTTGAAAACATGTTGATATATGAATTATTAAAATCTCTCTCAAAGTACTGGCTCCAGAACTAACACTTCTAATTATGAGGTTTAGAGGTCTAGTTTATCATATATAATGTTAGTGGCATTTTAATTTTTGTGTAAAAATGTTCTGAGATCTTAGTGACATTCCTTTAAGTTCAGTTCTCTGTAATGATTACACATTTAAGACTTTGTAAAACATTATTCTTTAGACACTGTTGCTAACTCTTTCCAGAGATGTCTTCCTGGCCCTTTCTAAGCCTGCCATCAAGCCCTTTTCTGCTGCTCCCACTGTAATGAAGGAAGCTTGTTTCGTATTTTGGTCTTAACTTGTTTCCAACTTCTGAAATAGCCCTTTTAGGACAAGTTCTAACAGCCTCCGTGCCAGACACTTCCCTGGTCCAGAAAGTAGAGCAGAGATGAGGCGTTTCAGATAACAAGGAGTCATCTGAAAATTCCCGAACCTTTAGATCTCAATGATAGGCTCGCTCCTAACACAGGAAGTGGGCAGTATAATATACACTTTTTTTTTTTTTAAAGGAAATAGCTGTCTAAGACTCCAGCTCTTTTCCATTGTCAGAGAATTCCATGGACTAAACTATTTCCGAGGCAAAATGGTTTTCTTCCCTTTGTATCTTTGCAAATGACCCTAGAATCATAGGGAGAAAAATGGTAGAGATTCTACCTTCAATCTCATGGTTTTTGAATAAAGAAATTTTCATATTCCCCTCCAAAAATAGCCCCAGGAAGATGTGACAGGGTAGCTGTGTATTTGCCAGCTCTCAAGGGTGGCTGGGTTTGCCATCCTGGGGCAGTTGAGCTCCCAGAAGTGTCTCTGCTGCGGCACCTGCTTGGAGCGCCGCGGGGCCATCTTGTGCCCACGGGGTGAACAGCGCACCTTGGTCTCCCGCCGAAGCCTTGATGGTTTGTCGGCTCCTTCCTTCATTTATCCGTCCATTTGTACTTCAGACATTCAGTGTCTGTGTGTGTTTGCCGAGCCATGAGTATGTGATGTAACGAGGAGGACTCGGTTTCTGCCCTCTCGGCTCCCCAGTTAGGCAGACATGCTGCATTGGTGCACAGGTGCACACACCCTCAGGAGGAGCACAGAGTACCCCCAAAAAGCGCCAGCAGGGTCGTACTGGAGAACGCATGAACGAGCAGCGAGCAGAACCCCTGGGAAGAAGCACCCACCTGTCTGGTAGCTTAGGGAGGGCTCCTGGGAGGAAGTGACACAATCTGTAATTTTCCCTTAGTCTTCCGGTATAAGGGGAGTATGGGGAGTTTCTGTTTAACAGGCAGAAAGTTGCAGTTATTCAGGATGATTACGTTTTAGAGATCTGTATAGCATTGTGCCCATACTTCATAGATATTGTATTATAGACCTAAAAATCTGCTAAGAGGGTAGGTCTCATGTAAGGTGTTGTTACTACAAAATAACACCAAAACAGAAACAATAGCAGGAAGAGAGAGAACCTTAGTGGAGCAAATCAGCGCTGTGGCCAGACCCTCTAACCCTTCCGAGACCTTCACCACCTTGGAGCGAGTGTGATTCCAGCGCCAGTAAGAGTATAATCATTCATTTTTTCAGGAATGGTTGATAGCTTCTAAGAGTAGGGTTTTTTTTTTTTGTCTTGGTTTTTTTTAAATAAATGGAAAACTGTTGTTTAGATGACTTGAAGTTAAAAGACTGCTGTTGCAGTCTACCCCATGGGTGGCCTCCATAGGAAAACCTAAAAGGAAGAAAAGCACTTATATATTAATTATTTTTCAATATAGACTAAATGTTACTGAAGAAGAAGCAGTCATAATAGAGCCCTCTGTATCCTCTCTTTGCAAAATAACTTCACTGACAGAAAGGTATAGGACACTTTTGCACATGGATGATAAAATAACTTCCTGACCTAATGCCCTAATCTGACGCGGAGATTTCAGTGAAGGTAGCAAGATTAGTTTTCATGAGGTTTGGTTCATTTAAGATTAGGGTGTACCCAATCCAGTTGTCATGAGAAAGAAGCAATTCTTCAGTTAAATCCATATTCTGAAAAATATCAATTATTTTAGGAACATATGCTCTATATTAACAATGTTTGCAGTCTAACATGTGCATATTTTGGATTTTTCTTTTAAAGTTGGTGAGATAAGAACACGTAGAGAGACCCAGTGATCCCCTAGAACAAGTTTCGGGTTACTTTATTATTAAGTTCTGCATAGGAATTCTTTATTGGATTTCTATTCTAGTTTAACAATTTCTAGAAATTTATTTATGTTTCAAGAGATCACTAGCTTCCATGAAGTATTTTTTTTAAATTAAAGTGTGGTTGGTTTACAGTGTTGCCTCACTCTCAGTTGTACAACAGAGTGACCCAGGTACACTCAGTTCCCTGTGCTGTACAATAGAGACCATTGCCTATTTGTTCCAAATATGACAGTTTGCATCCCCAAACCATGAACTTGTCATGAAGTTTTAAAAGTGGTATCTTAGATGTATTTCCTAGGACTTCCTTTGGTTTATTGCCTTTGGCTGTGATTTTTTTTTTTTTTTTGAACTCTGATACATTCAGTGTTCCACAATATATGTATACTGGCCATAATATTATTATTTTTAAAAGGCTTTTTTTTTTTTTTTTTCTGGCTCGGGTATGCAGTGGTTTGATGTGGGATATCAGTTCCCAGACCAGGAATTGAACCAGGGCCACAGAGGTGAAAGTGCTGGGTCCTTAACCACTAGACCACAAGGGAACTCCTAGAAGGCTTAAATATTTTGATTAACATTAAAATGTGCTTTGAGATTTGGACTTTCTATATTATCAGTCTCACGGGTAGGATCACCTAACCTGGGCCGAATTGGAAAATGGCACAGTAACTTTAATCAGTCTGTACTCTTCTGGGTGTGGAGAAGGCTTGACATATTTAAGACCTTGGGAGTTGCCTACCCTGTTTTGTGAAAGTTGCCTGAACCCTGTCATGGGAGCCCAGAATAGTTCCTGGCATGTATTGTACATCTTCTATGGGGTACCAGAAGGAATTTCAGAGATGTGAGAACTTGAGCTAGAGAAGTTACTAGCTTCTTTCATTTAACCAGAAGTGGAACAGTGCACATGAATTCTTTCTGTTTCCTTTTGAAGGCAGAAAATCTGTTAGGTCTTAAGGATATCAAGGCCTAAGTAGTTCTCACCCTTCAGTCAAATGAAGTATCCAGAATATCAGATCAATTCCAGATGGTCTACTGCGTAAAAATAATAAAAAGAATAGGAAGGAGCAGAGGTGCAGATGACAAAGACGCCTGGGAATCAGCATCTAGTACACTGTGATGTACACTATGAATAGGCTCTTGAGGAATAAAATAAACGTTAACCATTCTTATTTTTTGTGAATTCTGGGTATAGAACTTAGGGGCTAGCCATCCTTAATTAAATTAGGAACTGCTTGAGGTTACTTTGAAAGTTGGATCTATCAGGGTGCCTGTTTTCTCTGTTACTGGTTCTCAGTAGCACAGTGGACATGCAGGAGTTTGGGCAGCTCTGTTTCTGATGATGACAGGGATGTTTGGAAAATTATGCAAATCCTTTGAAAAAGAAGATTATCTGTTTTCATTAACATAAAAGGTTTGCATGAAATATTACACAAAGATGTATATAAAAGAAATGCCAGAAATGTTTTATTTTTTAAATAGCTATTTATTTGCATATCTCCCATCGCATTTGCAGACATCTGTTAATTTACATGTTTTCTTGTTAAATAATGTATTAATTTTGAAATGTCGAGTTGAATAGTTTCCTCCCTGCATTTCATGAGAAATAGTTTTGAAATTACTAGTAAGTCTGATTTTATATATTATGAAAATTATTCAATGTCCGTATTCTCTGCTAGAGCATGAGCTTCACGAGGGAATATATTCTGTCTATATTGTTTATCACTGTACCTTAACCCCTAGCCTAGGTCCTGGCACCTGGGTGTGCTCCAGATGCTGTGTGGAATTAATGAATGCAATATGAATGCAATATCATTCTTAAACTTACTTGACTGCTTTAACAGTTATTTTAATTTTAATTATGCTGTTATTATGATTGAAATTGGTATAAATGTGAATGGATAACATTTAAATGAAAGACAAAGTCCATGAGTGGAAAGATAGCACAGAAGTAGAGCAGTAGCTGTAGGGAAGGAGATTGTTTACCTTTGCACAGTGCGTGGAGCTCCGTAGGGCTCAGTAAATCTGTGGGGACTGACTCCAAGATTTTGCTGACATGGTAGGTGTGAAACAATGATTCTATATTAAGAAAGTCATGTAAGAATGTAGTCGAATAAAAATTTATGCAAAAAAATGTGAATAAACTTGGTGATTATTGACGCTATGTTCGATAGGAAGTATATGGAAAAGATTCAGCTCACACCATGGCCCAGTCCCTCATAGTCTTCTTAAACAAAAAAGGTTTTTTAAACATTATAACTCTTGATGTGATTACAAGTGATGTTTTGATTTTTATTTAAAGCAATTTTGATTTGAATGTCCTAATGGCCTCTAAGATTAAATTTGAGTTTTCTGTGTTGAATAATCTTAAGCACTTACATTGTGCTACGTTAGGACTACACATTTAATGCATTTAATTTTTAGAGCCTTCTGAATTGCCATGTTGTTGTTTGCTTTAATGAACTGTTTGAATCTATACATATGTGTTTTTGATTTAGTGCCCCCATGCCGTACCTGATCGGAATACACTCCAGCCTCATAGACGTGAGTATCTTTCAAACATGAGAGTAAGTTAACATAAATTAATTTATCAACAGTAGTCATTACAACAGTAGTGTTTTGAAAGACTGTAGGTTGAATAGTACAAAACAGCAACTAGTTTCATATTTGGAGTGTACTTACATGATCATTTTCAAAAAAGGTAGTATTGAAATGATTTTAATTAGTATGCAGAATGACCATCTCCAGTGGCCTGAAACTGATGAAAGTCGGTTCATTTGGTCAAAGTCATATGGTAAGTTTTTTTTTTTTTTAAGTGAGTGTTGCAGCATTTTTATTTTTATTTTTATTTAATTAATTAATTAATTTATTCATTACTTCTTAGGGCCGCGCCCGCGGCATATGGAGGTTCCCAGGCTAGGGGTCGAATTGAAGCTACAGCCGCCACCCTATGCCACAGCCACAGCAACTCAGGATCCGAGCCTCATCTATGACCCACATCACAGCTCACGGCAACACTGGATCCTTAACCCACTGAGCAAGGCCAGGGATTGAACCCGCAACCTCATGGTTCCTAGTCAGATTCATTAACCACTGAGCCATGATGGGAACTCCATTTTTATTTATTTACTTATTTTTTGCTTTTTAGGGTCCATATGGTAAGTTTTAAATACTGAAAGCTTTAATCTTTGTTGAAATCACTTTCTTTATGGCACTTGAGGTCTTGTATCTGTTTCCATCAAACTCCTAGAAGAAAACATAGGCAAAACACTCTCTGACATCAACATCATGAATATTTTCTCAGGTCAGTCTCCCAAAGCAATAGAAATTAGAGCAAAAATAAACCCATGGGACCTAATCAAACTGAAAAGCTTTTGCACAGCAAAGGAAACCCAAAAGAAAACAAAAAGACAACTTACAGAATGGGAGAAAATAGTTTCAAATGATGCAACCGACAAGGGCTTAATCTTTTTCAGAAGAAATATTTCTATATTTTGAAAGTGAGAATTTATGTAATTTCGAGTCATAAAGGGAAAAAAATTTATTTTGCAAACTTCACTCTAATCCATTGTATCAGTGTTTGTTTTTTTTTTCCCAAAATCTGTTTTAGTATACTAATCATGAACTTCTAGGTTAGACTATATAGCTTTTTTAAAAAATTTCATTGTCAGTCCTCTTGGGGCTTAAAATGTGGTATTTTTTCTGCACTGTCATCACCTCATTCCCAAATGACTTTTGTCACTTGTTATCACTGTAGTGAAAAACCTTGAACTTTAAATGCCTAGAACTTGAAACAAGAGGGGTTTCCAGAGAGGATTTCTTATAAGATTAGCTTCCCCAAAAGTAAATACAAGACTTGGGTCATTTCGTGGCATCATTATGCCAGCTGATTTCAGTTTTGTTCAGATAAATTTCTTTTCTTACTGGTTGTGTGTCTGGTACTTTAAGTCACTCTTTAATAAGCAACCTAAATGAGTTAGATCAGATTTCTTGATTAGTTGTTGTTCCTGGATCAGTCCTCACTTTGCTGATCGAGGAAGATCCTGGTGATTATTTTAAAACTCTTGAGTATTATATGTGGAGAGAGTTGTCCTTTAACTGTTACTAAAGAATACATTTTAATGAATTTTTAGTAGGTTTAATTGTTTTAATTGAAGTTTGGGTTGAATAACATTATAACTATATTTTGTTAATTTTTAGAAAACTTGTTCTTACAGACCAAGGTAGTTGCACTGAAAGGACAAATTGTATAAAATAAAACATAAATAAATAGGTATTTAATCTGTTACTAGAGTGTGGAATCTATGACAGGAATTTTATTCATCAGTAGTGTGATATTCTGCAAAATCTAACTGTGGTTGGTTGGTATGGTTTCAAAAAAGTCATTGAATTTGATTTTGATATTAGTGCACATCTATCCTTATTTAATGCAGCTAATAGAATACATAGTTTTTACAATATATATCTCTTTCAGCAGCATTGATAGGGCCTCAAGTTTAAGAACTCCCAGCACCTTATGCTGCAGGTGCAGCCCTAAAAAGACAAAAAAGACAAAAAAATAAAATAAAATAAAGGAGTTCCTGTCGTGGCTCAGCAGAAACGAATCCAACTAGGAACCGTAAGGTTGCAGGTTCGATCCCTGGCCTTGCTCAGTGGGTTAAGGATCCTGCGTTGCTGTGGCTGTGGTGTAGGCCAGCAGCTGTAGCTCTGATTAGACCCTTAGCCTGGGAACTTCCATGAGCCACGGGTGTGGCCCTAAAAAGACAAAAACAAAAATAAAATAAAAACTCCCAGCACTTAATACAGATGAAAAATATTTACAGTGGTTGATGTACTGTTGATGTTATTATTTTTTGCATAATGATTCTATATCAACTTTGTTTTGTTTTGTTTTATTATTTAATTTTTTTCCGCTGTACAGCATGGGGACCAAGTTCCTCTTACATGTATACATTTTTTCCCCCACCCTTTGTTCTGTTGCAATATAAGTATCAAGACATAGTTCTCAATGCTACTCAGCAGGATCTCCTTGTATATCAACTTTTAGAACAAATGATTCAGCTTTTCCAAAATTTCGTAGAAAGTGATTCACGCTTTAAATATTCAATTAAGGGGTCCTTGCTGTGGTGCAGCAGGTTAAGGATCTGGTGTTGTCTCTGCTGAGGCACAGGTTCCATCCCCGGCCCAGGCACAGTGGGTTAAGGATCTGGAATCCCCACAGCTGTGGTATTAGTTGCAGCTGCAGCTCAGATTTGATCGCTGGCCCAAGAACTTCCATATGCTGCAGGTTCACCCCTCCAAAATAAAATAAAAATAAATAAATATGCAATTAAATTCATTGCATGTGTCTTGGACACCTGAGAAAATCAGTACTTTTTTAAAGGAGCACTTTTAAGAATTACTTACACCCTAGGATATTATCTTGGAGAAGCAGATCTTTCTAAGTTTAAATTGACTCATCATTAAGTGAGAATGTGTAATGCCATGATTGGATTGGCTGAAATCTCTGTACTTTTTATACTCAGGACTTATCACACTGTCTTAATAGTCAGCTTTATTTGGATTATGTGGTTTAATAGTGAATGAGAAACTATAATAGGAACTTCAGGAACGTCTTTAAACAAGTTAGGTACCATTTAGCAACTTTCTCCCTAATCTGTTACCAGGTGATACACATCCTCTAATTCCATTCTTACTACGTCATCATTAGGCCGTTTTTTCGCTAAAATTTTGATCTTTTGTATGTTTTAATTTTATATAAATGATATCATTAAAATATAAATATATCTCATACATATTTTATATATGAGACAATTGAATAATTTTTCACATTTTTTGGTGCAAATACAACTAATTTTGGGAGGAGGAATCAGAATATTAATCTCTCTCAGACAAGACAGTTTCAACACATTGTACAGTTTTTCAAAGACTTCTAGATATAATTGTTCAAAGATATGAAATTAATGTCTCCTGAAATTTTTTTTGAAAATGATTTTTATGTTATCAGTAAAAGACGGCTAGAAATCTCTCTCTAACATATACATTTCCTTCTGAAATGAAGGATAAGGGCATTTTGTTCTCGCTGAAAACCAGGCTTAGGGATACTCTAAGCAGACGAAGGCCTGTAAGTGACTGGGGTAAAACAGCAGAGCCTGCAGCCGTGAGGCGACCCTATTTTAATAGCAGAGGGTTCTGGGTGAAATGCTGACCAGTGGCACAGTATCCCAAGGTTGCTGCCAGCGTGTCACATCCTCAGGTCACGTGCAGGATGTACGTACCACGTGCTGACATCACCTAGAAGGAGGGTGGCGTGTGGAGGACGAGAGAAGACTTGCCGGCTTGGTGCCTGCTGTTGGTCTCAAAAGACTTGCAGTCTCTGTCCTAATATAATTTTCTTTCTTTTGAAGAAAAAGGCAAATTCTCTTTTCACATTTTCTTATTCTTTTACCATCCAAGCAAGTTTATGAATCTTAAGAGATACAAAAACCTGGGACAGAGAAAGTGGTACTGCTTTATATGCCATGTGGCTTTTCCACTCCTATTTAGAAAAAAAAAAAAAAATAGCTGCAGCCTGATTTGGAGGGAAGACATATAAAATACACTAATACAAATTTTTTTAAAAGATATAAACTACGTGCTATTCTTTCCCTTTTTGCTTATGTAGAATTGTTCTCCTTTTAGGGAGGCTCAGTGTATTGATTTATTGAAATGAATACATTTTCTGTTCTTATTGAGTGTTGCCTTTAACAAATTTTAATATTCAGCTATCATCAGACTTTTTAAAACTAAAAGAATCTTTGAAACAAGTATACATTCATGCTAATACTAATTTCCTTTCTTCAGAGTTTAATGTTAGTATTATTACATTTTGGGGTCACACAAGCATTGCTCTAGGTTATATAAATGAATCCACCCATTTCATCCCCTAAAATATACATCAGATTTCTGGATTATTTTTTGCATTTTTGGTTAAAAGGGCAACTTAAAGTGGAAGATGGAAATCAAAATTATGATATACTTTTTCCACACAAATGTCATTAATGTAAAAATTTTGCTTGTAAAATAGGTTATTTCTATAGTTATGGTATATTTAAATTATAGATAATGTATTTGTGTATGTGAACCTTTTTCACATTTATGTGTACACATGGAAAAGGAAATGAGTTTATTTATAAATATTTTGGCAATAGTGTCACTATTAAAAATGATTCTCTATTAATTTCTTAGAAATGGCCATCTTCGGAATCTTACTTTAGAATAATTATAATATCCTCTACAAAATAGAGTTTTAGAATCATGTGTCCCCCTGAGAACCATATTCCATATAGATATTATGGCTTTGTTAACACATAAAAATTTGCTACTCTAGACTACCATTTTCTTAGCAGATTTAACATTCTGCCTAATATGCAGATATTTGAAATTCTAAATGGATCACAGAAATTTCAGTCTTGGCTAACTTAAAAAATTTGCTTGGCTAACTTAAAATTTAAGGTATTTAAATAATCTGAAAAGTGGCTTTTCCAGACTGTCACTTTTAAAACTGCTGCACTGAAATTAATTGACCGATTGCTTGCTGACCTATGCACTTATGGATCCTGAGTTGATAGATGTATTTCATTAATACACATCTTTCTTATTTGCATTAGGGAATAATGCTATTTGCTATCACTGAAATAAGATGAACAGAATTATATGAATTAAGTAGATGTGTTAGTTTAAATAAGAAAAGTAAACTATACCTATTTCCTTTAAGGGTAAAAATTTAATAAATTTGAATTTACTCTCATTTATGCATTTATTGAGATAATTTGACCATTGACTAAACTTTCAAACAAATACGACAAATGAAGTAGTTAATCTGATAGCCTATTAAATCTGACCCTTTATATTACATTCATGGGATAAATATTACTGACAGTACATGCTATATTATTGCTCACTCTGTCTTTTTTTTCTTATTCAACTTTCACTTGTCATCATTAACTTATGCCTAATATGGAAATAGAGAGAAAATATTAATTTAAAGTTAGTTTACTACTTAGTAGTTGTATTTATTGGTTTATGTTAACCCCAGTATGATTTGTGCTAAAAATAGCTGTAGAACTGGCCATAAGTTCCTGTATCATTGGATTGAAATCCAGTTGGTAAGATTTAAAGGATATAAGTTTTTACAGTTTAATATAGCTTGCCTATTTTGTGAGTCTTTGTTGTAATATCTCTTTGGTAGTCAAATTATATATGTAATTATGATATCTCTAAAATGCATCAATATGTTTAGATGAGCAAACATTCTATTTTAAGCATTTTCACCCTATCTTTCTGTATGGTTGTAGACAGACTTTTTCTTAAGGCGAAATTGTTTATATTCTTTTATGATACAGAATTTTCCTTTTTTCTTTTCCTAAGGCTAATGCATTAAGATAATTTTCTCTACATAGCTCATTATAGTTTTGGAAGGAAAAAGTACTAAGATGTTTATTTATGATTGTGTTTTTTAAACAGAGAGTGAAAAATAAATCATTGGAGGATGTGGTCCTGTTAAATGTTGACACAAACACTTTAGAATCACCGTTTAATGACTTGAACAGCCTCCCGAGTGATGTGGTAAGTCTGGAGGATATTTTGTGGTGAACATACATATATTTGTTTTCTCCTGGACCCTTGAATTACCTCGAGTTGTCTTCCCACTTTTTCTGTCCAAAATAAAAGGGTTGACTATGTGCATGTGGTATGAGAGCAATCAGTGTAGATTCTATCTTTAATATTTTTACCTTTTGGCAGTTGAGGCAATGTTGAATGGAACATATCATATTCCTTATTGTAAGAGTAGGATCATAATTAAAAAGCTCAATGCATTCATTAGGCAGAGTTTCTTTAAACGTAGGTCTCTTCATCTCATCTTAATCATTTTATTACAAAGTAGGCATTTCTGTCTGCCTAGTGGCATGTCTTGCAAAGAATGAGAGAGTTTTTGAAGGCAAGAAGAAGAAGGGGGCCAATTATCGGCTTTTGCTTCCCTGCCACCTGCCAGCGCTTTTCCTTTTAATTAATGATCTGATGGCACTGGTCAATATAATAAGAAATGCTTGTACAGTTGGGGTCAGAAAATTCTGGCTTTGATCTCCCTCAACTTTCTGAAACATTTATTTGTTTTCTCTAAATTATTTCAGTTTTATTTTAATCTTTTCTATCCTGCTGAGGGCCGCAACAATGAAAACCTACACTGTTTGTCATTTGCTCTGGCAGAGCAAAGACTGCTTACTTAGAATTCTATTTGTAAATTAAACTGCAAACCCAGTTTGTCATAAAAGACATCTGATCCTTTTGAAATGACGAAAACTGTCTTTTGTCTGTAAAGGCTGATAAATTAAGTGCCAGCTCTCTTCTGGTCTTTGATCTTGCAGAGGTTTGTGCGTGTGTGTGTGTGTGTGTGTGTGTGTGTGTGTGTGTGTGTGTGTCTGCAGCTTCTAATAGGATATATTCTGTATTTTGTGTTAAATAGTCTCCAAAGTACATTTTTTTTGGTCTTCGTATTCCTTAGAGCAGTGATGAAATGCAGCTTGTACTGGACATATTCTAATGGGTATTTTTAAATATTGTGACATAGTTCTAAGTTAAAATGAACCCCTTTAAAAAAAAAACATTGTTTTTTCAAGGATATTAAAATTTGGGAATAAAAAAACCTTCAAATATATTTTTTTTCTGTAATATTGAAAGTACTTTGAAATCATTACTAGGGAGTTTGAAAAAAGATTTAAAAAAATCTCAAACTCAAAAAATATAGCAATACTCTAGTCTTGATTGTTCTTATGGATAGAGATAGGAAAAATGTGATTTTAAAGTCAAAATCGGGTTATTTATGCCCATAAATAACCTAAAATACTTGCTGACCTTGAAACAAATTAAATTGAACCACTTTATCTTACTGTAGTAAAATTTGTGCTATGTGTGAACAAATCTAAACCCAGGCCAGTGAAAAATTATATTATCTTTTTAGCTCATTATAATTAGATTGCCTCATTAAAAAAATTTTACAGAAGCTGCTATAAAGGATTAGAGTTGTTCATTTAGAAAACCATCAAGGTATTTTTCTTCATTGGATAGAGAAGTAAGAAAATAAAGCCCTAACTTTTAAGAATGTTTTCCTCGTGTGCATGTAGTTCTTACTATTAGTGCCCTAAGAAGAAGGGATTATTAATTTTTTTTTTAATGGGGAAGAATAAGAAAGAGAAAGAAAAAGTAAATCAGCTTTTTTGGTGTCATATTAAAATTTTTATGGTCTGTTTCAGTGATAGCTGATTATGTCTTTGAGAAAACATAATCTTTAATAGCAATTTTTTTGATGGATGATTCCTTTTTAGTTGGAAACTACTACTTTCTGGTAGATTCAGCTTAATATTAAAGTATTTATTTAAATATATGGAGAAGTTAAACACTATTCACAAAATGTAAAAGCCTAAATATGTAAAATGACAGCTGGGACCATCTCATTGTTCAGTTATAAGCAACAGTTAATTGAATATAACCAAAAGAGTAAAAAAAAATTTATAAAAATTAATACTGCAAGGTGATTTTAGCTATAGCTATATGTGTGCTTGAAATTAAGGACCACAGACTTATAGGCAAATTTGAAAATTGTAAAAAATTGAAACAATTCTAGGTGGAGCTGGGACTATTTACTGAAAGTATGAGGTGTTTTCAAGCTAGAGTCATTTTATAAAAATACTTCAGGTGATTGTTTAAAATAAATTTGAGTTTCTCATCAGCGTTCCGAAAGCTGTCTCTTATAGTAGGGAATAGTAGCTCATCATACTTGCTAGAATTGTGTTTTAAATGAAACATTAAAATCACAAGTGATCATACTGAGTTTTTGTGATTTGAATTAATAAAATATACCTGGAGCCTGAAAAATATTACTATTGGTATTATTTGATAATTTATATCAATTAACTTATATTTAAATGGGGGCCTTTTAAAACTGTTCACCGAAACATTTAAATTATACTTACAGGCTAGATGACTTTCAATGCATGTGCACTTTATTATGGTGTCAGCTTGACCAGTGGTCCTGGCTGTTCAAAGGTCAGTGGTCACAGTTGTCCTGAATTACTAGTTCTTTTTTCCTGTGGACCCTCTGCTGTGTTGCATGCTGTAATCTTCTTAATGGCTTCATTCCAATATTCACACATAATATTTTAGATTTATTGACTGTTAGAAATACTACCATGCCAGTAGCAGTTCCGCTACTCTTAAGGTATTTAAAATTGGAAAAATAAATCAGGCCAAAGCTTTCAGGAATCCTTTGTTTTCCTTAAGGGAGGGGAAAAAACTCTCTTCCTGTCTTCTGACAAGAACACTTGTTTTTCGATTTCATCATTTCACTATAGATTTGGATCATTAAAAGAAAAAAAAAACAAATTTTATTGGGAGTGATTTTAACGATATTGATTATTACATGGAATAACTTTTAAAAGCAGTTGATCCATTAAAATATAGTAGTGTAGTTCTTGTTATGAATACAATGTAATTTTATTTTTTAGTGGCTCTGCCAAATGTAGGTACCTTCAAACATATGTAGTTTGTGTGATTTGAAATAAAGAAGTAAATGTGTAGGGCTGTGTAATAGTATCAGTTGCATCTGGTATTTTTGTGGTATGTTTTTAAGTGTGGGAAAAAAAAGAGCAAGTTGGATTAAATACAATCAAATGAGTTCATTTTAATTTAAGAAAAAGTGACCCCTCCATTCTAAATATAGATACATGAATTTAGTTTCAATTACATAATTTAAAATGTTGTATTTTTAAGGTATTAGTACTCATTTTAATTTTTATCATTATTAACATTTTAAACAGTAATTTGGAGAATCGTTACCATTTCAAAAATAAATAGAAGGTTGCACTTGTTGGGAAATTAAGCTCATTAGAATTACAGTGAGATTTAGGAAATTTGTCTTCATGTGACTCTTAAGTTAAAACAATTATAAACTATTTCTTATAGAAGAAAGCGGGTCAGAATTGACATCTGAAAAAGTAACAGGCGTTCATCACTAGGAAAGTGAATTCTGACCTGTATTGCTTAAGTGTCTTTGAATATTTTTAACTCATTAGATTGTAAAAAAATAATATACTCTTGAGACAGGTCAATATGCTTACCCCTAATTTAGATAAGAGGACGAAGGCACAGATCGTATACTGTTAATGTAATGTTGCGATTTTGTTCGTACACGTTGATCCTCAGACTTAGGCCCCAAGCACTAGACCGTGGTCCCTCTCATATAAAGGTGACTAAGCGGAGGGAGGAACTCTTGAGATTTGATATAAAAGCTTACGCTCCATTCTGATCTTGTGAAAGAAATATCAGTATATGCATTTGATTTAAACTAGGATTGTCAGCACTGTTTCAGAAACTCATTTTCACGTTACATGCAATAGTATTGGAAAATGATGTTCTATTTTCTATTATGAGGGTGTGTAGAAAATACAGTCTTTATGCTGAGGAGTTTTCATCTCATTCACGGTATCCCACGGCATGTGTGGGAGAGCTGCATTTAGTATAAAGCATAATCACTAAAACATTGAGAAGATTTTATTATAAAATAGAGTCATCTAAAATACTGTGCATCTTACAGCGAAG
This sequence comes from Phacochoerus africanus, assembly GCF_016906955.1. Lineage (NCBI taxonomy): Eukaryota > Metazoa > Chordata > Mammalia > Artiodactyla > Suidae > Phacochoerus > Phacochoerus africanus. Next base: position 25,989,787 of record NC_062555.1, on the reverse strand, counting down.
TTTTCAAGCATCCCACAGAGGACTAAGTTAATGGTCTACTGTGTTATGAGAAGGAAAGACGTAAATTGCTCTAGTTAACTAGAAATCATTATAAGCCGAAAGAACTAAAGAAAAAAAAAAAAGCAAAAACAAACTCAGACTCTGACTCTAACTAAATCTTTAGATATCTACACTCAAGTGATTTAATTCATTTGGAAATAAGTTTCGAGGAAAATTTGGCTTTTTCAGAGAATTTTAAAAATCAGCTTAAAAAATTGAAGTATATAAACAAATTTAACCATGCAAATAAGTTGATAAATATGTTTAATTTATTGGATATTTCCTCTAATCTAACATGAAGGTTTAATGCGTTAAATTGTCATAATATATGTTATAAAGGAAATAAAAGGCCCCAGAGAATATTATATGAGTTCCAGGTTTGCCGCAGCTCTGCTGGGATCCTTGTCATGTTTAGCAGTAAATGAAGTCCCCAGCAAATTTCTCGAGTGTCCAGGTTGGACAGATAACACCATTGCACTCGGGTTCTAGAGTAATTTCAAGAACATTTGTTGTTGCTGTTTAATACAGTAGAGTCCAGGAGACAAACCCTGCTTTCAGCTTGCCCCTGAGGAAACGTCCAGCCCTCTCACCTCCAGCTCTTCACTGGGGGCACCCGGGGAGCATTGCCCGCCACAGAGCTGCGGGCAGAGCGGGCAGGCAGTCTGTACTCCTGGAGAGAAAGACCGTCACATTTCTTTTCTCCTCTGTAACAGAGGTTGCTTTGCGAGTCCCTGTTAAGAGACCCTTCCTAGCACACTGTCTGAGGGTATTTTCGGTGGCCTTTCATGGTGATGGAAGAAAGGAACCTGGAAGCAGCCTCAGGTCTCCTGCCTCTGAGGAGGAGGAGGTGCTGCGATGGCAGCCACCCTGCTCCTGCGCACCTTTGGGTGTCAGGGGACCACCCTTCTCACTAGTTACTTTCAGGGATGGGATTGTTTACAAAGGTTTTTTTGTCTGTAAACTGTGAACAGAATCTGCTGTTTTCCCTACTATTTTCTTGGTATGTATTTTTTTAAATACAAACTTCAAAGGCGAAAGCGAAAGAAAACAAAACCAAAAACCTCAAAATCCTAATGAATTGGGCTTCACACTTGAAAAGAGCTTTGTTATTTGCGCTTGGCTGCAGGAGAGAATCTGCCTCCCACAGCAGGACCAGCCCTTCAGCTCCTCTCTTCCTGTCTCTGCATGTTGACCATTTTAACATTGATTTATAGTTTGTTACTTTTAGTGATTTTAAGTGCTCATGAATTTCCTTGACTTCCTCATTGCTTTTCATTTCCATCTAAATTACCTAACCTTTCTCCTAATGTCTTTTTTCCCTATATCATCTTAATAATGTGCTTCTCTCTCTTCTTACTGCCTGTGTGTGTGTGTGTGTGTGTGTGTGTGTGTGTGTGTGTGTGTGTGTGTTTTTAATGTGAAGACCTGGTTTGGGCTTTAAAATTATTTAAAAGTTTGTTTCTTGTTTTTCAAGTTCTTGCCTTTTCCATATTTGAGAGACTTTGTGTGTGCATGATGTTTTGAGCTCTGTCACGGTGGTGGCTCCCAAATCTTGCTGATATGATTTGGTGACCTTCTAAATTAATTGTGTTCCTGGACGCCATCACAGATAATCTGATCCAGTTAACTAGAGAAATTAGTGTAGGAGTGTGCCTTGGGCAGCTTGTTAATTTGTCCATTCATTCACTCAGCAAATATTGACGGAGCACCTACTGTACGCCTTTGTTGTTCTGGGAGCAGAGTGAGCAGAGACCTAAACGCTGAGGTCCTGGGGCTCATCAGTATGAACCCAACCACATGGCCACACCTAGTCAGAAGTGATGCTGGGAAACAGCTAGGTTAACCCAGCCCAGTTAACCAATCACCAGTCAAAACTTAGAATTTCTATGACCAAAGAGAAGGAGCAGCTTGTAGACTGACAGCTGTCTCTCGTGAGTGAGCTACGATGCCATCTGATCCCGTCTCCAAACTCAGATCTGCCTTTTGTGGTCCAGCCAGGCTCACCATGTCAGAACATCTGTCTGCAGAACTGGCCTGCATGACGAGAATGAGTAAGCCATGCAAAGCAGGAGAAGGAATAGCATATACAAAGGTTCTGCTGTTGGCAAATTTAGGACATGGAAAGAAGTCTTGTAGAGCTGGAGTTAGACGAACAAAAGAGAGACTTATGCAAAGCCAGGTGGTAGAGCTGGGTGAGAGATCATAAAAGAGCTGTCATTCTCTGAGGACCCTTGGACTTGATTGGAAACTCACTGGAGATTTTTAGCAGAGGAATACAAGTGTGGTCCCCCATGACTTCTAAAATACCATGTTGGGTTCTGGGTCCTGAAGGGTCCTGGGTATAATGAAGCAGAAACGAAGCAGGAAGACCAAGTTAGGAGGCTGTTTGCAGTGGTCTGGGTGAGAGATGACAGTTGCTTGACCCTGAGAGTGGCAGGGGTTTGGAGGAAAGTGGATGGATTTGAAATTTCCGTCGGAGGTTGAACCAATGGGGCTCAGGAATGTCTAGCTTATTGGTGATGAGAAAGGTGAGGTGTCGAGAGGACCTACAGGGTTCTTTTTCCAGCACCTGGATGGATGGAAGTGACGTTGGTATTAGAAAAATGGGCATATGGCATTGGGCTCAAGGCGGAGTGAGAGCAGTTTCGGTTGTCTTTGTGGTAGGATCCCTTCGAAAGGAAAATAGCCGTAGACGACACGGGATCAGGTTTTGATGGGCAATTGAAGCAGTCAAAGAAGCAGTGTCATGGTCCCTCTGTGAGGGTATCATATGTTTTTCATTTCATAAATGTTAAAGGTTACTATTTAATCTTTAAACAGAAGCATGTTAGAAAATTATGTTAAGAGGGAGGGTTAATTCTGTTGCTTAAAAAACTGAATATTAGAAGGAAAGACATACAGGGATTTACTGTCTCTCGTTCATATGATTACCATGACATGTTTTATGGAAGAAGGAAAGATTGTACCTTTGTACCTTTTTCCGAAAGCGGATAACTAACTTTTCTAAATGCGTGTAGTTTCTAGAGTGCAGTTTAGTTCCGTAAAAGGGCTACTTAAAAACATCATAGGAACCTACAGGTCGTGCAGGTTATCCAGATGTTATTTCTGAACATTAATTTTTACCTTCTGCTCTTTATCCTGATGTCTCTCTCTGTGGTCCTAAAAAGTAAAGTTAAAATGTACGGGTTGTAGCGGTTACTTTATTTTTCCTGAGAAGATGCATCTAAAAGTCAAGTTAAGAGAACTATCTGTCCCTTCTCTGAAAAACTCAACTCCCTTATGCACTCTCCCTGCCTAACCCCTGGTTGCATAATTGCTTCATTACTCAGACTCTGTGCACGTGGCTTGCACACTTTTAATTTATACCTGTTTGCTGGGTTTACTCACGCAATTAATTCCCTCCTTTTGTTCGTAGTCATCCGGTGCTAAGAGGGTAAAAGTGGAGAATTCCTGTACCATCATTCATGTGCTCGGGCCCAGGTTGTAATTCCTCCCGTGGACGGCAGCTTAGAAGCCTGGATTCTTGTTGTATGAAAGGAATTTGAACATTAGATAAGAGCAGTGAGATCACATTTATTCTGGAGCTTTTTGCACTGTTTAATTTTTGGGGGTCCAGTAGGATACCTCAATGGACTTCAGAGTAATGTATGTAATTTTATGACTGAAGAATGCCATAATAAAATAAAATGTCAGTTTTGAGGTCATCTCCAGCCATGGGAGATTGAAGCTTACTTTCTTGAGAATAAAAAGAGAAAACAGTGGATACTTTTTCAAAATCACATAATACGATTGTGAAGTGATCCTAGCCATGTGCCCAAGGTTCCGAATGCTTTTCTGAATTCAGTTGTATGTGAGTATAAACCTTAGGATCTCACGGAACGATGTACATTTATTTTGTGGCTAAAAGGAGATGTTTGGAAATCAGAGCAGAAAAGGTTTTTTTCCCAGACCGAGTATTTTAAAAGTACAGAAGCGACATCACCATTGTTATAGATAAAAACTGCTAAAAGCTGATTAGCACTGCAAAGGGCAGTGGTAGCTGGTGATAATTTACTCCTGTGATCTAAAAGACAGGAAAATAGCAAGGTTCCCACAGTCATTTTATATGAGGGTAAGAGCGTTGTAATTGAAGCTGACGATTAAAAAACCATTTCATTTTTACAGGCTATTCTTGAGCACTCATTGGTGCCTACAGAACACTTAACTCAGCTGCCCTTCGGGTCTCTGAAACCCAGAAACCACCTTAGATCTACTGGTCGTCGAAGCCCACCCAGAGTAGGTCAAGGAAAAACTCTTTTTATGTAGTTTGTAAAGGTTGAAATAATGGAATAATGAAATAGGCAAAGGAAAGAAATGTAACCATGTTTCTTGCGAGGCAGTTTTTGAATCTCACAGCTCTGCATGAAATGAGCTGGTGTGCTCATGGGAGTGATAGCACACTGTCCGGTGGAAATGTGCTATGCGCCACTTAATGCAATTAGCAATGTAATAGGAACTAGGTAAAGTAAAAAGAAATAGGTGAAATTAATTTTAATGATATACTTTACGTAACCCCGTATATTCCAAATATCATTCTTTCACCGTGTCACCAGTAAAAATTATTAATGAGGTATTTTACTTTTTTAATGGTGTGAAGTCTTCGAAATTCACCTCCTTTCTTCCCCTGCAGCAGATCTCAGTTGGGACTAGTCACGTTTCCAGTGCTCGTGTGTCTGATGGCTCCTGCCTTGGACAGTTGTAGAGCAGGCATTTTCTTCTTCTTTCCCATTTTCTGTAGAGCTCTTGAGGAAGCTCAGGAACTACCACTGACTGATTTTGAAAGCAAAGGCTCCATATGTATGATGTGGTCAGGAAGGGCTTGTGGCACAGGAGTAGGTATCCTGGGCAGCTTACACAGCAATGACGCGATCAAGGCCTCGGGGGCATAAAGGCTGAGGGGTGGTGTGACTTGCCTCCAGCCTCTGGGACCACATGTGGCATGACCGTCCCAAGGATTCTTGATTTGTGGACAAACGAATCGGCAGCTTCAGGTATTACAGAAAACTGCATTTTGAGGAATTCTCTTCTGCAAAGATACTAAGGCATGACATTTTAAAACTGTGTTTTTTGTTTCCTAAAGTAAAATGAAAAATAAGCCAATCATTTGCTTTTTTATAATACTTTGAAAGACTAGCATCTTATCTTTTCATCATAAGTCTTTGGGGGCAGGGGGTGGCAGTAATGAAATAACAGTAATGATTTTCATTCGCACTGCTTTTTTTTAAGGCATTTGAAACTTAAAAAAATAACATTGTTACAAACTTCAGAATCAAGAACATTAAGTCAGAAGTTTTGTTTTTGCATCCTTCAGCTGTATTTATTTTTGAATATGTGGGTTATCTAAAAACGTGCATTTATTGAGGTTAGATTTTAATAATAAAAACTTCCTCTTAAATGAATCCTGGTTTATGCACTTTGTGGGCTAAATGAATTAGGCTCCAAACTTTTATCTGAATCTATGGAGCCTGGATATAAATTGAAAAGATCACAGCTATGGGGAAAGACCTATACTGCAAAGGCCTTTCTGCATAGATTATGAACATCATAACTTGATAATTTTTTCAAAACTATGGTTATAATTGGACCCAATGGGGGTCTTTTTCTTTGATCAGATCACAGTAACTGTGGCTTTACATTGGAAAATGTCACCACTGTGAAGGTTTATCACCTGTAGAGCTGGTCCTCCCTCTGATGCTGTGTTCATTTCTCATTAGCATTATTCAAAGTTTAGTTGTTAATTAGGTTGACAATTCACTTACAATCACCATCCACAAGAGTAGTCAGGACCTCTTGTATAAAGAAATAGCAACATTCCTTCTTGCATGTATGTGTGAAGAAGAAATGGCATGGTTTTGTTATCTGGTCGTATCCTAAGGATAAGGAACATGCTCTGAGAAGGGAGCAATCGGACCAGAATTTGTCCCATCAGGTTTTTGGTTTTTTTTTTTTAGAAAACAGGATGAGTATCTCCATGACCTCATGTTTCCATGTAAAGTGCTGATAGAAAGTGTGTGAGCATCAGTAGTATTTTTTAAGTGTTCAGAGTGTCGTTTTTCATTCTGTGTGAGAGGAATCGGTCACGTGAATTGGATGCATAGGAACACATCCCGCCCCCTCCACTTTAAAAAAGAAGAGGGCACATTAGGAGTGCGGTCACATTTAGAAAATCCTCATCTAAGGAAGGGCTGTTCGTAAATAATTTGTGTTTCTCTAAAAGGCACAGGAACTGAAAAGGATGGAAATGCGTGAACATTTATAACAAATTTAGATGCCTTTAAAAATTGCCCAAATTCCTAGATAATAGGTGTTTCTTTGATTTGAGGACATGATTAATATGATTACTGGTTCAGAAGGCAGTAACACTGAACTTGAATCCTGCAGGTGGTGGTGGAAAAAAACTGGACAGAACTGGGTTGAAATCTCAGGTTGTTGCTGTTGTTGTTGTTGTTTTTTGGTCTTTTGTCTTTTTAGGGCCACACTTGACGCATATAGAGGTTCCCAAGCTAAGGATCTAATCAGAGCTGCAGCTGCCGGCCTACACCACAGCCACAGCAATGCCAGATCCGAGCCGCGTCTGAGACCACAGCTCATGGCAATGCCGGATCCTTAACCCATTGAGCGAGGCCAGGGATCGAACCTCAAGGATCCTAGTCAGATTCATTTCTGCTGCGCCATGACGGCAACTCTGAAATCTCAGTTTTGACAGTTCGTAGCTGTGTAGTGAGGGCCAGTTGGTTCACAGGCTTGCGCCCCTATTTCTTCCTTCATGAATGGTGACATGATACCTTTCATAAAAGTCTGCAAAGACTGAATAGGACAGTGTGTGCTGCACCTGACACAGTCCTCCACTTGTGGAAGGTTCTCAGAAACCCTGACTTTGCTGCCCTCTCTCCATCTAATAGTGGTGAAAACTATTCAGCAAATGACTGGAAAATCACAGGTACAAACGAGGCTTCCCCACATACAATTAAATAGGACGTGATCCTGGAGGACTTGCAACAAATAACCTGACATAGCAGAAATGAACGATACCCACCCGGCTTCATCTCCAAACAAGTAGACACATGTTGTAATGGCTAAAAACCTGCAGAAAAGTGGCTCCCAAGCAGTTTACTGTAAAATAATTAAAGCTTATTTATGTCAAGAGGCCTTGGGAGAAAAAGAGAGCATAAACCAATTTGCATTAGCACATCACTCTGTGCCCCTGCTTTCCTTTCAATTAACAGACCAGCAGGTGCTCTCTGCAGTTAAAAAGATAAGCTACTGGGGAGGAGGAGGAGGTTCGGGCTGACCTGAAGACACTGCGGTTTGCCTGCTGATTGGGCTCGTACCTCGCTGTACCAATTTCTGAGGTGTTAATTTAACTGTTCCTCTCTGCCACGCAGGTCTCGGCCCTGAAAAATAAACTGAAGAAGCAGTCTACAGCTACGGGTGATGGAGTGGCTAGGGCCTTCCTTAGGGCGCAGGCTGCTTTGTTTGGATCCTACAGAGATGCACTGAGATACAAACCCGTAAGCTTTTCATTTCATCGCTATTTTAATTTGCTTTTGTGCGGTTCTTTGGAATGGGGCAGAAAGAGAAACATTTTAATATCCCACCCTAAAAAGCATCCTAAAGGCTTTTTAAAATCCAAAATAACATGCTTTAAAACATTGTGTTCCACCTCCAATTTCTTGACTTTTTGGCTTTAGTTCTTTTAGTAACCCATAGTTAAGATTTTCCACATTCTTTTGCATATCCCCTTATTTATTGTTCTAGAATTGGAATACTTACCTCTGAACTAGTTAATGAATTGCGTTAATGCATTTTAGAGCAACTACCTGATCTTGTTAGGATCACTAAGAAATTAACTAGGCACTTTTGGTTTATTAGAGTTCAGAAGTGACAAGTATAAGGTGACAGTTTAACAGAACTTGAAAATTTTGCAATAATTGGGAATTTATTGTCTTCCTAATTCATAACACTTTTCTCAGTAGGTTTATCTATTTAGCATATCCTGGCTCATTTTGCCATTTCTTTCTTGTTTTATTACCCCCACCAAATTATTATTGTGTAGAATTGTAGCTAAGTTGTTAGATGATCCATAAAGGTATATATCAAAATATATTTGTTTCTCTGTCTCTGAACTATTGGTCAAGTACATTAGTCTGCTTTTATGAAAATAATAACACTGCCCTTTCATCACTAGATGAATAAGTTGCAATGGATTAAAAACACTGCGTTAGTAACAAGTAAGGAGACCTATTTCCTGATGGGCATTTCACCCTTGCTAAGCTGTGTAAACTTGACCCATCTCTTTAGTCTCTGTCAACTTCCATCTTGTTATTTGTAAAATGAGAATTCTTAGTCCTTTTCTGTCTACTTTCAGGTTTGGTGTGTAAATCCCACCATAAACCATGCAGCACTAAACAGGTGTGACTGGGTCACATGCCTTCTGAACTGACTTCCAAGTTCGTAATTCCCACCCATGGCTCTTACATCTTTGAGGAGCTGCTGAGTTATTAGGAGAAGCCTGTAAATTTATAGGCAGATCAGCTACTGTCTCTAGTCAAGTACAGGTGTCTAATTTGCATGCTTCTTTTTGAAATATCTGTATATTTTAAAAGCATTATGTAGAATTCATAGTACTGTACATAATATATGTGTCTCACACAGGGCAGTCTTCAAAAATTATTGACAGTTCTAGGGTCTCATTCTTTAAAAGATGGGAAACCAGTCATCCATACTATAGTAGAGCATTAAAATTATTGGATATCAATTGAAACATAAAAATGAATTTGAAAGACAGAAGTAGTGATTGGTTTTAGTTATCAGATTTTTTGGAAGAGAGATTGGTTTCAGGTTTATAATAAAGGGGGAAAATTAAAAGGATCATTTTGCTTGAATTTTGCCACAGTTAAATACTTGTTAATCTCTATAAGCTACATTTGTCTTTCCATTTTTCTTATTAAATCTGTGAAAGATTTCAGATTTGAGGAAGGTGGATTGAAGAGATTTTCTTAAATGACTTAAATTGTCAGTGTTGTTAGGTGCCATTAAAATTATAAAAATATCCCATCTTTAACATTGGTTACTATAATTTCTGTAGCTTAATTTTCTCTCTCTTTGAGCTTAATTGAGCAGATAGGGATGGAGGATTTCAGTGACTTTGGCTTTCTTTTAAACATTTTGAACTCTAGATTCTTAATATCTGTGGGAACTTATTTAATTTTGTCTGAGAATATCTTTCCTGTGTATTGGTCATGTTTTATGAATGTATTTATTTATCTACATTTTTCCTTTTTATGTTTGATGTTTTATCCTTCTTTTTTTAACTTCTGGTTCTTTCCAGAAGTTGGGGTATAGTATTTTCATTCTCTATGCCTTCACATTTCTTTTGACTCAGCCCTTGAACAAAAGCTTGATTTTTAAAGTATACCAAATGTGTTTAGACATTTTTTGTATATCTTTTCAAAATAAATAGTTTTTAAGGAAATGATTTATTTATTGTGTATAACATATTTCTTGTTTTAGGTATTATCTTTACAAATAACCTTGTATTCTAAATTATCGAAAGTACATTTTTTATTGCATTCTTTTTGGACATTTATATAACAGGCACATATATATCTTTGATTTTCTGATTGATGTTTTTAAAAAGCCAAGTTTCGAAGTTACAGTTATTTCATGGTTTTGTCTCTTTTCATCATAAATATATTTCAGTAGTGTCCTCCTGCTACTGGAGGACAGTCAGAAAGGGAAATATTACCAAATACCTTTAAATGGGTATGAATCCTTTAACTAGGTAGTACTTTTCCAAATTTCATGATCATTCACATGCATAAACAATGAACCACCATTTCCTTCACATTTGACAGAATTGCACCTGTTGACTAGTTCTGTGTGGACCCGTGTCCCAGGGCCTTCTCTTGACCTGGCGTTCAAGGCCCTCATGATGGGCAGGTAGTCTGTGTCATGCTTTACTTTTTTCCTAAACTTTGACCTCAATTCAGAGAATTCTGCCTGAGGCTTCAAATGTCCCAAGCTTCTCAGGCTTCCAAACCCTTATTTATAATGTTCTTTCTTCCTGGCAGTGCTTTTATCTTTCTAGCTTTTAATGGCCATCTAGTTCCTTCCTGATCCTTGAAGCTGTAGTTCATCCTGACCCTTTCTTTCTATGAATTGATTATATTTACTTTCTTTAACACACTTCTTTTCCCTTTTTAATAGATTATTTATTATCGTTCTTATATTGTTATTTCTGCTGATATTAAGAACTTACTACTAATTGCTATTAAAACCATAACTGACTGTTCAGCACCCACCGGATACCAGGCGGTGATGGCTCCTTTAAATAAACTTTTCCATGTAATCTTTACAAGCCTTTAAAATACTACCCTTTTCATTTTAAAGATGAGAGAAATGATGCTCATAGAGTTTAAAGAACTTCACTAAGTCACCCCGGTAGCGACGAGGGGGCCGGCATCTGCATGTGTTCTTTCCACAGTCCTGCTCTTGCTTTGGGCTGGGTGTCCCTGTTCCATTCGGCTGCCATTGTCATACCTCATTCTCCTGGAGGTATGACAATGGCAGCTCTTCATTCTCCTTCTAAATGAAGAGCCATGGAAGACACTCAGTACACATTTATGTAAAGACTGAGCAAACGGCACAGAATCTTAGGAATTTTCTCAAAGGGAGCAGATGGGATAGGCGACTCGCAGAGTGCGTGTAAGTTGTTCTTCATGCCGTATATTTCCATGCATGGTTTTGCCTACCTCTGCTGACTGCCCCTGCTCGAGCTGCTTCTTCCTCTTCCCTCTGAGCCCCCCGCGGTGGCACCGGGGAACCAGTTGGATGTGGCTTGTGAGGGAAAGCCCTCAGGACAATCTGAAAATTCATTTTCAATGCACATGCTAAATACCACAAAAGAGTAACTTATTTTATAAATTAGGCACTCAAAGTGTCAGAGTGATAGCTCTTAGTATGTTACTTTTCTCGTACTGCCTAATTTACAGTCTCTGAATGTCACACTGGCATGATTGGCAAATAAATTATAACTGCTCTCAGTTACAGAGAAAATGATAAAACTTCTTAAAGCTTTTGGAAAATGTCTCAAATAAAATAATGGCTATTTTCCTGTTTGGGGATTTTAGCCATCAGCAAGTTAGCTACTTTTTAAGAATTCAACAGTGGAAGATCAAACTCATGTACTAGTACTGTAGGTCCACCCCCCCCCCTTTGGTGTGAATTTTGGCTGTCTAGGCTGTCTCTGTCAATATCATGGCTGTCCTTTGGTACTATCATTTTTTCTCTCTTTTTTTTCTTCCTTTATAGGGCCATACCCACAGCGTATGGAGGTTCCCAGGCTAGGGGTCTAATCGGAGCTGTGGCCACCAGCCTTCGCTGGAGCCACAGCAACACCAGATCCGAGCTGCATCTGTGACCTACACCACAGCTCATGGCAGCACCAGATCCTTAACCCCCTGATCGAAGCCAGGGATCGAACCCGCAACCTCATGGTTCCTAGTCGGATTCATTTACGCTGCGCCACAACGGGAACTCCTCTTTTTTTTCTTTTTTAATGTACTAAGTAAATTGAAGAAAAGTGATAAAGGCACAGACTCTAAAACTAGAGTTTGAATCTTCATTCTGTGACTTACTGGTTGTATGACTTCAGGCAAATGAACCTTTTAGTGCTTTAGTTAGTTTCCTTATGTGTTAAAAGCATGTGCGCGCGTGCTCACACACACACACACACACACACACACAAAGGTAATAATACTTCCTGGATTGTTCAGTTGTCTGGAGGATAAAATGAGTTCCTATATGTAAGTTAGTAGAATAGTGCCTGGCATATAGTTAATGCTCTTTATATTAGGTGAGATCATTAAAACTGACATTTCATAAGTAGTAAATTTGGTAAGGAAAATTCCCTTAATAGAACTAAAATAAAGTACCCTCCTTTGATTCCCCCAAAATAAAAACATTGTCATAAACATGAGAATACTTAAAAATGATGTACTAAATATCTAACAGAGGCCATCAGTTGTGCCTTTGTGTACCATTTGTGTTACAAGCTGTTAAAAAGGAAAGTCAGAATTTTTTTTGGCAACAACAGCTAATGCTAAAGAAATGTTTGCATGAGTTAAAATATTGCTTAGCATATTCAAAAGCATATACTTTTATTACCTTAAGAGCATAGAAGTGATACCTAAATCTGTTCCTTTGACTGTTTAAGATAATGTGATTTTTTTCAAACGCAAGCTTTTCTGGGATGCCAGGAGCCTTGCCCATGGACAAAAACGAAATTCTTTTTTAAAATAAAGATTAGTAATCTGGGCCTTTAAACATTTGTTGTCCTTTAGACATTTTAAAAATTATATTCCATTAAGTCATTATCATGACTTAAGTGAGTCATACAAAGTGAGTCATACTTTGTGATTAAGTTCAAATAATTTAAGTACAGAATTGACATCCATGCTTTAAGCGGCCATTCACCAAATTTTTGCCTTAAAGCTTCCCATTTGACAAATTTGTAACTGCTGAGTTGTTAGAAACTTCAAAAGTCAAGTTGAAAAGTTTATTTACTCACCCCTCACAGTTTTATGGTTACCAGTTCCTTGCCCAAGCTTGAATACCTTTTGACTTTAGGATGGTTTCTAAGAGTTCCCATCGTGGTTCAGTGGAAATGAATCTGACTAGTATCCATGAGGATGCAGGTTCAGTCCCTGGCCTCCATCAGTGGGTTAAAGATCTGGCATTTGCCACGAGCCATGGTATAGGCTGCAGACGAAGCTCGGATCCCGAGTTGCTGTGGCTGTGGTGTAGGCCATCGGCTCCAGCTCCCATTGGACCCCTAGCCTGGGAATCTCCATATGCTGTGGGTGCAGCCCTAAAAAGACAAAAAATTTAAAAAGAGGGGTTTCTACAAAAGAAATATTTGGTTTTTTTCATAGAATAGTGTTGCTTTTACAGCACTCTTTCTGCTTTTTTTCTTTTTTTTTTTTAATTAGCAGAGAGGGAGTTTTCCTTAATTTTTTAGCAAAAATGTAAAATTTCTGCGCAACAAATATGGGACAGGTAGAACTGGGGATAGTTAGGGTTCCATCTTTACATCACTGGCAGTAGATTTCATTGAGAAGAGAGAATGTTTTTCCTTAAGCTATGGGGGAGAAAAATATTTTTTTCATAGTATGTATAAAATTAATACATAAATCTACTCATCTTTTAAAGTGTTCAAGCTTTTTTTTTTTTTTTTTGGTCTTTTTGCTATTTCTTGGGCCGCTCCCACGGCATATGGAGGTTCCCAGGCCAGGGGTCTCATCGGAGCTGTAGCCACCAGCCTACGCCAGAGCCACAGCAATGCGGGATCCGAGCCGCGTCTGCAACCTACACCACAGCTCACGGCAACGCCGGATCATTAACCCACTGAGCAAGGGCAGGGACCGAACCCGCAACCTCATGGTTCCTAGTCGGATTCGTTAACCACTGCGCCACGACGGGAACTCCTAAAGTGTTCAAGTTTAAGCAAAGTGCTAGAAACAGCTGTGTCTAGAAAAATCAATTTCTTTTCCTATCAGTTTTGCTGAATCATAGGCAAATGGAACATTGATAGCTATATATTTTCAAGACAGATCCAGTAACTTAGGATAAACTCATAATTATACATGTATATGAGAGAAGATTTTTGCTTTTAATAATGATTAAAATTTATTATTTGAATATGAGACTTTTTCATGAATGATTTTCAGCAGTAGAAGAAAGCATTGTTTTCATGGTTAAGCAGCTCTGAGAGTAGATTTGCAGTTCCTTTCATAACAACAGCACTGGGACACTTGGAAGAAAAATGTTATATAACCTGAAAAATCTTTTATTGCTGTCTTCCGTGAGAACCTAAATATATTTTAATATGCCCTTGAGAGAACTGGTAGCAGAATCATTCAGAGATTTAAATCTAAAATAGAGCACAAATGAACCTATTTACAAAACAGAAACAGACTCATAGACATAGAGAACAGACTTGTGGTTGCCAAGGGGGAGGGGAGGAGGGATGGATGGGGAGTTTGGGGTTAGCAGTTGCAAACTATTGCATTTAGAATGGATAAGCAGTGAGGTCCTGCTGTATAGCCTAGGGAACTCTATCTAATCTCCTAGAATAGACCATGATGGAAACTAATACAAAAAGAGAATCTATATATATGTATGACTGAATCACTTTGCTGTCCCGCAGAAATTGGCACAACATTGTAAATGAGCTGTACTTTAATAAAAAAAATCAGAGATTTAAAAACGTAAATACACCATCGCTATGTGGACATTTTTGCTTAGTTTGTTTATACCCCTTATATAATAGTGACATTACTTATGAAGTCTAAGTGCATTAAGGAACTGAGGATTACGTTGACACTTTATATTGTATTTCACATTTTGTACAATATCGTTCCTCCTGATATTATTACGCCTTAATTTTTTTCAATACAAACTTCATACAGTATCATTCTTCCTGATATTATTACGCCCTAATTTTTTTCAATACAAACTTTTGCTAAGTCATATACATTCTTAAAGCGTAACCATCTAGTCTGTGTTTTAAGCATTTTCTTGTTCTTGCAAGGTTTCCCTACTCTCGAGGACAATATAGAATTTGAAACATATCTATTCTTAAAAACAAACTAAACAAAAATGTTATATTAATTCAATAATGATAATTTCTCTGAAGCTGGACCTAACAGTAGGGTAGGAAAACCAGCCCCATTTCATCCATACCTTACCTATGCCTTAATTATCCTATACAGATAATTCACATAGTCACCAGTGGATATTTATTGGACACACAAAATGCACAGTCTGGATTGGCTGCTGTAGGGAATGCAAAGGTTTACAAGGGTTTAGTCCCAGACCTCGAGACCTCACAGAGAAAATATATAAAGTAACTGTTAACACAAGGCAGAAAATAAAAGAAAGATACAAAAGCCTGTAGATACACAGAGGATGGAGAATTTACTTTTTTCTGTTGAAGGTAATCCAGGAACCTGTGAGGTACATCCTCTGTTCCATGTGGGCCAGATTTCTGCCACAGAGGGCAGGGCTGAGTTATTTAAATGCCATCCGCGACGAGTGATGAGTGACAGGCAGTTCCTAGCACCCCAGCTAAAGGGCACGTTTTTTCTTCCCCGTTCTTAGCATACAGGTGACCGAGAATGACGTTGTTCTGTGGGCAGTCATGGTCCTGCTCTGCTTAATATGTTTTCCACGATAAATCCAGGTGCGTTGTGGTGTTTCTCCTATTAGTAATAGCGCACCACGAGGTGAGCCCCCTCGGAGGGTGCCGGTGGGTTGTTGAGTCTTCCTAGACCGTCCGTGTTGACTGACATACGCAAATGTCACGTGCGTCGGGCTGCGGTTCCTCTCTGGCTCTCCCTTCTCTGTAATGAGAATGTCACCCCCACGCCAGGACACATCAGTCTTCTCACGCCCTTCCTTCCCTGCTCCTCCCTCCGTGTGACATTCCAGTGCAGCAGTTTGGGCTTTGGTTCCTTTCTGTTGCCTCATCACGGTTCCCTGAGCAAGAGAAGTGAGTTGCTTTACCGTCATGTCAGAATTTTCCCACCGAGAGTTTTCCTTTTTCACCTTTTCATGTTTCTACCTGGTTATTCTGTGTCTCCCCTGAACAATGTATATATGCATTTATTTACTTATATTGGCAGTGAACAATATAATTTTTAAAAGGAGATTATAAATGAGTATTTCTCAGTTGCCTCAATCTTTTTCCCTAAGCGATGTGATCACCTTAACTTTAAGTATTTCGCTCTCTGCAGATGATTCCCAAATGCATATTAAACAACACATGTTCCAAACTTGGATTTCTGGGTGGTGTTAGCCATCTCCATGTGACCTTCAGACACCCCGCTGCCCTTTGCTGTGCCAGAGTGGCTGCTCTTGGTGCTCTAGACCGGGCTGTCCTGGCGGCTGCTGCTCTTTCCAGAGGAAAACTGCCCTTGGCTGAAGGGGGAGTGCCTCTTCAGGCCCCTCATCCTCCCCCCGCCTTCCCCCCAAGAACACTGACCGACATCGGGTAAAACACACTGGCCTTCTTGCCTCAGGGGGATGGACTCTGCCGCACAGTTAGTGCTTTTCTGTGGTTCAGGCTGAAGCTGATCTGCAGCTGGAACCCCATCCTTGCTTCTCTGTTTCCCTTAGTACCTGTTTCCTGAGAATCTCCACCAACAAATGACCTGAGCAAGAATCCCTGTGTCAGGCTTGGCTTAGAACCCAACCTGAGATTGATTTCAACCAGGGTTGATTTTCTCAGGTTCCTCTTAAGCCTGGCTTTTGTTCTGTATTTCTAGCCTTTAATAAATAATACCATCTTTTGATCCTCAAGCTAGAAATCTGGAAGTCACCTTTGACCCCTGCTTGTCTTTTCGTTTGCATCAGTGGTTCTTAAACTTCGTGTGCCCAGATATCTTTACACCCTTAAAAATTATCAAAGACACCAGAGAATGTTTTGTTTATGTCGGGTGTATCTGTCACTACTTAACCATAAGATATTTTGAATATTTATTAATGTATTTAAGAACGATACAAACTAATAAAAGAGAAAAATTTTAAATGGAAAAATAAAAACAAACCTAACGATCAACATTAAGGCATATTTTTATGAAAAATAACTATTTCTAAACAATTTGGTCAGAAGAATGGCACCATTTTACATTTTCCAGCTCTCTTTACTGTCTGGCTTAAAAGAAGTTGCCTGGATTCTCATATTTGATTCTTTTAGTCTGTCGCAGTTTCGCAAATTGTGAAGCCTCTGGTAAGCTCTCCTGGATCTCATGAGAAAGTGAAATTGAAAAGGGCAAATACCATCCTAGCACTATTAAGAAAATAAATTTGATGCTGAAGACCCTGTGAAACAATCTGAGTCCCTGGACCATGCTTTGAGAACCACTGCTGTCTATCAGTTGATAAACAAGTCCTGTGGATTTTGCTGTGCAATGTTTGGCAACGTAGTTTAACCACACGAACTTCACACTTTCACAACCTGGGTTAATCTGCTTCAACTCTCTGAGCTTCAGCTTCTTCATCTGTAAAATGGAATAATGCTCACAGCTTATTGGGCTTTTTCAGATTACACGACATAGAGTAAATAATGTATTGCATGTAGTCTTGGATCCTTGGACGTGAGCGCGCAGCCGGCGTCTGACTCCTGCCTCTGACGCTCCTGCGCCGTGCAGACCTGAGCCGGTGATGTGGACTTTTTGACGTTCCTCACGTGTGACATA
This sequence comes from Phacochoerus africanus, assembly GCF_016906955.1. Taxonomy (NCBI): domain Eukaryota; kingdom Metazoa; phylum Chordata; class Mammalia; order Artiodactyla; family Suidae; genus Phacochoerus; species Phacochoerus africanus. The sequence goes on along the minus strand of NC_062555.1, from coordinate 25,972,448 downwards.
GGAGGACGGGAAGCGTGAGGGTTATGTGAGCTGATGTGTGTGAAGTGCCTGCCCGTCCTCAGGACTGGGAAGCCATCAGCTCCTCTGCGTCAGAGCCAGGAGTGCCCTCTGCGTGTTATGATGAGAGTCACGGCCGTTTTCTTCTTCTCCTGCCTGAGTGACTTTGCCCTGTTACTCGATCCTCCTATTTCCATTGTTTTCTTTTGCCCACTAACCCTCCTTTTCTGAGGCCCGGATAGAATGCTGTCGCTTCACTGAGTGCACACTTCTTCTTGAAGGAAATGCCTGTCTCAGATCATGGCACGGGCCTTTTCCAGGCCAGTCCAGCCTACCTTGTATCTTCCTCGGGGACTGCCTGCATTTCATGCCCTTCAGCCACTAGGCTTTAGCCGGCTGTTGAGTATCTCACTTTGATGCTTCCTCTAATTGATACCCACTCCAGACACACTAACCCACTGTCTGTCCATGACTGGCCTCTCTCAAGACTGTCTACCACATTTACCAGCTTTTCATAAAGTTTCCATTAGTTTTCCAAGCTGGTTCATATTTTCTCTGCAAAGCTGCCAGTTGGTCCCAGCTGAAATCTTTCATACTAGAGGCATAAGCTGGGCGTTTCCTAGGTAACACTGGGCGTATGGTCACCTTACTTGGAATGAGAAAGTTTCTGAGAAACCACTCAAACCTAATCCTGATTTTTTATTAGATGGCAAATAAATCAGAAGATCGTAAGCAGAGTTCCTTCTTGTCAAGTCACTCGACTTGGATTTAAAAGATCTCATACTGGGGAGTCATTTACAACATGTTTCTAGGATATACCCTAAGGGTGACAGTAATTGAGACCTTTGTGTATTAATACATAAAACTTGAGAGCATTGTTAATCAAGACTTATTTTTCTTTTCCCTGACAGAAAATTCTGGGGTGTGTCAGGGCTTTGTGTTCCTCGTTATCATTAAGATTCTTAAGGAATAAACTGTGTAATCAGGTGACGGTTCAGTTGGAAGCTCTTACCGGGATTCGTGTTATCAGAAATGGGTGGACAGCAAATCTGAACTTTCTCTTACTCCTTCTCTCGAAGGATTGCACGCAGTTGCTAGAAGATTAATGAGAACAGAGTGCTTCCAGGGTCGTTCATGTTGGCTAATGAGTACATTACAGCTGACTTGTGAGAGAGCATAGGTAGACTTTGCTCTCAGCCCTCGCCTCGCTCCCCTCCCTCCAACCAAAAGAAACCCTTGCTTGTAACACAGGAAGTCAAAACTTTTCGGGTGGAGATGGAACTTTATGTTTGAATTCAAGAGTATTTCAGTTTGAGATAGAACTTTGTATTTGAATTGAAGAGCATTCTGCAACGTTAATGACAACTTTTAGACATTTTATAGACAATAATAAAATATCTTTTATGGGAGTTCCTGTTGTGGCGCAGTGGTAAACAAATCAGACTAGGAACCATGAGGTTTCAGGTTCGATCCCTGGCCTTGCTCAGTGGGTTAAGGATCCAGCGTTGCCGTGAGCTGTGGTGTAGGTTGAAGATGAGGCTTGGATCCTGCATTGCTGTGGCTGTGGCTGTGGCTGTGGCTAGGCCGGCGTCTGCAGCTCCCATTAGACCTCTAGCCTGGGAACCTCCATATGCCACGAGTGCGGCCCTAGAAAAGATGAAAAGACAAAAAATATATATATGTGTGTGTGTATATATATATATATATATATTTTTTTTTTTTAATACGTTTGGGGGAAAATCTATCAAATAAAAACAAAAATTGGAATGGATAAGCAATGAGATTCTGCTGTATAGTCCAAGGAACTATATCTTAACACTCGTGCTGGAATATGATGAAGGATAATGTAAAAAAAAGGTGTATATATATATATATATATATATATATATATGTATATATACTTTTATATAAATATATTTCATATATATATATATACACACACTTTTTTTTCCACGAACTGGGTTACTTTGCTGTACAACAGAAATTGACAGAACATTGTAAATCAACTATAATTAAAAAAAAAAACAGGAGTTCCCATCGTGGCATAGCAGAAGTGAATCCAACTAGGAACCATGAAGTTGCGGGTTCGATCCCTGGCCTCACTCAGTGGATTAAGGATCTGGCATTGCTGTGAGCTGTGGTGTAGGTCACAGATGTGGCTCAGATCTTGCATTGCTGTGGCTCTGGCATGGGCTGGCAGCTACAGCTCTGTAATTAGACCCCTAGCCTGGGAACCTCCATATGCCGCAGGTGCGGCACTAAAATGACAAAAGACAAAAAAAAAAAAAAAGAAATACAGAAAAAAATTATCAGTAGTCCTGGTTTCTTTGTAATAGCAGTGACATAGTTGGAGCTGCCGTTAGAGGCAATAATTTTGTTTATTCTTAACGTTTATATTTTTGGTAAGATAGTATGTCATACGGAGCAAGGCCTTAATGCACTCACTAGTTATTTTATTCACTTATAAAACTTTTATTGGGCTCCCAGAATAACTAGACACATTGCTGATACTAGCGATACAAAAACAGCAGGATGGCATATTTGTTGTGGGTTTTTTTTTCCCATTAGAGTGTAAGCTCAATGATAGTGGCCAATATGTATTTTTGATAATCCAAAGTATATTTATGTAAATTAATCCAGTTTTTAAAATATGTACTTAAAAATCATCCTCTAGTACTTAACAATGGCAGCAACCAACATGAAAATGTATGGTGGTGGTTTTATTTTCGGATCACTGGCCAATGGCTGGTGGTAGCAGTTGGCATCAATTGATAGATTATTGAATTGTCTTCTCTGATACTTAATTTGAGTTTTATTTTCTTCCTTCTCTAACGGTGCTGTCCAAGAAGACTTTTTGTGCTATCTGTGCTGTCTGATATGTTAGCCACTAGCCACTCGTGGCCGCTGAGCATTTCACATGTGGCCGGTGCAGCTGAGAAACCAAATTTTTAGTTTGAATTTTCAGAAATTTACATTTCAGGAGCTCTGTGCGACTGATGGCTGGTGTACAGAACCGTGCCGTTCTGTGGTTAACAGTTGAATCTCACTTGTGGATACCTGTAATGAGAGGCATTGAATTCGTCCTTAAAATTAAATCATGATGAATATTTCCTCAAAGTTTTGTAGGAAGGTGGGCAAGCTCACTTTTTTCTTTTTTACCGCGACGTGGATTGCTGCATGATTTAGTATAAGGACTGAATCCTGGGTGCTCCTCTCTGCTCTCATGGGTCACCTCTCGTCCTCTGTGTTGACTGAGCAAGAGAATCATTAGCCTATTGAGGGAAGCAGCAGGGGCAGAGATCCGTCAGGCGGCGGCCGTTTTCCGAGGTCGTGCGTGGGGGAACGCGGGACACGTGGACTCCGTGTTTGGAATTAAAGTCCGTGTCATTGGAAGCAGGAGCCTCAGCTACCACAAGACCCTTAGCAACGGGATGCATGGAGGCACGTGCTGTGTGGGACTCACCCTAGGAAGAATCCAGTCAGGGTTGTCGTTGCAGTCACCGAGGGAATGTGATTCTAAGACCTTTTAATTGATTTCAGAAGGAATTAATGATCATCCTATCAGTGGCAAAAACCACACAGCAGTTGTTACAGCAAGAAAGTTTTCTAATCTGGATGAAATATAATTGTTGGACTTTTCCGGATATGTGTGCTGTTTTTCATGCTCATACTTCAACCTGATGATGCTAAATCTTTATTTTAAGAGGATTTAATTCTTACTCTGAGAGAGTGAAAATGAGCATTTTTAAGAGCCCCAGGGGTCCTTGGTTAGTAAGCTCTCGTGGACACTTATCAGTAGAGGACGATTCCTGCCAGCCTGGATTCTGGATTCCAGCTCTGACGAGTAAAGGTCTTTCTGACCCGCTCTGCCCTCGAAGCCCTTGAGGTCGATTCTGGGTCTTACAGTCCTTCGTGGCCCTCCCGTGCCTCTTTAGATGGGCTGGTTCACTCTGACTTTCTGTTCTTTGTTTCCTTCCAGGGTGAGCCCATCACTTTCTGTGAGGAGAGTTTTACAAAGCACCGTTCAAGTCTGATGAAACAGTTCTTGGAAACTGCAGTTAACCTCCAGCTTTTTAAGCAGGTAAGAAGTGACCTCCACAATTTGTTCTGTAGCAGAAGATTACAGAAGTGTGACAGCAATGTGTAAAACATTTCATCATTGCAAAATTACGTCCTAACTTTGCTGTGGGAAAATTCCTCATCAAAGGTTGCTCAGCTCAGCTCATCAGAAGTTACTTCCTCACAAAGAAAGAGAATCCATGCACCACAGAAAAAACACCATGACTGCAAGACATCTTAGAAGGCATTATCTCAGAGGGATAGATTGATACGTAAACAAACTGAGTTTCTGATAGGACTGTCCATGTGTAATCCATTTTATAAAGACAATTCCTATACGTAGCTTTTTAAGCTTTGTAAGACTTTTCATAATCTCAAAATTCAGAAAAAATCAGTAGTCATACTGTGTATCTTGATTTCTGACTCAGAAAATATACTTATTTCAAATGACAGCAGCTTAAGATCAGAATTCAGGAAGTTTCGATGCGCTGTTTCTCTTATCCCATGGCAAGCCTCTTAATTTAGGCCTGGCTTAGCTTCTATTTATATAATTTAAATCAAGGTCTTAACACTTACTTTTCTTATTCCACATGACAATTTTAAGTGTAGAGTTAGCTATGCGAATTCAACATTTAATGCCAACCTCCACGGTCTCCTAAACTGTGCTCTGGGCCAGGATGCAAACATGAATAAAAACGCAGTATGCCCTTGAGAAGCTAACAAGCTAATAGAAATTCCTCTGGCTATTAAGAGGAAAGAGACCAAATAACTCACAAAGACCTTCAAGTTAGGTAAGTATAGAAATCAGCATGATGACACATCCAGTACTGTTTAGCTCTAGATGCTGAGGAGGTTTTAAAAAATGATCTGAGCTGAAAAAATGCTGTCTTCCAGTATGTGAAGGTGACCTTCAAGAAAGGTTGAGTTTGTCTAGCGCACAGCTTTATAGAGCAGACAGAACCAGGATTGGCGGGCTTCACAATCAAAGGTGTCTTGTGATCTCCAAGGATGGAGTGGGCTACCTCTGGAGCTCTCTGTCCCTAGAGGCCCCGGTGTAGAGCAATGACTTCTGGGGGTCGGAACAAGGATCAAGTGACGTCTGTAAGTGCTGAAGTGCCGAGCACAGCATCGCCCCAGGCTAGGCGTCCCGCCTGCTTTTTAACACCCTCTTTGTATTTTTGTCTGTCAAGAGTTCTACTTCTCATTGTCACAACAGAGTCATGAAGGTCACATTATATGAGGGTCAGGAGTGAATGGGTGGGCGGAATAACTCATTACCTCCCTCTCACCACAAGACTCTGCGGCTAGTCTTATGGTTTGGTAGTTTACACATAGTAAATTTTTTTTTAAATTTAACTAGAAAGGAATATGTATTTCAGGAGTAAGGTGCAGTTGGGTTAAACCTTGGCTTTATCACTAGTTTGTCATTTGTAAGTGTTTGTTTCTGTAAAATTGCAGCAGCATCACCTGCCCCACAGGTTGTGCTAAAGTCTGTGTGAGTTAGTACATGTGCGCTCTGAGCATGACAGTGCAGGCGCCTTGGAAGAGCCCAGCAAGTTTCCGTGTCTGCCTCTCCTTAGAGCAGTTACACTAACAAAATACATATCTATGCAGGATTTTTTAGAAATACAATTTGGTCGCAAAGGCTCAATGTAAAATATGAAAATGGTCGATCCAGTTAGAACGTTCATGTGGACACTTTGGATAGTTTGATGCACACCAGTTGACCATGTCCTTGAACTTGATACTCTTTTTTTTTTTTTTTGTCTTTTTAGGGCTGCACCTGCGGCATATGGAGGTTCCCAGGCTAGGGGTCTAATTGGACCTGTAGCTGCCGGTCTACGCCAGAGCCACAGCAACACGGGATCTGAGCCGCGTCTTCGACCTACACCACAGCTCATGGCAACACTGGATCCTTAACCCACTGAGCAAGGCCAGGGGTCGAACCCTCAACCTCATGGTTCCTAGTTGGATTCGTTTCCACTGCACCATGACGGGAACTCCAGAACTTGATACTCTTTTATAAACTTTATGACAGTGGTCCTTGAAGACGTCCCTGAAAGGACTTGAAAGAGTCCAGGACGGGGTTTCACAGACTTCTGAAGAGGAGAACGTTGCTGTGCGGTGCCCATGCCGACAGGAGTGTCGGGCCCTGGAGAAAAATGTGTCAAGGGTGGATCTCACACTGGCGTCCTTCCCACAAACAAAACCACTAAGGGACGCCGGGAACTTTTTGGAGGTGATGGATATGCTCATTACCTGGATTGTGACTGCGGTGATGGTAACAGACGTATCCGTGTATCCACCAAACTCCCCAAATTGTCTGCCCTAATTATGTGCAGGTTTTGGTGTATCAGTTACCCTTCACTGAAGCTTGAGGAAAAGAAGGAAAACCAAAAACAGAAGTAGGAATCAGTTGGTAAAAAAAATGATCAACATAGGTAAATTCTCCAAGACGCTATAGATCTTTCTGGAAGAATCTATAAAAATATTTATTAGGTACAAATGATTAATATTCCTGACTAGGAGTTTGTGATCCATCGTGGGTCCAGAACTACCCAGGTCTTCTCTCTATTTGACAACTCACGTGCATTGGAACTGAGGGACCACAAGCCCCAGAGAGAAGCGTGTAATTGTGAGGTAAGAGTGAAAGCCAGCTGTTATTTCTGATAATGCAGCCGAGAAGGACCCGAGCTCACGTAGGTACTGAAACAATTTAAAATGCAGGATTTGAAAAATGTCCTGTGGTGAGGGGGTGCAGGAGACAGAGCCCAAGATGAGAGGTGAGGAGGAGACGACTCCGTAAATCTGAGGAGACTTCGTGTAAAGGTGAACAAGAAATGAAGGGTGCTCCCTCCCTCCAGCCCTTTCCTGGGGATCCTGCATCTGAAGCCCTGCTGCTGAGGGGAGGGGAGGGGAGATGCTGCCGAGCAGTTCCCACACACCCGCGTGCCCAGGAAGCTGAAGCCTGAGCGACCAGTTTCTGATTTGGTCTGACCAAGCCCAGGCCAAGTGTGAAGTGATCATTCGCTGTCAGGGCCCTCAGGCCCCAGCGGAAGCAAGTGCACACCCTCCTGAGAGTCCGCCTTCGTCCAGGCATCGAAGGATCCTCCCAGCTAACACCCCCAAGAAACATCCCACTGTTAAAAGTCAGTACACATCCTGAGAAACAGATCACACACCAGAACTAGCCGAAACAGCAGATAGAAACTGACTGGCAGAGGCTGCAGATACTGGATTTATCAGACGTGGAATATAAAATAGCTGTGTTTAAGATGTTCAGTTATAAGATATAAAAATGCTCAGGCCATAAAAACCTTAAAGAATGTGAAGCCAATTTTAAGAATGTAGCCAAGAAACTTCTGGTAAGGAAGCATGTAATTTAAATGAAAGGAAATCGGCGTGTTTAATAGCTGATCAGATCTAACTAAAGAGAGACTTCCTGAGCTGGAAGATATATCTGAAAAAAAAAAAATTATCTGGAATACAGTGCAGAGCAATGAAGACGTAGAAAACCTAAGAGGCTGATAGATTTGAAGGGTAGAGTGAACATGTCTGAAATGCACATAGTCAGTTCTGAAGGGAGCAGACGGGAAAAGGGGGAGATGCTGGTTGAAAGGACTGGGCAGAACCAGTGAAGGCAGCGCTTTACAAATTTAAGTCCCGAGTCGCCAGACCGAGTAAATGAAAAGACATCTACATCCACCCAGTGTATTCAGCTCGAAAACATTGAATAGAGAGGGACATGTTAAAAAGGAAACAAGACCTTATGTTGAAAGAGCGACATACTGACCGATGACTTCCCATCAGCCGTGGTGGAATCCAGGAGATGCTACTGTATCTTTGGTGTGTTGAGAAAAAGACACCTAGAATCCTCTGCCACCTGAAATACATTTTGATTGTAAGAGCGCCCTGAAAACATTTCCCTGCAAAAACGGAGTTTACCCTTTGTGTCAGCTTTCATGATGTGTCCCCTTGGCTCGGCTGTGGCCCCAAGTTATGTAATGGGACACTAAACTAGGTGTTGCTGTGAAGGCATTTTTACATGTGTAGTTTAAATCCCTAATCATTGGACTTTAAACAAGGAAGACTATCCTAGATCATCTGGCAGGCCTGTCTGAATCAGTTAGAAGGCTCTAGAGACAGATTTTCCAGAACGAGAAGCTCCACCTGTGGATGGTTCACCCCCCCCACACACACACTTTCCTTCCTGCCTCCCTGTCTGCTGAGCCCCCGACCTGCTTCGCCAGCCCTCGTAATCACGTCAACCAGTTTTCTTGTAATACATCTCATGTACATGTGTGTGTCTGTCTGTCCATCAAATCTCCTACTGGTTCTGCTTCTCTGACTCCTACACCAACAGGAGAAGAAATCCTTAAGGAAGTACTCTAAGAAAGTACTTTAGGGAGTTCCCATCGTGGCACAGGGGAAACGAATCCGACTAGGATCCACGAGGATGCAGGTTCCAGCCCTGGCCTCACTCACTGGGTTAAGGATCCAGTGTTGCCGTAAACTGTGGGGTAGGTCACAGACGTGGCTCAGATCTGGCATTGCTGTGGCTGTGGTGTAGACTGGTGGCAGCTCTGATTTGACCCCTAGCCTGGGAATCTCCATATGCTGAGGGTGTGGCCCTAAAAAGCAAAAAAAAAAAAAAAAAAAAGGTGTACCTCAGGAGAAAGAAGCTTTTCTCAGATCCAAGATGGAAGGTCTGAGATGCAAGAAGGAAGGAAGAGCAAAATAAATGCTGAACATGTGGATTGAATTTAGCCAGTATTTACTATAGAAGACATGGAAGTTCTCCCACACATTCAAGAATCAAATGGTTTCTATTCGAATTCCAAAAAAAAATTCCTGTTTTGATTAAGGCAAAAGGAAGATACTCTTCAGTTTATTTTCTAAGGCTAGGTTAATCTTGATTCGGAAACCCAAGATGGCATGAGAAGAAAACATTAAAAGCCAGGCTCATTCATGACCACAGGTGCAAAAACTTAAACCATTTGGAGCCAGTTCTAACAAGGTGTGAAAAGGATACTGCCTCATAAGCAGGCAGCTTTTACTCCAGATATAAATGGGAGTTGCACATTAGGAAATCTACAAATATAGTAATTCACTGCATTAACTGATAACAGGAGAACAATCATCTTTTGCATTCAAAAGATGCAAAAGTGTATTTATGATAAAAGCCAAAAAGGCGTGATTAAAGATATTTTCAGTAAACATCATACTTAAAACTAAAGCTTTGCTCTGAGAAAGGTTCTGCCTCTTATCATTGGAACTACTTGCATATACAATTTAACCCCAAAAGTAGAAAGACACCAAACTGACATTTTTATCACTTTGAATGTAAAAGACAAGTTTCTTAAGACACAAAGAAATACCTGAATAAATTTGACTTCATTGAAATTAGGAACTCTTGGCCATCAGAAGACTCCATACTTGGAATACCCAAGAACCCAAAAGTTTAGAATCCAGAATACTGGACTTGCCATCGTGGCTCAGTGGAAACAAATCTGTTAGTATCCATTGAGGGCGCAGGTTTGATCCCTGACCTCGCTCAGTGGGTTAAGGATCCAGCCGTGAGCTGAGTTGTAGGTCGCAGATGCAGCTAGGATCTGGCGTTGCTATGGCTGTGGTGGAGGCCAGTGGCTACAGCTCCAATTTGACCCCTAGCCTAGGAACCTCCATGTACTACAGGCGTGGCCCTAAAAAGCAAAAAAAAAAAAAAAGAAAGAAAGAAAGAAAAAAGAATTCAGAATGTTAAAAAGAAAACCAGATTACATCCAATATAATTGTGCAGAAGACATGAAAAAGCACATGCAAATGCAGAAACCTGCATGGCTGGTGAAGATACACATGAGGCTCAGCCTCATCTGTAATCAGAGAACATCAAATAAACACAGTGAAGTACCACATCTCACTCACCGCATTGGTCCAGTGTAAAAACCCCCAAAGATCATAGGTTTGGGTGGAGGCTCCATGGAGCAGAGAGGCAGGTATCAGCTTTTGCTAGGGATGCCTCTTTGCACAGCTTGTGAAGAAACCACTTTGGTGCTGCGACTTAACCATGCAAATTTCTTATGACCCAGCAGTTTCACTCCAAATTGTGCACAAAAAGTCATTTCCTAAAATTACTACTCACAGCAAAATACTGGTGGTAATCTCAGATGTTTATTGGTATTAAAATGATTAAATTGTTCCGTTCATACCATAGAGCAGCTACACAGCAGGGAGATGAATGGGCTGTAGCAACACTGGGTGTGAATGAATTAAGTGGAAGGAACACGTCCCTAAAGAATGGATATGATGAGTCCTCTTATATAATGTTCAACTACGTACTATTTAGGGAAGCATTTATGTGATAAAGCTAAAGACAGAAAGGAAAGGGTAAGCCGAAGGGATTCTGATCTTTTCTGTGGCGAGAGAGCAGCACACAGAGAGGGGACATTCTGGTTGTCGGCTTTGTTGTTGTTTAAGCTATTTAAGTACTTAAGTTATTGTTTAAATTCTTTATTGTATAAAATACATTCTTTGCTGTCTCTGGATTCACCAGTATGAGGCTGTGTTTCACTGACAGCTGAGTTCCTCTCCTCTGTGGCCTCAGTGTCTGCATCTGTAATGTGAGTTAGACTCAGAGGTCACTGAGCTGGAGATACCTTTCGGCTCGAACACTCCATGACGTCGTGAAATAAACACAGCCTGGATGGGTGATAGTAACTTCCATTTGGGTAAATTCCTCTTTAGATAATGGATTTGGAAGGAATCCCAGAGACCACGTCTTACATCCACAGCCCTGACGCCACCATCTTTTAGCTGCAGCTTTGCAAACATTTAAGCCATTATTTTTAGGTCTCCAACTTTTATCTCGTATTCCACTAACATGATAAAGGAAATTGTTTTTCTTATTATTGTTTGTTATTAAGGCCCCTGGCACTAAAGGTGTTCTGCTCATTTCACCATACATTTTCTGGGGCTGGACTCGGTGTGGGGGTCCGAGAGCCTCATCTGGAGCCACGACCCTGAGGGATCCCTGTGAACACAGCCCTCTGGGAGCTGGCAGCCTGGGGTACCGTTAAGAGCTCAAATATATTACAGTAGGCCCGTGTTTTTCCCAAGACAGTTCTGCTTGTCCGTGTTCTGACTTTATCAGGGAGGGAGTGTCTTTTCACGGAGTCCCAGTCGTGTCACCACAGCTGTCCTTTGTGCTGCAGTGTCTCCTTTGTCTTCCCAGCCGTGGGGACAAAGAAGACCGTCTTGGCTGGGTGCTGCTTTATTGGCATGTTGACCGCGGGTGCTGCAGTACCCTTGTTTCTTTTCATCTGTGCACAGAGTGGAGGCCCCGCTGCACCCCCTCATTGGGAACGAGTTCAGCCTGTTGCCTCCACCAGAAGTTAGGAGCTCTCATTTCTCAAGCCTTCACCACCCGGTTTCTTGTTGGTGCTATGTGCTGTTGATTCTCCTTTCTGAATATTCAGTCTCTTCTCTCCAATTTCAGTGTCAGTGACTTGTGTTGGGTAGCAGCTTTCTGTTCTTTCATTTAGCTCCTCCCCACTTTCAAGCCATGCTCTGTTTAACTTTGGCAGTGCTCTTTCTGAAAAGCAAACCTTGTATCTTTCTCCTTATGTTTAAGTTGAAGTTCAGACCCCAGCCCAGCACACAAAGCTCTTCATCTTCTGGCTTTTATGTCTCTAATCCGATCTCTCATACTTCTCCAAATACCCTTACTGTAGCCACCCTGGATGGTTTGCGCTTAGGTCTCCGAAAATAGTTTCACGTCTTTATGTTTCTGACTTGAATTGTATTGGGACTTATCAAATAGCGAGAGAGTAAATGATGGTAATTATTAATAAAATAGCGTTTATTGAATACTGACCTTTTGCTGGGTACTGTTTGAATGCTTTATCAAATCTAGTTTAACCTTCACAGTAACTGTATCATCACATACGTTATTACCGCCGCTTTGCAGGTGATAAGTCCAGACCACGGGGGGGGTTTAACAACTTGCTGAGAGTGTCCACAGGACAGTACGTGGCGGAATTAGGATTTGAATCCAAGAAGCCACTGAGATTTATTGTGCCTCCAGGAATTAGTGGAAAAGTCCTTGCCTTTTAGCATTTTGGGTTTGCACCATATAGTATTTGTTGGTTTGTTTGGCTCTTTTTTGAGGTGTAGGCTCTGTAAAGACAAGGATCATTTTTAAAGTGGTTTTGCATCCTCATATCTAGCATACAATATAATACACACTTAATATTGTTAAAGAAATCAAATAAAAGCTATTGAGTGGCTTCCATGATAAGGAGTAGGTGGTTTTTTTGTTCGTTCGTTTGTTTTGTCTTTTCTAGGTCTGCACCCGTGGCATATGGAGGTTCCTAGGCTAGGGGTCTAATCAGAGCTGTAGCAGCTGGCCTTCACCACAGCCACAGCACCACCAGATCCAAGCTGCATCTGCGACCTACACCACAGCTTAGGGCAACGCCAGATCCTTAACCCACTGAGCGAGGCCAGGATCAAACCCACAACCTCATGGTTCCTAGTTGGATTCGTTTCCACTGCTCCACAGTGGGAACTCCGGGAAAACGTTTTTATGATTTGGGTAGACAAAGAACTTGTAGAACTGAATATAATGGAGCTCATTTGGGAAAGTCCAGAAACTGTAGGAGTCAAGTGTTTCTGCATTTTGCATTGAGTGGCGTCTATCGGTTTAAATCTGGAGTCACCTAATGGTTGAGTGTGTAAAAGTGAAAATTCTGTGAGAGCCTCAGCACTCCGTATTTTGCACTGCGACCCATTTTCTCGGACTTAATAAAGTGTTGGATAAAAAGAGTGGGTCAAAAGGCAAATGTTTTCCTTTTATGATAGCTAGGGATTTTAGAGAGCTTTTAATGTAAATAATAAATCCTTATACATTTCCACATTTTCCTATTAATCTTTGTTGAAAGATGCATGATAGTTATTTATGGGATGTCAGCTATAGCTAAGATCAACACACAAGTTGCTAGTACTAAAAATTCAACAGCTTTGGGAGTATTAGGAAATATTTGATATATGAACGGATGGGAGAAGGTCATTGTATTAAGCACATGAAAAGAATAAAAATAAAGTGTGACACAGGGAAGATACGGATACTTACTGGTGGAAGGCAGGAATGTCCACGGAGAACTTACTCAGACGAGGAATACATTTTTTTCAACATCCTTTGTTAACTGATTTCAAGTAGTATCCTAAACAGCATTTGAAAAAATTTTTATTGTAGTTGATTTACAGTGTTCTGTCAGTTTCTCTCAATGGCATTTTTCTAACTGTTTGCATCAGATTTATCTAGAAAGTCTATTAAGGATGCATATTCTTGAGTCTCACCATCGAGATTTTTGATTTAGGCGGCCTGGATTAAAACCCAGAAATGTGAGAGTTCCTGTTGTGGCTCAGCAGAAACGAACCCAACTGATATCCGTGAGGATGTGGGTTTGATCCCTAGCCTCACTTAGTGGGTTAAGGATCTGACATTGCTGTGAGCTGCAGCATAGGTCGCAGACCCAGCTTGGATCTGGTGTTGCTGTGGCTGTGGTGTAGGCCAACAGCTGTAGATCGAATTCAACTCCTAGACTGGGAACTTCCCTATGCCACAAGTGCAGCCTTAAAAAGCAAAAAAACAAAACAAAAAAACAACGTCCCCCGAAATGTACATTATAATGAAATACTATAAAATATGTACACTAAAATGTTAGGAACACTCATCTAAGTATTCTTCTTTATGCTCACACACCACAGTATCACCGGAGGGTTTGCTACATGTTTGGAGGTGTTCTGGGCACTGGGACGTCCTGGGGAGCAAAGCAGAAAAGAATGTCTGACGTGAATTTTGTTATTTCTCGTGGGAGGGAGACTGGCAGTCAGTTATAAATTATGTAGACCCTCCGAAGGGGGTAAGCACTCTGGAAAAGTGTATGGAACAGACTGCCGTGTCAGGGCGGGACCGCGAATCACAGTAGCATCGTCAGGTAGGTTTCGTGGCCAGTGTGGCATTTGAGCCAACTTCCTGTAGGTGGTCGAAGGTGGAAGCAGGAGAAGGTGTAGCGGGGTGGAGCGATGACGGCGCCGAACTGGTCTGGGGAAGACCCGGGCACTGGCCAGACTGCGGATGGATGCGAAGATAAAGTCAAGGGGTGTCCTGAAAGGTTTTAGTATGAAGTGTAAGCACGAGAGGAACCAGGATGACCCATGATTCCTCATCCGAGAAACTGGTAGGATGTCAACCTCATTCTGCTGAAATGGGGGAGATTGTAGGCAGGAGAACTTTGGTGGGAAGCACAAGAGTTCAGTTTGGGGCCTGTGAAGTTTGAGATGTCTGTTAGAAAGGCATCGATTAGGCAAATGGATAAAGGGACAGAGGTGAAAATTGGACCCGAGATGTCCGTTGGGAGCCATCAGTGTGTAGACAGTGGTTAAAGCTGCTAGACTGAGGCCAGGTGAGGGTACCAGAGGGGCAAGTACAAACAGGAAGGTCAGGGGGTCCAGGGACCTGGAAGAGGGAGCAGGGGGCGGCAGCAGGGAGGCAGACAGGGAGCGAGCCCCCTGCAGGGCAGGAGAGCATGCAGGGCGGTGAGCTGCTTTGGGGCCGGGTAGAGAAGGATGCCGTCGAGGACACCAGCTGTCGTGCCTGTGACAGGTTGATTCCAGTCAGCGCTTGGAGTTGACCACTGGCTGTGTTAACCAGGAGGAGCTCCACTGGGGAGTAGGGAGGACGGAGACTAAGTCCTGACGGCTCTCGAGCTTTCCAGGAAAGGGGAGCACAGAAAGGGGCAGAGCTAGAGAAGAAACGGGGTCAGGCACAGGGGCAGACGCGTTGGAGAAAGACCAGGCTGTTTGGGTTGAGGAGGGGGAAGCTGCGGAGGGGCTGGTGTCCACAGGGCGCACGGGTGCTCCCGGCACAGCAGGAAGAGAGACAGAGGAGCGGAGGGGGTGGGCGCACACCCCCAGCTCATGGAACTGCCCTTTTCGGCACTTCAGGTTTTTTCCCCAGGGAGATGAGGAGCAGGTCATCGGCTGAGAGAGGATGGGGTGGGGTGAGTAGGTCAAGGTCAGAGAAGACGTGAAGTCGATGGAGAGCACATGGACCAGAGGAGGCGGCGGTGGCGCGCAGCGCTGGCGCAGAGATCGCAGACGGCGAGCCCGAGCTCAGCCCCAGTGCTGCTTGGCTCTTCATCGGGCCTGCTCTGCTGGTTGCGGGCACCTGCTCTGCGTACCTTTCGTGACCCCATTTGCTTTTCCGGGGTCCTCTGCTCCCCTCCACCTCGGGCTCCCTCCTGCCTCTCGATCTGAGCTCAGATGTTGTCTTCATCACAGTCTCTACCCTTGACCACACTACTGACAAGGGAAACTCCCTTGCCCCGCACGCCTGCCGGCATCTAAGTGATACTGGTTTAGTTTCCAGCACTCCTCCGCTTCTAACATATTTCATAATCTATGACATGTCTGATTTCATGCTCTCTGTTGCCCCCCACCCCCAAGCTAGATGTTTAAACACTATGAAGACTTAAATTGTTATCCGTTTTGTTCATTTCCGTTTTCAGGCATCTTGAAAAGGGCCTGATGTATCGTAAACATTTAATTAATTTTTTTTTTATTTCCCCAGTACATTTTTTTTCCTACTGTACAGCATGGTGACCCAGTTCCACATACATGTATACATTCTTTTTTCTCGCATCATCACGAATGAATTTCTTGTCTGGCGGTCATCAAATTCAAAAGACTTAACTCTGCTGCAGTTGCTTAATGCCTGCTGATATATCCGGGAAGGATTGTTGTTGTCCCTTTAAGTTGTTAGTTGTAATAATGAATTGCACCAAGTGGGCTTTTTATACCCTTCCAAGTGTTTTCCTGTGACTATACTGTGATAGTCTAGTCTAGTATGTATGTAGCCATACAGTTAACCAGCCCTCGAAGTGGACTACAAATAACAATTTATTCCTGTTCCTTCACCTACTTTATTCTCTTGGTTTAAGCTTTAAGCTGACCTACCTTTTTCCCTCTTGTTATAGCAGTTTGTGTTTATTTATAGCCCCTAACTGAATGCCTGGCATTTAGCAAATATCTGCAAGTATCTGTTGATTTAATTTATTCTAACACTTTAGTACTAGTTTTCACTGACCTGTCAAGGTTTCCTGAGCCTTTATAAGCAAAAAAATATTTAAATTAGACCACCTATTTTTTTAGCCCAAAGCATTATATAGAAAGGCGATATTAAAGAGCCCTATGAAATTAATAGAATTTAAAAAGGGATTTTTTTTTTTTACTGTATTTAAAATTGTCTTTAAATTTCTAAGGATTTTTGATTTATTAAAAAATGTCTTTTTCTCTAGCTCTCAAGACTTTCTTAGGTATCTTTGTGCCTAAGAAGGGCGTCTGATATGAGGAAAATTTTTGAGACATGGTCACTTTTCCTTCAGGCTAAAAAGGGGTTTGTGTGGATTTGTTTGCTGCTTTGCTTCGGTAACAAGACTGTTTGTTGGCACCAAAAACAGCATCCCTTTCCCGTTTCCCCTGCTTGGTAGAGATGTGCTCCCTGGGCTCCCTCTCCCCGGAACAGTCTTTTCATGAGCTTTAAAAAAAAAAAATCAAAATATTTCTTTTAAAATGATATAAGAATCTTACAATTTAATTCTTGTCATCCTCAGAGGTTTGATGGATTGCTTGCAGTTAAGTATTTATAGAACATATGTCTAGACCACTGAAGTCATTAGAACAAAGATTAATACCATAACATCTTTTGTTTTTTTGTTTTTGGTTTGTAGGGCTGCACCGGCAGCATATGGAAGTTCCCAGGCTAGGGGTTGAATTGGAGCTACAGCTGCTGGCTTACCCCACAGCCCCAGCAACACCAGATCCTTAATCTGCTGAGCGAGGCCAGGGATCGAACCCACATCCTCGTGTATACCAGTTGAGTTTGTTACTTCTGGAGCCATGATGGGAACTCCCTGTTTTGAATTTTTAGATGAAGTGCCAGAAATGTGCTGGCCAGTAGAAAATTAAAGAATTGTGAAAAACACACTGCTTATCCCTCAGAGGAAATATACATTCCCTCTGCTTTACTGGCCATCTACTTGAGTTTAACCTGTGCATCTGATCTGAACATATATTTTATATTTCTTTGTAAAGAAGCTAGCCACTGGAGTTCCCCTCGTGGCTCAGTGGTTAACAAATCTGACTAGGAACCATGAGGTTGCGGATTTGATCCCTGGGCTTGCTCAGTGGGTTAAAGATCTGGCGTTACTATGAGCTGTGGTGTAGGTCGCAGATGCAGCTCGGATCCCGCGTTAAGGTGGCTGTGGAGTAGGCCGGCAGCTGTAGCTCCTATTAGACCCCTAGCCTGGGAACTTCCATATGCCACAGGAGCAGCCCTAGAAAAGGCAAAAAGATCAAAAAAAAAAAAAAAAAAAGCTAGCCATCAAGTCTGTTCTGTATATTTTATTGCATTTTAAAACATGCAGTTTATATTTAATTGCCTTTTAAAAATTGAAGGGTCAAATGTTCATTTCCATTTAAGAATATTGGAGTTCCTGTCATGGCGCAGTGGTTAAGTGGTTAACGAATCCGACTAGGAACCATGAGGTTGAGGGTTCGGTCCCTGCCCTTGCTCAGTGGGTTAGGGATCCGGCGTTGCCGTGAGCTGTGGTGTAGGTTGCAGATGCGGCTCGGATCCCGCGTTGCTGTGGCTCTGGTGTAGGCTGGTGGCTACAGCTCTGATTAGACCCCTAGCCTGGGAACCTCCATATGCCACGGGAGCGGCCCAAGAAATAGCAAAAAGACAAAAAAAAAAAAAAGAATATTGCTTACCAAAGTGTATTTACAACAGCAGACGATTTCTTTAGATTGATTCTATTTCCCATTAAGATGATTATTTGAAGATAAAAATGCTTTGGAAAACCTTAGCACCATCAGAATTAAAGAGTCATCAGGAAGCAGTTTTGCTGCTTAATTACATTTCTCTTGTAACCTGTTACACCACTTTCAAATCATGTCATGAGGATTAACAAAATCTAGTTTTTGCAGTTGTTGATGATTTAGAGGGGATAATATTACTGTTCTGGAGAAGTCTATTTATTCTTACTACATACATTTTACCTGCTTATAGTTAAATTATGGAATCTATACTATGGAATTATGTCTGTGCATGTTTTTGAGATTTCTCGGTATACATTTTGGTGTGATTGTTTAGCAGGTTTAATTCTAGGTTTTAATTTTAATTTTTGGAATAAAAACCAAAACCTAAAGTTTTATGTAAAAAGCATCATCTTAAAGCATCCTCATAAACTCCTCCAAAAGTCTACTTGCAGCCCAGTTTTATCTTACATCTGTAATACTTTCATTGTTGTTTTCAGTGTCCCTTGTCATTACTTGCCATGCCAAGCTAAATCTTCCAAAACTTGTCTTCCAATTACCTAAAGATACATGTTTACTCAGTGATGTGGGAAGCGACAGGTTACAGCACATAACTACTCATTGCTTTTTCTAGCAGGTAATACTGTTTAGTTCACCATTATTTCTAGGCAACCATAGCTAAAAATGAACTTAATCTTTTTCACTTACTCCGCAGCACTCTAGCTGTTAGAGTGGTGTGACCACGAACCAGTCCTTCTTGGGGCGGTGAGGGGGAGCCGTTACTGAATCAGAAATGTAAAAAGGAGTTTAGAGAACTGTTACCTTCCACATTCCTCTCCATTAGTACCACCTCTCAGCTATTCCTGGGTGTCTGTGTTGTTACGTGTGTATTTGTAGTGTATGGGGGGGGGGGCGGGTTGCACAGAATCAATCTTTTAAGAACCAACATTTTCATTAAGTACCTACGTTGATAAGTGTCAGTCACAGACAGGATTGTTTGCAAAGTCAGTGATAACACGTGGCCTTTTACCAAGTGATTCATCTCTATTGGCTCAGATCACTCGTTTAGCAACACAGAGAAGTTCTTCATGCTCAGAAACGCATAATCAGTAAATAGTTTTGGGATTTATCTCTTTCTAGACTTGAACTGTTCCACTCAAACTGAAATGGATGGATTATTTCCAGTAAACACAAAAATGAAAACCTTTTAAAAAGTCTTGTAGTCTTAATCTTTTAAGGCAAATTAAGTCCTTTAAAAGGATGTCTTCATTCGTTCCATTTGTCAGTAATGTGTTACTTTAAGGTTGTCATTTTGCTTCACTTTATTTTTTCAAAATCCGTCAAATTAGACCACTTTCAGTTAGATTTATAATTCTGTGGGGAAAATGTGTGCAAGTCACATTTTGCAAACATTTTAAACTGCTTTGTTTTCAAATTAACCACTTACTGTACGGAGCAAAGATACCCACTATTGTAAGAGACTATCTTATATCTCAAGACAGAATGAAATGAATCACTCCATACGCTATAGTTATTGAGCTTTAAAGCCAAGTGAAGTCTGTGTCTTTCAGCATCACTTCAGTGTACTTGGTCTCTCAGCAAACATTCGCTTCCAGGTGTGGTAGGCATCCTGCCAGGTATTGAAGCCACGTAGGTGAGGGGCTGTGACCCTCACTCGGGAAGCCCAGGAGGTGACAGAGATGGAGAGGGTGGTTGTGGGGAAAGTGGACTTGATTCCTTAACATGTATTCCATGCCCTCCGTAGGAGTCCTTCACACTGTTTTAATTGCCTCTCACAAAACCCCATACGGTATTTACCCCTTTTATTTATTTCCATTTTACAGAAGGGGAAACAGAATCTCAGGGAAGGCAAGTTGCCCAAGGCAGTGATGCTCATAAGCGGCATGAGCTTGACTTTCAGAAAACTCCATGTTCGCTTTCACGTGTATTGTCAGAACCTCCTCCCTGCCGGCTAGTCCATCGTCCTCGTCCTCAGAGAGTTCTCATTTGGATGAGAGCAACACATACCCTAATAAAAAAAGCCATGACTATATCCTTTTCGGCTATGTCTCTTTAAACCCATTTGACTGTATTTTTGGTCAAAACCATCCACTGGCAGTAGTGTAGTTAAACCACACTTTGGACAGGCGTCTGTTGATTCATTCGCCATGCTTTCTTAATTTTTGTCTGGAAGAGATTTCTGTCTCAGCCTCTTGTAATGGATGTGCCTTCCTGCTGTTCATTATCCCAGGCTGCTGCCCGTGGGACAGCACCGGCCTCTCAGCTCCCCTCAGCTGGTTTTGTCCATTCACCATTTAAACCGAAAACTAGGGCAGACTGTGAGAATTTTCTTGAAGTCAAGCTTATTGTAATGTAACTAAACTTTAAGTTTCCAGGGAGAGAAGACAGTGGCCAGGATTAATTAATTCCAGGTGAAAATGAACAGTTTATGTTAATCCCCAAATCTTCAAGTCCGCCCTTCCGACCTCATCTAAGTCTTTTTTACAAACTCCTTTGCCTCTTTCTTATGCAGGAGACCTTAGACATTTCACTGTCACGATGAGCGGAGGAACCTTAAAACCAGATTTCTCATCATCCGAGATACTAGTGTCAGATGCCAGAGGTTAACGCTATAAAACTCATCGAGTGCCAGTCACACGTACGTGTGCAGACATGGCATCAGAGGAGGCCAGCACAGTAGTTGCCAGAGGGTATTTTTCAAACCCCAAGATCCTGATGTGCTGGGTGTGTAGGAACAGGTGGAAGTGGGACAAAACAGACGACGCAGGATGCTCTCTATGTGGTCTGCTCTGAGGAGGCTTTCCAGGCACTTTTGACACCATCTCTTTCCCACCCGGGTCTCTTTGAGGATTGTTGCAAAGTATTGTTTAAAAGAACCTCATGCCAGTCAGGTCACTGTGTGTTCGCCTGAACTACAACTACACTCACGTTCATAACCATGATTCTGATCATTCAGTCCATACATATGCCGGGAATTGGGAAGGTTGTTACTTATTTTATTGTTACATGGTTAGAATTATCTGGTGCTCTGTTATGCATTAGGACGTACTAGCTTCGAGGACGAATGTTTTACTGGATGAAGTTAATATTAATCTCAAAAATGTTACTAACATCTCTTGGACATTCAGTGTGTCAGACACTGTGCTGATAAGCCTGTGTTCTTTTCACTTAAGTTTGTAGCAATGCCAGGAGGCAGATACTGAGAAAACTGAGGCCTGGGGTGTGTGTGTAGGGGGGGACACAGCTTCAGGGGCCCAGGGGCGCCTGACACACGCCTCCTGCAGACCCTCAGCGGAGGTGGTGCTTCCAGCAGCCTGTCAAGAGCCTGTGACCCTCACCACCACGCTGTTTTATTTCCTGCTAATAAGGAAGTCAGTCCGGGCTGTACATTTGTCATTTAACTAATTAGCTGCTGTTTATGGAGCACCTGCTATTTCCATGGTTTGAGAATTTCCGGGTCATGTATATACACATATATGTATGTAATTGGTATGGGTTAATGTTAATATTATATTTTTGTTAATATTATATTTTGTTAATATTTAACATTAATATTATATTTCTGTTAATATTTTTGGCGTAAGTAAAAATGTAAGAGGTCAATGAAAATTAACATATTTGACACTTTTTAATTTCAGTTCATTGATGGTCGACTGGCAAAACTAAATGCAGGAAGGGGCTTCTCGGACATCTTTGAAGAAGAGATCACTTCAGGTGGCTTTTGTGGAGGTAAGAACCATTTCCAGTATGATTATCCATTTTCTGAACAGCAGTTATCTTGATTTTTGTATTTATGACTGATGTAATCTATAAAGACCTATTTTCTCCCAAACCTCTAATGTCTTAATCACCTTCTTTTCATCTTGTAGGAACTGTGATGTTAATATACTTGGACTGGTGTTATTCTAGGCGTTAAGATGATCTCATGGGTTGGTAGTGGTTTGCGTGGATAATCTCTGAATATTACCAGATCAGTAATACACAATCCGTCTGTATCTTACAGCCTTTCCTCCTGACTGCTTTTCTCAGCTAGAAAACTGCCAGTGATGGCTACCGTTAAGAATGAATAAACTGCGATTATGGTCGATGTTAGTAGATTGTAACGTAATCCAAAAAGAAAGATTTGAACACCACAGCTGCTTCTACATTTTTAAGTAAGAGTATCATTATAGAAGTATACCTTATTTTTTTGCTTTGCAGACCACTGCAGCATTAGGAAAAGACTTCACTTTACCGTCCCCCGCGCATACACTGGTCACTATGATAAGCACACACTAAAAACAGTGGAAAGAGGCATATTATTTTTGTGTGACAATCAGGTGATATCCCATTTTTATTTCATAGAATTGCTATAGCATAATTAAGCAGCTGCGTTGTTTGCAATGTAAATAATTCAAACAATGCTACAGTATCTAGGCAGCTAATGACTTACAGACTGATACTTTGTGCATGATATATAGCCCTGGCTCCTGCAGAGAGTTTTGCTTGAGACCTTGAAATACTCTTCTTCATTCTTTCAGCCAGTATTTGCTGATTGTTTCCCTCGTACTAGGTGCTATTCTAGATTTGAGGTGAACTAAACAAATAAAAATCCCTGGTATGTTCATTTCACCTCGTATAAGAGTAATTCTTTCCACTTACCTGCAGGTTTAATTTGGGGGGAAAAAGTCTTTGGTCTGTGTGTAAATAAATAGTTGCTAGAATTGAGAAAGGCCGAAAGAGAATACTAAGCATTCCCCTACACATTTCCCCGAATTTAATTTTATTCTTAAATAAGATTTATTTTTGTACCACAAAAATGTGAAAACCATTGAGATAATTTGTTCATTAAAAGGGAGACAGATGAACTGAGCAGCTGAGGGCCTTCCTCTGATGTAAGTGTAGCATTTCATTGAAGCGTTCAGTTTTGGGAAAAACTCGGTTTCCTTGATTCAGCACATAAGCTGAATGTGAAACCATTCAGCTCCTGCTGTTCTCAGCTCATGGGGAAAACTTTAGCTTCAGTGGAACTTTGGTGTTACAGTAAGCCTTTTTTCAACTCAGACGTGCAAAATGTTGTCAACTCCTGGACAAAGTGCTTGAGGCACCTATTCCGTATTTATATAACTGCTGTCTCATTATCTTCATGACCCATGGGGTTGGTGTCTTAGATGGAATTGAGGATGACATGGTGTGACAGTAATGGGGTGGCATAGGATCCATTTGTACCATCACATTCTGTAGTCGTAACCACTGGTCCACAGACCTCTGAAATAGAGTAGAGTGTAGGTAGCTTTTCTGTTGGGTGACCAGATTTTTCAGGGGAAGGTCTTACTGTTTAAAAAAGAATAGACGAATACTTAGCAGCAGTTAGCTTCTGGCTTAGAGACCGCTGCCTTCTCAGTACACCTTTATCCCAACCTCTTCGTTTTCTTTCTTAAAATGAAAAAAGGTTTTCAAAACTCTTACTATAATGTGGGGGAGCCAGTACTGATCCATGAGGAAAGCATCATCATCCAACAGGTGTTACTTTCCGTAGCTCCAGTAAGAAAGTACATCAGAAAGTTATGCCTGGCTGTCACGTGTCATTTTTTTAAATTAGTATATTTTAGGTTACTCTCTTAGTGATACCTACAGATTCTTCTAGGAAAAAAAGCAGAATCATCAGGATTTGAAATGAAAAAAATGAATAGTCTAATAAAAAGTAGCAGTGTGTGTTCTTGCTAATGAGATATCTGTATGTACAGTTCCAAAAATGGTTCCCAGAAGCCAGGCCCAGACATTGTCATCCAGACCACATTTGTGAGAAAGGATAGGTCCGTGAAACCAACCTGTTCTTCGGAGAAGAAACTGCTATAACTTCTCTCATAGTTACAGTAAACATTTGATAAGTGCTCCTACTTACTGAACGTTAATATGTGGTAGATTTTGTAAGAGCTACTATTATCTCACTCAACCCTCCCAGTGCCCATGAGGGGCTTTGAGTGGCCTTAATTTTTTTTTTTTTTTTGTCTTCTTAGGGCCGCACCCGAGGCATGTGGACGTTCCCAGGCTAGGGGTGGAATTGGAGCTGTAGCCACTAGCCTACACCACAGCCACAGCAACCAACACAGGTTCCAAGCCGCCTCTGCAACCTCACAGCAACGCCGGATCCTTAACCCACTGAGTGAGGCCAGGGATCGGACCCGCATCCTCATGGTTCCTAATTCGGTTCACTAACCACTGAGCCACAATGGGAACTCCGAGTGGCCTTGTTTTTATGAGGGTGCTCCCCTCAGTAATTTGCTCAAGGTCGCCCAGCGGTAGTGGCAGTGACCATGTGACCCAAGGGCTTCAGAGCTCCTGCCGTAAGAACTCAGACACAGCACCTCCCTAGGGTAGGAGGTCTTCTTAATTACAAGACCTTCAGCAAACAAGCGTCATCCTCAAGCCTTCTCTGCACAGATTGGATGGAAGCAAAATTCCTGTCTCTTTTGAATATCCTTTGAAGACGTTTTCTGCCTGAAACCCTCGGAAAGACCACTGGAGGAGAAGTCAGCATTCTCTGAAGCCGAAGGAAAATTACATCCCTTTAAGCAACAGTAACTAGGAAATCTTAGACATGCATTTAATTTCTCTCCTTTCTGTGTCACCGCAGTGGCGGTTTATCCACTGTTTTTGTTGCTGACATGCCTGGTGAGGATAAAATGAATATGAGTGTGACGGGGCTTTATAATTCTTGTGGCTCTGACCAAACGACAGTGCCGGACAGCCATAGAACATCTGGACTCGCGCTGAGTCTGGAACCGTGGTTAACAGCTGGGAGTGCACGCAGATTTTCCCCTGAGCCCCCGTGGTCAGAACCGTTGTAGAAATCCACCTTGCTTCCGACTCCCTTCATGGGGCCCTTGTCCAACATTCAGCCTTAACCTAAGGGGAAGGTAGGAATGTCGGGAAGGGTGCAAAGGGGAGAGTGTCATAGCGGCCAAAGGCCCCAAAAGAATGTCAGTAGGACCAAGGGTACAGTTAGACAAACGCAAATAAATATTGGTCTGTGGAAAAGCTGCTAAGGAATATTAAGTAGTTAAGATTTTTTTCCCTGTAATTTTTGAAAAATTGATTTACAGTATTAGTTTCAGGGATATAGCATAGTGGTTTGATATTTTTATAGATTCTACTCCATTTAAAGTTATTGGCTGTATTCCCTAGGCTGTATGTTACATCCTTGTGTTTCATTTATTTTATACCTAGTGGTTTATACCTGTATTATTATTTTCATTTAAAATAAAACCAGCAGTTCCCATTGTGGCTCAGTGATTAACGAACCCAACTAATATCCATGAGGATGCAGGTGCAATCCCTGGCCTCGCTCAGTAGGCTAAGGATCCAGTGTTGCCGTGAGCTGTGGTGTAGGTTGCAGATGTGGCTCGGATCCCGAGTTGCTGTGGCTCTGGCGTAGACTGGCAGATACAGCTCCTATTAGACCCCTAGCCTGGGAACAAAAAAATAAATAAATAAAAGTAGTTATTAAAAATCCTTGTTATCTTAACTTTAAAAAAGGAGAAATGTTTTTCAGATTGATTTTATATAAAAGTATGTGGTTACTCTCCATGAATAGCATTGGTTCCTTCATTAGTTTCCCAGCATAACCTGATCAGTTTTGTATTTATTAATTCCGTTTCATTTTTTAACCCAAGAAATTGGAAGGGGTGGTAGGTAGTCATTTGTTTTAGTGGCATTTTTCTGGCCTCACTGAGCAGTTTGGACCAATTTACATTTTTTGATAAGTAACTGCAGATTACTGGAATGTAAACAATACATTTGAAGAGAAAGTTTTTGCACAAGTGAGAAACAGATATTTTGTCCTTGAACGTGAGAAAATCACTTGTTTGGTTAACAAGAACAAAGTTAAAGATTTCCTCAATGATGCTTATTATTTCCAAAATCCACTTACTTTAAAAGAAAGACTGAGGGTTTTTTTGTTTTGTTGTTTTGTTTTGTTTGGCATTACATTTATTTTTGAGAAGAAAAACAGTCTTTTAAGAAA
The DNA here is from genome assembly GCF_016906955.1 of Phacochoerus africanus. Taxonomy (NCBI): domain Eukaryota; kingdom Metazoa; phylum Chordata; class Mammalia; order Artiodactyla; family Suidae; genus Phacochoerus; species Phacochoerus africanus. The sequence goes on along the minus strand of NC_062555.1, from coordinate 25,946,491 downwards.
ACGTATTATCAGAGAATAATGTGCTCATCTCATAAATTTTGTGGAAGTAAGAGCCTTCCGTCTTAAAAGCACTAGAGTTTAAAGAGACAGCCTTTAAAAAAATGTTTTTAACAGGAATTTACCTACATTGTACCATTGTTTTCCTATTATCTGAAATTCTTTGTTCAGGGGCTTCTGTTTGCCACTCTCCCACTCTAATTCCACATTATTATTGGTGATTCTTGTATCAGCGGTGTCTCCTCGGGGTGTCAGCTCTGAGCGGCCCCCTTTCCTTTCTAAGCAACCGCTTTGAAGTGGTACAGAGGGAATCTCCATCTCTGTGTAACTTCAGCTTTAACGTGTTGTATTTAGCAATCTTTGGAGTTGAAGGACTAATGAACCAAGAATTAAAATGCCGGGATTCTTGTTCTTTCTCAATTGCTGTAGTTGTGAACTTGGGCAGAGAGTCACCTCCGAACCTCAGTTTCCTCATTTGGGAGGCCAGCCACGAGAACAAGTAACCCCGATGGGCTGCTGTCATGTGCTAGGCATCCTACTAAACGCTGCAGCAGCCAGGTGAAGGACCTGGTTCCTGAGGACAGGGTGGGCCTGAGCCACAGAATCGCCGGACTCCAGCGCCCACTTCCCTCTCATCAGCTCCCCTGCCCACACGACCTGCTTTCCCTGTTTCAGAGCAGAAAGACACAGCGCAAGTCACGTAACGTAGATTATCGCAGAATACTGGGTAGAGTTCCCTGTGCTATGGGCCAGGTTCCGCTAGCCAGGCTAGCCAGTTGTTCCGTAGACCACACCCCCGGGCCATCCCTCCCTACGCCCCCCTCCCACCTGTCCCCTTTGGTAACCATAAGTTTTTCAAAGTCTTTGAGTCTGTTTCTGTTCTGCAAATAAGTTCATTTTTATCCTTTTTTTAGATTCCACATATAGGTGATATCATATGATGTTTATCTTCCACTGTCTAACTTCACTAGTCATAATAGTTTCCAGTTCTACCATGTTGCTGCAAATGGCGTTATTTCATTCTTTTTTATGGGCGTTTAATATTCCATTGTATATATGTACCACATCTTCTCTATCTATTCCTCTGTGGATGGACATTTCGTTGCTTCCGTGTCTTGGCTGTTGTCAATAGTGCTGCAGTGAACATTGGGGTGCATGTATCTTTTCAAATTTTGGTTTTCTCTGGATAAATATATGTATGGCTAGGTCCCTTTGTTGTACAGCAGAAATTATCACAGCCTTGTGAATTAAGTCTACTGCAATAAAACTTAAAAAGAAGTAATGCAACATAGGTAAGGACATATTGCAGCCTGTAAGGAGCTTTTGCTAAGACACCGATCTTTCTATAGCTGCTCTGAAGTTTATTTTACTGTAGTTACTTTCTTTGTGGTTCAGAAGTTTAAAAAAATATGTTTTCTGGAGTGACAAGTGTTACAGGTATTAACTCCTTTCACTTTCTTAAATTCATTTTGGGAAATAAACACTTTCCAGAATATGATGATTAATAACCCAAGTTTTAAATATGTGATTTCCACTTAGTCCCTTCTAATAGAAAATTTAAAAGTATGTGAACAATCTGGATAAAGACATGCTGTTTATTGTTTTGTTCATAAACTCTCCTTGAGATGGGATTTGGTAGAATAACTTGAATTTTTTCATCATTTTACAAGAGAAATAAAATTTTGGTCGGCCAAATACCATCTGAAACTCATGCCCTTTAAACAGTGTAAATTATTTTTATACAGGCTATTTTAGGTCACTTCACAAGATTAGAAGAAGTATTATTTTCTCCGTATTTCTTCTTTGGGAAAAGGTGCAGTGCAGTGCTGAGTAGTAAGAGATGTTTTCAGAATACGGGTTGTTTCTTGATATTTCTTCACAATTAGCCAAAGATTTTAAGTCCAGGAGTGAATCCAGAGCTGGACATTTTCTTCCTGATGTTGGTTAGGGGTGCAGAGGAAATAGCTGGAAAGAAATTCTCGGGCTGAGGATCAGTCTGGTTCTGTGTCATGACAGCAGGGTGAAGACTTTGTTAAAAGGCCACAAGCACACAGGAGATCCGTTTTAGGGACTCATTGTCCTGGATCATCTCTGAGTAGGCCTTGGAACTCTGTTTCTTCTTGTGGGAATATTAAAGCATTTAAACAACCAAGCAGGTAGATGAAATCTAACTACAGTCAGTTGATATGAGACATTAGATTAGTTATGTGGCTTTTTTCTTGCCTTCTTATACCTTATTGACTAAATAAATTAATTACCGTATTTGGAGCCAAATGTATGGTGACTGGTTTTACTAGAACTCCTGCCAGCATTTGCACTTTCTAACAATCATGATGAGATAAACCATGTTTCCTTAGGTAGTATCCTTTTTTTTCTTTCTTTTTTTTTTTTTTTTTTTGTCTTTTTAGGGCCACACCCAAGGAACATGGAAGTTCCCAGGCTAGGGGTCCAATCAGAGCTGTAGCTGCCGGCCCATGCCACAGCCACAGTAACTGGGGATCCGAGCCACATCTGCGACGTACACCACAGCTCATGGCAATGCCGGATCCTTAACCCACTGAGCAAGGCCAGGGATCAAACCTGTGTTCCCATGGATGCTAGTTGGGTTCGTTAACCACTGAGCCACGATGGGAACTCCCTTGGGTAGTATCTTTTAAATTTGAATTTACAACTAGAGAACATTTTCAGAACATTCCTGCAGGTTAATTGAATTAAAATAAAATTGGCTATCAGTTAATACTAACATTTAACTACCATGGAGGAATCTTTTTTGTCCTTGAGATTCTTTGCATTTCTGAATTTCCTCCCAGTTTTTTCCTTTCCTTTATGCACTTGAAATATTGTTTTTAAATGAACCTAGTTGTATAAAAGAGCCAAACTTTTATAAAACAACATAGACATAAATATTGAAAACTCAGTTTAAAAGCCATAGGAATTTTGGATTTCAAAAGAGAGGTCATATTTTCCCCCTGAAAATAGTATTAAAATGAAAGAAAATTTCACCATATTACCTGCATGTGTGGGTTTTCTTTTTTTTATGGCCTCACCTGCAGCATATGGAAATTCTGGGGCTAAAGGTTGAATCAGAGCTTCAGTGGAGGCCTGTGCCATAGCCACAGCAATGCAGGAGCCAAGCTGCATCTGCAACCTGTGTTGCATCTTGCAGCAACACTTAACCCACTGAGCAAAGCCAGGGATGAAACCCGAATCCTCATGGAGACTATGTCGGATTCTTAACTCACTAAGCCAAAATGGAAACTCCCAAGAATCTGTTCTTAAAAATGTTAGTTACAGAGTTCCTGTTGCGGCTCAGTGGGTTAAGGACCTGACTAGTATCCATGAGGATGCAGGTTCAATCCCTGGCCTAGTTCAGTGGGGTAAAGATCTGTGTTGCCACAAGCTGCAGTGTAGGTCACAATGTGGCTAGGATCCAGCATTGCTGTGGTTTAGGTCTCAGCTTCAGCTCTGATTCACCCTCTAGCTGGGAACTTCCAGGTATGGCCATAAAAAGAAAAAAAAAAAGATTCTAGTTATTATCTTCCTAAGAGTTAGAGTGTTTATTACTTATTACAATGAATTGCTCCCTTTACAACATTGCAGACAAAATTTGGCTTCTAAAATCCCAGAAATTCTAATTCTTGATAAATTCTGGCCTATGGATTTCTTTCTTTTTTTTTTTCTTTTGTCTTTTTAGGGCCGTACCTGTGACATACGGAAGTTCCCAGGCTAGGGGTCTAATCAGAACTGTAGCTGTGGGCCTACACCACAGCTCACAGCAACGCCAGATCCTTAAGCCACTGAACAAGGCCAGGGATCTAACCAAACCCTCATGGTTCCTAGTCAGATTCATTTCTGCTGCATGATGGGAACTCCTATGATTTATTTCTGATCAACTATTCCTGACATCATATTTTTATATATTCCAGGGAACTCAAGGTCATATCAGCAATGGGTGCATACAGTCAAGGTAATAATAAGCCTTCAAAGTGTTTTTTTCTTTCACTCTAATGTATATGGAAAAATATTCAGCGCAAGTATACTATTTATATTTATGCTATCTCTTGGCAATATTTGAAATATTTCTATATATTCTCACATTTTAAGTATTTTTATGTTATGCTTATAGTTTGTTGCTGTTCATAAGGAGAAGTGAAATTTTTTAATGGAAAACTTTTGTCTTTCTATTTTCAAGATAAATGGCTTGATTTGAAAAGCAAGATTTTACTGTCACCTCATAATACACTTCTGAAGAAGGAGTTAGGTAGAGTGACAGGATTTGATGAAAGTTTTATCATTTCTGGTAATATGCTGGGTTTTTTTTAAATGTAAAACTTCTACAGATTGAGACTTTGCTGTCCAACACTAAAATAGCTGATAAACAGTTGACTGTATTTCTTTTTTAAGATTTAACTACATTTTGGTCATATTTCCCAAGTCAGCCTAACCTACAAAGATGAAAAGATTTTTAAATGGTGTATCACATCAGTTAAAAGGACAGAGTAGACTCTTTACATTTTGGGTGAAATGACTATAGCTTATAGAAAAGCTTGAAAACACTAAACATGAAATAATTTTTGTATGTCTTTAAGCTGCAAGTAAAACATTTTCTATACTATTTTTTATGATTTTATTTTTTTCCATTGTAGTTGATTTACCATGTTCTATCAGTTTCTCCTGTACAGCAAAATAATGCTTCGTTTTCAGGAGAGTCAGGCAAAAACTTTTAGAAATACGTTTCTGTTTCTCTTCTGCAGAAAGGAGGTGCGCTGTTCAACACTGCAATGACCAAAGCAACTCCGGCTGTACGAACGGCATACAAATTTGTAAGTTCTCTTTTGCTGTTTAAAAATTCTGCTGAGAAAACTTTGCAACATTTTCCTAGATGATAGACACGAAAGTCTAGAATATTTTCTATTTTCCTTTAATGGGCTTCTAAAGGCATGTAGAGTTAATGTTGACAAAAGCAAATTCAATTATTAAAATCACGTCATTATATAGACAAAATATTTCCTCTACCTCGTCTGAAAACGGTTCTTTATTTCAAAGCTATCAGCAAAATTGTGCACTCAGACTGCAACCGTCCATGACGAAGTGCCCTTTTTAAAGATTTCTTTCATTTAACAACGTATTTTAAAGTCTCTTTGTGTACTTGAAGCTTAAGTAGAAAAAAAAATTTTAAATATGGCAAGTTGTGAGAGTTCCCGACATGGCTCAGCGGTTTGCAAACCCGACTAGCATCCATGAGGATGTGGGTTTGACCCATGGCTTCGCTCAATGGGTTAAGGATGCAGCGTTGCCGTGAGCTGTGGTGTAGGTGGCAGATGCAGCTCCAATCCTGCATTGCTGTGGCTGTGGTGTAAGCCACAGGTGGGGCCCTAAAAAAACAAAAAGACCAAAAAAAAAAAAAAAAAAGACCAATGTATATGGCAAGTTGTCTTCCCTCGAAGATTCCTTGACTCTCCAAAATTACTTCTTCAGTAATACTCCATGGCCTAGAGTGAAATAATAACATCCCCAATAGCAACCACAATAAATAAATAATTAAAAGATAAAATCCCTTTACTCTGATAAGAACCTTGAGAATCTAGCCCTTCCTGCATCCCCTAACTTCCCCGAATTCCCCCAACATTGAGCTCCTGCTCCTTGGTGAATGTGGGACAGTGTCTTCTCTTACCCTGTTCTTCACCGTTCCTGCTGCCTGGGACATCCTTTCCTTGGCTTCTGTCCCCCACTGAATTCATGCTACAGACTGAGTTTAGATGTTAGTTCCCATCAAAAATTTCCCAGCCCCACACAAAGTTTAAATCCCTCTCCTGTGCTTCTCCTGTGTCTCTGCATCTCTGTCTCCAAGAGGAGCCTCGGAGGAGCTGCTGGGTTCATGTTCAGTAAAGCTTTAAAAAACCCAGTAGGTCATATGTAGTCTATATTTCTAAAAGTATTCTAGGCATTAGTTTTAATTTTATAAAAATTTCTCTTCAAATGCTTTCTCAGTAAGTGAATTGATGTGATTGAATTAATAATAGAATAGTATGTTTTGATAACTTTAGGACTTCTTACAATTTCGATATATATATATGTAGTCACCATTTCTGTTTAAAAAAATCTATTTCAAGGATTCTGTTCTGTAGTAGCGAGGCTAATCTACGGAGTGGATTCAGAAAAGTTCAGAACCAAATCTCTGAATTGTCTGAAGCCTTATCGTAAAGTGAAAGTGAGAAGAGGTGACGGTTTTGACTTGGGGACACCAGCCTCCGCCCTCTGTTCGCTGCCTTGCTAGGATGCCTCTCGGGTAGATCACCTTCTAAATGCTGGTGGTTTGCTCTGGACACCGTTTCTGAAGAGATTTTAATTTTTCACAGTCAAACAGCACACAGCTGCCAGACTAATGGAGAGCCTTGTTTCCCAGAGATAAGATTCTGAAAAAGGTATCATGCTCAAGCACCCCCCCCCCCTTTTTTTTTGGCCGCCTTGCAGCATATGGAGCTCCCAGGCCAGGGATCAGATACGAGCCACAGCCGTGAACTAAGCCACAGCTGCTGCAACGCCAGCTCCTTAACCCACTGTGCAGGGCCAGGGATCGAACCCACTCCCAGTGCTCCCAAGACACTGCAGACCCTGTCGCACCACAGCAGGTGCTCCATGTACCCTTCGTTTTGATTCCTGAACAAAGTTTTCCTTCAAGCTCTGAGAAGTTGGATTGTTTTGCCAAATATGTGTTCTCCTTAATTTCACACATTTCTTCCATAAGATCACAGAGATCAAGCAGACATGTCCAAAACCTCATTTGTTATTGAAATTTTTGTCCTTATCATCAGTAGAGTATTTTATCTTGAACCCTGCTCTGCAGAACAATAAAATACTTCCAGATGTAAAAGTCTGCTCTTTGGAGGGTTGTTCCCTAAATTAATTCCAGGCAGATTATTTAGAATATACTCATCACTTTCATCATGTGCCTGGTGATCACGTCGTCCATGAATCGGGAGGTTTGGGACACGTCAGTTAGTCGATGTGTGACCTTCAGAGTTGTGCCCCCTTCATCTCTCGAGCCTGCTCGCCTTCTGAAGTATGAACTCTGCATTTCCTCCTTTGACCGCCAATGGCTGCGAACAAAACTTGCCATTTCTCTTGTATGAATGTAACAGAATGTACTGACCTTGACTTTCTATAGACAGTACATTTAAAAAACCTGGGAACCACGTTTTTAACAGTCTGTTCGTTCAGCAGATGACGGTGGTGAACTAGGCTCAGTGCGGGTTCTGGTGGTGGAGCCGCACTGGCCCTGCCTCTGTAGTCGCGCTGCTCACTCTGCTGCGCGCTTTCGGTGTCCCACGGAAGCCCTGGATTCGTATTTGTTGAGGGGACTCATGATTTTGTTCTAGGCTTAGAACATTTTTTCTGTGCTCATGTTTTTCCATGCTTACAAAGGGCCGTAAAGGAAACTCAAGCTGACATACACACTTTCTTAGAAATCTAAAACCAACAGCAAAGTGGATACATATTTGATTGGACCAAAAGGTTTTTCTGAGTCAGCTTTCTTGTTAGGTCTTTGCATTTTCAGTGATTAGCCAAGGCCATTCGCTGGGTGCTTCTCTGCCGAGAATGCTTGTTTGTTGGTGTTACCACTTGGTGAACTGAAAAGGGTGGAGCGCCCGTAGCCCGCCTTCTGGATGGTCTCAGAGAGGTCAGCGGAGGAGCAGGCGGCAGGCCTGAAAGGGAATCAACCCAGGGATCCCGGGCGGTGACTGACACCCCCCGGCTCTGCATTGAGGAGCATCCACAAAGATGAGGGGTGTGAACCCCGTGCGGCTTGGAAAGAATGGGGGATATTCAGGGAAACTAGAATACAGTCTACATGTGAGTAGCGATAGGTACAGATGTGAAGCGATGGGAACAGGAACCTTTCTCGTGTGTCTGTGGCTATGCCTTTTTACCTAACGAGGATGTGGAGACTAACCTAGGACCTTCGGATGGGTTCAGTGGCTTTACCACTGAACTAATGCCCGTGACAGTGCTGTATTGATTCTAAAGAACCACGGAAAGGTAATTGAGTGTTACTTGGCTTTTTAGATTGTCTTTTACTGTGTCTCATGTCTTGGTGTGGCCTCCTTTATGAAATGATTGTCCAGTTCCAAACATTTCTTGAGCACAACCTGTATTTCAAATACCCTGCTGCGTGTGACAGAGATTAACAGGAAGGAAGTACGGCCCTTCCCGCAGTGACCCTTGGAAGACGTCCCAGAAGCAGCTTAGCTTAGTCTGCACGGCCTGCGTCTCCCTGTGTAGAAAGGGACCCACGTGCCTTTTCTTTCCTGAGCCTTAGGTTCAAAACTGTCATTCCTCCTTCTCCCTTGAGACGGGCAGAAGTTGGCCTTAGGTCTGGATGGATGGTCCAGGTGGACTTGATAGCCTCCGAGAATCCGTCCTTATTTGGAAAGTGTAATAATAATAGTACTGACCTCATAGAGTTGGGGTGATTCTGTGAGATAAAGCATGCTTTGTGCCCAGCACGCAGTCAAAGCTGAGGAATCACAAAGCAGGTATGAATTTCTTTTCTCTTCTCCTGTGAGTGGGGATTTCTGGTGGAGCAAAGACTGCACGTTTCTGAAAGTCCCCACCGGTCTTCATTTAAGTCATAGCCCCCAGGAGCCACAGCGGGACCTCACAGACCCCAGCACTGGACCCGGACTCCCTGAGGAACATGAGTGTAGCCTTTAAATTGTCAAATGACTTCTCATTTTTTTTCCAGGAAACCTGTATATGAAATAGGCACACCATTAAGATAGCTCTGCTGATGAAGGCTTGCATCTGCCTGTAAAAGCCCTTTATTTATTTTTTTTCTTTTTAGGGCCGCACCTGCTGTAGCATGTGGAGGTTCCCAGGCTAGGGGTCGAATCGGAGCTGTAGCTGCTGGCCTACACCACAGCCACAGCAACTTGGGATCCGAGGAGCGGCTGCAGCCTACACCACAGCTCACGGCAACACTGGCATAAAAGCTCTTTGTAACGTGACCTGACTTTCTTCAAGTCCAAACCTTTGCCCAGATACCCTGCTGCTGTGCTGTGCTCTCTCCCCTCCCCACCCCGCATTTAGTCACAGATCCGCATCATGACCGGGCAGAGTAACCTGGGTGACACTCGCGCTTTAGTTTAGGAGGCAGACTAGGCTGAACATCCCTGGCCTTTGTGCGATTCCCGTGCAGAGACTAAGCAGCTCGCTTTCTGCACCTCGCTGAGTAGTGTCCTGCTGGGGGGGTGTAGCCCTAAAACGGGAGTTTTAGTTTGCAGTTTGTTCCTTCGCTGTCTAATACGAGCAGTTAGCAGTTTTCATGACATGAGATCGCGTGTGCTTTTCCAGTGGAGTAGAACCACACTGATCCAGACACTGGTGTTCTCGTTTTGTAGGCGAAGAATCACGCCAAGCAGGGCATAAAGGAGGTGAAGAGTAAGCTGAGACACAAGGTACGTCCGGAGCCGCTTTTCATTCTCGCGTTAGTTTGAAGCTTCTCCTTTACAAATCACACGAGATTTGTGTTTTTAATGACTTTTGAAATATGCTTAGCCCTTTGTTCAAGGATGTATTTTTCATAACAAGCCCTCTGGCAACTCTCTGCCATCCTCTATGCACCCACTGAACAGTCCCTTTCTTGTCTGCATATTTTATCACAGCGCTACGGAGATCTTCAAAGATGCTTTAACAGGATGTATGTTTTCATAAAGTTGATTGGCTTGATATCACAATTGAAATTCTTGCTTCGAGCTGAGAATTTTTTTTTTAAAGATGATCATTGATGCAAAAATAAGGCAGGAATGCCATCGTTTGGTTTTATAGAATCTTTCCGATAGGAGCTACTTTAAATTGAAGCATGTTCTTAATTTGCAAAAGATCGTATTTGAGGATGCGTATTTGAATCTGTGGATGTTGCATCTATGTGACTATTTATGTGTATGTACATGTCTGACTTGATCACATGTTAGGTTTTTGCAGATTTTTGTTAGTTGTTTTGAATTTCTACCTCCAGAGAGAAAAGATACTATTTAAAACTTTTCTTGTAGTAGTCGAGAGTAAATGATCTTCATGTACATTTTATTCAGACTATTCAGAAGACTCCGAGATTGTTTTGGAAATTATTCATTCATAATGTAGAAAAATGCATTTTCTTCCTTAGGAGGTTTTTTTTTTGTTTTTTTTTTAATGTATATCTCAAGTGTTACTTTGTTATTTGCATCTGTGTGAGATGCTCTATCAGTGAAAAATCCTTACTCATACAATGAGTATTTTAAAGTGACTGCTTGTCTGTCTCCTCGTGTGCAGGAAAATGAGGACGATTATGGGGCTTGTTCTGGTTCTGTACAATATACGCCAGTGTACACGTTACACAGTGAGAAGGGAGGAAACCTAACAAGGCGTAAGCTCACGCAGGTAAGCTTGCTTCCCCTCCGCTCTCCCAGATTCGGAAGTTACGTAATTCCAGTGGATTCTTTGAGAACAATTTTGGACTCATTAACTTTTGATCATATGATAAGAAACTCTGCGATGAGGGTCCAGGAGATACATGGGTGGTGTCTGGGCAGGTGCAGGGGGACTGGGGGCCCAGTGTTCCAGGTACCAGTCTGTACGTGTGTCCTGAGGTGACGTCCTTGTAGGGCTCATGGCCCAGTGAGGGAGACGTGATTGTCCTGGAGTGCGGACAGCTTCACAATGATTTCCTTTACTACAAAAATAAGGTGGAACTCATACATGGGGGTTTGACTATAAAGCAATCGATAGACATTAGAATAGAAAGTAATGCTTGTCTGTCTTTCTGTAAAATTTCTAAAATTAGATATTTTATTTGCTATAAATATTTAAAGCTTCTGCTTATATCTAATGCGACTTAAACGATTGTCCTAAAGTAGGAAAATGTCCATAATCATAGCTATATTGTGCTGATTTTGCATCATAAGTATGTTTCTGTAGGTCTTAAGGCAGCATAATTTGTATACACTAAACCATATTTTAAGCAATCTTAAAAAAAAAGAATACTAGCTTTTAAAAGGAATTCTTGAGTGGATTACAGTTGCAAAATCATAGCACCGGGAGCAGCTGCAAAGCTCCCTTTATTGCAGTCACCAAGTTACAGATGAGGAAGTTGGCAGGCAGCATGGTCACGTGACCAGCCTTAGGTCTCGTAGCTGGTTAGCAGCAGAGCAGGATGCCACCCTGCCTCCTGTGCTCAGCTTTCCTGGAGGTGAACACTCAGGAGCAGTTGGCCCTGTGGTACTTCATGTGTCTTTAGGAATGAGGAGAGGGCGGGAGAGCTGTGCTAAAACCTTGGCCTTTGAAAAGAAAACCCATTTGTTCAGTCATTCAATAGCTGTTACGTACCAGGTTACTATTCTAGGTATTTTGGAAAAACATTAAAAAATCTCTGCTGCAGGGTGCTACTTTTATAACATACACAGTGCCTTCTCTGTGATTTATCCATTTGTTAGGCTTACATTTTCATATTGGTAGTGCATGCTGGTTGTATGTTCAATGAAATAATTACTCCGCAGGTGTTGGCACCTTTTCTGGCTACTGCCGTGACCCAGAAAACACTTATTAACTTGTCAATTTAATGGTGGATTTGCCATCAGTGTCTTAATTTTTCTCTCATCATCGCTAGGATGCGCATTTCCTGTTTGTCTGTTCTCAAGCTTTGACATCTTAAAATTTTTTCCAAAATGTTTACTGACTTAATATTGGAGCACTTAGGTTATATTTATCATGATAAGTAGATTTTTATGTAAAAAAGAACTGGGATCTTTCTTACCTGTAGGATGCTTTAAGATCAAAAGAAAACCCTTAAATTTGAGAAATCCCTGTCCTAAATGTCCATTTTAAGTTAAAATTATGTTTAGTCTCTCATTTTTAAATTTTTAAATCTTTCTTTAAGTGGCATAATATTTTTATGATAACTTAATTATAAAATATATTACTGATTTCTGTTTGTTTTCTTTGAATACCCAGAGACCCAGTTTCTGAGAGAGAGTTATATTAGAGATAGAAAACCTTACAGAAGATTAGGTTACATTTACTGCATACGTATCCTGGCTGTTTACTACAGTATCTTGAGTTCAGTTATCTGCATTCATTCGTTAGCATTTTATAGTTTTCAGGTGGACATGACATGATGCCTTTGCTGAGAATTAATAGGAGCTGGGCTTACTCCTTTAAGAGTTACAGTATGATTTTCCTACTTGGTATATAGGAATTTGTTAAAACAGCATATTTAGATTTATTGTCAGATATTGACAGTGTCTGAATAACAGTCTTTACTTTTCCAGTGATAAATACCTGAGGTTCGGGCAATATGCAGACCAAGTATATATGTTTCTGTGTGTGCAGGTGGCCCATTACATAAATAGGTGTATACATCTGGGTATATGTATTTTAAGAGCTCGTTGTTTTGGGGGTTTTTTTTAGTTTATATTTCCAACCATTTGTAACCCAGTATTTGTTATAATTTAATCTTTTGCTTTTGTGAATAGTTTTTCTATAACTGACATTTGATTGCTTAGTTTTAGACTCACATACATACTAGTCCAAAAAAGTACACTTGGGGCCCTTTGCCAGTTTTTTCCCTTGCTGCTTTTCACCCTTAACTTTTTTCCCCCAAGGCTACCAGAATACATGCTTTCTTACAATACTAATTTTACTTCTTTGAGCCGATAGTTACAGGGCTCTGAAATGAGAGCTTACTTGTGGTCAGCAGCTTCTTTGTGAAAGCAGATCCTGGTGCATTCAAACTGAAGCTGTCCTCTAATCCCTGATTTGAATTATTTAGTTTCATAATGTTAGCAAACACACTCAAGTGAGATAAGGCAACAGCAGGGCATTTATTGCAAGGATACAGATGTTCCTTGGGACCTGCAAGTGCAGGGGTGTATGAGGCCTCTGGTAGGACTGGAGCTAAAAAACGGAGAGCATCCCCCACCCCACACCACTGCCCTCGGTCTTCTCTCTGTCGCTCCCACCTGCTCTGTTCTCTCCGCACATCCTGCAGACTGGCTTTCTCCACTTCTCTGCGCCCCGTCACTGGGCTTGCAGGCCCTCAGTTCAAACAGCTCCTAGAAGTGGACCACGACTCCCAAATCCAGTTTCTCATGGAAGAACGTCATCGGCCCCCGAGTTGGGCATTAATCCTAGGTTCTGTCCCTGGCCAAGGAAGCAGGAAGTGGACCGTGTGCCCACGATGCTGGGAGGCTACTAAGTGGGAACAGGGACAGCACATCTCAGAGAAGGGGCTTTAAGGACTATGACAACATCTCAGAGACTTCTACTGCTTCTCATTGTATAATGCTCTTTGCCTTTAAAAAATCATCTTTGCAAAAGAAGAGAAAAAAGAAAAATCTACATTTTTGTGTAGTCAGAGGCTAGATCTTTGTTCCGCAAATCCGAAGCATGGCAAGTTGAAAGTCAGCTGACCGCAGAGGTCTTCTGTTCTCCCAGGAGAGACGAACCACTTACCCAAAAAAGGAGCTCAGCAAAGTCAGCTTAGAATACAGTATTTGCATTTGGGCAAAGAAATCAAGAAGGATCAGGCATAGATCGTCTACTGCCTTTTTTTGTGGTCTCACATTGCAGAAGTTTCCTTGGTTCACTTTTTGGAGATAATCCAGTTACATTGATGTAATCAAAATCTCATCCAGTACGTGGTGGAAGAGACAGCTGATGCTAGAGCCATCCATGTGCATACTGTTTTATGATGATTCCAAAATCAGTAAGTTCTACTCCTCTCTTTCCAAGTGTGATCATACAGGGGTCTGAGCACATTAAGATTTTCAATTAAATATAGATGCAATCCTGGGACTAGTTAGATGTGGTTAAAGAAAGAATCCAGATGTCAAGAAATATGTCAGAGACACTAATTTTTATCTATTTATTTATAGTCTGACTATTTCCAAAAATAAATTTATATCTTACAAAGAATCAAAGAATTAAAATTCATTTACTTAGATAAGCTTCAAAGCAGAGAGGAAGGAAGTGCAGTAAGATGCTAAGGCCCTCCCCTTGCTTAGCAGCCACAGTGAAGAGAACAAACACAGCTCCCTTGGATTCACAATGCTCAAAGATTAAAAATCTGTTTGGAGGTGCACACCACCCAGGAAGCGAGGCTGGGTGCACAGATGACGTCAGGGCCAGAGCTCACAGGGGGGAGGAGGGAGGACGTACCTGGTGAGACGCGGACCCTGTTTTAGGAAACAGGAGTCGGTTTTCTTTGTTTGGTCTCTCCCCTGAGGTCTCTGTAATATAAAATGCTCAGGCAGGTCAGAACCTCTGGGAGACCCCTCAGCTTTCTCGCCGTTGGCTTAGCTTTCACGTGAGAGTTGAGAGCTGCTTAAAAAATTGAAAAAGGCTACAAGCAGAAATAAACTCGGAATACGCTCTTTCCTTCCTTCTCTCACTCATGTCAGTCTGGCCTCTCAGAAGGAACATGTCCTGGGTCCTGTCTTATAACTGATGGTTTGCATAAACAGATTCTCTTAATAGACTTGCTGTTGGTAAATTCAGTTACCTGAGAGCAAGATTCTCTAGGGACCTATGGGATCTGGTGATCCAAATAATTTGTATGTTCTTACTTCTCTTAACCACACCTCAATTGTTATGGAATTGAAATAATATTAAAGTGCCCTAGAGAAACCTGAGAGAACATGAGGAAAAGAGACAGTTCCTTGATTAACAAGCTGTGTATGTTTGTGTGTTCTACGTGATTAACTGAAAACTCCCAACAACCCAAGCAGAGTGGGACCTATTACCCCCATTTTTCAGATGTAGAAACAGAGGAGCAAAGGGATTAAGAAATGTGCCCAACATGAGGAGATGTCACTATTAGAGAAATGCAGATCAAAACTACAATGAGGTATCACCTCTCACCTGTCAGAATGGCCATCATTAAAAAGTCCACAAACAATAAATGCTGAAGAGAGTGTGGAAAAAAGAGAACCTTCCTGCACCATTGGTAGGAATATAAATTGGTACAACCACTATGGAAAATAGAATGGAGGTTCTTTAAGAAATTAAAAATAGAACGGCCACATGATCCAGTAACCATACTCCTAGACATATATCCAGACCAAACTGTAATTCAAAAAGATACATGCACCCCTTATATACAATAGCCAAGACATGGAAGCAACCTAAATGTCCATCTACAGATGAATGGGTAAGAGAGATATGGTACATATATACAGTGGAATACTACTCGGCCATAAAAAAGAAAGAAAGAATGCCATTTGCACAACATGGATGGACCTAGAGATCATCACACAAAGTGAAGTAAGTCAGAAAGACAAACACCGTAAGATATCACTTATGTGTGGAATCTAAAATACGGCACAGATGAACGTAATTTATAAAACAGAAACGGACTCCAGACAGAGAACAGACCTGTGGTTGCCAAGAAGGAGGGGGTATGGGAGAGTGATTGAGAGTTTGGGATTAACAGATGCAAACTGTTTTAAATAAAATGAATAAACAACAGGGTCTATTGTATAGCACAGAGAATATATTCAGTATCTTATAATAAACCATAGTGTAAAAGAATGAGTGCGTATAACTAAATCACGTTGCTGTATAGCAGAAACATGACATTTAAGCGAACTCTACTTCAATGAAATTTTTTTAAAAAGTCCCCGAAGTTCTGCAGATAATAAATAGCAGAGTAAGGACCGTATTTGCCACCACTTCCTGCCTCTGCGTCAAGCAGAGTGCTCGTAGAAGAGGGCCGTTAGATGAGTTCCCCTTGTGGCTCAGCAGGCTAAGAACCCAGCATAGTGTCCATGAGGATGCGGGTTTGATCTTTGGCCTCACTCAGTGGGTTAAGGATTCAGCATTGCAGCAAGCTGTGGTGTAGGTCGCAGATGCAGCTCAGAATTGGTGTTGCTGTAGCTGTGGTGTAGGCTGGCAGCTGCAGCTCTGATTCAACCCCTAGCCTGGGAACCTCCATATGCCGTGGGTACGGCCCTAAAAAGCAAACAAACAAAAAAACCACAAGGAGTTTCCCATCGTGGCTCAGTAGTTAACGAATCTGACTAGGAACCATGAGGTTGTGGGTTTGATCCCTGGCCTTGCTCAGTGGGTTAAGGATCTGGCGTTGCCATGAGCTGTGGTATAGGTGGGCAGCTACAGCTCCGATTCGACCCCTAGACTGGGAGCCTCCCTTTGCCTCAGGAACGGCCCTTGAAAAGGCAAAAAGACAAAATTAATTTAAAAAAAAAAAACCCACAAGAGGGCTGTTAGAGGCAAAGGTATGGAGTTTACAGCCAGAAAGACTTGACATTGGAGAAGGTACAAGCACAGAGTATGGAGCAAACACAACTACATTTTTATATTCCTGAATTTCCACATCTGTGAAGTGGTAGTAACAATAGATGTCATTTCCTAGGAGGCTGTAGGCATTATAGACAATGTATATAATGCATCTGCCACACAGGAGGCATTATAGACTATGTAGTACGTCTGCCACACAGTAGGCATTATAGACAATGTATATAATGCATCTGCCACACAGTAGGCACTAATTGCCAGCTCTCTGCTGAAACACACTTACCTTGAGCTTCAGGTCTTTTATAGCAGCGGCAGCATCTGACTCTCTTCTACTTTGCCTCAGTTATTTCTGGTCACTAATAATCCTGCAGTTGGTGAAGCACTGGGGACCCTAAAATTGTCTGTCTTCATTCTAAGCAGAGATACCTTTAATCCCAGTTTATGATTTGGAAAGAATACAGATTTTTTTTTAACCAAGAAACCACTTATAATTTTATAAGACTTAAATATGCCATTTTATTGTCATACAAGTATATATCTAAATAAAGATCATGGACTTGACTCATCCCATTCCTGGCCTGTTAGCTTGTCCATTTGAGAAGTCAGTCTCGCTGTATAAAGAACTTGACATTTCCAGTTTTTCCAGCTAGACTTGTGTAAATGAAACACTTTATTTTCATCCATTTTTCAAAAGAGAAAAATATACTTTGGTCATTTAAATTCCAAGAATGTATTTTAAAGTAAAAAAATAAACTTTTATAATCTGATGTACTGTAGAAAAGAACAGACATGAAAATACTGTTTTATGCTTATGTTCCATTACTTAGCTTATTTTTGAAATAGATTGTGAATCTCTATCTGCTCCCAACAAACCGTACTTGTGTGTGTTGGTCGGCTAATTAGTATGGTTATTTCCCGTTTTGTTGATGAGGCTTAAATAAATGTCAAGGGTACAGCCATGAAGAGCTCCCAATTAGGCTTCACATTTGTAAAACCCAACCCTTTCCCTTTTGTGTAAAGATGACAGTTGCAGCAGCGGCCCCTGCCTAACAGGACTCCAGGGAAAGGCTTGTCCTCTCATTTCCCTGAAAACAGGGCCGCTGGGGTCCAGGGAGAACACCGCCACTGGTCACGGTGTGCAGAACTGGTTTAATCTTGACTGCATACTTACCTTCTTTCATCAATCGAGAACAAAACACCATAGTCTTAGTGAACAATCTCTAGACTGTGTGTCATCTAACATTGTTTTACATTATTTACATGTAAAAATGTATTGGAATTTTCTAAGAATGAGAAGTTAACGAGCAAAATTTATATGAACCTAAGATACTGCTCCATGTTTGGTAATATTAGCCATTCTTAACGTACTCTAAGGAATTGTAATATGTATGTGTTGTCTGCATGTCTCCATCTCTGTCTCTGTCTCTCTCTCTCTCACACACACACACACACACACACACACACACACACACACTAGTGAACGCTGAGCGGGAGCAGAGCTGTGTTACATACAAGTCAGCATTAACAGATGGATGGCCCTAAGCAAGCAAAACCACTGCAGCCAAACCTAGTGAAAGTGGAGGATTGAAGCTTTTTGTTGTTAAGCCCCATTAAAACCCTGGCACACATATCGCTCTTAACTATTTCATGTCTGAGACAAGGAGAGCAATCCACTCAGCTTTATTTTCAAACTATCCAATTAATTATGTAAAAGCTGCATGAGAAAATATGAATGGAGTTATTTTTGCATTTGTACCATAAAATGAAGTGTGCAACTGTTGATAAATACACTTGGAATGTGGTCAAGACTTTAACAAACCAAATACGATGTTTACAAATAGAAATATGTGCAGTCCTCAGTTTCTCCTAATAAGACCAAGTAGTATGAAACTAGTGGCCATTTATCCTATTTTTCACATGCATTCACATGTAGACCAATTGTCCTTTTGAGTTCAGAAATAAAGATGTTTGTACCATAAAAAATGGTCTATGTGATTTTTCCATTTTTTTACCCATTATGTGAGGTGATATGTGCACTTCAAATGAAACTCTTCTTTTTGAGTCCTTATGTATTTATTGGTTTATAAATCATACTGATTTGGAATACAGCACAACAGCAATGAGCTCATTTTATAATTGATGAGCAATGTAATTTCATCTTTAAAGTGTGTGCTTAGAAGTTCTACATGCCTTTCTGACAGGTAGAGACTTGCAAGTAAGACATTTCAAAGCCACATTTGAATGGAATACCAGTATTAAGCATCTTTTAAGTGTGAGCAATCAGGTAGTTTATCTGTTTTTCTGATAGCAAATTGCATATTTTAAATATTCCGGAAGTTCCCTTATGCTGCAGAGGGTTAAGGATCTAGTGTTGTTGCTGCTGTGGCACAGGCCGAAACTGCGGCACGGGTTCGATCCCTAGCCGGGGAACTTCCACATGCTGCAGGTGTGACCAATAACAAAAATAAAATACAATGAAATTGTTCCTGTGAAATTTATAAAAACCTAGATTCTCTAAATTATTTAGTTCCTAAGCATAGTAAAGGGATATTCACACCCAGTAAGGTGTGGTTTAGAGTATTATGTTTGTGACATACTGTTTTTTCATTCAAATCAAGTGGAACCTGGGAATAAAAAGCATGTAATTAAGGATAGTGTTTCTTGTTCAGGTGACACAACAGATTTCAGAAAGTGACACACGTGTTGGGATCTTTGGAAAATACAGTCCGTTGAATACTGCTGTAGTGGTCGTCAAGAAAGAAATGCACAGTCATTGCTTTACACTTCTGACCGAGAAAAAAGTGACCATAAATCACAATGAGAAAAATAACTGTGACCTCAGAGAAGGGGGAGGAATGTGCCTGTGAAGGAGGAGGTCCAGAAAATTGGAAAAAACACTTAACATAAATCTTACAAAATAATCAAAGTTTAACCAAATTGTGGTAAGCCAAAAAACAAAACAAAACAAAAAACCCCACGTACTTTATTTCATCCTCGTTTACTTTGGCTTACTATTGAGAATCCTATTATTACAGTTAAGCTAAAACATTGAAATAAAGAGATCAGAAAGTATTAGTGAAGTATTAAAATATGAATTTCAAATGATGAAATGTTTTTTAAAGTAATTTAGGTAAATGTGTTTCTTATAAAAGTTGCAGACAAAAATACTGCCTAACGAAGACAGGGTTTAGCAACCTTTGTCCAAAAGGTCACTTTGTAACATAACGTGTATTTGGTCTACTTTATACTCATATCACTAATTTATAAAATTGATCATTTAAGCCCAGTTTGAAAATAGGGGTACCATCTTGCTGTCTTAAAGTTATTTTCCCCTGTTGTTTTCTGTTGAAATAATATTTCCAACACGTCAAATTTGATCATAAATCTGTGGCCCACCACCCCCCTCCCCCAAACCCCAGTTATGGATTGCAAGGGTGCCCTCTATTGAGCAGGATGGAATATTTCCTTTCCTTGAAAGAAGATGTTTGTACCAGACAAAATCTATCATTAGAAAATGTGCCTTTCTCTTTTAGAAACAAAATGCACATGAGACATTTACATCGTCATGGAATTTTCCAGGAACATTATTCCTTCAAAGAAATAATTCAAAACCAACTCCTTCTTTGAGCAGCTGGCCAGGACTTCAATTTTATTTTTATTTATTTATTTATTTTTGTCTTTTTTGCCATTTCTTGGGCCGCTCCCGTGGCATATGGAGGTTTCCAGGCTAGGGGTCGAATCAGAGCTTTAGCCGCAGGCTATGCCACAGCCACAGCCACGCGGGATCTGATCCGTGTCTGCAACCTAGACCTCAGCTCAAGGCATGCGCCGGATCCTTAACCCACTGAGCAAGGCCAGGAATTGAACCCGCAATCCCATGGTTCCTAGACAGATTCGTTAACCACTGAGCCACAACGGGAACTCCCAGGACTTCAATTTTAAAATGTTCGGCTCTGCCACACAAAACCTAGTGTATTCAACAGACATGTGTAAACATGCTCCCTCTATTTTCTGAGAGGTTTTTAGGTTGAAATGTACCTCTTGAATTTTATCATTTTACCCTTCATATTTATTGCCACAAAGGGCTCTGTCATTTATCACCAAGTCTTGAAACAAAAACAGATACTTAAATTTTCATTTAGTAAATATACTACTATCATTCTAGACTTTACATCAGTAATCAGTCGCAGCACTACTATCTTTCTGTTGAACCTTGTGAGAGCTTTTTCTTGTTACATCTTTATTTTAGGAGCTTTTGGTGACATTAACAGCAGCTATTCCAGAAGGACCCAAGCTTTATAGACAGATTCTTATTTCCTTCCCAGGTGTCCTGGCATACGGAAAGGATGGTTTTCTTCCCGTTCTGTGTATAAGACCTGCCTTTAAGGTTGGTCAGAGATCAGTGGTAGCGTTGATGAAAGGAAAAGCCAGTCTTGTCTTTGTAGGGGTTACTGCCGCTGCTGGTTCTCCCGAGAGAGAATGTCAATAGATGTGTAACTACAAGAATCTTATTATAATTTGATCTGGGTTTAAGTCTCTTACGCATGGTTATAGTTCCTGATATGGAACATAAAGTGTTAGCATAATAGCATAAATATCTGAAGTTACAAAATAGGACTGTTTTGTATATGCAGCCTTCTCTGGAAGTTCTTATAGTTTTTCTAACATTCGAGTCTCATCCTGGTTATTTGCAGGATGCTCTTGCCTCTTTGCCTTCATCAGTGTCTGGGACATTAGTAAAACAACGCTTTTGAGACCAAAATACAGTTGCAGTTTCTGTGACGATTCTTGCTACATTCAGTCCTGAAACCATCTGGAGACTCTGTCCACTCGTACACATTTATGCTAATGATACATTGATGTGGTAATCGGAAAAATAAAATCCAGCTCTAGTTATTTTATAAATTATGCATTTTAATCCATAGCTGTGTAGTTTTTAGAAACACAGTTTATTAAAATGATAGGCAATGATATGGTTCTGTTAATCAATGTTGACTTTTTCATCACTGACTCCAGCTAGAATAGTTATCTTCACATCAGCTGATGAAAGGAATCAAACTCTAGGTTTTATTGAAAATACGGTAGACTTGTGTATTAAGAAACCTTTTTAAATGTTGAAATATTGAAATCCTGTCAGCAAAGGTAAAATTGCAAACAGTTTGCCATTTATCAAAGGAATTATTTATTTATTTAGCTTTGAGAATAATGTCTTAATAGTCTTATGCAATTTCTTGTATTTACACTTCATAATCTTTCAGAGTTGAAAAGTTACTGCGAGCGCTCTGTTAAAAAAGTTGCATTTTCAAATATCGAAGAAGGGAAAAACAATGAAACAACGTATTTTAAATATTTCTGGTTAACACGATGACTTGGCATTTGAACAGTCCTTAAAAGGAGGCTTCAGGAAAGCATTAACAGTTCACAGCCATGTTGCCTGTGAACTGGGGAACGACGGGACCTCCGCTCCTTGACCACGGCAGCGAGGGAGAGTCCTTGAGAATGGCTGGTACCGTGTTGCCCTTGGAGGGGTGTTTACACGGTCTCTGATCCACCGTGGAGAAACGCGGTTTGAAGTACTGCATTTCCGAATGATTTCGATACCCCATTTTGCCAAACTAAACTTCCTAAAGGCAGTCAGAACCACTAAAGGAAACTTCCTAACCTCCGTACAAGGACGTTCGTAAAAGGGTCAGTTCTGATTTCAAATATTCCATCTCTAAAATCCAATACAAAGATTTCTTTAGTCTAATTCTAGAATAGTTCTCAATTTAATATTCATTAAAATAAGCTTCCAAGAATACAATTAGTAGTGCAGTGTGGACCAAATGGCAGCACCATAGTGGAGAGTATACCAGATTCAGTCCAATAAAAACTACCTGTCTTTCTGCAGCTGTCAAGGCCATGGACCTCCTCTGAACACGACTGTGTGCTAGGCCTGCTTTCAAGGTCACTTACTTCCTTTTAGCATTTGTAAATGACTATCATTTACAAATTCCAAATGACTTCTCTTTCATTGACCTCTCTGTATACTCTTCCTTTTCACTTCTCCTTTTTCGTTCCTCTTTTTATGTCTTTTAGGGCCACACCGGTGGCATATGGAAGTTTCCAGGCTAGGGGTCAAATCAGAGCTGCAGCCTCTGGCCTACACCACAGCCACAGCAACGCCAGATCCTTAACCCACTGAATGAGGCCAGGGATGGAACCCACGTCCTCATGGATGCTAGTTGGGTTCGTTAACCACTGAGCTACAATGGGAACTCCCACTTTCTTTTTTTTTAGGGCTGCACCCATGGCATGTGGAGGTTCCCAGGCTAGGGGTTGAATCGGAGCTGTAGTTTGATGTAGTCACACTTGTTGATTTTTTCACTTTTGTAGCTTGTGCTTTTGGTGTCATGACCACAAAATCGGTATCAAGCCTAATGACAGGGAGTCTCTCCCCATGTCTTCTATTCTAGGAGTTTTATGGTTTCAGGTCTTACATTTAAGTCCTTAACCCATTTTAAGTTAGCTTTTTCTGAGTGATGTAAGATTAGATTCATGCAATTTAATTATTTTTCATGTGAATATCCAGTTTTCCCAACACCAATTATTGAAGAGACTGTCCTCTTGGCATTGAATATTATTGACTCCCTTGTCAAATATTACTTAACAATAAGTGCAGTTGGGTTTATTTCTGGGCTTGTGATTCTGTTCCATTGATCCTTGTATCTGTTTTCATACAATGCTGTACTGTTTTGATTACTATAACTTTGTAATATAGTTTGAAAGCAGCCCATTCCACTTCATTGGTTCAGCTTTGTTCTTTCTCAAGATCGATTTGGTTATTTGGGATTTTTTTGTAGATCTGTGCATGTATTAGGATTATTTTTCCTATTTCTATGAAAAATAGCAGTACAATTTCAATAGTAATTGCACTGAATGTATAGATGGCTTTGGGTCATATGGACATTTTAACAGTGTTAACACTTTGTGTCCATGAACACAGAATATCTTTCCATTTATTTGTATCTTCTTCAGTTTCTCTCATCAGTGTCTTGAAATGTTTGCTTATAAATCATTCACTTCCTCAAATTCATTGCTACGTATTTTGTTGTTTTGATGCAACTGTAAATGAGACTGTCTTTATTTCTTCTTCAGTTAATCATTGTTAGAGCATAGAAATGCCAGTTTAGATAATTGATCTGCTCAAGAGCCCATCAAAAGAATATTTTTATATCATTTTTTAAAATTTTTCTGTCATTCAACTCGACACACATCCCATCTGTTTATGCATATTGTCCTTCTTTTTACTTTGTTCTTACTTTTCACATCTGGTAGTTCTTGAGGGATGAACCCCATGTGAAAGAGCAGCAGAGAATAAGTTAAATAGAGATAGCGGGATGCTATTAGTACAAGGGGCTGAATCCATCGCATGTTGAAGGGGTGGGGATTTGGCTGTGGACATGGCTGCCTGCAGGGCTGCTGTCCTCTTGTGTGTGGCACGCTTCCCGAGGAAGTGCTGGAAGGTTTGTCCAGTGTTCCTCCCTCACCCTCATCTGTCAGCGGTCCCTGTCCCCCCCAGCACCAGCCACGTGGTAGGTCGCTCAGAGCTTACACCCCCTCCCTTAGCAGTTAACTTCTGTATCTCCTTACCTGGTCCTAAGCCTCCGGGGTTCCCTGTGCCCTGGTCCAGTTCCTGTCTTAGCAGGCCGTGTGCACCCCCGTGCTCAGGCATGGGGCTTTCCCAGCACCCCTCCCCTCCTTCCCGCGGCAGGTAAACTTCTTCTCATCTGGGCTTGGTCTTGGGCTGTTTGCAGGCTGCCTGCCCCTCCCTGGTGGTGGAAGACTCCTGCCTGGTTTCCATGTCCCCTCCGGTCCCTGGGGTACAGAGGTTGTGCTTCTGCACCTCCCCCGTGATCTGCCAGCAGCACAGGGCTCTGGCTGTGACAGTCCCTGGGGCTTGGTGCTTGTGTAGGCAGCAGGCTTTCCCTCCTGCAGGCGTGCACCCAAGGGGGTGCTTCCCGTCTCTGGTCCCCAGTCCTCCTCTGCCGCGCCGGCTGCTAGGGTTGCCTTACTTGGCAAATCAAATTATAGGATTTTACGTGTGGTAAAGAGCTTGTGAGTGCAAACACCACTTGTCCTTGAGACTCCCAGCTCCCCCAAACCAATGCACAAGTCCACACTTGGTCTTTAAGACTATGGCATTCTAGCACGTCTTCTTCCCGGTTTATATGCCACCTGCCACGTGCGTGTGCGCACGCGGATAAAATATAGATGAAAGGATGAAATAGCTCCTGCTTCTTATCTCCCCTTGGAAGGGGTTATAACTCCGTGGAGTTCCTTTTACTTGGTTGCGTTACAACTCAGCATTCTGATAGGTTCAAGAAAATTTATGGATTTTTTTTAAGACCATCCCGCTTTTTTTTCTCTTTGTTAGAATGGGAGTCGACATTCTTTTGCTGCGTCTTGCATTCAAAATGGGAGCGGAATTAGAAGCAAAGTAATTAAAAAGATAGGATTCTTGTTGTCAAGGACCTGCTAAGACAGGAATGTGTTCAAAAAACACTTTCATAAGAGTACGTGTCAGGTGATAGCTGAGTGACAGCGAATAGTGAACAAAGCTGGCAGAGAAGGCGAGGGGGCTGTGGACCCGGAGCGCTGGTTAAGGGTCTTGGATGTGTCTGGACCACTTCAGAGTCTTCCTGCCTGAACGCATCTCACACAGCACTCACCTGCTCAGAAACAGAATTCTGATGCTTCTGTTCAGTCTTGTTTCCTTAGCCTCCATCGCCTGAAGTCGTCAGACCTCACCAAACTTGCATCATGTTAAGCTCTTGCCCTGACAGAAATAGCTCCAGAAAAGTGTGTTAACCTGCCTGCCATTTCACCCACCTGGACGTCAACACCCGTGATCATTCTGTAACTACCACCTGTTTTTAACACTAACACGAGGTTCAAATTTGCCATTTTGAGCAAGTCTCGGGTGAATTCTCAGGCCTGTATTTCCTCTGCGTCTCTGAGGGCTGACTGTCTGGTGTGATTATGGGGAGAAGAGTTGGGATCAGGGAGCCAGAGCACCCGGGTTGGAGGCTGAGCTCTGACATGAACTAACCTTGCCCGAGAGACCTGACTTCATCAAGCTTTCGGTTCCCTAATATATAAAACCGAGAAAAGGCTCACCCACACTTGTGGTCAAGCCGTTCTTTAAAGTGTGCTGTATCAAACATTCTAACACATTGAAGCAAGGCAGTCATGGGGAAGTCGCTTTCACTCTGTGCTTCCGTTAACATCTACACAAATTACAACCCACGTTTCTGAACCTCTTTTCAAATTGTAAGCCACCAGGTATTTTTAAGGTATTGACATTATAATTCTGTGTGGTAGCTTTCTTTACAATGTGTCCTCATGTTATTTCACGCAGGTATTTTTTGGCTTAGGCTGCAAAATGCATACGCTCAGGGGGTTGCTCTATACTTTGGATAAGCAAGGTTACACTCTGGACCTCAGTTACTTCAGACCTGAAATGGGGACAGCAGCACAGCGTACCTGCTTTCAAAAACTTGATCCAGTACAAGCACCTCAATTTTATGAAGTTGAAAAAAAGTGTATTTCCCCATTCGTCTTTCTATATCCTTTCTTTTTCCCTGGCCCCTTCACCCCCATGAATGTCACCTTACCCAGCATTTTGCCTCAGTATTTGTCTGCCCTCTAGTGACAGAAGTGGTAACTGCAAGGTTCACAGGTTCCTGGAGCACTGGGGACCAGCCTCACGGTTCTCTGCTCTGATGGGCTTTTGGGAAACCGAGCTGGTGAAAAGGAAGGAGACGCTCACCTCGCTTGTTGTAGCTCAAACAAACTCATTTCTTGACGCCTTGTCACACACGACGTTTGACAGTGCTGTGGCCTGGGCCGCCTGCCTCTGTCGCTCTCCTTGTGGGTCCGCTCTTCCCGCTGGTCTTCTCCGACCCTTCTCTCTGCCTCACTCAGCGTCTCGCCGTAGATTGAGCTGCTCTCGTAGGAAATGTCTCTAACAAATTTCATCCTACATCGATAGCCTTTTTCTGCCTTAGTATAGTATTTTTCACATTCTCAGTAAGCATCCCTTGCTATGCAAGTACTTGTTACTTCCAGAATAATCTTTTTCACACATACTAGATGTGCATTCAACATTTTACATTTCCATGAAAGAAAATTTTTATTTCACAATTACATGTGTGTCAAACCTGGTGGGAGTGCAGCTCAAGGTGTGTGACGTCCGGTTACCCATCTCATTTTTAATTCTTTGCATTAGAGGGATAGAAAATGCTGCTTATTTTGTTTTCTTATGATATCTTATTGTATCCACAAAATGTACCCTTTTTTGTGTAACACTGGCTCCCAAGAGAGGTGCAAATGCTAGTAGTTATTTGCTGGTTTGCACAGCCTCTGGGTCACTAGTGAATGACCGTGGCCAAAGTTAGAGCTGCACCAAGTCTGTACCATTCAGAAACTTCCAAACCTCCTTACTGGTCCCAGAGTTTACCGTTATTTATAGGATGCAGTTACAATTCCATGCTGTTAATATTATCAGTCTGCAACCTACTTAGGAATGTTACCCCTTGACATGAATCATGATCAGTATTAATGGTCACTTATATAAGTTTTCGTCTGTGATCAAAAACCTGAGTGCAGTTATATCCATACAAAGACTATGTTTATGTGTAACTGCTTCATTATATTCAGTATTTTGGCATTTTCACCGTGTCTTTTGAAACTCTTGAGAGAATATCTTTTTCTTTTCTTTTGTATGCCCTACGGCACGGAAGATGGTAGCACACGTATAGTAGGTGCTTAATGGGTGTTTGTGGCACGAAGAGATACAAAGAATTTTTTAAAAATGAGATGTGGCTGCTACTTTATTTTCAAGGACCACACAGCGCAGCTTTCAGTAGGTCTTCAAATATTTGTTGAAGGAACAAAATAAAACCAGTGGATGGCTTTGTGTTATTCTCCATCAGCAGGACCCGCCAGTCGGGGTCTGTCCCTGCCTCCGTCTCCCCGTCTACTTCTCACTGCTCACTTTTTCCTGCTGGACCTCCGATGGCCCCTACTTTCCATAACCCTTCAGAAATGTGACTGTACCCAGCCTGTGCCTTCTTAGTGTATATCTGCCATCTAGTGATCCAAAGGGTAACTGCAGGATTAATGGGCCTTATATAACCCTGTAACACAGGCTCTAACCCACAGGGTGCCGTCGGCATCTTTGAGTCCATGTGTTTGCCCTGGTCGTCCCACCACAGGACCTTTGCACATTTCCTCTTTGTGTCATCTGCTTAATACCTGCTAACTTTCAGAGCTTTTCCTCAAACGTCTTTCAGGAAAAGCCTTCCCTTAATCCCCCGCCCCCTCGCCCCCGCCCCGGGCTAGGTCACATTCCTAGTGGCAGTCAGAGTTACGGCAGTTGGAGCTTTATGCTTATTTTATGATTATTCAGTTTAACTCATGTTTCATTTACTAGACTATAATCTCCATGAGGTCAGGGAGCCTTGTTCTTGGTCGTCACCAGACCAGCATGTAGCCCAGTGCCTGGTACATAAAGACAGTTGCTTAATCTTTGTCGAATGAATGAATCTAACGCTCCGCTGTGCCTGTGGATGCTGATCATGCCTCCGACAGCCCGTTAGCAGCATGCTGTCTTCTCTACATTATCTATTTTATCCGTCTTTAAATTTACCCAAGTACCCAACAGCCCTACTATGTATGGAAGTATTCATTTATTCAGGAAAACACCAACTGCCCACTTTAAAGAATAATCTTTCATAAAAGGGTAGAACTCTGTCTTATTTGGCTCATTAGCTAAAGAGTAAACCAGTAAGATGTGAAAGACTGATGGAAAGGATCATGCAAAGAACAGACGCCTCGACAGCTGAGACAACCGAAACGTGTGTGCTTACAGACACCAAGACCATCACTAGTCCGCGGGGGACAAGCTGCATCTCTGTGGACAAGAAGCACTTGCGTCACTAGCAGTCTTCCTTCTGTCTCTGCAGGGCTACAAAGAGTGTCTGTGATGTGCAGACCTCAGAGCACCACATAAGCCCACAGCAACAGACAGTTACCCCACATTCCTTGACAGGACACCCGTGACGTTGGGCCCATTTCAGTACCTTCCAGTTTTCCTGACAGTCTCCTCACTGTGTAGATTTTCCGCTCCTCTTCATTTAGTCTTGGAAGATTGTATGTATCTAGGAGTTTATTTCTTCTAGGTTGTCCACTCTGTTGGCATATAAGAGTTCATAAGAGTCTCTTATGATTCTTTATATTGGTTGTAGTTTCTCTTTCATTTCTAATTTTATTTGGGCCCTCTCTCTTTCTTGATGAGTTTGGCCAAAGGTTTATCGATTTCGTTTACCTTTTCAAAGAACCAGCTCTTAGTTTCATTGATCTTTTCTGTTGTTTGTATAGCCTCTGTTTTGTTTTGTTTTTTTTTTTCCTGCTCTGATCTTTACTCTTTCCTTCTACTAACTTAGGGCTTTATTTATTCTTTTTCTGGTTTCTTTAGGTGTAGATTGTTCATAGGAGATTTTTTTTCCCTTGAGGGAAGTTTATGTTGCTATGAACTTCCCTCTTACAACTGCTTTTTCTGCATCCCATTGATTTTGGAATATTGTTTTTTCATTTTCATTTGTTTCAAGGAACTTTTTTATTT
This sequence comes from Phacochoerus africanus, assembly GCF_016906955.1. NCBI lineage: Eukaryota > Metazoa > Chordata > Mammalia > Artiodactyla > Suidae > Phacochoerus > Phacochoerus africanus. The sequence continues at coordinate 25,917,540 of NC_062555.1, read as the reverse complement.
TCTCTTTTCTCATTAACCCATTGGTTATTCAATAGCATGTTGTTTAGTCTTGATGAATTTTGTTTTTTCCAGTTTTTGTCATATTTGATTTCTAGTTTCATACTGTTGTGGTCAAAAAGATGCTTGATATGATTTCAGTCCTCTTAAATTTACTGAAATTTTTTTTGTGGCCTAATATGTGATCTGTCCCTGAGAATGTTCTATGTTCCATGTGCTCTTAAATGCGTATCCACCTGGTCTAATGTGTTGTTTAAGGCCAGTATTTCCTTATTTTCTGTCTGGATGATACACCTATTGCTGTAAGTGAGGTATTAAAGTCTCCTACCATTATTGTATTACTGTCAGTTTCTCCCTTTATATCTGTTAATAATTGTTCTATATGTTTAGGTGCTCCTATGTAGGGTGCATATATATTTACAAATGTTGGATCATCTTCCTGGATTGACCCCTTTATCATTATGCAGGGTGCTTTCTTTTGTTGCAGTCTTTCAGAGTCTATTTCGTCTGATATGAGCGCTGTTACCCCAGATTTTGTTTGTTTCCATTTGTGTGGAAACTGTTTGCATTCCCTCACTTTGAGTCTGTGTGTGTTTTCACATTTGAGTGAATCCCGAGTAGGCTACATATTGTATGGGTTTTGCTTTTGCATCAGTTCAGCCACTCTGTATCTTTTGATTGGAGTATTTAGGCTGTTTAAAGTGATTATTGATAGGTATGCACTTGCCATTTTGTTAATTGGTTTGTGGTTGCTTTTGTAGTTCTTCATTGTTCCTTCTTCCTCTTAGTCTCTCCTCTTGTGGCTTGATGGTTTTCTTTAGTGTTAAGTCTGGGTTTTTTTCCCTTCTTATTTTTTGTGTTATCTATTATAGGTTTTTGGTTTGTGGTTCCTCTGAGTTTCAGGTGTAACAACCTGTGTATACAGCAGTCTAAGTTGTTGATTACTTAAGTTCAAAGACATTCTTAAAACGCTGTATTTTTACCCCCTCCCACACACGCGCACACACATTTTTGGCACATTTTATATCTATGTTTGGGTATCTCTTACCTACTTATTGTAGGAAACAGCTGATTTTACTACCTCTTTTAACATCAGTCTTGTTTTGTAAGTGCCTGATCCACTCACTGTGTTTAACTATGTTTGCTTTTACTAGTGAGATTTTTGTCATATATTTCCTTATTTCGAGTTGTGGCCTTTTCCACTTAAGGAAGTTCCTTTAACATTTCTTGTGTGGCTGTTCAATGGTGATGAACTTCTTTGGCTTCTTTTTGTCTGGGAAACTTTATTTCTACTTTAACTCTAAATGATAACCTTAGCAGGTAAAGTATTCGTGGTTTTAAAGTGTTTTTCCTTTCAGTTACTTTGAAGATATCATACTTGTTCCTTCCGTCCTGCACATTTTCTGCTGTGCTGCTGGTCTGTATGAAGGTTTCCTTGTGTATAAATAGTATTTTTTCCTGATTTTAAGATATTCTCTTTACCTTTTGACATTTTAATTTTGCTGTGTCTTGTTTGGGTCTCTTTGGGCTCATCTTGTTTGACATTCTGTTTCTTGGACTGGGATGGGCAGGCCTCCGGGTGCCAGGGAGATAGATGGAGAGAGTGTCAGAAAGGGCACCACTAGCACTGGGCCAGCTGGGAAGAGACTAACAATAAAAAAACAGTGCCCACCGGCACTCTGGCCCCTGAAGAAGGTTCTAACAGATCCTGCCGCCTCAACCCTCGCCCTGAAGTTAGTAAACCTCCTTCATGTACCACCCAGGTGCTTTTCCAGCCGCGGCACCTGCCCTGGGACTCAGTGTGTGTGTGTGAGCCCTTTACAAGCGGAATCTTGGTTCCCCACAGCTCCCCAGCTCTCCTGGATGTGAGCTGCACCAGATAGGGGGCTTATCTCCCCATGCTGGTCCCCACCACCCCCATGTGGGGGCTCCATCCCCCCACTCCTGGGGGAGGACCTCTTGCTTATGGGTCCTTGTGAGCCTGTCTCTGCCCCTCCCACCTGTCTCCACGGGTGTGTTCTCTGTCTCCTTAGATGAAGAAGAGCCGTTCTGCTGGTCCTCAGGTCGTCCTCAGATGGCTCATCACACATGTCATTGTAGTTTTATGTGTTTGTGAGATGAGATGCGTTTGTGGCCGAGGCAAATGCAAGGTCTTTCTACTCCGCATCTCGGTCTGCTTTTTTGGGAACAGGTAACAAAAACTAAAAATTATTTTATTTTCTTGTGGGATAAACAGTTTATGTGATTCAAACATGCAGAAGTAAAGAGATGCTTCTAAGAATTCCCAGGCACCTTTGATGACAGCTTCAACAATTGTCAGCTTGTGGTCAGTCTTATTTCCGTGCCAGCCTTACCATGGTCACTCCCCACCACTGGATTAATTTGAAGTAAATATCCAAGAGCATGTCATTTCGCCTGCAGGTATTTCAGGATACACCTGAAAAGATAATAAGAACTATTTCAAAGACACGATCATGGTGTACTTCAAAGATGGGACAGAGTGAAGCTTGGGAAGAGTAGTAACTGTCATGGGTTGAGCCACATCGAATCTATGCAAACGATGATAACTTTTTAGGAACCCGCATGGCTTACCTCTAGAGACTGTTAGGACATGAGCTCATTGCTCTAAAAATGGTTAAATAAAAGGAAAGAATCAAGGAGGTGTCCTCTTTTTCCCATACACACTGCATTTCAGGATAGCTAAATAGTTTTTGTTTTTTTATTTGTCTTTTTGCCTTTTCTATGGCCACACCCACGGCATATGGAGGTTCCCAGGCTAGGGGTCTAATCAGAGCCAGAGCTGTAGTTGCCAAGCCTAGGCCAGAGCCACAGCAACGCAGGATCCAAGCCACGTCTGCAACCTACACCACACTTACGGCCACGGCGGATGCTTAATGCACTGAGCAAGGCCAGGGATCGAACCCGCAACCTCATAGTTCCTAGTCAGATTCCTTAACCACTGAGCCACCACGACAGGAACTCCGGGATAACTAAATAGTTAATAAGACAGTTCTTTATAGAATGCCAACCAATAAATACAAAGGAGATGCTTCTGAAGAGCATAATTTTGAAGCTCCTGTTGAAATAATGGATGTAGCCAGTGGTTATTATAGGATGCTAAAACCATCAAGTGAAAAGCTGATAAATTTATGATGGGTGGACCAGCCAACCATGCCTGAGGCCATTAATCCACCTGAGAACCGCGCCGTCCAAACACCGTGTGTGCGTCTTCATGTGATAAGAAACACGGATCAACACCTCAGGGACACTCTTGCCAAAAACAGAGGAGAAACCCAGACGCTGAAGCTCACCAAGCTTCTGGAGGTAACTGCCAGTCTGCAGGAAATGAGGGTGAAACCACCTGTTGAAAGGGCACAACCGGCATGAAAGCAGGGGACAGTGCCAGCGGTCATCGTCCTCTGAGACGCGACCTCCCGGCCACTTCTGTGCCAACCTCGTTACGGTTCTGGTCCAAGCCGAGTGAAACATTCTGGGAAATAGGGAATATGAGACACTAAAGAGTAGTTATTAATGTGTTGTGTGTGGTCACGCTGTCTTGGTTGCGCTACAACGTATCTTTAGCTGTTAAAGACACGCAATGAAGTAGTTACAAGGGACATGATGGGCTGCCTAGGATTTGATTCAGAACCTTAATATTCAGTCTGTGACGTCCAGATTCAGCAGCCCTAACCTCACCTGAGAGCTTGTGAGAGAGGCAGAAACTCCGAACTTCCGTGAGAGCAGGACCTGCATTTTCACCGACCTCCACGTGGCTTAGATGGGTATTAAGGATTGAGAAGCACTGTCTTAAAATACTTGGTGTGAGGGAGAGCGTGGGTGGGGGATAAAAGAAACAAGGCTGCAGAGTTCCTGCTGTGGCACAGTGGGTTAAGAGCCCAACTGCAGCAGCCCAGGTAGCTGTGGAGACGCGGGTTCAATCCCTGGTCTAGCGCAGTGGGTTAAAGGATCTGGCATTGCTGAGGCATAGGTTGCAGCTGTGGTTCAGATTCAGTACCTGATCTGAGAACTTCCATATGCCTCAGGTGCGACCATAACATTTTTTTAAAGAAGAAAAGGTTGCAAATATTGATCATTATTAAACCTGGAGGAGAGGGGCACAGTGAAGTGATTGATTTTAGGTCAAATATTCCTAAATCAGGGACCAAGAACCTGGGAGATTGTGGATAACTGTGTACATTTTCATCCCCATGACTTGGTTTTTGTTCATTGGTTCAAGTGGGAATAAGCATTGTGACACATGTCGCCTGATCACATCATCCCCTTCTTCCTGCCTAGCCTGTCATGTTGGGTCATATTCAAAAGCCCTGGATGCATATTTCTTTTAAAAGTACTCCTTACCAAATCAAAGTCTTTTTGTTTCTTAATGTATGAAAGAGACGTGTATTAACTACTAATGCTACGGTGTCGATTCCTCTCCAGCCACACGTCAGAAGGCCTCTTAAGAGCCTGGATGGAGGTCTGGGTGATGACGACGACGATGACATGGAAAGAGCAAGCAAGTGAGTCGCAGTCTGGGTGTTGTGTCAAGCGGTGTGGCTCAGTGCCAGAGTCTTTAGGTCGCAGGAGGCATCTCGGAGATGAGACCTGCTCCGTGGCAGCGTCCTCCAGCACAACATCCGGTGCCTGCCGAGAGTCTCACAGGGCCATGAGGTCCTGAGATAGGAAAGCAAGACACCCCTGACTTATCTTGTTCTTGAAAAGCAGTGATGCCTGCAGAAGGGATAGTGTTAAAGGGAAACTGGAAGCCCCCTAAGTTAGACCCCTCCCCTGCTACTGAAAGGGGCAGGTTAAATGTGGGGAACGGTGGTGACAGTCCATTGAAACAGATCAGATGTGTGGGGTGGGACTTAAGTCGACCGCGCTATCAAACGAGGAAAAATTAATGCAAAGTGTTAAGCATTAATTTTAACATAAGGGAAATAACGGTATACGTTGAACTTCTTAAACACTTTTAAGATACTTGGGGATGACAAAATTGACATTCTTTTTTCTGCATTAAGTATATCTTTGTTTATGTAAAGGAATATGCATTCTATAAAATAATTGAACAGATAAAAGGAAATACTTAAAGTGACCTTGGACCATAGCAAACTTCCCAGGTGTTCAGTATGATTCTTTTTTTTTTTTGTCTTTTTAGGGCCGCACCCGTGGCATACGGAGGTTCCCAGGCTAGGGGTTGAACAGGAGCTGCAGCTGCCGGCCTACACCACAGCCACAGCAACCTATACCACAGCTCACAGCAACACCAGATCCTTAACCCACTGAGCAGGGCTAGGAGTTGAACCTGTGTCCTCATGGATGCTAGTCAGATTCATCTGTTTCGCTGAGCCATGATGGGAACTCTCCCGGTCTGATATTTCTAAGGCTAATGTGCCATATCGCACAGAATCAGACTGTGTGACAAGCCCTGCCTGTGCTGCCAGACTGATAAGGTACCATAAACCTCCGCGTGTCCTTCTTAACTCATGTCCTCAGGATTTCCAGCACCCGAATGGTAGGTGCATCACTCTAAGGACTTTGGCCACGAACCAGCCCTTGTACAGAAATGCCTCTCTGGGTTTAAAGGCTCTCAGCCGCTGGAGGGCTGACAGCCGCTGGAGGGCGGCTGCTGGTAGGTGGTGGCACACGCGGTCAGGGAGCCACTGGTGGGCCCTCTTCCTCCTCAGGTTGTCTTCCGAAGACGGGGAAGAAGCGTCTGCTTATTTTTATGGAAGCGACGACTCTCTGGACACGAGAGGGAAGACTGCCTCCTCGGGTGAGATGGACTTGCTAGGAGAGATCCTAGACACGCTGAGCACGCACAGCTCGGACCCGGGGAAGCTGGCCGCGGCCAAGAGCCTGGATTTCTTCAGATCGATGGACGACATCGACTACAAGCCCACGGTGAGCCGACTTCACCTTTCTTACCCTCTCGGTGGCTGCCCAGCGGCATGGCCTCGCGGTAGGAGCGTTTGACCTCTAATCCGTACGTGTCTCAGCTACTAAACGAGGCTAAACCTTCATCATTAGTTATTTCTAGTAGCAGAATTCCAGCATCTTGCCTTGTACTGAGCCGGTTCTGGTGGTTATTGTCAGGAACTGAAATCTCTCGTCAAGCGGTAATATCTTCCCACAACCTCATTTTACAGTTGTCTTTTCTAGAGAACTTCTAAATGTGAATTGTTCCCACTTTCTTTTTTGTATTTTCCGGATCTTCAAAAAAAAAATTTTTTTTTTAATGTATTAATTCAAATACTGTTTCATTGTATTGCTTCACAAATGAACAAAACTTTAAACAAATTGAACCGGATGCTTTAAAAACATGAGCGAGTGAAATATTTTCAACTCTATTTTGATTATAATAATTCCAGAACTTGGCATTGATTATATCGTAGTTTTTGTGTTTTTCATTGGGTTTTCTGCAAATCTTTTTTTTTTTCCAGCTTTTTTGCAGTATAATGACAACAGTTGTATGTATTTAAGGTGTACAACTGGATGTTTTCACACACGTCAGAGGTCACAACGCAGCTTGTGACCCCCCCTCCCACGGTTGCCTTTTCTTCTTTCTCGGAAGTGAGAGCCCCCAAGAGCTTCCCTCTCGGCAGACCTCATGCACATGACTCAGTGTTGCTGCGTCTGCTCACCGTGCTGTGCCTCAGAGTTCCAGAACTTTCTCCGCTTGCAGAGCAAACTCTGCACCCTGCCGCTGGCCGGTCCCCCGCCTGTTAGGTGCGAGTCGGCTTCAGACCCTGCCCGGAAGGGAGATCACGCCGCGGCTGTCTGTCTGCATCTGGCTCATTTCACCCAGCATAACGCCCTCCGTGGCGCGTACAACCCCTCCGCCTTGTGACATATGGCAAGGCGTCCTCCTCTTCAGAAGCCGCACAACACACGTTTGTGTGTCCTCATTTCCTTACGAGGCACTGAGCCCTCCGCGCAGCGTCCCCGTGGTGGGCGGGGCGAGCGACCCCATCAGGAGGCTGTTTTCTCTCTGTGCTCCGTACCCGGAGGGGGTGGCAATGGGAGCACCTCTGCACCCGTCTCTGCAGCGGCTGCCCCAGGTCACACCCCACCAGCAGGGCGTGAGCTCCCTTTCTCCGCACCCCCACCGGTACTTGCAGTCTAGCTTGACTTTTCCGGGTCACAGGTGCAGGGACGTGGGACCGCCTTGCAGTACCGCTGGGGACAGAGGGTTCAGGCTCTGCTGCACATCTCCTTGGGAGGAACGTCCAGCCCCAGCCTCTCCATTTCAACATGGAGAAGGTCCTGCTGAAGTTGCTCCAACTTGATTTTTTTCTAAACGCGTCGTTTCTTTTGCAGAATAAACCCAGCGCGCCCAGTGAGAACAACCTGGCCCTGCTCTGCGGTGCTTCTGGCGACCAGGCCGAGTGGCACCTGGGGCAGGATGACAGCGCCGTCCACGGCCGGCACCTGCCCCCCTCTCCCAGGAAGCGGGCGTCCTCCGGCGCCTTGAGGGAGTCTCTGTTCAGCCTGACGGAGGAGAACAACGAGAAGCCTCTCGGTGATGGGAGCGGGCCCGCGGATCCAGACCGGCCAGTCCCTCCCGCAGGCCTGGACGTGCAGCTGGCCCCGCCCGAGGCGGCCCAGACGGCGCGGAAGGAAACACTAAGCCAGACCCCGGACGACCTGCCGGTGCCCAGCCTCGGGCGCCGTCCCTCCACTTTCGTTCCTTGGGAGAAAGAGGGCAGAGAAGCCCAGGAGCCTTCAGAAGGTTCTGGGCTGCTGCAGGAAGTAGTGTCCTTGTGTCACATAACATCCGCCTTCCACCAGGACTCAGACGTGACAGAAGGAAAAGCACGGGGAAACCAAGCTTAAATCAACAACCGGGAGTCACTGGCTTGCATCCAGCTATCTGTGGAGACCCTCTGGGGGTGGAACATAACCTAAACGGCCATTCGCAGGAAGGACGACTCTTCCGGCCACCTGTTATTTGTCCGTCCCCCCCCCCCCCCAACTCGTGGTACCTAGATCATTGATTTTTAAAAGTAAAGCTAATTCTCCTACTGTGCTCTTAAATCAGGCACTAGTTTGTATGTGTGTTGAAAGTGTATGTTGAACATCTGATTTTCCCAGTAACTGGTGCTTAATGCCACTGATTTTATTTCACCTAAGGCTGCGTATACACCCTTGCACATCACCGGTAGCTACCAGTCATCTGGTTGAGCACGAACCGGCCAGGATGGCAGAACCCATCAGAACTCGCCCGAAACTGCTGACCCACTAACTGCCTTAATCTTAAGCCTCTAATAAGTATTCTTAGGTAATTTATGGAATTACATGTCAGTTTTGAAAGACGAGTTACAAGAGTTCTACGGAGCAATAATGCCTTTTTCTAGTCATTGAATCAAGGACAAAATTCATTTTTTCCAAGTTGAAAAGCGCTCTGGTGGACACTGCAGCCTTGTTTTGCAGAAACTATACATAGGTACACACTGACCTGTGCTCAGTGAGAGGAGTGCAGTGCTGAAATTACAATGTGAACTCGACGACTGCTGTTTACAGATGACACTTTAAATTTCTCCGTCTCTCCGAATGCCTTTGCTAACAGGAGTCACCCCCAGAAAACCAAATGCAACGTGAACTCTCCCGATGAAAAGCGTCCCCCTCTCGCTCTTTCCACAGCAGTAATTAATTCTCCACCATCAGAACACGTGGCAGCGCCTCGTCTTTACTTGTCGCAGTCGCTGGCTTTCTCTTTGGGGCGTTTCCGCTTTGCAGGCCGTGTGGACAAAGCCCAGAGCCCTCCCCGCCTGCCCTCAGCTCCGCTGTTGCTGCTCCTGCTCAGGACCGAGCCGCGTGCATTTTCCTCCGTTTTTCCCTGAGGCCCTGTCCCCGTCCTGGGATCCCGCCGGGGGCGACGGTAGCCTCGGCCGTGACCGGTTCTCAGACTCTCGTCTCTGCTGCCCCGACAGCTGCTCAGAGGCCGTGGAGGCGTCTGCCTGATGTTCTGACTGCGTGGGATTATGGCAGGGGGAGGGGAGCCCGAGGAAAAGTGCCGTCTCCTCCTGTCCCCACGCTCTGCGAATGTTACTGTGACCTTGGTCACTGGCTGAGGCAGCATGTGGGGGTCGCTCCCGGTCCCCTGTGGCCTTTGGAAGGAAGTCCCTGCGCACAGCCACCCAGAGATTGTCTCTTCTCTCTCCCATTCACTGTCCCGCTTTGAAAGTCACCTGAGGAGCAATTGGGCATTTGGTGGCCTCACGATTGGCTAGATTGTCAAGGATGATCAGGGAAAAAAAAAAACAGTGATGTTCGGGTTAATTTGTTGTTAGTATGTTCCATACATAGACTCTGTAATCCCCAATCACAATTTTTAAGTTCTTGTTTTAGGAAAGGTGGGTGAGAAAGCATTCCAGAACCCCCATCAAGACTCTGCTCTCAAGTATTTGCTGAAATCAGAATTTAATTTTCAGTTAAAGAAAATCCTGGAAGGGGATATGTTAAAATCATTGCTTAAAAATAGCTACTTAGATCAGGCTTGTAAGTAATTTAAAGAAAATGACCAAGTTTTTAAAAGTACATTCCAAAATCTAAATGGATGTGTTTTATTTGGGCAATTAACCCATTTTTGTTTATGAAGACAAATCTTGTTTTCTTTATAAGGATGGACTCCGTACATATTAAGGAAACAACGTTTAATTTTTTTTTTTTTAACGCCAAAGCTGAGACTCAAGGGTCTTTGAAATTTTGCCTTGATATACTCATTAGGAAATTCCATGTAATTTTGTTGAAGTATGTTAGAAAGGCATCCCACGTGAGAAGGAAAAACTGTCATTCTGGTTGTTAACCTGCTGGACAAATATTCCTAATTTTTGAAAAGAATGTAAAGCAGCCCTTTAACGTGATTGTTGGTACTTTGCCCTTGAGAATGCAGAGTCTGGAAAATGGGCCCATTGTGAGTGTAACAGAGGCAAAATGGGGGTTTTAGTCCATTTGCTCACTAAGCTTCATGGTCTCAGAAACGGGAGTTCTTTTTCTGCCTTTCAGTCACTTCACCAGATGTCTGACTGCACTGCTGTGTGTGGTGAGGGATGTATCCCCTGACAAGTGACATTTGTGTCAAGGTATCTTAAATCGGATTTGTGCCTTAACTTACAAAATCAGCTCTTACATCCCACGCTCCCAACAAAAGCAAAAACTCTCCATGTTATTCTTGGAGAGAATCCAAAAGACTAGTAGCAAGTATTCCCATTTCAGACCATTTGTATTTCGAGTATTCAAAGTCTGCTCTTAAACTAGACTCCCAGTGTTAGGTTGGCTACAGGGAAATGAAGTGAAATTAAGATGAGTTCTGAAATAAAAGTATTACCTTATTTCCCTACTATGTTCATATTTGCTATTTTAACCGAACCAGGTATTTGTAAATGCCTCTGTGGTTTGAATTCTTCTCCTCCCCCTAAAGCAGCAACCCCTGTTCTACAAACAGAATTGTATAAACGCATCAGACCTCCGGCTCTGGTACCCAGGCTTTATCCCACACCCCAGCTTTTAGCCTCTTGCCCTCATTACTGCATCCATGGCATTTCAGGGGACAGAAATGTGAATTAGGAGCTACTGTTTTGCTAAGTGAGAGTATTTATTGTTAAGTGATATATTTGCATGGTTACCTACTTGAGCATATTTTAGAAAAGCACCAAAATATAACATGATTATTTTCCTGATTAAAAAATCAGTCATTCACTTAGGAAACATTTATTGACTCTTTGTGTCGGTTACATGCAAGGTCCAGTAACTGCGGATGTGGGAGAATAAACGAATTGACCTAGTTCCCGTTCCGAAGAACTAATTACAAGGCAAAGGAACTGCCCATTTCTGCTAATAATAACGTATTCTGCTTTGAAGTTATTCAGTCCCAATTTGATCACCAGAAAAGATCTTTTAAAAGCTGCTTGATCTAAAACATGCTCTAAGTGCAAAACCACTGTACCGCCTCTAATTTCACTAACTGCCTCTTCTCTCGATGGTACGAGGTATGGGAATGCTGCTAGCCGAGATGACCTGCCTGTACAGGACAGATGCAGAGACTCTTAGAGCTGCGTGTTCTTGTTCCTCTGGCTTTTGTCATCACCCAGGTCCCCTCTTGCAGGCAGCAAGGCTCCAAGCGGGAACGATGCTCCCGGGAACTGCTAGGGCCACCTCTCTCCCTTCCGCAGTAACCCAGCACGCGGATGCCTGCTGAGGCGGTCTCGTTGCACCATCTTCGTCTTGGAAACAGCATTCTCTAGAAACACCCCCCCCCCCACTTAAACTAAAACTGTAAGTGCCCGTGCTGTGCTTAGGATTCTGTGTTCATATCCTAATAAAAAGGACCCAGGAATGCTAGGAAAGAAGTTTTCTGAAATAAGGTGAAGAAGTGGACTGCGGAGCAAAAGGACAAAGCTGTGACGAGTCTCATCATGAGTAGATCTTCCGTCTTTTCTAGAAAATCTGGATTTTCAGGAAAAGATTTCTTTTCACAAATAAATTTTCTAATGTGAATTCCATTTTGTTTTTAGCATAAACGATCCTGATTCTGGGTAGGTATTGGTCGATCAGAATATAAATTTAAGAATGTAAAATGAATACCAAACCCAGTGCCTCCAAAGCACTTCTTCACGTAGGAACTGGTTTTTACCAACTCTCAGTATTGACGTCTTTCCTGTGTCGAGCCCGGAGAATCTGTATCTGTTTCTTAAAGTTTAAGAGGCAGAGTTGTTCTGAGCAAATCAGTTCACAGTTTGATTTGGTCAAGATAGGAAATTAGGTGCATTTAGGAAGAAACATATTTTATTTTGAAAATGATAGGATTTGTGCAATATTTTTCTTGCATAATTTAGTTCATATAAATCTGCACATCTGCTGCTCTAGCAGGTGCCTTAAGGTCATATTTTTCAGTATTTGTGTAAAACAATATGTAGCAATGTTCTATGTGATTTTAGAAAAAATTCTTTATACTGCTGGCAAGAGAAATGTTTTTGTTTATTTAAAATAATTATGACTATTGCATTATTGTATCATAACTAACTGCCTCAGCAACAATAAATATGCAATAAGAAAATCCTGAACCTTAGCTCTAGTATTGATAATACTGTTACTTCAGAAGAAATGTAGATAGTGCAAAATGCTGACTCTTCATGCGTATGTTTAACAGCTCCTTGGTTCTGTACCACGTAAATCTAGATAGCATTTGTATGGTGATGACAACACATATGTCGATTGTAATATCCTCTGTGATGAATCTTCAGATTTATAAAGGGCATTGCCAATACTCTTTGTCTGTAAATTAAGTTAATTTTTGTATAGTGTACAGTTTGTTTAACCTTAGAGCTTCTATAGATTTCTACTTTTTATTGTACTTGAATGAGGCAGAAAAGCACTGTGGAAAATCTGTAGCTCTAGGTGCAAGACACAAACATACCAAAAAAAAAAAACAAAGCACGGTACTCCTGGACGGCTGCTCTCCCCGATGCCTGCCGTCCAGAAAGCTCTGTTCTTTCAAACCGTACTTAGTGATTTAAAATACACAATCTTTTATCCTAAAAGATTGCCAAGTCACAAATGATTACCTCTTCCACACGCTCAGCCTCTGAGTCTCTTCGTCTCTGTGTCACTTCGTGTCTCAGAAGAGCCTTGTCGAGGACACGACAGACCCACTCTGGCTGATGACGCGACGTGCAGCATGGGACGAGGTCAGGGCTCTGTGCCTCCTAAATGCTCCGGGTGTGTCACGCCACCATCCCTCCAACAGTCCAGTTTCCATGGGGTTATTCGAGAACTATTTAATCATCATATACCAAAAATGAGATCTCTTGAATCTGTCATGATTCAGTACGTACAGCAACGCCTACTACAACAGCCAACAGGCATGAACTGCATGAAGCCTGTAGCTTAAAACACATAAAGCTTTTTTTTTTTTTTTTTATGCAAAAGGTACATAGGGGTTAAAAATTGAACTTTTCCAAAGCTTATTTCTCTGGCTTTAAATGCATAACTGTTTGAAAGGACTGAAAACCTTGAGCTTTTTGCTAGACGGGGTGACAGACATCCGTACGCACCTGCCCAGCACTGAGATGTGCTTTGCTGTCGTGCATCCTTGAGGCTACAGGAAAAATCATCTCACACGTTGACTACTATCGGGAGGACACTGTGTAGAAAAGTACTGTTTGGGGAATTTAAAAAAATATATGCAAAAGTAACTATTGGATGGACGACGCATTACCATAAAGTGCCCGAAATGCAGGTTTAAAATAAAATTGGTCATAATCGAAACGGCCTGGTGGTGACTCTTCTTTTGTGGTCCGCTCTCCCTGTCAGTGTCCCAGGGGAACCGTCCCAGGGACCTTGCGTCTCCATCTCGGACTCGGGTAACTGCGTGGTGTGCACTGAGGCTGGAGGGGCATCCATTCTTTGGTGTCTGGTCAGCTAAGCTCATTAGAATTTGAAACCACAGAAGAGGCAGGCAGAGTGTTGCTAAGGACAGGCCCGCAGAGCAGGACCAGCCAAGCCACACAGCTGTTCACTGACCTTCCTGCAGGAGCCGGGCCGGCCAGACCCCAAGTCAAGTGCGGAAGCGGCTCCCACACGCCTCGGGAGGCCAAGTTCCTGCCAGGCCTCCAAAGGCTGCACCCAGAGCAGGCATCACTTCCAAATAAGCACACAGTTGCCTGTGGGTGCAGAATTTCTGAGACTCTTGTGCTGAACTTGTTTCCATAGAGGAAGCCAAGGTCTGACCATAAGAGAAGAGGTACTGTCCTTAGGTGAGCCTAAGGGTAACTCACGTCTACCCCTTCTGGACGCTGCCTGCCGCCTTCCCAGGGGGGCTGCTCGGTGCCTCTCGGTGTCTGTGTCTGAGAAAGACGTCGTGGCTTCATTTTCCACATGCAGACACAGAAGCCCAGGTGGACTTTCCCTGTGTAAAAAAATGAAATTGAAAGACAATACACCCTTTTTAGAGTCTTATTTTGTAGTGAGTCTGACATCTTCTCTCCTGGAAGTAACAATCAATTATAGGACACACAAAAATTTATACATTTATGGTAAATGTAGTATTAACAGCATAAAAGTTAGCGTCTGGGGAAGTTTCCAGGTCAATTAAAGCCTTCCCCAAGTTCTGCCATTGGCTTAGTCCTCTTACCTCATTTCCCTGAAGCTTCGTTTCTATTTAAAGTAGACGTGTCTACTCTTAGGATGAATTAGTAACATTGAGAAACTTTTTGGGTGCATTGCAGCTGCCATATACAGTCAGCCTTCTGTATCCATGTGGCCATAACCACAGATCCAACCAACCCAGATGGGAAAAAAAAAAAAAAAAACTTAATTCCAGACACTTCCAAAAAAACAAAACTTGAATTTACTCCCTGCTAGCAACTACTTATATAACATTTACACTATATTTTACAATGATTTACATAGCACTTACATTGCATTAGGTATTACAAGAAGTCTAGAGGTTGTTTAAAATACATGGGAGAATATATGCAGGTCATATGGAAATACAACCACATATTTATTTTTTTTTGGCCACACCCATGGCTCATGAAAGTTCCTGGGCCAGGGATCAAATCCGAGCTGCAGCTGGGACCTACACCCCTGCTACAGCAATGCCAGATGCTTTAACCCACGGTGTCGGGCCAGATATCAAACTTGGACCTCAGCAGCAACTTGAGTCCCTGCAGAGACAACACCAGGTCCTTAACCAACTGCACCGCATCGGGAACTCCAGTACTACATCCGTCATTTTATATGATGGACTTGAGCATCCTTGGATTTGGGTATCAGGGTGGGGGTTTGTCCTGGAACCAACCCCCTGTGGGCCCCAAAAGAGGACCAATTTGAGGGACAGAAAACATGCCTAAGTATCCCACTTAATTTGAACTGAGGGGTGTTTGTGAAGTATAAACCTATTAAAATCTTAGATTTTATCTGATCCAGCAGGTCCCAAACCTAGCTTTCCATTAGACTCAGCTCTACCGCTTCAAAAACAAGGAATAAACAAGCCCGGACTGTGCTCCTAGAGGTTCCACAGTCGGTGCTGTAATTAGTCCTTTGTAGACATGAGCAATTGAGGGACAAAAGACATCAGTGACACCCTTAGCAACTCATAGCAATAAGTAGCCAGGCTGGGACGGGAACCTGACAGTGGCTTCAGCTCCCTGCCATCAGGCAGAACCGCAGGGTAACCATTAAATAGCACGCCTAAGCCACATTCTCTCCGTTAAGTATCGAACAAAATGCACTAGGCAAGGTTTTAATTTTGAGTGCAGAACTGCCTGCTCTCTTCTTGGGAGATGGTATTAACGCTTGGATTCTCTTCTGTTTTGCACACACACCCCCCGGCGCCCCCATGCTCCCCAACTCAGTTAATTCACTCTCCACTAATCTTGGTCATGTATACAGGTGTTCTCTGCGGTATCGTTTCTCTCTTTTCACCCCTTCCTTCCTCTTAGTTTTTTTACATGTGTTGGTGAGCAGATGGGGGGGCCCCACCCATCGTGCATGGTAACTAAGGAAAGACCCAGGGCCTTAGTGATGTGGAGGGAAAGGAAAGGCATGATGCGATTTTTTTATTGTGGACCCAAGGGTATTGACATGTAAAGCTTTCAAGGGCACTTGACATCCTTTTCAGAATCCCCATAGATGTTTATCTATCGCTCTGAAAATTTTGCTCATGTCCAGAAGCCAACATTCAAGTCAGAATCCTTACTTTTCAGTTATTTTTCTATTTATTTATTTTTCTTTTTGTCTTTTTAGGGCCGGACCTGTGCCATATGGAGGTTCTCAGCCACAGCAAGTGGGGGATCCAAGCTGCATCTGCAACCTACACCACACCTCACGGCAACGCCGTATCCTTAACCCACTGAGCGAGGCCAGGGATCGAACCCAGGTCCTTTTGGATGCTAAGTCTGATTCGTTTCCACCTCACCATGATGGGAACTCCAGTTTTGTTATTTTAAAATCAGGTCTACTTTTAAAATGGAAATTGTTTTATATTGATGGTGTTTTGTAGTAATACCATTTAACCATTAAAGCAATGTATTTCAATTTTACAAATTACTTTTTATAACTCCAATTTCTAATTTGAGGACTCAATTTGGAGTATCAAAGTACACTGATGGTGGAAGTGCCCTCATGGCTCAGAGGGTTAAGGATCCAGCATGGCTGCAGCTACGGCACAGGTTCAGTCCCTGGCCTGGGAACTTCCGCATTCTACGGGTGCAGTCAAAAAAAAAAAAAAAATTACACTGATGGTATCCATTTAATACTTCATCCCATTTCCCCCAAATTACAAACTAAAAGAATAATTTTAATTAAGAGCTGAATTTTCTGAGATTTGATAAATGTCCAAATTGGATACAACCCATTAGGCAAAAATCCCAATTTGTGAAATAGATGCTAAGAAGAACTGTTGTTTTATATTATAGGCTTCCTGACATGCTCACTGACAAACCATTAGAAAACCATTTGAATTTCTAGGCAAATGACAACTGGTAGATGCTGGCAATTTGTCCTTTTAAAAAACTTTCTGCTACATAAATGTAAGCAATTCTTTCCCATCGATAATAATTGTATTTAAGACATGGTGACCATACACATGATATGCCTCAGATGCAGACATAAAAAGAAAAAAAAATCCATTTATAGCAAACTTTTAGGAAGGCTGATAACAACTGTTAACAGTTCTGCTTACTGAATTTTTTTTTCTTCCACTCCATTGCAACCATACTCCTAAAATCACCAATAAATCATGGTTTCTGTTTGTGAGAATGAATGAGTCTCGTGACTTGCACTGGGGCAGATGGCCAGGTGTTAACCATCTTCAGCAGCTCACAGGAGTGTTAAATAAAACATACTAAGAATATTGAAAATGTTTACTGGGACCTCAGAAAGGAAGGTTAAGAAAAAGAATCTTTCTTGAGGTTAAGAAAAAGAATCATGAAGCCAAATCAGTGTATTAAAGCTAATGAAGTAGTAGGTAGTAGATATGGGCATAGTTCACATGAGCTAAAATCTAGCTGGTTAATACGCTTATGAATTCAACAGATGAAGCTTGTGGTTCACAAGAGGTGTGGATGAGAAATTAAGACTTCTGTATCAGGACTCTAAAAGAAATATCAGATCTAATAAGTTGGGAACAGAAAAATTTTACCCTCTGACCCAGAGAACTGCCAATGGACTCTTCTGTCTGTCTGGGATCTGAATAGGAAAATAAAGTCAGAAACAACCAAAAAAGTTTGTATGAGAAATCAAATCTCAGTATTTGCTTCATTTGGTTTTGTGGTATGTTACCACGGACCTAAATTCTGTATATGCTGCACACAGCACAGAACCCTCAAACTAAGAAGTTGTCATAAAACATAGTCCACACAGGGGCAGCTCTGGGAGCCCTACACGGTAAAGCAAGGTCATTTCGCAGATGCACTTTGAAAGTCAAAGCACACAGGACCATCGTCGAAAGCACTGACGATGATTTAGAAAAGTAAATCAGGAGTTCCCATTGTGGCACAGTGGTTAACAAATCCAACTAGGAACCATGAGGTTGCGGGTTCGATCCCTGGCCTCACTTAGTGGGTTAAGGATCTGGCGTTGCCATGAGCTGTGGTGTAGGTTGCAGACTCGGCTTGGATCCCACATTGCTGTGGCTGTGGTGTAGGCTGGCGGCTGTAGCTCTAGATTCGACCCCTAGCCTGGGAACTTCCATATACTGCAGGTTCAGCCCTAAAAAAGACCAAAAAAAAAAAAAAGTAAATTACATGAAGACGTTTTGCTCCTTGAGAAGGACAAAATGAAAGCAACTTGAAATTGACTATATGATAAACATATTTAAAGATCTAAGAATAAATTGTCATTATTTCCACAAGATAAAATTCAAGAAGACAGAGTGGCTAAGCAAGGAGTTTTGCTGGATACGCTGAGTTAAATAAGGCAACAATTCTAGGTATCCTGACACAATTTCTATTGCCACAGTTCCAACACTGTTTTATGACTCTTCACTTGGTTACTCTCTTCCCTCAACCTAGTCTTTCAAACACACACTGAATTTGTGTCTATTCCTTCTAGTTGCTCTGCTAGGAATCAAATGGAAACAATGAACAACTCTTCATGTACATGAATTACTTTGATTTCCACACTGAAATTTCAGGCTACCCTCCTCTGACTCACTCCTTTGAAAGCACACAACTTGTATTGTTCATTTAAAAAGTGAACACTCCTTTAGAATGAAAAACAAATTTAAAAGATGCAACATGCCATACACATCACGAAATTCTAACCCTAATGTTTTCATGAATTAACTTCCTGAAACACCTTTATTATACCTTATCTACATTATTTGGCCACATCCTTTTCATGTGATAATCATGTAATGGCATTTTGCTGTTGTTGTTGAGTTGTATGAGTTGTTTATTTGCATGTTAGCTCCTTATAAGATAGATTTCTGAATATTAATTTTGTATCTTGCTACTTTACTATTTATTAGTTCTTAATAGTTTTGGGGGGACTCTTTAGGGTTTTATATATATAGTATCATGTCATCTGCAAAGAGTCACAGTTTTACTTCTTCCAATTTGGATGGCTTTCATTTATCTTGTGTTATTGCTGTGGCTAGGACTTCTGAGTTTATGTTAAATAAATGTGATGAGAGTGAGCATCCTTGTCTTATTCCTGATTCTAGAAGAAAAGCTTTCAGCTTTTCATACTGAGCAGGATGTTAGTTATGGGCTTTATTATGGTCATTTAATATACTCTATTATGTTATGTTCCCCTATACCAATTTTGTGGATTTTTAAAATCATACATAGATGTTGAATTTTGTCAAGAGTATTTTCTGCATCTATTGAGATGAGCATATGATTTTTATTCTTCTATTTGTCAATGTAGTGTGTTACATTTATTTTTCAGATATTGAACCATCCTTGTATCTCTGGAAGAAATCCCACATGATCACGGTATATGATCTTTTTAATGTATTGTTGGATTTGGCTTGCTAATATTTTGTTGAGGACTTTGCATCTATGTTCATCAGTGATACTGGCCTATAATTTTGTTTTGTTTTTAGTATAATGGTGATGCTAGCCTTTAGAATAAGTTTAGAAACATTCCTTTCTCTGCAACTTTTTTGGAACAGTTTGAGAAACAGCCTTCTGTTCCCAGACTTTTATTTGTTAGTTTTTTTTAATTGCTCAATTTTATCATTGGTATTTGGTTTATCCATACTTCTGTTCCTTCCTGCTTCATTCTTGGAAGGTTGTACATTTCTAGAAATTTGTCCATTTCTCCTAGGTTGTCCATTTTATTGGCCAATAATTGTACAATCTCTTATGATCCCTTTTATTTCTATGCTGTCCATTGTAACTTCACCCTTTTCATTTCTGAAATTATTGGGGGGGGGGGTCCTCTCTATTTCTTCAAGAATTTAGCTAAAGATTTATCAATTTTGTTTGACTTTTCAAAGAACCAGCTCTTAGTTTCATTGGTCTTTTCTATTGTTTTCAAGTCTCTACTTCACTTATTTCCACCTAACATTTACTATTTCATTCTACTAATTTTGGGATTTTTTTCCTAGTTGCCTTAGATGTAAGGCTAGATTATTTTGAGATTTTTCTTGTTTCCTAAGTAAGCTTACATAGCTATAAACTTTCTTCTCAGAACTGCTTTTGTTTCTATCCCACAGATTTTGGATTGTGTTTTAATTTTTGATTTGCTTACAGGTATTTAAAAACTTTTTAAATTTCCTCTTTGAATTCTTCAGTGAACCATTGGAGTTTTTGTACCATACTGTTTAGCTTCCATGTGATTGTGATTTTGCAGTGTTTTTCATGTAGTTGATTCCTAGTTTCAGAGCAATGTGGTTGGAAAAAAAGCTCCATGTAATTTCAGTTTTCTTAAATATACTGAGACTTGTTTTGTGGCCTAGCGTATGATCTACCCTGGAAAATATACCATATATACTAGAAAGGAATGTGTCTTATGTCCTGCTCTTTTTGTCAGAATGTCCTGTATGTATATCTTAAGAACATCTGGTTTGATGTATCTTTTCACATCAGTATTTTCTGACTAGATTTTCAGTCCATTAATGTAAGTCTGGCATTAAATTCTCCTATTAATATTGTGCTATGTTCAATTACTCCCTTTATATTTTCTTTATGAGTTGAGATGCCCCTATGTTGAATTCATATGTATTTACAATTTTTATATCTTCTTGTTGGATTATTTTATCATTATGCAACATTCTTTGTATGGTTAAAATCTTTGATTTAAAGTCTATTTTGTCTGATATAAATATTGCTACCTTGGCTTTCTTTTCATTTCCATTTGCAAGGTATATTTTCCCCCTTCCCTCACCTTTAGTCTGTGTATGTCTTTAGATCTGAAGGGAGTCTCTCATAGGTAGCATAACGTGGGTTTTGTTTTTGTATCCATTTGGCCACTCTGAGTCTTTTGAGTGTAGCGTTTGGTCCACTAACATTTAAAGTAATTACTGATAGGTGTCTATGTACTGCCATTTTTAAAATTGATTTGAGGTTGTTTTTGTAAAATTTTTATTCCTTTTTTCTACTTTTGCACTCTTCCCTTGTGATTTGATGGGATTTTTTTATTGTAATTATTGGATTTCATCCTCTTTGTGTGTGGATATTAAAATTTTTGGTTTATGATCACCATGAGGGTTATATGCAGCAATCTGCATATATATGAGATTATTTTAACTTGTTGATTCCTTAAGTTTGAATCCATTTTTACAACCCTGCATTTTTACTCCCCCAATCATGTTTAATATTTTGATATATTTTTCATCTATTTTGTTTGAATTCATTAGATACTTATTGTGGATATAGGTGGTTTACTACTTTTGTCTTTTAACTTTCCTACTAGCTTTGTAAGTGGTTCATCTACTACCTCTACTGTGTATTTGTCCTTTCCTAATTTTATATTTCGTGACATTTTCTTTGCTGCTCCCAGAAATCCCTTTTACATTTCTAGTAAAGCTACTTTTGTGTTGCTGAACTCTTTTAGCTTTTGCTTGTCTGTAAAGTATTTGATCTCTCCTTCAAGTCTGAATTATAGCCTGCTAGGTAGAGTATTATTAGTTGTAGATGTTTTCATCATTTTAAATATATTGTTCTGCCTCTTTCTGGCCTACAGAGTTTCCACTATAAGGTCAGCTGATAAGTCTTATGGGAGTTAATTTTTCCTTGCTGTATTTAATATTCTCTATGTTAATTTTTGCAATTTTAAATACAAAGTGTCTTGGACCAAATATATCTTTGCTTGGAATTTTCTGTGCTCCCTAAACAGATATCTGTTTCCTTGCCCAGGTTAGGAAAGTTTCCAGCTATTATGTCTTCAAATATGTTCTTTGCCCCTAACTCTCCCCATTCTTCTTCTGAGACCCCTGATGCAAATATTAGTATACTTGATGCTGTTGCAGAGATCTCTCAAACTGTTTTTTTTTTAAATTCTTTTTCTGTTCAGCTTGAATGATTTCCACTACTATCTTCCAGTTCACTGATTTATTCATCTGTGTCATCTAATCTACTATTAATTCCTTCTCACATATTTTTATTTCAGTTATTATATTCTTCAGCTTGGATGGTTCTTCCTTATATTCTCTAACTCCTGTGTTAGAAAATTGAGCTACACAGAGGTTTACATAAAGGTTAGAGAATGCATAGGGTTGCTGAATGGCCAAAAAGTAGGTTTTGCTGGTTATCTACCTATTGGGTCTTAGCATCAAGCTTACCTTACATACTTGACTTTGTAATGCTGGGGTTGGAATTCTACAAACTACATTTTCCAGACTACTTTGTAAACCTCACATGTCACCAGTTGGCTGCTTTGTTTCTTTAGAGAATAGTCCAAATCAAGGACTGACCATTGGTCTATTCTATAGGCTAGCTAGACATGTGGCAAATGACAGTTTTTATACCAAGTTTTTGTGAGGAATATATTTGTTAATAAGTACATACATAAACTTCACCCTACCTACAAAGAACAATTTTTACTTGAGCCCATTGAACAACACTAGGGACTCTGGGGAACGGTTTAGTGACATCCATAGGATGGGTCACAAGTCCATGGGGAAACCATAATTAACCAATGTGAAAGACCACTTAAGGTCAAAAACTTGATTACCATTTCATCCCTGCTTTCCTTTATGGTCAATGTGCCATCATGTTGCTGGCTATCAAGTGCTACCATGACCTCATGACCCCCATGGAAGTAAAAGAGTCCATCCCAAAAGAAGTTTTTCCCTTTACAAAGGAAGCCATTGTGGAGCCTTTAAAAAATGCCAGTGCCCTTCACTGGTACCTCTCTCAATGACTTTGTGAAGTATCTTCTGGAAACTTTCAGAGAATGTACTCAGGGCAGGTATTAGGTAAGAGGATAAGTAGAGTGAGTAGATGTGCAGTTGCACATGTGCACCTGCAGTATACGGAGGTCCCCAGGCTAGGGATAGAATCAGAGCTACAGCTGCTGACCTACACTTCAGCTCACAGCAATGCCAGATGATTAACCCACTGAGCTAGGCCAAGGATCAAACCCACATCCTCATGGATACTAGTTGGGTTCATTACCAGGGAGCCACAATGGGATCTCCTACATTCTTAAACCCTGGATTCCTTCTGGTACACTGTGTATTTAGAATTTACGGACATAAGGTTCAAGATTCAATTTTTCATGATTCTTGCTCCAGGACGTAATAGACAATGGTTCAGCAAACTATAGCCCATGAGCTAAATATGGCTGGTAACCTATTTAAAGTTTTAAGAGAACATAGCCATGCTCTTTCACTGACATATTATCTGCAGCAGTTTTCATGTCATTACCAAAGAATTTAGTGGTTTAGAGATCTTACTGTAGTCTGGCAAGACTAGAATATTGACTATCTAATCCTTTACAGAAAAATTTTGCTGCCCCCTGGCCTAGTACTCCTCTGGCCTTATATCCACCTATTTGAATGCTCTCTCTGGTGTTTTATTTTGTTTTGTCTTCTCTTTGATTATTCACATTCTCTAGTTTTTCTTTAGCAAATATGATCTAAAGGAAACCAGCAGTGTTCTAACTCTCTGCCTGGAAGACCCAGGGACTAATTCCTATCATATCAAGGGGTGATTAGACCCTGAAAGCCTGATTCTTGAGCAAAGAGGCACATACACGATGGGCTCAGACATCCAGAATACTAACTTACAGATTTACAGTGAAACACCACAAAGGCCAGAAATATGTGCTGGCCATCTGCTTGGCACAAGCTCTCCTGCAGTCAGGCTGCAAAGAGATCCAGAACCTAATCAGAAACCACTTTCTTGATTTCTCAGGAAAAATTACTGTGAACCAGGACAAAAATACCTATATGACTAGTGCTTTTTCCTTGTACGGGGAGGAAAACTCTGTATTGGGTATGGAATCAAAATAAAAGAGGTACAAAGAATTGGATATTTATAGGCATCAAATCATTAAAAGAATCCAGATGCATTCATCATGCCATAAAGGTGATTTTGTACATGGGAGCAGAAATAAGTGAAAGCTAATGCCAATTTACATTACCTCTACCTCGAAGACAGCCTGATCCATTGCGAACAGAAAATTTAAGACTTCCTCATTTCTGTATTATCTCTTTTCCTATACCTCTACAAAGGATCAAGCCTTCTTCTGCTTGAAATTCTACCTCTTTAAGTGTGTTAATTATGAGGCCCACATAACCCCTTACATCTTTCAGATGATTTTTGCCTACCTCAGTAGTAGTAGTTTAATGTGTTCATCTTATATTTGTATAATAGAGAAAAATCCATTCCATGACTGATTTTATTTATGATATTTACCACCTAAGTTTGCTGTAGGAATTAAATACAATCATTTTTGTGAAGTACTTACTACTATGTTCAGCATATAGTAGGTGCTCAGCAATGAAAAACAAGATTATAATACACTGGAAGTGGCCGATGAAAGTGTAATTAACTACACCACAATGTGTGTTATGTTGTATAAGCAGTAGAAGCAAAGTGCTATGGGGACACAGAGACCAAATACTCCCAGGACCTTAACTGCAACACACACAACTGTAAATCACTTCTCACTGTCACTTTCCTCTGGTCACCTTCCAGAGTATAAATACCAGACTCCACTTAGGGCCGATTTCTTCTGCAAAATGGCATATCAAATACTGTCACATACTTTGTTGTATCCCTATCTATCTCTCCCTGCAGAGAGAAAAATCCTGGAGATTAGGAGCTGGGTCTTACACTTGTTTCCATTCTTAGTACTTAACATATTTATACTCCAAAACATTAAATTAAAACAAATTACATTGGACGTGGTGGTCCTGGCAGTTTGTGCCTCATGGTTTGTAGAGGTTTCTCCCAAAAGTGCACTGAAATCATCCTGCAGAATTAATCAGAATCTGGAGACAAAAGATAGTGGAATAAACACAAAAATTACAACTAACCACTGAATTACCATCAATAAAATAGACTGGAAACTACCACAAAAGATACCTACACCCAAAGACAAGGAGTAACATCAAGATGGCTGGAGGAGTACTTTCACAATATAAGTAATCCCATACCTGCCAAGTGGGCAACCTGAAGACAAGAAAATACTGTATCTCAGAGGCTCTCCCACAAGAGTCAGAGTTCCAGCCCCACATCAGGTTCCCCAGACAGGGGTCTGGCATTAGGAGGAGGATCCCCTGGAGTATTTGGCTTTGAAAGCCAGTGAGGCTTATGCATAGGAGCTCCATAGGACTGTGGGAAATAGAGACTAGTCTTGGAGGGTACATTCAGGGTTTCATGTGCACCAGGTCCTCTGGCAAAGGAGGGACTCCCTAGGAATCTGGGTCAGACCTACCTGCAGGTCATGGGGCAGGGGGTCTCCTGGGAAAGCAGGGGTTCACTGTGGCTCACTGTCAGGGTAGGGTGGATATCCCAGGAATAATCATTGGTGTGAGCTCCCATGGAGCCTTCCATTTTGGAAAAATCTAGCCCCACCCATGAAGGCTGAGAAGCCACAGGCTGAACAACAAACAGGGTGGGAACATAGCCCCACCCACTAGAAAATGTGCTGCCTAAAGTCCTCGTAGGCACATAGCTGCCTCCAATCACACCTAGAGACAAAGCCCCACCCACCAGAGGGACAAGACTCAGCTCCACCTACCCACGGGAAAGCACCAGCTCCTCCCATCAGGAAGTCTTCAATAAGCCCCTATATCAACTTCACCCACATGGGGGGTGGTATATACCAGTAGCAAGAGAGGCTATAACCCTGTAGCCTGCAAAAAGGAGACTGCACAAAAAGCTATACAAAAATGAAAAGCCAGAGAAATATGAGCCAGATGAAGGAACAAGACAAAAATCCCAGAAAAACAGCTAAGTGAACTGGAGATTAGCAACCTCCATGAAACAGACTTTAGACTAATGATAGTAAAGATTATCCAAGATCTTGGGAAAAAAACCTGGAGGCAAAAATCAATAAATTACAAGAAACACTGAACAAAGAAATAGCATATTTAAAGATTAAGCAAACACAGAATATTTAAAGATTAAACAAACACAGATGCAAAAAATATAATAACCAAAATAAAACATTCACTAGAAGGAACCGATAGCAGACTACAAGGAGCAGAAGAATGAATAAGTGAGGTGGAAAACAGACTGGTGGAAATCACCAACACAGAAAAGAAATAAAGAAATGTTTATGAGGACAGTTTAAGAAAACTCTGGGACAGCATTAAATGCACCAACATTTGTATTAAAGGAGTGCCAAGAGGAGGAGAGAGAGAGAGAAAGGGGGCAGAGAAAATATTTGAAGAGCTAATAGCCAAAATTTTCCCTGACATGGGAAAGGAATCACTCTCTCAAATCCAGAAGTACAACGAATACCATATAGAATCAGCCTAAGGAGGAACACCCCAATATACATGTTAATCAAACTGACTGAAATTAAAAACGAAGAGAAAATATTGAAAGCAACTGGGGAAAAACAAGAAATAACATACAAGGGAACTGCAGTAAGGTTATCAGCTGATTTTTTCAGCACAAATGCTGCAGCCAGAAGGGAGTGACATGATACACTTAAAGTGATGAAAGGAAAAACCCTCCAACCAAGGATACTCCACCCATCAAGGCTCTCATTCAAATCTGAAGGATAAATCAGAAGCTTTACAGACAAGCAAAAGCTGAGAAAATTCAGCATCATTAAACCAGCTTTAAAACAAATACTAAAGGAACTCATCTAGATGGAAAAATAAAAGCCACAACTAGAAACTAGAAAATTACAAATGAGAAGGATTCCTGGAAAAGGCAAATACACAGTCAAATAGGAAATCATCCATACACAGACATGATACCAATACCAGCAATTGTGAAAAGAGGAGGGTACAAATGCAGGACACTGGAGATGCACTTGCAATTAAGAGACAAACAACTTAAAACAAATCTTGTATATATATATACTGACTCCTATATCAAAAGTTCTTGGTAACTGCAAACCAAAATCCTACAATAGACACACATGCAAATAAGAAAAACGCAATCCAAATACAACACTAAAGATAGTCATCAAACTATAAGAGAACAAAAGAAAAAAGACCAACAAAAATGAATCCAAAGCAATTAACAAAATGGCAGTATTGACATACGTATCAATAATTATCTTAAGTGCACGTGGGCTAAATGCTCCAACCAGAAGACATAGACTGAATGGATGGCTAAATGGGTACAAAAACCAGACCCATATATATGCTGTCTACAAGAGAGAGAACCATTTCAGTTCTCGGGATACATACAAACTGAAAGTGAGGGGATGGAAAAAGATATTCCATGCAAATGGAGAGTGAAAGAAATCCAGAATTAGCAATACTCATGTCAGACAAGATAGACTTTAATATAAAGACGGTTATAAGAGACAAAGAAGGACATTACATAATGACCAAAGGATCAATTCAAGAAGAGGATATAACAACTGTAAACTGTTATATTAAGGAGCACCTCAGTGTATAAAGCAATTGCTAACAGCCATAAAAAGACAAATTGACAATGACACAATAATAGTGGGGGACTTTAACACCTCACTTACAGCAATGGACAGATCATCCAGACAGAAAATTAACAAGGAAGCAAAGGCCTTAAATGATGCATTAGACCAGATGGACTTAATAGATAATTTATAGAATACTCCATCCAAAAGCAGGAGAATATGCATTCTTCGCAAGCACACATGGATCTGTTCTCCAGGATAGATCACATTCTAGGCCACGAATCAAGCCTCCATAAATTTAAGAAAATTTGTATCATATAAAACACCTTTTCCAACCACAACACTGTAAGACTAGAAGTCAATGACAAAGGGGGAAAAGAAAATAAACAACCCAAACTTACAACTAAACAATGAGAGAAAGAAGAATAAACAAAATCCAAAGTTAGTAGAAGAAATCATAATAATCAGAACCGAAATAAATGAAATAGAAACAAACAATAGAAAATATCAATGCACTAAACTGGTTCATTGAAAAGATCAAGAAAACTGATAAAGCCTTAGCCAGACTCAAATAAAAAAGAGCTCAAATCAATAAAATTAGAAATGAAAAAGGAAAAGTTACAATGGAAATCAAAGAAATACAAAGGAACATAAGAGACTACCACCTGCAACCATATGCCAATAAAATGGACAACCTAGAAGAAACGAACAAATTCTTAGAAAGGGAGTTCCCGTCGTGGTGCAGTGGAAACGAATCCGACTAGGAACCATGAGGTTGGGGGTTTGATTCGCGGTCTTGCTCAATGGGTTGAGGATCTTGCATTGCTGTGAGCTGTGGTGTAGGTCGCAGACGTGGCTCCGATCCTGCATTGCTGTGGCTGTGGCATAGGCCGGCAGCTGTAGCTCCGATTGGACCCCTAGCCTGGGAACCTCCATATGCCATGGGTGTGGCCTTAAAAACTAAAAACAAACAAACAAACAAAAAAACCCAAATTCTTAGAAAGATACAATCTTCCAAGACTAAACCAGGAAGAAAAAGAAAAGATAAATGAACCAACCACAAGTACTAAAATTGAAACTGTGATTTTCAAACTTCCAACAAACAAAAGTCCAGGACCAGATGGATTCACATGCAAATTCTATCAAACATTTAGAGAAGAGTTAACACCTACTCTCTGAAACTCCTACAAAAAATTGCAGAGGAAGGAACACTCTCAAACTCATTCTATAAAGCCACCATCAACCTGATACCAAAACCAGACAGATACCACACACACATACACAAAAAGAAAATTACAGGCCAATATCACTGATGAAGGTAAATGCAAAAATTCTCAACAAATACTAGCAAACTGAATCCAGCAATACATTAAAAGGATCATACATGATGATCAAGAGGGATTTATCCCAGGGATTCAAGGATTTTTCAGTATCTCCAAATCCATCGGTGTGATACACCACATTAACAAACTGAACAATAAAAACCATATGATCACCTCAATAGATGCAAAAAAAGCTTTCAACAAAATCCAACACCCATCTCTGATTAAAACCCACCAGAAAGTGGACACAGAGGGAACCCACCTCAACACAATAAAGGCTATATATGACAAAACCACAGCTAATATCATTCTCAATGGCCAAAAGCTTAAAGAATTCCTGCTAAGATCAAGAATAAGACAAGGATGTCCAGTCTTGCCACTTTTATTCAACTTAATTTTAGAAGTCCTAGCCGTGGCAATCCGAGAAGAAAAAGAAATAAAAGGAATCTAAATTGGAAAATAAGTAAAATTTATGACTCTTTGAAGATGACACGATACTATATGTATGACTCTTTGAAGATGACATGATACTATATGTATAAAGTTCTAAAGATGCTACCAGGAAACTGTTAGAGCTCATCAATGAATTTGGTAAAATTGCAGGATACAAAATTCATACCCAGAAATCTATTGCACTTCTATATACTAACCATGATAGATCAGAAAGAGAAATTAGGGAAAGAGTCCCATTTACCATTACATCAAAAAGAATAAACTAAACCTACCTAAAGAAACAAAACACCTGTACTCTGAAAACTAAGATGCTGAGGAAAAAAATCAAAGATGACACAAACAGATGGAAAGATACACCATCCTCTTAAATTGGAATACTCAATATTGTCAAAATGATTATACTACCCCAAGGCAATCTACAGATTCCATGCAATCCCTATCAAATTACCAAAGGCATTTTTCACAGAACTAGAACAAAAAAATTAAAAATTTGTACGGAAAAACACAAGACCCTGAATAGCCAAAGCCATCCTGAGAAAGAAAAATAGAGCCAGAGGAATCGGGCCCACTGACTTCAGATTATACTACAAAGCTACAGTCATCAAATAATATGGTAGCAGCACAAAAACACAGAGATACATCAATGAAACAGGAAAGAAAGCCCAAAATATACCCTTGCACCAGAGTTCCCATCATGGCGCAGTGGTTAACGAATCCAACTAGGAACCATGAGGTTGCGGATTCGGTCCCTGCCCTTGCTCAGTGGGTTAAGGATCTGGCATTGCCATGAGCTTTGGTGTAGGTTGCAGACGCGGCTTGAATTCCGCGTTGCTATGACTCTGGCGTAGGTCGGTGGCTACAGCTCTGATGAGACCCCTAGCCTGGGAACCTCCGTATGCCACAGGAGCAGCCCTAGAAAAGGCAAAAAGACAAACAAACAAACAAAAAAAGAAAAACCCTTGCACCTATGGTCAACTAATCTCTGACAAAGGAGGCAAGAATATACAATGGAGAAAAGACAGTCTCTTCAATAAACAGTGCTTGGAAAACTGGACAGCTATATGCAAAAAATGAAATTAGAACACTAACACCATACTCAAAAATAAACTCAAAATGGGCTAAAGACCTAAATATATACCAGATAGCAAAAAACTCTTATAGAAAAACAAAGGCCAAACACTCTCTGACATAAACCACAGCAATATTCTCAGACCTATCTCCTACAGTAATGACAATAAAATAAAAATAAACAAATGGGACCTAATTAAACTCAAGTTTTTGCACAGCAGAGGAAACCATAAATAAAATTAAAAGACAACCCACAGAATAGGAGAAACTATTTGCAAAGGATGTGACTGACAAGGGATTAATCTCCAAAATATACAAATAACTCTTACAGCTCAGTATCACAAAAGCCAAGCAACCCAATCAAAAAATTGTCAGAAGATCTAAATAGACAATTCTCCAAAGAAGACATACAGATGGCCAAAAAACACATGAAAAGATGCTCGACATCACTAATTATTAGAGAAAAGCAAATCAAAACCACTATGAGGTACCACCTTATACCAGCCAGAATGGTCATCATCAAAAAGTCTACAAACAATAAATTCTGGAGAGGGCATGGAGAAAAGAGATCCCTCTTACACTGTTGGTGGGTATGTAAATGGGTACAACCACCATGGAGGCTCCTCAGAAAACTAAATATAGATCTACCATATGATCCAGTAATCCCACTCCTGGGCATCTCCAGAGAAAACTGTAATTCAAAAAGATACATGTACCCCTATGTTCACTGCAGCATTTTTTACAATAGCCAAGACATGGAAACAACCTAAATGTCCATGAACAGAGGAGTGGATAAAGACAATGCAGTACAGATATATGATGGAATATTACTCAGTCATAAAAAAGATTAAATAATGCCATTTGCAGCAATATGGATGTACCTAGATATTATCATAGTAAGTGAGGTTAGTCAGTGAAAGATAACCATCATATGATATTACTTACATGTGGAATCTTAAAAAAGGATACAAATGAACTTATTTACAGAAAAGAAACAGACTTACAGACTTTGAAAACAAACTTACAGTTACCAAAGGGGACGGGTGGCAAAGGGATGGACTGGGTGTTTGGGATCAGCATATAAGCTGAAATATATGGAATGATTGGCCAACACAGACCTGCTGTATAGCACAGAGAACTCTACCCAATATTCTCTGGTAACACATGTGAGAAAAAAATCTGAAAGAGAATGGATGTGTGTACATGCATAACTGAATTACTTTGTTGCACAGCAGAAATTATCACAACATTGTAAATCAAGTATACTTCAATAAAACTTTTAAAAAAATTAAAAAATAAAACAAATTAAACTAAATTTTAACAGATAATGCTAACAAAATTGAAAGCATAATATTATCCCAATTTTTATAAACATATAGCTCTAGGTATCCGAGTGTGTTTTTGTTTTAGATAAACCTACTACAATAATAAGGATAATTTACCCATCAAGATGAGATTATAGATTGTTTCAAGTTACTATAATTTTCCTGTGTGTGTAAATTTTCTATTAAGTCTTTTAATAAGGAAAACGGGTGGATTTTACATAGAAAATTGTATTTTGCTGATTTGGGCTATATTTCAAGCTGAATCTGACCTTTAAAATCTCTATACTGTTTATCAAACGTCGGCTTCCAGGTAGGATGTAGCATATGAAATACTTAGGACTCCATGATTGTCATGAGAAAAACCTGGGCAACAGAGGAAATGCTCTTCTATGAGGACTGCAAGGGAGAGGATGCAAAGAATCCTTGTTAAACAGAATCCAGACAGAAACGAGCCCTTCACAGCAAGGAGGGAGGCCCAGCTCCTTCTAAAGCTGGGATCTTGGGTCTGAGAACATGTGGATGGCACGGGGTAAGTCTCCCATAAACAAATAGACTTTGTAGGAATGAGAAGAAACAGGCTGAGCCTCAGACAACAGCGTGGGCTGGTGGGGCTTGCGGGGATCTGGAAGCGGGCAAAGTGTTATCACAAATCATGTGGCCCAATGAGGCTCTTGTGCTACCTGAGCCCCCTGAATTGTTCCATGAAAAAAGCAATGGGGGGCAGGTCAGAAGTAGAGGGAAGTAGCAACAGAGCCCCACATTCTCACACTTCTTGGGTTGTGGGGCCTTGAATCCAGGAATGAGCAAAAGGAAGAAAAAAATTGATACCCCCTTGCATCTCAGCCCAGATAATGACAAGGCAGAGATAGCCTATAGGAGTTTAGCATGGCCGATCACGGAGCTCAGTCCCCAGGAAGCTCAGACCCAGTCCCCAGAAAGCTTGCTCTCATAGACCCTGACCTTGATCACATAGAGAGGCTTGCATTCCCTTAGGAAACAGGTGGAATGAGAAAACTATACATCCATACCCACTATCATTTTATACACTGTATAATTTAAAAAATACGAGACATAGAGCAGGAAATGGTGACTTGTCATCAAGAGAAAACATAGCTATTAGAAGAGGACCCCCTGAACGACAGAAATTGTCCAAAGAGAAGCAGAGAAGAAAAAAAAAGAGATTGAAGAAAACTGACAGAGGTTCAGTGACATGTGAGATATCATGCCACCTAATGCTTTTGTAATTGTAGTTCCAGAAGGAGAGGAGAGGCTGAGTCGGGAAGGAAAAGAGGACTTGAAGATAGGTCAGCCATGCATCTTCCACATTCAGTTGACACTCAGAAATTCTAGAAGTGTAATAAACCTCAGTAATGCATAATGTAAAGAAAGCCTCATTCAGGCCCCTCGTAATCAAGTTTCTGAAAAAAGGATGTAGAGGAAAAAACACTTCTCGTCCAAATGAGCAATGATAAAAATGATAGCTAACTTCTCATCATAAAAATGCAAGCTAGGAGTTCCCGTCATGGCTCAGTGGTTAATGAATCCGACTAGGAACCATGAGGTTGCGGGTTCGATACCTGGCCCTGCTCAGTGGGTTAAGGATCCAGTGTTGCCATGAGCTGTGGTGTAGGCTGCAGATGCAACTCGGACCCTGTGTTGCTGTGGCTGTGGTGTAGGCCGGCGGCTACAGCTCCGATTTGACCCCTAGACTGGGAACCTCTGTATGCCTCAGGAGCAGCCCAAGAAATGGCAGAAAGACAAAAAAAAAAAAAAAAAAACAGGCAAGCTAAAAGACCATGAACCATCACCTTTATAATGTCAATGAAAGTATATCAACCTACATCCAGCATTAATACCCTTTGAAAACGAGGACATTCTGAGATCGAGAAAACAAAGAATTCACTGCCAGCCAAAAGCATGTGGATATTACAAATATCTAATACAGAACCTCCATCTAAAATAAACAACTCATGAGCAAATAAAGCACTTAGACATTTATTTTAAAAGACAGAAAATGGCTAGTAAGTACTCATTAAGGTATTGTATAGTGGTAGTTATCAAGTAAATACAAATTAAAACCAAATGAGATACTTCACACTCACTAGAATGGCTAAATTGAAGGAAACTGACACTACAAAATGCTGGTGAGGATATGAAGCCACTGGATTTTTTCATACATTGCTGATGGGAGTGCAATTGCTTTGGAAAACTGTTGGATAGATTCTTATAAATATGCATGTGCCCTAGTAATCTTACTCCTGGAGAAATAAAAACATATGTCCCCAGTAAGACTTGTCCAAGAAGTATTATTCTTCCAAGCCAACAAAGGGAAACAACTTCTGTATGCAACCACAGGAAAATAGAGAAACACAAGTCTCAAGAATATCCTTCTTGGCAATAAAAATGAGGGAACAACCAATACACAGAAATAATATGCACAGATCTCAGAAACATGTTGAGAGAAAGAATCTAACACACAAGAGTGCTTCCGTATAGTTCCATCTGTGTGCAGTTCAGAAACAGGCAAAAATAATCTAGAGCAATGGAAATTGTAAGACTAGCTGCCTCTCCGTATTGGAATTGAATATATAGAAGCAGAAGGGCCATGAAAACACTGTATATTTAGATTGAAATTTGAATTATGTTTGTCAAAACTTATCTTCTATTTTTAAGATGTGTCTGTTATCACTGTATTCATACTTCAATAAATAAATATCAATTCTGGAGTTCCCTTGTGGTCTTGTGGTTAAGGACTCAGCATTGCCACTGCTGTGGCTCGGGTTTGATCCCTGGCCTAGGAGCTTTCCCAATCCATGGGTGTGGTCAAAACCAAAACACAATAAATATCAATTCCTACTGATGAACGTAAAAATAAAGACAACTACCTACAGGCACACTAGCTTTGCCCCTCAAGGCTTGTGCCTTCTGCAAATGACTCAAATACCCTTATTAATTCCATTGCACTTAGTAAAATTTTGGAATCAAGCTTGTTAAGTGCTACATCATTTCCTTTACCACTAGAGCTTCACCTCCAGCAGGTCAAGAATCCTAACCAGCATTTTTTGTGTACAATTACTATGTTAATCTCAACTCACCACGTTTAGTTCTTGGCTAAAACCTCAGTCATGCCCAGTTCCATCAGGAAATTGTTTCTGTCCAAGATCTGCTCCTCTTGCTCTATGACTGTGGTGCTAAATAGAGCTGCAATACCTTCCCCTCCACAGACACAAAGCTGGACCATTATTGTTGCAGGTCTAATCAATGCATTGAATTTCTCGGTCCAGCGGTTGTTTCAGCATGAGCAGGTGACACAATCTAGGCCAAGAGAATGCCTCTCCAGGATTGTTTTATTTGGAGTTAGAAGAAAAGGACTTTTTCTTGAGTATTTTCCTAGAAAGATGTACATTGAGGACGGCTAGCAGTTTTTTGGTTGTTGTTACTATTATATCAGGAAAATTTATATGAAGTGAGGACAAAGTCAAGCAAAGGCAGATGTAGGAAAGAGGGAGATTCTGCATGAGACTCACGTTCCCTTCCGGAAGATCCTTACAGGGACCTAGTTGACTATAAGGAAAACCAACTTGGTTTCCTGAGCCAAGAGGTCTATTAAGTTAAATTTCTGTCCCTTGCAATTTAAAGGATCTGGACTAGGGAGTTCCTGTCGTAGCTCAGTGGAAACGAATCGGACTAGCATCCATGAGGACGCAGGTTCAATCCCTGGCCTTGCTCAGTGGGTTAAAGGATCTGGAGTTGCTGTAGCTGTGGTGTAGGCAAGAGGCTATAGCTCCAATTTGACCCCTAGCCTGGGAACCTCCGTATGCCATGGGTGAGGCCCTAAAAAGACCAAAGACAAAAAAAAAAAAAAAAAAGAATTTGGACTAGAACACCTTCCTATCATTGTGAAGTAATATTTTCTTTTGAAACATTACTGAAAAAAACAAGAACAATTTGAACAAGGTATTATAACAATTTGATAAACAGCTTTAAATTTAGTATGAAAACTCTTGGCACTATTCATCTATTTCTTTTGCTGTGTGCTGGGAAATAATGCATTTAATGCTCAATTCTAAAATATTAATGTATATTAATATCAAGTCCAGTAATAGCTAATTTCTAGTGTCCTTTTCAAAAACAGAGAATTCTGGGAAAATAGGAGCGGCAGTATCACTTTCTAATGTTTCCAAGTTAACCACCAAAACAAATGCACTAGACTAGAGGTAGGAGTAAGGCAGGATTCTTATAGTATCTGCACATAAAAAAAAGAAGAGGGAAGCAATGGCGTATCTGAAAAATCTGAAAATCAGAGAACCCCAAATAGCCAAAGCTGCTCCCTGGAAATGACGGATAGGCCAATTTTCGTAGCAGGCAAAAATGTGAGGAGTTTTGTGAATAAGGTGTCTTAGAAATGAAGACGTCATAGACCCTATTATGTCCCCCAAACTAACTCTCCAAATCTCCCCTCCAAGACAAAGTCCTACACTACAGAGGAACTCAGAGGAACAGAATGTAAATTGAATAGGACGTGGCTAAGGGGGTGTATAAGACAACTGGGGCTGCCAGAACAAAACACCAGAGATTGGTAGCTT
Organism: Phacochoerus africanus; assembly: GCF_016906955.1. Taxonomy (NCBI): domain Eukaryota; kingdom Metazoa; phylum Chordata; class Mammalia; order Artiodactyla; family Suidae; genus Phacochoerus; species Phacochoerus africanus. Next base: position 25,881,822 of record NC_062555.1, on the reverse strand, counting down.
AACAAGAGGAACAATTTTCCAGAGGCTAGAAATCCATGATCAAGATGCTGGCAAATCTGACCCTGATGAGAATTCTCTTTCTGGCTTATAGACAGCTGCCTGTTTTCTGGGTCGTCATATGGCCTTTCCATCATGTGCACGTGAAGAGAGAGGGGTCCCTGGTGTCTCATTCACTTGGTGTGAAAACCCCAGTCCTATGGGCCTAAGGCCCCAATTATGACCTCACTTAACCATTATTACCTTCTTATAGACTCTTACCTTTAAATCCAGTTATATGGGGTGTCAGGGCTTCAACAGATGAATTTGGGTTGGGGGGGGGCACAATTTAGTCCACAGGTCAAAGGAAAATAAAATCCTAGGAGAAACTTCATGAAAATAACAGAACACAGAACTTGAAGGTCATAACGTGAAGATGCCTATCCTGACCCACTCTCTCCCTTTGAAAAGTTGAGAAAGCAAGAATCGACAACAGAAAATAACTGTGGTTGAATCGTGATTTCACTAGAGCTGAAAGAGTAAGAAACAAGAAAAGAAAAATACCAAAAAGGCATATTTGCAGAATAGATTCAACACTGTAACCTCACATTTCAAAAGCAGCTCAGGGAAATTAAGAAGATTACAGAAAACACGAAAATAAAAACATGAGTCAGAATTTAAGAGAGGACTTCCGGTTTCAGCTCCAACACACAAAGACCTCAGAAGTCATCACTCCCTCGCAAAAACAAAGTTACTGAGCAAATTAAAAATCAGTGACTTTTCTCAGGTTCATCAGAAAACTGAGATCACAGGGCTGGCTGACTAGTCAAAATGTGAAGAGACAGGGGAACAGGTAGTCAAGTATAGATCAGCATCCCTCAAGCAGAGACCTCTGGAGCCAGCAACTGGCAGGAAGAGTTCAGGGGTAATTTTGATGACTTGCTAGAGGGCAAATGCAGGCTAGCATGAGAGATGAAAACTTCTGGGGCCAGTGTTAGGGGACTCCCACACTAGAATGAGTGTTAAGCCCAAAAACCCAAAGAGGTTCTCATGGTTACAATTAGAGAAAAAGCCTCTCCAGGGAGTTCTCGTCATGGTGCAGCGGAAGCAAATCTGACTGGCATCCATGAGGACTGAGGTTCGATCCCCAGCCTCACTCAGTGGGTTAAGGATCCGGCATGTAGGTTAAAGACACGGCTTGGATGATCCTGCATTGCTGTGGCTGTGGTGTAGACTAGCAGCTACAGCTCCAATTTGACCCCTTGCCTGGGAACTTCCATATGCCTTGGATGTGACCCTAAAAAGCCTCTCTTGTTTCTGGCAGGAGAAGGGAAAAGTAGCCATTTTTAAGCATACCCTGAACTTCCTCCATAACAAAGTCCTGCCTCCAAGGAAAACTTGATCACCAAAGCCTTATCTCCATGGTGGAGGGGCAAATGGCCAGTGGTAGTCTCCTCCAGCCTTCCTATCTCAAATCAGGGGAGACCAGAAAAAAAAAAAAGGCTAAGAAGCACTTCTGAAGGTCAGACCCACTAAATAACAGAGATTTGATCATAAGGTTGGGACTTAATTAAACTCAAAAGCTTCTGCCCAGCAAAGGAAACCATTAAAAAAACGAAAAGACAACCCACAGAATGGGAGAAAATCTTTGCAATGATTCAACTGACAAAGTTTTTAATCTCCAAAATATACAAACAACTCACACAACTCAACAACAAAAAAACCCAACAACCCCATTGAAAAATGGGCAAAAGACCTGAATAGAGATTTCTCCAAAGAAGGTGGACAGATGGCCAGCAGGCACATGAAAAAATGCTCAACATCCCTGATTATTAGAGAAATGCAAATCAAAACAACAATGAGGTACCACCTGACACCAGTCAGCATGGCCATCATTAACAAGTCAACATGTAAAAAAGGCTGGAGAGGGTGTGGAGAAAAGGGAACCCTCCTTCACTGTTGGTGGGAATGTAAATTGGCACAACCACTGTGGAAAACAGTATGGAGGTATCTCAGAAAACTAAATATAGAACTCCCATATGACCCAGCAATCCCACTCTTGGGCATTTATCTGGACAACACTTTCATTGAAAAAGACACATGCACCCATGTGTTCATTGCAGCACTATTCACAATAGCCAATACGTGGAAACAACCTAAACGACCGTCAATAGATGAATAGATTAAGGAGATGTGGTGCATACACACAATGGAATACTACTCAGCCATAAAAAAGAACAAAATAATGCCATTTGCAACAACATGGATGGATCTAGAGACTCTCGTACTAAGTAGGTCAGAAAGAGAATGACACTATATGATATCACTTATAGCTGGAATCTAACATAGGGCACCAATGATCTATCCACAAAACAGAAACCGATACAGACGTGGAGGACAGACTTGTGTTTGCAAGGGGGTAGGGATGGAGGGAGTGGGATGGATTTGGGGTTAGTAGATGCAAACTATTGCATTTGTAATGGATGAGCTGCATAGCACTGGGAACTATATCCAGTCATTTGTGATGGAACATGATGGAGGATAAGGTGAGAAAAAGAATGTATGACTGGGTCACTTTGCTGTACAGCAGAAATTGACAGAATGTTGTAAACCAACTATAATAAAAACAGTCTTAAGATTTAAAGTCACGATTCTCCTTCCCACCACTTTGATAGGGCTCCTGGATAATGGCAGTGAGTTACAGAGGAAATGCAACGGAGGCTGGTGGGACAGGCAGGTCGATGCATGGCCTGGGGCGTGGCCGTCAGCACAGGATTAACACAGGAGGTTAGTACACGTGACTTTGGGTGCAGGATCTTTAGGGGTCCCGCTGGGCCAGTAGGGCTCCTTGCTGCAGACTGTGATTGGGAGTGACAGCACTAATGGCCCGAACGAAGCCAGAATAAAGATTGGGACTTGAACCCACAGTTTGAGATTAGAATCCCTCCCCCTGTGTCTGGACTCACGGAGGTTCAGGTTCTTCGTGTCTCTGCACAGAAGGAATTCAGAGAGAGACAAAGTGATAGGCAAAAAAAAAGAGACTAGGATAGGATGCTTGGGAGAGATGAAAGCCGGCAGGTACGGAGGCTCTGCCTGAGGATCCAGTGGGCCACCGTTTTATCATCCAAGGGGTGTGGGGGTTGGAAAGGCCCGCTTCTTCCTTTCTGGGAGTAGCAGCTCCTCTTTGGTATCCAGTAAAGTGTGTATTCAAATCAGCAGAAGGGCAGGCCTCAAACTCCTGCCCTGGGTCTGACTCTGAAAGCAGGCCTCCTCCCATCCCCCACCCAACGCCCTGAGGCAATTCTCGCACCTCCACTAGTAAGGCAGGCCTGCCTTGTTCTGATGGCTTTCCTGAACCCACAGTGGTCCCCCAACATCCCCCAGGTTTCCCTCGTTCTCTATCATCCCCTGTTGGGACTTCTACAACCACCTGTGCCTACTCCATCCCTATCACGATGGGTGAGTGGACCTCGGCCCTCTCCCCAGGTGCCCTCCACGCCCTGTGGCCTTGGACCAGGAGGGGAGCTCAGGGGCCGGGGTGGCCCAGAGAGAAGCTGAGGCCTGTTAGGTTTGCAAGGGAGGAATACAGGAGGCCAAGCCTATCAAGTAAGGGAGATTTATTAAGGCACCTGAAACGGATGGGCTGAGCTCAAGATGGCGTCAGCCCCAACTGTGAGCAGACGACAGGCTTATAAAGGATCCCTGGCGGGAACCTGGGGTGGGAGTTTATGGTGGGAACATGTGGCAGGAACAATAAAGAAGGAGGGGGAAGGTTCCACAATTCAGGGGAGGGAAAGGGGCCGAGTCCCATGACAGAGGGCAGTTAATCTCTGTAGGTGGTGCCTCTACTCTACGAGGCAGTTGCTTTCTGCAGGCCAGGGCTTCTCAGTCCCCAGCCTGAGCCTCCACATTCCAGGAGGCGACGTAAATCTAGGGCCGGGCTGTACCCATGTCTCCAGCAGGCCTCCAAGGTGGACGGCCACATTCGGGGGGTAGGGCTGGGGACGGGGTTCTGTCACCCATCCCCCTGGTCTATCAAGAGCTGCGTCCTCCAGAGCCCTTGCCAAGGGCCACCACCCATCTCCACCATCTAATGACAGTGGCAGTCTCCCTCGGTCACAGTCCTCTGTACCCGGCGGCCACTGCTTGGCCTCAGAGCTTGAGGGCGCTGGATCCCTGGCAGTTTCCTCCCTCAGTGATAGCTGGCAGGGTCTGTGGCCAGTCCAGCGGGCACTGTGAGCTGAGATCTGCCTTCTCAGCTGGGCCTGGACACTGGCAGGAGGACTCGGACCGGGTGCTGGCCACATGCTCCTGGGCAGGGTGACCAGCCTGCCCCCCGGCCTCCCTCTGACTCTCCTCAGAGGGCAAAAGTCATTGCTTGGGACCAACACTGAACAAGTAAGATGAGGGGTAATGACGTCGCTTTGCTTAAAGGATTTGCTAAGAGTTAAAAGCCACGAAGAGGTATGGAGACAGAATTTAACATCTCCCCTCCCTTTTCTTATATATTACACCTTCAGGGAAAAAAAAAAAAGTGCACAACAGAAAATAACATTTGTTTTGACGGAGGGTTATAGGCACATTGTGACCTGACCTACCTGGAGAGGCTGTAAGACCAAAGAATGACACCATCAAGTTTGCAACAACTAACCACACCCCTCTGTCACCTCTCCTATAAAATGGCTTTGCTGAAAGCTTTCCAAGAGGTTTTTTTTGTGGGTTTTTTTTTTTTTTTTTTTTTTTTTTTGCTTTTTAGGGCCACACCTGTGGCATATGAAAGTTCCCAGGCTGGGGGTCGAATTGGATTGGAGCTGTAGCCACCAGCCTACGCCACAGACAAAACAACGTGGGATCTGAGCTGCGTCTGCAACCTACATCACAGCTCACAGCAACACTGGATCCTTAACCCACTGAGCGAGCCCAGGGATCAAACCTGCATCCTCCTGGATCTTAGTCAGGGTTGTTAACTGCTGAGCCACAAAGGGAACTCCCAAGGAGTTCGGGTTTTAAGGCATGAGCCACCTGCCTCCTTGCACACCCTGCAATAAACCTTTCCCTGCTCCAAACTTTGATGTTTTAGAATTTTTGGCCTCACTATGTGTCGGGCACACAAACTGGTGTTCAGTAACAGAAAGAGCTGCAGGACACAGACTCTTCAAGAAATTGTCAGGAAAATCCAAAGACATCAGAGGAGACAACGAAATGAGAAAACCAGAAAATACTGACTCCTCTGGCCTCTACAGTTACAGCAAAGAGTAAATGGCTCAGCTCCTAGCCAGATTAACATAAAACCTCACTACAAGCCTAATTTCCTCAGTTTCTATTACACAACATATTGTTTCCAGCTTTCAAGAACAACAAAAAATATAAGGCACGCTAAAAGGCACATAACACTCAGTCTGAAACAAAGCAAGCATCAGAACCAGACTTAGATTTTGATATAGATTTCGGTATTATCAGACATGGAATTCAAAATAACCATGATGGAGTTCCCGTTGTGGCTCAGCGGTAATGAACCCGACTCATATCCATGAGGATGCGGGTTTGATCCCTGGCCTCACTCAGTAGGTCGGGGATCGGGAGCTGCCATGAACTCTAGTGTAGGTCACAAACACAGCTCAGATCCCATGTGGCCGTGGTGTAGGCTGGCAGCTGCAGCTCTGATTAGACCCCTAGCCTGGGAACCTCCCTATGTCTCGGGAGCAGCCCAGGAAATGGCAAAAAGACAAAAAAAAAAAAAGAACCATGATTAATATACTAAGGGCTCTGACAGAAAAAACAAAAGGAAGTGCCACAAATCAAAAACACCGTAACAAATGAAGAATGTCTTTGCTGGACTCCTCAGAGACTGGACTTATTTGTGGACAGGATCACTGAATTAGAAGATATGTCTGTTGAAATTAACTAATGTAAAATGCAAAAGGAAAAACTGAATTTTTAGAAAATGGAATATAATATCCAAGAATTCTTAATTACAGAAGCTATAACATGCAAGTAATCGTAATATTACATGGAGAGGAGAGAGAGAGAGAAGAAACAGGAAGGAAGGATGGATGGATGGGAGGAGGAAGGAAAGAAAAAACAGAAATATTTAAGGTCATAGTGACCAACACTTTCTGAAAATGAATGACAGACCCAAAACCACAGATCTGAGAAACTCTGACAACACCAAATAGGATGAAAAACCAAAATGTCTCAACCTAAGTTGATGATATTCCAAAAGCAGAAATCCAAAGACAAAGAGAAAATCCTGAAAGCAGTCAGAGGATTAAACATCTTACCTGTTGTCATGGACGGAATCGTGTCCCCTCCAAAATTTACGTGCGAGGTTCTAACACCCAATGTGGCTGTATTTGGAGTGAGGGCCTTTAGGTAGGTAATTAAAGGTAAATGAAGCTATATGGGTAGGATTTAATTCAATATGACTAGTGCCCTTATAAGAAGAGAAACACCAGGATGCCCATGCAGAGAGAAAAGGCCACAAGAAGACACAGTGAGAAGATGCCATCTGCAAGCCTATGAGAGAGGTGTCAGGAGAAAGCAAGCCTGCCAGTGCCTTGATCTTGGACTTCTAGCTTCCAGAACTGTGAGAAAATTGTTTCCTGTTGTGAAAGCCACCTAGCCTGTGATATTTTGTTATGGCAGCATTAAGTGGACTAGGATTATATTTTATATATATATTATATGTATACCCACAATATGCATATATATATATATTTAATGTATATATAATAGAGGGAAAAAAGAGAATAAATACATCAGACTTCTCATCAGAAACTAGGCAAACAACGAGAGTAGAGTGAAATATTTAAATCACTGAAAGAGAAATAATACTAAGTTGAAATTCTGTGTCCAGCAAAAGCATTCTTAAAAAGTGAAGTAGAAATATAGAATTCTCAGAGAAATAAAAATTGAGACTATTTGTCATCAGTAGGCTTTCCTTGCAAGAAACGATAAAATTTAAAAAAAAAAAAAAGTTCTTCAGAGAGAAAGAAACGGATATAAGTAAAAAATTTCCTATCTCCAAAAAGAAAGGAAGAACATTAGAGAGGGAATAAATAAAGGGAAAATCTTTTTATTTTTTCATTCTTAATTGATCTAACAGATAACAATTTATTCATGATAGTAAGAGGAGCAATGTCTTGGGTGATTACATTGTGTGGATAAGTAATGACAGCAATATTCCATGGACTGAGAGAGGATAGGTGTGAATATTCAGTTATAGCATACCTACTTTATATCTTGTGAAACACTAGTGTTTTCTGAATGTGAACTTAGACTATTTGTAAATGTATATTGCAACCTCTAGGGCAGCACTGACACAATTTTAAAAAGAAGTATAATTGCCATGATAAGAGAATAGAGAAAATGGAATTATAGTAAGTGTTCAAATAACACCAGAGAAGCAGATAAGAAGAGAAAGATAAATAAAAAAGGACAACAGCAATAAATACAAAATCATTACAATTATGGTAGGTATTAACCCAACTTATACCAATAAACTTAAATGTGCATGGCCCAAATATAACAATGAAAATACAGAGACTTTCAGAGTGGATTTTTTTAAAGAGTGTATATTGTCTAAAAGAAACGTAATTCAAATAGAAAGCCAAGGATAGCTTAAAAGTAAAGGGATGGTGAAAGATTTCTCATACTAACACTAATCAAAGCTGGAATAGCTATATTAACTTCAGATAAAGCAGACTTCACAACAAGGAAAAGCAGCAGGGATAAATAAAGGCATTACATAATGTTTAAGGAGTCAATCCTCCAAGAGTAAAAATATAATACTCAACATGCATCTGCCTAACAACACAGCACGAAAATACATGAGATGAAAACTGACAGAAATGCAAAGAGAAATCGATAAACTTACTAAACATATCTGGAGCCTTCAGTAGCCTTCTTTCAATTGCACTAAATCCAGTAAGCAAAAAATCATTAAGGATATAGCTGATCTTCACCATGTTATCAATCAATTGGATCCAACAACAATGGAATATACATTATTCTCAAAAGGACATAAAACCTTCACCAAGAGAGGCCACATTCTGGGACATAAAACACATCTTAAGACGTTAAAAAGAACAGACATAATGCAAAAGATGCCTTCAGACCACAATGGAATTAAACTAGAAAATAACAGAAACAGAGTTGTAAAATCCCCAGATATTTAGAGATTAAACAATATACTTCTATCTAACACATGAATGGGAAAAGAAGTTTCAAAAATTAAAAAAAAATTAACTAAATGAAAATAAAACTTATCTAAAATTGTGATATGTAGTAGAATCAGTGCTTATAGACAAATTTACGGCATTGAATGCATATATCACATAAGATAAATCTAAGATTAATAACATAAATTTCCATCTTCAGTAAATAAAGCAAGAAGAATAATACAAAGCTAAGCAAGCATCAGAAAAGAATACATTTAGAGCAAAAAATCAGTAAAATTGAAAACAGAAAATCTATGGAGAAAATCAGCTAAGCCAAATGCTGATACTTTGAAAAGAGCAATAACATTTATGCACTAAGAAAAAAGACTTTAATAAAATCATAAATGAAAGAGAAAAGATCACTATTGGTCCCATGGACATTAAAGGAATATTAAATGACTATTAGGAACAATTACGTGATCGCAAATTGAACAACTTGGATGAAATGGACCTATCCTTGGTAGACACAATGTTCTCAAATTCGTGCAGGAAAGATAATCTGAATATGTCTACAGCTATGAAAGAAAGTAAATCTGCAATTAATAACCTTTCACAAAGAAGGAGCCAGGCCCAGCGATTTCACTGGTAATTCTACTCAACGTTTAAAGAAGAAATTAAATCAATTCTCTACAATCTCTTCTAGAAGATAGTAACAGAGGGATTACTTTCTAACTCATTTTTTGAGGCCAGCATTACCAAAACCCCCAAACCAGATTAAGACATCACAGGAAAGGGAAGTTTTCATCATGGCTCAGTGGAAATGATCTGACTAGGATCCATGAGGATGCAGGTTCGATCCCTGGCCTCACTCAGTGGGTTAAGGATCTGGCGTTGCCACGAGCTGTGGTGTAGGTCGGATCCGATGTTGCTTTGGCTGTGGTGTAGGCCGGAAGCTACAGGTCCAATCTGAACCCTAGCCTGAGCATACATATGCCATAGGTACAGCCCTAAAAAAAAAAAAAAAGAGAGAGAGAGAGCGAGAGAGAGACATCACAAGAAAGGGGGCAAAAGGCCAACGTCTCATCAATGCAGATGTGAAAATCCTTAACAAAATATTAATGCATCAAGTCAAATAATCCATAAAAGAATTTATACAGCATGGCCAATCCACAGGCTAAAGAAGAAAAATCATAAACAGGTTGATACAGAAAAAAACCCTTTGATAAAATTAGATACCCATTCATCACAAAAACTTTCAATCAGATAGGAACAGAGGAGAACGTCCTCAATTTGATCAAGAATATCTGCAAACAGGAGTTCCCGTCGTGGCGCAGTGGTTAATGAATCCGACTAGGAACCATGAGGTTGTGGGTTCGGTCCCTGCCCTTGCTCAGTGGGTTAACGATCCGGCGTTGCCGTGAGCTGTGGTGTAGGTGTAGGTTGCAGACGCGGCTCAGATCCCGCGTTGCTGTGGCTCTGGCGTAGGCCGCTGGCTACAGCTCCGATTCAACCCCTAGCCTGGGAACCTCCATATGCCGCGGGAGCGGCCCAAGAAATAGCAACAACAAAAAAGACAAAAGACAAAAAAAAAAGAATATCTGCAAACAACCTGTACGTAACATCATACTTAGTGGTGAGAAATTAGATGGCTTTCCCCTAAACATGAGAACAAGACAAGGATGCCCCGTCTCACTATTCCTACTCAACATTGTATGAGAAGTCCTAGCTAATACAACACGGCTTTTAAAAAACACACAGTATACACATTAGAAGGGAAGACATAAAGCTGCTCTTCAGATGACACGAGTGTCCCACGAAGAAAAATCCGGAGTAGGAAAACAACCAAATCTCCTAGAATAAGCAACTATATAAAAGTTGCAGGACATATGGTTAATACGCAAAAGTCAATTTCTTTCTTGTTTTGGCCATGCCCATGGCATGCACAAGTTCCTGGGCTGGGGATCGAACCCAAGCCACAGCAGTAACCAGAGCCACAGGATTGACAACACGGAGTTCTCCACCACTAGGCCACCAGGAATTTCAATTTCTTTCTTGCATACTAGCAATGAGCAACTGGAATATGAAATTGAAATCAACAATTATATGCCAATGAATTTGACAACCTAGAAAAGGACAACTTTCTAGAGAGACAGCCTGCCAAAACTGAATCAAAAAGAAATAGATCAACTGAAGAAACCCATCACTAGAAATGAAATTGAATATGTAATAAAAAATACTCCCTATGAACAAAAGTCCAGCACCAGATGGCTTCACAGGTGAATTCTACCAAACATACAAAGAGGAACTTATACCCATCCTTCTTAAACTTTTCAAAAAGGTTGAAGAAGGAATACTCCCAAAGACATTCTGTGAAGCCACCATCACCCTAATACCAAAACCACACAAAGATATCACCAGAAAACTATAGGCCAATATCTTTGATGAATACAGACACAAAAATTCTCAACAAAATTTTTGCCAACAGAACCCAACAACATATAAAAAAAGATCATACACCATGACCAGGTGGGATTCATCCCAGGGTCACAAAAAGGGTTCAACATATGCAAATCAATCAAATGTCATACACATTAATAAAAGTCAAAAACCACATGATCATCTCAAGAGATGCATAAAAAGCATTTGACAAAGTCCAACTTTCTTACATAATAAAAACTCCTACCAAAGTGGGTATAAAGGGAACGTACCTTAATATAATAAAAGCCACTTATGACAAACCCACAGCAAATATAATACTCAATGGAGTAAAGCTGAAAGCACTCCCACTAAAATCTGGAACAAGACAAGGATGCCCACTTTCACCATTGTTATTCAACACAGTCCTGGAAGTCCTAGCTCAGCAATCAGTCAAACGAAAGAAATAAAAAGTATCCACATTGGAAGAGAAGAGATAAAATTGTCACTGTATGCACATGACATGATACTATATTCAGAAAACACTAAGGAATCCATACAAAAACTACTTGAACTGATCAAAGCAGCAGGATACAAGATTAGCATTCAGGAATCCATTGTATATCTGTATACTAACAACAAAACATTAGAAAAGGAATATAAAAATATAATACCTTTTAAAATCACACTCCAAAAAATTAAATACCTAGGAATAAATCTGATCAGGGAGGTGAAAGTCTTATATGCTGAGAACTATAAAACATCAATCAAGGAAATTAAAGAGGATTCAAGGAAATGGAAAGATATTCCATGCTCCTGCATTGGAAAAATTAATATCATAAAAATGGCCATACTACCCAAAGCAATCTACAGATTCAATGCAATCCCTATCAAATTACCCATGACATTTTTCACAGAACTAGAACAAACAATCCAAACATTTATATGGAACCACAAAAGACCCAGAATTGCCAAAGCAATCCTGAGGAAAAAAAACCAAGCAGGAGGCATAACTCTCCCAGACTTCAAGAAATACTACAAAGCCACAGTCATCGAGACAGTGTGGTACTGGTACCAAAACAGACATACAGACCAGTGGAACAGAATAGAGAACCCAGAAGTAAACCCAGACACCTATGGTCAATTAATCTTCAACAAAGGAGGCAAGAATACAAAATGGGAAAAAGACAGTCTTTTCTGCAAGTATTGCTGGGCAAACTGGACAGCCACATGTAAATTGATGAAACTGGAACACACCCTCACACCATGCACAAAAATAAACTCAAAATAGCTGAAAGACTTAAATGTAAGACAGGACACCATCAAACTCCTAGAAGAGAATATAGATAAATCATTCTCTAACATCAACCTTACAAATGCTGTCTTAGATAAGTCTCCCAAAGCAACAGAAATAAAAGCAAAAATAAACCAATGGGACCTAATCAAACTGACAAGTTTTGCATAGCAAAGGAAACCATTAAAAAAAAAAAAAACAACCTACAGAATGGGAGAAAATCGTTTCAAACGATGCAACTGACAAGGGCTTAATCTCTAAAATATACAAACAACTTATACAACGCAACAGCAAAAAACCAAACAACCTAATTGAAATATGGGGAAAAGACCTGATATACATTTCTCTAAAGATAATATACAGATGGCCAACAAGCACATGAAAAAAAATGCTCAACATCACTAATTATTAGAGAAATGCAAATCAGAACTATTATGAAGTACCACCTCACACCAGTCAGAATGGCCATCAATAACAAATCAACAAATAACAAATTCTGGAGAGGGTGTGGAAAAGAGGGAACCCTCCTACACTGTTGGTGGGAATGTAAATTGGTACAACCACTATGGAAAACTGTATTGAGATACCTCAGAAGACTTGATACAGAACTACCATATGAACCAACAATCCCACTCTTGGGCATACATCTGGATGAAATTTCCTTGAAAAAGTATGTTCATTGCAGCACTATTCACAATAGCCAAGACATGGAAACAACCTAAATGTCCATTGATATGATAAATGATTGGATTAAGACGACATGGTGTGTATATACACAATGGAATACTAAGCCAGAAAAAAGAACAAAATAATGTTATTTGCAGCAACATGAATGGAACCAGAGACTCTCATGCTAAGTGAAGTAAGTCAGAAAGAGAAACACAAATACCATATGATATCACTTATGTCTAGAATCTAATATACAGCACAAATGAACCTTTCCACAGAAAAGAAACTCATGGACTTAGAGAACAGACTTGCGGTTGCCAAGGGGGAGGGGAAGGGAGTGAGATGAATTGGGAATTTGGGGTTAATAGATGCAAACTATTGCCTTTGGAATGGATAAGCAATGAGATCCTGCTGTATAGCACTGGGAACTCTATCTAGTCACTTGTGATGGAGCATGATGGAGGATAATACACGAAAAAGAATGTATATTTGTATGTGTGACTGGGTCACTTTGCTCTATAGGAGAAAACACAGAACACTGTAAACCAAGTATAATGGAAAAAATAAAAATCATTTAAAAATAAAAAGAAATAAATTTTCACAAAAGAAACAACAAAAAGAAATTAAAATCATAGTATTAGTTACATTAGCATTAAAATAAAATAACTGGAGTTCCCGTCGTGGCGCAGTGGTTAATGAATCCGACTAGGAACCATAAGGTTGCGGGCTCGGTCCCTGCCCTTGCTCAGTGGGTTAATGATCCGGTGTTGCCGTGAGCTGTGGTGTAGGTTGTAGACGCGGCTCGGATCCCGCGTTGCTGTGGCTCTGGCGTAGGCTGGCGGCTACAGCTCTGATTAGACCCCTAGCCAGGGAACCTCCATATGCAGCGAGAGTGGCCCAAAGAAATAGCAAAAAGCCAAAAAGCCAAAAAGCCAAAAAATAAATAAATAAAATAAATAAATAAATAAATAAATAACTTCTTGGGTATAAATTTAGTAAGACTATACAGGAGCTATGTGAGGAAAACTATAAAACTCTAATAAAATAAAGAAATTGAATGGAGACATATGGACAGATATTCCATATTCATTGGCACAAAAACTCAATATTGTTTAAGATGTCAAATCTTCCCAACTAGATCTAATGCAATACCAATCATAATCTCAATTTCATGGACAGGACAAGCTGATTTTTAAAGAAAAGGCAAAATTTTGTGAAGAGCCAAAACAATGCTGAAAAAAATTGGAGAATTAACTTTAAGACTTTCTATAAAAAGTTCAATTAACCAAGATAGCATAGTATTCACTAAAGACTAGACAATGAGATCAACAGAGTAGAAAAGAGAGCCCAGAAATAAACTCACACCAAGTAAACTGATCTTTAACCAAGAAGCAAAGGTCATTCAGTTGAGAAAGGATAGTCTTTTCAACTAATGATGCTACAACAACTCTACGTCCATATGCCAAAAAAAAAAAAGTTGAATCTAGACACAGAAATTTTACTTTTCACAAGAATTAAGTAAATATATCACAGACCTAAATGCAAAGCACAAAACTGTAAAACTTCTAGAAAATAACACAGAAGAAAATTTAGATGACCTTGGATTTGGCAGTTTTTACATAAAACATCAAAAGCGTTTTCCTTGAAAAGATTAGAAATTTATACTTTATTAAAACTAAAAACTTTTGTTCTATTTAAAGACACTCTTAAGAGAGTGAAAAGACAAGCCACATAATGGGTAGAAATACCGGCAAAGCATACATATGATAAAGAACTTACACCCAGAATATACAACAAACTCTTAAAATTCAATAATAAAAAACAAAAGAACAATCCAATTGAAAAATGGGAAAAAGAATTCAGCAGACATCTCAACAAAGAAGATGTGTAGATGGCAAATATGTGTAAGAAAAGATGCTCAGCAACATGTACTGATTTCAAACTAAACAACAATGAAGTATTACTACACACCTGTTGGGATGGCTAAGTTCCAAAACCTGACATTGGCCCTGATGCAGAGCAACAGACATTGTCATCTTTGCTGATGCAAACGCACAATTCACCACTGTCACTTTGGAAGACCATTTGACAGCTGCTTAGGAAGCCAAACACAGGTTTACTATCTAGCAGTTGTACTCCTAGATATTTACCTCATGGAGCTGAAATCTTATGTCCACACAAAAAGCTATACGTGCATGTTTATAGCAGCTTTATTGACAATTGTCAGAAACTGGAAGCAATCAAAGTCGTCCATTAGTGAGTGATTGGACATACAAACTGTAGTACAATGGAATATTACTCAAGAAGAAGAAATGAGCTATAAAGTCATGAAAACACACTGAGGAACTTTAAATGCATATTACAACATGAACAAAGTCACCTGAGAAGCCTAAACATTCTTTAATTCCAAATATATGACCGTTCGGGAAAAAGCAATACTATAGACAAAGTAAAAGATGAATGGTTTCCAGGGGGTTAGGGGAGGAAACGAGGGATAAATAGGTGAGACGCCCACTGATCGGGAATTTTTAGGGCAGAGAAACTATTCCGTAGGGTTTTGTAATGGAGGATACATGACATTGTGCATGCATTAAAACCCAAAGGCTTGTATGACACAAAGACTGACCCTTAATGTAAATTATGGACATGACTTAGTCATAATATATCAACACTAATTAATTGTAAGAGCTGCTTGGAGGAGGGGTGCATATGGGAACTCTGTGCTATCTGCTCCGTTTTTCTATTAATCTAAAACTTTTCTTAAGTCTATTAAACATCTCCTGCATCTTTATATAAAAAAGACAACCCAATTAAAAGTGGGCAGAAGATCTAAATAGGCATTTTTCCAACGATGACAGATGGCCAAAGAACACATGCAAAGATGTTCAACATCACTGATTAATAAAGAAATGAAAATCAAAACTCCAATAAGGTATCATCTCACACCACTCAGAATAGCCTTCATCAAAAAGTCTACACACAATAAAAGCTAGGGAGGGGGCGGAGAAAAGGGAACCCTCCTACACTGTTGGTGGGAATGTAAATTGGTGCAACCACTATAGAGAACAGGATGGAGATTCCTTAAAAAACTAAAAAATAGAGCTACCCTATGATCCACTAACTCATTCCTGGCCATGTATCCAGAGACAACCATACTTTGAAAAGATACATGCACCCCAACATTCACTGCGGGACTATTTACAACAGCCAAGACATTGAAGCAACCGAAATGCCCATCAATAGAGGAATGGATAAAGAAAAGGTGATACATATATATGACAGCATATTATTCAGCCAGGCAAAGAACAAAATAATGTCATTTGCAGCAATATGGATGGGCCTAGAGATTATCATACTAAGAGAAAGACAAATATATGATATCACTTATATGTGGAATCTAATAAAATGATGCAAAATAACTTGTTTATAAAACAGAAACAAACTCACAGATTTCAAAAATCAAACATGGTTATCATAGAGGAAACCATGAAGGGCAGAGGGATGAATTAGAGGATGGGAATAACATATACACACTACTATATATAAAAGAGATAATTAACAAAGACCTACCATATGGTACAGGGAAATCTCTTCAATAGTCTGTAATAACCTAGATGGGAAAAAAGAATGGATGTATATGCTTAACTGATTCACCTTGCTGTACACCTGAAACTAATACAGCATTATAAGCCAACTATACTCCAATAAAAAATAAATCTGCTCTTAAAAGGTCCATGATCCTGTGAAATCAGATTGTTATGATCATTATACAACTACAGATGTAATAAATTCATTTGAGTAATAAAAAATAAATAAAAACAAAGAAAGAAAGAAAAGAGGGGGGAAAAAAGGTCCATTATAAAGTGATAGAACCCAGAAGACAATTAAAAGAAAAAAATTAGAAAGATTAAACCAAAAGAAACACAAGAGTAAATAAACATAATATAGGAGTTCCCGTCGTGGTGCGGTGGAAATGAATCCAACTAGGAACCATGAGGTTTCGGGTGCAATCCCTGGCCTTGCTCAGTGGGTTAAGGATCCAGCGTTGCTGTGAGCTATGGTGTAGGTCACAGACGTGGCTCGGATCCCGTGTTGCTGTGGCTGTGGTGTAGGCCACTGGCTTCAGCTCCGATTGGACCCCTAGCCTGGGAACTTCCATATGCCACAGATGCAGCCCTAAAAAGACAAAAGACAAAAATAAATAAACACAATAGATAATAACTTAAGAGAAACAGGTGAAAAGGACAAAATGAAATAAAAGACAAATGAAAGGAAATAAAAAGGATTAGAATGAAATTGATAAATTAGAAGCTCCAACATATGTTACAGAAGTCCCTGGAATGAAATTGATAAAGAAGCTCCAACATATGTAACAGAAGTCCCTGGAAAAGCAAAGCAATGCAATGGAATAGAACGATAATGACAACAACAAAAAAAACTGCAATTCAAGAAAATGTTTCAAACATAAGGTTAAGATTTGAAACTCCATATTGAAATGATCTATCATGTTCCTGGGAAACTGACCCAGAAGAGACAATATCATGTGTGGTAAACAGCCCCCCAAAGACATCTGCACCCTAATCTCCAGAACTGTGAGTGTGTTACCTTGGGTGATAAAGGGACTTTGCACACAGGTGTGATTAAGGCTAAGGACCTTGAGCTGAGATTATTCTGTGTTATCTGAATGAGCCCAATCTAATCACACAAAATCCTTAAAGGAGGAGTACTTTTCCTGGCTGTGGTGGGAAGGAGATGTGACTTCTGAAGAAGGGTCAAGGGAGATACGATGGTGCTGGCTTTGAAGAAGAAAGAAGGGGTCCATCACCCAAGGAATGTGGGTGGCCTCTAGAAGCTGGAAGGAACAAGGAAACAGACTGCCCCTTAGAGGCTCCAGAGGGGAATGCATCTGCGCTGACACCTTGGTTTTAGCCCAATGAGAGACCCATTTTGGGTATCTGACCTAGAGAACTGTAAGATGATAAATTTGTGTTGTTTTAACCTGTTAAGTCTGTGGCATTTTACTATCGCAGTAATATAAAGTAATAGACCAAAAATATTTAACAAAATCACTAGACCTTAAATATAAGAAGCCCAAGCAAAAAAGAAATTCATATTGCAATTAGACTTCACAACAGCAATCAATATTCTTGAAGGGCAGCAATGACACAAGATAGTGGAGTATCGTTTTTACGATGCCCAAAGAACAAAATGTGAGACAGGATTTTATATCCAGTTACCCGCAAATGGTTAACAACATACAAGTTCACGATGGATACCCTTAAACCTTCCTTGAAGAATCTTGCAGGACATGAGCTTCAGAGAACAAAAATGGCTAGATAGACATTGACAGACTACTATGTCCTCAAAACTGAGACGGATAGCATAGAAAGAAAATACAAATATAAAACCTGAATATTAAAAGAAAATTTGACATAGAGCATGAACTATTTCTCTCTAAAACACAAAAACTAATACCTAGCTCTGAAGAGGCAGCAACAACCAACCTAGATGTGAGTTGTGCAACTAGTACCCCCAATTCAAACTGCGTTCTTCATGGAATGGACCCTTTCCTTCTGAAAGGAACCTGAGGATCCTTAGCAAAACGGTGTCCAGGCCTGGGGCAGGCAACATACAAGATGCCTGGTATGTCCTATAAGACAAGACAGCCACGAATTTATCAAAAACTATTCAAGTAGTTTCAAAAGATCTCAAGAGCCAAATTAAAGAGGCTCCCATGGGCTAAAATGATTTACATTTCTTTCTTTCTCTTTCTTTCCTTCTTTCCTTCTTTCCGGGCCACACCCACAGTATATGGAGGTTCCCAGACTAGGGGTCCCATTGGAGCTGAAGCCAGCAGCCTGCACCACAGCAATTCAGGATCCCAGCCGTGTCTGCTACCTACACCACAGCTCACAGCAACGCCGGATCCTTAACCCACTGAGCGAGGCCAGGATGAACCCGCAACCTCATGGTTCCTAGTCGGATTTGTTTCCACTGCACCATGACAGAAACTCCTAAAATGATTTAATTTGAACGAAAACTACAGGTGCAATGTACTGAACTACATTAAAGTTTACTTCCACAAATTTATGATATCAAAAATGACCTAATTGATCATTATCAGTATATGCTAGGAACTGAACTCATTATTTTGGAAATGGTTTCATAAAGAGAAAGAATCAAACATTTATCCTGCTTTTCCCATGCTAACCTACCACTGGATAACCTAAGAGTAGATCAGAGGAAGTTTCACTTTATTATTATAGCATCCCAGCCACTAGGGAAGAGGGCAGAATAGAGCTAGGACATTCTTCCTAATGAACTACTTGACCTAAGCATTGAGCATCAATGTCTGCTAACATCACAAGAAAGAAAATAAGACACTTTTTTTTTTTTGCTTTCCAAGAGAACACCCCACCACCCATGACAGTGTCTTGGAAAAATATCTAATCCAATTCTGATTTTCTAGATCCAACTACCAGTGTTCAGGAAATATGGAAGAGGGGAAGCTGTCCAAGTACACAAAATCAACCTGTATTTCTCTAACGACACAGCAAAAGCACAAACCAAAAGAGGGAGAGAGAAGTAGAGATAGAAAACAATCAAAAGATACTTAACTGCTGGTGGGAATGTAAATTGGTACATCCACTACAGAGAACAGTATGGGGGTTCCTCCAAAAACTAAAAATTGGGTTCCTACATGATCCTGCAGTCCCACTCCTGGGCATGTATCCAAAGAAAACCATAATTTGAAAAAGATACATGTACCCCAATATTCATTGCAGCACTACTTATAATAGTCAAGACATGGATGCAATGGTGCTAATGATGGACTAAATGTCCATCAACAGACTAATGGATAAGGAAGATGCAGTGTGTGTATATACACATATTGGAATATTACTCAGCCATGAAAAAGGAACCCTATTTGCAGCAACATGGATGGACCTAGAGATTATCATACTAAGTAAGAGAGACAAAGAAATATATCACTTATATGTAGAATTTTTTAAAAAAGATACAAATGAACTTATTTACAAAACAGAAATCAACCCACAGACACAGAAAACAAACTAATGGGGAAAAGCAAGGGGGCGAGGGAGGGAAAATTAGGAGTTTGGGATTAACATACACACTGCTATACATAAAGTAGATAAATGACAAGGACTGACTATAGCACAGCAAACTATATACTAAATATTTTGTAATAACCTATAAGGGAGAATAACCTGAAAAATACATACATTATATACATATATATACACACACACACACACTCATGTAAAAAAAGAAAAGCTATCACATATGGATTTATTTGGGTTCTGCTGAAAGTAAACTATAAAATAAATCAATTTATACCATTTTTGGGATAACGGGAAATTCACATGCTTGCTGGATATTTGATAATTTTTTAAAAGTATTACTCAATTTTTAGCTAGACTACTGATATTTTCATTATATTAATAAGTGAGTTCTTTTGGAGACATAGACTGAAATGGAGAGAGAAAATTAAATGTTTTGGATTTACTTCACAAGCTTGCAGGCTGGGAGAAAGTAGATATGTTATAGGCAATGGGATACAGTACAAGAGTTGGTAATGGTTGAAACTGCGTAATAAGTTTAAGAGATTTTACTACATTATTCTATTTTCAAATGTTTGAAATTCTCAATAATAAAAAGATTTTGAGGAGTTCCCAGTATGGCTCAGGGGTGAGGAGCCGACACAGTGTGTATCAGGAGGTGGGTTCCGTCCCTGGCCTCGCTCGGTGGGTTAAGGATCCGTTACTGCCATGGCTATGATGCAGCTGCAGCTCCAATTCGACTTCCAGCCTGGGAACTTCCATATGCTGCAGGTGTGGATGTAAAAAGAAAAAAAAAATTTAATAAAAAGATTATTAAAAAATCCAAATAGTGTTGGTATTTCTCCAGCCTTCTGATGACTACTTTGTTCTTCAAGATTACACTAAGTTATTTACAGAAATAAACAATAATATTTACAGAAATATTTATAGAATATTTACAGAAATAAAAAAATAAGTTATTTACAGAAATAAACACAATGAAGCATTTAAAGATACTTAAGTAGTTTGGAATATAATGTGCACGGAATTGGAGATGGGAATACATGTAAATTCCCTCTCTGTTTCCTCCACCCCTTCCAGACTGAAGATTCATCTCATGGATGAAGAAGATGGAAACGAAGGATTGAGTCAGGATTAGCTTGGCCTTGGCAGAGAGTCCAAGGGAAGAGTTGTCATAACCCAACAGCCCTCCAGGAATTTCTTTCAAGATGGGAGAGCCTTGAATCTACATTAGAAATAGACATGACTGATTTTCTTTGTACATTAAGTAAACCCAGCCTTCATCTGGGCCAAGAGGAAGCTACAGATAGACGGTGCGAATATTACAGATTGGGGTTCTGAGTAGCTGAGTCATTGCTTTGTTAATGGGACGACATCTTTTGTTTGCTTTGCATTGAATTTTAAAAACCTACAATGCTTGATTTTCTCATTTTCACCAATATACCTCATAATAATTTTAAAGACATAGGACTTTTTCTACTTACACTCTGCAATCTCTTGTGAATATTTCTTACGTGAACTTTGTGAGGAGAGACATGTTATAATTCTTTAAAAGTTATATTCTATTATCCCCTAACTTGAACTTAAGAACTTAACATGAAGCTGTTTGAATTTCTAGCTTCTCCCCTCCCGGTATAGAAAGCATCCAGCTGCAGGATATTATTGGCAAGCACAGCAATGAATTTGCACTGAAAACCCCAAACACTGAATCCTTCATTTTTCTTCTTTGTTTTCAAGAAATCCCCTATCACATGAGATATGTGATGCCATTTGTGCCAGAATGCTTTGCATAGTAATAGTCTCCTTCAGTTTTCCAGGCTCACATAGAAGAATCACTAAGGAAACTAGTCAGTAACATCAACAACAAAAAAGAAAATTGCCCATTTTCCACTGAAACTGCTCTTATTCGTCTTCTAATTTTTTTTTGCAATTTTATCTTTTTAAATGTAAATACTTGTAAGAGTTCAGAAAAAGATATCCAGTTATTAACATTTCCGGTGTAATTATTACTCTTCCTAATCTCCACCTTTTCCATGGAGCCGTTTTCTTTAGGAGAAGTATTATTACCTCCCTACTTGTGTGGGCCCTCAGCCATCTTCAAATGAGTGTCTGTAGGTGGGACTCTCTGATTATAAAGGCTGAGTGAAATTAATGTTATTAATGTACTGAGGTGTGAAGGATGAGCTTCAACTAGGTTTCCATAAAGAACTCTGCTGATTACGTGTTTGAAGCCACAGCAGACCTGTCTCAAATATCCCCATTGAAGCCTTTTACTAGCTCTCCTGCTCATCAGTGAGAAGAGCCTGCAGCTTCTCTGCATAACGTGGAGCCAGAGTGCTGACAAGCAGCTTATCAGCACTAATGATAACCGCTGCGCTTTCCACGTTCGCCTGCTCTTTTTCAGAAGTGAATACTTAAGAAATCAGTAGAATGTTGCTAGGAGAATTTTTGCAAATTCTTGCAAAGGGTAACCAGAGTGATTCCATTTCTTAAAATTTCTTAGTTTGTAAGAAGGACAGACTTGCAAGGGGCCCTCCTGGAGACGGGTACACACATCTAACATTCTGATATCTCTTAAGACTGCTACTCACGTTTTGAAGCATTTCAAAAGATGCCCCTTGAAGGGGGCTATCGTCAACCTACACTTGAGCCAAGAGGAGTTCCGAGTTAAAACTTTAGAGCCCCTCCTGATCCTCCAGCTTATAAACCCTTGCTAAATTAAAAAATTTCAACCTGGTGAACCATCTTCCACCCACAGAAGTGGTCCCAATTATGAAGCATGTATCCATTCATTCACTCATATGCCTCATGGATCAGTCAATATTGTTTCCTGAGCATCTATTTTGTGCTCGAAGTACTGGATTACATGCTGCTCATGTACAAGATGACAGAGGAAACCCAGAAGAACTCACGATCCGTGGAGGAAACCCACATGGAAGCTTTGATCAAGTACCTCTGGCAGCGAGGGAAAAACAAAGAATGCTCTTTCTGGGCAGCCAGGCGGGCTTCCCAGAGGAGGTAGCGTTTACCCTAGGCTTTAAAGAATGAGGATTCTATAAAAAGAGGTATTGGTACCTTTTATAGCGTGTTCTTTATCGTGCTGATGGGGCTTCTCCCTTACTCCCTGGAGCAAAATAAAATCATGATTATAAACTAGAACAATGCTTTGATCTTGGGTGTCAACAAATTCCATCTCCAGAAAGTCCCTGAAGGAGGTTGGCTCATTAACTTACTCATAGGACTTTTAATAACTCTCCTGTTACATCACACAACCGAAATGAGGTTCAAATGAGAAGCTATTTGGGAAATGATATTCCTTGTCAATTGCAAAGTGGATCCAAGTGTTAGGTATGTGTGATATTGTCACTATTGTCCCAGTAACACCATTCTTACTATACTAAGGATTACTTACTAGTTTTCTAGATGCTGGCAATACAAGAAAATTGAAAAATACAAATAGCTTTGAAATAGTTTTATGGTACCTCATAGTGGATACCTCAAACAAGCTTATCAGGGAAAACTTTGTCATCAAGAAAAGTTCTTTTGGAGTTCCCGTCATGGCACAGTGGTTAACGAATCCGACTAGGAACCACGAGGTTGCGGGTTCGATCCCTGGCCTTGCTCAGTGGGTTAAGGATCTGGCATTGCTGTGGCTGTGGTGTGGGCCAGTGGCTTTGGCTCCAATTGGACCCCTAGCCTGGGAACCTCCATATGCCCTGGGAGCAGCCCTAGAAAAGTCAAAAAAGACAAAAAGAAAAAAAAAAGTTCTTTTGTGTTACAAGACAAAAATAACAAATAGGCTAGATTATCTGCTTTAGTTTAGAAATTACAATGACCTTCACCTGGTCGTCACATGCTGGCATTTTGGAGGCCTAGCCAAGCTCCCTTGTTTCAACAAGGTGGCTTTGTCCTTAATCTATTTTCTCCATCCTCATGTCAACACAAAAAATTAGCCAGCAGCCAGAAAAACCCAGACTTAGGGTGCCAACAAAGTAGACCCAAAAACTATTTTTGAAGGATAATATTTGATATTTCAATTAGAAGCCTCAAAGAAGTTAAACATTAAAAAAATACTGGATTATCTTCGTCTTCATTTATGAATTAAGAAGTGGTTTTAGGAGTTCCCGTCGTGGCGCAGCAGAAATGATTCCAACTAGGAATCATGAGGTTGCGGGTTCAATCCCTGGCCTCGCTCAGTGGGTTAAGGGTCGATGTTGCCATGAGCTGTGGTGTAGGTCGCAGACGCGGCTCGGATCTGGCGTGGCTGTGGCTGCGGTGTAGGCCGGCAGCTACAGCTCTGATTGTACCCCTAACTTGGGAGCCTCCAAATGCCGCAGGTGCAGCCCTAAAAGGACAAAGACCAAAAAAAAAAAAAAAGAATTGTTTTTATTTTTAAGACATATGGGAGAGGTACCACCAATGTTTCGGCATTTAAGTCTCCCCAAAGGTCTTCAAGATCCCCACCTGAGCATTTCAAAGTGTGTTCCCTGTTTCCTGGAGTTCTGAGTGACAGGAGAGGCGCCGGGACTCTAAACCAAGGGACGAGTGCACGTCACACTCTCTGAGCATCTCTGTCCTGTGCACTGATGGGAACACATGCTGGACGGAGAGGAAGGATATTTGCAAACCTAAGGAGGCTCCTGGGTGCAGCCTACAGCGAGGGACCAGCAGCCGGGAGCTTTCAGCTCCCTCGTCTGTTCCTGTCTCTAATAAAATGTCCCCATTTAAAAGGGGCCCGGCTCCCAGGCTTCCAGTCTCCCCCATGCCACGCACAGCTGGCCCACGGCTTGCTTTGAGAGTCGCCAGGGGGTACCCAGAGCGTGGAAAGACCCCTTCGTACCTTTCTCCTGGTGGGAAGTGGCTGCCAATGAGGTCAGGAGAGACAGGGCGCAACAGACCACGAAGCCTCCATCCACCTGAAGCGGCGGAAGCGGGTGAATCCAGAGGCTCCACCCTCCTCAGTTGCGCCTGCGCAGAGCAGTCAGCCAGGATGCTCCCAGGTGTAAACCCCGTTGCAGAAATGATGTAAGATTTAATACTGATGGAGTGATGCGATCAAAGACACACACCGGCAAACAGAGCAGGAAGTTCAGAGTAGGAAGGTTTTCCCCTCACATTTCTAAATTCACTGCAACATTTCTTAAAACCCCGGCTTTCCTTTTGCATCTCTTTCTTGTGCGTCCGCAGCGCTCCTTGCCTTCCGGGGGCAAAATTCTCCCAGCTCGGGCCATGACGCTTGTCTTTCTCCAGAAAGCCCTTTCTCCTGCTTCTCCAGCACGTGGAGGCCCTTAGTGACAACATCCTAGCACAAAAGCCCAAGTGGAAGCGCTGCTATGGAGACGGCAAACATTTTCTAGGAGTGTGCAGAAGGGGAGGGCCCTGAGGGAGAAAAGTCGAAACATTTTGTTACATTTTTCATATGTTT
Source organism: Phacochoerus africanus (assembly GCF_016906955.1). NCBI lineage: Eukaryota > Metazoa > Chordata > Mammalia > Artiodactyla > Suidae > Phacochoerus > Phacochoerus africanus. The sequence continues at coordinate 25,856,802 of NC_062555.1, read as the reverse complement.
TTATTTTTTTAATTTTTAAAAAATTGAAGGATGGTTGTTTTACAATGTAGCTTTAGTTTCAGGCATACAGAAAAGAGTCAATCACACACACACACAGAGACACACACATTCTTTTTTTTTTTTTTTTTGGTCTTTTTTTTTTAGGGCCACACCCATGGCATATGGAGGTTCCCAGGCTAGGGGTTGAATCAGTGCTGTTGCTGCGGGCCTGCACCACAGCTCCAGCAATGCAGGATCCTTAACCCACTGAGCAAGGCCAGGATGGAGCTGGCAGCCTCCTGGATGCTAGTAGGCTCCGTTAACCACTGAGCCACGACAGAAACTCCCACACATTCTTTTTCAGATTCTTTTCCATTATAGGTCATTACAAGATATTGAGTGTAGTTCCCTGTGCTATACAGTCCTTGTTGGTTATTTATTTTATACACAGTAGGTGTGTACCTGTTAACCCAAAACGTCTAATTTATCCCTCCCCCTTCCCCTCCCTTAACCATAAATTTGTTTTCTATGTCTGTGAGTCTATTTCTGTTTGTAAACAGGCTCATCTGTTTCAGGAAAATCTAAACATTTGATACTTTGGACAAAAAAATGTTCTCCTAGGACAGTTGTCACTTCTGAAAGCTGAACATAGGGCCCTAAATAAAGGAGGTATGACGGAAATGTGTTTTTTCGGTGCAAGGTGACACTGAGAATCTATGACACCATCCAGGATGAGCACCCATAGAGTGGCAACTACCATCAGAGCCCCCACTGATTGGAAACCTACCATGTGCTGGAGGGTTTTACCTATTTTATTTTTCCTCGGGGAGATGTGACGGGATAGATTTTCCTACCCCTGCTTTACAGAAAGAACTGGGGGAAAGTCAGGGAGACTAAATAATTTCCAGCTGATTAAAGCAGGCAGCGTGGCAGCCCAATGCCTGCAGCATTCAGGCCAAAGTTCTCCCCTTCGGTCACACTATTTCCACAGGGGTGATGGTGGAGCCTGTGGTGGCTCCTTACATAGAGCTTCCCCAAAGACCACAGGCCCCCATCTCCCCCCTGATGCCAGCACCCTGTGACCTGCGCCCATAGGATGGGAGCTCTCCCTTCTTGCAACAGCCGTAGGTGTCTGATCTCCAGGGCCAGCTGCACAGGGAAACAGACATTGGGGTGGCAGCCCCCCTCGCCAGCTTTGGGGTGGTTCATGCCAAGTACTGGAAACCAAGCCCTGTCTTCCTGCCTCTTCCTCTTCCCCCTTCTTCAGACAGGAAGGGTCACACTTTTCTTGGGGTGAAGGGGGTTAACGCTCCATAGGGCCATTCTCTGAGCTGTAACACAGAACAATGAAAAGGTTCTGGAAGCCCTAACACCTTTTATACATTTTGTAGTTAAAAGAGAAAGAGACCAGTGCGCCCTTAGCAAGACACTGAAATACTTTCCACTTAAACATCTTAATTTCCAATCAAATCCCATCCTCTCTACACAGCCTCCAGCAATATTCCTAATTAGGGATCATTATGTCTCTTTTTAAAATAAAAGTAACATAAACCCTCCCCTGTTCCCCTTAATGGGAGGGACATAGAAACACGAGAGTTACAGGCAGTTTGGTTTCTGTTTTTCATGCAGAAGTGATCCTTTCAAAACCCAGTTCACTGCAGAATTAATGGCCTCTTTCTCATGCTTTAGGGCAGAAGCGGATCACCAGTCTGGGTCAGGGAAAACACTTCCGGTGCAGGATGAAATGTGGTGAGGAATGCGGGCTTTGCTTGGATGCTCTGGTGGGGGCAGGATGCTGGGCCGGCCAGGGGGCAGGTGCTGCAGGATGGTGCACGGCATCCTCTGTTTCTCCAGAAGCACTGGACCTCTAGCTGAAACCATCTGAATCACCCCCTCCAGAGCCCCTCTGATGCCCCCATGTGGACAGCAGGTGTCTGCAAGTGATCAGTGCAGGCAACAAACAGAAAGGTGTTTGTTCGTTTTTTATCATTTATTTATACATATATTTTTTTCTACTGCACAGCATGGTGACCCAGTTACATGTATACATTCTTTTTTCTCATATTACGTGTTCCATCATAAGTGACTAGACAGAGTTCCCAGTGCTACACAGCAGGATCCCATTGCTAATCCATCCCAAAGGCAACATTCTTCATCTATTTACCCCAAGCTCCCAGTGCCTCCCATTCCCTCCCCTTCCCCTTTGGCAGCCACATGTCTATTCTCCAAGTCCATGATTTTCTTTTCTGTGGAAAGATTCCTTTGGGCCATATATTAGATTCGAGATATATGTGATATCATATGGTATTTGTCTTTCTCTTTCTGACTTACTTCACTCAGGATGAGAGTCTCTAGTTCCATCCATGTTGCTGAAAATGGCATTATTTTGTTCTTTTTTATGGCTGAGTAGTATTCCATTGTGTATATATACCCCATCTTCCTAATCCAATCATGTATTCGTGGACATTTGGGTTGATTCCATGTCTAGAGCCCACCTTCCTGGGGGGCAGGTGCAGGAGCACCCCACTGCCCAACCACATTTGCTTTTATTCAGAAGTTGCTGACACATCATTTTTTGTACAGATTAAAGCTTGAGTTCTGTTTTATACCCAAGCACAGGGAAATCATGTGTTTCCTTAAACAGAGGAAACACTGCAAGAAAGGTGCATATCACATAGGTATTTGAGTAACTTAAATGGAGATAGGAGTTCCCATCATGGCGCAACGGAAACAAAACTGACTAGGAACCACGAGGTTGCAGTTTCGATCCCTGGCCTTGCTCAGTGGGTTAAGGATCTGGTGTTGCCACGAGCTATGGTGTAGGTCGCAGATGAGGCTCGGATCCTGCGTTGCTGTGGCTGTGGTGTAGGCCAGGGGCTACAGCTCTGCTTGAACCTGGGAACCTCCATATGCTGCAGGTGTCTTGAAAAGACAAAAAAGACAAATAAATAAATAAATAGAGAGGGCTGCTGTAGCCATCCAGTTGGCCACATTTTATATCCTAAAAAAATGCTAGTAGGGTTTCTCGCCATGATGGAAATATTCTAAATCACTGCTGTTGGGTACAGTAGCTACTGGCCACCTGTGGCTATTGAGCACTTGAAATACAGCTAGTGTGACTGAGGCACTGAAATTGCAATTAAATGAAATTTAAATTTAAGAGTTCCCATCCTGGCTCAACAGGTTAAGGACCCCAACCTAGTGTCTGTGAGGATGCGAATTCAATCCCTGGCCTCCCTCAGTGGGTTAAGGCTCTGGTGTTGCTGTGGCTGTGGAATAGGCCAGCAGCTGTAGCTTCAATTCAGCCCTCGGCCTTGGAACTTCCATATGCCACATGTGTGGGCTTAAAAAAACCTTTTTTTTAAGTTTTAAATTTAGTGGCATCTGGCAAGTGACTACTACACTGGACGGTGCAGTTTTAAAGTGTAGGGAGTAGTTAACTTTTGATGCAATGATCATTTTAAAGGATACTGGCATATTTAATGTAGTTTCTCTACTGTAGACTGAAAATTTTTTGTCTCTCACAAGGAACTCAGTGATGTCTGATCATGATCACTGGGCAAAAAGGCAGCAGGTGCATGCTCCATGTCCACCTACAGCCCTGCCGCGAGGTGATAAAAAGTAGCCCAAGAAACACTACACTTTCACTCACTCTCACTTGACTCCCTGTACTGTGAAAGAGACACCTGTTAGAAGAACTTACCAGTTGAGAGGAGGCTTTGTTGTCCATTTCTGCTCTCCCATCATTTTGGAAAGACCAATAGAGACCAATAGTATGAAGGAGTTGAAAAGGCATATCACCAAACAATTTCCAAGATAAAATAATCCTCTTTAATTTTTCCTTCCACTTACTTTTCTTTGCCTCATTTTTCCTTTTCAAGGCTAATTTTCTCCTCTCTGGCTTGATGACCACATCGCTCATCATTTTGTTTGTTTGTTTTTGCTTTTTAGGGCCACACCTGCAGCATAGGGAGGTTTGAAGGCTAGGGGTCGAACTGGAGCTGTAGCCACCAGCCTACACCACAGCTACAGCAACGCCACCTCAGAGCCACATCTGTGACCTACACCATAGCTCATGGCAATGCCAGATCCTTAACCCACTGAGTGAGCCCAGGGATCAACCCAAATCCTCATGGATCCTAGTCGGGTTCATTAACAGCTGAGCCACAGAGGGAACTCCCCCACATCACTGTTCTAAGGGCTTCCAAAACAAAATTATAGACCAGAGGCTTAAACTCAGTTCTGGGGGCTGGAAGTTCATGATCAAGGTGCCTGCAGGGGTAGTTTCCTCTGAAGCTGACCTTGGCTTGCAGAGGTGGGCCCTCCTGCAGCCTCTTTCCAGCGTTTTTTCTCAGTGTGCTGGCATCCCTGGTACCTCTTTGTATATCCTGACCTCCTCTCCTAAAGACATCAGTGAGATCGGATTAGGACCCCTGGAAAAGAGGGTTACACTCAGAAATCTTATGGGAAACAGAAGTTACATTCTGGTTGGATTAAATACCATTGGTCAGAAAGTTCATATTCATATCATATTCATGCTCCATTTCTTCAATTATTGCTTCAAATAGTTAATGATCACAAATACTCGTTTTTAAAAAACAAAGAGAACTGTTTCTGGAGCAAAGTGATACTGGCTACATTATAAATTTTACCCCACAGCTGAGGACAGAGATTCACTAATTCCTCCGCACCCCTGACTGCCATCTAATAGCAGCAAAGAGAAATTGCTCTAGTTTTAGGAGAAAATAAACTGAATTTTAGGGCTGAATTTTGTGACTCTAGCTTGTAACAGTGATGAAAAAATACCACAGCATCTCAATAATCTGTTTTTTACTTTTTCTATATAATGGATTAAATAATGTGAAGGCTTTTTGGTCTCTTGTCAGCACTGGCTTTCAGGCAAGGTGATTATTTTTGATGAAATTTCATCTTAAACACTATTGGGCTCCACTTTGAATTCTGAACTAAGACTTGATCTACCACCTTGAAATATTTTTCACCTCGTTTCATCATTCCTACTTTTAATTTCTGGATCAAAGAACACAGAAAGACATAGCCTCTGAAAAGAGACCCAATCATCCTCTTGAAAACAAATTGAGAATATTTATTATTCAGGTTTGACTAACTGTGCATGGCAACAGTGTGTTTATTTTTATAGCCCTTCTGAGTGTTTTACAACCGCCTCATCTCTGAACTGGTAACCCTTGAGGGCAGATGTTAGATCTACTGACATGCATTCCGTAAGTCAAAACAATATCCGTGTGAGTTACTGAAACTCCATTAAACCTAACTAAATGTCATTTTATCTCATGGATGTGTTTGGCTGGTTTCTTCAAGAGAGAGGTACTAGAGTTAATTTGTTTTTCATTTCAAATGATTTAAAGTGGCTTCTACTAAAACAGATGACAATATCTGAAAATATCATATTTTACTTTCTAATTGAAAACAATGTTTTCTTTATTCTTTTTTTCCCCCCATGGCAAGGCCTCCCAGTATACCAAAGACATAACATTCTACCAAAGGCTAAATAAGCTGATATCATTGGTACCTCTCCCAGTCAGTGATTTTGGTCACTGGATGCTTCAGATGCTTCATAATTATGAAATTGATTACTTGCTCCTGTTTAAAGTGGGACACAAGTACTATTACCGCAGATTCAATATCTGAGCTAAATTAGTATGTGGCAGGGTAGGGATATTGAACTGAAATCTATGTACTACTATTCAGATCACCCAGTCAAGAGAACCTTTGGCTTTTCTTCTATTGGAGAATTAAATACCAACACCTTTGAAGAGTAACAAAGACTTTTAGGGAAACTTGATCTTGGATTCATGTGGGATATCCATATTCTGGACCTCAGGGACCTAATAATTATGGGAACCTCATAAAAGAAACCTTAAGAGATATGCTTAATGGAGTTTTTCCAGACAACAAAGTATTTTCAAATTAAACCTCCTTTTGGTTATTATTCTTTAGTTATTTACCTTTTTGCAAAATTAAACATCCCCAAATCCTTCAAATAGAGAGCAATTTTCTTCCTTCCTTCCTTCCTTCCTTTCTCTCTCTCTCTCCCTCCCTCCCTCCGCCTCTAACGTCTTGCGGGGCCGGTCGTGCTCTCTCATCTCTCCTTAATGCACTCTACTTCTCCTCCTTCACTCTCATCCTCTCTCTTCCCTCTCTCATGTCTTTCTTCTTCTTTATTTCTTTCTTTCTTTCTTTTTGGAAACAGGACTAGCCTGGCCAAATCAGGTTTCTGAATGATCTCGGTTATGGGGAAGCTCACCTAGAAGGTATCTGTGGATAACTGCCCCAGGCGGTAAAAGGCTTTTGGATGTTGATCACGTCACTGAATAAGTTAACCTATGACATCTCCAAATCCAGATATAAGGAGCTATTGCAACAGCCTTAGGGAGTACTTATGCTTTGGGGACTTTTTACAACATTTATACTCATTTCCATTTGGTGTTTGCTTTATTTTAGCCTGAAAAAAACTTCAATGCTGGAGCCTCAAGCTGCAAACCACGAACACCTTCAACAGGTGCTCCTTAGAGCTGGAAGAGGTAGATTGGGGAGCTGCCTTCATGGAGAGGTTGTCACCCAACATATTAAAAGACCCCATGGCTCATTCTTAAAGCAGCTGTCCTCAGGCAGGTACTGCCATATATATTTGATGGATGTTGTCCCCAGGTTTCTGGAACCACATAAAACAAAGCCTGGGTACCAAATCATGGAAGAATGGGCTTAAATTGGAAACATGCATTTTTTTTTTGTCATCACTAGTCAATGCAATAATGCACAGCAGTAAAAGCTGCACTTTTGCTGGAAGCCAGTTGAAATGTGAGAGGTCATAGTCCCTCCAGAATTAAGGAACGTTTCATGATTTGAATCCTACCCGTGTGAGCACAAAACCAGGTGAAATTGGCTAATCATCATCAAAAGGATGATTTAAGCCAAGACACATGGGTCAGTCTTTCTTGCTGCTGGTGATGGTAGATGATGGCGATCCTGTAACGAAAGAGGTTTAAGGAGTAATCCTAAAAGGCTGAGCTGGGTTTTTTGTTTTGTTTTTTTTTTTAAGTTGTCTCTGTAAAGCAAAAAAATTTTTTTCCCCTCATTCTTATCATTAGTTGTTTGGGGGACTGGGAGACCTGGGACCTTTGAGTTATTTTCTGGCAATTCTGAGAACACACAGGTGCTCTCACAGGTGGTGCCCATCTTACAGAGGAAGTGACTGCCACCACAGGGGCCAATTGTGAGACATGGGAATGACATTAAAAAGTCATCCTTCTTTGCAAAAATCTGTTTATTTTACAACTACATTATAAGATGGATGGGAAGGGGTTGGTTCGGCAGATGAAGTAGGAGGTAGGAGGAACGGTCACCTCTGCTTGTCCCCCTGACACTCCACCTTATGTGAATAACTGCAGGAGATGCTATGCACAGTGAGCTATCTGCAGGACGTGTTTTACACGAACGATTATTACACTATGCCTATGAGTTCAAGGTACGAGTCCCATTTTTCAGGCTAGGTTCACGTCACCTGGATGGGGCAGAGGAGAAGCTTAAGTCTATGTTTCTTTGTCTCCGAAGGCTCTTAAAGTGAGGACAAGAGTTCCTCTTTCAAAGAGCTGTCCTAAGGTTTAAATGAGCCACAATACACAAAGTGCAGCTCTAAGGAGTCCTGGCCCTTAGCAAGGGCTCTCCAAAGGGTCCACTTGCATCGTAATAATGGAAACGCTCGTTGCAAGGAGGACTTCCAGTCTTACTTCTAGGTACCAGGACAATTGCTCTTCACAGGCTGCAGCTAAGACGGGTTGTGATGATAATAATCCTGCTACCCAGGGCCCGACTCTGGGACCACACCTCCCTCTATCTCAGACGGAGGCCTCTTGAATGGGGGTAACGGAACGGCGGGAAATGGGGCAGCTTTGAAAGCTGATTTCAGTAACAGTTCTTTGTCATTTCCTGCTTCTCTCTGTGCTCCCCGCGCCTACGGGAGCCTTCCTGTCCTTCTTTGTACACACGCACCAGACGTGCCTCTTCCATTGGCTGCCGGCAGGGGTGTGCCGGGGGCGGGGGGGAGAGGGGGGAGGCTGGGCAGCTGTGACCCCTTGGCTCCCCAGCCCTGAGCCTACAGACAGTGGTGCCCAGAGGAGGGCCCCCAGCCTGCGGGATCGTGGTTGGATTGAATTGATCCTCACTTATTTCCCACGGAGAGAAGTCTGCATACACCTGTCCGCTGTCATTACTATCAGGCCAGTTATTGTTACTCTGCGGACGAAGGCTGCCCAGCCCAGAATTTTGGAAGCAGAGGAGTCAGAGTCAGAGGAGTCCAGCATCTCCCCTCGGGCTTTGGTTTGCCCTGACGGTATGGACAGGTGTGTCCCAGGCATCCACAGCCATGCACAAATCCACCTGAACCTTAGTGGCTTCCACTCTTCTGTCCCACGAGTGGAGACCTAACTGCTTTCCCCTGATGACACCCCTTGTCAGCAGGAAGGAGTCAGAGTGGTCGTTGTCCCTTTTCCCGCATTTAGAGTCTCCAACTCTAGACAGGGGGACTGAGGCAGAATAATAACTCAGGGAGTCAGTGTAAGAGCATGGGCTTTGATGTGTTCTTTGATATGGCCATTGATGAACATTTGTGGCTTAAGAGCTCCAGAGGGTAACATCCCCACAGGCCTTGTTTACTATAGGGAGTGTACCTACAGCCAAATGGACATTAATCTCTAATCCCCTGTGACTCAGTTTACGGGAAGAAAAGGGCAAAGAAACCATGAGGTTTATGGGGCATTTCCACCCCTAAGATCCCTGTTGGACAAGGAATGATACAGGTAACTGCGCAAGGCCAGTGGGAGAAAGCCACATCTTTCTGGTACCCCTCCCCTATCTTTAAGGGATAAAAAAAACCCGTATAGGACAATGGGGGGGGGGGGGACTCTTCTTCCCCCTCCCAGCTGTCCTGGGAGCTGTTTGTTTTCCTGTAATAAAGACTTTGCTTGCTTGCTGGGGAAAAACAAAACAAAACAAAACAAACAAACAACAAAAAAAAACCTTGATGGCTTCAAACTATGATTTACTATTTCTCTGTGATTCTGTGGCTCAACTGGGTCGAGCCTCTGCTAGTCTCTCAGGGGTCACCACGTGGCTGCCTCCAGCAGGCAAGGTGGCTGGGAGCCTGGCAGAGCTGGGCTGCTCCCCATGTGGTACCTTCATGCCAGACCTCACGGCATGGAAGGCTCAGGGCTGTCATCCAGGGGAAGGAAGAAAACTACACCTAGCATCGTTTCCACGACATGCTGTGGGTCAAAGAACGTCACAAGGCCAGCCCTGACTCAGGGGAAGGCAGAGGCCCACTTCAGGAGGGAGGGGTGGCAGCGTCACGATGCAAACAGGCTCCAACTGTTTCCTCCACCTTGGACACCAAGCTAACACAAAGTGCCAGGATACACGATGTGCAAGCACCCCAATGGTGATGCAGATGCTAGCGACGTTTCTACTTAAGCTGAGCTTTGTCTTAAAGATAATTCGGTACAAACATGCCATCGGGCTAATTTGGAAGCATTCTACATAAGACATGGTTTAGGTAGCTCATTCAAAGATGCAGAATCGACTTGCTGGTCAGTCTGTAAGTAACCCCCTATGTGGGGCATGTCCCTGTGGAATCATTCATTTATTCATGCCTGCATACATTCATTCATATATATACCTGAATGTGGATTCTGTTATAAACTAGGTACTAAACTAGGTACTGGAAGAGGGCGAATAGCTAGATTGACTAGACATCTTTTCTAACTTTAAAATATTACCATTGACAGATATCTTTTTCTTCTTACCATTGTTGATTTCAATGGAACCAACTTCTCTGTGATTTTTTATTTTTTTTGTCTTTTGGGGCTGCACCCACAGCATATGGAGGTTCCCAGGCTAGGGGTCCAATCAGAGCTGCAGCTGCCAGCCTACACCACAGCTCATAGCTATGCCAGATCTGAACTGTGTCTGCAACCAACACCCCAGCTCATGGCAATGCCAGATCCTTAACCCACAGAGCAAGGCCAGGGATCGAACCTGCATCCTCATGGATACTAGTCAGTTTCCTTTCTGGTGAACCACAATAGGAACTCCTAGTTTGTAGTTTTTTTAAGTCAGCTACTTAGTTTTGTCCTTTATGCAGGAGCTTTTTTTTCCCTTTCCATATAAGCCCCTATTTAGAAGTCGTAACTCTAGAAGGACATAAAAGTGAAGAAAATGTCTTATGACAGCCTCCGCCTGCAGACACCTGGAGACAGCCGTCTTCCTGGGCAAATGCTTAAAGCAATGTCAGAAGCTGAGGGAAAGCAAAAGATTAGGACACTCCTAGGCTACTGAGCTGTGACAGCTTAGGAGAACATCTATGACAACTCACACAAATCTTGGGCACGTGTGGATTTTGCTCCTGGTGGCAGATACACACAACAAGCAACATTCGTTCATTATTTGTTCGCTTATGCAGAAAATACTGATTGTGTTTTTACCCTATGTGAGGTCTGCTCTAGGGGAGGGCTTTTGCAGGGAAAGGAAAAAAAAAAAAAACAAAGTTCTTGCTCTCATGTAACTTCAATTCTAGTTCAGAGAATCAGAGAGCAAAAAATGCATGGGACTTGTCAGGTAGTGATGAGCGGTATGGAGAAAAATAAAGTGGCCATCAGGGAAGATGAGGGGGAACCAGCAAAGAGACTGAGAGGGGCTGGATGGTGGAGGTAAGAGGGAAATCAGGATGGAAGGGCATCCCATTGGGTGGCCAGTGTTTCGGGAGAAGGATACAGTTGTTTCAAAGGCTGCCGAAGCCCCAGGACAAGCCATTGTGTTTGGCCATGTAGCCACTGGTGACCCTGACACGAACTATTTCATGGAGTGGTGCGAGAAAAGCCGCATTAGTTGGATTTCAAGAGAGAACAGCAGGAGAGGAAAGGAAGACAGAGAATATAGAAAACCCCCTTATGGAGGTTTTGCTGAAAAGGTTCCAGAGGAGCGCGATGGTAAATGGAGGCAGGGAGAGAAGGGGTAATTTGGAGGGTAATTTTATACCATAGGAAAGAGGCAGGACGTTTGGTGCTGCGGCAAATGACCCAGTACAGTGGGGAGGCTGGTGGTGTGGAAGGGAGAGAGGTGATTTTCAGGATGATGTCCTCGGGTACTTGAGGAGGACGGATTGTTCTAGAACCAATATAAAAGTTCACGTCAGGAGTTCCCATCATGACGCAGTGGTTAACAAATCTGACTAGGAGCTGTGAGGTTGCGGGTTTGATCCCTGGCCTCGCTCAGTGGGTTAAGGATCTGGCATTGCCATGAGCTGTGGTGTAGGTTGCAGACGCAGCTTGGATCCCGCATTGCTGTGGCTGTGGTGTAGGCCAGCGGCTACAGCTCCGATTAGACCCCTAGCCTGGGAATCTCCATATGCTGCAAGTGTGGCTCTAGAAAAGGCAAAAAGACCAAAAAAAAAAAAAAAAGTTCACGTCATTAACTTTAGGAGCATGTATCAAAAATGTATGTGCATATATTTAAAATTTTTGCTTATAGGCTACTTTAGTAGCATGTTACATGCATTTCAAAAACATATAAAATCTAACCACATCTTTGGATAAAATATATATATACACACACACACATACATAAGGAGTTCCCATTGTGGCTCCGTGGTAATGAATCCAACTAGTATCCACAAGGACGCAGGTTCAATCCCTGGCCTCGCTCAGTGGGTTAAGGATCCGATGTTGCCATGAACTGTGGTGTCGGTCGCAGATGAGGCTTGGGTCCAGCATTGCTGTGGCTGTGGTGTGGGCTTGCAGCTGTAGCTTGGATTCAACCCCTAGCCCAGGAACTTCCATATGCCGCGGGTGCGGCCCTAAAAAGCGACAACAACAACAAAAACAAATAGAAGACTCAATAGTTCCCCTCCTGGCCACAGAGAGAGTCTTACACACATATTCCTTAAAGTGCATTTGCCCTACGCTGGGGTTCTTAACTTTAGACAAAGTCACTGTTTGACACCCACTCACCAAAAAGCAGTTGGAAGGAAAGCAGCGGGCCTTTTAGATTTGAGAATCTGAGGTTCCCTTTTATCTTCTTTTCTATCTAGGGAAGTGTGTTGACTGTAAGCAAACCTTACGAAGAGCAATGACCTTAAATGGAACGTTTGAGAAGATTTAGTTAAAAGGGTCTTCCAATGCTCCTAGAAGTTACTTTTGCCACATGTAATGCTACACACAAAAGCAGGATTGTAAAATGCAAAACAAACCACGAAACCCCAGGATGAAGAATAACCACATTTCAATTTTTATTTGTGGATATTGAGTTGCTTTTTAAACACAGGTCATTCCTGTGACATTCTCAAATCTGTGACTCAAAGACAAAGGGGCACAACCCCTCAGAGGTACAGACGAAAGCCTCTTGCCCCATGATGGCAAGAGTAAGACAGGTACTTCTTTTTCTCCATAGTTTCTGTTGTTAAAAGAAAAATGCAATTGGCAGTTAATGGGCAAACTAAAAACATGTCCCCAAGTTGCAAAGAGTAAAGACTGTAAAGACAGGCACTGGAGCATCTCCCAGAAGACAGTGTCCTCTGGAAGGTATTTGTGCTATTTATGAGGCTGAAATTACTGGCACAAGAAAACATTGTTCTGTGGTTGGATAATAGACTACAATAAAACAATGGCATCAGGAGTTCCCGTCATGGCGCAGTGGTTAACGAATCCAACTAGGAACCATGAGGTTGCGGGTTCGATCCCTGGCCTTGCTCAGTGGGCTAACGATCTGGCATTGCCATGAGCTGTGGTGTAGGTCGCAGACGCGGCTCAGATCCCGCATTGCTGTGGCTCTGGTGTAGGCTGGCAGCTACAGCTCCGATTCGACCCCTAGCCTGGGAACCTCCATGTGCCACGGGATCGGCCCAAGAAATGGCAAAAAGACAAAAATAAAATAAAATAAGATAAAACAGTGGCATCAAGTTGAACCACTGCCGACGTCTCTGTCTTCATGGTGGTCAAAGGGATCCTTCCCTCAGTTCAGCATCCTTCCCACCTGTAAACTGATGTCTCCAGGTACGTCAGAGAAACACACACGTACAGCCATCCTGTTCACGGTTCCTCGAGAGACTGGATGGTTCTAAATGAGCCTCTCCATTGCCGGGGGAGCCATCGCGCTCCACATCTCCACCCGAGAACCATCCTTTTCCTGGCGGCTCGGGCTGTAGGATCCCTGAGTTGCCCTTTTGTTGGCGGTGACAACGGAAGCAACCACTGCCAGAAAGAGGATCAACAACAAGGCCAAGGTCACTGCACCGATGGTGGCAAACACCTCCGAGAGCAAGTCTTCTGCCAGCTGCAAGGATGGAAATAAATGCCATGTAAGTCACAGAGCCACGGAGAACAGGCAGCACAGGGGACCACTCTGGGATGAAAACCAAGCAGAGCGCGGGGACCACCTAGTGCTGCAGAAAGATCCAGGTGTGCAAGGAAAGCCAGGTGTTCCTGTTCCCAGATTGTGTGACCAAGACTATGTAACTGGGGGCAGACAGTGAGGCAGGAAACATCTACTGTGTTTGCTCTGAGTCTAATCCCCAGTGACTGAGAGCTTTCGCGTGATGTCAGGGTCAAAGGTCGAACCCACATGTACAGCGTAAAGGAATTCTGCACCTATTGAAACGTGTCATTCATCATCTCTTAGCTCCTTGGCTTCAGGTTCTGATTCTGCCCTGAAAGAATGGTTGTTTTACAGCTTTCCTTGGGAACAGAAGGAAATCAAATTAGTTGGGTCTCATGGGAAAGATTGCAAGACATAGGATGGGCGGCCATGCGCTGGTTTCCCCATGATCACCTTGATTTGGAGTTGATGTGACAGCTGAATGGCTGTAAAGGCACATGAGCTCCCCGGTGAACCAAACCTCTAGCAACGGAAAACTGCAGGTGGAGAAAGCCAGGTGGAAGGAGCCTTGAACACGGCAGTTGGTTTAAGTCCCATGGGTTTACCAAGCACTTTTTCACAATAGGTAGCCTGAGGCTGATTTGGTTGCACAGAAATATTGAAGACGAGGAAGGAGTTGCTATTTGAATTTTCTCTCTTTTTTTTTTTTTTTTTTTTTTGCTTTTTAGGGCCACACCTGTGGCATATGGAGGTTCCCAGGCTAGGGGTCTGATCAGAGCTACAGCTGCTGTCCTACACCACAGCCACAGCAACACCAGATCTGAGCCACATCTGTACCTACACCACAGCTCACGGCAATGCCAGATCCTTAACCCACTAAGGGAGACCAGGGATCGAACCCACAACCTCATGGTTCCTAGTCAGATTCGTTTCCACTGTGCCACCATGGGAACCCCACTATTTGAATTTTTAACAGGTTTTCAAAGAAATATTTCTGTCAGGGTGAGTAAAAGCAGGAGTAAATTACTTTCCCTTCTCGTTTAGCTTTCGTTCTCCAGGATCCAGTCCTTGTTACATAACTAAGGTGCTCCTATAAATGGAATCTGGATTTAACATCCTAGGGAATTCGAAATAACTTCATTCTCCCTAGTGTTTTGCTGCTGTTGTTGTTCACCATGCTTTGGTTTAAACCATGTAATTAACACAATCCTGTAATTCCATATCTCTCCAGAAGATTGTCTTAGGTGTACTCCCCACGAGCCTTGTTCTGGCTCCTCAGTTTCTTCATTCATTCAACCATACTAATTGGCCATCCACTATAAACATTTAACTGAGCTAGGAAATTAAAACACAAAGATAAACCAAGGTTTGAAATTTGGAGCTCAGATCGTGGGGGTGGGAAAATGGAAGACACACACGCATACACAAATAATCACAATCCATGATAGACTCATGTTATGATTGTGTCGTAAGTGAACCACATAGGGGCAGGTAGAGCAATATTAGTATGAGGCATGAGGAGTTCCTGTTGTGGCTCAGCCGTTAACGAACCCGACTAGGATCCAGGAGGACTCGGGTTCCCTCCCTGGCCTTGCTCAGAGGGTTAAGGATCTGGTGTTGCCGTGAGCTGTGGTGTAGGTCACACACAGGGTTTGGATCCGGCATTGCTGTGGCTGTGGTGTAGGACGGCAGCTACAGCTTCGATTAGACCCCTAGCCTGGGAACCTCCATGTGCTACAGGTGCAGCCCCCCAAAGACCAAAATATAAAAATAAAATAAAAAAGATTGAGGCATGAGATTATTCTTTGAAGGATAAATGGACATTCAAATATTTGAAGCAGGAAATTCTATTTGGATGAAACAATGTGAAATAAAAAGGACAAGGCTGTAGAAGAGTCATTAGAGTTTGGGGAAACAGTAAGACATTCAGAGTGACCAAAGGTATATAGTCCACAGATGTGTGTATTTAAATAGGGAAAGGACTTTAAAAGTCAGTGAGACAGTGATCAAGCAGATGAATCTTGATAAGAAATTTGAAAGCGGGAGTTCCCATTGTGGCTCAGCGGAACCGAATCTGACGAGGAACCATGAGGACGCAGGTTCGATCCCTGGCCTTGCTCAGTGGGATGAGGATCCAGCATTGCTCTGGGCTGTGGTAAAGGTCGCACATGCTGCTTGGATCTGGCCGTGCTGTGGCCATGGCGTAGGCTGGTGGGTACAGCTCTGATTTGACCCCTAGCCTGGGCACTTCCATGTGCCATGGGTGAAGCACTAAAAAAGACAAAAGAGAGAAAGAAAGAGAAATTTGAAAGCCACATTAAAATTCAGACTTGGTCCTGTGGTCAGCGGGAGCCAGTGAAGATGTTTGCACAAAAGCATGATATGAGCAGGTCTGTGTTTTATTATTATTATTATTATTATTATTGTCTTTTTGTCTTGTCTAGGGCTGCACTCACAGCATATGGAGGTTCCCAGGCTAGGGATCTAATTGGAGCTGTAGCTGCCGGCCTACACCACAGCCACAGCAACGCAGGATCTGAGCTGCGTCTGCGACCTACACCACAACTCACGGCAATACCAGATCCTTAACCCACCGAGCGAAGCCAGGGATCGAACCCGCCACCTCATGGTTCCCAGTCAGATTCGTTATCCCCTGAGCCACAAGGGGAACTCCTTTCTATTTTTTATTTATTTATTTATTTGTCTTTTTGTCTGTGTCTTATGAACGTGGTGGAGGGTGGAGGGTGAGTGAGAGTGAAGTGGGGCTGGAGGCCGAGGAAGCAGGATTTGGTTGTATCAGTCATGAGGAAATGACCTGGGTCTAAGTTTACCAGCGGAGTGAGACTTGAAGGGAAAAGGCTGAGAGAGACTGCAGAGCCGGAGTCCCTCCATGTCGGATTGTGTGCGGCTGGGCAGGAGCAGAGGGCATGAGGACAGGCACCACAGGAGGTGGCTGTATGACGGGGGTCCCACGGACTGGGGTGAGACGCACAGGAGCAGACCCGGGTCTGCACAGGAAGAGGATGAGTTCAGGCTGGGAGAAGCTAATGTCCGGTACCTGGACAACATGCAGGGGTGTGGGGCTGTTAGAGAGAAATGAGTAGAATGCGTGCGTGCGTGCGTGCGTGCGTGCGTGTGTGTGTGTGTGTGTGTGTGAGTGACTGGGTCACTTTGCTGTACAGTAGAACATTGACAGAACACTGTAAACCAACTATAATGGAAAACATAAAAATCATTTTAAAATGTTTTCAAAAGGAAGAAATAAGAGTTATCTTTTGGCACAGCAAGTTAAGGATCCAGCGCTGTCATTGTAGCGGCTTGGGTTGCTGCTGTACCATGGGTTCAATCTCTGGCCTGGGAATTTCCGCATGCCATGGGTGTGGCCAAAAAAAGAAGGAAGGAAGGAAGGAAGGAAAGGAAGGAAGGAAGGAAGGAAGGAAGGAAGGAAGGAAGGAAGGAAGGAAGGAAGAAAGGAAAGGAAAGGAAAGGAAAGGAAAGGAAAGGAAAGGAAAGGAAAGGAAAGGAAAGGAAAGGAAAGGAGAGGAAAGGAAGGAAGGAAAGGGAGGGAGGGAAAAAAGGAAGGAAAGAAGGAAGGAAGAAAGAAACAACACTCCATTCTCCTCTTACACATTACTGCAAAAGATTCTGGATTATAAGTTGTACAGTTATTGGAGAAAAGCCTATGGAGTTTCATAGAATTCAGTCATTTGGGAAAAAATGGTTTCGCGCACCTAGCGGTCAGGTTCTCCAGCCATACTGTGTGGCAATGACATCCTTTATCTGTAAGGACACCTGTGGGCTGGGAAAGGTGAACAGTCATAGACCTTGGCCTTGAAAGCTCAAGTCTGGGACTCACAAGGGCTTTAGAGAGTGTGACACTCTTTGCCTAGATGCTGAATGCTTCTTCATCTGCCCGGTCTTCGGGAGTGAACGGCTGTTCTGCTGGGTGGGCAAGGGGGCAGGGTCCACACCCACACAGAGAAGAGAAGAAACACTTGGTTTGCCTCTGTTTTATGAACGTTCCTAAGCTCTTCTCATTCGGCCTGAGAACAATCGCATGGGGAAGCCAGTACTTCCTAGACCATCTCATCTGCTACGGGCAGCTGGAGGTGGGGTGTGCGTCGTGGGTGTAGGTGCCGAGTTCTCATTGGAACCCCAGTTCTGGTGGAACCAGAGAGCTGATCTGCTTCACATATCTTGGGACCTGCGAGGAACCAAGGCTCTTGTCTGTGCAGGCTCCTCTGCTCTCGGAATGTGGTGAGAACAGATGGGCCAGCTTGAGGCCTGAGAGCAGCCCCCACCGCCGGAAGTGTGCTAAGCCAGGGAGGCTCAGCCTGTCCCTGCAGGGTCTGGGCTTGATCCACCGCCCTGCCCCTCCAGACACTCAGTCTCATTACCCGCAACACTGGATCCCAGCTTCGACCTGCAAGGATGGACGTAAGACACACAGAGGATGCAAAGGACACACAGAGAAGAGCCTAGCTAAGTCTCCACCCAGGAGAAGATGAGCAGCCAGGAAGATGCAATTTATCACCGCCCTGATTCTATTTACTTCTGAAGGATGAACTAGAACTCCCTCGACGCCTGGCGCTATCACCGAGGAGCCAACCTACAAACCTAATATTGCCATTCCGAGCTTCAGATACAGCTTTTATCAAATAGAGCACGTCCCTGAGCCCTGGAGGGGAGCCGAGGGAGTCAGGGTTTTGAAATCACCCCTAGAGGGGCCCTCTGCTTTTGAATAACTGTGGTTGAAAGGCCTTTCTCGCTCTGCTCTTCTTCAACCGTGCTTAAAATACACAGCCCTGGAACGGGTCTTTTGATATTGAATCTGCTACGACACATGAACTGACTGCCAAGTGTGGACCTTCCCGAAAACCAGCGTGAGTTTAAGGCCAGGCCTGTGTGGATGGGTGGGGCCTCTAACCCTGCACAACCCTTTCTTTTTTTGAACAAACTTTTTCTGAAAAGGTATACCCCACATTAATTAAAAATTCCATGCAAAGTTATTTTCTCAAGGCTCATGCTGCAATCTCTGTATTTCTATGTTCGCATCTTGTTTAAATGAACATCCTCTACTTGATTAAACGGTGATGACGGTGAACTAAAGCATTGCTTTAGCTGCAGCAGAAAATAAATAGGTGCTTCATTTTTTTTTTCCATAGAAGATTCATTCTGAAACATCAACTGGCTGTGACCTATATATGACCCGAGACAGGGGGACATTCTGAGAGGAAACTGTCACCTGAGACTGGAACACGATTAGTTAAACTCCAGAAGAGGAATTCCACAGTGCTTCTTCCGAGGGAAACAGAATGCCCCTGCTAAACAGCCAGAAATGGGTTTGAATCCAATTCTGCCACTGGTGTCTCTGCTGTTTGCCCCCCTACAGAGCAGGCAGGATGCATTTGCTCTGAAAGCATCCTCGGAGCATCCTTCTCTGAGGGGAGGGGCAGGGACAGGATCAGAAAGGGACCCAGTCCCCGTGGCCACGTTTATTGATCCTCCTCCCACCACTGACTTTCCAAGTCCCGCTGGGGTGTCAGAACTCCCACCGGATGCCTCCCGCTCCCGGGATGTGTTGGCACTCAGAGCCCAGCCTGGGGGCCAAGGTACAGGCCGGAGCCTCCTGCCACCTGACACCCGGCCAGAGCCAACAGGGGCCCGTGCCATCTGGCCATTGGGCCCACCGCTGTCTCACTAGCTGACCGCTGATTTAGTTCATCTGATTTTGAAAACACAAAACGAGCTGGCTTATCTGGGAAGAAGTGAGACCTTGTCTGTTCTCCGCACCAGGTCCTGCCTGTCATAATATTTACGGTTGAGTCGGAAGAATGTGAAAATGACCAACACATCAGAAGGAGCCCACAAACAATAGGACTTCTCAGGAAACGTGACTTCCTATTTCCAGGTGAAAAGCAGTGAAGCCATAAAGCTTTGACTTCAGATGAGGAAGTTCTAGGACCAGGCCTGTAGTTACCATTTTTGGTGCATCTTTGTAAAAAATTTTTTTCCCTTGGATTTTGTAAAATCAGTGGAAGTATGTTTGGGGTTGAAAACAGCAGCAAAGTTGGGAGGTAGAAATTGGCTCCTGAAAAACACTAGGGCGGAGTGATTTCCTTCAAATTCTGCTTCGCGTTTAGTTTACAGGTCAATTGTGTGAAAATGTCTGGATGTGTGGAGACACCTTACGATGGAAAGTTAACGTGTTTGGATGTTCCAGTTGATTATAGGTTAAATTCCAGTTTCAATAAGTGAGTTTCTGAAACGCGCGCGCGTGTGTGTGTATGTGCGCGCGCACCGCAGTGTTACAGGAATAGCTAAGTAGGATCATCGTGTCCTCTACTCTTAGGGGCATTAGTGATCAATGGAAAAAATACTCTAAAGAGGTGTTTTTACAAAGTCAGTTACAATATTTACCTTCCGCCTGTATAGCAAAAGCAAAATGAGGACATCTCTTCAACTCCCACCCTTCAAATTAAAAAAGAAAAAAAGGAGAGAGCGAGTGAGGACAGTGCTTGTGAATTACGATGCTAACAAGTAAGTCTTCAGTTTGGTAGATGGTAAAAAAAAACCTCCCACACAGACCTGGGTCCTTGAACTGTATCTTATCAGTGAATTGCTAGAAACAGCCGTTTCCATAGTAATACTGAATACGGGCCAAAACTCTGTTTTTAAAGTGAATATTGCTGCAACAGCCAGTTTTCAACCATAAATTCACTGTCCACTTTACAGTTAAAAGGGGAGAAGCTGGGAAGCTGAAAGAGGGGCCTTGGGCAGCACCCTGGCCAGGGATGCTCCTGTCACCGAGTAAAGGGCTCAGGTTTGGGCAGGTCCCCTCAGGACAGGTGACAGCAGCAGGGACCAGGGGACCCAAGGGTGTCTGAACCGCAAGCCCAGCAGCATTTTCTCCTCAGAGCCCCATCCTTCCATCCACTGCTCTGCTTCTCCCAGAAAACACGAAGTCCCTGAAGGAATCTGTAGAAAGTCTTTTGATCAGTTCTCCCTACATAATTACGATTCCTTATGACTCTACTGATTAGGGGCTGTCTTGACAGCCTGGAGATGGAACAGCCGGGCTACGCAAGGTGGTTCAAGGCACCAGAAGGGCTCTGGGCATCTTCTAATGTGAGGCCTTGTCCAAGCAGCTGTGGCAGCTACTGTGGAAATCCGGTGTGGCCACACAGAGGATGCATGAGAAAAGGAACCAGGTCCAGCATAAGGCTGCATGTTTGGAGCTCCCGCCCTGCTTGAAGCCATCAGCCTCTTTCAGGGGCCACGACCACGGCCAACCACCAACCCCAGTGTGACACGTATGAGCTTTTAGGGAAAGAGCGTAATTACTCTGGGATTTGAGGGGCGCTGGGACATTGGCCCTACAGAGACACAGTTATTTCTGCGTTCAGCAGGTAATCCTTGAGCATGTCCTCCGTGTGTGAACACAGTGCGCGCTACGACCTGGCAGTGAGGCTCCGCGCACGCCTCCAGCGTCGGGTCTGGAACTCTTGCTCTGATGGCTCCCAAGCTCTTTCCTACTGAGGTCCCCAGATCTTAAGCAGAAGCACAGATGCAGCTAGAAGTCTGGAGACGCTGCTTCCATATTTCACTCTCTTCGAGCAAGTGGTGGAAGGGATGTAACTGTTTTCCGAAGCCTTATGAATAAAAATTCTCTCTCTCTTTGCCTCCTATGAGAACCAAATCCCAGCAGCCCAAACTCGGATTTCATTACATTTTTGTAAATTGCTTGTTTAAAGACAATTGCTGCCATTCCTGCCGACCCTGGCTCGGGGGTTGCCAGGTGCCATAGACGTGAACATTCCATTTCTCCAACGGCCCAAGATAATCCTTCCTGACACCTTCTCAGAGGAGCCTCCCCCATCGCCTGTTGCCACTGCAATCAGCTTCATCTCTCCAGCATGTAGAGCCTGTGACACCCATGCAGTCCCTGGCCTCCCCCGCCACAGCGGAAACTCCATCAGGGTGCAGCTTCATCCCATCACAACCCTGGTTAGGACACTCTATCGCATGGGTCGTTAAACTGTCCTCTGGCTGTTTTCTTGCCCCAGAATTGACTCTGTCCATCCAGCCCTACGGAAGAAAAGGAGGTGGCTTGCCTGGCTGGGAAGCCCAGGGATGCTAACCATATCAGCCCCTAACCATAGCAAGTCTAAGCTGCTATTTTTTATTTATTTACTTATGTTTTGCTTTTTAGGGCCGCACCTGTGACATGTGGAAGTTCCCAGATTAGGGGCTGAATCAGAGCTGCAGCTGCCGGTCTATACCACAGCCTCTGCAACTCAGGATCCAAGTTGCATCTGCAACCTACACCACAGCTCACAGCAATGCTGGATCCTTAAGCCACTGGTGGAGGCCAGGGATTGAACCCACATCCTCATGGATACTGGTTGGTTCTGTTACCGCTGAGCCACATCAGGAATGCCTACGCTGCTAAGTTTGAAGTCAAAGCTCTTTTTGAATTTGTCCCCATTTCTGTGCCAAGGTCATTATCAGCTATGCCCAGCCCTCCAGCAAAGCAGCTGTCATTAAGGCCCATCTGGAACAGGAACCATCCGCTCCCACCCATGCCACTTTTCCAGGTTGAAACACATCTTTCTTTGGACTTGCCCTCTTTTCAGAGCAGGAGCAGGCTGCAGCTGCCCTCTGCAGACCTCCAGGGGCCTGTGTGGCTCTACCGCAGCGTCGCATTCAGCGATACGATACCTGATACCCAGGGCTCAGCAGCCTGTAGAAGAGCCATGACCCATCTGCTCTGTTCATCTCAGGTTGGGCCACCTCCAACCCTCTCCTCAGGGCTGTACAGATGAGCATGGGAACTTTCCAACAGGACAAAGTGCTTTGCACAGAGGGGTCCATCTATCGTTATAGACTCAGCGGCCCGTGATGCTTAGTGCTCTGTTTAGCAGGTCAATTCAGTTCTTTCCAGTGGGAAGAGCGCTCCACAGCCCGAGCAGTTTATCGGCAGCGACATTCACTCACTTGCTCGTGCATTCATCCTCTCATGCAACTCATTTTTACTGAAGGCCTTCAATGTCTCGGGTGGCTCGCCAGGTCCTGCCCCTCCAGAACCCAAAGGCACGGTCATCGTTGATAGGTTCCCAGGAGGATGGAGACAGACCCCCCACCCCCACCCACACTGCCCAAATGTGGCTCTTCACCCTGGAGACCTGCTGTGGACACCCTCTCCCAGAAGGCAGAGGCTCAACTTGGGCAGCAAGAAACAATGGCCTGTGGAAAAAACTGCCTGCATAGATTAACCTCCTACAAGGATTCATTGTCCTGTCCTGGGACTTGAACCCCTACCTTTCTCTTGACCTTCCCCTCCTTCTTCGTTGTTCCTGCCGCAAGTTCCTGCCATGAACTCCATTCCAGCTGCAGATTCCCGCCACGGATGCTTTACAAGGCCAGCACCTCCTCAGAGCCAGGGCTGGCACCATCTCGAATTCAGCCCCTGCCCCTCAGATGCCTTCATAAATCTCTTTTGCTTTGCTAACTTCCTTCCTGGGCCAACCCAACAATCATCTCTAAAGACTTGACCTTGGAGTGAAGATGCCTGGGTTGGGGCTGCTACTCAGATGACCACAGTTTCTGAGAGGGGTGTTCCGGTGGAGGTGAGAGGAGGCGGGAGGAGAGAAGGTGGACTTCTAGACATCCTCCAGTTTCCTCAAAGAAGATGCTAGGAGCATGAGCCAAGGAAAGGTGTTGAAGGCGAGGAAATGGCATGACCCAAGTCAAGAGGGTGAGAAGCACAACGGGGCCTGGGGGGTTGTGAGGGGATTTGCTTCTGCAGAGTCACACGTGGAGGAGAAGCAACAGCCCCACTGCCGGGCAAATATCCACCCAACTAGATTCCATGCCAGGAAGCTCTCTCTCCTCACCTCCGTGAAGCAGAGCCAAAACCTCCTGAGAATTTCTACCCCGTCATCACCATAGTCTGTAGATTTTAAGAGTATGTCAATTGATTTTATATGTCATTTCAAAAGCAAGAGACTCTTCAGCAAATGAGTTAAAAAGGCAGAGGGACTTCTGAGATTAAATGATACTAAAAGGACATGACAGTTTACACCTAAAGGCAATTGACTGTAACCTGGATCAAAAAAAAAAAAAAAAAAAATCCAAAGGACATTATTGGAGCAATACAGATCGTATATGAAATGAACAACCTCTTGAATGCCACGCTAGTATCATGGTTGTAGAAGGAAGTCCTTTTTCTTAGGACATACTTGCTGAAATATTTAGGGGTCAAGTGTCATGTCTGTAATCTACTTTCTAAAGATAAAGCAGAAAAATGTGTGTATCCAGAGGTGAGAAAGGGAGAAAATATAAAAAAACCCATGAACTAGAGGAAGAGTACATATGTGTTCATTGCACTATTATTTTTTTCTGATTTTCTTTAGTTTTCATCGCTCCCCTCCCCCCAAATGTTGGAAAAGTAATATTTTTAAACATGAGGGTTACGGTGAAGAGAATTCCTCTGGACCCCCTATCTGCAGGCCTCGCTTTCTCTTTCTCTCTCTGTTTGTTCCTCTGCTACCCAGGTCCGACTTCTCTCTCTTCTCTACTTTTATTGCCCAGTAAATCTCATTCTCATTGATGGTTTTGTCTCCCCCACTGGACACTAGGACATTCACGGATCATGTCTTGGGCAGCTTCCTCATATATCTGGCCCTAACCCTCCTGCCAGAGCCGCGTGGCATGCCGGGGGCCCAGTGGGTATTCAGGGGTGTGCTCAGCATCTCCTGGCATCATCCTTCTTGACCTAAAAGGACTTCTTCCTTCTCACCACCTTTGCTCAGCTAGTGAAAAGCTGCTATCAATTCATTCTCACATTAGGCACGAAAAAGAATGCCAAATCCTTGACATCCTTATGGCTTATCGCATGGCCTTTCGGCAAAGGTAATCTAGTCTGTGTCATTGTATTTATGGGCCCCAAATCAGAACCAGTTGCCAGAGTAATGAAGGTCTATTGGTTTGTGTCGACTTAATCCATGTCTGGGGGGCTCTGGGGGCATATAAGGATAATTTGACCAGCAAAAGGAAAGCCATAAAAATGATCAAAAAGCTAACAGATATGCTGAGAACACCAAGCTTATTTTACTGAGGATTTATGGCCAACTTATCAGAAAATTATTTGGTCCAAGTCTACATTCAAATATATCCCTCAGTAATTCAGCAAAGATTCCAGCCTCAGAAGAAGAAGGAAAAAATGAAAAAAAAAAAAAAAAAGGCCTGTATAATGAGATACCCCAGTAACCCCTAACTTGCAGCACATGTAGTTTAATTTTCAACAGTTGTGAGACGGCAGTAAATCCAGCTTTTGAATAACGAGCTTCACTTCTACCTCAGACCTGCCTTAGGTTAGGAGAGCACAAAGGCCAACAGCATCGTCCCTTGTGACCTACCTGCCTCTGTGTTTATTAATCGAAGCGAGCTTAAACATCCACCTCCCCAACGGCAGCAGTGCCAGCTCCTGCTGTGCCCCCAGTAGAGCTGAATGCCAGCTCATCGGGCTCGGCCACACCATGTCAGCTGCGCCCCAGGCCCGGCTCCGGGGGTTGCATTTTATGGACCAGACTCAAAGTGGCTTCCCCTCGAGCAGGTGATAAAGTGTGGCGTCAAGTCACCCAGGTGAAATGTACTTCCTTAACTTTGACAGCTTGTCACTGAGGTCCTTATTTATATAATCTATTGTGCCATTTACTCTATTCTGATTTTAAAAAGCAAACAGAGAAAGAAAAACACTCTTGCTTCCAGTGTCTCTACCCTGAACCTTCGCTTAAATAATCTCGGAAGTAGCTGGGTCCATTGTCACTGTTGGTTGACGTCACATACTCAGATGTTTCAAGTCGGCCTCATGGAAGATGAAGATGCAGTGAGAATCTTTTCATGGCACACCCTCCCCTCTTCAAAATCATTTGAGACTCGGTTCCTCTGAACAACAAGGAACCCTCCTTGAAGAGGTTGGTCAGATCCCAATATTACTAATGTCCATGAGCTTGTCGCCACTTAAAACACCAGGTTATCTTACAACGCGCAAAGGCAGAAACCTTTATATTGGGACGATTTATCAAAATAATATTTAGTTTGAAAACTCCAGAGTTCGTTCAGAAGTCAGGCTTTCGAATCCCAAACAAGCCATTTGGTAAAATATCTATAGGATGAAAACAAACCCCTTAATGTCAATATGACTATTGGCTTTGCTCATAGTCCACCTCAGTGTCCCCAAATGCAAGTGAAGAAAGGTTATGTTTACATGGCAGTTGAGAAATGGACAGCATTCCTTCTTGGAGGGACAGAAATAAAGTCTACCAGCATTTAACTAGCAGTTTAAAAACATAGTTCAGGAGTTCCTGTCAGGGCTCAGTGGTTAACGAATCCTACTAGGAACCATGAGGTTGTGGGTTCAATCCCTGGCCTCACTCCATGGGTTAAGGATCCAGTGTTGCCGTGAGCTGTGGTGTAGGTTGCAGACGCAGCTCGGATCCTGCATTGCTGTGGCTCTGGCGTAGGCTGGTGGCTACAGCTCTGATTGGACTCCTAGCCTGGGAACCTCCATATGCTGTGGGAGCAGCCCAAGAAATGGCAGAAAGACAAAAGAAAAAAAAAAAAAAGTTCAGCTACAATTGCCTTATCTCTATGTATTAAGGTAGCATAGATTTGAACAGCCTATTATCCATTAGATCAGACAATAGAGTGGTCACGGTTGTACTTTCGGATCTCTATGTGCCCCAACACAGGGCTCATGTTCACCTTTTAAGATAATAGTTCAGGAGATCCTTGCCTGAGAAGTTCCTGCTGATTCTCTACAAAGGCTCAAAGGACAAATCACATGAAGACACGGCTTCTCTTTTTGCCACTGACTAATTTTTAGCGCGTATTTTAATAAAATGAAGATCAGATACTCTGTTTCCTACCCAGCGCAGAGACCTTTCCAAGAAGAAATGAGATAACCCAGGAAATATGTTTAATTATATTTTAATTCTTTTATTTATTTTTTTTTTAGGGCCACACCTATGGCATATGTAAGTTCCCAGGCTAGGCATCGAATCAGAGCTACAGCCTCCGGCCTCCACCACAGCCTCCAGCCTACACCACAGCTCATGGCAATGCTGGATCCTTAACCCACTAAGTGAGGCGTATCGGTGTTTAATTTTTTTAGGACTTTGCCTGTGAGGGATCGAACCCTCGTCCTCATGGATACTAGTCAGATTCGTTTCCGCTCTGCTATGACAGGAATGCCTATATTTTAGTTCTGTAACTTGCTATTAATATTCCAAAATGTAAGGTTTTCCTCTGGATAATCTCTGCTGATTGCTACATTTTCTCATATTCTGGGTCATATTGAAACTTTAATGACTTACATTCTTTTCCTCCCTGAATTTTGGAGTCATTGCCCAAAGAATAGTCCCCTTCCTAACTTAAATAATCGGAAACACATGGAAATTTTGTTTTCGAAACTCCCAAAGAGACCGAGAACTGAGAATTCCAACCGTAAACCCAGCCTCTTTGCTTTTGTTGGTTCTTTTTCCCAGACGCCAGGATAACACTCCTCTTCCCCCTTTAAAAAATATTCCCCTTGGGTCTATAACTTTTCTGTCCCATCATCATTTAGATTACTTGTCCTCAGGGGTACGGCTGTGTTAAGAGCCTCAGGAAGAAAGCCACGATGAGTCACCAGCCTTGCCAAATCCTCCCCAATTCTGTTTACGCGGATGGCTGCCAATTTTCCAAACGTGCTCAGCACTCGTGTTCTTTTCAGGGTCACTCTGCTCACAGAGCACAGATTAAACACAGGGCCTCAGCACGGCCAGTGATGTGAGGTGAAGCATTTATATTCCACAGGCAGTGCTGGGTGTAAAAGGAAGCCATCTGCTAGGATTTCACTACACAAGGCGTGGCTCCAACGCCCAGAAGAGAACAAGAGCACAACAGGGCCCACCGCCGTCCACCACTCCTCTTTGTCTGGCAGACCCAGAGCAAAGTCACCTCCACATGACGCAGCATCTTTCTTCTTAGAGATTCTCAGAGGTTGGCCCTCCAGCCAACAGTTTCATGGTTCTCTCTTATTAACATGTCTTTGCTACCATTTTTAGGGCTCTTTTCCCCTTCTCAGGAATCTGGAATAAATCTGTTATTTCTACTACGAAGAGGGCAGCTAGGTCTTTGGTTACTTGTGCATGCGGCCCAGGCAATTCATCTTTTTGAAATCTGGTCCTTTTTCTACAATGAGATTACTCATTAAAATACTCGGGAACTAAAAGGTGGTACACAGGGAAAAAGGAAACATA
The DNA here is from genome assembly GCF_016906955.1 of Phacochoerus africanus. NCBI lineage: Eukaryota > Metazoa > Chordata > Mammalia > Artiodactyla > Suidae > Phacochoerus > Phacochoerus africanus. The sequence continues at coordinate 25,829,116 of NC_062555.1, read as the reverse complement.
ATTACAACCCAAGGCGTTAATACACCACAGCATCTGACACACCACCTCTTTTTAATCGTCACAACAGTCTAATGATGCAGAGATCACCGCCCTTATTTAAAAGATGTTTTTAAGCAATTTGTCCCAAGTAACACACCACTGCTGAACAGCAGATCTGGTATCTAAGTTGTCAGTGTTTGTTCAGTTATGCACAGATGCAACCTAGGGAGAGTGTTATACAGATGTAACCCCAAATCTGCCCTGAATTTCAGCTAAGTTACTCTTATTTGACATATTTGCACACTGCGAGATGAGTAATAATGCTTATTTTATCGTTCAGGTCTCTCGCTATGGACAGTACTTATATAATCAGTCAGGCTTCCCTGCTTATCGGTGTTTGTTTAATTTTTTTAGGACTTTGCCTGTCAGAATAAGCTCCAACAAAGGAGGCTGACGGGTGGAAGGGTTTTGTTTGTGAGTTCTGGGAAGGTGCCTGGCACACAGTTGCTGTCTCGGGGATAAGCCATCTCTAGAAGCGGTGCCTGCCTTGATGCCGAAAAATTCAGCAGGAGAACAAAGAAAGGGACACATAATTCGCAACTTTTGGTCCTATGCTTTTCGCACCCCAGCATGCCCATCAAGACACACAACAAGGAAACAATGCAGAAAATCCCCCAGGGTTGTTGCTTGAATGCAACAGCCCTGTGCTACCCTCCAGTTTTAACAGGATGTGATCAGGCGATGATTAAGAAGGTAACTGTCTCTGCGCTTCACAGTGTCAGGAAACAAAGTAGCAAGCCAACAACTCCCTTTTTTAGGTGCAGCACTTAGATTGCAGCCATGTACTCCTTCCAACTGTAAATACCAACGCTGAAGAGAAGATCTTCATTGGCTCTGGGCTGCCTGAGCTCAGCAGATTACATGACACGCTGGCATGATTTGCTGAGATGTAGATAATTGTACTTCTTGTTAACAAGTTTCCATGTATTTTTTACCCCATCAGCAGGTTCTTGAATCCATGCCCAGATTAGGTTTGACTAACATCAGCACAATTTGACTTTGATGGAAAGTTTGAAATGTATAATTAAAAATTGTACATCCGTTTGCTAATTTCTGAGTCAAAAGAGCTAATCCTTTTGGAAGCCACGGCTTTTATCCCTGGCTCCCCAAACACGTGGGTTCCTTTGCCTCTGCCTGAACGAAGGAAGAAGTTCATCATGTTTTTCGGATGCTGGGGACCCCCCAGGGGTAAACCAAGGAGGCCTTTCACACCTCATTCATCACCAGAGGATTTAAGGTTCCAAGAACTCGGGAGAACGACAGAGTTGTTTTCAATACTCCTTTTGAGACACTAAGTTTCAAAACCATTATAGAGGGGCTCCTATTTTCTTGGAGATTTTTTTTAAAAAAATGGCCTCAGCATTATTTATGGGGAAACATGCGTGCATCTTTTACGCTATATAAAGTACCCAAGTGTCATTTACGGTTCTCACATTCAGTGACAGCCAGTTGATGAGGACAGTGATACAGAAGTCCCTAGAAGGCATTAAAAGCTGTCTCACTGCAATAGCCCATTTCTATCTATGAAAAGTCTGATACACAAAGGTTGTCCTGGAATTCCCATCGTGGCACAGCGCAAATGAATCTGACTCGGAGCCATGAGGTTGAGGGTTCGATCCCCGGCCTCACTCCATGGGTTAAGGATCTAGCATTGCCGTGAGCTGTGGGTCACAGACACGGCTCAGATCCTACATTGCTGTGGCTGTGGTGTAGGCCGGCAGCTGTACCTCCAATTGGACCCCTAGACTGGGAACCTCCACATGCCGTGGGTACAGCCCTAAAAAGCAAAAAAAAAAAAAAACAAAAAAGGTTTTCCTATGCTACCATGTAGAAAATCAAGGAAGACAGCATTACCTGTGTACAAAATGCTGTAGAATCTACCTAGTTTTTTGGTTTGGGTGGTTTTTTGTTTTTTGTTTTTGTTTTTTGCTTTTTGGGGCTGCACCCTCAGCACATGGAGATTCCTAGGCTAGGGGTCCAATCAGAGATACAGCTGCCAGCCTACACCACAGCCACAGCAATGTAGGATCTGAGCCGTGTCTGCAACCTACACCACAGCTCATGGCAATGTCAGATCCTTAACCCACGGATTGAGGCCAGGGATCAAACTCCCAACCTCATGGTTCCTAATCAGATTCATTTCCACTGCACCACAATGGGAACTCCTGTACTTTTATTTATAAGGACATACTTTGAATTTGTGTAGCGAAAATTCTCATGGGCATATTCTCAGCTGTGGAGTCCTACAGTTCATTCCACACTCTACTTCTGTCTTAACATCTGACTGCAAGATCCATAATTTTCTAAGTCTGGAAAGCTGTATTCACACAAAATATGCCATCTTTTTCTCTTTGGTCAGCTTCAGCGTTGGCAACGTAGTGTTGGTGCTCGAATTCTTTTTGGCTGAGTTGGCAAACTCGGTAGCATTGTGAAACCAATGCAGAAGCCAGCATGACAGGGGGGCGACAGCACCTGACCCATCCGGGTGACACCAAGTACCAGGTAGAGGGGAAAGCCCGGCAGACATGTACATCGGGGCCCACCTGGACCTTACGTTGAACTCAGAGGACTCAGCAGGACCCTGTCATCGCAATTGCAGTCTGCCAGCACTGGAATGACCAGATCAGCAGCCAAATCCTTAAAAGGGACTTGGACCAAAGACAGTGTCCTTGTCACAGTCCGCATTAGCTAACGGCGTGGAGCGAGTTGATATGCAGGACACAGCCTCCACGTCCCTCTGGAATATTTTCCTTCAACAAGTAGTCACCTGAGTGCTTTGCCCTTCTGTAAATGCATGTCACTTTTGTGACTCTCACAATGCCACCCCCGCCCCCCAGGCTCTTTCCATCCTAGAACACCCCTTTACAAAGGCGCATGTTCCCTGCCTGTCCCCAGCCTGTCCCCAGTAGAGCAACGGCCTGTCCGCCTACCCTGGAGGGAGTCCACCAATTCTGTGTGCAGGCTGAAGACAAATTATACCCAATTACCCAGAGCCTGTACCTCTTCAGCTCATCCCACAAGGTGAGTGGGAAACGCAAAGTCATTACTTAGGCTTCTGCAAATAAATATTACATTGAGATGCTTATATTGGTTTCTCTAATTTGAGAGCATTTATATCGGTAACTAAGTGGCAGTGGAGTTATCCCAGCGCAAACACACATGCCCTTTAACCTCGAGAAGCTGCAAATTAGGATAATTTACATACTGCCAGCTGTGAATGTCTTTAGCATTCACAGGACTTAATGGTAGAAATAAATAGCTACCAGATTCATTAGGGCCACAGAGCAGATTTTTACAATCTCTTGCCCATCTATATTTTTCATTTTCTCCCTGGAAATGTTCTTCCAAAAAATCCCCGATTTCCCTGGGTATAGTTTGTCTCACGAAAGGCTTGCATTCCTGTAAACTACATATAATGGCATGTATTTCAAACACCCAGTTTACAATTAAAAAATGCTAACAATTCTCAAATTGTAGGGTAGGGCAATCTGCTTAAAAGCAATCTCAAAGTCTTGCATTTTAAAAAATGAGGAAATGGAAACCCAAGGACCTTTTGGAGAAAAATCAGTATCACTTGCTTACGGCTTAGTTTTTGCCATCTGTAAAGTGGCAATAACGTTGCTACTGCTGTTAGGATTAAAATGAGTTACTGCCCACTGGATGCTTCTGGTCATCAGCATAGCTCAACATCAGAGAAGGTCCAGCTCTTAGTGGAAGAGACACCACGAGAGCCCCGATCACCTGGTGCCTGAGCCAGTGGGGTTTCCCGTGTCCTGAGCTGGTGACTCTCCTAGGGCAGCTGATGGTCTACTTTCAGAAACTTCTGGCTTCTTTAGCTTCAGAGAGAGACTGCACTAACCACAGCAATACTCAGACCACCTCCTGCTTGATATAGGGTACATTTAATAATGATTTGCACTATTGGAGCTTTTTTTTTTTTTTTTTTTTAGGGCCGCACCCGTGGCATATGGAGGTTCCCTGCTAGGGGTCAAATCGGAGCTACAGCTGCCAGCCTACACCACAGCCACAGCAACTCGGGATCGAAGCCGCTCTTTGACCTACACCACAGCTCAGGGCAACGCCGGATCCTTAACCCACTGAGTGAGGCCAGGAATCGAACCTGCGTCCTCATGGATACTAGTCAGATTCATTTCCACTGATCAAACCTGCAACCTTATGGTTCCAAGCCAGATTCATTTCTGATGCACCAAGATGGGAACTCCTGTGGGGGCATTTTTAAAAGTAAGTGTATTTCTTAATTTTATGCACTTTAAGAGGATGAATGATAACAGCATTAGTCTATTGCCTCAAAGAATCTTTTTTCACGGTGCCAATCCAGAGAATTTGCTCAATTTCTAGGGAATGGAGACTTAATCTGATTATCCTTGAACCTCCTCAGACCAAAACATGTCTTTGGTCCTTTGAGAAAAAAGAGGAGAGCATCACAGGCCTGAAAATCCTCAATTAATGAATATGAACTTTAGAAAGACTCAAATGAAGTTTTTTTTTTTAAAAAAAAAAAAAGATGGCTTAAAGCAAACCTTAGTATCACAACTCTGCCTAGAGAAAACTTAATTAGCAGAAATAAAAAATTGGGTTAAAGAATATCTGCCTTTAATAAGCTGGTGAAAAACCAACCTCCTACCCCACCAAATCTATTCAACAACACTTCCTGCCTGAATAGTATTATTAAAAAAGAGAGAGAGAGAGAGAATTTTGGAAACAAGGAACAGTTTGTATTGGTTTGGATTCCAATAGAAAAGAAAAAGTCAGAGAATATCATTGAAGTGTTTTCATTCAGCAATAAAACCATCATAAAGGAGTTCCCACCATGGCACAGTGGAAACGAATCCAACTAGTATCCATGAGGACACAGGTTCGATCCCTGGCCTCGTTCAGTGGGTTAAGGATCTGGCATTGCTGTGTGTCGTGGTGTAGGTCACAGATGTGGCTCAGATCCCTCATAGCTGTGGCTGTGGTGCAGACCAGAGGCTACAACTACAACTGGACTTCTAGCCTGGGAACCTCCATATGCCATGAGTGTGATCCTAAAAAGACAAAATAAAATAAAATAAAATAAAATGATCATTAAAGAAAGATGCTACCATTTGGGTGTAATGTAACCCTTCTCGTCAACGCCAGTGGCAGCCCCCATATAATCAGAACTTATTGGGAGTAATTTAGGGGATGGCATGGCATAGGCCTAAATCATGTTCTTGTGAAATGACTCTTCCTTCCCTGGCTGGATTTCAACAGAAGCTGGGAAATTTAACCCACAATCCTGCCCTATCCTGAAGTTATCCTGTTTTGAGACCCCACAGCTTCCCAGCATCCTTGGTCTGTCCTCGTCGGGCCTGGCCTCTCTCCGCACTTGGCGTCCTCCAGACCTTGTTCCCACTGTCACATCTTTGCTGGTGACCTTCCTTCTCTCTTGAATGCTCTCCCGTTTTCTGTCCTCCACATAATCTGCCTCGTATTTTATGGCCTAGTGTAATTCCCAAAATCTCCATGAAAACTCCCCCTCTTGGAATAGCTCCGAGTCACCAAACATCTGTGAATTCGTAACCGTGCTTTTACACATAACAGAAATTAGAGGCTGCTGTCAGTATGTCTTGTAGTTTATTTGTTTTCTTTTTCTCCTCTAAAACTAGATGGTCATTTTCTTGACATTCTTAGAGTAGGGATCCTATTTTATATTTCCCTGATTCCATGCCCTGCCTCCCCATCCACCCATCCTTCCCGTCATCAGACACGCTGTAGAAATGCAGGTGCAGATGTGACGGTCACTGTGGGAAAGTGTCCCCACTCTGCCTCGCAGGAGGCAGGCGACAGCACCAAGTCAGCAGTCCCCTGGGTCATCCTGGGGCCAGTGAAAGGACAGATTTTTGGATTTTCTGCTGAGGCCTCAGGTGTCAAGCTCACCGCATGGGGGCAGTTCCTGCAGAGAAGGTGGCTCAGAGGGAGGGTGGATTGGCCACAGAGGAGGGAGTGCACAGCAAGCCTCTTAGGCTCAGCTGCCTTTGGAAATGGGAGAACATTTGGAAATTTTTTTTTTTTTTTTTTTGTCTTTTTGCTATTTATTGGGCCGCTCCCGCGGCATATGGAGGTTCCCAGGCTAGGGGTCGAATCGGAGCTGTAGCCACCGGCTTATGCCAGAGCCACAGCAACGCGGGATCCGAGCCGCGTCTGCGACCTACACCACAGCTCACGGCAACGCCGGATCGTTAACCCACTGAGCAAGGGCAGGGACCGAACCTGCAACCTCATGGTTCCTAGTCGGATTCGTTAACCACTGCGCCACGACGGGAACTCCTGGAAATTTTTTTTCTCTCTCTCTCCTTTTTTTTTTTTTTTTTTTTTTCCCAGGGCTGTACCGGGGCCTCATGGAGCTTCCCAGGCTAGGGGCTGAATCAGAGCTGTAGCCACTGGCCTACACCACAGGCACAGCACTGCCAGATCTGAGCCAGATTTGTGACCTGCATGACAGCTCATGGCAACACTGGATCCTTAACCCACTGAGTGAGGCCAGGAATCAAACCCGAGTCCTCATGGATACTAGTCAGGTCCTTTAACCACTGAGCCATGACAGGAACTCTGGAAATACATATATATTTTAATGGCCAAACCTGCAGCATATTGAAGTTCCCAGACCAGGGCTGGAATCTGAGCTGCAGCTGAGGCAACACTGGATCCTTAAACCCACTGCACCTCTGGGCCAGTGACTGAACCTGTGCCTCCACAGTGACCTGAGCTGCTGCGGTCAGATTCTTAACCTACTGCACCACAATGGGAACTCCTGGAAATTTTTTTGTAAGGCTTTTCTGACAACCAGTGTTGTGAAAAATGACAAGCTTTGGTCTTGCTAATGGAGCCATTGGGACAAATCCTGGCATTGCATCTGTGTCCCCAAGTGCACACGGCTGAGGTAGGTTCTTTCTCTTTGGGAACTCTTCTAGCTCTTTCCTGGATCCTCCTTGCCTTTCGGCACCCCCTAAATTTCTCTGGCATCTTTTCCTCTCTCATTGCTTAGGGCTCGTCAACAATCTGTCTGATGTTTATCATCTTTGGGGGTCCCTGCCATAAGTCCCCTTCCTGCTCTCAGATTTTAAGCCTCATTCTGTGACCCTGAAGGAAGTCCATAGCTCTGAAGGCTGTTACCCAGGCTTTTCTTTCTCAAACCTTTGCAAATATCAAGACACACTTACACAAAGAACCCATAATCATGTAGGCAATGGGCAATGACAAACACCATGTGGCCCTTACACACACGGGAGAAGTTGGGATTCTGATTTCTCTTTCCTAACAGGCACACAACTTTATCACTTTAGGCAGTGACTTAACTGCTTCTGTGAAAACTAATTTAATTAGGCCTTTGGTCATAAACAAACAATCAAAATTAAAAAAAAAAAACATGTCAGGGAAAACAATGTGCTTTTAGTTTTGTTAAGAACATTCCTGCTCATTCTTTAAAACTCAGGTCAATTATCTTCTGTGCAAAACTTTTCCTGCCTTCCCCATACGTGGAAACATCATCAGGTCCTCCTCTGTGCAAACCACATACTACGCATCCTTCATTCATCTCTCCCTTTATCCCTGCAGTAGGTACCGAAGCACCTGCTCTGTCAGCATCACTCCAGGCACTGAGGTTACAAAGGTACACAAGCTTCCTGTAGTTCACGGGACAGAGGACACAGGGAGGACATGGCAGACAAACAGAGGCGTCAGCGGTACTGCTACTGGGTAAGAGGTGTGTACACAGCCCAGAGTCTGAATGCTCGGTGCTGCAACTTCTGACTTGGACCTGCTTGGGAAAGATGCTTAACTCACTCTGACTTCGTGTTGTCATTGGTAAAATGGGAAGAGAGTATTACCTAAGTCTTGGAAATTTGTGAAAAATCATTAAGATAATGTGTGATGAGCTTAGCATAGGGGCTGGCTCAGAGTAAGCACTCCACAAGTATTATCATTAAGTGTTGCAACGGAGGTGGGTTTGGGATGGTGTAGGAGCCTGTAGTCACTCCTGGTGCTGATGGGGTGGGGTGGGGGTGGGGTGGGGAAGGGAAGTCTTCACTGCCAGGTTTTGAGAACTCATATACTCGACCAGGAAAAGACAGACGAAATGAGAATTTGAAGCTCAAAGAACAAAGAGCAGTAAATTCTTTAAGCTGGCTTTTTTCAAAATTGCTCAGCCTGGCTCTAGGGGAGGTGAATTAAATGGACACGGATTTTAGCAATTCAACACACTTATCTTTGAAGAGAAGAGAATGTACCCTCCTCTCCCTAATCACTAAGATTTTGAGGGGCCCTGTCCATTCTGATATAATCTAACGCTTTCCTAAAAGCAAAGAGGAAGTCAAATTAAATAGATCCAGGGGGCTGCTTTGAGAGTATCCTTGGGTGTCCCCGTGATTATGTTTTAGGTGAGAGCCCACGTCTCTATGAATCTAACCTTCCTTGGGGAAATGGTTCATGACAGGGCCAATTTATATCAAATTTCACTTCAACATAAATAATAGGGTTTCTGTGTTTTTGGTGCTTGGATGGAAATAATGTTTCCCTGATGGAGAGGGCGGGTCACTTATCTTCACGATCACCAAAGGGGTTCCTAATGACCAAGTCTTGCCTTTTTCATTCTGCAATTGGGTAGGGAAAATGGGCCAACTTAATGTGCTATTGTTTTCAACTTAATCTCAATAACTATAGGACAGGCTGAACACACACACACACACACACACACACACACACACACACACAGTTCTCCAAGTTAGACACTGCCTGAGCCCATCTCAGAACCATTTCATTCATTATAACAGAAAGTTAGGGAATGTTATTTTCTACTATATACAACATGATGCTGGCTTTTGAAAAATGCAAAGGAATACATTAGATTTAAAATAGATGCTTTCCTGAGTTTTAGGTATTGACTAGAGTGATTTTGGTCATTTTTTCATGCATTAATAGGTAATTTGCCTCTTTGAATAACAAATATACTGATACCTCAATTTTCTTTTATGATATAGTCTTGCTATAGGCATAGGGTTATCAAAAAATGTTAGAGGAAGAAGGTGGAAGCAGTATTATTCAGAGTTTTATGCAGACCTAAAAGTCAGATAGACAATGAAAAAAATCATGAATATGTTTTCCAAATAGTCAAATATATTTCACTGCAAATAATCTGTTTGATTTTGAATGAGTTATATTTCATGTTGCCTTCTTTCTCTATAAAATTAGTCTCTAATAGGTTTCTATAGTATGCATGGAGTTAATCTCTGATTCAATAGTTTCAATGTGGGAAGAAAATGATAGCTATGGTCTTTATGAACTTTTAGAAAGAAAGAATTTTTTCCCTTTTATGGAGTTTAGGAAAATAATATGCATACTACCCATAAATATATGAGTTAATAAAATTTCAAGTAGAAATAATACCTAACACAACTGCCAACTTCAAGTTAGCCATCTTGATATTTAAATTTGTTGAAATATTAAATTCCCTAGAGTGTGCCCAGTTTTCTACATTTGCTCTCTCTCTCACATACACAGACACACACAAACATGTGCGTGTGCACACACAAAGATCAGTAATGGATTCAATGAGCGGCAGCCTCCTTTCCTGAAGACAATATAAGTCAGTCAAGAAGAAAATCCATATTATATAAGAATGTACACCCTCCATTTTTAAAAAGAAAAATTAGGAGAAATTAAACTCACGTTATGTTCAACTAGATAACAGCCTGATATTCAGTTTCATGCTAGGCAGTCTTCAGGTGCATTGATCGCAACTCTGCTTTTAATAGATGGAACCAGTACCAAAAGTTCTTCTTGAGTAAAAAGCAAAAGAAATAACGCAAGAAAATGATAGCTGACAAGAAGCAATCAACTTCATTATTCACTTTGAGTCATTTGGTGAGTTACCTGGTTTGTAACATATGATAGATCATCACATGATCTGTCACAGGCTTTAGCTACAGTGAAATTATCTGCGACAGACTTCAGCTACAATATGACAGGAATGGAGTGCGTGAGGTAGAAGATAATGCATTCTCCAGAGGGGAGAAACTACGATACATCTTGGTTTGCCTAGAACACTATCAGTTTAGGCTGCTGTCCCAGCGTAACTATTAACGCTACTTCCTTTCAAGGTATTCCACTTAGACAATCAATAGTCTGGTCGTCCTTGTCATAACTAACATATGCCATTACAGATTCACGTCCAGGATCTCCACGCTTTACAAAACTGGAGAACCATGCGGTGGAGTTATACATGGAAGACACCGAGTTCCTTTAATCTAACTCTTTGGGAACGGGACCACATCTTTGGGTGTATTTTAGTTTCTCACTACGGCTGGTTCAAATCCTTGTTTACAGCAGACCCTCAACAATGGTGGATGACTGGATAAATAAATCATTTTAAAAATCACTTTCCACAAAGTCCAATATGGTAGCAAGACAGTGATCACTTTAGGGAGATTTCTGGGTTGTTTTGTTTTGTTTTTTTAATGATGAGGTCAATGTGACAGGTAATGAAAAAGCTTTTGGTTTGGTTAGCTAGTCAACTCAGTAGCAAACTTCAACCTGTTTATTTCCCGAAATTATCTATGGTTTAACACCAACCAATTAAGTCAGTCTTACCTGCAGTCTCGGTGCCCCCACTCTCTGAATACACACACACACACACACACACACACACACACACACACACACACACACACGCTCTCTCTCTCTCTCTCTCTGTCGCCTGTTTCCTTTCTATTTTGGACTCATAAAGAAATGCGTCCTGAAGCTGAAACTCTACGTTCCATGATTTTTGCACAGCCAGTGGCGATGACCTCACGTTAAGAAATGAAAAGCATTAATTATACTTGGTGAAGCAGGAATCTTACTAATGTGTGAAAAGATGAAAGGAAAACAGACTAGTGAACTGAATCAGACCTGATTTCAGTGATTGAAACACATCGAAATAACATTTAAGAACCTTTTCCTATGTCAGCGCTGTATTTCCTCCTTCCTGAGTGCTAATTAGTGGAAACTCAGTGATAAGCGACAGGGCTTTTTAGATTGTGATTTGAAGAGGATGTCATTCTAGTACCTCCTTCCTGAAAGTCAAATTGAGAACGAGGGAGACTGCCATTCAGAGGAAGATGGCCATGAGTTGGCCGGTCAGCAGGAGCCCAAGGATGGGGACCAGCTGATGTCATCCTCGACATCAGCCTCCAGGATCAAGCACAACCCTAACTCTCCCAGAAGGCATGCATGACTCCGTCATTCACACATGTCATTCCAAGTCTCTGCCGAGCTTAGTTTTCTTCTCTGCTTTGCTCTCTCACTTTGATGAATTTTGTTTATTAGTGTGAAGGAGAATTCCCTATCACCTGCTAGACTCAGTATGTCTCAATGAATGGTTCCCATCCTGAAATTCGGAGACCTTCTGAACAGGATCCCTCAATCAGGCCCTCTGTTCATTTACATGTATGTTCAGACTCTTCCTTTAGCCAGAATAAAGAGTAATTTTGTTATTAGACACACCTGCTGACTCCTCTAATCCTGTGTCTTCTATTACTCTAACTCTCTCTCTCTATCTCATCTCTACCTGTACCTTCAAGAGATGTCGCAAACCACCACAGGCACCAAAGTTTTAAGACTAAATTGGAAAGAAGTTGCTGTTGGGTTTTCCAAACCATTCTTTTTGATAACTAACTTCTTCTCCTTCTCCTTCTTCTCCTTCTTCTTCTTCTTTTTACCATTTAGGATAATAATAGAGGAACTCCTGCTAATTAACCCAACATCCCTTTTCTAACTGGTAATCTCAAACCTTTCTTTAGCATGAGATTTGGAACTGGAAGACTTGGGTGAACCTCACTCCTCAAATCTATGATGCTTCCTATAGAGTTGGCCTTGAGAAATTCAGGTAACCTTTTAAAATCCCTATTTATTTATCTTTAAATAAAGGTAATAATACCTCTCAGAGTGATTATGTGAGGGTGGGGACAGTTACTAACATAAAAGCCTCTCTTAAACCGAAAGCAGTGCTGTGCACATACCATTTGTTCTCAATTTCCATGGGGTCATGCATTCCTTCTCTTTTCCATCTTTTCACAATAATCATTTTGGTGGTAGAAAATGTAGTAACTTTTAACCTCCCAACAAGGAAAAGCCCAAGACCAGATGATGTCACTGGTAAAGTCTACCAAAGAAAAAAAGAATTACCTCCATTACTCCTCAAACTTTTTCAAAAAATTGAGAAGAGGGGACATATTCAAAGTCATTTTCTAATATCAATATCACCCTAATACCAAAGTCAGGCAGAGAAACTATAAGGAAAGAAAACTATAGCCAATATCCTTGATAAACACAGATGCAAAACCTCAACAAAATACTAGTAAATCAAATTCAAAGGCCTATTAACAAAATACTAGTAAATCAGATTCAAAGGCCTATTAAAACTCTAACATGACCAGTTAGAGTTATCCCAGGAATGCAAGGATGGTTTGACATATGGGAATTAATCAATGTGATACATCACATTAACAGAATAAAGGGGAAAAAAAATCACACGGTCATCTCAATTGAAGCAGAAAAAGCATTTGATAAAACTTAGTACCATTTTATGATAAAAACACTCAAAAAACTAGGAATAGAACAAAAATACTTCAACACAATAAAGGCCACAAATGAAAAGCCCATAGGCAACATCTTACTCAATGGTGAAAAGCTGAAAGCTTTTCCTCTAAAATCCTGCCACTTCTATTCAGCATAGTAATGGAAGTCTTAGCCAGAGAAATGAGGCAAGAAAAGATAAAAACATCCAAATTAGAAATAAGTAAAATCTGTCCATTTGTAAATGACATCTTATATGCACAAAGCTGTAAAAATTCCACAAAAAACTTGCAAAATTAATAAATGAATGCAGCAAAGTCAGAGGATACAAATCAACACCACAAAAATTAGTTGAATTTCTATATACCAACAGTGAACAATAAGAAAAGGAAATTATGAAAACAATCCTACGTATGATAGTCTCAAAAAGAATAATACACTTAGGAATAAACTTAACTAGGGAGGTGAAAGACTTGGATACTGAAAACTATAAAATGTTGATGAAATAAAGAGAATACAAATTAATGATTGGGAGAAAATAGTTTCAAACGATGCAACCGACAAGGGCTTAATCTCTAGAATATATAAACAACTTATACAACCCAACAGCAAAAAAACAAACCAATCAATGGAAAAATGGGCAAAAGACCTGAATAGACATTTCTCCAAAGAAGATATACAGATGGCCAACAAACACATGAAAAAATGCTCAACATCGCTGGTTATAAGAGAAATGCAAATCAAAACTACCATGAGATACCACCTCACACCAGTCAGAATGGCCATCATTAATAAATCCACAAATAACAAGTGCTGGAGGGGGTGTGGAGAAAAGGGAACCCTCCTGCACTGCTGGTGGGAATGTAAGCTGGTACTGCCACTATGGAGAACAGTTTGGAGATACCTTAGAAATCTATCCATAGAACTTCCATATGACCCCACAATCCCACTCTTGGGCATCTATCCGGACAAAATTCTACTTAAAAGAGACACATGCACCTGCATGTTCATTGCAGCACTATTCACAATAGCCAGGACATGGAAACAACCCAAATGTCCATCGACAGATGATTGGATTCGGAAGATGTGGTGTATATATACACAATGGAATACTACTCAGCCATAAAAAAGAATGACATCATGCCATTTGCAGCAACATGGATGGAACTAGAGAATCTCATACTGAGTGAAATGAGCCAGAAAGACAAAGACAAATACCATATGATATCACTTATAACTGGAATCTAATATCCAGCACAAATGAACATCTCCTCAGAAAAGAAAATCATGGACTTGGAAAACAGACTTGTGGCTGCCTGATGGGAGGGGGAGGGGGAGGGAGTGGGAGGGATCGGGAGCTTGGGCTTATCAGACACAACTTAGAATAGATTTACAAGGAGATCCTGCTGAATAGCATTGAGAACTTTGTCTAGATACTCATGTTGCAACAGAAGAAAGGGTGGAGGAAAAATGTAATTGTAATGTATACATGTAAGGATAACTTGACCCCCTTGCTGTACAGTGGGAAAATAAAAAAAATTATAAAAAAAAACTGGCATAAAAATGGAAAAAAAAATTAATGAGAGTATGTCTTGTGTTAATGAATTGGAAGAATATTGTTAAAATGTTCATGTTATTTAATGCTATCTACAGATTCAATATAATTCCTATTAAATTCCCAATGGCATTTTTCAGAAAATCTTTAAAATGCTAAAATTCAAACAGAATTTCAAGGCACCCTAAATAGCTAGAAAAATTCTGAGAAAAAAGAACAAACCTGGGGGGGGGGGGGAAGAATAAACCTGGAGGCCTCACAATTTCTGATTTCAAAATATATTACAAAGCTACAGTAATCAAAACAGTATGATGCTAGAATAAGGATGGACCTATAGACCAATGGAATAGAATGGACAACCCAGAAATATACCCTTTCATTTTCGTTTTTTTCTTTCTTTCTTTTTGGGCTGCATGGAAGTTCCCATGCTAGGGGTTGAATCAGAACTGCAGCTGCCAGACTATGCCATAGCCACAGCAACTCTGGATATGAGCCACATCTGTGACCAACGCCACAGCTCATGGCAATGCCAGATACTTAATCCACTGGGTGGGGCCAGGGATCAAACCCATGTCCTCATGGATACTAGTCAGGTTTGTTACTGCTAAGCCACAATGGGAATTCCACCTTTCATATACAGCCAACTGATCTTAGACAAAGGTACCAAGGATGCACAATGTGGAAAGGATGGTCTCTTCAACAAACAGTGCTGGGAAATCCAGAAATCCACAAGCAAAAAAAGTGATACTGGACTCTATCTAACACCATACATAAAAACTGAACTTAAAGTAGATTAAAGACCTAAACATAATACCTGAAACTGGAAAACTCCTAGAATAAAACATAAGAGAGAAAATCCTTGACATTGGATTTGGCAATGATTTCACAGTACCAAAAGCAATCTCTGTATCTAACAAGGGATCAATATTCAGAATACATAAGGAACTTCTACAACTAGGTAGTAAAAAAAACTAAAAGGCTCATTAAAAATAAGGAAAGGACACGAGTAGACATTAAATTAAGGCATACCCTCCCTGAGCCTTAGGTTCTTCATCTTTTATTCAAAGTTAGAATAGGTGTCTTATAAGAACTTTTTAATGGTTTGGTTCTCTGTTCCGCAGTAATAATTCAAAATTTATTAGAAGCATCCTGGCACATATTAGACATTCTTATGTGACAAGTTAAACCATATGAAATTGCCATTTCTGTAGATCCAAAATGTCAAATATACACAATTTCACGTGGTTAAGTCCCAATATTTTGGTGTCATGTACTTCAGTGTAATCGTTGAAAGAGAATTTACTTAATACTCTTACAGAGGACAACCTACAAATATATATTAGAATATTTTCCTAACATCATTATTTTACCATAAGATTTTATTTTATTTATTTTTTTTTGTCTTTTTGCCTTTTCTAGGGCTGCTACCATGGCACATGGAGATTCCCAGCCTAGGGGTCTAATCAGAGCTGTAGCCCCCGGCCTACACCATAGCCACAGCAATGTGGGATCCAAGCCACATCTGTGACCTACACCAGAGCTCACGGCAACGCCGGATCCTTAACCCACTGAGCAGGGCCAGGGATCAAACCCACAACCTCATGGTTCCTAGTCGGATTTGTTAACCACTGAACCACGACAGGTACTCCTACCATAGGATTTTAAAAAAAGAAATAAGCTTTCCTAAATGCTCTATTTTTTTCCTACTGGTTATTGCCTTGATTCTTTTGCAGATCTTGCCTGGAAGTGATTGATTGTAGAGCCATGGAGACCTCAAGGTTTGCACTGAAAAGCATGTGAAAGAACAGGACAAGCATCCAGGCCCAGTCCATTATTGCTCTGGATGATAAAGATGCCTTTCAGATGTTAAATGGGGCAGAATTGATGGTATTAGGCTTTCAGTTTCAAAGGAAGCAATATAATAGATTATTGTATATAAAAATACAGTCTTAGGGAAATTTCTCTTCTCAAAAAGTTCTTCACTATAACAAGGTCCAAAATGTTAATGATTTAAAAAAGCCCTAAGATATCCTTTGCAATCCTCACCTTTTCCAAAGTATCGGGTGATCCTGGTCAGTTATTCAGCCCTCTATACCACATTTTCTTCAACTGTAAAATTCAAATGTCATTTCTAAACCCTGCCTACAACCCTGCTACCATGAGTAATATAGCTGAGGATCTTGAGAAATGTCATATGTACAAAGTGCATTAATTGTACTTAATCGGCTAATCATAGATGCTAAAGAGTGATCAGATCCATGCATCTCTCTCAATTAGTGACAAATATTTTCTGCAACATTTATGACACAGTGTCACTTAGATCCATTTGAATGCTTCCAGGGATAGGAGTTCACTTTGGTGTAAGTCAATGCATTACATTGTTGAATAGTTCTAATATTAAACTGCTCTCCCTTATGCTGATTTGAAATATTTATCCTATAAATTCTTTTCCTGTCTTATTTCCACTCTATTAATATAGAAAAATCTACTTTTTCATTTCATAATAACCATTCAAACATCTTAAGCTGGTTTCATACTTTCCTTAAGTCTTCTCTTTCTAAAGAAAACATCTCCTATCTTTATACTGTTTCTAAAATGCCTTTCTCTGGGTCTGGAAATCATCAGTCTTTTCCTGTGAATGTGGTGCTCACAAGTAAACCTTGCTCTTCTGAAGTGACTCAATCAGTGCAGAAGTCAAAAGGAAAACAATATCCCTTCTTCTGGGACCAAATGCTAATGTTAATATAGTCTAAGATTACCTACTTAAAAGTATAGTTACCACTTCTGGTAATGACAACTTAGCTTCTATTAGACCAACATTTCGACATTTCACAGAAATAGAAAAAAAAAATACTAAAATTTGTAGCTAACCATGAAAGACTCTACTAGCCAAAGCAGTCTTGAGAATGAGGAGCAAAGCTAGAGGTATCACATTTCTCAATTTCAAACTATATTACAGAGCTATAGTAGTCCAAACAGTATGGTATTGCCATAAAAATGGACACATAGACCAACAGAACAAAATAGATCAGAAAAAACCTGGACATGTCAATTAATTTATGACAATGGAGGCAAGAATATACAATGGAGAAAAAATTACCTCTTCAATAAATGGTGGTGGGAAAACAGGATAGCTACATGCAAAAGAATGAAACTGGACTACCATCTACAAAAATAAAAACTCAAAATGGATTGAAGACTTGAATGTGTAACTTGAAATCATAAAACTCCTAAAACTAAAACTTCTAGAAGGAAATATAGGGGGTAGGCTCCCAGAAATTGGTGTTGGCAATTTTTTTATTATTTGACACCGAGCAAATTCAACAAAAATAAGTAAATGGGACTTGATCAAACTAAAAAGGTTCTGCACAACAAAGAAAACCATCAACAAAATGAAAAGGGAATCTACAGAATAGGAGAAAATATTACAAATCATGTACCTGATAAGGGGTTAATATCTAAAATATACAAAGAACTCATACAATTCAATAGAAGAAAAACCAAACAATCCAATTAAAAAATGGGCTGAAGATCTGAATAGACATTTTTCCAAAGAAGACATACAAATGGTTAAAAGACATATGAAAAGATGCTCGACATCACTCATCATTCATGAAATGTAAATCAAAACCGCAATGAGATATCACCTCACAGAATGACTGTCACCAAAAAGACAAAAAAATAACAAGTGCTGGCGAGGATGTGGGCAAAAGGGACCCTCATGCACTGTTGGTGAGAATGGAAACTAGCACAGTCACTGTGGACAATGGTATAGTGTTCCCTCCAAAAATGAAAAACAGAACTATGGTATTATCCAGCAATTCCACTCCTGGGCATTTTTTCGAAGGAGATTAAAACAGGATTTTGCAGAGGTAAGTACACATATATATACACACATACAATTGACCCTTGAACAATGCGGGGGGATGGGCAGGGGTGCCGACCCTCCTCAAAGTCAAAAACTCTGAGTATAACTTACTGTTGGCCCCCCATATGTGCAGTTTCTCCACATTTGTGGCTTCTCCACATCCATGGCTCTGCATCCCAGATTCACCAACCTTGGACTGTGTAGTGCTCTGTCTTTACTATTGAAAAAATCCCAGTAGAAGTGCAGCCTAGCAGTTCAAACCTGCATTCAAGGGTCAACTATATATAACGGACTATTATTCAGTCACGCGAAGGAAGGAAATCCCACTATTTGCAACAACACGGATGGACATGGAGGGTAATGTGCTAATTGAAACAAGTCAGAGAAAGAAGATACTTACATACGGTACCTAAAAATACTGAACTTAAAGAAACAGAGAGGAGAATGGTGGCTGCCAGGAGCTGAGGGGTGGGGGTGGGGAGAGTGGAAGGATGTTGGCCCAAGGGTACAACTTTCGGTCATAAGATGAGTAAGTTCCAGGGAGCTAATCTACAGCGTGGTGACTATAGTTAACAATACTGTGTCATTGGAAGTTACTAAGAGAGGGGATCTTAAATGTTCTCACCACAAAAAAGAAATGGCGATATGTAACGTGATGGAGGTGTTAGCTAATGCTCTGGTGATAATCATTTTGCAAAATACAAGTGCATCATATCAACATAGTGTACAGCTTCAACTTATAGGATGTTATGTATGTCAACTATATCTCAATAAATCTGGAAAATTACTTAAAAAAACAAATGGACAAATACAAAACTATGAAATATAATACAGACACAGAGAATGAAATGCAAAGGTTTGATACACCTATTAACACTCCAAAATTTATCCTCCCAACTTGCTCTGTCTCTTGACCCTCAGACTGAAATGTTTACACTAATTAATAACTGTACTTGGATATTCCACTGACCTTACATGTATCCATTTATTCCATCAAGAAACATTTAAAAATCAACAGTCACCATATTTAACCTTTCATGTCCTCAGATCTGGAGTTTCTCCCAAACAATCACGAGATCTTACTGCCCCAAACTTTGTTCGATGAAGCCCTTTCTCTACATTCCCTTTTTCTACAGAAGGGGGTGCCTGTATTGCAGCAGCAGCCTCCTAAATGTGTCTTTCTGGGTCCATTCTGTCCACAAAAGCCCAAGTGACATTCTGAAGTATGAGTGTGATTGTGTCACTGCTCTGTTGGAACCCCATCAAAGACACCCCATTGCTCTTAGGAAAAAAGCCAAGGTCTCTGGCATGGCTCACCAGGACTCACTTCTGCCAAGTCTATAGCCTCAGGCTTAACTCTGCTCCCATCCACTTCACACAGGCCACACCGCACAGCCCTGCAGCCCCTTCTGCTGAAACCCCTACTGCCCCAGCCCTCTTGTCACAGCCTAACGCCTGGTCACCTTCAAATCTCAGCTTATGCCTTGGGACTTTCTTTGACCTTCTCCCTTTAAGACTGGACAAAATGCCCCTCCTCTGTGCGCTGGTACAGCTGGCACCTCGATCCATCCTAACAGTGACCCGGGAGCCCTCCTTCTCTGTGTGTTTGCCTGTATCCTCTTCGAGACCCTCAACTTGTTGGCAAGTGCTGTGTCTAACCTATAGCTGTGGACTCAGTACCTAGTCCAGGGCCTGGCACACAGTAGGTATTCATCAAGTGTTGTTGACTAAGTCAAGAAAGTAAAGTAGAGAAATGACAGGACATGCCTGCTAATAATTTTGGTAGCTGAGAATAATGCTGGTAGTTTCTTCAGTGATTTTTCTTCCAAAAATCACTAAACTCAAATTTTATGTATCAACATTTCAAGAAGAGGCTCCATTCACATCTTGCAAAATTAAAGCTGAATAACTTCTATCCTAAAACTCAGATATGACAAAGAGATCTTTAAACACAATTTAGTGAAGAATTTGGAAGGTGAGAGATATGAGCGCCCTTAAATGGAAAAAAATATGTATTTTAAAAAGGCTTATTAAAAACAACTTATCATAGTCCCTGGCGCAGAGAAGGTTCCTGATAGTATTAACTGAATTTGTCTTTTCATGCTGTCAAACACTAATTTCTCCAAACCTACCTGTTTTCTCGACCTCCATATTCTTCAGAAAGGAGAATGATAAAAAACACTGTCCATGTAAACACACACACACACACACACACACACACACACGCACGGGCGCGCACACACATGCACGCACGAGGAGGAGGCATGGCCAAAAATAGAGACAGCCTTGTTTAGTTCAGATGTTAAACCTTAAAAATAAGCGAGGTAAAATTTTTTAAATTCAACGGACACAGGTTGTTTCAGACGTTTGGTCTAGAGGGGTCTGTGTGAATTTCTGCCCCCCAGGTGAGACGGCCCCTCCTTAGAACTAGATAAACTATGGCTGGTGTGGTGAGGATGGTAAATGAATAGTAACAACAACTCCGGATGCCATCCCTTCTATGCCATCCCTTCTAGAATTCCAACTAGAGGAAAACTCACCACATGGGGAAAGTACATGGAACTTTGAACCTGACGCCCACAGGCGATTACTTGCAGAAACACACATGGGGGAAAAGACCACGGTGCAGGGCGAACAGCACAGGTGCCTCTGTGTTCACTAAGTGGTTGTGAGTGTGTGTGTGTGTGTGCGCGCGTGTGCGCACGTGCGCAAGCACAGAAGCAATTGCCTGGCTTGTGGACATCTCACTGTGTAAGACACAGTCAAGGAGACATTTACCAGAGGATGAGAAGCAGAGGTACAAAGACAAAGGTTTTACTTTCCTGTGCAAATGAAACCTTAGTCACACACAATGCAACAGAAAATACAGAAAGAAGACAAAAGGGACAGCGTTTTTGAGTCAGATATCTTAGAATGAGACATTTGGAAAACAGAAAAGCAATCGACAATTATAGTGACAATAGAGGCATCGAAATGGTACAGAAAGAGACCTGAGTGATTCTTACATGTGGAAGGAAAGATATTACATTTGGAATGACGCGTAAGTATATAATTACGGATCAATCCCTAAGGGAGTAAATGTGAAAACTGTACCTGGGGTCTTTGGCTATAATAGATACTATGCTTACTTCAGATAATTTGAGAGTGCAAATGCGGATGAGAAAAATTTTCCCCAAGGCTCTTGTCACAAGATCTAATTTAGGAACAGATCATCTGAGACAGCCGTGTGGCACGCACGGTCTGGATGCATGGGAAGTGGTGAATCTAAAGCATATAAACTTTGGGAGTTCCCGTCGCAGCTCAGTGGCTAACAAACCTGACTAGCATCCATGAGGACGCAGGCTTGATTCCTGGCCTCGCTCAGTGGGTTAAGGATCCGGCGTTGCCATGAGCTGTGGTATAGGTCACAGATGTGGCTCGGATCCCGAGTTGCTGTGGCTCTGGTGCAGGCCGGCGGCTACAGCTCCGATAAGACCCCTAGCCTGGGAACCTCCATATGCCACAGGTGCAGCCCTCAAGAGACAAAAAAAAAACAAACTTTAACATCAGTTTCTCCCAGTTTGGAATGATTGCCAGGATATACATTTGCCACACAAAATCCTCTATTGCCTTTGAAAAAGAAAATGGACTAGATTTCTGTTGCTTTTATAGTATACTGCTTGGTCCCTTTGATTTGTGTGGAATATTTAAATACCTTGGGCATTTCCAAAGAAAAACAACTCTCTTAAAACAGCTGGAACTAAATGAGTATAAATGAATATTAGATACCACCCAACGGATAAATGACCCTCACATTTTCAAACCAGGGTGGCTCCCAAAGACATAAACACGTTTACAAAATGATAGCTGGCAGGCTTTTGTTACTAGTTGCTTTCTAAACAAATTCCTAGGATCAGATTATTTTCCCTTTAAGTGAACACAAATAATGTCTCCTTTAGAAAATATCTCCACACGAAGATATTTAGCGTAAATGATAACGTGCCAGTTGAAGCAATACAAATATTAGCAAAGTTATATTCTAATCATTATATTATATATACTCTACTGAAGTTAGGCAAGAACATGTTAATCTTTGCATGTCTTATTAATTATTTGTAGATCCATCATTTCAGGTATTTATTTATTTTAAAAAATCATAATGCCAGGTATATTTTGATTATAACAGGCAGTATGCTTTTTTTCAGAAAGATAGTTGAAGAGGATAAACTTACTAGCAAATTTTAGTAAAATATGCCTCCAAGAAATTCAGGTTTTATAATTTATGTTTTTGGTGCATTATATACAATAGTATTTATTTTTTTAAAAATATTCATTGAAGGAGTTCCCAACTTGGCCCAGCGGAAATGAATCCAACTGGGAACCATGAGGATGCAGGTTGGATCCCTAGCCTCGCTCAGTGGGTTAAGGATCCGGCCTTGCACTGAGCTGTGGGGTAGGTTGCAGATGCACTCGGATCCTTGCATTGCTTTGGCTGTGGCGTAGGCGGACAGCTGCAGCTCCGATTAGACCCCTAGCCTGGGAACCTCCATATGCCACGGGTATGGCCCTAAAAAGCGAATAAATAGATTAATTAATTAATTTAATTAATATCATTGAAAAGCAATTGATAGAAATGTCAACAGAAATGTCCACTTTATAGAAATGTCAATAAGCTCATAAATTTATAAGCAATTAACGAAAATTGATTCTATTTGTACAGGAAGTGTTGCAGGAAAAAGAAATGGAGAAAGGTTTCTAATCTGTTGTTTTTTCAGAGAGAAGGTTTTATGGGACTGTAAATTACACTGCTGAGATATAACTTGAGTATTGACACCAATTATATAAGAACATTTTCTTTCTACATTTTGAGGGACTTATGGAATTCCTTACTTTCTCTTTATAGAGAGATTTTTTAACTTTCCAAGAGAACTAGTGACACTTCATTTGCATAAAAGCATCACTGGATAGAAAAAGATTAATCTGTGATTTTCAAATTCCTATGTCATGACTAACAGATGGGAATGGAAGAGCCTAAACGACTTAGGACGAGGGTGCATGACGGCAACTTACATGATAACATACACAGAAGATTGGAGTGAAGGAGGAACTTATGTCCTACTGCAGGGGACATTCAAACACATTAGCGCTAAGAATGACAGCACCTTTGTACTAAATACACTCAGCCATAAGATGCTTCTCCTTATATGAAGGACGATAATTTTCACATTTACAGCCAGAGTAGGTCAATACTGGCTCTGCTCATAAATGGCTTGCGATGTGCTTAAAGCAGTCCTGGAATTTATTTTAACTTTCCAGATGGTCTTTTATTTCAAGGCCTTTCCCAAAAGTCAATGGCTTTCGTGTTTGGGGATGTCTGAATGCACATCAGTCATCGTCCTGTTCCCCCCACTCCACCACGGGCTCATCATTCATGCGCAGGATGAGGTAAGAGAGAAGCTGGAAGAGATTCTGCCAGAGCAAGAGAGACACGTAAAAGGAGAGGCCGCTTACGTCCAGCTCACAGCGCGCGCCCGCGAAGGCCACGTCGCAGACGCACTGGAATTTGTTGGGCAGGTCGTGGCACTGACCACCGTGCAGGCACGGGTTGGAGGCGCACTCGTCCACGTCCCTCTCGCACCTTGAAAAGAGACAGAAACAGCAGAAATCTGGACCTGGTTCAATGAATGGGCTGCGATTTAAAAAATTAAAGATCTGGGAGTTCCCGTCGTGGCTCAGTGGTTAACGAATCTGACTAAGAACCATAAGGTTGTGGGTTCGATCCCTGGCTTTGCTCAGTGGGTTAACAATCCGGCGTTGCTGTGAGCTGTGGTGTAGGTCGCAGACGTTGCTGTGGCTCTGGCATAGGTCAACGGCTACAGCTCCGATTTGACCCCTAGCCTGTGAACCTCTATATGCCATGGGAGTGGCCCAAGAAATGGCAAAAAGACAAAAAATAAATAAATAAATAAATAAAGATCTATAAAACATTGAAACATAAAAAAATAAAAAAATAAGTAAGTTGGCTGTGAAATGAATGGGGAAAGGAAGATTTGCCTTCTCCACCGAGCACAGGACGGTTTAGGTGACTGCCCCCCCAGGCCCTCTGTGTGCACAATGACACAGGAGACAGCCCTCGAGGCTCCTTTTGCGAATTCCGCTATTAATGAAAGTAATTTATACACACACGCACATGTGCAGTTCATTAGAATAAGAAAACCCGTGCAAGCATTGAAGAAACCAAGAGAAAATGGGACCGTGCCTAGGTCAGCCTCTCCCTCAAGAGCCTTGGTGTTGTTGCCACCTTATAAAAGGTCAGTTTATTGGGGTTCACAGGAAGCAGGAGACTAAGCTGTGTTTTTGCAACCTAGCGTCTGCAGAGCGGACCTCTACTCCAGCTGGTTCTGATGCATCAATGCTTTTGGGAGAAGGGGAAAAGCCCATCAGAAATAGAGATATTTGGTTTATTCTGAGAGATCTTGGATTATTTTCTTTGAGAATCCCATTTTTAACAAAAAGCAAAACTAGATAATGAGAAGATGGCACTTGCTCATAAATCTGTTTCACGGCTAAGTGTAATTTTTACATATTCAGGTAGGACGATTTTCCAAAGCCAAGTTTTCCAAAGTAGTTGATATCAATTCTAAGACAAACCAAAAATTTCCTCTCCCCAGGACGCTATCATTTTTCACCTAAATTTCCATCAACGATGTGTCTATTTTCTGTATATTCACTATTTAACTCTTCATTCGGGAGTTTGGTGGCTATTATTTAGTATTTTCCATTGGCCACCCCTCTGCTGGGCCCTGGGATAGGGCAGTCACAAAGGCTTCTCTCTCACTTGGGGAAACTCATATAAAATCTTCGCTTCAAGACGCTCCAGACTCTTCAAGACTCTCCAGAGCAGCTTGCAAGGTTGAAGCTTAATGGAAACAGTTGATTGCCATCCACATCCTAAGAGGTAACTTGCATGCTGGGGTCATGGACTCAGCCCTAGGGATGAAGTGGTGGGTGGGGCGGGGCCAGCCCAAGGCCCACAGGAAAAAAACGAGTCCTTCCCAGAAAACAGCTCCTTATCCCGCTGGATGCCAAGCATAGCTGAGACCTTCTGGTTTCCTTTTTTGGCTCAGGCTGCTGGGCTGGAAGGAGACTCCCTGATTAGATCAGAGCAGAACTGACAATCCTGGGGAAGCTGCCCAGCATCCCTGTCCTGGGTGGGCCAGAGTGTTCCCACCATCCATCATGCACAACCTGCTGGGAGGACAGTGTAGCTGGAGGTCTCACCAGACAGCAGAGAGGGCGGTTGGCTAGGGGACAGCTTTTCGATAGCTTTGGACCTTAGAGACGTCACATCCCCTGCCCTCGGCCTTGGGACACTGCCCAGTACTTGTAGTTTTCCTCTCACAATCCTCCCTCTAATTCTTAGCTATTTCTCTTCTGAACTCAACATTGCACAGCACGCACACAATCACGATAAACATCACTGGAGCTCTCGGGAGAAGTTACTGAATAGGTAGAAAAATACAGCAAAATAAATCCATTCACCTCTGGAGTTCCCGTCGTGGCACAGCAGAAACGAATCTGACTAGGCACCATGAGGTTGCAGGTTCGATCCCTGGCCTTGCTCAGTGGGTTAAGGATCTGGCGTTGCCGTGAGCTATGGTGTAGGTCGCAGACTCGGCTCGGATCTGGTATTGCTGTGGCTGTGGCTGTGGTGTAGGCCGGCAGCTACAGCTCCGATTGGACCCCTAGCCTGGGAACCTCCATATGCCGTGGGAAGTGGCCCTAGAAAAGGCAAAAAGACAAAAATAAATAAAGAAATAAATCCATCCATTAGCCTCCAGTGAGGGCATCCATGACAGAGAAGGTCTTTGAAAGCACAGACTCCATGGAACACGTGTTCGCTATTTCAGAAATCCATCTTCAGTAGAGATGTTTCTCCAGAGGAAAAGACTCCTGGGAGAGGAAGAAAACCTGAAGCCTCCTTTTCTCACCCCACTGCCAATCAATGATGTGAATGTAAAGGCCAGACATGTCTATTTATAAACAAATAAACGTCGGGGGGGAAAGAGACGCATTTGTCATAAATAGGAACCATGTGTGAAGAGAGGACAAAAATGATCCAAGGCTTGGGGTGAGCTCTACGCACTGGCCATGAAACATGAAGGTGACATGAAGCATTAACCCGTGACACTGAGGCGGCAGGTAGGCAGCGCTTAAATATACAGTGACAGGGCTGTTCAAATTTTAGAACAGGAAAATCTTTGGAATATTTTGGAGATATACACAGAATTGCAGGCCCACTGAATGGCCTCTAGGTAAAACACGGTGCATGGAAAAAAAAAAAATCGGATGCAATGAAAGTGGGACGTGACAGTTCACACACACACTCCGACTGCCTGCAAGTGGGCTGCGAAGGCGAGGACTAGACTTGTCATCGAGTGCTGGAAGGGGAGAGGCAAGTGGAGCCTAAGATTGCCTGCTGATGGGTAAAAATGGCAAAAGCGCTATATCTGTGCAGTGCCCCAAGAACCAGCTGAAAAAGAGGAAACCCAGATAGATTCAGACTGTAATTGTTGTGGAGCAAAAATATACCCATGCTTTTATTAACTACTCTTTCGGGAAAGATTGGTTCCCTGCATGTCTCCTTGTCTGATGGGTTGGAGCTGATCTACTTTGGTCCATGGAGGACGTGTGATCAGAGATTTCTGTATCTCACCAAGGACGGGAGAGGAGGTGGAGAAGGAGCTCTCCCTTTTCCTTTCGATGCTGCGGGTAAGGGCGGAGTCATACACTTAACGCCCGCACACCCAACAGGCGAGCAAGGGCTTTGAAGGCAGCTTGCCTGGCCTGTCACTTATGCTCTTGGCTTCAGTTGACACCAATGCAAAATGGAAATAATAGGGAGTTCTCTGATGGCCTAGTGGGTTGAGGCTCCTGCATTCTCACTGCTGTGGCTCTGATTGCTGCTGTGCGGCGTAGGTTCAATCCCTGGCCCAGGAATTCCCACATACTGCCTGTGTGGCAAAAAAGAAAAAAAAAATACAAAAAAAAAAAGAACCAAGAGAGAACCTGAAATAAATGTTGCAACTCTCATTTAAAAAAAAAAAAAGGAAATAATAACAATTAGAGATCATATCTGAAGGTTGCCTGGCAGAGTGCTCCACAGTTAACTCTTTGTCGTCTGCTTCTATGGTACCTCTATCCTGCAGAGCCCTGGTCTGTCCCCATTCTGGGGGCATTGATCCCTTTGCAAATCTGATAAAAACTGTAGAAGATGCACCTTTGCGCCCTTGACCTCACCTCGGGCAGTCAAATGTGTATCCAAATTTGCCTGCATTTGCAGCAAGTCACAGACTGAAACCATGATCAACCCCGTATCAACAGTCCCGGCACTTGGGTGCAGATGAATTGAAGGGTTGCTCTGAGAATGGCAGACTTGTCTGGGTCTAGGTAAAGACTTTCCGGGTTCTAGGTAATTCTATGGGGAAATCTGTTTTTGTTGCTGTTGTTGTTGTCTTTTTGCCTTTTCTAGGGCCGCACCTGCGACATATGGAGGTTCCCAGGCTAGGGGTCAAATCCGACCTGTAGCCGCTGGCCTACACCACAGCCACAGCAACGGGAGATCCAAGCCACGTCTGTGACCTACACCACAGCTCACGGCAATGCCAGGTCCTTAACCCATGAGCAAGGCCAGGGATCGAACCCGCAACCTCATGGTTCCTAGCCGGATTCGTTAACCACTGAGCCGCGATGGGAACTCCATGTTGTTTTTGAGGTTAGCAAGTTCTTATTAGCTGCTAAGGCCAAGGTCAACAGGACTTGCCAGGTTTCCGCGTGGGGGCGGGCCTGCAGGGGGGCAGAACAAGCCGCCCTCCTTCCAGTCTGGAGATGAAGCAAGGGCTCCGAGGGCCCCGACAAAGCCTGCAGGACAGAGTGAATGGGTTGATCTTTAAGGTGTATTTTATCTTACTTTGACAGCAACTGTATTTGCATCATGTATGAGAGCTAGTGGGAAAGAAACAGGAACCCAGAAGGACTTCTAAGAAAGGGAAACCGCACATGTTACATTTTTCAAAGACAAATTTCCCCAAAGTCTTGGCAAATAAAGTGTTCCTTCCTTTGACCTAAAGTAATTTTTCTTCCTTTTTATTGTTTGACTCTGGCCGGCCCTATATCTCAGCATAGATTTTCCTATGGGAACTGACATGAAAAAGTAGAAGAGAGATGAAGTTTGTGTAACCTCCCGGTGTTTCAGCCCCGAGTTTACTCCCATACAGTTCTGAGGTGACTCACCATTCGCCAGTAAAACCTGGCCGGCACGTACACTGCAATTCACCCTGGGACTCCGTACAGTTGCCACCGTTGTAACACGTGAAATTTTTCTCTCTCCCGCAGACGGCTGAGGGTGAGCTGGCGCGTCTAGGGAGAGAAAGGAAGTCACCGGCGGATCACCTTGCTCATCGCATTCGAGAAAACGCTTTCGAAAAGTTCATGGATAAGAGTCCAAACAGCGTCAAGCGGATGAAATGCTCAGGTGGGCGGGGCCACCGAGCCTGGACTGTGCTGTGGACACAGGAATCCCTCCTGACTATCCATCCTCCACCTCGACCTGGGTTTCGTTTGTGAGATGGGAGCGAGGCCACGGGGTGGCACGACATGGGGCGCCAGAGGGAGATGGGCTGGAGCTAGATTTGCCTCTGCGTGGCCACTAAACTGCCACAGGCCGTAGAAAAGCTGCCTCTCTACACAGGCCAGGAAAGAAAGGACAGCACTCTGCTACCCAAGCGCTCGTGTGATTTCTCTGTGGCTTCTCACTGCTGAACTCCGGTTGCCCTGCCAACACCTGCTGCCCCCGTGTTATCATTCAGAGCTGAGCAGAATGAGAGCCAAATGCTGTCCGGGCGGGGCGGGGGGGGGGGGGGGGAAGGGAGGGGTTCATAGACAACACGTGGCTGTGACTACACGTGACTTCCAGGTGAGGCTCTTGGGTATAACAACAGAGGTGTCTATATTAAGGAATCCTTATGAAAAGCAGAACACGCTGTTAGAAGCTAAGCAGAATGTTATTGCAAGATCCACACCAGTGGTGTGAAGACACTGGTTAAAAAGATTTATTAAAGAGGTGGAGTTCCCGTCGTGGTTCAGTGGTTAACAAACCTGACTCGTATGCATGAATACGCAGGTTCGGTCCCTGGCCTCACTCAGTGGGTGAAGGATCCAGTGTTGTCGTGAGCTGTGGTGTAGGTCACAGATGCAGCTCCGATCCTGTGTGGCTGGGGCTGCGACGTAGGCTGGCAGCTGCAGCTCTGATTCAACCCCTAGCCTGGGAACCTCCATATGCCGCGTGTGCGTCCCTAAAAAAACAAAAGACACGCACATAAAAAAAGATTTTAAGATGTTGTTCAGGTCCTCCAACACACTCTGCATGTTGTGTGCAGAACCAGATACATTGTTAATATTCAAGAAATAGAAGATGAATTTAATTTTGTCCTGCTGTGTGCACTGCAACTAGTATGGAGCAAATGGTCTGTATGTTGTGAAGTGTGTCTCTGCCCATAAGGACTAATCAATCCAACTTTAAAGAGAAAATATCATAAGGACTTTTCAAAAGAGCCAAAAATGTCAACTGGCTTTGAAAGAGGTCAATTAGCAATGCAAATACGAAGCTGTGTCTACATCTTGCATTTAATAAACAATTTTTGAATCACATTAGAAAGCACTTTTGAAAGTACTTTTGAGAACTTTTAATCTTGGAGAACTTGACTTTGATAAATTAGGCAGAAAAAAAAATATGGAGCATTGATTACTGGGGCAGATTTGTTTATTTTACTTGTCCTAAGTCATCAGGGTAGTACTGTGTTTTTTTGGTTTTGTTTTTTTTGTTTTTCGGTTTTTTTTCTTTTTTGCTTTTTAGGGCCGCACCCTCAGTATATGGAGGTCAAATCAGAGCTACAGCTGCCAGCCTACGTCACAGCCACAACAGTGCAGGATCCGAGCTGCATCTGTGACCTACACCATGCTGGATCCTTAACACACTGAGCGAGGCCAGAGATCGAACCTACATCCTCATGGATGCTAGTCGGGTTCATTAACCTCTGAGCCACGAAAGGAACTCCCAGTACTGTTCGTTTTGATCCTGGATGACTTTTGCTTTTCGACATTCAGTTTATCTGTTCCCAAATGAGTTGATTAACTTATGAGAATTGACATTTTATTGGAATGTCAACACTCAACATCTAGCCCTGAGTCTGGTCTTCATAGGCTCTGAACAACAATAAATGTTATGGAGAGAAATACATTTTCTTATAGGTAAGGCTACATGCTGTTTCTGCGAGGAGATTCACCCACTGAAGGTACCACTTCTGAATTAGTATGTCTGCAGGCTGCCAGCCCACTTCAGGCATTCGTGTCAAAGTCGAGGTATGTATTACTTGTTAGAAATAACCTTCTCAGAGTTCCCATTGTGGCACAGTGGTTAACGAATCCGACTAAGAACCATGAGGTTGCGGGTTCGATCCCTGGCCTTGCTCAGTGGGTTAAGAATCTGGTGCTGCCATGAGCTGTGGTGTAGGTCGAAGACGTGGCTCGGATCTCGTGCTGCTGTGGCTCTGGTGTAGACCGGCGGCTATGGCTCCGATTCGACCCCTAGCCAGGGAACCTCCATGTGCCGCGGGAGCGGCCCAAGAAATGACAAAAAGGCAAAAAAAAAAAGAAAAGAAAAGAAATAATCTTCTCATGTCCCCATAACAACTCGATTGGTCAGTGAACTTAAAACAAGTCTAAGTTATAAGAACAATAATGAATTCCGCTTACGTGGAAATATTAAAGCAATGAGACTTAGCAGGAAAGTAGTCATTGCTATTTCTGTTTTCTAACATGAATGGGGGTGATTATCAGAACTAAGCTTTATAGTTTCAGAAAAGTCTGTGAAATACTTTGAAATGGGCAGCAGAAATCACTGGGTAGTCTCTCGATGGAATGCTGGGTGTTATATAAAAGACCTTCAGGATTATCTGACCTTCTAAGGTGTATGCTTAGATTTTCCTTACCACACTATTTTATAACTCTGTAAGTTGTAGAAAAGTATCGCAATACAAATGGATCTTGTTCACTGAAATGCAAATGAATTTGCAGTGGTACAATCAATACTTGGCACACTGTAGAAAAGACGGTTGCAAATACTAATTTTGTTAGCTTATAGGCCGTGAAATAGTTTTGCATGTGTTAGTAAATTCAATTCCTTATTTTTATTTACAGATGTGTGTATATATATATATATATATATATATATATACACATATATATACACACACACTATGTATATAATTAGATTGCCCTTTGACATCCTGATTTTTATCCTGCTGGTTCCCTGATTTTAGTGACAAAATTCTCAAAACATGTTCATTCTGAGAGTGAGGATTTCACCTTTCTGAAATTACACTTTAACGTCGTCTTTTCAGAATTGTGTAAGTTTACCTGCCTGAAATAACCCAGGATATCAGTTTAGAAGTAGGAGTCATGCTTGCTCCAATAGTACAAAAATTCTGCTCTGGCATTTACTGTAAATGCATTTGCTTCCTGAGGCCTTCAGGCTGTCAGATGGTGGGGCTGGAGTTCATGAGACATATTCCAACAGAGATGACGAAGAAAATATTTTGCTTCAAGTCTGGTCCAAGCCCTACCCATCCTCTTTATAGAACATGCCAGCAGGTGAGATCCTGTCCTCACAGGACCAAACCGTGATGGGCACAACCAACATCACCCCCACCCCCCCACCCCACCCCCCTCCCCGCTCAGCGCAGCCTGTGTGTGTGTGTGTATACCTGCCGAGAGATAGTTCCAGTCTGAAGACTTAGAACACAGCTCCAAACAACAAACTTTGGGTAGACTTCATGCTCACCTGCACAATGTTCCCGTGACATTCCCAGGACAGCGGCAAGAATAGCCCTTGGCGTCACTGATGCAGGTGGCCCCATTTGCACACTGGTGATTCTGGCAATTGTCTGTAACCGCTTCACAGTGCACACCGGTGTATCCAGGCTCACATGTGCAGTGATAGGCTGCAACGCTGTCGGAGCAGTTGCCATGGAAACAGGGGTTTGAAAGGCATTCATCAACGTCAAGTTCACAGTGTGTCCCTGACCATCCCCCAGGACAGGTGCAGTGATAAGAACGATACATGTCTTCACAGCGTCCTCCATGCGAGCAGGGGTTGGAGTTGCAGGCGTTGAATGGCAAACAGCCAGTAACCACTGGATTTTTAGAGATTTTGAGAAACTGCTCCTCCTGAGGTTTATTCATGAAACCGGGAACGTTTTCAAAGTAAGAGAGATGAATGCCACTGATGTCTATTGTACTTAGACACCCTCGCAGGCCCTGCGTGTTGTCAGTAGCTTGGCCACCCACGTGAATGTCTATATCATCCTTCAGGAAGTCAAGGCTCCCGGTGGCCACTGCACTGGTCACAAGAGGTGCTGGGTGGTCCACTTCCATTTGCCACCTGGAAGCCTGGGCCCGTGGGTCTGTCATGGAGAGGGTCACGTGGTGCCATAAGCCGTCATTCACTGGCTGCAAACTTGCCAGACTCAGCATGTGAACACCGTTGCCACTTTGCAGTTGAAATAATAACCGGGATTCTCGAATGCTAACATGAAGGAACTCGGGCTCCTTCTCTGCTTGCAGTATGGTCATGTTTGCATCCCTGGTTCGGAAACCGAATGTGATGTTGGTGAGGTCTCTGGTAATATTCCCGTTACTCCTGAATACTATTTCACTGCTTTGCCCAGTAAAAATGGCGTTTGCAATACCTAAAGACAGACGGGAACACCAATCAGCAGCTTTATTAAATCCACAAAGTTTGCTTAAATCACCTTTGTTAACGTGAGTGATCATTATGTTACTACCATCATAGAGCGAGTGTCTGATACAGACTAGGTACTGTGTTAGCTGCTTTTATATTATTTCTAACAAAATTCTTGAATACAGGTGTGTAAGGAGTATCATCTCTATTTTATAGAAGCATAGATTGCGGCTTATGTACGTTAAGCAATTTTCTCATGGTCATGTGGCTAATAGTTCGTTAAGCCAGAATGCCAAGCCTTTATTTTACAGAAAAAATAAAAATTTTTAAATGAAAACATTTTTTAAAGTAGCGAATGACTGATTTTCTACCTGGCAAACTCCAGTTATGCGCCAAGGTGCCAATCTGTGCCTAACTCCAAGTGGCATCCTGCGGCTGGGAAAAATTACACAACCATGTCAACTGCTCTACTCTATGTCCACGTGTTGCAATGTGACCCCAGCACTTTGGGGCAAACTTATTGCATTTTTCTATTACAGTGTTTTTCCAATTCTCTGAGATCGTGAATTCACAGCTTCCTTTATCTCTTAAAAAATCTAACCCTATCTCAGCTTATGATCTCCTTTGATGCTTTCATGAGAAACCAGGAGAAAGAAGAACTGCTTCGGGCTTCCACTTCGTACGTAAACCTAACAAATCTGGATCCGTTCTGCTTCCCATTCTGCTATAATGGATGCATTGTCTTTATTCCCATCTGTACAGTAAGAGAAAAAATATCTATTGTTCTCTGTCCCTGGTTCCTCACCTAGGGCTCATAAAACCCCAGTCAGTCCCTAAGGGATAAGAGCCCTGGGAGCATCTTCTGTTCTAACGACACCACTCCAGGTGGGCTCCTGGATGGGTCCTGGTTTGGGGCTGATCATCGGGAAGACCAAGCCAGGATCCAAACTTGGAATTCAAAGCCCCAGCCCCATCATCCAGGGAGGGAAGAGGTTGGAAAATGGAGTTGATAATCGGTCATGCCTCCAGAAGGAAGCCTGCATAGAATCCCCCAAAGTGTGGGGTTCAGAGAGCTTCCAAGCTGTTCAGCACATGTGCACTCGAAGGGCATGCACCCCAGCTCCTCGGATCCTCTGAGACCTCACTCTGTGTAGCTTTTCACTGGCTGTTCATCTGGATCCTTTATCATGTCCTGTAACACACTGGCAGATGAGGTACGTTATCTCCCCAAGTCCTGTGAGCTGCTCTGGCAAATTAACTGAACCCAGATTGGGGGGCGTGGGAACCTGAGGTATATAGACAATGGGTGAGAAGCACAGGTGACAACCTGAACTTGCATTGGCATCTGAAGTGGGCGGGGGTCATCTAGAGGGACTGAGCCCTTAAGCTGTGAGATGTGACACTCTCTCCTGGTAGACAGTGTCAGAACTGAGTTAAATTGAAATACACTATAGGACAGCCAGCTGGTCTTGCAGAACTGCTTTGGGGGGGGGACCCCAAACATCAGGTGTTGGAAGTGTCATGAGTGTGGTCCTAGTGTCACAGTGGCAGGGAAACACCCAGGCAGTGGGGAACTGGGTTTTCCCTGCAAGTGGAAAACAGCGCTCCCCGTCACGCTTCAGATCCCATTCACTTTCACCCTTTTTGGGTAACGTTTCTACACACAACCTCTTTCTGTTCTGCACCATCATCTCCCCGCCTTTTTGTGGAATCCCATCAGCACACAAACATGCTGCAATTGCTCCAATCTTGAAAAATAAAAACACACCCAAGATCCCCGAGTGCTACCCTGACCTCCTGCCATCCGGGAGCTTGCTTATTTCTCTGTTTCCTTTTCCAGCAAAACTTCTCCAAAGAGTTTATATTTATTTACCTTGCCTCCCCTTTCTCATCTCTCATTTTCTTTTTCACACATTCCGCTCAGCCTTTTGTTCCCCTCGCATCGCAGAAGCCACTGCTGTCAAGGTCACATGACCTCTGTGTTACCCAGGCCAGGGGTCGATTCTCTGTTCTCATTTTCTTCCAGCTTTCAGTAGAAATTGACCTTAAAACACTGTCTTTACTCCCATGTGGGGCATCACACCCAACCACTAATGCTTCATGTGTAGACTATTCCAATTACTTCTCCACGTCCCAGCTTCTGTTGCTCCGCAGAGCGAGGTACCAACCACAACTGAGCTCAAGACCTCCCTGGCCACCATCACACCCAGGAAGGGCTCCTAAATCCTAAACTTGGCAGACACCGTTAATGTGACCTGACCCCTGACCAGCGCCAACGTCATTTCCGGCCACTCTTTCTCCTTCGCGGGCTACAGCCACAAAAACCTTGGGCTGCTTTTGGAAGACACCAAACTTGTTCCCAACCCAGGTCTTTTACTCTCGCTGTTAGTTGAATTAGGAAGATATTGGGCTCTTTCTCAACATAATACGTGCTCAAGGAGTTCCCGCTGTGGCGCAGTGGTTAACGAATCCGACTAAGAACCATGAGGTTGCGGGTTCGGTCCCTGCCCTTGCTCAGTGGGTTAAGGATCCGGTATTGCCGTGAGCTGTGGTGTAGGTTGCAGACTCGGCTTGGATCCTGCGTTGCTGTGGCTCTGGCATAGGCCGGTGGCTACAGCTCCGATTTGGCCCTTAGCCTGGGAACCTCCATATGCCGCGGGAGCGGCCCAAGAAATGGCAAAAAGACAAAAAAAAAAAAAAAAAACATGCTCAAATGTCACCTCCTCTGAGCAGCTTCTCCGGACTATCCAAATGAAAGTGCCTCCCCTCAAATCCACTCTCTTTTCAATTACTTGGCTCTGTTTTCCTGATGCCATTCTTGTAACTACTTGAGATTAAAATGTGAATTTTCCTTCTTGTTCCTTGTCTGTCTTTCCTCCTAGAACGTGATTGCATTAGCTTCCTTGCAATCGCGGGCCTTCTCTGTGTAGGTTATCACTAAGTCCCTAGGCCTGGAACTCTGTGTGGGGTACATGAGGTGCTCAGGAAATATTACTGAATGAATAATCTATAAAAATAACTCAATCTTTAATTCTGAAAAGTGAGATAATGACCAGAAACCCTAGCAGGAATAAAGTCAAGGGTGTCATTCCAGTGGATCTTTTGACTGGATTAAAATTTCCTTTGATTTTATTGCTTTTGACTGTGGTGTGTTTGTTTTTTCCCAGCAAGTTTGGGATTGGGAATAGGGAAGAAAAGGGTAAGAAGTGCCTCATTCCACATTTTTAATGTAAATGTTAGCATGACAGATCTCGTTAGCCTCCAACTCCTGAAGGAAGAACACGGTCCATCATCTGTTTAAATTCATTTTACTGACATGGCTTGAGCTCATGGAAATCACTTCTCGTGATCTAAGTAAAATCACAGTATACATATCAACACTTATGCTTTGCCTTTTCTTCAGGGAACTTCATCATAATAAACACACCTGTATCTAAGCTGGCCTGTGATGCATAAGTCTCTGTTTTCAGATAGGATGCAGGGATAGAAGTGAATGAAGTTCTAAAGGCATGAGCTGTAGGCTCCAGTATGTTATTCTATCAGAACTACCTTCTCAATATATCTTTCTTTAAAAAAAAAATACAATAGGGTCATGAGATCACATGAAGTTGAAATTACACAAAGTAGCAGGAGTGAATTCTAGGGCTCATAGCTGTCAGGACAAGTTCACCCTCCTTTGATTTACATGTTCCTCCTTCATTAAGAGAAGTCGTACTTAAAGGAATGTTACTGAAACGTTGTGAAAGGTCAGAGGCAAACCTTCTCCTCTTTCTATAGCGGCAACACAGCAGCCTTTCTGACACTGGGACATCCAAACCCTTTTCCAGGAGACTGAGAGCTGTGCACCTGGGGTGTGGTTCTGGTCTGCCGCTGTTTCCAGAAACCCTACTCTTTTTCCTTGTGAAAATGCTCAAAATGATTTAAACCCCTTGTAAAATATAACTAGGACTAACAACTTTATTATTTCTATCAGAAGATTCACAATAAAGTTAGTAACTAGTAAACGACTTTACACAATTCAGAGGCAGAACAATGGGAAAAGGTGGCATTTAAAATTCTGTGCCAGAAAAACAAAAAGGCAAACAATGCAACTGACAAGGGCTTAATCTCTAAAATATAAAAACAACTTATACAACTCAGTGACAAGAGAACCAACCACCCAATTGAAAAATGGGCAAAATACCTGAGTAGACATTTCTCCAAATATATACAGATGGCCAACAAGCACATGAAAAAATGCTCAACATCACTAATTATTAGAGAAATGCAAATCAAAACTACTATGAGGTACCACCACACACTGGTCAGAATGGCCATTGTTAACAAGTCAACAAATAAAAAGTTCTGGAGAGGGTGTGGAGAAAAGGGAACCCTCCTACACGGTTGGTGGGAATGTAAATTGGCACAACCACTATGGAGAACAGTATAAGTCAGAAAGAGAAAGACAAATACCATGTGATATCACTTAAGTCTAGAATCTAATATATGGCACAAATGAACCTTTCCAGAGAAAAGAAACTCATGGACTTGGAGAACAGACCTGTGGTTGCCAAGGCAGGGGCGGGGAGGAGAGTGGGATGGACTGGGAATCTGGGGTTAATAGATGTTAACTATTGCCTTTGGAACGGATAAGCAATGAGACCCTGCTGTGTAGCACAGGCAACTCTATCTAGTCACTTGGGATAGAACATGATGGAGGATAATGTGAGAAAAAGAATGTATGTATATATGTATGTGACTGGGTCACTTTGCTGTGCAGTAGGAACTGACAGAACCCTGTAAACCAACCATAATGGGAGAAAAAAATAAAAATCATTTAATAAATAAATAAAAATCCTATGCCATATGAGAAACCTGATCTTGTTCTTTGTGATTTGTACATGTGTGTGATATATTATTTCTTATGAAACATAAGAGTATATGTATTCTTTTAGAAAACTTCCCCAAATATACACACAGGGCAATGCATTTCACATACCATTTTGATATATAAATATGATTTTAAAATACAGAAACATAAAAGTAAACATATTCTCACTTTGGGTCTCAGTCTAAATACAATGTTGTTGATAATGGTCTGAGGTCAGCCCACCATTTAGATTCAGATCTTTTTTTTTTTTTTTTGTCTTTTTGCCATTTCTTGGGCCACTCCCATGGCATATGGAGGTTCCCAGGCTAGGGGTCTAGTCAGAGCTGTAGCTGCCAGCCTACACCAGAGCCACAGCAACGCAGGATCCGAGCCGCATCTGCAACCTACACCACAGCTCATGGCAACGCCGGATCCTTAACCCACTGAGCAAGGCCAGGGATCAAACCCGCAACCTCATGGTTCCTAGTTGGATTCGTTAACCACTGAGCCACAACGGGAACTCCAGATCATTATTTTTGTGTGCTGTTTTCCCACATGTATTTTTTAATTGTATGCAGATACTGTACTTAACGTCTAAAGCAGTTAAGTAAAATATTGAGTTAAATTGAAGAAAAAAATGAATTCATGTTACAAATATTTATTGACAACCTTCTATATGTTTGGTACTGTTCTAAGCGCTAAGCGTTACATGAGAAACCAAATAGAAAATTTCCTTCCCTTTTGAAACTTACATTCAACTGAGCGAAAGATGATGAACAAGTAAACAAAACATCTAAGGATGATAAGAGCCATGAAGAAGAGTAAAGCTGAGAAAGAGGGCATCTGGGTAGAAAACGGAATGAAGCATGAACGCCACTCGTGCAGCTCTGGGTTGAGAGAGTCTGGGTAGAGGTGGTCGTGGGCTGTGGGGGCCTGACTGATGGGGTGAAGGAAAGAAGAGAGTGAGACACCAATGCATATCAAGGGAAACTCATAGAGGGTTTCTTTCACTGAGAAAGGGAGCACAGGAGTTCCTATCGTGGCTCAGTGGAAATGAATCCAACTAGCACCCATGAGAATGCAGGTTCGATCCCTGGCCTCACTCAGTGGGCTAAGGATCCGGTGTTGCCGTGAGCTGTGGTGTAGCTCGCAGACGTGGCTCGGGTCTGGCACTGCTGTGGCTCTGGCGTAGGCCAGCGGCTACAGCTCTGAGTTGACCCCTAGCCTGGGAATCTCCATATGCCATGGGTGTGGCCCTAAAAAGACAAAAAAAAAGAAGAAGAAGGAAGGAAGCAGGTACGTGGATGGTGGTAGCTGCCATGGCAAAGAGCTGGTAATGAGAAATTTGACAGTATGTTTATGCGCTGATGGAAAAATCGATGATGATGGTGAATGAAGAAAAATTTTAGAAGCAACAGCTTTGGGTAAGGGAAAGAGATTAGAATTGAGTGCAGGAGTTCCCATTGTGGCGCAGTGGTTAACGATTCCCACTAGGAACCATGAGGTTGCGGGTTCGATCCCTGGCCTTGCTCAGTGGGTTAAGGATCCGGCATTGCCATGAGCTGTGGTGTAGGTCGCAGACACCGCTCGGATCCCACGTTGCTGTGGCTGTGGTGTAGGCTGGCAGCTACAGCTCTGACTAGACCCCTAGCCTGGAACCTCCATATGCCGCAGGAGCAGCCCTAGAAAAGGCAAAAATACAAAAAAAAAAAAAGAATTGAGTGCAAACATAGATGGCTGGCTATAGAGTGAACTGTGCATCATCTGAAGCAGGAGAAAGACAGACTAAATGGCAAAGCGGCTGGTTTGTAGATATGTTAGAATTTTGCCGGCAGTATTCAGATTTCTAACTCTTGGGAAGGTGTGTCCAGGAGGGCTGAAGATGAGCAGGAAAACCACTCAGATGGATGGAAATACTCGCTGCAAACCTCAATCAAGTGCCCAGTGCGTGTGACTCTCTACACACGAGGCCATGTGATCATCCACACACACAGGGATTTATCTCCCTACCAAGCGGATGTTTTATCCTTATTTACAGAGGAAGCCACAGATGTGAGACACGGATTATTGCTGGAGGGCTCCTCGTTAAGCAGTGGCAATGTGTTTGCACAGGCACTCTTACTCTGCATGGCCAACAACCGGGAAAGAAAAGCCAAATACCACCTGGTTAATTCTTACCCTAGGAATGGGCCTTCAGTGATCAAGGGTCCAGGGTTGGTGTTGTTATGACCCCCCAGTTCCCACCCAGGATCCCCAGGGCCGGAGGAGGTGTGAGGCCACTCAGGTTTCCTATCCTCGTGTTCGCTTGGTTATATGATCACTCACGCTGGGGGAAGCCACCACAGCTTTCTCTGGAAAGCTGGATTTGTCTCTGTACTCCTTTTATGGGTTGACTCATGGGGCATTTGCAATGGATGGATGAAAAGGTGACGGCCACCTACATTCAAATCCTCGAGGCACCTCCTGGCACTGGGCGGAGGGAGGGCACGGGCTGAGCTCACACCAGCGAACCTTGTCACAGGCTTTCCCAGCTGTGTGCGCAGGGCAGGAGCAGAAGAAGTCGTCCCAGAGCGAGTAGCAGACACCTCCATTGTGACAGGGGGTGGCCTGAGCAGAAAATAAGTCAGAGGCATCAGGAGCACTGGCAACCAACTACGGAAAAGAGAGAAGTTAAGACCCAGATCTGTTGATGCTCATTTCCTATATATTGACACACTGGACTCTCAATATCCATAAGTTAATAAATAGAATAAACGTACTGCTACCTTCGAGATAGGAAATGGGAAATAAAGAAAAAAATATAAAATGGCCCTCTTGAAACACAAGGAGGATTTTAAAGGGCGTAATAATATTCCTCGTAACTTACAAACTACCAGGCACCCTCAGTGACACTAACAATCGTTTGGAAAGTTAGAGACTATTACCCTGTTTTCACCAGTGAGGAAACTGAGGTCCCTCTCATTGTTCAAGATGCCATCAAAAGTCAAGGAGGAGCGGCTGCTTGGATGCTCTGGGTGTCCCCACAGAGTGACACCGCTGCCCCCAAGTTGCTCTGCCTCTGAATCCAAAGTA
This sequence comes from Phacochoerus africanus, assembly GCF_016906955.1. Lineage (NCBI taxonomy): Eukaryota > Metazoa > Chordata > Mammalia > Artiodactyla > Suidae > Phacochoerus > Phacochoerus africanus. The sequence goes on along the minus strand of NC_062555.1, from coordinate 25,788,360 downwards.
TACCATTATAATTTGAGTTTTCACACCGTGTCTCACAAAGTATTCAAAACACAAGCATTCATTGAGGAATTTCTGAGAGCTCAGTCCGCATCTATGCCCATTCCACTATGAACACGTGCTCTAAGCTAATGGCCTAACCTTTCGAAATGTCAGTTTTCCCATCTATTCACCACATAAATGGAGAGAAGAACAACGCCTGCTTTACTCAGTGTCCGTCCACAGAATGAAATGGATTGATCCATGTAAATAGTGCCTGGCACGTGGGAGGTGCCCCTCCAGCAATGCCACAATGATTCATTTTTGTATATTTATTTTTTTAATTTTTTTGACTTTTTTTTTCCTTTCAGGGCTGCACCTGTGGCATATGGAAGTTCCCAGCCAAGGCATGAAATCGGAGCCACGGCCACAGCTCATTTTTGTATATCTAGAAGCAAGCCCCTTGCATGGCAAAAGTCACAGCTCAATAAATGTTCAAAAGGGGAGTTCCCACTGTGGCACAGCAGAAACGAATCCGACTAGGAACCATGAGGTTGTGGGTTCGATCCCTGGCCTCGCTCAGTGGGTTAAGGATCTGGCGTTGCCGTGAGCTGTGGTGTAGGTCGAAGTCAGGCTCGGATCTAGTATCGCTGTGGCTGTGGTGTAGGCCGGCAACTGTAGCTCTGATTTGACCCCTAGCCTGGGAACCTCCATGTGCCGCAGGTTCGGCCCTAAAAAGACACACACAAAAAAATGTTCAAAAGGTATAAATGTGCTTCCTTCTATTTCCTTTAAAGAAAAGGTCATGCAGAGCCGACACATTCCCATAATGAAGTAGCTTTTAAAAGAGCACATAAAATATATAAAGCATGGGCTCTGAGTAATGATATTTCAGAAAATTTCAAATCCAAATCCCAGGAGGAAGATACCACTCAGATTTTTTTTTTTATCTTATTGACTAAATAGATGTTCAAAACAATGGTAGTTGGGTGTTTAAGATAAAATTAATGGTATCTTTTTTTTTTTGCTTTTTAGGGCCACACCCATGGCATATGGAGGTTCCCAGGCTAGGGGTCTAATCGGAGCTGTAGCCACCGGCCTACACCACAGCCACAGCAACGTGGGATCTTTAACCCACTGAGTGAGGCCAGGGATCAAACCTGCAACCTCATGGTTCCTAGTCAGATTTGTTTTCGCTGCACTATGAGAGGAACTCCCTATCTTTTTTTTTTTTTTTTTTTTTGCTACAGTATCTTTCAAAATGAGTTAATTCGATTGAACCTCTGAGATGCCATGACGAATTTGGGAATTAAAATAGGATAATTCTTAAATACTTTGGTCGTTGTGGGGACAGAAGCATGTGGTTATCTTGGTTGGTCAAACAGATCATGATGGCAACAAGGTCAAGGCCATGTTTTCATGGCTCAACATACATCCCCCAGCCTCGCTGCGAGAATATTGGTGAGGTGCAGCTCTATGGCTGGTGGATCCGTAACATTTTCACATAGGAGGGTAGCTATAACCAGTCATAAACCTCAGCCCACGGTATGGATGTAGTTGATGTGAAGAAACCCCACCTCGCACATGTTATCTCCGGGGCAGCCCTGGCTCACGTTGACGAGAACTGCACTGTGGACTGCCCTGCTCGTCGAATTGGGGAAGAATTCCAGGTTCTCGTCGTTTAACCTTATATCTTGAATACAGCCTTTGAAGAACCCGCCATTGGCCTCAGTCTCTTGTCGGTCAGGCAGTCCACCAACGTAGATGCCATCCCCTCTTTGGAGTTTCCACGTAGGAGCAGAAATAAATCCCAGGTTTTGTGACGACAGCTGCAGTTCAATTTTCTTTGGCTTGATTTTCAAAGTTATCAAGTGGGCATTGCCATCGCTGAGAACAAAGTTTACGGCCAATTTGGGAGAACCTGGCGTCAGCATTGCCAGCCGGCCACGCTCTAGCCAAACACGGACGTACTGGGAAGTGCCGTTTTCCAAAGCTACAAGCAAGCCTGTTGGACGACGCGTTCGCACAAACAGGGACAGGGCGAAGGCCTCTCCGTAACTCTTGTCAAGATGAAAAGCGGCATATCCCGGGGCGTCATCTTGGCCAAATCTGCCCGCCACGTACTCTTTAATATCGAAATAGAGGAGAAAAAACAAAGAGGGAACATCTTAAGACTCACACACAAGCAGCAGCAAAAGATGAAGCAGACATATACAGTAATGCATATATATGTGCACACAAATACATTCATATTTTAATTTTTATTTATTTATTTGCTTTTTAGGGCTGTGCTTTCAGCATACAGAAGTTCCCAGGCTAGGGGTCAAATCGGAGCTACAGCTGCCAGCCTATACCACAACCACAGCCATGCCAGATCCGGGCCATGTCTGCAACCTACACCACAGCTCAGGGCAGTGCCAGATCCTTAACCCGATGAGCGAGGCCAGAGATCGAACCCGCAACCTCATGGATGCTAGTCAGGTTTGTATCCCACTGAGCCACAGGGGGAACTCCCTACATTCATATTTATAAAGGCTCAAGACAGGCTTATTCAATAGAATGACAATTTGGGCTGGTGTTCTGAACGTCTGAGTTCATTCTGAAAATGACTAGATTTTGCTTTATACTTTATAGCTGAGATCCACTGATCACAAAAGAGAAAAAAGATCTGTGTGCAGATAAACTTTTGAACCTCTTCTTTACTGCCTTAAAAAGGTGAGGCCTAAAGGTGAAGTAGCAAACAATGCTGTACTCCAGCTTGGTTTGGAGAAATTTGGGGGCAAAAGCTCCTCCTGCTACATGTATATACAGACTACACAGTCATCAGCGGTGCTATTTGGGGGCATGCTCAAGCAAACGGCATTAAACCTGCCTTTTCCTTGTAAGGACAGAAATCAAGAATTAGATTTAGAAATCAAGAACTCAGATCCTCTTTTGGAAGGACCCCTAATAATTTTTTTTTTTTGGTCTTTTTGTCTTTTTTTAGGGCTGTACCCTCGGCACATGGAGGTTCCCAGGCTAGGGGTCTAATTGGAACTGCAGCTGCCGACCTACACCACAGCAATAGCAACGCCAGATCCGAGCCACGTCTGTGACCTACGCCACAGCTCACAGCACCACCTGATCCTTAACCCACTGAACGAGGTCAGGGATCGAACCTGCAACCTCATGATTCCTGGTCGGATTCGCTTCTGCTGCGCCACAACGGGAACTCCAACACCCCTAATAATCTTAAAGGCAAGGCAGCTGAACCAAGGAAGACAACAACTCGTCTTCCTGTGGTCCTGGGTGGGAGGAGGGGAGGCCTGGGGGGCAGAGAACTAGCACTAAGCTGTTTTGAACTCACCCAACATTTCTTGTGGTCAAACAAATTTCTAATGCATTGACATGTCAATACTATGGACAGGAAAACTCTTGAGATGTATAAACATGAACGCTGACCTTCCAAAGCACAGATGACATAAGAGGAACAAACGTGCCTGTACGTCTACAGCTTATACTTCAGTTGGTGGAGCACAGACCAGACAGGGGCAAAGATGAAGATTACACAGTATGCCAGGTGGTGGTAGGTCCTCCGGTGTAAAATAAGTCAGGCAGCGAAAGGGACTAGGGAGAGCAGGCGGTGGCAGCTGAGCTGTAGTCATTTTAAGTGGAGTTGTCAGGAAAGAACTCTGGGAGAAGGTAATCTGCGAGCAAAATCCCCAAAGAAAGTAGAGATTTAACAGCGGAAATTCAAGAGAGAAATGACGGTGGCTTGGATCCTTGATCATGGTGAAGATGAGAAGAAGCCGTCAGATTTTGGAAATGTTCTAATAGAACCAACAGGATTTCCTGGGGCAAGTTCATCTCCAAGGCCTTTGATGCGAGCACCTTGAAGCCCTGAGTTTCCATCTGCAGAGATGGGGAGGGAAACAGGAGGAACAGATTTGGGGCGGGGGGGAGTGGGATTCCGTATTAAATCTGAGATGCGCTATTAGAAATCCAAGTGGAAGGGTCTAGTCAACAGTTAGATACAGAGGTTCAGGGGGAGACACTCTGGGCTGGCCATTGTAATTTCAGACTTGGTGTAAATGTGGCATTTAAGGTCACAGACACGGAGGAAATCATCATGAAAGTGACTCTAAAAAGAGGAGAGGAGAGGTCCAAGAACTCAGCCCTTAGGCAACCAGAGATCTGGAGGGGGAAAAAAGACGAGAAGAGAAGAAGAAAGAAAGAGAACCGAGAGAGAAGGATGCCTCATCAGCCGAGGGAAGGACTGTTTTCAGGAAGAAGGGATAGTCAACTGTGGCTACCGCTGCCGAGAGGTCAGGGAAGCTGGCGCCTGAAATGTGACCCCCGAATTTCTCCATCCAGGAATCACAGATGAACTTGAGGAGAGCATCGTCTTAAAGATACTGCTTTCTTCAAGTCTTTACATCCCAAGGCTAACCAGAGACAAAAGCCTATTTTGGCACATTTAAATGTTGTTATATGGTTGCACTGAGGTTGGAGGAGAGGTAAGACACGACGCAGTTTAGCTAAACTACAGTGAAATTGCTTAGGCAGCCATCTGTGCGTGAAGGCCTCCCGCAGAAAAGGCTACCTTTTCAGAATTTGCCTTGATTTCCTACAGGAACGTTACATTTAGAATCTGCATTTGGAGACCACCTGCTCCAGGCAACTACAGGTAGCTTTCAAAGCGTCCTGTTAGATATAACAATCCGTTTGAAGAGGCTAACATCTCTGAATGCACAGCAGCACTTTCACGAGATAAAACGCTTAATAAGAAGACGTGGCTCTGAGGTTTGGGAATATGCACAGAATCACCCGGCCTCTGGGGTGGGTCTCTGCCAGCCATCCTGCCATGTCTACAGCATCGCTTTGTGGCTCCAGATTAAAAGACAGACAGAACACAGAGCTGTTCCTTTTGCTCAGAAGCCTGACTCTCCAGCAGTCCTGTTCCTCTTCAGAAATCACAAGCAAGAGGTCAGAGCACGTGACTTAACTCCACGATTTTAGAAACACCTGACACCGTTGGACGACTTGCTGACGGACACAGAAAGAACAATTCTCAGGTGTGTTGCGATGTGTCATGAAGAGGGCTGGCAGATGCGGATGAAAATAACCTCGGGTTGTAGGGATGGGTGGAACACAACACAGAGAAATTTATTGAGAGTAGATAAAAGCCACTTGGGTCTAAATGGACCTCAATGGTTGAGGATGGAAGAAGCAGAAATCTGTGACACCATGAGTGAGAACAACCCAAACTGAGCTATAGAATGTGGCTGCCTGAAGGTCAAGGCAATATTAGGCTGCAAAAGAGAAGAACATGCTCCAGAAGGAGAAGGTTACAGTGCTATGTCAGTCTGCACTGGGAGTGCAGATAAACAAATGTATTCCAAAGCCAGCAAGCGGCTGATGGAGTGTCTGAAAATGAAGTCATATGAAATCATGACAAGCAACTGGGAGTATTTAGCATGATGGCAGTGATGGCTTGGATAATACAAGACACGTTTCTTCAACTCTCTGTGTTCTCAAGGAGAGGACATGTAAGACCGACAATGACGCCAAAAGATACCCTGCTGCCAATGATGCAAGCTATAGGTCACCCTATGTTACTTCGGTACAAAGAAACAACTGTTAGACAGGGTGGGAGTGAGTTCCCCACTCCCGAAGGTATGTAAGCAGAGGTCTGGGCCCCTACATTCAGCATGCACAACAGTATAAAAAAAATCAGTCATGGAGTAAAGCCCTTTCTACATGGAAGAAACTAATTCTAAGGATAAGAGTCTCAAAGTTTAGAGGCATGGCTGAAGAAAAAACCTACCAACTGCTTCTGTTAAGCAAATATTCTCTAGAAGGGACAAAGTGGCTGATAGATTTATCCTGACAACATCGGGGAAACGCCATGTTCTTGCACACGGCCAAGGCAACGGGATAAGCTGCAATAACTTTTCAGACAGTTCTGGGAACGAAGCTTTGAGAAACTCTTTCCCCAACTCATCTTATTGAGACCCTTGATTTTTAATTTTTTTCCTTTTTAGGGCCACATGTGCAGCACATGGAAGTTCCCAGACCAGGGGTCGAATGGGAGCTGTAGCTGCCGGCCTACACCACAGCCAAAGCATCACGAGATCCAAACTGCATCTGCAACCTACACTGCAGCTTGCAGCGTCAGATCCTTTAACTCACTGAGCAAGGCCAGGGATCGAACTTGCATCTTCGTGGATGCTAGATGGATTTTTAACCTGCTGAGCCAAATGGGAACTCCCAAGACAATTGATTATTTTAAAAAGGTCAACTTTAAAATACAGGAACCCCCTCTGTCTTCCATGCTTATCAGCCCGCTAAACCCTCCATCCAGTCTGCGCATTCACTGCAGCGGGACCATGTCTGGGAACCACCGATCACGAATGGGGTGAAGTTTGTGTGTACTTTCCAGCTCATCTCCTCCCTCCTGAGCGTCCAAGTACAAGGACAGGCAGACTCCAGGTTGGCCTTATAGCCTGGTAGCATCTTTTGCAATGGGAATAACCTCCCCGGCAAGCATTCCTCAAAGGTAACAGCGAATACAGAATAATTTCATGACTAAGATGTGATTTGAGGAATATAATTTTCCTTAAATGTATACCAAGAATGTTCAGAAAGAGATTTTATAGGACTTACTCCCTAAAAAGATATCTTTTGAAGCCAAGCATTTTCATGAGGATTAAACTATTTCAAATAGTGGGGGGGGGGGCGGTGAGGGGGGACAGCTGGGGGGGACAAAGAAACTAAAGGAAGAGTGGGGGGCCAGGTCACCCATTGAGGAATGGGGTTTCAAGACTTTGTGATTTCCCAGGTTGGAAAAAATAAACTAAAGGAAACCAGAACCCTGGTCTCTCCTGAATCTATGTACTGGGACAGCAAGCATCACCGTGGTCAGTACTAACCTCATGGGTCACTGCATTTGGAAGCCAGTCAAAATGAGTCAGCATCTGTTTGTTATTTTGTCTATGTAGGAAAAATATTGCCTTGGGTCAATTAAATTTTTCTTCAAAAAGTGCACATTGCCTCTGCATAATTTCCCCTGTTCTCCCTTTAAAAAAAAAAAAAATCACAAAACGACTTGTCATCCCATTTAAAATATTACACAGAGCTGGGAGATGCCATACCTCATTGTCAGGCAGGCCCATGATTGGTAATGAATATTGTGGTCAGGGGGAGACCCGTGAATGGTTTCCAATAATTCTTACCCCTTCATCCAGGGAGCCGGGTATAGACTAAGACTGGTTTCAATTTGACTTCCTATAAAGCAGAGGAGACGATTTACCAGATGTCGTCCTACTTCAAGTTACTCTCAAATCTTGGGGTAAATTACAGCTGTACTTCAAAGCATTCTGTGGCGGTTGCCTTCCCGACATTTTCAAGCAAGAGAATGAAAATAAAAAGAAACAGGTTTGTGCTGATCACTATCAACAGCAATCTTTGAAATGATGGCGGGAGGAAGGAATTTGAAATACATTTCCAGCTGATTTGCTAGAGAAATTAGATCATTGCGTTCACGGCATCTACCAGGTTTCAATGTTGTTCACTTCCACATTTTCTTTTATTTTTTTTCTTTCTTTCTTTTTTTGTCTTCTGACACATGTGTCGGATACCTGTTTCTCCAATGCAGCTCTGGAAAATACAGCTCTGAATAAAATTAGTGGTTTATAAAAGTGCTAAACTTCAGCATGATTTTGGAGCAAGTGTGAATTGCATGGGAAGGAGGGCAAGGGAGCAAACATATACTAAGAATCTTGGAGTTCCCATCGTGGTGGCGCAGCAGAAATGAATCCAACTAGGAACCATGAGGTTGTGGGTTCGATCCCTGGCCTTGCTCAGTAGGTTAAAGATCTGGGTTGTCATGAGCTGTGGTATAGGTTGCAGACGTGGCTTGGATCTCCTGTTTCTGTGGCCGAGGTGTAGGCCGGCAACTGGAGGCTGGGAACCTCCATATGCCACAGGAGCAGCCCTAAAAAGCAAAATATATATATATATCCTGGACCTAAGTCATTGGGCCCAGACTTGGCTTTGACTCATTTCATGTTTAACAGCCCTCTTTTTACAAAAGATGACTTCCCTTTCAAATAAGATTTACAGTGAATTTCTACAACACAACACATGGTAAAATTGGAATTCAATAAACACCAAGATGAAAACCCATTTGGATGGGAGTTAGGGGCTTATTTTTCACTTCTCTGTATGAGCAAAACCCTGGTGTCCTAGGAACCCGCTCAAATTTAATTAATGCTTATCGCAGTCTCCTCACTTTCCCTGTCAGCAGGCAGCCAGCAGCCGGGTCCTGAGGGTTATCATGGTTCATTACCAGCAGGAGTAGGTGGCTGTTTCCTGCCGGCTCTGCTCCAAGGCCCAGCCCTCCCGGGCACCCAGCCCCTCTCACCTCTGTGGCAGTTCCGACCTTGGTAGGGCCTGTAGCAAGCACACTGGTAACCAAGCCACAAGTTGAGGCAGCGTCCTCGGTGGTGACAAGGGTGGCTTTCACACCAGTCCTTTCTCACGCAGCCTGCCTTGACATTTAATGACCAGCCGGATGAGATGCTCTCTGGGGTGATGGGATTCGAGCCGATCTCAATGTCTTGCAGGCAGCCTACGAGCGAGGGTGTGGATGGAAGGGTATCGACTGGAAGGCTGCGAATGGTTCCCTCCGGTAAACCCCCCAAAAAGGAGTTTTGTAACGCACACGCTGACCTGTCGCTTCCAAATGGAGAAGGGGCTCCACTGATGCAAGACCCTGTGCAAGAGTCGTCACGTAAGGCAACGGTGACAGCCTCTGCAAAGGTCACCTCCACCGAATGCCACTCCCCGTCGCTGGTGTTCTGGGCAATGAACAGGACCACCTTAGGCTGATGACCGACTTGAACCGATACGTGGACGTAGCCACTGAGCAACTCCAGTGCTAGAAATGTGTCCCCGTCCCCTCGGAAAAGCAGAAGCGCCGTTGGCTGGACTGTCTGAAACCTGAGGGCTACGTCACAACCTGAGTCCTTGACTGCCACTGAGCCACTTGGGACCCACACGAAGCCATTGCCCTCAAAAGAAAGTGTGGTGACAGTTTCACACAGGGACCCCGTGTAGCCAGGTGGACACAGGCAGCTGAATCCATGCTGGCCGTTTCGGAGGTGAGGGATGCACAACCCGCTACTTAGGCACGGGCGATTGGTGCAGCCCAGGAGCGCATCAGAACAGTCCCTTCCCCCAAAAAATGCCCCAGAATGGCTATCAAACAGGCAACGGCAGGTGTAGTTCCCAGGCATGGTCTCACAAGTACCGCCGTTTTTGCAGGGGCTCGAAGAGCACTCGTCCAGGTCTTCTTCACAGTGGATTCCTGCCCAAACGACAAAGAACAGGAGGAAATTACATACACTCAGGTCGAAAAGGGAGGTCTCATCCACCTCTTACGCGGAGAATCTGTGCACGTGCAGAACTAGCTCCGGTTTAGGGCTGGAATGGAGTGAAATGCAGACAGTAACTGGGGAAGCGAATGTGGATTCTGTAACTCCGCGCTCAGGCACACCTGGAACTCTTCCCCCAGAAATCCCTTACTGACCAGACAGACTGGTTGACTCAAACTGTCATTGTCAGACGTAAGTGGGACACTGAATATCAGAAAAATTAACAAAGAAAGAGAGAAAAAGGTCGCTCTTGGTGGCAATGCTAGATACCAATTATGTACTTAGGGATTTAATTTGAAGATACGGCTTATTCTGTCCTGGGCTGTTAATTTCACTCAATTCTACTCGGAAGCAGCGACCTGCCTTCCTCATGTTTTGCACGTGCCCGTAATCCCTAGACACACAGACAGTCCAGACAACTCTGAAGGCTTCAGAGGAGAATGGAAGGTTCCATCACCTCATCACCCCAATTCCAATATAAACAGGAAAATCTATCCAACAAGTTCTGGCTTCTAGTTTCTTCACTTTCTTTTGCTCTTTTTCCTGATCTTAAGTCAAAAAAAGATAGATAATTACATAACTGTGAGAATTCATTTAATCGAAGTAACAAAAAGAAATATGGCACTTTTTAAGTGATGGTTACTGCGTTTTAATGAAGTTCCAATGAACAAAGTGTATTAACAAAAACGGACATACGTAGAGCGCTTCTAGTTTTGCCGACGTGGTCATCCACGTTCCTGGATGAGTACTGCCGGTCTTTGGAGGTTTACAAGGCAGACAGTCTCAGCTCTCCTTCACGGTCAATAACTGAGGCTTAGAAAGACGGACGTCTAGACTCCAAAGCACTTCTACAATCTGACTTCCTGTGTTTTTAAAATTCAATCGGCCCTTTGTTTTTTAATTGAAAATTTGGTGCATTCTTGCTCAAGATTAGTAACATGTCTGTTGTATTTCCCCATTTATTCCTATGCCTAAATGTGTGCTTTTTCAGCAAAGGCTCCTATGGCTCGTGTTGGAGCCGAATCCCAGCTCGGCGATGAGCAGGTTAGGTTTACTCTTTATGTCCGGGTTTCCTGATCTACAAAATGAGGTTAATAATAGTGCTTGCGTCACAGGGCTTTTTAAGGATTAAGGGAGTTAAGACATAATAAGATGCTCATAACATTGTCTGATACATAAATAACTTCTCAGTAAGTGTTGGCTGTAATTAAAAATTAATAACCAGAGGAATTACCCTCTAATGAGAAAATCAGATGGCACGGCCATTGTTGAGAGAGACTATTTACAGAGTGTGGGTGCACGGAGTGACCCACAAATTGCATAACTTTACATAATGAGAGATTTACTTGGACAGTCATATCAGCTGGAATCACATTAGATTGTGGTCCTTATGAGAGAAGAGAAACTGGTTTACTCACCAATGTATGTGTAAACCATAGCACAATGCCTGGATCCTCTTGGGCACTTGGTAATTAATTTCTGAATTAATTGATTAATGATGATTTGAAAGGTGATTAAAATTTTTGTATTGCATTTAACCTGATTGAATACAAAGCCCAAAGTGCTCTCTTTTTGTGTTTTTCCGGATAAATTTACCCCCTGTTGATCTTTGCCCACTGCCATTTGTCTGCCATACAAGTAGAACCTCGATGGGATCCTACGGTATTTTAGTTCTCTCTACTTGGATTACTTCCATCCAATCTTTGTGAATCCAAAAATATTTCAAGCACTGTGAAAAGAGGGAACATATTATAATCTTAGCATCTCCTATTGTACCTGCACAGTTTGCTGAGCAGATATGAGTTACAAAAAGCTTAATGAGTAGAAAAAATACAACTAAATCAAACTGATTTCCTTGTTACATAATCATCCTTCTAGGGAACAGAGCACTGACGCAGAAATTACAGGCCATATTCGAAAGGAGTGTTCTAAAGCAAGTTTAATTTAACTGAACTTATGAGAAGTTGAAACTTTTGTACTAGAGGATATTTTACTTAAATTTGATTTTCACCGGATTTTGAGAACGCAAAAAAATTAATCCACAAGCATTTAATTAAGAGGAATATTGAATAGTCCATGAGTTATAATTAAAGCAAAACACTTTTTCCCATCCATTGTGCCTTCAAACATATTTAATGGGGATCAGATCTCTGGATAAAATCTCCAGCAGACCTGGAGGCTTTTCTTCAGCCTCGAGAAACAGATTGTTTTTTAAAAAACCTGCAATAGGAGTTCCCGTCGTGGCTCAGGGAAACGAACCCAAATAGTATCCTTGAGGATGCAGGTTTGATCCCTGACCTTGTTCAGTGAGTTAAGGATCCAGTGTTGCCATGAGCTGTGGTGTAGGTCGCAGACGTGGCTCAGATCCTGTGTTGCTGGGCTGTGGTGTAGGCCAGCAGCTGCAGCTCTGATTCAACTCCTAGCCTGGGAACCTTCATATGCAGCAGGTGCGGCCCTAAAAAGACAAAAAAACAAAACAAAACAAAACAAAAAACAAACAAACAAAAAAACCTAAGTAGAACCATCAGTCGTAAGCATTCTGTTTCGGTGCAACTGAGAATCAAATCTTTCCTGTCTGCTGGGTCGACTTCAGGCTCTCCTGGAAAAGCACCTGTTTTCCTCCTTCTTTTTCCCTCCACTCCCTGCTTCCACCTGAGTGTCAGAAAGGTTCAGCAAGTCTCCCCGATGGTACTGGAGTAAGACAGTTTCATGCTCTACAGTGACTCTGGGGGTCCCGGAGCCTCTGGGCCGCTGCTCCTGCGAGGCAGAGGCCGGCCTGCTCTCCCGTTGCCCCTCTCCCAGCCCCTTCAAGGTTGGTTTACTGAGGTTTCCTTGACTTCCCCCAACTCTGTCTGTTGGAGTTCCCGCACCTTCTGAGAGGGGCCAGGACCCGTTTTACATAGACCCCTGACTGATAGTTCTCCAGTGAGTTCCCCGAGAACCCCGGGGTCCAAGTGTCTCTGCCCTGCAGCTGGGGGCCAGCAGTTACCCCCCAGCCCAGCCCAGCAGGAATCTCCTTCTCTCTCCTTTCCTGCCACAGGTGGGGAGTCACTCCCCTGCATCTTTAGATGCCTCGGGTAGGGCAGAATCTAGCTAAGAGTCCCCCCAGCCCCCAAGTTTAGGTGAGACCAGAGTTCTCCTCGAAGGCCCTCTGCCTCCTGGGAGTGGGATGCAGCTTCCAGCCCTATAACCCGGCACGGCAGCGAGTGTCTCCAAAGAAATCTGTGCAGACCCACTCCTTCCAGTTGCCTCTCAAGGATGTTCAGGTTCCCTTGAAATGAGTCAACATTTCAAAAGTGTAAAGTCTGTCATCTGTGTTGATTGTTACAATTCACTTTGATTACAGACAGCAACCATATTTTGACCTCTTAGGTGAAACATCAATCTACCTTTTATTTTTTTATTATTTTTGTAAGGGCCGCACCCAGGGCACATGGAGGTTCCCAGGCTAGAGGCTGAATTGGAGCTGTAGCCGCCGGCCTACCCCACAGCCACAGCAATGCAGGATCCGAACCAAGTCTGTGACCTACGTCACAGCTCACGGCAACGCTAGATCCTTAACCCAAGGCCAGGGATCGAACATGCGAACTCATGGATGGTAGTCAGATTTGTTTCTGCTGAGCTATGATGGGAACTCCCTACTGTCTTTTTAAATGTACAAAATACCTCCTCTGTGCCTACCCTCACAGAGGACTATGAGAGAGGCAGAGCAGGAGACGCGCCGGGCCTCAATATGTTTGCAACCTAATGGAGTAACAAAATGCAGATTTATGGAAGTACAGAAAATGCACTGTATATGGCAGGTTCTCAGTGAATGTACGGATAATATGCGAGGATCAAAACTGTGGGACGTTTGTGAAGATTTAGCTAAGTTTTAAGATAAAGCATTGAGTGACAGATGGTCATAAATCTTTAGCTATGAAAACTCACAATTTTAAATTAAATCTATAAACAAATATTGAAATCGGCTCTTTGCCCCTTTTTTGTTTGCCCATTTCTGTTCCCCTCTAACCTTACAAGAACCAAATTATAGGAATGAGATCACGAGGCAATTGAAACTAACCCCTGCCTTACACACACCAGGAGGGCATACCATGCCTTGCCTAACCTGTGGTTGTTTTCCTAGACAAAAAGAAGATGAAGAATTAAGTCGTTAAAGAAGGACCAGCCCCCTACCCCCAAGGGCCCCCTTAGCGGTCCTGCAGGCAGATCACACAGGTGAGATAAGATCTGAAGAGAGAGTCGCCAGTCTGCAGGCCATGGAGAAAGACCCAGAATCCAATCTCCTGCCTCCACGAGTCACTGGGATTCTTCCCCCTTTCCCCTTAAAAACTGTCTCAGGGGAGTTCCCGTCGTGGCGCAGTGGTTAACGAATCCGACTAGGAACCATGAGGTTGCGGGTTCGGTCCCTGCCCTTGCTCAGTGGGTTAATGATCCGGCGTTGCCGTGAGCTGTGGTGTAGGTTGCAGGCACGGCTCGGATCCCGCGTTGCTGTGGCTCTGGCGTAGGCCGGTGGCTACAGCTCCGATTGACCCCTAGCCTGGGAACCTCCATATGCCGCGGGTGCGGCCCAAGAAATAGCAACAACAACAACAACAACAACGACAAAAAAGAAATGGCAAAAAGACAAAAAAAAAAACTGTCTCAGATGAGCAGAATCTTTGGAGCTGGTCTTGGGACATAGTCCACCTTCTCCATGGATCATCTGCTTTTCTGATTAAAGCCCTGTTCCTTTCATTTCTTTTTTTTTTTTTTTTGTCTTTTTGCCTTTTTTTCTGGGGCTGCTCCCTCGGCATATGGAGGTTCCCAGGCTAGGAGTCAAATCGGAGCTCCAGCTGCTGGCGTACACCACAGCCACAGCAACACAGGATCCGAGCCTTGTCTTCAACCTACACCACAGCTCACGGCAACGCCGGATCCTTAACCCAGTGAGCAAGACTAGGGACCGAACCCGCAACCTCATGGTTCCTAGTCGGATTCGTTAACCACTGAGCCATGACCGGAACTCCAGCCCCATTCCTTTCTATTGACACTTGGCTCTGGATCACTCACTTCTGAGCAGCAAGGAGCCAAACCTGGGTTTGGTGACGATACTGATTACATTATCTACCACGTATAAAATACTGCAACATGGAGTAAAAACTAGTCCTTGCCCTCAGTGAGTTTAAGGTAAAGTAAGACAAGTTTGTGAAACATTAAATGCTAGTGTAAATCAAGACAGCACTGAAACACTCTCACTAACCAGTGTATAATGGATTACAAGTGAACTGAATGTGCAATGGCTGGAGAGACAGAGCCTCTCAGGCTGGGAAGATTTTGTAGAGACAGGATTTATTTCTTTCTTTCTTCCTTTCTTTCTTCCTTCCTTCCTTTCTTTCTTTCTTTCTTTCTTTCTTTCTTTCTTTCTTTCTTTCTTTCTTTCTTTCTTTCTTTCTTTCTTTCCTTCCTTCCTTCCTTCCTTCCTTCCTTCCTTCCTTCCTTCTTTCCTTCCTTCCTTCCTTCCTTCTTTCTTTCTTTCTTTCTTGGCCACAACTGCAGCATATGGAAGTTCCCAGGCTAGGGGTCAAGTCAGAGCAGCAGTTGAGGCCCATGCCACAGCCATGGCAATGCAGAATCCGAGCTACACTGCAGCTTGTGGCAACACCAGATCCTTAACCCACTGAGCAAGGCCAGGGATCGAACTTGCATCCTCATGGATACTAGCCAGGTTCTTCACCTGCTGAGCTACAATGGGAACTCCTGGAGATGGAATTTAACATCGGTTTTCAAGTATGGATCAGACTGACAAAGAGATCTGCTGAAACAAGTGAAGAAACAAAAACTCTTCAGTGGAAAACCACAGGACAGTTAGAGTGGAAAAAGAATTTGGTGATTTAGTTGGCGTGGAGGGTTTATGTAGGAAAATCAAGCTGGAAAGTTGAAGTCGAGCCAGATTGGAGAAGTTCTGGGATTTAGAGAGTTCTTATTGATTTGTTTCATTTTTATTTATGTGTTTGTTTACTTATTTATTTTTTGAAACTGGCAGCTGTCATATGGAAGACCAGTATCATTTCTCATAAAGACTAGTTCCTGCAACAGAGAGAAGTGGGAAGAAACCAGAGACAGGGAGATGCCAGACAGTGGTTCAAATTGTCCACATCTGAGATCATGAGGGCCTGCAATTGGACATTGATGTCTTTATAATTTACAGTACCCTTCCATCTATCCTTGGTCAGCAAACAAGCACAGAGAGCGAGGCTTTTTTACTGTTGCAAACTGTATTTTTCCTTGTAATTCCTGAAATTAAGGATACACTTCCTCTTTCACAAAATAACTACCAATTCCTTGAGTGTCTATTTCTTTTAAATACAAGCGGATACACTAGTTTTAAATTTTACCATCATGGGGAAAAAAGAAGGAGAAAAAGCCTGTGTTTAGGGCACTGGTCTGAAGAAAATAAGCAGAATTAGATAGTAAAAGTCAAACGATGCCCAGATACTAGAATTAGATATTAAAAGTTGGACGATGCCCAGATACCTATGCTTTTACCTTGTTTAAAATCTGTTCTATTGACATCTCCCATGTACAATAAGGCCAGACATATGTATTTGATGAACCCAGGAAACTAAAGTGAGAAGAAAGAGGGAAACTTCTTTTATTGGCTGTTCGACTGGCTCGGCAAAGAGCAAGATCGGCTGTCAATCAAGATCAAAGGATTAGGCAATATTTGTGGGATTACCTGTGTCATTCAGTCTTCTTAATTGGGTATTTTAGTTCACAATGAATTGGTTATTTATGTCCCTGTATTTATAGTCCGAGGTAGATTGCTTGAGGCTCACTGTTATTTTGTTTCTGTGAAGTCATTTTCACTTACTTTAAAACGGTCACTTCCTTTTATTTTTCTAAAATTCTTCTATTTGAATATCTGACTCTATGATAAGATTATGATCCAAAAAGAATCATGATAGGGAAAATTCCTATTACCTGGTATACACAGTGTTTACATCAGAATAAGCCATATTAATGGATACAAAGGACATAGACTTATGTTTAATATAAATATCACGGGCTTTTAAAATGACCTTTGCTATATTCCCACTTTATTGAAAGTCATAGCTAATGAATTACCTAACAGAAAATTATTTCTACAAAAACTTATGCACAAGTAAGTTTCATTTTTGTTTTAATTGACATAGATATTCTCTTTTATCTTAATAGATAGCAATCCTTGGATTAGCAATGAGATCCTGCTGTGTAGCACTGGGAACTATGTCTAGTCACTGATGATGGAGCATGATAATGTGAGAAAAAAGCATGGATACATGTATGTGTAACCATGCTGTACAGTAGAAAAAAAAAATAAAAGGTTGAAAAAAAATAAATGGAAATCCGAGAAAAAATAAAATATAAAGATCGAGGGCTCAGTGCATAAGTATTTTCTTTACTCATTCCTCTGAGTAACTGTCTCTTACTCTAAAGTTGTAATTTTCAGTGGCTAGTAAGATTTAATATAGCATTAACAATAGTTGCTAAATGAACATCTTAAAAACTCCAACAACAGTACCTATTAGCTTATATAAATAATAAGAAAAGAGTGAGTTACCTATGAGCATGGCCATCAAAATGGGAAAGCCTTGTGTCCTGGCTCCGAACATTTTTGTGTAGAAAAAGAGATATCCATCCAAATACCTGCTAGGTTGGCAGGACCAGTTTCTGATGATTTGCTACCATTCCCAAAAGTGGGTCCCCTTCTTCCTTCAGGCAGAGAGCGCGCGCGGGGCTTGGTCTGCGTGCATCCCCCAGACGCTGGATAAGTGGGGCTTAGTGTAAGATCTACTTGGGCTGCTTACAGGACAGACCTGTCACCCTCTCCATCCCTACTTAGCACACGGTGCCTCTGTTTTTAAATCACAACAGTAAATGCTAATATGAATGCTGACACTTTTATCACAGAAAAATGAGTTAAGGGCACTCTACAGACAGATGGGCATTTTTGGTTATTTCTAATATGGGAAATTAGAGCTCAATGTTATGTTTCCTTCACAACAATGGAAATGCTCTTTTCGGTTTTGTTTTAACTTTTTTTTTTCTGTTTTGCTTTTGAATAGCAGGGAAGAAATTGAGGGCACCTCCAAGTCTATTGCATATCTACACCTGGAATTGGAGAAGAGAAATTAAGAAAATAGCTGGGGTTTTCCTTAGACTTAACAGACTATGGCAGGAGTCATGTGTGTGAGGCTCTCGGGCTTAACTTCCACTCTTTATGAAAAAAATGACTGTGTTCCAGTCATCTTCAATTAACTGGCATATTTGGTTTTGTACAACAGGACAATTTGAATAGGTGATGTGTTTGGGACATACTTAGAGTAATTGGTGCTTGACTTTTTTTTTTTTTTTTTTTTAAGGGCTGAGCATGTGGCATATGGAGGTTCCCACGCTAGGGGTCGAATCAGAGCTACAGCCCCCAGACTACACCATGGCCACAGCAATGCCAGATCCAAGCCATGTCTGTGACCTACACCACAGCTCACGGCAACGCTGGATCCCTGACCCACTGAGCGAGGCCAGGGATCGAACCTGCGTCCTCATGGATACCAGTCAGGTTCATTTCCGCTGAGCCACAAGGAGAACTCTGGTGCTTGACATTTTTAAAGACATTTTCTGAGGGGTAGGCCTGAAGATCTGAAGAGGTTTCATGCGTGTAATACAGGCTGAGAGTCCCACAGAACTGCCTAGAATTCTTACCAGGAGAAGGATTTTTGTAGGTTGAAGCCATGTCTCTTGGAAGCCTTGGAAGAGATGAAAATGTCACCTGGGGTGGGGGGGGCACTGTGTCACGAGGCAGTCGGTACCTTTTCAGGGACCAGCACGTGAGCTTAAAAATCTGCCATGGAACTCTTGTGGCAGTTGTGATGGAAACCAGGTGACAGACAGGCAGAAAAAAATGCAAAGCAGGAGACCCTGCAGTAGTGCACATCTTCGTTTGTTTCTTTATGTGTTGCTCTTTAGGGCCACACCTGCTACATATGGAAGTTCCCAGGCCAGGGGTCCAAGCAGAGCTCCAGCTGCTGGCCTATACCACAGCCACAGCCAGGCAGGATCCGAGCCTCGGGATTGAGACCTACACCACAGCTCATGGCAACGCTGGATCCTTAACCCATGGGCAAGGCCAGGGATCAAACCCGCATCTTCATGGATACTAGTCAGGTTCTTACCCCACTCAGCCACAACGGGAACTCCCTCTTCCCTCATTTATTACTTGCTCATCCTTTTAACTGTGCTGGATGAAGGTGTATCGTTCACTCATTATGCATTCATTCTCTTCACAGGTGCTGGGACATGACAGTGAGTAAAACAAGCCTTGGTCCTGCTTCATGGGGCATGTGGTTAGCCAAGTTCACGGTGGCAGGGAAAGCTGGGCAGACAGGGGCCTTGGGGACTGCAGGCCACGTCCGTGCATGGGGGCCAGAGGTGAGGGTTGGGGTGCAGAGGAGAAACAGCATGCATTCTGATCAATGGATCAGCTCAGAGAGGAGTGTCTAGCAATCGTCAGGGAGCCAGAATAATGAAGTAGAATAAATGAGGAACAGGAGCCTTGAAAATTGGTTTTCACATGCCAGCTTTGACATTTAACCAGGCTACAAGAACCTGGGCAAGGAGCTTTTTTTAAAAGGTGAAGTTTATAAAGTGGACAAAATAAAGCCTATTTTTGCGTGAACGAGAACTATATATGCTTGGGACACAGTAGGCTTTCCAAATAGTTTGCATAATTTCTGTGTATGTGTGTCAGAGAGAGGGAGAGAGAGGGAGAGATGAATGAGTGAACTTGAGTATAAATGACTCGGATAAAATACAGAGGGCACGCTTACCAAATCTGCAGGCCACATGAACTTGTTACAGGTAAAGCGTCTCCAAAGCAGAAATGATGGATGGAGCACGCCGCCGCCAAAAGACGCAAATGACAAATATATTCATTCACACCCTCCTTTACAGCTGGGTTATGGGCGTGTGACCCAGACCTGGGCAACAGGACCAAGGGACCCTCCACCGGGAGGACTGTAGGAGAGGCTTTCCTTCCTTGTATGAAAAGACATGCGCCTTTACTCTGACGCTGTCTTGTACAGGTGCATAGCTGAACTGCATTCAACATGCTACAGCCACGGGGGATAGGTTCAAAATGCATGGCAAGATACTGAGAATGTGAATCCTAAATTTTCCTTAAAGTAATAGATTTTCCTAAATGTATAATTCATTATCAGGTGTGTGTTTTCTCGGTGTCCAAAACAGCCTAAGTGAAGATGTTACAGTTATCAGGATCAAGAGAGATCTTTAGGGAGTTCCCGTCGTGGCACAGAGGAAATAAATCCGACTAGGAACCACGAGGTTGCGGGTTCGATCCCTGGCCTCGCTCAGTGGGTTAAGGATCCGGTGTTGCTATGAGCTGTGGTGTAGGTCGCAGAATGGCTTGGATCCCAAGTGGCTGTGGTGCAGGCCGGCAGCTTTAGTTCCCATTAGACCCTTAGCCTGGAACTTCCATATGCCGTGGGTTCGCCCTAAAAAGACAAAAAGAAAGAAAGAAAGATATTTAGAGGCATGAGTAATGCACTGTAAAAGGAGCTTTATCAGAGAAAAAAAAATGTACATCTTGTCCTTAAATTTTATTAAAAACTAAGCAAGCCTGGGGAGAGTGCATAAAAACTGGATAGAGCATGAGGATATGGGTTAAAAAAAAACAACAACTGTGGGCTGTATATCCTGGAAACGTGCACTGCAGTTAGAAACAGAAGTAAACCCAGAGTCTCAGATGGAGCTAAATGACACGGCGCCCCATGAAAACAAGGGAGAAAATGAGAACTTTATCAAAATACATGCATGTTTACAGAACATTAATTTACATGAATACATGCAAATTAAAGTCTATATCTCCAATATATTCCTAAGATTTCCATGAGGAGGGAAGAAAAAAATGAACGGAGAGGCTAGAAGAAGGAACAGAATAAACTAGCCTAGACTAGACTAGAAATAAAACAGGAAAACCAAGATTCCATGTGAACCAGGCAAGAGTTTCCCATGAGCTGAGAAGAGTTAACTCTCTTCATTTGAGATTAATCAGCCACAAAACGGAAGGAGACATAGTTTATCAGTTGAAAACAGGAGTTTCAATTGATAAGAAACTTAATAACCTGTTGGTTATTAATGATAATTATGATTATCATTATAGACTGCATGACAGTTTATGGTTTACTTTCAGGCATATTTTTCCCAATTTCCCTTTGAACGAACTCCATGATGACCAGGCTGTAGCCATGACATGAGCTGCCACAATTCCTTGAGAACTGGCCTCAAGAAAATGCGAACAGGAGTTCCTGTCGTGGCTCAGTGGGTAACGAATCTGACTAGGAACCATGAGGTTGCGGGTTCGATCCCTGGCTTTGCTCAGTGGGTTAAGGATTCGGCGTTACCATGTGCTGTGGTGTGGGTTGCAGATGTGGCTCAGATCCCGCGTTGCTGTGGCTCTGGCATAGGCCGGCGGCTACAGCTCTGATTGGATCCCTAGCCTGGGAACCTCCACATGCCGCGGGAGCGGCCCTAAAAATGGAAAAAAAAAAAAAAAAAAAAAAAAAAAACACAAAAAACAGAAAATGCAAACAAACCGACCCTGGATCTGAAGACTAAGTAGACATCATCAAGATGACACTGGTCGGACCAAGGCATGACCAGGTTCAAGATGACTGTCAGAGCCGATGGCTGTTTCTGCATGTACCCTCCTCTGCCTGTACACCCCCCAAAACGCCCCTTTAAAATCTCTTGCCTGGATTCCCGTCATGGCGCAGTGGTTAATGAATCCGACTAGGAACCATGAGGTTGCGGGTTCGGTCCCTGCCCTTGCTCAGTGGGTTAACGATCCGGCGTTGCCGTGAGCTGTGGTGTAGGTTGCAGACGTGGCTCGGATCCTGTGTTGCTGTGGCCCTGGTGTAGGCCAGTGGCTACAGCTCCGATTCGACCCCTAGCCTAGGAACCTCCATATGCCGTGGGAGCGGCCCAAAGAAAGAGCAAAAAGACAAAAAAATAAAAATAAAAAATAAAATCTCTTGCCTGATTATTGCTGGGGAGGGGGACCCGGCCTTCGGACATGGGTCTCCTTTTCCCCTGGTTGCCAGCATCCAGAAAAAAACAAACTTTCCTTTCCACCAACCTTGCCTCTCAAGGCTTGGCTTTCAGGCAGTGAGCAACCAGACTGCACTTCAGTAACAATTACAGCTAAATTTCACTTTTCTTTCTTTCTTTTTTGGGGGGGTTGGGGAGCCACACCTGTGGTACATGGAGGTTCCCAGGCTAGGGATTGAATTGGAGCTACAGCTGCCAGCCTACACGATAGCCACAGCAATGCAGGATCTTTAACCCGCTGATTGAGGCCAGAGATCAAACCCGCATCCTCATGGAGATGAGTCGGACGTGTTTCCGCTGTGTCACAACAGGAACTCCCTAAATTTCACTTTTCTAGAGGTCCCTGTAAGTGATCACTTAATATAAAAGCTTCCATGTTTGGAGTTCCTGTCCTGGCACAGTGGTTGGCGAATCTGACTAGGAACCACGAGGTTGCGGGTTCGATCCCTGGCCTCGCTCAGTGGGTTGAGGATCCGGCGTTGCCCTGAGCTGTGGTGTGGGTTAAAGATGTGGCTCAGATCTGGCGTTGCTGTGGCTGTGGTGTAGGCTGGCGGCTATAGCTCTGATTAGACCCCAAGCCTGGGGACCTCCATATGCCGAGGGAGCGCCCCTAGAAAAGGCAAAAAGACAAAAAAAAAAAAGCTTCCATATTTAAAAACAGAGACTGCAAAAGTTCATTAACTATTGCCTCAGGCCCTACTATTTTAGACAGAATTAGCATAAGTTAGATTACCAAGGATCATGGGAAAGAAAAGGGGGATCTACCATGCATATTTTCAGCAATAAGAAATGACAGTTGAGAGCCAGACAGCGAACGTGAGTAGATGGAACTGACTCGTGTTGAGTCCAAGATCTATACCAGGCACTGGGTCAAAGGTCTCAGCTCTGTGGCCACTGAATTATTTCAGTAACGATACAGGGTGTCGCCATCTTCCTTTCACGGATAACGGAACTGAGCCAAGGTGTGACAGGGGCGCCAACTGCCCAACTCGCAGGGCAAGCCTTTCCCCTTTCTTCCAAACCAGCTGCCTCCAAGGAAAATATGACAAGGAGCTGGCATAAGATAATATAGGAGAGTAGAGCACCTGGGAGGGCTTGAAAATAGGAGCAAAATCAATACCTACCTTAAGGCTCATTGCATAAGAGGACATAAGATAAATCAATAAACATAAGTCATCAATAAAATACGTTAAGGGCAGGCAAGCCTTTCCACCCAGAAATGCAAGAAAATGGGTCATATGCTTCAGAATGTTTTAATGCAAAATGGGTAAAAGAAAACATGTTTTCCCACAAGAATTATAGGAATGTGTTTTGTCTAAAGCTTTATATGTGGGCCACTCCCAACCTTAATGACACCAAAAAAGTGTGGTCCTACCGCTGGTGGTTTGATCACAGGCATTTATGAAGTTGTATATGTGTACAGCATGGCGCATGGGACTGGTGGGCATTGTTGTTGTTTTTTGGTTTTTTTTTTTTTCCAGCGCTTGTTCCTTTGATCTATTTTATTATTACACTATTTTAACATTTTGATTCAAGAGACACAGACACACACTCTCTAGACCTGACATTTGTTCAGAACCAAACAGTGGCTCAGATAAAAATACTGAGCCCAGAGGAAGATTTGACTCAGTCTATTGTGTGAAAAGGATTCTGAGATCTTCAAACGACCGACAAAATAGCTGCAAAAAAGCTTTGCATTTCGGGTCTATGATTCACTTGATTTTGCACTTCAAAAGTCGCACTTTGAAGCTCGGTGGCGATGGGGAACTGATTTTTCGTTATTTCATGGACTAACAAGCAGAAAATATAGCATGGCACACACTCACGCCTGTTGTCTTTACTTTGAAAAGTCATTTCAGAGGCACTCAATCCAGTTCAACCAAAACTATCTTAATTGGCTTTGATCGGTAAATCATCAGACACGGCTCTGCTCTAGCCTCGTCCTTTTCCCCCCTCTTGTCAGAATCGAATGATTAAATACTCGGGTTATGGAGCATTAGGAAAACCTGCTTTGTCCTGGGTTGGACGTGTCCTCGGAAGGCCGGCTCTCCCTCTGCTAAGTGCCTTTCCTTTCTTGGGGAGCAAAGATCGTTCTCTCACACATTTATTAATATTTTTTCTGCATAGACAGGAAGTAATATCCACGGCTAAGGACATGACCGACCTGGGATGCCCTGACATTCAAGACCCTCTACAATCTGGCTTTTTTGGACACCCCCTCCCACCCCCTAGCATTTCTTTCCACTGTCTACTACATAAAAGGTCTGTATTGAAACATTTTTAGAAGGGTAAGGATTGAAGCACATTCAAAGCGTCCTCTGTCTCCACTTACACAAAATCCTAACTTTCTTCCAGGACTCAGCCTAGCTGGTGCTCAGCTCTAAGGGGCGCCTTCCCGGGAACCTCTCGGTCACGGTCAGGTCTACCCTCCACCATCCTGAGGCTTGTCTTTAGGGAATCCCGCATAGGCTACATTGAATCCAGAATACATGATGTTGTATCGCTCTGTGTTGTTGAATCTTTGTGATTGCTTTCCTCCCGCTCCTTTCTGTAAGTCAGGTTTGTCAGTGGGACTGCCTCGCTCTTTATTTTCTAGGCCACAATATAGCACAACAGTATCCTGTAAACACAACTGCACGATGGCACAGCATAACGTGTGTAAGTCTGATGAAGTGTATGCAGGGCTGGCATGTTTCCAGTATTAATGCAAACACGCATTCAGTCTTTCTCATGTGCAAAACAAGAGTCTAAGGCATTGGAGGCTAACTCTCATCTTCAGGGCTCTGGACCCGGCATTCACAGATGTCTAAAGCATCCACGGGTGGACATCTGGGTCTACCAACCTTTTGAAGATATATGAAATATTCTGGGACTTGTCATTGCATTTTTTTCTGGAGAGAGCA
Source organism: Phacochoerus africanus (assembly GCF_016906955.1). NCBI lineage: Eukaryota > Metazoa > Chordata > Mammalia > Artiodactyla > Suidae > Phacochoerus > Phacochoerus africanus. The sequence goes on along the minus strand of NC_062555.1, from coordinate 25,763,918 downwards.
TTCATAGCAGGGACTCTTTAAATTTCATATCATAAGTATCATGACAGTTATGGGAGTTTGTGTTTAGACTGAATGTTTTTGCAGAACAGATGCTGACTCACAGACTTTGAAAAACTTATGGTCTCTGGAAGAGACAATTTGGGGGGTGGGAAGATGTGCTTGGGTTGCAGGATGGAAATCCTATGAAACTGGATTGTGATGATTATTATACAAGTATAGATGTGATAAAGTCATTGAGTAATATAAAAAATAAAAATGGACACTGGAAACTCTATCTAGTCACTTGCGATGGAGCATGACGGAGGACAATGTGAGAAAAAGAATGTATACATGTATGTGTGACTGGGTCCCTTGGCTGTACAGTAGAAAACTGACCGTAAACCAACTATAATGGAAACAATAAAAATCATTTAAAAGATTAAAAAAATGGGAACACCTAGGACAGAGGCCCAAATTTTGGTTTATAGGGGAACATGCAGGAGATGTTAGGAGACTGTACTGCATTTGTCCTAATAAGCAGGAAAACCCGCCGTCTGTGTGCAACGTAAGAAGAAATATATATATTTGGTTTTGACCACTGGTTCCCATATGGAGCTCCTAAGAGTCCCATAACTTCCTGAGTGATGGGGGTGCTAAGAGCAGCCTATGTGGGCTCCTGAATCCCCTGAAGTTTCCTGGGTGATAACAGTGGCTTTTGTTCTAATGAGGCAACTTCTGGTGGGCTTGTGAGTCGCTTCAGGTTGAGGGATGGGCACTGGACAGGCCAAGAAGAGATCAGAAGCCTGGAACTTTCAGGTATGATCCTTTGGGATGATACCTGTGTGATGAGCCTCCATAAGGATTCCCGAACTCTAGAAGTCAGAGAACTTCCAGGCTGGTGACCACATCTTGGCATTGGAAGGGTGGCGGGTGGCCTGATCGGGGGTGAGGGGTGGGGCCCGAGCCGCCACCACCCTCTTGCCCAAAGCATCTCCTCCGTTTTGCTGATCCTGAGTTGTGTCCTTTATAATAAATGAAAACACAACATCCCAAAATTTATGGGATCAACAAAAAGAGTCCTAAGAAGGTAATTTATAGCGATAAATGCCTAATTAAAAAAGAAGAAGGATCTCAAATAAACAACCCTAACATTACCTGCAAGAAACTAGGAAAAGAAGAACAAACCAAGCCCAAAGTTAGCAGAAGAGGCATTCCCGTTGTGGTGCAGCAGAAACAATCAGACTAGGAACCATGAGGTTGTGGGTTCGATTCCTGCCCTCACACAGTGGGTTAAAGATCCAGCGTTGCCAGTAACTGTGGTGTAGGTCGAAGATGAGGCTCAGATCCCCTGTTGCTGTGGCTGTGGTGTAAGAAAGCAGCTACAGCTCCAATTCCTAGTCTGGGAACCTCCATATGCTGTGAGTGTGGCTCTAAAAAGACAAAAAAAAAAAGAAAAAGAAAAAGAACAAAAGTTAGCAGAAGAAAAGAAAGATTAGAGCAGAAATAAGTGGAATAGAGAATAAAAGCAGTGGAAAAATTGATGAAACGTGGGTCAGTTTTTTGAAAAGGCAACAAAATCGACAAACTCCTAACCAGACTAACCAAGGGGAAAAGAAGACTCAGATAAAATCAGAATGAAAGAGAAGGCGTTACAAGTGATACACAGCCTTAAAAAAGAAGGAAGTCCTGTACTTATGACGGCGTGGATGAATGTGGAGGCCATTATTCAAGGCAACTAAGCCAGAAGCAGAGAGACCAATACTGCATGAGCTCACATGCCGAAGCTAAAATAGCTGGGCTCAAAGAAGCAGAGAATGGAGAACAGCGGTTGCCAGGGGCAGGAGCGAGGGGACATGGAGAATTATTAGTGCAGAGTTTCAGGTATGCAAAATGAATAAGTTCTAGACGTCTACTGTACAGCATAGTGCCTACTGTCAATAACAGTATGTTTTATACCTAAATTTACTAACGGGGTGGATCTTATTCTCAATGCTGTAGCAAATTTTTTAAAAAATTAAGAAAGCAGATCTCGGAGTTCCCTTCGTGGCTCAGCAGTTAACAGACCCGACTAGGAGCCATGAGGATGCGGGTTTGATCCCTGGCCTCGCTCAGTGGGTTAGGGATCTGGTGTTGCTGTGAGCTGTGGTGTAGGTCCCAGACTCTGCTGGGATCCCGCATTGCTGCGGCTGTGGTGTAGGCTGGCAGCTATAGCTCCAATTCATCCCCTAGCTCAAGAGCGTCCATATGCTGCAGGTTCAGCCCTAAACATCAAAAGAAGAAAGTAAATCTCATGTCAGACAGTCTTACCACAATAAAAAATGTAAGTAGTAAATTGTAAAAGATGTGAAAACATTTAAAATGGTTACAGCTGTTTTCATAAGCAAGGCCACAAAAATGTAGTAGTATGTGGTTGAAATTTTAAATTTTGGAAGTAGAAAATAATAGAAATTCAGAAATGATAAATAATATAGATAAAGGCAGAGATTAAGGAAGGAAAAAGCATAATATACAGTCGAAGTGAAAGATTCAAGAGCTATGGTAAAGCCACTATGGAAAACAACATGGCGGTTCCTCAAAAAATAAACAAATATATGTATGTATTATAATCCAACAACAGCATTTTGGGTAAATACCCAAAAGAATTGTCAGCAGACTTTCAAAGAAACAGCTGTACATCCACACTCACAGGAACATTATTTACAGTAGCCAAAATGTGGCAGCCAAAATGGATAGACAGAAGGACAACTGGGCAGACAAAATGTAATCGATCCACACAACAGAATACTATTTAGTCTTTACATGGGAAGAAATGCTGACAAATACTCATGATGTTTGAAGCTCGAGAGCATTATGCTAATGAAATAAACCAGTCACAAGACAACACCGAATGATTCCAATTATATGAGGTACCCAGATTAGTCCAATGCATAGAGATAGAGAGTAGAATGCAGGTTGCCAGGGCCTGGGGAGTGAGGTGCTAGGTTTTTTTTAATGGGTGGAGAGTTTCAGTTTGCAAGATAAAAAGAGTTCTGGAGATTGGCTACACGATAATGCGAATGCACATAACCCCACAGAGGTGTACACTTAAAAATGGCTAAGATACATTTTTGTTGTGTGTATGTTATCACAGTGAAAAAGAAAAATAAAAATAATGAAAAGTAAGAATGAGGAAATCTTTTTAAAAATGTGTAAAGGAAGCAACTCAAAATTACGATCATTCCAGAAATACAGATAGATGTGATTTAATACTAGAAATTTTGTCAATGGCTTTCATCGATACGTATAATAACAAAAACATGATTCTTTTAGTAGGTGATAAAATCAATCCAAAAAACTCTAACCCTAAGAAAATTACACTCTGCTAGAATAGTGAGATGGAAGCATGCACAGTCAACATAAGTACCTCTGTCTTTTACCAAATATTACATAATGGTGACAGACTAAGGTAAAACCAGGAACCCAAGGTGAGTTAACACTCAATTTGACTTAATTCTAAAGAATTACATATGAGTTCATCTTAACACATAACTACACCTTAATACACCATTGGAAATTTGGCAGGAGATTTGGTCATTTTAAGAAGAGATTAGATAAAAACTGTAGCTCTAGGAAAGAAGAGTTATTTGCAAGCAAAACGTAATAATTTTATGCAAAATTTAATTTAAAATTGAGTCACTATACCAGACCCTGAATGTTAGCTCATTTTATCCTTTTAATATCTCCAAAAGATAGACATATTTACATATTAGAAAACTAAGCCTCAGAAAGATTAAATTCACATAACTGGTAAGTGATAGTGTTCTCACTTGAATCTCTGCTCATGGAATCCTAAAAGTTACTTTGTTTCCTTCATCAATGCTGTTTCATATAAACTGCAGCATCTCTGATTTACCATCTCAGTGATTCATCAGCAAAGCTACAGAGTCTACTCGAATTATGTTTTTAAAAAATACTCGAGAGGAGAGAGAAAACAGGGAAACGCAGAAGAAATACACCAAAATATTTCTGGGTGTGGGATTTGGATTATTTTCAGTTTTCTTCACTTATTTCTGTATTTTCCAAATTTTCTACAATGAGCATATCTTATTTTGCTTTGATTTAGAAAATATAGCAGTCTATTTCAAAAATCAAATACAAAAGTGTCCAAGAGTCTCGGAGCCAAATTAAAAAAAAGAAGAAGAAGAAGAAGAAGACTTATATCAGGGCTGGATGAGTATCTGAGTGAGAAATCTTGTAAAGTGAGGCTGAATGGAGTTTTATTTTGTTTGCATGGCAAATGGTTTACTCTGGAAGAAAAATGCAGGATAGGTTTTGTAAGAGAACTAGAAATTCAAGAGTTTTGTAAGGTGCTTAATGCTTCTGTTTTTAAGATATATCTTTGTTTATTTCATTTTTACAGGTTCTTGCACTTCTGGTTTCTGCTGGTGGCTCCTGTGTTCAAAATCTCTGACCCACTTTAATAACAGATGCTATGAAGGATGCAGCACCATCTAGTGGTAACTCCAGCTAACTGCAGAACCACTGATTCATTCATTAGTTCACTCACCCATGGGATAGAAATCTGAGTAGTTAGTATGTACTGGATGTTTTGCTAAACCTTTTGTTGTTATTGATTTGATCCTCACACGTGGCAGGCAGATTTCTGACATGGCTCCCATGATCCCCATCTCCCAGTATCCAATCTCTCCGTAATCCCCTCCACTTGAGTCCGAGCTGGTAACTTGCTAAACAATATGGCAAAAGTGATGGGATGTCACTTCTATGATTATGCTAAAGAGACTGTGACTTCCGTCTTTCCAGACGACTCTCTCCATGGACAACTTTGATCAAAAGGCCATTGATTGTTAGTAGGTTCTTAGCCCAGCCACCCTCAAGGAATTGAGTCCTGCTGACCACAAAAGGAATGGGTTTGGAAGTGAATTGCCTCCCAAGTGATTTGTGCTGTAGCATATATTATCTTGATTACATCTTTCTGCTTGCTTTGGGTTTAATTTGCTTCTTTTTCTGGCATGTTATAGTACAAGTTTAGGTCAATTATTTGAGATCTTTTAAACTCTCCTAATATAAGCAATTAAAAGTATAAAGTAGGGATCAGCAAACTTTTTCTATAAAGGACCTGATGGTAAATATTTAGTCTCTGTTATCTGTACAGCCTCTGTTACAACCACTCAACTCTGTATTGTCATGTAAAAGCAGCTGCAGACAATAAATAAGTGAAAGTTTTCCCAGAAATCTTTATTTACAGAAACAGGCAGTGGTATGAATTTGGCAAACCATAGTTTGCCAACCCCGCCATAAATTTCTGAGGTTAGGTTATTAAAAAAAAAATTGGCTTCCATCTTGGGCACACATCTTGGTGGAGAGGAGTGTTTTCTGTTGTCCAGAGGTAGCTTTAGGAGTTCCTGTTGTGGCTCAGCAGGCCAAGAACCTGATATAGTCTCTGTGAGGATGTGGGTTGGATCCCTGGCCTTGCCCAGCTCGGATCGGGTGTTGCTGTGGTTGTGGCATAGGCTGGCACCTGCAGCTCCAATTCAACCCCTAGCCCAGGAACTTCCATATGCTGCAGGTGTGGCCATAAAAAGGAAATAACAAAACACAACTAAACAGAGGGTGTTTCAGTCGTAGGTGGGGGTTGAGGCTTAGCTCTTGGGGTTGGGGCTTTTTAGGACTTCTGCCCCTCCTGAGGCAGCCCAGTTCTACCCCGCATCCGGAGCTGATCTTGTGCAGGAGAGTGTGTCAGATGTCTCTTCCAGTGGTGGGAGACCGACAATATCGGTATAGGGCACTCGACACAGGTGACTTCCTGCACCTCCCACGAGATAAGGAGGTTTTCTTCTACTGCCCCCCCCCCCCAGGAGGGGTCTTCCCCGTGCCCTGCAAGGACAGGTATGCTGTCCCTTCCCCAACGGCTTAAGACTGTTGCTCCCTGAGAGAGCAGGGGCTGGGGCTCTGCTCTTTTCCTGCTGGGGACACTGACGACTTCCTGCAGCCTGAACCCAGGAGGCAGCTCCCTCGGCCGCAGCCCTGCTTCCAGTCTTTTCGGGGAGTTCCCATCGAAGGTCTGTGGAAGAGGGAGTGCGAGGGAGGGCCAGTTGCCACCAGGTCCCAGAGTCCTTCCTTCTACGTTATCGCAGGAGCCCTCCCCTGGCCTTTGCAGGGTAACAAATGGGACTCCTTCTTCCTCCTTTTGCTTGATGCCTGGTGGCTCGTGCTGCCTCGTTCTGCCTTACCCAGCCAATCCTTGTGGCCCCCTGGAATTCAATCTTCTTCAAATTCAATCTTCTTGGTTGTCACTTCAATGAATCCAAGAAGAGTTATGATCTTGTATTTTATTTGTGTTGGTCTTAGCGTTAGGGTAGAACTGACGTTCTTTCTAGCATTCGAGTCAACAGCAGAGACGTGTCTAACTTGGTGGCAACTTTAAACGTCTAAATGTAAAGCCTTCCTGAGTGTGGGGCCGGGTCTCTGCTGGGATGTCATCAGACACCAGAACTGCAGCAAAAGGTGGGGTAGTGGGGGAGGAGAAGGGGGAGCGGCTGGAAGGGCTGGAAGCTCGATGGGGATCTGTGGTGGCCCCTCTGCAGCATGGGACAGGAGGGAGAGAGAAACCACACACATGAGACTTCAGGAGAGGAAACTCCAGAGGCACCTGTAGCCCTTGTGGCAGTGAGAGGGGACAGCAGGTTGTCCAACGCCGGTCAGCGATCTAGTGCCCGACGCAGGTTGTTACTATTTTCCTTCTTCTGAGCCCCCACCCGGAAACCCCAGAAGAAGGAACCTTCCCTCCTCTGAGCCCCGAGCTCTGCTCCTGGAGCTCAACACGTTTACCTTCACTGATGCTCCGTGTTGTGCATACGGGAGTTTATCCTTTTCATTAGAACACAGGCTTTATGAGCAGAGCAGACAAGTCCCACTCTTATTCATGTGCTCCTTCATACGTAGCGCTGTTTAATTACACCGTCCATTTTTAACGAATTAAGAGACTGACAAAGGGCAGTTCATTGTCTCTCCAGGGATAGTAACCATTTATTTAATTATTCCAGGTATAGGATGATACTAATCTCTTAATATTCTCTAACCAAATTCTAGCAAGGGCTGGGACAGACACGAAGGAGGAGCCGAGAACACGCACGGGTGTCTCAAGATCCACCGGCCTCTTTAGCCACAGAACCTCTGTAATCTGGTTAAATTCTTCACCTTTATGCCCTCAATATACAGAGCTCTGTGGATGTATCAAGACATGTGCACTCCCCCGATGGTGCTGAACTGACTGGACACTGAGAAACTCTGCCTAGAGGCTCACGGGGTGGGGAGTCAGCTGGTCAGGACCCAGCTCTCCAGTGCATGTATTTATTCACCCATCACCTGCACACAGTCCCTCAGCCTCTCACTCTGAGCTTCAGACCCCTACTCCTCTCTACTTGTTTGAAACGATGGCTTCTTCTTTTTTTTTTTTTGTCTTTTTAGAGCCACACCCACAACCCATGGAAATTGCCAGGCTAGGGGTGGAATCAGAGTTTGTAGCTGCCAACCCATACCACAGCCACAGCCATGCCAGACCTGAGTCGCATCTGTGACCTACACCGCAGCTCACAGCAATACCAGATCCTTAACCCACGGGGCGAGCCAGGGATTGAACCCACATCCTCACGGATACTAGTCGGGTTCTTTACTGCTGAGCCACGATGGGAGCTCCACGTTGCTCTTTCGATTTTCTTTCTGGATTTTCCTTATATGCCCAGCTCCCTTGAGTTGTTGACTCCATGTCGAAACCTTAAGGTCCTTGCACTAGAACCTGAAGGCAGTGAGCATCCATGCTGTTTCCTTCCTCCCAGCTGGGAGGAGTCAGGTACCCAGGGTCCTGTAACCTTGTCTGAGGATCATTGGCAACAGCCTGCATTACTCAAGCTCATTATGTGGCAAAGAACAGAAAGTGCACACAAATTGCGTGTGTGTGTGTGTGTGTGTGTGTGTGTGTGTGAGTGAAGGTGGGTAGAGCCTGGAAGACTGATGCCAGCAGAAAGAAGGTGCTGCATAGGGGGTGGAGAGAAGGTCTGGAGATTCTCCAACGATGAGAAAAGGGGGGATGTTGAACCAAAGCCTTAATGTTTTTATATAATATCTCTCTCTGAGGGGCCAGCTTGGGGCTTTCTTTCAAGGCAATCATCTGCATTAATTTTTACAGTCCTTTAGTGAATATTATGCAACCTTGAAAACAACTCAAAGGCGTGCACCTAAGATGGGAAAATATTTCTGGCTTATGGATCATTTGTTTCCTGTCTCCGTTGACAGAAAACTCAATTTCAGAGTTTCAAATCGTTTCCATATAACATTCATTACTTGAGGGTCAGAAGAAACCCTTCGAGAAAGTTAATTTCATTCAATTATCACTTTGAACAACATTGGAGCGTACCACGTGTATGGGAGCATTTTCATTGCTGGAGTTGGGATGGTAATTTCTTTTAAATAGTGTCTCTACTGCGCCTTCTCTGGAGACATCCGTTAGCAGGCCTGTCCAGCTCTATGTGGAAACCGTAACTTCGGGCAAGTTATTTGAGCTCGGAGGCCCCACCATCCTTCTCTCTACAAGGCTGATCATAATAACTACACCCCGGGGTTGGCATGGAAACCGAATGCTGAAAACTGTGCTCCTTGACTGCCTCACAAATTGGAGTTCCTTATTTCTCTAGTGGCCTTTGGAGCGAACCAAGGATGTGACGTGGAGACACCTCTGCTCTTTTGAGCACAACCTAACAGATGCGCCCTTCTGGCATAAAATGGGATGTGCGCAAATGGTTTGGACAACCGACTGAATTAAAGTGCTGTCACCCATTTGGAGAAATAGAGACTAACCAGCTATCCTGTCATTGACCAGAAGTGGTATCCCTGCGGCAAAAGTGACTTTAATAAAACTGAAATCAAGAAGATTCCTTGAGGAGTTCCCATCGTGGCGCAGTGGTTAACGAATCCGACTAGGAACCACGAGGGTGCAGGTTTGATCCCCGGCCTTGCTCAGTGGGTTGAGGATCTGGCGTTGCCATGAGCTGTGGTGTAGGTTGCAGACGTGGCTCGGATCCCACATTGCTGTGGCTCTGGCGTAGGCCGGTGGCTACAGCTCCGATTGGACCCCTAGCCTGGGAACCTCCATATGCCACGGGAGCGGCCCTAGAAAAGGCAAAAAGATTTAAAAAAAAATTAAAAAATAAAAAATGAAAAATAAAAAGAAGATTCCTTGAAAGGAAATAGCAAAAAGCAAGCTGAAGATTAAGATCATCAGGACTTTTGGGAGTTCCTGTAGTGGCTCAGCAGAAACGAATCCGACCAGGATTCATGAGAACGCAGGTTCATTCCCTGGCCTCACTTAAGGATCCGGCATTGCTAAGGCTGTGGTGTAGGCTGGTGGCTATAGCTCTGACTGGATCCCTAGCCTGGGAACCTCCGTATGCCCTGGGTGTGGCCCTAAAAAGACAAAAAAAAAAAAAAAGAAAGAAAAAAGAAAAAAGGTCTTGAGGACTTTTGAACTAAATTATAATTTATAATTACATAAATTAACATATACTTATGACAATTAATTGGCACAAAATAAGTACTTTTATAATGTCTATAATACATAGAGATTCTAGATATATACAATACCACCCAAAACTTCATAAATTTTGTGGGAATTTTTAAAAAAGGATGCCGATACACTAATTATATACAGCGAGACTTAAAAATTGGTCTTGAGACCGTAATTGTAGTTTTGAATGAAAAAAAAATTTAACAGAAGCACTTTTTATTACTATATATTCACCTCTCTTTATTCTGTTTTCCTAATGCTCATTTCAATGCCTTTTATAGACGTAAGCATTTTGGAAAAAAATAAAGTAAAAGAACAGACCAAAGTGACTTAGTCTTCATAAAAATTCCATTCTTACTAATGGAAGTAGAGTTTATAAAGGGCTATGAATGTAATAATATGTCATAGCCCAAACATCTTAAATTCCATTGGCTGCAATGTGATCTGCAGTAACATTTTCAACCGTTTGGGTAATAGTTTTTTTTTTTTTTTTTTGGCAAAAGTTTGATTACTTACATCCTTTAAGTCCTTAGACCTTTTATTTAGTAAAATACTAGTATTATTCCCCACTGGTTTCACCTCTTAAATAATGAATTTTTATCCTTTGGAAAAATGACCACTTTTTAAGCAATTAATAGTGCTCAGGGTACCTGGTGTAGTCATCTAAATTTGCAAAGGAAAACTGAAAACAGCCCAGTTATTTAACTGCAAATATTAGCCACTGAGCCACAGCGGCGCCCCTTCAGCTACTAAGCGGTTGCTGGGCCTTTACCTGTGGATTCTCTCACTAGCACATCACAGAGGTTGGGATCCTGAAGCTATTAATTTAGCAGCAGCACACCTAGCTTTAAGAAACAGTAGGAAGAGAACACATTGGGAAGTTCTCTTTTTTGTCTTGGGTTCATTCCTGTGCCTCTTTTGCACGTGCTCTTTAACTTTAATCTATTTTTAAATCTGTAGCTTTAACTCAGTGGGGAAAAAAAAAAGCTGATTTGATTTGATTTGATTTACAGTCCTGACTACACTTAACGTTGTAATAGAGATGCTCAGCCTAATTATCAGTATATGTTTGGACACTACTGCAGAGTCTACGCATTCTTACATTCCCCGAGCACGGGCACGCAGTAAGGATGCTCTCCCTGGGTATTATTTCACCTGGCACCACGCTGAAAGGCGACCTGCATTTGTAACCTGACTCCCTACTTGGCTACCTAGGTGGCAGCCCCAGAAAATGAAATTCCCATCTCTGCAGTTGAGCTTTCTCCTTTCCAACAGAACTTCATTTCCTCGCGAGGGCAACCTCCCTGGTCCACTGCAAATCTGTCGAAATTTTGTCCAGTTGCACATCTGATATTTGATCCAAGTTATTTTCTCAAGTTATATTTTATTACCATCTCTCTGTAGTCATATTGATTCATTTAAGTCAGCCTTTAGGGCTCCGCTGCTCACGTTCCACGCTTTATGAAACAGTAGTTTGATGAAAAGAGTTCATCCCCTTACTCTGTGTCCTTTCATTCTTTGGGTCCGTTCTTGGCCTTCAGCAACATGGCAGCACAGTTTGGGAGGTGGGTATCCAGTAATTGCGCCAGGAGAAATAATTATGAGACCTGACGAAGGGACGCTAACATGCCGGGTATCAGTGTGAAATGGATTTCTTTCCCTTTGGATGGATGATTGTCCCCCCAAAAATTAATATATACTTTTTCCAATCTGGCCAGCTCCCAAGTTGGTCTCATTCTTACATTGTGCTTAAACACATAATTCTGTATATTTTTAATGCCACCTGTTTCTTTACTGCTCAGAGTGTGTCGAAGTAGAAAGCGGTGAAACGTGGGGCGGTGAAAGCAAAGTATGTGTGCTTTCATCATAGCACCAGTCCCTAAGCATCTGTGATTATGATCCACTTAACCAGCTACCCAATCTCTGCGGTCTTAGTTAGAGTAAGTTGTAGAGTGGTTAGTTGTTTTCCTCACTTGCAGGTGGGAAAATGATGTGTTTGCGTATATACACTAAAAACACAACTTATGTATTTATAATTACAATTATATATGTACATAGATCATGTATGTATATATTAATGATCTATGTACATATATAATTATATATACATAAAGTATACATATGTATATATGTATATATAATTACAATTATATACACATAAAATGTGTGTGTGTGTATAACTGTATGTAACTAATTTTGGCTTTTGTGCCCGGTCATCTGAGAGGAAAATAATTAGAACTGCAGGTGTGGCATAAGAGTAGAAGGTGGCCCTTGGGTTCAGTTACTACCAGGACTCCTGAGCTCCTTTCTCCCTGGGATTTAGCACCACAGGATGCTGTAGCCTGTACCAGGCTTGAAAGCCCTCCCTGGCCTCATCGCCAACCTCTCATAGATTATTGAATATGTTCCTTGGAATAAAATGTGCCTCTGCAGGGGGACCCCCAAGTTTCAGCTGCAAACTCTATAAGCAGATTCCCCCATCACACTCAGACCTGGACCCTCTCGGAGACTGACTCTATCCAAGACTTGAACCTGGCTTGTGACCTTGGTCCCTGTGACTGGAAGGTCTACCCCTACCTTCCTGGCCTGTGTCTTTTTTTTTTTTTTTTTTCTTTCATCCTTTGTCTTTTTAGGGCCGCACCCGAGGCATATGGTGGTTCCCATGCTAGGGGTCTAATCAGAGCTACATGGGCCGGCCTATGCCAGAGCCACAGCAATGCAGGATCCCAGCCGCATCTGCAACCTACACCACAGCTCACGGCCATGTCGGATCCTTAACCCACTGAGTGAGGCCAGGGGTTGAACCCACAAACTCATGGTTCCTAGTTGGTTTCGTTTCTGCTGCGCCACAAGGGGAACTCCTCTTCTGCTAACTTTGGGCTTGGTTTGTTCTTCTTTTCCTAGTTTCTTGCAGGTAACGTTAGGTTGTTCACTTGAGATCTTTCTCCTTTTTTAATTAGGCATTTATTGCTATAAATTACCTTCTTAGGACTCTTTTTGTTGATCCCATAAATTTTGGGATGCTGTGTTTTCATTTATTATAAAGGACACAACTCAGGATCAGCAAAATGGAACAGATGCATCTGGCAAGAGGGTGGTGGTGGCTGGTGCCCCCCCCCCCCACCCCCCCGGAACAGGCCACCCTCCAGATGCCACAATGTGGTACCTCATGGTTCCTAGTCGGATTCGCTTCCGCTGCACCACTATGGGAACTCGCCCTGGCATGTGTCTTAATTCCTGTTTGTTCTTGTTCGTTGCACCCACGATCTGACTCGCCAGCACCTCTTGGAAAACCTCTCCGTCCTGCAAGACGCCTTTGGGAAGTGGTCCAGTTCAACTGTAATAAACAAAGAAGTCGGCAGCTTGGAGGTGCAAAACCCAAGAGTGGAATTAATTATCAAGTTTCGGGACACAAGTATCAGAAGCAAAGACACCTGCTGGTCTGTGGAGTTATATATGGTGCCCACTTTGCTTGTTAACAGGAAACAACAAGGCAACTACAAACATTCTTTTCCATTTGAACTTCTTCCCATGTCATCATCTTCTGTGACGGTGACAACTTCACAGCAGAAACTGAGGTTGCTTTTCTATACCCCGGGAAATGATAGCTTTAAACAACTCCTCTGAAGGGATCAGAAGAAATCACAAGAAATTTATGAGGCCCTGTCCAGCTGTAGACCTGTTGCCCCTCTATCAAAGTTGGGGGAAACTAGCCTGTGGGATCAATAGTTATTATAGCAGGTGGACAGGCCAACAAGGCAAATGATTTTATAAGGTTTTCTTTCCTGTGGATACTGCACTAAAAACAAATTTGTTTTCACGCCAACAACCTCTTCAGGGAGTTTCAGAATGTTAGCTGTTTGATGAATACCCCTATTGAGAGAGAGGGAGATGTTTCTAATACACCGTAAAAGGAATTGTGTTTCTGGTCTCTAGGTGAATACTCTTGCTTCTTCTAATTATAATTGGCAAGTAATTCCTTCTGCTGTCTGCTAGGAAACTGCTTTCGCCTTCCGCCCTTGCCTGGGGAAATAGTTTCTTGGGAGAGTATTTTGACAATTCCGAGGACTTCAGCTTTTTGTTTCAAAATATAGGAATCTACGATGAATAAGTAACTATGTTTGTAACACCTTGTTGTTAAGTCTCATTACAGAATATTCTCAAAGGCCTCCGGCTAGAAAATGATGATTTTAATAGGTAGTGTCTTTATTTAAGGACATTTGATCACCAGGGCATCAAGGAGAGACTCTGAGGTTGTCCTTTGTTATGAGAACGAAAGGGGATTTAAATATTTTAATTAGCCTCGCTTCTTCCTTTTCCCAGCTTTGTTGAGATGGAAGTGGTACATTAGCTGGTGTACGTTGAAGGCATATACACTGTGATGATCTGATACAGGGATGTGTTAGCGAATGATCACCACAGGAGAGCTAGTTCACAGCTTCAGCACCTCATACTTTTGCGTGTGTTTGTGTGTGGCAAGAACTTTTAAGGAGACCTACTTTCTCTGAGCAACTTCAAAATTATATAAAATAGAATTGTTAACTAGTCACCATGCTGTACATGAGATCCCCAGAATATATGTATGTCAGAAAGTTTGTACTCCTTGACCACCTTCTACCAATCCGGGAGAATTCAAGGTCACCTAAAAACAACAAGAGTAAGGAGGTCCCATGGGGACGCTGCAGAAACGAATCCGACTAGGAACCGTAAGGATATGAGTTCGATCCCTGGCCTTGCTCGGTGAATGAAGGATCTGGCGTTGCCGTGAGCTGTGGTGTAGGTCACAGACGTGGCTTGGATCTTGTTTTGCTGTGGCTGTGGTATAGGCTGGCAGCTGTAGCTCCGATTCGACCCCTAGCCTGGGAACTCTGGGTGAGGTCCTAAAAAAAGCAAAAAAAAAAAAAACCTACAAGAGTAATAGTAATGTTAATAATAACAATGGTGTATTTATAACAGTACAGACTATTATAAATAATAAATAATGAATATATTTACATTAATGTCAATATATTGTTATAGTCTATGAACACTAATGTTATGTAGAGAACATATACCATGATATATTATTATCACTATAATAAATATTGAAAGGGGTACCCTAAAGAGTCAGGGTGATTTAAGAAAAAAGACTCAAGAAAGAAAGAAGAGAAATCTGAAAACTCATTTCCTACTTCCTACTTCATAACTTTATGTCTTTCATGACAGACATATACTTTTCTGGTAGATGATCAAAGAGCAGTTGGCAAAAATGCCTCATTTATCTATTTACATTTTTTAGAAAGGTATTGTTTTGGGAAAAGCAATCCTCCACTGCTTTTTTATTTAAATTACAAGTTGGAAATGCGTTAACACAACTGTAATAACTGATAAAGCACAACTGCACAACTAATTACCAACAGGGGTTTGTCTCAGAGGCTAGAATTTGCGATATGGAGGGGCAAAAAGGGCCTGCAATAGCACGAGTTCAGGAGAAAATTCCCTTTTTCAGAAACAAGTTACCTGAATTAATAAGCTTAGCTGACAGATGAAATCTCATCACTCCCTCCCTGGAAACTTCTCAGACAGAAAATCCTTCAAAGGTTTCTGCGGATCCTCTGAAGCACAGAGCAAGTCCCATTTTATTAAGAATTTCTCCACCTTTAATGAAGGAGATTAGTTTTACTTTTACTTTTTTTCTATCCAAGAATCTTTACTGGGAAGAAAGATAACTGACAGAGAACAGGTGGTACCCAAATCTCTGGAAGGCATGACTACTGCACACGGGGCAAATATGAATATGCAAATGGGGTCATTCCTGTCCTTATTAGCTGTAAATGCTAAACAATTAAGTGTGAAATGCTTTGGGGAATCATTTAGGTATAACTGCGTTGCTGTGCTGCCGAGAGCTCCACAGTGAAAGGTATTGCTGTGCTCCTTTGCTCATTTTATTGTCAGGGCTGAGGACCTCACAGGAAGCTATCAGGCCCGGAGGACTCATGAATGCTAATTAACTTCAAGCAAAGACTACACCTACAGGATGTGGAAAACACATTTATGATGCAACTCCCATCTCAAGATAATAGGTTCTAAACTTGGAATTAAGGCAGGGGTCATAACGTGAGGTGCCCACAAACACCAGGTGACCATCTGACGAGCCAGGGCTGTTTTCAGTTCCAGCTGTTGATGCCAGGTTGTCAAGCGGGGCGGGGGGGGGGGGGGTGCCCAGGGCTCTGGATTTTTCTTTTCAGGCAACAACATGGCCCACCTGGTAGAGTTTGGAGCCTAGCGGTCTGGGTCCAGGTCCCAACTATGCCATCTTCTATCTGGGTGACCCTGGAAAATTGGTTACTGCATCTGTCTATGCCTTAATTTCCTCACTTGTGAAATCTGAGTGATGATAGTGATAGTGACACAGAGGAGTTCTGATATAAGAAAAAAAATGAACTCTAAGCTGCATAGCAGCTGAGATAAAAAGAGAAATATCTTGACTTTGCTGAGGTCACGTTGTCAACAGAAAGAGGCAGCATATCACAATCCAAAGAGATTCCTTTCAACTTTGAACTCTAAAATTTCTGAAAAGGGCTCTTGTAGGAGTCCCCTTCATGGCTCTGCAGTTAACGAACCTGATTAGTATCCATGAAGACACGGGTTCGATCCCTGGCTTTGCTCAGTGGGTTAAGGATCCCTCGTTGCTGTAGCTGTGGCACAGGCCAGCAGCTGCAGCTTCGATTTGACCCCTAGACTGGGAACTTCCATATGCCACTCTAAAAAGCAAAAAAAATAAAAAATAAATTTTAAAAAAGGGATCTTGTATGAGGGATTTTTGGCAAAGACATTCAACATTTAACAAATGTTAAAGGAACTTAAGTTCTATTGAAAAAGGAAAGAATTTCTGTATGTATCAGATCCTTAATTTGACCCTCAGGACCAACTCTGGGCACCATAGTCATGGAAAGGTGTTTGCAAGAGGCAGGTAAATAGAGAGGGTATCGGGTTCAGATGGATCTCTTTGTAGTTATCTGCCAATATAGAAATGACACCTAGAAAACCTCAAGGAAATAATACTAAAACCTGTTAGTATTATTCTTACTTTAGCTTTCCCAAGTATCAACAATTTTAGTTTGGGTTTACATGGAAATTCCATAGTAATGCAGACAATTTATGTGTTGACTAAAAGATTCATTTATTGCACAAACCAAGGGTATATGTAGGTTGAGGTGGGGGGTTGGGAGAAGAAGCAACCAAGAGTGGAAGAAGAACATGGTAGTAGTGGGGGCAGTTCTTAAAATAAAACTTTGGGCTTATTCAAGTCTTTAAATAATTCTGGAATGGAGCTCTAGAATTCTGCACCAAAAATAGTGGACACATAAGCTTAGTCTAGGAGGTTTTTCAGGGCAGGCACCAATGTTCTACCTCAAATATAGAAGAACTTAAATCTAAGCCCTGTAGAAAGGCTGATTTGGAGTAAGACAGCATCCTGAGAAGTCAGAGAATTTTTTAAGTTACTCAATGAATTTTATTACATTTATAGTTGTACAATAGCCATCACAACCCAATTTTATAGCATTTCCATCCCAAACCCCCAGCACATCCCCCCACCCCCCAGCCTGTCTCATTTGACACAAACAGATGGAAAGACATACCATGCTCTTGGATTGGAATAATTAATATTATCAAAATGACTACACTACCCAAGGCAATCTACAGAGTCAATGCAATCCCTATCAAATTACCAAGGACATTTTTCACAGAACTAGAACAAAATATTTTAAAGTTTGTTTGAAAGCACAAAAGACCCAGAATAGCCAAAGCCATCCTGAGAAAGAAAAATGGAGCTGGAGGAATCAGGTTGCCTGACTTCAGACTATACTACAAAGCTACACCATGCCACATGGTACGGGCACAAAGACAGAAATATAGATCAGTGAAACAGGGTAGAAAGCCCAGAATTAAACCCACACACCTATGGTCAACTAATCTATGACAAAGGAGGCAAGAAAATGGAGAAAATTAGTCTCTTCAATAAGTGATGTTGGGAAAACTGGACAGATACACGTAAAAGACTGGAATAAGAACACTGCCTAACACCCTACACAAAAATAAATTGAAAATGAATTAAAGACCTAAATATAAGACAGGGAATTTTTAATAAAAGTCACATATGTGCTCTGAAGATGAGTTCTTATGTATGTACCTTTGTTTTCTTCCTCCTGCCCTAGAATATAAGCTGAGCAAAGGCAGAGATCACTGTCTGTTTCCTATTTTCAGAACATGCAGCAGTGGCTTAGTATCTATTTGTTCAGGGCATGGTCATAATGGTTTATTATTGTACATCCAGACATGTATGTGTGATTCTTTCATTTGATGATAATTTTGGTTTGGGCATATTTTTCATTTTGCAGCCTCTGCTGGATATAATGGATAAACAGGTTCATGTGACACTTCAAACAGGCTGCTTTATACACGGAGGGTCCTATACACGGAGGGTCCTCTGGAAATTGCCTTACCATTTAGAATGATCACTGTGGCATCATTTCTGAGATTTGCTTTCTTATGCCAATAAGTAAGTTATTAAATTAATTAATACATTTAAATGTCATTAAAAGAAGTGAGACACTTCCACTGCATTCATTCATTCAATTCATCACTCACTTAGCACATACTTGACTGGTGGTCAAGTCTCCATCCACCACTGTGCAAGGTATTTGGAAGCAGGTACTAAGCCGCACTACCCTTCATCTCCAGGGGACACATGGTGACAGAAAATACTTAAATTGGGCTTTTTCTGCACCAGGAACTGTTCCAGGCATTTTGCACATATTAACTCATTTATTCCTTACAAGCACTATGTAAATGAGAGCACTGTTATTATCTGCATTTCATAAATGAAGAACTAGACAGACACAGAATAATTTGCCTTTCCACCAAGGAAGTCTGATCTCATGGTCCACAGTGTTGTGGTTTCTGCACATGGGTGGAAAAAGGATTTCCGGATTTTAACCAAGATGCAGAAAAGACAAGTTTATCGAGGCAAGAGACACTATTAACACAGTTGGCTGACATCCTGATAATCAGGGAGAGCTAACTCTGGGTCACGGTCATGTATGTTTTTATAGCCCAAAGACAAAGGGGTGGTCTTTCCATACAATGTTGACCTGCTGATTGGTTGGGGAAGGATGGGGTCTTCAGATACACCTGCTGGTTGGCTGGGGAAGAATGGGGTCTTTGGATACACTTGCTGGTTGGTTGGGGGCATAAGCTGCCCCCTCTGGGGAGGGGTAAGGAGTGGGTTACATACCTTTCCTAGTGGAGGGCAGGAAGGAGTAGACAAAGTTGCTGGAGTTACAGTGAGACCGGCGGGATGATAAGGGTCTGGCAATTCTTATCTCTGCTGGAGGCTTTTTGGGTTTTATTTCCTTGGAGAAGGCTTGAAGTCCCACACACCCCTCCAACCACCACCATGGTTTCACTTCACTTGGCTCAATAAAGGACGGCCTAGCACAGTACCAGGCACACCAGATGTATTTAAAAATCACCTATTAAGCCAACGCTCTTAGAGCCTCAAGGAAGAGAGGCCATTTGGAAAGCCTCAAACCCATCCATGGGGAAGCGTTTACTCCCTAAAGCCCATAAATTACTTGGCTCCCTCACATTAAAGGGTGCAAAACACTTTAAGGAGTTCAGCTATCTCACCGGCTGGTATGTACTTGACTTTGCCAATCGGCATGTAAATTTCCCAACTTTTTCATGCAAGCTAACTGGCTGTGGAAGGTTTATACATTAATCTGAGACAGGAACAATGCTCATTATTGCTACTGCAAAGAGGTATGCTGTCATCCGACACATTGAAGGCTGCAAGTATAACCTCTGTGTCTTCAAACATTTCCCACAGATTCATAGCTTGACCAAATCAACTTTATATATTACCGCTAGAAAATTTATCACAAAGGACAGACAAGCGTGTTTATCAAGGAAGCCCTTTTAGTTACACATAATACGAATTAAATTGACGTCCTAATTCTCAGCGCAGGAAACCTTTGTAAGACATCACTGTAAGGCCCTGGAGAAAACAGTGACTTATCCTGTGCGTCTGAAAGAATGCAATGTCTGCTTGTTTTCTCAGCTTGTTGTGATCTAAATTTGCTATGAAATATGTAGTAAATGGGGATTATGCCATCCGAGTGACCCCAATATAGTCATAATCTAGTCTCCTCTTTTTTTGTCTCTATTATAATATATTTCCTAAAATCACTGAAAATTCTCATTACTCCAATGTCCACTGCCTGAACAGGCTAAAATATTAAAGTCGGAGGAGGGATGAGAGTAAAACCAGAACGAGGGACCCATTTACTAGAAGCTGAATGACGACTGGTGAGGTTTTGCTTAAATGAGGCGTCAGAAAGCTGATAGGAATTAATGATCTCTCAGGACCTAAGTGTAAGAATTCAAATGGGAATGGCAGTCAGATGAGCTACCAGGGTCCTGAAAAGAAATCTTATCCTTCACTGGAAACAGGGAGGTGCTGAGGAATCTCTGCCTGTTTCTCTCGCTTTGAGAGGCAATGATTTGCCTGCTGAAAATTCTCGCCAACAAGGACAGCTCAACAAGGAGCGAGAGATGCGCCAGACACACACTGCACTGGCTCCTGGGCCCTCAGTCCTGCTGGGCTGCTTTGTGTCACTTGGCATGGCGATGGGTTCAGCCTGGCTGGATCAAAGCACCCAAGAGCCAACTGCGAGAATTCAAAGGCAAAAAAAGGCTTCAGATTATCTGGGAGGTATCTTGGCACAAAGTTTCCCGGTGTCCTAATTTCTTGTAGCATTTTACTTATGGGACTTGGCAGAATCTAACTGTGGTTGAAGTTAAGTGCTCAGCTGGATGCTTGCTTCTGTCATTTTTCCTAATGAATGTTCTATGAGAAATTGGATTAGCTTACTTGGATCTTCTTACCTATTTCTCTAAGCTGTTCAAATCTTTTCACTGGAACAAATGCTCCAAGCTTCTTCCTGCTCCTGTGGGGGGGTTGGGGGGATAAGAGATACAGGGATACCCTTAACAGCTAGATAAATCTAGCTTCTTGAGTGAGAGACCACAGCTGGATGGCAGCTCCAAGCAACAGTATGAGAGTGGGTTAAGAGAAGAAATATAGGGCCTTATTAAAATTTCAAGGGCGATTGAGACAGGCAAGATATAATGAATGGTACTGGAGTTTGGCCAGGTCAGTGGTGTTAAAACTCACTCAAAGAAATAGATAAATGTGAGGCCCTGGCCTTTGTTTAACCTCCCGTCCAGAAAAAAAAAAAAAAAAAAAAGGATTCTCCTTTGCCAAAACTTTTGATGATATTACAGAATATTTGCTTACTAGGTGGCTCAAAAGGAATGCTGCCTTCAATTTAATCACCTTAGGCTATGCAGAACCCAGGTGGTAAGTGGAAAATTAGAGTTTTTATCTTTATTGGCCTTTTCTTTTTCTATTTATTAAATCATTGAAATGAAGTAATATATGAGAACATTTAAATCACAAAATGAAATGGTCACATATGGAAGACTATTCAAAGTTCCACAGAATGAAAAGGTGCACAAAAATGAAATCTTAATTCTATTGGTGAATATTGGGTGCATAGGTACTAAAAAGTTTTATAGTCAATATCTAGGCAACATCTTTAGGTTAAAATAAAATTATGTTAGTTTTAATAGGAAATGATGTAAAAATCTCACTGTTTGCCAAAATCGACCCAAAGAACGGGATTATAAATTTTCCATCTTTTGAAACTTATTCTAACCTTTTGCCAAAATGTCACTGATAGTATTCTTAACTCATAATAAAATATTCTATAAATATGGAAAACAAAAAGCCATCTTACTATTCTTAATGTGCTTCCTGAAATTGAAAAATCATTTTAAAGGATCTTCTAAATATCATCTTCATTGATGATGAGAAAATAAAGTTTCATTGTGCACATTTATAATTGCCTTGTGCTACCTCTAGGACACTGATCTTCGGTTTGTTTTTACACGCAGTTCTAGGGTTGGAAAGAATCAAAGAAGTCATCTGGTTCAACCAACCACTCAACATAGGATCCCATCTCTCCTATCTATGAACAGTTCCAACTCCATAGAAATCTCTTCATGAGGATCCCGGCACCACTGTAAGACAACTTTAATTGCTTGAAAGTCATTCCTTTGATTTAACTGAATTTTGCCTTTGCTACTACCTTTGCTAGTTCTAGTTGCCTCCTTCAAAAGAAAGTAGCATCCGAGTTCACTTCATGGCTCAGTGCTTAATGAATCCGACGAGGGTCCATGAGCATGCAGGTTTGATCCCTGGCCTTGCTCAGTAGGTTAAGAATCTGGCGTTGTTATGAGCTGAGATCCGGCATTGCCGTGGCTGTGATGTAGGCTGGCAGCTATAGCTCCCATTCAGCTGCTAGCCTGGGAACCTCCATATGCCACAGGTGTGGCCCTAAAAAAAGAGTAGCATCTGTTTAATTCTTTTCTTTTCCTTTAGGTCTTTTCAGGGCCACACCCAAAACATATTGAGGTTCCCAGGCTAGGGGTCTAATCTGAGCTATAGTCATCAGCCTACACCATAGCCACAGTAACACCAGACCTGAGCCACGTCTGCAACCTAGACCACAGTTCACAGCGGCGCCAGATCCTTAACCCACTGAGCAAGGCCAGGGATCGAACCCACGTCCTCATGAATGCTGGTCAGGTTTGTTAACCCTGAGCCATGACGGGAACCCCTAATTATTTTCTTGATCTGGATTTTTGATACATGAGCATCTTCCTTTTATAACACATTTATGGGGCTATAACTGTGTGTACTTTTCTGCATATATGTCACACTTTGACAAAATCTTTACAAGAAACAAAATCAAAAACAAAAAAGGAGAGGAACAACCCTATCTGGATCAATATGGTTTTTAAGAAGAAGTTAAACTACAATTTTAGGAGGGAGGCTTTTAAAGAAAACCTATTAAGAAAGCAATTTTATATGTGTGTATATATATATATGCTACATGGCTTTATCAGTGGAGTATCTGTGACACTTACACAATGTTTCATTCATATCTTCCTTATCGTGATCAGACTACCATGAGAGTTGAAAATGAGCTTGAAACTTACATAGCTTCATCTCAGAGACATTAAATGTAAGTCTAGTTCCTCTTCCATCAGGAAGAGTTGACAGAATTTTGTATTAGGGAATCTATAAATTTTAATGACTTTATTAGAACCATTATAATAAAGAGAGAGGTAGAGAGAGAGATTGAGAATGAAGAAATATGGAGTAAACCAGGCTAATCTATATAGATATATAATAGCTATAAACATTCTTGAAAGAGAAGGACAGCTGGAGGCTTCAAACCCCCTTATTTTAAACTATACTACAAAGCTGCAGTCATTAAAACACATGGTACTGCCACCAAAAAAGACACACAAATCAGTGGAACAACAGAATGCCTAGAAATAAAAACACACACTTATGGTCAATTAACCTCGTATATGGCGGCAAGAATATACAATGGAGAAAAGACTGTGTCTTCAATAAGTGGTGCTGGGAAAACTGGACTGTTATGCATAAAAGAATGAAATAAGAACATTCTCTAACACCATTTTAAAAAATGAACTCAAAATGGATTAAAGATCTAAATGTAAGACCAGATACTATAAAACTCTGAGAGGAAAACATAGGCAAGTAAGCTCTTTGACATCAGTCTTAGCAATATTTTTTTTGGATGTGTCTCCTCAGGCAAAGGCAACAAAAGCAAAAATAAATAAATGAGACTACATCAAACTACAAAGCTTTTTCACAGCAAGGAAAACCACCAACAGAACGAAAAAGCAATCTACTGAATGAGAGAAAATATATGCAAATAATATATACAATGAGCAGTTAACATCCAAAATATACAAAAAACTCATACAACTCAACAATAAAAAAACAAAGATCCCAATTAAAAAATGAGCAGATGACCCAAATAGACATTTTTCTAAAGAGATAGAGATGGGCAACAGGCACATGAAAAGATGCTCAACATCATTAATCATCAGGGAAATGCAAATCCAAATCAAAATGAGCTATCACACCTGTCAGAATGGCTGTTATCAAAATGATAACAAGTAACAGTGCTGGTGAGGATGTGGAGAAAAGGGTACCCTTGTATGCTGTGGTGGGAATGTTAAGTTGGTGCGACTGCTATGGAAAATAGTACGGAGGTTGCTGAAAAAATTAAAAACAGAACAACCATATGACCCAGCAATTCCACTCGGGGTATTTAGCAAAAACAAACAAACAAAACCAAAAAGCAAAAACCAACACCCAAAACACTAGTTCAAAAAGACATACAGACGCCAAAGTTCATTGTCTATTATTTACAATAGCCAAGATAGGGAAGCGACCTCTGTGTCCACTGACAGATGAATGGACAAAGAATATTTGTAATATACATATGTTAGCCATAAAAGTGAAGTCCTGTCATTTGTAACAACATGAATGGATCTAGAGGGTATTATGCTAAGTGAAATAAGTCACCAGAGAAAGACAAATACTGCATGATGCACTTATAAGCGGAATCTAAAAAAATCAAATAAAACAAAAGGAAAACAGGAGCTTCCTGGTGGCCTAGAGGTTAAGGATCCAGTCTTGTCACTACTATGGCTTGGTTCGTTCCTGTGGTGCAGGTTCGACCCCTGGCCCAGGAACTTCCATGTAATGTGGGCATGGCCAAAAAAGAAGAAGGAAAACAAATTCACAGATACAGAGAACAAAGGAGGGGGTAAGAGGGCTGGACAAAATAAGTGAAGGAGATTAAGAGTTACAAACCACCAGTTATGTAATAAAATAAATAAGCCATCAGGCTACAATATATGTCATAAGGAATATGGTCAATGAAATTATAATAGCTTTGTATGGGGACAGAGGTTACTAGACTTATGGTGGTGACCATTTCATAATGTATGCAAATGTTAAATCATTGGTACACCTGAAACTAATGTAATTTTGTACATCATCATAAAAACACTCCCTACAAATAAAAGTCCAGGACCAGATGGCTTCACAGGCGAATTCTATCAAACATATAAAGAGGAATTGGTGCCCATCCTCCTTAAACTCTTTCAAAAGGTTGAAGAAGAAGGAATACTCCCAAAGACATTCCATGATGCCACCATCACCCTCATTCCAAAACCAGACAGAGATACCACCAAAAAAGAAAACTATTGGCCAATGTCATTGATGAATATAGATGCAAAAATTCTCAACAAAATCTTAGCCAACCAAATCCAACAACATATCAAAACAATTATACACCATGACCAGGTAGGGTTCATCCCAGGTTCACAAGGATGGTTCAACATACACAAATCAATCAACATCATACACCACATTAACAAAAAAAGTCAAATATCATATGATCATCTCAATAGACACAGAAAAAGCATTTGACAAAGTCCAACATCCATTCATGATCAAGACCCTCGCCAAGAGGGAACATTCCTGAATATAATCAAAGCCATTTATGACAAACCCACAGCAAATATAATACTCAATGGGGAAAAACTGAAAGCCTTCTCACTCAAATCTGGAACAAGACAGGGATGCCCACTCTCACCACTGCTCTTCAACATAGTTTTGGAAGTCCTAGCCACAGCAATTAGACAAACAAAAGAAATAAAAGGCATCCATATAGGAAGAGAAGAGATAAAACTGTCACTGTATGCAGACAACATGATACTATACATAGAAAACCCTAAGGACTCAACCCAAAAACTGCTTGAACTGATTAATAAATTCAGCAAAGTAGCAGGATATAAGATTAACATTCAGAAGTCAGTCGCATTTCTGTATACCAGCAATGAAATATTAGAAAAGGAATACAAAAATACGAGACCTTTTAAAATTGCACCTCACAAAATCAAATACCTCGGAATACACCTGACCAAGGAGGTAAAGGACCTCTATGCCGAGAACTATAAAACTTTAATCAAAGAAGATGTAAAGAAATGGAAAGATATTCCATGTTCCTGGATTGGGAAAATCAATATTGTAAAAATGGCCATACTACCCAAAGCAATCTACAGATTCAATGCAATCCCTATCAAATTAACCATGACATTTTTCACAGAACTAGAACCAACAATCCAAACATTTATATGGAACCACAAAAGACCCAGAATCACCAAAGCAATCCTGAGAAACAAAAACCAAGCAGGAGGCATAACTCTCCCAGACTTCAAGAAATACTACAAAGCCACAGTCATCAAAACAGTGTGGTACTGGTATCAAAACAGACAGACAGACCAATGGAATAGAGAACCCGGAAATAAACCCTGACACCTATGGTCAATTAATCTTTGACAAGGGAGGCAAGAACATAAAATGAGAAAAAGAAAGTCTATTCAGCAAGCATTGCTGGGAAACCTGGACAGCTGCATGCAAAGCAATGAAACTAGAACACACCCTCACACCATGCACCAAAATAGACTCAAAATGGCTGAAAGACTTAAATATACGACAGGACACCATCAAACTCCTAGAAGAAAACATAGGCAAAACACTCTCTGACATCAACATCATGAATATTTTCTCAGGTCAGTCTCCCAAAGCAATAGAAATTAAAGCAAAAATAAACCCATGGGACCTCATCAAACTGAAAAGCTTTTGCACAGCAAAGGAAACCCAAAAGAAAACAAAAAGACAACTTACAGAATGGGAGAAAATAGTGTCAAACGATGCAACCGACAAGGGCTTAATCTCTAGAATATATAAACAACTTATACAACCCAGCAGCAAAAAAGCCAATCAATCAATGGAAAAATGGGCCTGAATAGACATTTCTCCAAAGAAGATATACAGATGGCCAGCAAACACATGAAAAAATGCTCAACATCGCTGATTATAAGAGAAATGCAAATCAAAACTACCATGAGATACCACCTCACACCAGTCAGAATGGCCATCATTAATAAATCCACAAATAACAAGTGCTGGAGGGGCTGTGGAGAAAAGGGAACCCTCCTGCACTGCTGGTGGGAATGTAAACTGGTACAGCCACTATGGAGAACAGTTTGGAGATACCTTTGAAATCTATACATAGAACTTCCATATGACCCCGCAATCCCACTCTTGGGCATCTATCCGGACAAAATACTACTTAAAAGAGACACATGCACCTGCATGTTCATTGCAGCACTATTCACAATAGCCAGGACATGGAAACAACCCAAATGTCCATCGACAGATGATTGGATTCGGAAGATGTGGAATCCTACTCAGCCATAAAAAAGAATGACATCATGCCATTTGCAGCAACATGGATGGAACTAGAGAATCTCATACTGAGTGAAATGAGCCAGAAAGACAAAGACAAATACCATATGATATCACTTATAACTGGAATCTAATATCCAGCACAAATGAACATCTCCTCAGAAAAGAAAATCATGGACTTGGAGAAGAGACTTGTGGCTGCCTGATGGGAGGGGGAGGGGGAGGGAGTGGGAGGGATCGGGAGCTTGGGCTTATCAGACACAACTTAGACTAGATTTACAAGGAGATCCTGCTGAGTAGCATTGAGAAGTTTGTCTAGATACTCATGTTGCAACAGAACAAAGGGTGGGGGAAAAAAATGTAATGTATACATGTAAGGATAACTTGATCCCCTTGCTGTACAGTGGGAAAATAAAAAATAAATAAATAAATAAATAAAAAGCGGAGAGGGCAAGGAACACTGGAAAAAAAATTTTGTACATCAACTACATTTCAATAAAAATATGGCATACTTAAAAAGGCTATGAAACTACCTAGAAAAATTCAAATTATAAAAAGATCTTGATATAAAGTATGAATCCAACTTAAACAAAAATTGACTCTTTTGTGGCACACCGGAAATTTTGCTTGGATGGGTTTAAAAATTTTTAAACAATGGCTAATATCTGCGTGAGTCTATGATACCTGGAAACTACTGAAAGTTTCACGTGTCAAAAAGGGCCCTTCCTCACACAACCTTATCTTACCTCCTCCCCCACCCTCCCAACACACACACTTTGGGGGATAAACCAGGGAAGTCGAACTGGAAAAAAGCAACCACAAAACATTGTTATAGGTCAACAAAATGTGGCCCTGCCTGAAGAGCCACTCAGCGAGGGACATCACTACTAAAACATCACGCTGGTAGAGCCACCTTTGTCACAAACCAATGAACTAAAAATACCCAGAAATAACGCCAAAGGGTAACAGCAGGAAAAGAGCTTGCCTTAAGGGTAAAGTGCTTTATTGCACAAATAATTGTAATAATGGCCCAAATAATAATGCCT
Source organism: Phacochoerus africanus (assembly GCF_016906955.1). Taxonomy (NCBI): domain Eukaryota; kingdom Metazoa; phylum Chordata; class Mammalia; order Artiodactyla; family Suidae; genus Phacochoerus; species Phacochoerus africanus. The sequence goes on along the minus strand of NC_062555.1, from coordinate 25,736,083 downwards.
ACAGATTTTGCACCATTCATTAAAAAAAATCATAAAATCATAAAAAAAGATTTGACCAAATTTTAAAGAATTTTATTTTATTTATTTTTTTAGGGCCACACCTTTGGCATATGGAGGTCCCCAGCTTAGGGGTCAGCCAGAGCTACAGCTGCTGTCCTACACCACAGCCACAGCAACTCGGGATCCAAGCCATGTCTTTGACCTATACCACAGCTCATGGCAATGCCAAATCCTTAGCTCACCAAGCAAGGCCAGGGATTGAACCCACATCCTCGTGGGTACTAGTGGGTTCATTAACCACTGAGCCACGATGGAAACTCCAAAAGAATTTTATTTTTAAAGGAAGGTTTTCTCACAAAAACACAAGCTCTTACTATGCATTTGAGTTTTCTTTGTAAATTTTTAAATTATTGCTAAGAAAGTTGGAACTGAGAAACTTAAAGATGTTAGAGTCTCCTGAAAATTTCAGATCAATTGGAAATAAAGAGAACACATTTTTCAAATTATGATGTGTCAACTGCTATGGAAAGTGTAATTTATCAAAATTGGCCTAGACTATAATTGGGACAAGAATTCTGAACTTCGACTAATATATTTGGCTTAGAAGAATGAAAGAATCCTCCCAGTTTTTAGCTGTTAAGGGCAAAGCTTTACCTGACATGGGGATCGATGATCAATACTTGCCACTGAGTCCTGAGATTTGACTGAAGCCGCAGTTGAGTGATTCCAGCATTTTTATATCCAACAAATATTTATTGGCCTCCTATTATGGATAAGCCCTGTGCTAACTCCCAGGACTACAGTAATCAACAAGTAATCAAAGTCTCTTTCAGAGTAGACAATTTTAGGCAGGGCTGGGGGGGGGGGACCAAAAAATGACCCTGTGTGTGTGTGCACGCGCGTGCATGTATATATTGTGTGTACACACGTAAGATAAGGTAGTAACAAACAAAATGAAGAAATTAGTTAAGGTAAGGAAATAGAGTATGTGTATGTATATGCTGGGGTAGAGAGAGGGGGCATCTTATTTAGGGAGGTCCAGAAAGATCTCTTTGGAAAAGGGGCATTTGAAAAAATGGCACTAAAAAAGAGGGCGCTATGCAAAAATATGGAATCTTTCAAGAAAAAGGAAAAGAAAATACAGAGTTTTCAAGGCAGGAATGAGTTTGGCGAATCAAACATCTAGAACCCAGCCTAGCCTGAAGAGAGTGAAGTCTGGAGAGGAAGACCATGGCCAGGTGGTATAAGGACTGGTAGAATGTGTCAAGGATCGTGGATGTGATGGGAGCCATTGGAATGCTTGAGTAGAAGACTTCTATGATCAGATACACACTAAAAGTTACTCCAACAGCTTTAGGGAGAATTGATGTAGGGAGTCAAGAATGAAGCACCCCAAAAAGCTAGATGGCAGTCCCAGTGGTCAAGGTGAGACATGACAGTGGTGGGGTCAGGAGGAGAAATGGTAGAGGTGATAAGACTCGGCCATGTGTGGGACACATCTCGAAGGAGAAACCTATAAAGCTTGCAGATGAACTGGACCTGAGGTTAAAGAAAGAGAGAAATCAAATATGACTTTTCAACTTTTGGCTAAACTGGAGGACTATGTTGTGAATAGTATTGAGATGGGGAAGGAGGAGTATTTTTGTTATGAACCATTCTTGTGGTTGCTGGTTGTGTTGCTGCTTGTTGGTTTGCTTTAGTTTGCCTTTTTACTTCCGGCATTCACAGAGAGAGAAAATAAAGGGTTTCATTGGGGATGTTACTGCTGAAAATCACTTTAGTTCTCAGGGTGGAAAAGTTAAGGGAAGTTCTGGAGAGAGGCTGGAGCTGGAGACACAATGTTGATGACATCTATGTAAAACTTAAAGTCGCTAGGAGATTTCCTAGAGCATGACTATGAATGGGCAAGAGATGCCCAGGGGTTGAATCTCAGAGCTTAGAAAACAGTGGACAAGCCAGCAGCAGAATGGCAGTGAGTAGGAAGAAAAGGAGGCAGATGTTAGGAAGAGAAATTGTACCCGAAATACGGGAGTGAGCAGCTGTAACACGGCACCAAGAGGTCAAGTCAGATGAGGACTAAAAATGAAGCTCTGGACTGGCAACATGAAGACAGTGGGCAAGGAAGTTCAACATGAAGATGGTGGATGAGGAAGTTCAACATGAAGACGGTAGACAAGGAAGCTCTCTCTCAAGCAGCAGGAACAGCCTGCTTGGAGAGGGTCAGCAGAAAGTGAGGAACTAGATTCAGTCCAGACATCTCTTTGGAGTAGGATGGCATACAGAAGTAGGGTGACACCTACAGACTATTTTTTTTCCAGATGGAGAGTAGCCTAGTTGAGGAGAATGCTGTAGAACAGAGTGCAAGTCAATGATGAGCAATTTAGAAGAAATAATACCCAAAGGCAAGTCCCTGAGTCATTGAGAAGGAGCAGGATCCAATGCACAAGGAGCTAGTGGACCAGGAGTGGGGAGGTTGTAATGGAGGGGTGGTTGCCAACCCTGCACAGGTGTTGGAGTTGGGAAGCAATGAGTAACAGGTAAGTAGGTAGGTGTTAGAGAGTCAGTCTGCCCTGGGCGCACAGCATCCCTGCAAATTCTTCACAGCTGTTCTAAGAAGCAAGATCTTAACTATTCTTTACCTGGGCCAATACTTAGGGATGATTTAGCAGCAAGCAACTCTGAGGGATGAGGTTATATCTCCCTTTAGGACAAAAATCAGACAGGCTTGCTGCTTGCTATAAAAGCAGTGGCGCCCCCAGGTGATTGCTCCATGGGTGATGCAAATCCAAGGTGGGCACCGCACTCATTTGAGCTCATCTCACACCATCCCTGTAAGACTTGCCTGCAGGGGAGATCCATGTAAATACTATGCTCAAGCTGCCTGCTATGCTGTGAGTGACAGGTTGGGGTTAGCAGATGTAAGTCAGTATATATAGAATGGATAAACAACAAGGTCCTGTGGTAAAGCAAAGAGAACTATATTCAATATCCCATGGTAAACCATAAAGGAAAAGAATATTTTAAAACGAATATTTTAAATATAATGTGAATCACATATGTATAATTGAATCACATATATATACATTAATTACATATATATAAATGAATCACTTTGCTTGGCAGCAGAAATTAACACAACATTGTAAATCAATGCTACTTCAATAAAAGTCCTTTGTCTTTGTCTCTGACCCAAGAATTCTCTGCCAGAATTGATGAAACAACGGGCCAACGCATTAGCGCTAAGTAGAACAAAATTAAATCTCAGACCCAACAGTTACGGCAACAAAGATGAGATACTGACAGAGACACAGATTTCTGGAAGAAAAAAGTCACAGGCTCTTCAGGATGGGTTCAAGGGCAGAGGAAGACTCTCTAGACTCTCCCACAGGTGATGGGTGGGACAAGGAAGCAGAGGACCTGCTCCATCCTACCTGAGATTGAGCAACAGGAGGCAGCATTGAAACAGCAGCCCCAAACAGTGCCCTGGTGGTGGCTGGCTCTCCTCTGGGCGGAGGAGAAAGGGATGTTGCCCTGTCAACAGGGCAGCAGCCCCACAGCTCCAGAGAGAGAGGCCATGCAGGTGTGCTGCTGAGTCAAGGAGACCCGGAAGCTGAGATAGATTCCATCAACAATGAGGGCCTGCCTCCATAGGCAGAGCAGAACTTCTCACAGATGGAAATGTTATAGGTTTGTTTCCTTGAGTCACAGGCAGTCACATGAAACTGAAAACAAAAGATGCAAAACCATGCTGACTGGTGTGGACTTGCTGTCTCCCTCCGCGACCCTCGGAACCTCCCTCTTCCTGTGCCATGACCTCAGTTGCTTACAGGACAGACATTCCCACTGACACAGGCCCTCAGGTCACTACCTTACCCAGAGATGGAGCTGCTCCTGCCTGCTGAGCACTCTCTGACAGGGCAGAGCACAGGGCAGGCAAAGGGCAGACATGAAGGGGTCTCCGGGCCCAGGTCCTCACCAGACATCAGGAGACCCATGGGGAGGAAGCAGCTCTGGCACTTGGCCCACCCGGGGAGTGAGGATCAAGGCCAGTGAGCAGCTTTCCTACAACCCTCTGCTCTCTTCCTCAAGCCAACCTCCCCTGACCCAGCATTCTTGCACTCCCTGTGGGAGGTGGGGGGATTGTGTGTTTTTTTTTAGTGGCTGTTGTTTCAACTCCTAACTTACCATGGGTTACAGTCCTTAGTCTCTGTTCCTGAAATAAAAATGGAATCCAAATTCAATGCAGGAGCTTGGATGGGGCTGGCGGTGGAAAAGGATAATGTGACCTTATGGGTGGGGCCTCTGGGCTGAATCAGTGCCCGGTTGTGGCTTCCACATCTGCCTGTAGAGTGGAAATAATGGGTCCTGTGCCCTGCCCTTCCCCAGTCCAGAAGTGTTCGGGGGGTTTCTCCCATTCAGGATTTGCCATGTATATCCTGTTCTCCTGGCTACTGCAGCAGAAATAACAGAGAATCTGAGGATGAGAAAGGAGTACCAGAACTTTGGATGCTGGCAACGTCACAGAGGCTGTTCCTCCTTGTAATACACCTGCCTAAGCCAATCACACCCTTCGAAAAACAGACACACAAAGGCAGCTGAATATCGGATCAGCTGTGACTCTAGGACACGACAGACCAGTTTTGGAGGGGCCAACCTGGACTTCAACACCAACCATCAGACCTTGTTGGTCAAATGGGAATGACATATTTGAGATCACAGCTGACTTGGTCTCAGCAGCATTTTGGTTGTACGTGAAAATGTGGCAGTTATTCCTTCAGAAGAAAAAAAAACTTTCTTCTCCACTCAACTAGTTTTGACTATAACCACTTACTCAATGGGGTGCTCCACCCACAGAAATTAGGATCCTCTAAGACTGGGCCACCATCTGAGAGGGTTGCAGAAGAAATAGTACCCTGGGAAATAGCTAGAGTGTAGCTAAAGCATGCAGGGGAAGAAAAGTTTGAAAAAGAGGTTAAAAATTGTGGTAATTGAGTTCATAATAAATTTTGAGATCTTCAGCACAAAAGGATGGGAAATCAGTCAAATTAGGCAACATACAGAGCATTTTGGCATCAGAGACTGGATGAAGAGCCTTTGGATGCTGGGAGTCTGTGGGTAACGAGGTAACCAACTCGTAAGTTATGGTGAGAGTATCCCTGATGGATGTGGCAGTTATTTGCAAGAATCATTGCTTAAGTGCTGATGAGGAAGGGGAAGAGGGGGTGGAAGGGAGCTGGTTTATAACAAGAGCAGAAATAACAAAAGCTTTCAAGGGAAAAAGAGACCCAATTCCCTAGAAAGAGATTTGGTTGATCTAAGATTTTGGCTGCTTTCCCGAGGCTTGGCACCTGAGCTACTCAAGGCTGAGGTGAACTTCAGACAAATGTATAGGTGGAGGTGGTTATGGAGGGGTGGGGTGCAGGAGAAAGACTGAATAAATAGCTACAGCAGTGGATTTTGGTAAAAGAGCTATGGTCTTTGATTCAGTGAGGTGGAGGTCACTCATGTTGTTCTTCCTTTCTTCTTATTTTTATCTTTTTAGGGCTGCACCTGCTGCACATGGAAGTTCCCAGGCGACGGGTCAAATCAGAGCTGCAGCTGCAGGCCTCCACCACAGCCACAGCAATGCGGGATCCGAGCTGCATCTGTAATCCACACCGATGCTCACAGCAACACCGGATCCCTAACCCACTGAGCGAGGCCAGGGATCGAACCCATGTCCTCATGGACACTAGTCAGGTTTGTTACCACTGAGCCATAACAGGAACTCCTAATGCTGTTCTTTCTAATGATTAACATGCTTCAAGAAACTTTGGGGGATTTTGAGCAGCAAGAAATGATGGCCATCATTACAAGCAAAAAACCCTGCAGCTGACCAGCCCACCCAAAGGCTTGCAGCGTGGTCTCCCATGAGCACAGTTTCTAGCATCTTCAACCTCTTGTCTGAATGTTGCTTCAAATTCTTGCTCTAACACACACCTGGCTATTATTAGACAAGGTTACTTCCCTTACAGGTCCTTCAGATGGTGGCAGCCCACATGTCTTACACAAAAAAATAGCATCCTGGTAGGAACATGTATCATTCAGGTCCTCCAAGTCACCAAGACAGTGGTGGGACCTTGTGGATTGTTGCGAATTTAATTGTGAGTTTCCTGGTGAAGAATTTACAATGGTGTTACTCTTTGGTCTTAGAAAACTGTTTCCTTTTCCTAGTACACACTGGCCAGAACACCTGCATTGGCAGATTGACAGCTGTCTGCTGATCCTTCATGTGAGAGCTTTTCCCTGGTTTAGTTGACGTGAAGTCAACACAATAGCGCTAACCTAATAAAGCAGCCACAGCCAGTGAAGCCGTTGTTACCTGTCTCTGTCCCGAGGGTCTCACAGACACATCCGTCACTGATCTAGTCTGCATTTCATCTTAGATCCAAACACGGCCATTAATGTCTTTGTGGCTGGTAGGGAGCAGGCACTTAATGAACATGATTTTCAACATCAGCCTACGTCTAAGGAGCTGGCACACCTTTCCTAATTGCTGTAGCTAAGAGAGCAAAACCAAAAGCGGGACAAGCAGAAATGTGCTCAAAGCACGTGGAAGAGTTTTGTTGACACTGATATCTACAGGCAACAGGAAAGGCAAAGGGAAGGGAACTGGATGAACCTATTGCAAACATGAATAAACATTTTATTAAGTGAATAAGTGAAGTCTGCTCTTTTAGCGTTACAGCTTTAGATGTGTATTTAATATCTGTCCAGGTTACTTAGAAATTGTAAGTCAGGGTAAAAGCGCATATTTGAGAACAGTGAGCCTCAAACACACAGTCAGCAAAGGAACACATTCTAAGGACGATTTCCCTGCAGGCGGGAGAGGCTGACTGTCCCATATGCTTGCTTCGCTGCTTCACAAAGGCACGAAGCTTCCAACATTATATGTTAGGCCCTGTGTGGCTATTTTCGTTGCATTTAGGTAGAATGACAGGATTTAACTTTTAAGAAAAAGTGAGCACTTCATTTTTAGCAACACTGTGCTTGAGGCAGATGAGCCTGAGAACAAGGGACCCCATGTGCAGTCCCGTTGCCAGGTGGCTCTCATCGGGGTGTTTATTGTTGAGAACCCCGCGATTTCTGCCTGAGGTTTGAAGCCAGGACTTCACAGGATCCCCTGCTGCACTGCTCAGTTCTTCCCCGGCACGGAGCAGATGGGTGAAGCCGAATAAAATCCCAGCCTCAGAGGCAGCAAGGATGCGTTCCAGAGACCAGCAACGGTGCTGCTCTCCGTTGGCGCAAATGCTAATTGGAGCTGGTGAGTGGAACTTAGAGCTGAAAATTGGACTTGGCTTCTGAGCAGTTGGCAAACTTGTTAAAGGTATTATCGCCTTTTGATAAACAGAAACAAAGTGTTCATATTAAAAACACGACTGGATTGTTTCCCACTTAGCTGGGTGGGTCAGAACAGGCTGCTTCAAGGGTAAGCACACAGGTCATGAGATCCTTTCTTAATTTCTGGAAGTAACATGCTCATGTGTATTTTAAAAAATGCTAACTTACCAAGTCATTTGGATTCTTAAAATTTCCACTAAATTCTACAGCATAAAGAGGTCTTCTCTCCCAACTTCTCTGGCTGTACCTTTTGATGGCTTCACCGTGGAGGTTATCACACTGTCCTATGTTTCTGAGTATCTTTTTTCTCCCACTCTTTCACTTTCCTTTGGGAAGAGACCATGTATTTTCGACATTATACCCCTGGAACTGAGTCCAGTGCCCTAAAGCGAAACGTTAAAACATGACAGAAAGAAGGAGCCAACATGCCTTCAAGTAGAGGTCAAGGACGGTCATACAAAAAAGGATAATTTACAGTTCTAGACTGGACTAAACAGTGTTATTTAACTACAGGCCTTCTTCAACTACAGATTTATTCAGTTTACCATTAAAATTATGAGAATAAATGGGTTTAAATAAATGCAGAGATGTTAAATTGAGTGTTAATAATGCACCCCATTCTCATTTCAAGTTGAGCTTTGCAGCTACAGGCACGAAATGGCCATGGCAGTGTGTGAGAAGATTTTGCCAAAGAATACTTTTTAATGACTTGGAGATAATTAGAGAAGACTAACCATTATTACATCTAGACCCATGAGTTTCCAAGTTTCAAGCCTAATCATTAAAATTCCTAGATGGATCTTTGGATTTTTCTCAATTATCTCACTGAATGAGACTTTTGGTTTCTCTGGGCTCAACTTGCTTTACTTACTGAAAGTTCCAGAAGAAACCCCGGCTAAAAGCAAACCCCCCTTCAGAGGGACCTGGCCTCTCTCCTTGGGATTCTCTGCCTCCCTGAACCCATGTTTCCACCATTTCTCATTTTCCATGGCTTTAAGCTCTCTTTATTTCTCTGTCCCTGAGTATTGTCTTCTGGGACTCTCAGTTCATCTCTACTCTGGTATATTTCACTTTTTACATTAAAAGAAGCTAAATGGTTGCATTACCTATGCAAATTTACTCTACACTAAATATAGGTAGTGAAGAGTAATAGACATATCCTTAATTATAATTTTAAAAACGGAAAAGTTTGTAGCTATATTTAACAACTCTAATGGTTTCTTTGAATGGAGCACTGTCATTACATGCATTATACTCAATTACATTTTTCATCATGATGGAAATCTTATTTTAATCCAGTAAGTAATAAAACCACAAATAGGCATCACTTGCGAAAAGTAAACTGTGTTATTTATACCATGAGCAGAGACCAGTGGGAGCCACAGGGGCGCCAGATAAACCAAGAAGACCAAATTAACACAGCCACAGCTCTGAAATCTAACTGATCACGGGCCTGCAGAGCTCACAAAGGTAAGCCAGGATCTATTAGCCAAAACTAAAAAGGTGATTGCCTACTAAAATTTCAAAAATTCAAATAAGACTAAAAGCATCCTAATGTAACATCCAAAATGTCCCAGCTGAAAATCACCCGTCGTACCAAGAATAAGGAAAACCACGACTTGAGTTGGTCATCAACTCAATCTGAGCTGAATCAGATATTGGAATTATCCAACAAGGATTTAAAGTAACCCTCAGAAAACGACTTCATAAGCAATTACAAATTCTCTTGAGATAAAAGGAAAATTAGAAAATATCAACAAAGAATTACATGCTACGAAAATGGAAATTATAAGGGAGAAGGAGTGGAATGGATAGAGAATTGGGGGTTAAAAGATGCAAACTATTGCCTTGGGAATGGATAAGCAATGAGATCCCGCTGCATAGCACTGGGAACTGTATCTAGTCACTTATGATGGAGCATGATAATGTGAGAAAAAAGAATGTATATATGAATGTGTGACTGGGTCAGTTTGTCGTATAGTAGAAATTTGACAGAACACTGTAAAGCAGCTATAATGGAAAAGAAATTTTTTAATGGAAATTATAAAACTAGAAAATAAAATAAGAGAAATAATCAATTCCCTGGATGGGCTCAATAGTAGAGAGGAGATGAAAGAGGATAACATTAGTTAATTTAAGGACAGATCAATAGAATTTACCCATTCTAAACAAAGGAGAGGAAAAAAATGAACAGAACCTCAGGTGGAAAAACAGCAAAAGACCCCAAACTTATACTACTGGAGTTGCAGAAGCAGAAAAGAGAGTAAGGCTGAAAGAGCATTTGAAGAAAAATTTGCTAAAGACATCCTGAATTTGGCAAAAGACATAAATCCACAGATTCGAAAAGCTGAGTGAATTCCAAATAGGAAAAATCCAAAATAAATTGACACCAAGATATGCCATAAATAAAATTCTGACAACTAAAGACAAAGTTGAAGGTGTTATCACTACCACATTTTTTTCTCTGCGAGCAGCCAGAGAAAGGATGCACTGCCCACAGGTGATCATTCATTTCAATGGCAGCAGATTTCTCATTTGAAATCATAGAGTGCAGAAGGAAGTGAGGTAGAATTTTTCCAATGCTGAAAGAAAAGCATTGTAAACCATGAATTCTATATTCAACAGATGATCCTTCAGGAATAGATGGGCAATAAAGACTTTCTCAGATAAGTAAAAACTAAAAGGACTGTCACTAGCACATCCACTTGTAAGGAAAGGCTAAAGGGAGTTCTCTAAACAGAAAGAGAATGGTAGCATGAGATTCTTGAGGCAAAAGAAAGAACGAAAGAACAATGGAGAGGGCAGGAACTACAAGAGAACATCCTTCACATCATGAGTTTTCTAAATCACATGGGATGATTGAAATAAGAATGATATTACCACCTGATTCTCAAGACAGTGATATTCAAAAGTGGGAAACATAAAAGGGTAAATGGAAGTGGGCAAAAATGGCAAAATGTGAATCCCAACAGGCTGTGATGAGTCATGTGTGTATATTATAATACTCAGAACAACTGCTCTGAAAACTACACAGTCCATCTAAAAATACTATAAATAAATCAAGTTGAAATCCTAAATAAATGGTCAAGCAACCCACAGGAAGGCAAGAAAAGAGAAACAAAGAAGTCAAACAGAAAACAATAAAATGACAGAGTTCAACCCTAACATTTCAAAGGTCTACATACATCAATTAAAATGCAGAGACTGGCAGAGAAATTTAAAAAAATTATGACTCAATAACATGCTTTTTAATACACCATTTACAAGAAACTCCCTTTGAATTTAATGACAAATAGGTTGAAAATATAAGGATGGAAAAAGGCACACTGTGCAAATATTAATTTTTAAAGAGGCAGCAGCCCAATCATCTATGTAGAAAACCTGAAAAAACTGACAAAGAGTCTCCTGGAACTAACAAACAATTATATCAAGATTGCAGGGTACAAAGTTAGTGTGCAAAAGTCAATTGCTTTCCTACATAACAACAATGAATGAGCAGAATTTGAAATTAACACCACAATACCATTTACGTTAGCACCCAAAAATGAAACATTTAGGTATAAATCTAACAAAGTCAGTGTAAGATCCATATGAGGAAAAATACAAAAGTCTGATAAAAGATATTAAAGAACTAAATAGAGATATCCCATGTTCATGGATAGGTAGATAATAGTGTTAAGATGTCAATTTTTCTCAACGTTGTGTGTAAATTCAATGAAATCCCAACCAAAACCCTAGAAAGTTATTGCATAGATGTCAACAAACTGATTCTAAAGTTTCTATGGAGAGGCAAAAGGCCCAGAATTGCCAACACAATATTGAAAGAGAAGATCATGGTTGGAGAATTTACACTACGCCACTTAAAGATTTCAAGACAGTAATCAAGACACTGTGCTATAGGCAAAAGAACAGATGAATAAATAAATCAAACGAATAGAGGGCCCAGAAATAGACCCATGTAAATATAGTCAACTGGTCACTGACAAAGGAGCAGAGGCAATTCAATGGAACAAAGACAACCTTTTCAATAAATCGTGGTGGAACAACTGAACAGTCAGAAACAGAAAATGAATCTAGACACAGACCTTACCCCCTTCCCAAAAATTAACTCAAAAGGGATCACAGACATAAGCATAAAATGCAAAACTACAAAACACCTAGAGGATAATAAGGGAGAAAAACCTAGATAACCTTAAGTTGATTTTTCAGATAGAACACTGAAGGCATGAAACATGGAAGTAATAATTGATAAATGTCACTAAAATTAAAAACTTCTGCTTTGCCAAAGAAAATGTCAAAAGAAAGAGAAGACAAAGGGGGGTATCTGTTCATGAAATCTGTTTCCTTTTTATTTTAGGTACATCCCCAAACTGGATTTCTCAGTCTCTGTTGCAGTTAAATATGGTTGTAAAACTAAATTTGACCAATGGTATGCAAGTAGAAGACCTAGTCAACACTTTCAGGGCCATAAAAACTTTCTAGATGTAGTGCACTCCGTTTTCTTTCTTCCTCCAGTGGCTTGCTGCAAAAGAACATGGTAAACTTGGAAACTTCCAACATTTTGAAGATGGAAAAAAAAAAATGGTGACCCTGAATCCCCATTTGAAGGACAACGGATTATGAGAACCCATTTTTGGGATTCACACAGGTGGAACATAAGCAATTTCTTTAAGCCATAGAGCCTTGGGGCAGCCAGGACTTCTTAGTTCCTATAGTCATTCTTGGCAGCTCTTCAAAAATCAAGGCCATCAACAACAACAACAAAAAAACCCCAAGAAATAGCAACAAAACAAACAAACAAAAAAAAAGAGTTCCCGTCGTGGCGCAGTGGTTAACAAATCCGACTAGGAACCATGAGGTTGTGTGTTCGGTCCCTGCCCTTGCTCAGTGGGTTAACGATCCGGCGTTGCCGTGAGCTGTGGTGTAGGTTGCAGACACGGCTCGGATCCTGCGTTGCTGTGGCTCTGGCGTAGGCCGGTGGCTACAGCTCCGATTCGACCCCTAGCCTGGGAACCTCCATATGCCGCGGGAGCGGCCCAAGAAATAGCAACAACAACAACAACAAAAAATCAAGGCCAACACACTTCCCTGGAACATGACACTGCCTCTTCTATTTGGATCTACAGATTCACTGGTCAACCATGCTCTTTTATCTGATGAGGCAACATTAGCAATGGCCTCTGACTTTGACAGAATCTCCTCTTGATAACCCTAAACCCAAGAAAAAAAATTTTATAACTCCCTTACCTTGTTTCAAGAAGGATTTAAAGTAGCTGACAAAAATGCATTCACTTTACCAAGATCAAACAATTCAGAAAGAAATAAGGAAAAAAAAGGCAATGTAAGAAAAAGAAACAGGAAATTTAAATAATCCCAGAGGTGGGGTCAATTCATAAATACATTCCAGAAAAATCCATATGCTTCCAGAATCTACTTTTACCTATAGGATTACTAACCTCTTATATTGTTGGGAAATGTGATGCATTACAAGATTTATTTCATGCTTTTGAAAAATTTATTTGCATGCCTTTTGTTAAGGGAAAAAGCATGCAATTTAGAAGCGAGTCAAGAAAAATAATACTTATCCTCCCATCAACAGTGGAGAGGCTGTTCTCCTGTGTTTTGGCAGAGGGAACAGTGAATAAGGAAATTTCTACAGCGGCCTTACAGCAAATACTGTCATGAATCAAAGGTCATTACACCTGAAAACTGGGACATTAAACAAAAGGGAATACGAGGCATAAAGAGAACCCTCCCTTTTTTCTTCTTTCTCCTTATTTACTTTTCTCAGAAATCCCCAATAACAACTGAAATCTTTTCCTTAGGTATCACGGAATCTATTGAGAAAGAAATAAGACAGAAATCTAGATTGCAATTAGTTTTCTCAGTGGCATTCAGGCAAGTGTAAGTAAGTTGCTACTCATTACCAAATACAGGACTGTCTTCAACCTTCTGAAAATTTTTCAGAAATGCGAGCAGACACAAACACAATGGTTCATTGGGAAACATACTGCAAATTTCCTCTGGGTTTTAGAGTAAGAATGTTATAGAAAAAGATAGTCATGTAAATTTGACTTGGGGTTAGTAGAGGCAAACCATTGCATTTGGAGCGGATAAGCAATGAGATCCTGCTGTAGAGCACAAGGAACTACATCTCATCACTTGTGATGGAACATGATGGAGGATAATGTAAGAAAAAGAATATGTATGATATGCATATATATGAATGACTGGGTCAGTTTGCTGTACAGTAGAAAATTGACAGAACATTGTAAACCAACTATAATGGAAAAAATAAAAATCATTTTAAAAATTAAAAAAATAAATAAAATAAATAAAAATTTTAAAAAATAAATTTGATATGTGGAACAACTTTAGCTCTAGAATAGCTGAGGATGATTACTTGAAACTAGATAACAGTTCTCAGGGTAAATATATATAAGTACGTTAACTCTTTTAGCAAATTTGAATAGCATAAAATCGAACATTATTCTAAAATTTAATAACATAAAAATCCCAACATTTTCTGTTTATAAGGTGAGGAATTTGAGTCAGCTTCTAATTCCCAGTATAATGTCTACAAATAAGTCCCATTGCATCCATTTCTTCTATCCCTATTTTTAACATTTTTCTCATGATTTGAGGAATGTCGATATGTGAAAGGAGCTATTTTTCAGGCCCACAAGGGGGGACTGTCTGCCCCTCAGCAAGAGTTAGGAGGGCACTGATCTTCCTGCTTAATACCCCATGAGGTTGAATGCGTGATCTGCCGTCTAAAGTCCAGCATGAAACGATCCAAGTCAAGGCACCTCCCCTGCCCTGGGTCTCACCTGTGCGTCCCGGAGGACAGATACAGACGTAACCTGAGGCTTCGGGGCGGCTGGATGGAGAGAGCGGCTGGACCAGGCGTCCTTGTTCCGAGGACAGCTCCACGCACTCCCCGTCAGGCGGGCAGGGGTTACTGCTGCATGTGTCCACGTGGCTCTCACACTGGGCGCCCGTGTATCCTGCAGCATAAACGTTCAGAGAAGCTGCTGAGTCCAAGCTCCTCAACCACAGAGTCTGTGCCTGAGGGAGCCTGGCCCCCAAGGCTGGCACCAATTAACCAGATGCTGGGTCTCTGCTCCAGGGGCTGCAATGGGGGATCTGGCAAGAGAGGGTTCCATGAATAGGAGCAACAGTAGCAATGAGGTCCCTCCTTTAATATCGACCAATACCTTGGACGAATAAGGCTTGAAATAAAAAGGGACTTCAGGATAACCTGGACTTAACCTGGACATAAGCCTCCAATTCCTCAAATATTCCAATTGTTTGACTGTTAAGCATGAAAAAAAAAAAGATATATTTTTCCAAAAAGTAGCTGTATAGTCAGCAGTACCCACTTAGAGCCAACCCTAAATTCTTCTCTTAAAACTCAAAGTAAAGATAAATGATTACTTCCTAACACTCAGTGAGACAATAAAAACTGTTTTGTATTTGAATGGCTTTAGCTGGGTCATTTTATCAAGGACAAGAATAAAAACAAGATAACATGAATGATTTACTACTTTAGAAAACATTTAAATGTCAAGTATAAAAGCAAGTCTCTATCAGAACTATTTCTTTGGTTTTAGGTCCATGAGCACCTGTCAAAACTATACATGTCTATATTAATTGTGTGTGCGATAACACAACTGGAATTGAACTGCGTGCGTCCTTCTGCAACCTCCCTTTTTCACTCCCTGGCACAACCTATCCATGTTAGTAATATAGATCTAACTCATTATTTTCAACTGTTGCCACGTATTCCACAACACGGATGTCCATGATTTAACCATTCCATCCCCTTAGTGGGTTTACACACGTTTTTGCTATTACAAACAATATCATAGTGAATATCATTCTATACATGTGCTTGTGCAAATGTCTAACACTAGGATCTCTGCCGACGAGTGTAATTTCTGGGTTATAGGTTATGAATATTTTTTTTGCCTTTTTTAGGGCCACACCCGAGGCATATGGAGGGTCCCAGGCTAGCGATCAAATTGGAGCTGTAGCTGCTGACCTACACCACAGCTCATGGCAATGCCGGATCCCTAACCCACTGAGCAAGGCCAGGGATCGAACCTTTGTCCTCATGGATACTAGTCAGATTCGTTTCCACTGAACCACGATGGGAACTCCAGGTTATGGACATTTTTTAATTAATAGATGCTGGTAAGCCCCTCTAGAGAAGCTGTGCCATTTATATACTTGCGGGCACTGGATGCGAGTGTGTGTGGCTCCACACCCTTGCCAACATTTGCTACCACCAAACAATGTGTTTTAGCAGTGGAGTAGATAGAAAATCATATCATCTTGTTTTGGTTTACATTCCCCACCACCACCCCCGGTACTATTGAATTTAACAGTTTTTGGGGATTTTTTAATCATATCTTTTTCTTTCTTTCTTTCTTTTTTTAGGGCCGCATCTGCAGCATATGGAGGTTCCCAGGCTAGGGGTTGAATCGGAGCTCCAGCTGCAGGCCTCCACCACAAGCATAGCAACGCAGGATCCAAGCCACATCTGCGACCTACAGTACAGCTCACGGCAACGCTGGATCTTTAACCCACCGAGCGAGGCCAGGGATCAAACCTGCAACCTCATAGTTCCCAGTCCGATTCGTTTCCGCTGTACCACAACGGGCTCTCCTTAATCATATCTTTTAACATTAGATTGTTTTTCTTATTGATTTCAAATATTCATATTCTCTGTAGAGTGCTAGTCCAAAAATGTCAATTTAGTAAGATGCTAATATAATACCGATGGGTGTGACCAGGATAACACCAACTGTTTAGTGAGATGGTGAGAGAGGTGTACCAAGTTCTTAAAGGAACGCAATTTGACTTATAACACAAGCGACTTCACCTTCAACTAGGGATCTCTGTAATGTCCCTTAACGGCTGGGAGGTACATTTGTAAAATAACATTTACAATCCCAAACTGTAACAGTCATGAATCCAATCGTGATATTTCTTTCCTTGAAAACTATTCGATGGCTTCACTTTTCACACAATGAAATTTAAAATCCTTAACCTAACTGCCCTTTATTATCGGGCCCCAGTCCCATCTCTGCATTCCTAGCCCTAGAGTGTTTTCTGCCCCAGGGCCTTTATCACGCTGTTCCCTCTTCTAGAAAACCCTCTTCCAAGACTGTGCCTGAATAAAGCTGTTTTCAGACTTGATCTTTTATTACTTTCTCAGAATATCTTTTCCTCGTGGACAGATCTAAATAAGATCCTTTGGTTTTCTCTCATACACCCAGTTCTTTTCTTTCCTTGTCTTGTAATGATCTTTATTATGTGCTTATTCTGAGAGTTGTCTTTTACAATTTATTTCTATAGCTTTCCTTTATTTATATAGTGTCTCCAGCAGCAGATGGTAAGCTCCCCACAAGCAAGCCTGTGATTTTTCATTCTCCAATCCAGGACGGAGCAACGCCTGAGTGGCAGACCTTCAATCAAGGCCTGAATGAGATTCAAATAGTTCTAATCAATAATTTTTTTTTTGTCTTTTGTCTTTTTGTTGTTGTTGTTGTTGTTGTTGCTATTTCTTGGGCCCCTCCCGCGGCATATGGAGGTTCCCAGGCTAGGGGTCGAATCGGAGCTGCAGCCACTGGCCTACACCAGAGCCACAGCAACACGGGATCCGAGCCGCATCTGCAACCTACACCACAGCTCACGGCAACGCCGGATCGTTAACCCACTGAGCAAGGGCAGGGACCGAACCCGCAACCTCATGGTTCCTAGTTGGATTCGTTAACCACTGCGCCACGACGGGAACTCCTATTTTTTTATTATTATTATTTTTTTGTCTCTTGTCTTTTTAGGGCCGCACCCAAGGCATAGGGAGGTTCCCAGGCTAGGGGTCGAATCGGAGCTGTAGCTGCTGGCCTACACCAGAGCCACAGCAATGTGGGATCCGAACCGCGTCTGCGACCTACACAACAGCTCACGGCAACGCCAGATCCTTGACCTGCTGAGCGAGGCCAGGGATCGAACCTGCAACCTCACGGTTCATAGTCGGATTCGTTTCTGCTGTGCCACGACGGGAATTCCCTAATCAATAACTTAGATTATAATCCCACTTGGGAAATATACTGGAGAAATGACTAACTCTTAATAGGCATATAATGTGAATATGATGTCATCACTCATTTTGTAATTTTAATCAAAAGCTGAATGGGGTCCTATGTCAAAATAACCACAACATACATTCTTATGACTGGGCAATAATAATACTTTTGTCACATTTGACCCCAAGAGTCTCTCTCCACCATCTGAAGAAGAGACTTAGAGCTGAAAAAGGAAACTAGAAGCACATGTCAGATCAAGGGTCCACAATCCTTGCAGGGGTCCTCCCTCTCTCCCCAAGAACCCTCCAACAGAGTGTCTGCTTTCAAAGACCTTTTATTTCATACTTAAGGATCTACAAATATTCACTAAATAATGGTTTTCACAACAGATTTTTATAAACAGGTAATAGTTGTGCTACAGTCAACTTTGGAAAGTTCTGACTCTTTTCAGTGTTCTTCTCATTCTAAGTTTCCAGACTCATACAGAGGCCAGGTCAGGAAACAAATTACAACCTTCATCAATCCTTTCTGCTTTCTGGCCCATGCATTATCTCATTCCTACCCTGAACATTAGGATGTTTCTGATTTATGGTGTTACCAGTCCCGTCCCCGCCACTGGGGCCCTGTGGGGATTTTGTTTGCTCTTCTCTTTACCCACGTATATAAATAGATTTCTTCAGTCAAGGCTACATTCAATAGTTTTAACAAGTTTTTCTATAAAACTCTGTGCAAAGAAACAATATGATGCTGAATCAAGACCCCAGGGTGCTTAAATTGTGGGTAGTTTTTAAAAAAAAAAAATCAATCTTTTTGGGTAACAAGGAAATTTCTAAGAGAAGCATTTAAGATAACTGGCACTGCCTATAATTAATTGCTCTTGAAAGGAGGACTCTGGGCAACGACAGCCGTAGGGTCTTGCCGTTGTGTGGCTCAGTGACAGTGGTCTCATGCTCCAAAGGGACAGTCTCCTTTTCTTAGACACCAAGTAGCTTATCGTGTTAAACCTTCTCTTTACAGACATCTTGAGAATTGGGCACAGAGACTTTCTGAGTTTTCTCTCTAGGCAACATCGCCATCGATCCAGGGACGAAAGCAACTCAGAAGCAGAGCTGTCCTAAATCCAGGGCCCTCTCTCAATCTGCACATCACTTTCACCTCCTTGGGGGGCTCTCATGGCCTCCTATCCCCTCGTCTCCACCCTAACCACTGGCGTGCTTGTTCTGGCCAACTGGTTTACCTCCTGTTACATGACTGCAGAACTCTTTCACTGGATCCCCTGCCTTTAGCCTTATTTCTCCCAATCACCTTCCACTCGAGTTTTAAATGAACAGGTCAGGTTATGTCACTGCTTCGCCCCACAGTCTGCAGGGCAGAAAAACGGCGCTGTGATCCAGCTTTGGGCTCATCTTCCCCTGAGCCGCTTCCCTCTGCCGACAGCCCTGTGTGGTCCGGCACCTGAAGAATCACTCGAAGTTCCACAGACATGCTCTCTTCCACATGTGCCTGCTGCCTTTTCTTCCTTTCCTTCCTCTCCTCTATCCTTAAATAAGTAATGAGCTTCTACTACGTGCTGGCCACAGGGTCTAGAATGGTCAGTCTCCTAATTTGGGTATCTAGTTGAATTTATTGAGTGCTCACTATGGTCTAGGCTGAGCTGGGAGTTTCTTCTATTGCTGGATTATCTCCACAAAACTATGAAGGTGGATATTCTTCCTCCTCCTTTTCTTCTTCTTTTTTTTTAGGGCCGCACCTGCAGCATATGGAAGTTCCCAGACTAGGGGTCAAATCAGAGCTACAGCTGCCGGCCTACACCACAGCCACAGCAACACAGGATCCAAGCTGTGTCTGTGATCTACACCACAGCTCACCACCATGCCGGATCCTTAACCCACTGAGCGAAGCCAGGGATCAAACTTGCATCCTCGTGGATGCTAGTCGGGTTCATTACTGCTGAGCCACAACGGGAACTCCAACAACTAGATTTTAAACAATCACCAGTTCAATCAGTTTTTTTTCCAGTGGATCAAGAAAGAAGAGAGACGAAATGCTCTTTTGTTTCTAGAAATAAAATCCCAGTGAGAACTAGGTGGCAATAAGCAGGTTGTGTGCCAGAATTAACATCAATATTTATGGGTGGCCTGTTGATTCAAGTGTTACATACAGTTTCCTATTGATTCTGGGATCATCGCTACACTCAAGCCTAATCCCCTTTTAAGTGTAAATTTTAGTTATGGTTTCTATCCGTTTAACTCGTATTTCCTTTTACATTATAAAGGGCTAGGAGATACTCCCATTTCTGGAATATCATTCTACACCCCCTATGGGAAGCCTCAGGATCGTGTTGACTGGCCCCATGAATTATAACACGAGCACTTAGGATAATGATGGTGCTTCATGGGGTTTAATATATTCTAGGTGGCAAAGAAAATATCTCGGAGGAAAAGCAAGCATCTTCTAAGGAATTTTTCTCCACCAAGACTATGCCGAAATGGAACCTTCCCTTGATTCCCCCCCCCCCCGCTCCCTGTTTCTTCTAGAAGATTCTGATCATTGGGCAGTTTGGTAAATGACCTGAGACCAGGCACAGTGTAGCAGTAGATATGTTTGAGCACTGAAGAATATCGTTAAGCAATGAAAACCAGAAGAAAGAGTTGGTTTGAACGCTTGAGCCACAAGAATGTTCAGTTTCTATTCGCTAGGAGCGATCTGTTCCTATTTCTAAGTGAAAAAGAAATGACGGAAGATATTTTGTCACTTACCAGGCCAGCAGTGACAGGTGTAATTGTCAGTACCATCCTCACATGTGGCATTATTGTGACAGGGTTTTGACCAACACGGAAGCATCAGGGTCTCACAACGTGTCCCTGTGAACCCACTCCCAGTGCAGTTACAGCTGTAGCTGGAGAGTAAAATGAAATTTTCACATCAGCTCTCAGTCACAGGGAGATCAGACATCCTCTTCCTGCCTCTTCACCTGTCCATCAACCCCACACCCATGCCATGGTTTTAATACTTAGCAGAAACCTTGAGGAATTCTCTCTGTAAGTAAGTCTGAAAGCATCGTGTGTGTCCACATTATCATATTTTAAATTTTATGGTATAGTTTTCAATCAAAATTATTTGCAAACCATGATCATTTACCTGAGTTTCCTCATCCATAAATTGAAGATAATAGCACCTTTGTCACAGAGTTATTGGGATAGTTAAATGTGCACGTAAAGAATGGATACAGGGAGTTCCCGTCGTGGCGCAGTGGTTAACGAATCTGACTAGGAACCATGAGGTTGCGGGTTCGGTCCCTGCCCTTGCTCAGTGGGTTAACGATCCGGCGTTGCCGTGAGCTGTGGTGTAGGTCGCAGACGCGGCTCGGATCCTGCGTTGCTGTGGCTCTGGCGTAGGCCAGTGGCTACAGCTCCGATTGGACCCCTAGTGTGGGAATCTCCATATGCCGCGGGAGCGGCCCAAGAAATAGCAAAAAGACCAAAAAAAAAAAAAAATGGATACAGGAGTTCCCATCATGGCTCAGTGGAAATGAATCTGACTAGTATCCATGAGGACTAAGGTATGATCCCTGGCCTCATTCAGTGGGTTAAGGATCCAGCATGGCCTTGAGCTGTGCTATAGCGCCAGACACGCTCAGATCTGGCATTGCTGTGGCTGTGGCATAAGCCAGCAGCTACAGCTTTGATTCGACCCCTAGCCTGGGAAACTGGGAACCTCCATATGCTGCAGGTGCGGCCCCAAAAAGACAAAAAAAAAAAAAGCGGAAGGAACAATAGATGTTCCCGTCATGGTGCAGCAGAAACGAATCGAACTGGCATTCATGAGGACACAGGTTCAATCCTTGGCCTCATTCAGCGGGTTAAGGATCCAGCGTTCCTGTTAGCTGTGGTATAGGTCACAGACACAGCTTGGATCTGGTGTTGCTGTGGTGCAGGCCAGCAACTACAGCTCTGATTCGACCCCTAGCCTGGGAACTGCCATACGCTGTAGGTTCAGCCCTAAAAAGCAAAAAAAGAAGAAAAAAGAGAATATACAGAAAGAGCAGAAAATACTGAATAAAACTACTAAGTAGTATGAAATAAAGTTGTTAATATTTGTCAGGGCAGTACAGAATGATTTATACCATCGTGGTACTTTTTTATACAGAGAGCCCAATAATAAGATCCCTTATGAAAAATGAAACAATGAATTATGAAGAAAAAGAAAAGTTCTCATTATATAAACTTGACTTACGTTTCCTTATTTTTACATTACGAGAATATTTCAGTCTTGCTATTTAGAATCATTTGTAGATTGAGTGGGATTATCTGACAGACCTAAAATATTAATCCGATGGGGAGAGTTGTACACTTTATCAAGGGGAGGCTTTCAATTTAAATGGCCTCCCCTCGGAGTTCCCGTCGTGGCTCAGTGGTTAACGAATCCGACTAGGAACCATGAGGTTGCGGGTTCGGTCCCTGCCCTTGCTCAGTGGGTTAACGATCCGGTGTTGCCGTGAGCTGTGGTGTAGGTTGCAGACGCGGCTCAGATCCCGCGTTGCTGTGGCTCTGGCGTAGGCCGGTGGCTACAGCTCTGATGAGACCCCTGGCCTGGGAACCTCCATATGCCCGCAGGAAGCGGCCCTAGAAAAGGCAAAAAGACAAATAAATAAATAAATAAATCTCAAAGATCTCGTATTGCAAAAACATGGGCGGACACACTCAGCTTAGATGACGTGAGTGTCTGGAGGGAAGGATACCTAACAATTTCATAACGAGTAACAGTCCTCTTCACCACGGCTGTGTGTCTGTTTACCACCAACACAGACATTTAACATTTCACTAAGGAAACGGAAATATTAGCAAATATACGGGACTAAAATTTGTATATCTACCTTCTCTAGCTAGAAATCTTCGGTTCACTGTTCCATTTCTTTAAGTAAAAATACCTACCAAAAAGTCTATGATGTGAGAGATATGAGAGACAAGAGCCCTGTACTCAAGGCTGGTGAGGGGACCTGAATTCACGGAATCAGAGTCTCCATGTATGTCTGTCTTTGTCTGCGAGAACCCTTCATGAGGTATAGTTTCGGATTTACCCACATACCCTGTAGCAAATGCGTGACTTTTTGGTGGTGGGAAAATAAGGTCCAGTTGCACCTGCTGACCTTGTGATGATCCTCTCAAAATAAATGTAGGTAATAAGAGGGAGATGGATACAACAGAAAAATCATTCGTGGCATGTGTCAGGTGGAGAGAGCAAAGCTGGAGAGGTTTCAGCCTTGTTCTGTTTGCGTTTCCAGAGGCATCAAAACTGCCTTGTAAGGAGTTCCTGTTGTGGCTCAGTGGAAACAAATGTGACTAGGATCCATGAGGACTACGGTTTGATCCCTGGCCTCACTCAGTGGGTTCAGGATCCGGCATTGCCATGAGCTGCACTATAGGTCGCAGATGCAGCTCAGATCCTGCATGGCTGTGGCTCTGGTGTAGGCTGGCAGCTGTAACTCCGATCTGACCCCTAGCCTGGGAACTTCCATATGCTGCACCTGTGGTCCTAAAAATACACACACACACGCAAAAAAATAAAAATAAAAATAAAATAAACCTTGTAATTTCTGTCCAGATGCTATCTGGAAATAGTAAGGCATGGCCAGGATAGCCTCCGCTTCTCCTCTGTAGCACCTATGTGGAAACTGCCATTCGGGTCTGTCTGCCTACATGTGGCCCCGTGACCTGTCTCCAGGAATGAAAATTCATGCCTCGGGAGAAAGATCTGAGTGTAAGTGACAGTCAGAGGCAAGGTCTGAAATGTGATTAAAGGTGATGCGTTATCATTTACAAAAGAAATGTTCAAAAAAAAAAAGGGAACATTCCCCTGCATTGCTCTATTTAAAAATTACGTTATTTTCCTGGGTATATTTGAAGCACATGTGCCTTTTGCTGCTTCCCTTTTGAGTCTGATTCACTGTGACATTTAGATTGGGGATAAATTATACGGTATTTATTAAATAGAGGAAAACTGGACTGCAGTCCTCCTTTTGTAAAGAATTAACTGGGTGAACTTGTGGAGGTCACCTTTCTTCCCTGAACTTTAAACTCCTTGTCGTGAAGGGGGAGCTTTAACTCCCACCTTGCTTTCCACTGCGCTGCTGAAGCATCCATCAGGACACTGCTAAGTACTAATGCTGCTAAAAGTTGTTATGTGTTTGATAACGCAATACTCGTGGTTTAGGTAAGCATTAGAGAGTTCTTTTAAAAATATTTATATGAATTCAATTACTATCACTCCAATTTATTATATGCATCATATTAAAGTGTAATTTATTAAGGGTTTTTTTTTGGTTTGTTTTTGTCTGCTTGTTTTTTGTCTTTTTGAGGGCTGCATCCACAGCATATGGAGGTTCCCAGGCTAGGGGTCCAATCGGAGCTGTAGCCGCCAGCCTATGCCACAGCCACAGCCACGCAGGATCCAAGCCGGAGTCTGCAACCTACACCACAGCTCACAGCAACGCCGGATCCTTAACCCACTGAGTGAGGCCAGGGATTGAACCTGCGTCCTCATGGATGCTAGTTGGGTTCATTTCTGCTGAGCCACGACTGGAACTCCTGAAGGATGTATTTTCTGGTAAAACCTGAATGGTATAACTTTTCCTCATTTAGAGTATAAAGCAACACGACAGTGTTAAGCCAGGGATGAGAGATCTCCAGATTCAGCATGGTGAGGTCTCTTGTAGGAGAAAACACACCTGTTGGCTCCATCCATGCACAGCCCTCCGTGGAGACACGGCCCACTGGCACACTCATCAGTGTCAAATTCACAGCGGTCGCCTAGGAATCCGGGGGCACAGTCACAGGCATAAGCCCCCGCGGCATCCCGACAAGTCGCACCATTTAGGCAGGGCTGGGACCAGCATTCCTCAACTTCCAATTCACAGTTCACGCCTTTTTAAAAGAAAGTCAGCACAGGAAAAAAGAAAAGTTTTAGCAAAGTGTTAATATGTGCACTCTTTGCCAATGCTTTATGTACCAAAGCTCTTGTCAAATGTGATGCTGCCCAAAATAATTTGCCTCCTTAATTGTAATTGGCACTAACTTTCTGGCCCGTGTGTGGGAAGCTGCACAAAGCAGAACAGCTGTTACCTACAAAGAACTATTGCCTACAACAGCTTGTGGCTTTTCAGTCCCTGCAAACAAATCATTTTTAGAACCAAGGTATTGTTTACTGTACTTTTGTTGGAAGCCTGAAAGGGGCGGGCTGATGTCTTTAAATTATTTTTAAATACCTAGTTTCATTAGGCACCATATAGAGCAGTAGGTAAGTAAGTGACTCCAAAGCCACACGGCTCAGGTTGCGATCTTGGCCCAGCCTCCATAGCTGTGTGACCTTGAAGAAGTGCCTTAACCATCCTTAACCTGTCTCTGTTCTGTTGCCTCACCAGAAAAATGGGGGCCATGGCTGAAATGAACCTATGGGTAATTATTACAATTACAATGTCTAAAGCCTTTATGATAGCATTGGGTATATACGAAGTGTTTCCTAGAGGAAAACAAAAACAAAAAACAAAAAAAACCTTGTTCTTTCTACACAACGTTTATTGTACATATATGACATACAATTGTTTCCTTAACTGTTTCTTTGGCAAAGACACGTCAGAATTTTAATTTTCTATAGTGTTATAAAATACTCTTAATAGAAAATCAGTTTGTGGCTTAAACTCAGTGCAATTAGTGGTTTTATTAGAAGATACTTCTGTTTGTTTGTTTGTTTGTTTATTTGAAGGACTGAACCTGAGGTATATGGAAGTTCCCAGGCTAAGGGCTGAATTGGAGCCGCAGCTGCTGGCCTACACCACAGCCATAGTAATGTGGGATCCGAGCCACATCTGCAACCTACACCACAGCTCATAGCACTGGAGCCTTATCCCACTGAGCAGGGCCAGGCATCGAACATGCATCCTCATTGATACAAGTTTCTGCTGCGCCACAACGGGAACTCCAGAAGCTACTTCATTTTAAGGAAACATTACATTTTTTAAAAAATCTCTATTCCACACCTCCTCAAAATAGTAGATGAAGATTATTTACTAAGCAAATTAAGTTTAGGAGTTAAAAAAGTGGTCATACTAAGTTAGCGAACTACCCTAATGAATCTGTCAAAATACGATTTGAGGAGTTCCCGTCGTGGCGCAGTGGTTAACGAATCCGACTAGGAACCATGAGGTTGCGGGTTCGGTCCCTGCCCTTGCTCAGTGGGTTAACGATCCGGCATTGCCGTGAGCTGTGGTGTAGGTTGCAGACCCGGCTCGGATCCCGTGTTGCTGTGGCTCTGGCGTAGGCCGGTGGCTATGGCTCCGATTGGACCCCTAGCCTGGGAACCTCCATATGCCGTGGGAGCGGCCCAAGAAATAGCAACAACAACAACAACAAAAGACAAAAGACAAAAGACCAAAAAAAAAAATACTATTTGAGACACAATAAATTTGCATACAGGTTTTAAGACACCAAAGGGGAACTATCTATGTTTGTCCATCTTTATTCCTATGCCTATAACCCAGGATAATAAGTTATGCATTAAAATAATATTGAGGACTTCTCAAATAACTCAGAGGTTTTTAGTAGTTTAAATGCTTTTGCGCCCCTTCTCCTGATGGAAAACCCACTAAGATAGTCTAAACCGCCTGCATTTACAACTGTGACTAGATGCTACAAACACTGAAGTGAAAAGGGCTGCCAGCTGTCAAATTTGACTGGTTTTTGAGAAGAAAAAGAACGTCCATCCTATACTAGTAAAGATGGAAAGTCGTGGAATAGTGTCGGTGGTAGGAAAAGGTCTTTGCCCTTTGAGGCCTGGCTACTTCTCACACAGTCTGCGAATGAGATTTTCCATATCCGTTGTACTTGGTATCAGGAAGGTCAAGGCACGGAACATTGCACTGTCTGGGGGAGACTGGTGTTCTTGTTCCGTCTCTGAAGCAGCTTTTCAGCAGGGCTTTGGTATCTTTATGTAAGCCACATAAGACAATCCAATAATAGAGACCTCTTTTTACTTTCCACGAATGTATGAAAGACAAAAATGACACCTTCTTTTTTAAATGTTTTATGTAATTACTTTAAAAACATATGGAGCAACTAAAACTATGTACGTGTTCGTATTCCATATTAAAACGACCTTGATCTGTCAGGACTAAGCAGAGAGCTCTGCTCATGGGTGAAGTGATCCATCTGTGGGCATTTCCGTGATGCTCCCTGAGCAGAGGGCACCTGGCACTCCATAAATGCCCACCATATGTGTGTGGGGGGGTGATTTCACACACGTTCTTTTATTCCATTCCAACCTATTTAAGGTACCCCTACGCGCCCATGTCCCCCAGCTAGTACATAACAGTTCTGCCATTCCTGTCTGCTCTAGTCAATCCACCTTTTAGTTTTTTGTTTTTTTGTCTTTTTAGGGCCATACCTGTGGCATGTGGAGGTTCCCAGGCTACGGGTCGAATTGGAGCTGTAGCCTCTGGCCTACACCACAGCAACGAAGATCCGAGCTTCATCGGCAACCTACACCACAGCTCACGGCAACGCCAGATCCTTAATCCACTGAGCAAGGCCAGGGATCGAACCCGCATCCTCATGGATATTAATTGGGTTCATTAACCGCTGACCTATGATGAGAACTCCCAATCCACCTTTCCACGATGCCTTTGTGTTATATCCTTTGGCATTTTAGTCATTGCTGAACACTAATGACATATAAAGTCAAATCAGTGGTTTAAAACTTACTAATGCGTCTCTAAATTTTATTTCATCACTCGGCAAAATTCATCGATTCATCTGTTTCATACCCAGATTACTTCCTCATGCTTAAGAAATACAAGAAAAGCCATTATTTTAGATACCGCAGCTCCATTTATAACAATGTCATTCAAACACTTTAGAGATCCTGATACATGTATGAGAGCGTGTTTCATAGCTTAAATACAATTTCAGTTCAAACAACTATTTACTTTGGAGTTAATCTGATTTGTTTGTGTTACTCTTAATATTAACAACATGATTCTTTTTTTTTTTTTTTCCAGCCACACTGGCAGCAAATGGAAGTTCCTGGGCCAGGGATGGAAGCCGAGCCGAAACTCCAACCTTTGCCACAGCTGCTGCACTGGGCCAAGGATGGAACCTGTGCTGCCACAGAGACAACGTTGGATCATCAATCCCCTGCACCTCAGCGGGAACTCCAACAATGTGATTCTTACTGCGGTTTTTCGTTATTACTGATAAGGGAGAAAAGCGATTTGGTCTGTGTCTGTGTGATGCCAAAATAGCTGCGTGAACAGTGATAAGAGGAGTCAGTCATCCAGATGTTTTCCTATTTCCAGATGCCTGGTTTCATAGATAAAACATCTGGAAAACTAACTATGATTTTCAGTTTTCATTTGCATGTTTCCTGTTACAGGCATACAGCCATTAAATAGAGACAATTAACCGATCTTTGACAATATGCTTAAACAGTGTGGTCCAGTCTACCTGGAAACATTTCATGACTAGGGTCACTAAGTCTGGTGCCATGTCATTACAACGCTACGTAGCAACAGAAATTGAATGCACTGACACTGAGAAGCAGCACTTCTACAGCCGACTGTCTAAGAGATGGGAAATTCATAACTGCAAAATTCCTTCACAAAAATCAATCCAGGAATCTGTTGGAACTGGTTTATAATTCTGTGCGAAGCAAAAGTAAATAGAAAGTGTCAGGGAAAAAAACCACACACACACACAAATAAGGGGAACTCTGCACCCAAAAAATGTACAGGGCAGGGAAAAACCAAAAACCAAAAAACAACCAACCAAAACCAAAAAACCAAAAACCAAAAAACAAGCAAACAAATCTCTGACTTAATTAGCTTTGGTGGCTCATTAAGACTCAGTAATTCTGTGCTAATGTCCACAGGGGCATCTCTACATAAACATAGGTGACTAAATGTCAGAGCATTCATTCCTGACAGTCAGGGATAGTTCTATGCAATTTTCATTAGAACTTCAACTTTCAAAAGAAGTCCAGAAATTTCCTCATAACCAAATATTTTTTTAAACATAAATGTGGAAGAAAGACTGGTATCGCATGCATTTCCCTCAAGTAAAGTGAGAAGGTAAAATGCGAGACGTTCCCAAGCTGACCCACTGGCTTTGTGGAGAAGCAACGCTCCTGGCAAATAATCTAAGAACACTCCCTTTCTTCTCATATAAGACGGAATTGACGTAACACAAAAAGCCACCCCTGCTCCTCTTGGCTTTCTTGGCCACACACCCTTGGTTCTCCCTTTGCCTCTTCAAAGGCTTCTTGGCTAGATTCTTTCTTCCCTCCCCACGTCCTCCTTTCTCCTCGACCCTCTTTTCTATTCCTTTCTTGCTTGCTGGCTTCATCATTCTGTGTCCCCTCTTTCCCGCATGCGGAAAGATTCTGTATAGGCACTGCTGGCAGCCAAGTTCACGGTCAGTGAAAATCTTCACTTCATATTCCTGAGGTGGAGGAGCAAAGCCTACACCCCAGCTTCATGCAGACATCTAGTCAAAGACACCGCTGCCATATGAAAGCTCAAGAAAAGCAACACCCAAACTTCAAGTGCAAAGAGGGCCAGTCCAAGCATGCGGGGGGCGGGGGGAGGGAGAGAGCCATCCTTGCAGAGATTGGGTCCACCCAGCGCTGACGTCACCTCCTCCTGAGACCACGCCCCTGCATCACCTTGATGCCAGGCAGTCGTCTTCTCAAATCTCCTCCTCCAAGGGGTCCGTGGTGACAGTCCGCCAGGGAGAGGCACTTCCGGGTTAGGAAAGTGGGCGGGGCCAAGATTCTCCAGGGATTTCCCAGCTCAGACCCTCACAAGACAAGGACAACTGAGCCTGACAGCACTTCCTGGGGAGCCTGGGACCACCACCACCCCAACCCCCCCACTGCTGAGGACGGAATGGCTGGAAACTTCCCAGAGAATCTTCAGAATGGCAGTGCCTTCCTAGGAGCTTTTAAGGACCCCGACTTGGTGCTGTGGACTAAGGGCTTTCCTGGAAACTTCTCTAACTTCCCCTCCCCGACCTCCCAGCCACTGGACCAGCAGGGCTATCGTTGACCTTTGCCGTCCGTCACCCAGGGCCCTGCACCTGGAAGGGCCCTGTGTGAGTTTGCTAGGGCTTCTGGAACAAACCGCCAGAAGCCAGGCAGCTTCAGCAACAGAAATGTATTTCCTCACAGTTTTCAAGTCTGAGAGCGGCAGGAAGATTCTATTCTGCTCCTCTCCCTCCTTTCTCGTGGTGGACGGAAATGCTGGCATCCTTGGGCTTAAAAAAGCATCACACAGGGGTTCCCGTCCTGACTCAGCGGAAACAAATCTGACTAGCATCCATGAGGACGCGGATTTGATTCCTGGCCTTGCTCAATGAGTTAAGGATAAGGTGTTGTCATGATCTGTGGTGTAGGTTGCAGACACAGCTCGGATCTGGCATTGCTGTGGCTGTGGTGTAGGCCGGCAGCTGCAACTCTGACTTGACCCCTAGCCTGGGAACCCTGATATCCTGAGGGTGTGGCCCTAAAAAGACAAAAAAAAAAAAAAAAGAGGAAGCATCACACAGCCTCCATCCTCATCTTCATATGGTGTTCTCCCTGTGTGCCTGTCCATGTCCAGATTTCCCTTTTTATAAGGAAACCATTCATGTTGGATTAGGGGCTCAATCTACTCCAGGATGACCTCATTTTTATTAATTACATCTACAGAAAATGTTTTCAGGTAAGGTCACTTGCTGAGGTGTTTCAGCATAGGGGTTAGTACTTCAACATGGGAATTTCAGGTGAGGACACAATTTAGCTCATAGCATAACAGATTCCTTGCTTGATTTAATGTTCTTCTGTCACCATATTGAAATTCTTAATAATTTTTTTAAAAGGAACTTTATTTATTTATTTATTTATTTAGTCTTTTTAGGGCCACACCCGTGGCATACGGAAGTTCCCAGGCTAGGGGTCAAATCGGAGCTGCCGCTGCTGGCCTACACTGCAGCCGTAGAGACTCTGGATCCAAGCTGCATCTGCAACCTACACCACAGCTCATGGCGACGCCAGATCCTTAACCCACTGAGTAAGGCCAGGGATCGAACCCACATCCTCATGGATACTAGTCGGGCTCATTAACCACGGAGCCAGGACAGGAACTCCTAAAAAAAGAACTTTAAATTTTATTTTTATTTTGCATTAGGGCTCACAAAGTCATATAGCCTGTTCTGTGTACAATCCATTAAGTCCTATATTAAACTCTTTATATCTGAAATACAGAGAATGAATTTTTTTCCCGACCAAATCCCGATTGATTTACAGACCTAAGATAGAATAGATTGGAGTAGCATGTTCAAATAAACAGAACTGTTCAGCTTTTGGTCCAACCTTCTGATCAAAGGAGAGAAGCCCAGGGTCAAAGATTCAGCAAAAATGCAGTGGGAATAGAAGCCCCATACTCCTCCTCCCATCCTAGGTGAGCTGGGCATTTGCTAGAACCCCAGATACATGCTGGGATCCCAGAAAAGAGGTTATTAATGTCCCCTTTTCTTTTCTTTTCTTTTTTTTTTTTTGTCTTTTCGCCTTTTCTTGGGCCGCTCTCAGGGCATATGGAGGTTCCCAGGCTAGGGGTCAAATCAGAGCTGTAGCTGCTGGCCTACGCCAGAGCCACAGCAACAGCGGATCCTTCACCCACTGAGCAAGGCCAGGGGCCGAACCCGCAACCTCATGTTTCCTAGTCGGATTTGTTAACCACTGAGCCATGACGGGAACTCCGTAAAGTCCCATTTTCTTTCTAGAACTCTGGGAATACATCAGGCCACCATAATTCCCAAGCCGCCATTGCACATGATGGGGGAACAGAGAACACTACAGGAGACCTGCATAGATGCAAGCGAGGCAGTTCCATAGCTAATGCTGTGGGAGCAGGCACAGCAGCCAGCTGCTCTCTCCTACAAGTGACACCATTACTCTTTCAAAATGTTGTTACAGGAGTTCCGTCGTGGCGCAGTGGTTAATGAATCCGACTAGGAATCATGAGGTTGCGGGTTCGGTCCCTGCCCTTGCTCAGTGGGTTAAGGATCCGGCGTTGCCGTGAGCTGTGGTGTAGGTTGCAGACGCGGCTCAGATCCCGCGTTGCTGTGGCTCTGGTGTAGGCCGGTGGCTACAGCTCCGATGAGACCCCTAGCCTGGGAACCTCTCAAAGAAATAGTAAAAAGACCAAAAAAAAAAAAAATGTTGTTACAGAGTTGTAAAAAAATTGCACCTGCTACTATTATGTTCCTTCTTCCCCCGGCCTCTGCCATTCACGCAGAAGTGCAGAAAGAACCTGTTTTTTATAGACAGGCCACCCAGGACCAGGCTCTGCTGTCCACTGCTGGCTGGTATAGTTAATGCTCAGTGAATGGTAGGTATCATCTACAGTCATTTCTTCTTTCCTGTTTTCCTTCCTCAATGTCTCAGAGCAGGTAGAATTTAAACAGTTTTTTGAAAAGTAATTGGAAGCAAAGACACCTCTGCAAGAGAATTGGGAACAGCTTCGATCTCAGTTAAATACAGATGTGGCGCTGAGAATATAGAAGTTAGAAACCAGAAAGTTTTGGAGCAGCCGCTATAGTAAATATGACTTAAAAATCTACAACTGACATACAAATGCCTGCTCAACAACTGTAAATGTGTAACTACAATTAGATAATCAATATCTGAGGGGGATCCATGGCCTTTAAATCAGGAGAAAAGAAAGTGGGGAATGGGGCTTTTCAGGACAGGAAAGCTGCAAAATATTAATTGCAGGTCAAGGAGAAGAAAGTGTGGACATAACAGAGGCACGTCAGCAAAACAGTTCCCCGCCAAGCCCAGGAGTATTAGGGCGACTTCAAGACAGGGCAGGAGGAATACACAGTCTGAGGGTGGAGAGGCCAGGAGACGGAGATTCTGCTAAAGACCAAGTAAGATGTCAACAGAAGCAAGGAAATGAGAAGCCCAGGTGGTGGTGACAAGTTTGATGATAAAGCAGTTTGGAAAGATGTAAGATCTCACCCGAACCTGTGTCACCATAGGGCTAGAGCAGGAGAGAGATGGAGGGCACTGAAAAAAAGAAGACATCACAAGAAATCCTAAAAGCTTGGAAATTCTAAAATTCTGCAACAGCTCCTAGTGGGTTTTGGATAAATCAGAAATTTCTTATTTGGCACCTAAAAACCTTTGTAAATATTTCTAAGTTCATTTCCCAGGCAATTCTATCATCCCTCCATATGACAATTCTATCAAACCATTTGCTTTTTCTCAAACCCACCACATGCCTCCCCTTCCCATAAGTTTGGACACACTGAGCTC
Organism: Phacochoerus africanus; assembly: GCF_016906955.1. Lineage (NCBI taxonomy): Eukaryota > Metazoa > Chordata > Mammalia > Artiodactyla > Suidae > Phacochoerus > Phacochoerus africanus. The sequence goes on along the minus strand of NC_062555.1, from coordinate 25,703,264 downwards.
TCCCTCTGTCTCTGTCTCTTTCTCTGCCTCTCTCTCCTTCTCACCCTCTCTCTGTCTCTCCCTCTCTCACTTTGTTTCTCTCCTCTCTCCCTCTCTCTCCTTCTCTCTCTCTACAGAATTCTGTCCCACCTTCCACCTGGCGAATCATCCTTTAAGACTTCGGTGAAAACAAACCATCCTCAGTGAAGTCTTCCCTGATTTCCTTACTGATGCCAACCTCTTGTGTTTTCACAGCCTTTACATCATTTTATTTTATTTATTTGTTACTTGCTTACCTCCCACAACTGCTTTGAAGGCAAAGATCATTGCCTGTTATTAATGATAATAACTGATATTCATTGAGAGCTTATTTCACAGCAGGTACTATGCTACACATTTTAAGTACATGATTTGACTTTAACTGTCAAAAATTATTCACGAGGCACTATTACAATGGCCCCCCTCCCTTTTCTTTTTTTTTTTTTTTTTTTTTGCTTTTTAGGGCCGCACCCACAGCATATGGAGGTTCCCAGGCTAGGGGTCGAATAGGAGCTACAGCTGCCAGCCTATGCCACAGCCAAAGCAACGCAGGATCCAAGATGAGTCTGAGACCTACACCACAGCTCACAGTAACACCAGATCCTTAACCCACTGAGGGAGGCCAGGGATCGAACCTGCAACCTCATGGATGCTAGCCAGATTTATTTCTGCTGCGCCACAACGAGAACTCCATGATGCCCATTTTCTTAAGGGTGGGATTGAAGCCCAGAGAAATTAAGAAATTTGAACCAGATCAAAAAAGCTAGAAAGTGGTTGAACCAGGATTATGTCAATTAACGACTTAGACGGCAGGGAAGAGAGTGGTGTGCGTGGGAAGTGAGTCATGAACCAAACGGTGGTCTTTCAGGAGCAGTGGGCTTAGTGAGAAAGCCCAGCTCCCTCCTGGCCCTCATCCATCAAGGGCAGAGGACCCCTTGCAGAAGGGCTGTGTGCAAAGTGGTTCCATCCAAAAAATGCCAAGTTCTAGCAAAGAGCAAGGAATTCAAGGTGCACTGGAGAAAAATTAAGTTTTGTTTGTGTTGGAGAAGAGATCATAGATGGAGAAGCAGGTGACCATAGCCTCATGGAAACCAGGAAGCAGTTTTTACCCCAGACACTTTCACAGAAGCTACACAGGAGCATCTGTAATGCCAGGCGAACCCTTCTTCTTCTTTTTGCTTTTTAGGGCTGCGCCTGCAGCATATGGAAGTTCCCAGACTAGGGGTCGAATCGGAACTACAGCCCACAATCTATGCCACATCCCCAGCAATGCGGGATCCAAGCCATGTGTGCAACCTACACCACAGCTCATGGCCACATCGGATCCCTAACCCACAGATCGAGGCCAGGGACTGAACTGGGGTCCTCATGGACACTAGCTGGGTTTGTAACCCACTGAGCCATACAGGAACACCTAGGCAAGCTCTCTGAGTCCAGAGAGCTACAGGATGTCTCCTCCACCCATCTCTCAGGCATCAATCTACGATCCCAAAGGAAAACTCCCTCCTCCATCCATCCTCTCTGATCCCACACCCACCCCTGCCAGTGAATGGGGTTATCATTCCAGGTCACCAAGCCAGATTTATTTCCCACATCCTAATTAGTCATCAAATCCTGTCACCTCTCCCTTAGAAATGGATCTAAGGTACCATCGCTATTGCTGCAAACTTATTCAGACCCTCACCGTCTCTCATCTGGTCTGATGGCCACTGGCTTCTCTCCTCAAATCACTCTCTACTTTTCTGCGAGCGGTGTGGATAAAATACAAATCTGATTTTACCACTGTCTCTGTGCATCTTTACAACAGTTTCCCCTTGTCTTCAGGAAAGAGCAGTTAATCGGTACGCTATAGAAACTTCTAGAAAATGTGGACAATGTCAGTGCCACCTACAAGGATGGTCTTTCAGCCTTGTCTCTCACGGGCCTGATCTGGTGGCTTGGCCTCTCCCTGACATGTCCTGGCCAGATCCTCGTCTCCCTAGGACCATGCTGCCCCCCCCCCAAGCTGCACATAGCTTAAAGCCCACTTCTCACTCCTGACCCCCCCTAGCTGATTCCAGGTAGTTCTCCAAGGCTGAGTTCCAGTATCGCATGATCCTGGAAACGGTACGGAACCACTTATACCTGCCTTAAGTGCCATGCCACTGTAGTATAAAAGTATATATTATATTTTACAGCAATTCGTAATTTGTCAACTTTATTTACGAAATCGCTAGCTTGTTGAGGTCAAAGTCTTTGCCCTTTAATGCCGAGATCGGAAGCATTTAGCACATATTCTGGGACACAGGCTACAGTCAATGAACTGAGAATGAAGCGTCAAGTCCCGGCTGTGGACTAACCCACCATCTCTCCTGGAAGCCATCTGGCCTGCCAGGATGGAGCTTCTCAAGCCTTCCACAAGCCTGGGCCCCCTCCAAGTCAAAAGCCATAAAGGCAGTGTTATGGCTTTGGCCAATGTCTAAAACAAAACATTGTTTACAAATGATTGCACCCCACACTGTTCTGATCAGCAGTTAGAGATTTTGCACTTCAACATGCATCTGTCAGCAATGAGTGGTCAAGGTTAACGTCCTGGGAGTCCCCGTTGTGGCACAGTGGTTAACGAATCTGACTAGGAACCATGAGGTTTCGGGTTCGATCCCTGGCCTTGCTCAGTGGGTTAAGGATCCAGCGTCGCTGTGAGCTGTGGTATAGGTTGCAGACAAGGCTCAGATCCTGCATTGCTGTGGCTCTGGTGTAGGCCGCTGGCTACAGCTCCGATTCGACCCCTAGCCTGGGAACCTCCATATGTCTTGGGAAGTGGCACTAGAAAAGGCAAAAAAAAAAAGACCAAAAAAAAAAAAAGGTTAACGTCCTGTGCCACCAGATAAAGTACATGGCAGGTAATCAGCCAGGATCAGGTCTCTCACTGATGCTGTTATCACTTAGCACAGTGGCAAGAGAGTGCAGGACACATACCATGTGGCACCGATGGGCCACCACTCTGAACACCTCTCTCATTACCTGCAGAGCCCACACGTGGGAAATAATTCTACTCTAGCTTTGGGTTATCATCCTACATTTCAGAGTCTACCCAAGATATTTCACAGGCCTCTGCACAACCATTTCCTTTTGAATAAGAATGCTATGTGCTATTTCTGAGTTCTCTAAGGAATGATGTATGATGTACCAGTTCCAGCAGTTATCAGAGCAAATCTGGACCCAGGATCAGTGCAGAGAGGGACAGTAGCACAGGTCGCCCTTACAGCTAGAGATTCACGGTGCCTTCTGCACATGATAGCTGTCATCTCTGAACATCCTAGAGCAATGCAAAGAGGCTGTGTGACTTGCTGCTCCGATTAACAGTAACCAGCAAGTATAATAATGATTAGCAAGATGCTGTAACAGATTAAAGCTTGGGATTTTTATTTTCGGTGGAAACATCTTTGGATTTTTACCCAATAAGAGTTCTGGTTTGTGCATTTAGACACACTTTTTCTAAGGATACCAAGATGTAAGAGAACACCTTTTTAAAAGCATTCATTGAAGCCAGCTTTTACAAGCCTAGGACTCATCTCTGAAGGACAACTAAGTTTCCTCAATTCCAAGACTGTTCCATTCCCCCCTCACTTTTTTTTTTTTTTGGCTTTTTGCTATTTCTTGGGCCGCTCCCGTGGCATATGGAGGTTCCCAGGCTAGGGGTCGAATTGGAGCTGTAGCCACCAGCCTACACCAGAGCCACAGCAACGCGGGATCCGAGCCGCGTCTGCAACCTGCACCACAGCTCACGGCAACGCCGGATCATCAACCCACTGAGCAAGGGCAGGGATCGAACCCACAACCTCATGGTTCCTAGTTGGATTCGTTGACCACTGCGCCATGACGTGAACTCCACATTTTTGTTGTTGTTGTTGTTAGAAACTATCATGGACTTTATAATCAACTGTGTCTTGAACCTGGTATATTTTAGTTGCAGAATTTTTCTTAGTGTATATGAAATCAATGTAATCATCAATGATGAATTTAATCCTGTGAAATATGAAATTAAGTACTTTCATTTATTATTCTAAATGCTATTTATAACATGTTATTTATTATTATTGTTATGTATTAGTAACACTTTGTTATTCCTACCAGACTCTGCTCCATGGTCCCACCCTCTCCCCACAGAGGCCAGGGCTCCCAGTGTCCCCATGGGAGGGACCCTCCCCAGGCAGCCCACCCCGCTGGCCAAGGCAAGGCGGAGAGTCCCCTCCAGGTGTGGCACTGCTGGGAATAGGGCCTGTCGTTCCCCACAAGAGCCTGTTCTAGTGACCATCCCTCTGAAGATCCAGGACTGGTTCCAGACCCCAGACTCCCTGGACCACACTGCTCACCATGCGCAGTGCACACTGCAGCCGACCTGAGGCAGGCAGGGGGGCCCCCCCCCCAGGCCTGCAGATCCCCACTGGGTAGAGGGAACACTCCCCACCTTCCCCCTGAAATCGCTTTGAGGGACAACTGCAAACTGGGGACAACAGCTACAAATGGGTGATAGTCAGTCCCCAGGTGGACTTGCTGCCTCATAGGGACCTGGGGCTCCTCCAGACACTATGGCCCCCAGATGTCTCCAAATACAGAAGGCACTAGCCAGACCCGCCCACCCTAGCAAGGGAGAGCTCTGGCCAGATGTGTCTTCAGGGGGAATGAGGCTTTTGGGGTGGGTGATGGTTTGGAATCGCAGATGCCTCGGTCCCCCAAGGGTCTGATCTGGTGGCCTGGCCTCTCCCTAACGTGTCCTGTCCAGATCCTTGGCTACCCGGAACCACGCTGCCCCTGCCTGAGCCCTCCAAGTAAGCAGGGACATACCTGTCCTTGTGAGAGGAAAGAACAAGTCTGACTCCATACTGGATCTGTTTCTTTTACCCTAACCTTTGTGTTCTGCTGCTTTTGCTTTGAGTTAAGAATGTTGCCTACAGGCTTGAAACATACAGGAGAGTCCATTCTGAAGGCTCTGACCTTTAAGGATGTAACACTTTTCCATTCATATAAACACTTGCAGAACAGAGAATAACATTTGTCTTGTTGGAGGGTTACAGGAACATTGTGACCTGACCTACCTGGATTCTGGCACCAAGAAATTTGCAACAACCAGCCACACCCTCCATTACCTCGCCTTTAAAAATGCTTTAGGAGGTCCCGTTGTGGCACAACGGAAACCAATCCGACTAGGAACCATGAGGTTGCAGGTTCCACTCCCTGGCCTGCCCTGAGCTGTGGTGTAGGTCACAGACGCAGCTCAGATCTGGTGTTGCTGTGGCTGTGGTATAGACCTGCAGCTGTAGCTCCCATTAGACCCCAAGCCTGGGAACCCCCATATGCTGCGGGGGCAGCCCTAAAAAGCAAAAAATGAAAATTAATTAATTAATTAAATCCTTTGCTTTGCTGAAACCCTTCAAGGGGTTTGGGGGGCATGGACCACCCAGCTTCTTGCATGAGCCTTCAAGGTACTCCTCTGAGTAGGTCAGGGCTTGGAATTAGGCAGATGCCTGTGTCTTCATGACCTTGAACTCTTCCAGGCCACTGGCTACCCTTAACCGCAAGAGATATTCTTGTACAATACACACTATTTTACTTATTTAACTAATTTCACTACTTTGCTGTTATAGCTGTCTAATTCTTTCTGGTGTCTCTGAGTTGCTTTCAGGGAGAGTCAAAGTTATGCTCAGGATGGACAGTGGGGCTGGGGCATGCCTTCTTCTTCCCTGTGCTGCAGGATCTTTCCTGGAGTGCCTGCCTGCTGGGGAAACAGCTTCCTTCTCCTGCCTGCTGCCTCCCCCGACTCTAACCAACTCATCCTTAGTTCCTCTTCTAGGGCCATATTTTCTCCCACTTTCTTCCCATCTTGAATGCCATGACAGGTACAAAGATATTATTTGATTTTAAAATATTATTTCTCTAAGTCAACAGGCAAGACTTCCTCAATCTACTGCCTATATTTTAATGTGTGTACATATATTTTTTAATGTGTAAAAATAAGAAAATATATACCAAGTTTATGGGAATTCCTGTTGTAGCGCAGCGGAAACGAATCCAGCTGGGATCCATGAGGATGTGGGTTTCACCCCTGGCCTCGCTCAGTGGGTTGGGGAATCCGGCGTTGCTGTGAGCTGTGGTGTGGGTTGCAGACGCGACTTGGATCCTGTGTTGCTGTGGCTATGGTGTAGACCGGCAGATGCAGTTCCAATTTGACCCCTGGGAACTTCCATATGCCGCGGTGTGGCTCGAAAAAGAAAAAAAGAAAATATATACCAAGTTTAAGTTGGAATAACCTATTTCAGGGTCTGCAGGATGCTGTGTTTGAAAAGCACACCACTTTTGTGAATGGTTTATATCACTTAATTTTGTACGTTTCTTGGTAAAACTATAGGAAAATTGCAATGATCACATTTTATGTTTTAAATATATCAATATTATACATTTCATACTTCTGTAATTATAATCTTTTAATCATAACAAATACCTTTCTTTCATCTCTCTTCATTAGGATAATTGTTATTCCTGAGTATTTGAAATGTTACAACATTAATAAATTCTTAAATCACTTATTTTATGACATGGCAGTTTCAGAAATTAAATTCTTGCTTAGACATCATAATATTCCAGTTTAAGCTCATAAACAGGGCACAGAGCATGATCTTAGTAAATCCATTCCTGAGTATGGTTCTAATATATTCAAAAAGAAAGCCGTTCAAGTATTAGAAAATGATACCAGTATAAAATATTGGTAAACATGTAAACAGCATTGGTATTAGCAGCAATATTGAAGATATTAAAATAGTGACAACCGGAGTTCCCATCATGGCGCAGTGGTTAATAAATCCGACTAGGAACCATGAGGTTGCGGGTTCGGTCCCTGCCCTTGCTCAGTGGGTTAACGATCCGGCGTTGCTGTGAGCTGTGGTGTAGGTTGCAGACGCGGCTCGGATCCCGCGTTGCTGTGGCTCTGGCGTAGGCCGGCGGCTACAGCTCCGATGAGACCCCTAGCCTGGGAACCTCCATATGCTGCGGAAGCGGCCCAAAGAAATAGCAAAAAGACAAAAAAAAAATAGTGACAACCAACATATGTGTAGACCAATAGCTTGTGAAAAAACTTACATTAAATCATTTCATTCTCACCATGACCCTGAGGTTAGGGGATATTATTATGTTTATACATTTGATTGAGGAAACAGAGACTCAGAACTATTGTCCCTTATCGATACCCAACTGCCAGAGAACATCAAAGCTGGCTCTGGAACCCCTGACTCCTGTTTCTTTCCGTTACACTCACAATATTACATGTTGCTGATATGTGTGATCAAATCCCCTGCTCACTCAGACCTGCACACCCAGCTGACGGCTAGGGAGGCCCTAAGGGGAGGAGTCGGAGAGAAGGGGGTTTAGGGTAGAACACAACGAGTTAACCACCAGCCGACCCTCAGAGCAAACACCACGCGAGGGGAGAGACTTCATCCCTTTCTTAAACATATCAGCAGCCTTTCCCCCTTGCAGTTCCGCTCATTGCTATTCTTTCAAAAAGAATAACGAATACAGTTGCAGCTCTACACCCTGGAAGTGGTGCATTTTCACTCAGCTTCCTGGACTGCTTTTTCTCTGGAGCGCTTCCTGACTCTGAGCAGCATCTTTCTTGCTGCTTCTTCATCCCTCTGTTCAGAGAGAGACTGTAATTTTTGTTTACATGCCTCCTCCCTGAATAAGCTGTGAGTTTTTTTGTCAGGGATAAATGCTGTCTTCATCATCTCTGGGTCCCCATGCTCAGGCACAGTGTCCAGTGCCTTGCAAGGATGTGATAAATATCAAATATCAGCTGAGCAAATAGCATTTGTTATTTTGTGCGCTCATTCAGCAAACATTTGTCAAAAGGCAGAAGCCGCATTTCTTCACAAAACTATTTCAGATGGCTCTAGCCTTGAGCAAAGGCCTGAACAAGTATTTAATTGCCTTTATATGACAACACCCAAAAGTTCATCAAAAGTTTTATGTCAATTTTGTAATCAGGAATATACTTTCACTAAAAAGCTCTCAATAATAATAATAGTAATAATAATGATATTATTTCTCATGAAATAAGCTTATATTTTATAATATATGGTACTTCCATTTTTTCCACATTATCTTCATTTGATTCACATTAAATTAGCTATTTGATTCAAACTGATTTAGTTGATCAAAAATACACTCAGAGGTGTTCCTATTGTGGGGCAGCGGAAACGAATCCGACTAGTAACCATGAAGTCACCACTTCCATCCCTGGCCTTGCTCAGTGGGTTAGGGATCCGGCATTGCCGTGAGCTATGGTATAGGTCGCAGATGCAGCTTGGATCTTGTGTTGCTAGGTCTGTGGTGTAGACCTGCAGCTGTAGCTCCTATTGGACCCCTGGCCTGGGAACCTCCATAAGCTATGGGTGAGGCCCTAAAAAGCAAAATAATAATAATAATACATTTAGAAAAGACAGACCATCAAGCAAGCCAGGTTGAACATTGACTGAAATTCAAATTATGCCTTTGATAAATGCCTGCAGAAGGGCAGTGTCAGCTCCCTCTCAGAATCAGGACGTGTGAGGACTCATTCTTCATGAGTCGTTCATTCTTCGTCGTGTTCCCTGGATGGTTATGAGACGGCAGCACTATGCCCAGCATGATGCTGATATGCTTAGCTGTGTAGAGGTTCAGCAGCCCACCTGGGCTGATGCAGAATTGGGAACTCAGTGTCTGTCTTCTTGCTGCACCGTTTCCTTGGAAACTACAGAGTTAAGATAAACGTGGAAGGTTGAGTCCGCTTCTCCCCTGTGCGAACTCCATCTGGATTGGGGCAATGGGCAGTGGGCACCGGGCACGCAGGCAGCGGGCCTGTAGAAATAGAAATGTAAAACCTGCTGCGAGGAGGTCCCGTCGTGGCTCAGCAGTAACAACCCGACCAGCATCCATGAGGATGCGGGTTTGATCCCTGACCTCGCTCAGTAGATTAAGGATCCAGTGTTGGCATGAGCTGTGGTGTAGGTCGCAGACACAGGTAAGATCCCGCGTTGCTGCAGCTTGTGGCTATAGCTCAGATTTGACCCCTAGCCTGGGAACTTCCCTATGCTGCCCTGTGGCCCTAAAAAGAAAAACAAGAAACCTGCTGGGTCTTTAAGGAGTTTCTCTGAGTTAGAATGAGCTAACTGACACTCTTCCTGACTCTTCTCGGAGGCAGAGCACTGCTCACCCTACGTGGGCGTGGGGACGAGAGAATCCATGAACCCAGAGAGCTGCAGGCCTTCCCCGAGACGAAGATGGCATAGACACTGAACCCTCTCATCTAAAACCAGACTAAAACTGGATGGGGAGGAGTTCCCATCCTGGCACGTCGGAAACGAATCCGACTAGGAACCCTGAGGTTTCAGGTTCAATCCCTGGCCTTGCTCAGTGGGTTAAGGATCCGGCGTTGCAGTGAGCTGTGGTGTAGGTCACAGATGTGGCTCGGATCGGCGTTGCTGTGGTTCTGGCGTGGGCGGACGACTACAGCTCCAATTCGACCCCTAGCCTGGGAACCTCCATAGGCCTCAGGTGAGGACCTAAAAAGACAAAAAAAAAAAAAAAGATGGGGAAATAAAATGGGTGAGGACTACTGGAGATCTAGCTCAGAGAAAAGGAAAAACTATCCAAAAGGCCGGTCCAAGAGGAACATTTTAAATGAGAAACCATCCTGTGATGCAGAGGAGTAGGGTAAGTTTCAGGTATGGACGTGAAAGGCTCTGCCTGAGAGCATGGTCCATCTACAAGACTCAGGGAGGCCGCCACACTGTTGCCAGGAATATTCTGGAGAGACCTGAGCTGAATAACCTGGGCTTCCCAGCAGAGGGCAGGAGAGAGCAGGCCAGGGCCGCTCCCTCTCCTTTCCTTCGCATGAGCCAGGATCCTTCAGTGTTCATTTCTATCCTGAATTTGGAGGGAGAAAAAAGGTGTTGATGTGACAATGTGATGCTTCTCCTTCATGCTCTCCTCTCAAATAATCATCCTTTTACTTGAATTATTGAATGAATCTCCTTTAAGCACCCTCCTTCTATCCTAACCTCTCCTTTTCTACCCTATCCTCAGCCTTAACGAGCAGAGTGATTCTGTTAAAATGCAGGTCAAATCATTTCAGTCTTCTGCTCCACACCATCCCATCAGTTTGGATTAACATATACACCGACTATATATAAAATGCATAAACAACAAGGGCCTACTGCAGGGCACAGGGAACTGTATTCAATATCTTATAATTACCTGTAAGGGGACAGAATCTGAAAAAGAGTACATATATATATATATAGTCGAATCACTTTGCTGTACACATGGACTTAATGAAACACTGTAAATCAACTACACTTTAACAACAACAAAAGCCCCAACTCTCCAAGAACTTCCCATCTGACTTGGAGGAAAAGCCAAAGTCCTTATGATGGCCTACAAGCCCCAGGGGTCTGATCTTATTATGCCTCCGCCTTGTTCGTTCCCCTGTGGTCATAACGACCTCAATTCAGCCTCTGGAATATCCCAGGGACTCTTTGCCTCAGGGCCTTTGCATCTGCTATTCCTCTGCCAGGGGTGCTATTCCATAAGACATTTCTCACCTACCGAGAACTTCAGTCTCGTGTCACCTTCAGTGGTCATGCTGTAATTTGTAATAGAACAAATCTGACTCCGTAGTGGATCTGTTCCTTTTATTTTAACTTTACTCTGGGCTTAGTCATGCTTTGCATCTTTTGTAATAGGATGCTGCCTACACCTTGACATACATAGGAGGGCTGGGCCATGAGCTGACCTGAACAGAGAATGATTTCATGACTTGACCGTGACCTGACCTATGTGGACAGCTGCGAGAACAAAGGATCCCACACCCAGAAATCTGCAACAACTAACCATGCCCCTCCCTCACCTTGCCTTTAAAAGGGCTTTGCTGAAAGCCTTCAGGGAGTTCAGGCTTTTCAGGGCACGGGCCACCCATCTCCTTGCATAGACCTGCAATAAATCTTTCTCTGCTCCAAACTCTCACATTTCAGTATTGTTTGGCCTTGCCAGGGCATACACACTTGTGTTTGGTAACAATTCTACCTAAAGGTCCATCCCTAATTCCCTCTCTCTCTCTCTTTCCCTGTCTCTTTGGCCATGCCTGTGGCATGTGGAAGTTCCCGTGCCAGGGACTGAACCTATGCCCTGGCAGCCCACTGCGCCACAAGGGAACTCCTCTAATTCTTTTATTTTTTTCCCACTGAATTCATCACTATCTATCCTAGATATCTTACCTACCTATTACTTATTTTATACATGTCTATCTCATCCCTCTTGAATGTAAGGAGAATTTTGTTTTCTTTCTGGGGCTGTACTCATGGCGTATGGAAGTTCCCAGGCTAGGGGTCCAGTCAGAGCTATAGCTGCCAGCCTGCGCCACAGCCACATCCACAGCAACAAGGGATCCGAGCCACATCTGCGACTACACCACAGCTCATGGCAACGCTGGATCCATAACCCACTGAGTGAGGTCAGGGATCGAACCTGCATCCTCATGGATACTAGTCAGGTTTATGTTACCACTGAGCCATGACAGGAACTCCAGGGGAATTTTTCATTACTTTTCTTCTTATATTTACAGAAATAAAATAATGCCTAACACACTGCAGGGAATCAATATATATACACATGTGGTATTTGTGTTCTTGTTCACTAAATTAATGACTAAATGAATTCAACAAATATTTATCTTTTCCCCCATATCATTTATCTGGAACCACTTCTAGCAAAAAGTACCATATATATATGGAAAACCACATAATTGTCTACAATTATGTGGTCCCAAACCAGCAGCATCAGTACCCCATGGAAACCTATTATAAATGCATGTTTTTGACCCCATCTCAGATCTACTAAATCAGAAACTATACTTTAATAAGCTCTCCAGGTGAGTCTGCCACATGCTAAAAGTTTGAGAACCACCACAGAGGTTTTGAGTTTAGTAAGCCGGAAATGGCAGTTGAGCTTTGAATGCTTTCTCAATTTCATATTAGAGATTTCACGTTTTTCGTGGGTAAAATAAGCGTGGAACGACTCTGGCTTTGCCAAATGTCAGAGAGTCTTGGTCTTAGTGTCCCTACACCTACTCTTCCCTTACCTACAATATATGCCTAGAGGCCCCCTTCCAGCCAGGGCCCTAAGGTCTAACACCTGCTCCGGCAATGCCTTTCTAACTTGTCTCCATAGACATGTTCTTAAATACAAAGTGAATTTTGTCTTTGGTTTTGTTTCTGAAATAGAGATGCATCTTACAATTGCTAGGTAAATTTAATAGTGTTTTTTCTTATTTCCCAAAAGATCATTTTTTATCAAAGATCTATTTGACAGTAGAAGAAATAAGATACTTTCCTATACTGTTTTGCTTCATTATACATCCTGCTGGCCTTTCTCCTGCCTCCTATCACTCTAGTTTTCTCATAATTGCAGGCATTTAAACATGAAAAATGTTCATTAGTCAATCGGGCTAATTTTAAGGAAGACCTCAATTACATAAAGATCCATTGCAAACGCTTGACCTAAAAGCAGTTCCATGCTCAGAGCTAATAGTCTTTTCAATAAAAAGAAGTTTGCTGCGGTTGTTTTCAGCTGAAATGGGAGTTAGAGCTTAGGCAGGGCAGATTCCACCAGCATTCTTTTTTTTTTTTTTTTTTGCTTTTTAGGGCCACACCCTTGGCACATGGAAGTTCCCAGGCTAGGGGTTGAATTAGAGCTACAGCTGCTGGCCTACACCATAGCCACAACAATGGGGGATCCGAACCGTGTCTACGGCCTACACCACAGCTCATGGCAACGCCGGATCCTCAACCTACTGAGCAAGGCCAGGGATCGAACCCACATCCTCATGGAGACTAGTCCGGTTCAATAACCGCTGAGCCATGACAGGAACTCCTCCACCAGCATCTTGAGATGCTCTGGTCCTGTTGCTGTAGCCCATGAACCAGGTGGTAGAAGGGAGACACAGCAGGGAGGATTCCACGGGGGAACCCTCTCTGAGTGCCACCCCTCCTTCCTCTCCTATCTCCCTTTTAAAATTTATTTTGTTTTCTGGCTTGCTGCTCAGAGGAAGGCAGGCTTCTCCTCTAAGCCAGGTGCTTTGTGATCACTGACAGCCGCTGGGTGACTGTGATACAGTTTCCAGGACGCATCAGCAGGGCCAGGCGAGCCGGGCCTCCGTGCATCTGTGCTGACTGTGTCTTTTCCTTTGCTTCTCAACTCTGGCTTTTGCCCCAATTCTCTAGACCGTCTTTCAGTTTCTCATTAATTGGCCTGAGCTGCCATGAACACTGGTAACCATGGAACAGCCCAGAAAAACAAAACAAAACAAAACGAGCCTCCTGTGGATCTAAAGGATGGCACAACACAAGAAAGCAAACTAAGTTCACATAAACTTAATTTCTGGCCCCTCGCCTGGCTGTGCCTGGGAATCCTTGGTTGGCTGTGGCTGTCTGAGGGCAGACGAGAGCCCTAGGGAACTGCTAATGTGTCTCCGGGCTGAGAACCACTGATGAGATCCCAGACATGGGCTCTTTCGCTCGTGGAGGGGACCGGACTGGGGATCACACCCAAACCACACCTCTCCATCTGAACAAGCCTAACCAGCTCATTCTGGTTCTTTCCGCCTCCTTTCATTTAAATTCTGTTTGCCAGCAAGCAGCCCAGATGTCACCCGAAAAGCTGAGAGCAAAATGTAGTTGATTTCTTGGAAAACGAAATAACAACCTATTCAAACAGGGAACGACACTCTTACATCAGAGTCTGGGCAGGGGAAGTGCCTTCCCTCTGGACCTCACAGGTTACAGTGAGAAAAGATAGTGACTCTTATCAGGCCCAGCAGGGTTATGATGGAGCCTCAGCATAATTTCATGGATTGTACGGAGAAAGGCCTTGTGATGGGGTTTTATTAGACTTCACACTTAGGGTATAGCCTTGACATTTTTATGCCTATATTTTGCCACTTAGAGGATTCATTACAAGGCAATGAAACTAAGATGTAAAAGCAAAAGCAGACACTGTAAAACCTAAGTTTTCAGGCTTTGTTTTCGCAATTCTAAGACTATGTCTGAACACTGTAATTGAAATGACTGAAGCATTTGGCCTCACATCTTTCCCTTTTAGTCACCACTCACAATATTGTACTAGTAGCAGAAAATAGAAGATATTATCTTAATAAACAATAGCGGGGTTTTTTGTTTTTTGTTTTTGGAGTTCCCTTCGTGGCTCAGTGGTTAACAAACCCAACTGGGATCCATGAGGATGTGGGTTCCATCCCTGGCCTCGCTCAGTGGGTTAAGGATCTGGCATTGCCGTGAGCTGTGGTGTAGGTCACAGACACAGCTCAGATCTGGTGTTGCTGTGGCTGTGGTGTAGGCCGGCAGCTACAGCTCTGATCCGACCCCTCGCCTGGGAGCTTCCATGTGCTGTGGGTTCAGCCCTAAAAAGACAAAAATAAATAAATAAACAAATAAACAAACAAACATAATGGCTTTTAAGTGGGACCATTTTAAACAAGAGCATCCCCCAGCTAGCACCATAAAAATTTACTTCTAATTTTTATTCCAAAATTAATAAGACTGATTTTGGTGGTGAGCATACTGTCCTGGATACAAAAGGAGAAAAATAACGCCCTCTGCATGAAACGTATGTTATAAATCAATGTTACCTCAATAAAAAGTAAGTTAAAACATTTCAAACTGAAATGCAACTGCTGTAACTGCATTAATAGAATACACGATCGTCTGGCAGAGCAACAAGGGGTTTTTCCGCACAGCAGTACTGCGTTACAAGCTCCTTTATTATGCCCCATAACTTTTAGCATGGTATTGGTCATTAAAAAGCATTCAGTAAAATAATTTTCCGCTTGACACAGGCATTCCACAATCATAGATTATGCATAAAGTAATAGAGAAAGTGAAATCTATTTCACTATCGATTTATATCTGTTTCATTCCTAGGAAAGGTGCCCACACACATAGGGAAGAATTTAGAAAAATTAGAACAATTCAGTAAGAGTTTATTAAGCCACACTGTGCTGGTACTCTTCCTCCTCTTCTTCTTTTCTTCTTTTTAGGACCACACCTGCGGCATATGGAAGTTCCCAGGCTAGAGGTCGAATCTGAGCTGTAGCTGCTGGCTGACGCCACAGCCATTGGCAACACTGGATCTGATCCAAGCTGATTCCGCAACCTACACCACAGCTCATGGTAATGCTGGATCCTGAACGCACTGAGTGAGGCCAGGACGTGATGTCATCCTTACGGACACTATGCCAGGTTCTTAACCCACTGAGCCACAATGGAAACTCCCAGAAAGTTCTTTAATAGAGGTGCAAACTGCTATGGAAGTAATAAATAATCATAATGACCACAATCATTTAAAAGGATTATTTCAGCTACTAGTAAGTCAGAACTACTTCTTCAGCTGGGTGGCATCTGAACTAAGGACTGAAAGCAGAGAACTTCACAGAGTGGACATTGCGAATCAAGGAAGGGCCTTCCGGAGGGAGGGAAGCTGCTGGAGGAAAGGGTGACGATGACTGCAGGAGAGGCTTCGATGGAGTGGTGGCGGAGATAAGACCAACCCTTAAGGGACAGATCAGGGAGGGCTTTTAGTGAGAGGTTAAAACTGTTCTCCATGTAGTGGGGAGCTCTCGAGGCCCTTCGGAAGGGAATGGCACAGCCAGGTGTGTTTGGAAAAATCAGAACCACTTGGAGAAGACAGAGGCTGGAAAGAGTTGGGAGGCCGTACAGTGCTTCCCACCAGAGCTATGATGGCCAGAGACAAGGCACTGGTGACAGAGTGGATGAGCTCAAGTTGGGAGACCTCCCGGATGCCAAAACAGCAGATTCTGAAGATTAGTTGTAGATGAAGGTCAAGGGAGAGGGAGCAATTTTTATGTTAGAGCCACTAGGATCATGCCTCCTTGGCAAAAGAGTTATTTCCAGCATGTATAACATTAGCAAAGGGATCCTGGAGAGCTCTGGTACAAATTGCGAAGGGGAGTATTTTTAAAGAATTATATTGCTAGCACACTTGGAAAAGGAATGACCAGACTACAAACTGAGAAAGGGGAGTTCCCGTCGTGGCGCAGCAGAAGCAAATCCGACCAGCAACCATGAGGTTGCAGGTTCGATCCTTGGCCTCGCTCAGTGGGTTAAGGATCCGGCATTGCCATGAGCTGTGGTGTAGGTCACAGACGTGGCTGGGATCTGGTGTCACTGTGGCTGTGGCATAGGCTGGCAGCTGTAGCTCCAATTAGACCCCTACCCTGGGAACCTCCATATGCCACTGGATGCGGCCCTAAAAAGACAAAAGACGAGGGAGAAAAAAAAAAAAAGGAAGAAATGAGAAAGGGTGAGAGAAGGCAAGGTGAAAGCCAAATACCCTCAGAGGCTGCAAAATGGCAAGGCTAAGAGAAAGAGGCATTGACGTGAGTGAGAGTCATGGCACAGAGCTAGGGGTTAGGAAGCCAGGGACTGTGGTGAACAGAAGCTGGAAGGAGGAATATGAGAAAACAAAGTCCCCACCCACAAGGTGGAAGGTCCACAGTAATGGAAAGATGGTCTTCGTGAAGAGCTAAGCTAAGGGGGCAGCTGACTCAGGAGAGTGGGGGGTTGGGGGGCTGGAGGCTGAGGATAATGAACAGCATGTAGCCTTGTAACGAACAAGCTACCCGTTCCTGTGCAATTAAGTCAACATCAGCAGAATATTTGTGACTAGACATGAGGGACTATTATTGGCCACTTCCAAGAGATTCAACCAGTGGCTTCTTTTTTTTTTCCATTTTTTTTTATTACTCAAATGAATTTATCACATCTGTAGTTGTATAATGATTACAACAATCTGATTTCACAGGATTTCCAGTGGCTTCTTTATCACTCACATCCACCCTGCTCCAGCAGCCTTGCTATCCTCAGTCTGTTCATCACACGTCAGCACTAGAAACCCACCTACGTGTGTCCTTCTTGCGACCTGCCTCCCGTGGGGCTGCGGTGGCAGGAGAGGGTCCACGTTAGCAGGGATGAAGGGATGCTGCTCTGATGGGGGAACTAAGACTGCCCTGACCGAAGGCTAGGTCCCAAAGAGTCCGATTCTAGACTGAATCTATGCTTTACATGATGTAGGACTCCATTGAAAATGACAACAGTGAGGGGTTCCTGTTGTCACTCGACTAGTTACAAACCCAACTAGTATTCATGAGGTTCAATCCCTGGCCTTGCTCAGAGGGCTAAGGATCCAGCATTGCTGTGAGCTGTGGTATAGGCCGGCAGCTGCAGCTCCAATTCGACCCCTAGCCTGGGAACTTCCATATGTTGCAGGTGCAGCCCTAAATAGCAAAGAATGGAATGGAATGGAATGGAAGCAACCACAGTGACAGTATACAGATGCTTAAGCTCAGTAGGTTTTTGGTAGTTTAGGAAGGTTTCTATCTATTGATGAGTTCCTGTCAAGACTATTTTCATAAGCAATTGGATAGGAGAGAACAGGTCACTTCTGCTTCTGTCACATTAAAGAGGATGCTAATTACATCATCTGGGACTCAAATGGAATCACACTTACCGGAGTAATTGTGGGGACAAAGGCAGGTGTATCTTCCTATCTCGTTGAGGCATGTGGCCTCGTTCTTGCAGGGATCTGACACACACTCATCCACTTCCAAGTCGCAGTGCCTGCCTTGATAGCCCGGGACACAGAAGCATGAGTAGCTGTTGATGCCATCCTGGCACATGGCACCATTGCGGCAGGGGCTGGACCCACACTCATCGTGGTCCAGCTCACAGAATCTTCCAGCATATCCGGCAGGGCAGATGCACACAGGGTGCACAGGGTCCTGACCACAAATGCCTCCATGCTGGCAGGAGTTCGTGCCACAGAAACTGACGGCTGTGTCACAGGTGGCCCCACTATAGCCAGAAGGACATGTGCACAGAAAGCTCCTCTCTCCTGGGGTGCTCACACAAGTGGCATTTCCTGGACAGGGACTGGAGAAGCAAGGGTCTTTCTCATGGTCACAGTCTTTGTCCAAATTAATGGCTGTGTCTGAACAATGGCAACTGTTGTCTTTTGAAAAATTCTTGCATGTAGAATTGTTTGGGCAAGAATTTGATCGGCACTCGGTGTCATTTCTATTGCAAAAGGAATCTACAAGGCAATAAAAAAAATCAGGATGAGGCTTACAAATACATGGACAATAAAATTAAACAATGTTCTTCTTTCTACTCTTCATGCATCTCAAACTCATTAATGAAACACAAAGTTGGCTGCATTCTAATGGTGAATTTGTAAATGATGTCTAATAATGTTTTGTGATTAATGATGATTTGTCACCTCTTTTATTTTTTATTTTTGTCTTTCTAGGGCCACACCCGTGGCATATGGAGGTTCCCAGGCTAGGGGTCAAATAGCAACTGTAGTGACCAGCCCACACCATAGCCACAGCAACACCAGATCTGAGCCATGTCTGCAACCTACCCCACAGCTCATGGCAACACTGGATCCTTAACCCACTGAACGAGGCCAGGGAACAAACCTGTGTCCTCATGGGTCCTGGTCAGATTTGTTTCTGCTGAGCCACGACAGGAACTCCTGTCACCTTTTAAAAATAGTTTCTAAGAAGAAACAAAAATGGCTGGTTTGAGATTCTTTGCTTCTCTTGCATTTTACTTTCTCAGGTATAAATGCCTTGGAGCAATGGGGTGAATTGTTAAGTTGTACACGTATATATACAAGATTGTAAAATTCCCATTTTTCTCATGGAGAAGTTCAGGGTATACTGAGAGATGAGATACAAAATTGTCTCAATATACGGTCTAACTGAAACTAATATTTAAATGAATGCTACACCTTGGCTTATGACTGCTTTACCACAATCCCCATTTATGCTCCACAAAGAAAAGCACAGAAAAATGAAAATATAACAATACAATAAAACACCAACTCTTTGTTGAAGGTCTGCCCTCTGTACCAAGCATGTCAGGTGTTTCACATATATTATTTCTCACCCTCACAGCTACACAAGATTATGTGCATTTTACAGACAACAGATTAAGCTTCACCACAGGGAAGCAGATGTTGTAAAGTTTATGGACTTTTAATTATCCGAAAGCTTCTCTTTTCTAAGGATACATTTTTGAAATTCTAATTGGAATAATACCCTGCAGGAAGGCAAGAATTCTATGCCTCTTTTCCAAATTCATTGGATATAGGCATGTGCATGAAATTTCCCTGAATATATATATACATTGGGATCATAGCACTGTTATTTTCTCTTTTTCTCCCTTTTTGGCCACACCCCACAGCATGAAGAAGTTCCTGGGCCAGGGATCAAACCTGTAGTGACAATGCCAGATCCTTAACCCACTGTGCCTCCAGGGAATTCCATAGCACTGCTATTTTCTTTATCATGTATATTTGAAAGGTTTATGATTTGGCAACTCAGTCGTATCAATTCACACAACACTGTCTTTTGCATGTGGATTCTTTTGTTTGTTTGTTTGTTTTTTAGGGCCACACACCCACAGCATATGGAAGGTCCCAGGCTAGGGGTTGAATCGGAGGTATAACTGCCAGCCTACACCACAGCCACAGCCACAACCACACAAAATCCGACCCTCATCTGTAACCTACACTACACCTCATGGCAATGTAGATCCCTGACCTGCTGAGTGAGGCCAGGGATCAAATCTGCATCCTCATGGATACTCATCGGATTCCCATGCCACAATAGGAACCATGAGGTTGCGGGTTCGATATGTGGCCTCGATCAGTGGGTTAAGGATCCAGCGTTGCCATGAGCTGCAGTGTAGGTCCCAGATGAGGCTCAGATCTGGCGTTGCTGTGGTGTAGGCCGGCAACTGTAGCTCTGATAAGACCCCTAGCCTGGGAACCTCCACAGTGGGTGCAGCCCTAAAAAGCAAAAAAAAAAAAAAAAAAAGAAAAAAGAAAGAAACTTGGAAGAGGCAAAGAGTATAAGGAGAGGACCAAAACTTGTAACGTTTTGAGAATTATTATTATTTTCAAAGAGTCAGGGAAGGATAGAGCTGCAATGAAACAAGTGTAAGGGTTATGACAATAAACTTGTAGAAAACAAGAGCTCTGTGAAATTAAAACTGCAAGTAGCAGAAATTTAAAAATTTACTTGAGTGATTGAAAGCTAATACTGAGAAAAATCCCCTGCCCCTACCTCACATATACAAGACTTACTGAGGGATTGGAAATAAGAGGAGAAAAAAGAGAGACTAGAGGATCAGTCAAGGAGGAATTTCAAAACGATGAGACACCAAAGAAAATGGGGAGGAGGTGGGGGGCAAGGACACGAGAGAGAAGGAACCGAAAGTAATGACAGAACATAAGGAACGTTCTTATAACGAAAAAAAACAAATAGTTCATAGATTTAAAGTTTCTACAAACTGCCCTAGAAAATGAATAAAAAAAAAAATCCTCATCAAAGCACATCATTTGCCTGAGGTGGGACAGGAAACAGCTCATTCCCAAAGAATAGTGTCTGATTCATCAACAGAAATGCTGGAAACTAGAGGACACTAGAATGAAGCCTTGAAAATCCTGAAATAACTTCCAAAATGAAATTCTATGCCCAGCTAAGCTATCCATCACATTCGAGGGCATAAGAAAAATGTTTTCGGGGCTTCAGATTTTCACTGTTTAGGAGGATTTTTTTGAAGATATACGGGCCATGGAAGGGTGTAAACCAAGAAAGAGAACGGCAAGGAATCTAGGGTACAATGGATTTAACAAAGGAAAGAAGCAAAAAAGGTACTGAAAATCACTCCCTGGACAGCAGATGTGTTGCCAGTGTAGAGATTAACTAATCCTGGGAGCAGAAAAGGTGAGGTTCCAAGATGTTCAGGAAAAAAATACACAGAAAACCACATAAGAAAGGTGATGGGAAATTAAATAGAACCATTGAAAAAAACTTCTTACCAGTATTAATTCTAGAGAAATTGAACACTGTACAAGGAAGGAAATGAAATCACGATATCGTATGGAACCAAAGATAATTCTTTATAATAATAATAATGGCAATAACAATGATATCAAGTATAGCTGGAGGGATGTGTGTGTGTGTATGTGTGTGTGTGATTAAGAACTGCAGGACTGAAAAAAAGGGGGGTGTCCCTGTTGTGATTCAGTGGGTTATAAACCCAACTGGTATCCATGAGGATGCAGGTTCAATCCCTGGCCTTGCTCAGTGGGGTAAAGGATCTGGTGCTGCCATGAGCTGCAGTGTAGGTTGCAGATGAGGCTCAGACCTGGCATTGCTGTGGCTGTGATGTAGGCCAGCAGCTGCAGATTCAATTTGATCCCTAGCCCAGGGTCGAATCCATATGCTACATGCGCAGGTGCAGCCCTAAAAAAAACAAAAAACAAAAAACAAAAAAAAAAAAACTGCAGGAAATTTCAATCCACTTTCATCATAGTAGCATTCCAAGAGATTACACCAATAGCTAAAACTGCAAGAAAAAAAGAAAAAGCCTAGCCTATTATTAAGACATTTAAAAATAAAAACTATAAGAAATAGCTAGAAGAGTTTCTAGCAGTTGCTTCTGGGGAGTGCTTGCAGGGAATGGGAATCTGGAATGGGGTTGCTAAGAACTGTATCAGTGTTTCCTTTATAACCTTCCATGCCTTTTAAAGTATTATTGAATAAATGGGATAAAAATATTTTTCAATGCAGAACAGGTAGATTGATAATATAATCACAAGACACACACACCCACCCCTTGGCTGACATGTGCACTCTGAATTATGGACTAGATGATCTAGCAAGTTCATCCTTTTCCTGGGTCTTCTCTGGGCGTGGTGTTGTCATGGGCACCATTGGCTGCCGGGATTTGTGGGCGTGGCCGTAGGTGAGACGCTAACAGGCGCTCCTGGAAAGGCAGCCTGGGACCTAGGCATTAATAACCACTGTTTCTGCGGACTGTACTAAACAAGCAAAGACAGTTGTCTGTCGAAAAGAAAATCATACTTTAAAAACATATAAAGAAATTCCTATTGAAAAACAACTAATTAAACAGCCAACTAAGGAAATAAAAACATAGAATCAATGACGGGAGTGTCAGGAAGTAAGGGTTATGATTATTCCAGTTTTGTGCATCTAAATTGAAAACAATCTGTCGTATATGTATTATGACATTATATCACGTCCACTGTGTACACTCGGTGAACAATAAATTTATTCTCATAACAATAATACCTTTAGAACAAGACTTAAATGGACACACACATAAACCTTACAGGACTATTTAAAACTATAATTGGAATAGGGTTCTCAGGAAAATGACAAAAGAGAATTTTGTTTCCAGCTTTCACAGGCGCCTTAGATACAGGGTAAAAATTCTACTGGGTGGGAAACATAATCGATATATTCGGGCCAATTTACAGAGGCTGCCAAGCTGTTTTCTTGCAGTAAAGTCTGCCATCTACTGGATATTATAAGAAGTTCTAGAATGGTGGGTTTTGGATTTTTTTCTTTTTCTTTTTTTTCCTTAAGGGCAGCAAAACTCCTCCAAGGTAAATGTCATGAGTAATCCAAAAACAGCAGAATTGAAATGTGGACCAGTTCAGGCTGAAGAAGGGGAGGACAGCTTGTAGCCCAGTCCTTCAGCTCCCCACCCTTTCTGGAGACATCCGCAGGGAGCAATTTGAAAAATCTATGTTTAGGAGAAAATAAAACTATTTTATAGAGTTGCTGTAAGGAATTCTTTTTGTATTTGCTGTTTTGGCATTGCTGGTGCTAAAAATACATGCAAATATTTTAATATACTATACACTATAGATACCTTATATGTATTGTATACATTATATACATTATATAAGAAAATTATATATATTATACATGCAATATATATTATATAGCACATACATATACAAATATGCATTATGTAACCAATATTTATATTGAAATTATATACACTATATATAAATATACGTTTTTGCTGAGAAGTAAACTAACTTGACCAGTTTTTTTGTTTGTTTTTTTGTCTTTTTGCTATTTCTTGGGCCGATCCCGCAGCATATGGAGGTTCCCAGGCTAGGGGTCGAATCGGAGCTGTAGCCACCGGCCTACGCCAGAGCCACAGCAACGCGGGATCTGAGCCACGTCTGCCACCTACACCACAGCTCACAGCAACGCCGGATCCTTAACCCACTGAGCAAGGCCAGGGACCGAACCCACAACCTCATGGTTCCTAGTCGGATACGTTAACCACTGCGCCACGACGGGAACTCCTAACTTGACCAGTTTTAAAGAAGATGAGCACCCAGTCATGAGTATCATTTATGTATGTGTATACGTGTGTGTATTTTCCAATAATTTGATTTACTTGAAAAACAGCCATATTGGTAATTAACTTCGTTACAAGGTAGAATAAGATAGAATATATTTAATCAAAGAAATGAAACACTACAAGATGATTTTGGGGAAAAGCATTTTAATATCTCCGAGATGAGTATAAATAGTATTTATTCCTTTGTCCCTGATGGTTTTAATGCATTTCTATATGAAACAGACAGGTAATTCTCTGACTTAAAAATCATCAGTCGAGAATCTGAGGATTTTATCAACCTTTTTTTATTACCATTAGTTTTGGCAATGTTTGGACTGGCCAACCATGGAAGATTTGCCAGAGCAAGTGTGTGTTTGATGAGGAGAAAAGTCTGTGAAGTGAACACTTCCTATCAAGCCTGGCTGTGCCACGCACAGCCCTGGCTTCCTCAGCTGCAAGGGAGAGAAAGTAGAATCCACTTCTTAGAGGTTTTGTGACAATTAAGTCACTAGATTTAAATGCTTGGCAGACATATGGTAAATGCTCAATAAATGTTAGTTCTTACTGTTATAAAATGCTTCGAGATAGTTTGAGGTTCCTAGCAGAAAAGTTACTGGATTAATATAAAAATATAGCAATAGCAATAAAAACAAGAGTTCCCTATGTAGTGCAGTGGGTTAAGGATCCAGAGTGGCCACAGCTGGGGATAAGTCACAACTGTGGCTCAGATGCTACTCCTGGCCCAGGAATCTCCATATGTTTCAGGTACAGACCAAAATAATAATAACAATAATAACAAAAACACTATCTAATAACACATTTTTACTGCAGGAATTTTATTTTAGGAAACAAAACACAAACTCAAGTATTTATTTACATAGAGAGCCTATCAGTGGGCTAACTCAACATGCCAAAGATACTTTTGCCATAAAGTATCTGCACTTGCTCAGGACTAAACCAAGGTAAATGGGGTTTAGACTGCTCTCTGAGGTTTGTTTCCCACGAGAACACCTTTACCACCTCACTATATATTTTGAGCATCATTTAAATTCTGGGCTCAGAGAAATATTCTCTGCTGTGAGACCTGTAAGAAGGGTTTCACTGTTCAGAGGACCTGCGGCATCTTTGTCCCCGGCACCTATTTATGCCCAGCAAATACGCAGTGAATATTCTGTGGATGTTAGTAGAGTCAAAACCACGAGCCTTACCTTAAAGAAAGATGTCCCTTGCTGCATAGACTTTGCTATAAATATAGGTACACATGTATGTATTTTTGCAGGGGTAACTACTACCCCTTGTTTATTTGTCTGTTTGTTTAAATGCCCTCTTATCCCAGCTCTTATCTTCTCTTAGGATTTACTAACCTAATTCTCCCCTATGTCACTTTCTAGTCCTCATTTTTATTGATATTAACTCTAAGAATCAGATCTGTTGGCAGAAGGAAAGGCAAGGAGGTGGGCGGGACTATTGCTCATAGCTGGGTTAATTTAGCAGTTTTAAACACATCTCCCATTTAAGTAGCTCTAACACTCACCTATGCTATCACTACTACAAATAAAGCAAGTGGAGCTCTTTGGAGTATTTTACTGTGTTTTTTCTTCAAACCACTCAGACATGGCCAGGGACTTGGAAAAGCTGTTGCCTGGGATGAGAGAGAGGATATGCTGGCTGAGGGATAAAGTAATTTTTTTAACATCTAAGGCACAGGTTTTACATTTTTAATTGTATTTTTAATATACATATAACCTAATCTCACCTGAATAAAAATGGGAAATGAACAGAGGAACCATGAACATCAAATTTCACACTCCCTGAAACATCTGCTGAATGGTTTCTGATATTCCCTCATAAAAAAAAAGATCTTTGACTATAGAACACTAAGCAAATAATTGCTAATGAGTTGCTTTTATTTGTACTTTTACTTTTATTAAAGCAACAACCAGAGTTGCCATCATGGCTCAGCGGAAATGAATCTTAGGATCCATGAGGATGCAGGTTTGATCCCTGGCCTCGCTCAGTGGGTTAAGGATTCCGAGTTGCTGTGGCTGTGATGTAGGCCGGCAGCTGGAGCCCCGATTCGATCCCTAGCCTTTGAACCTCCATAAACCGAGAGTGCAGTATAAAGCAAAAAAAAAAAAAAAAAGCAACGACCAAGCATACTGTCTTTAGACATCTTATTTATATCCTTGACATTTTTAGATATAGGTTTATTTTTTTATTTTTTTATTTTTATTTTTTTGCTCTTTAGGGCTGTGCCCTCAGCATATGGAGGTTCCCAGGCTAGGGGTCAAATCAGAGGTGTAGCTACTGGCCTATACCACAGCCACACCAGATCCGAGCCGCATCTGCAACCTACACCACAGCTCATGCCAACACCAGATCCTTAGCCCACTGAGTGGGTCCAGGGATCAAACCCACAACCTCATGGTTACTAGTCAGATTCATTTCCACTGCATCACAATGGGAACTCCAGAATATAGGCTTCTATATTTCATTAAACCATATCTCAAAAGCCACTGTAAATTGGAAAAGCTGTTGATTTAAGATGACTTTACTATCAAAGAAAAAAAAATTTTATTCAAGAATTTATTCTCTCTTCCATTCAGAAACTTGGTAAATCAGATGCCCTTGACATTTTGGTGAACCACCGAACAAGTTCAATCATAGTTTGAATTACAAATTGCAAATATTTGGGAGGTTCAGTTTTCAAGTTGTCCATGACAGGTTGCTTTTAGAATGAACCAAAAGTTATAAACAATGCTACTGGAGATAGAGTAGACATTTTCAGATTGAAGACTTTCGGTTTCTAAGAGGAACATGACTGGTTTAATCTTCTTGAGCCTGGCTTTCTACAGTGAATTTTTTTGTGTGTTTCTAGGGCCGCACCTGAGGCATATGGAAGTTCCCAGGCTAGGGGTCGAATCAGAGCTGTAGCCATCGGCCTACACCACAGCCACAACAAGGCCAGATCTGCCAGATCCAAGCCACGTCTGTGACCTACACCACAGCTCATAGCAACACCAGATCCTTAACCCACTGAGCAAGGCCGGGGATCGAACCTGTGTCCTCACGCAGACTAGTCAGATTCGCTTCCCCTGAGCCATGATGGAACTCCTGCAGAGTGAAATTTAA
The DNA here is from genome assembly GCF_016906955.1 of Phacochoerus africanus. Lineage (NCBI taxonomy): Eukaryota > Metazoa > Chordata > Mammalia > Artiodactyla > Suidae > Phacochoerus > Phacochoerus africanus. Next base: position 25,676,775 of record NC_062555.1, on the reverse strand, counting down.
TTCCAGGGCTGGGACCTGTGGGGGAGGAGGGAGGTAGCAGAAGGGGCACATCTTTATCCGGGAAGCGGCCAAAATGATTTCCACAAGGAAGGTAATCAATAGACATTTGTTGAATAATGGATGAGTGAGCAAGAAAACCTGAATGCTCATTTAGGCCTTGCTGTGAAGTTCTTACTCGCACCTCTTTTGATAAAATCAAGCAGAGCAAAACCCTGGGTGATTCACTTCCTTTGATGCACAGTCTGATGGGTCCACACGGAGCAGTTAAAAAAGGTGAGGGGCTCTTTAAGAACATTCCTTTCCTCTGCATTTCTGTGGCCTCGAAACCAGGTCGTGGTTTAAATTCTAGACTGAGGCCAATTCAGTGTAACAGCAACAACTATTTTGTGGTAAGACAGAGGTTTAACTTTTAGTTCTGCTATTTCCCATATCTGTAGTTTTAGCAAAATCAGGGTCACAGAGCCTGTTTCCTCATTTCCCCCTTTTTTTTTGTTTTTTTGTTTTTGCTTTTGTTTTTGTTTTTGTTTTTTAGGGCCGAACCTGCAGCATACGGAGGTTCCCAGACTAGGGGTCCAATTGGAGCTGTTGCTGCCAGCCTACACAACAGCCACAGCCGCAGTCACGCCAGATTTGAGCCACGTCTGTGACCTACACCACAGCTCACTGCAATGCCAGATCCTTAACCCACTGAGCGAGGCCAAGATCGAACCTGAAACCCCATGGTTCCTAGTTGGATTCGTTTTTGCTGCACCACAAAGGGAACTCCCGCTTCCTCGTTTCTAAGAGTTAATATATAGCCATATGCACAATGCTTCAGAGCTCAGACTTTGGAGCCTGATTGATTTTTTTTTTGTTTGTTTCGGGGGGGGTGTTGTTGTTGTTGGGTTGTTTTGTTTTGTTTTTTTGCTTTTTAGGGCTGCGCCCATGCCATATGGAGGTTCCCAGGCTGGGGGTCGAATCAGAGCTACAGCTGCAGGCCTACACCACAGCCACAGCAACACGGGATCCGATCCGCGTCTGCAACCTACACCACAGCTCACGATAACACCCAATCCTTAACCCACTGAGCGAGGGCAGGGATTGAACGGCATCCTCATGGATACTAATCAGGTTTGTTAACCATTGAGCCACAACGGGAACTCCTGGGGCATGTGTTTAAATCCTGGTTCTGCCACTTACTGACCCCACAGGTTTTATTTAGAGACTTAACACCTCTGTGCCTTAGCTCTCATTTATGTAAAAATGATGCCTACGCCATAGGTTTACCATGGAGATGAAACTGGCTAATGTAAATAAAAGGTCTGGCGGTGTTTGTCGCAGAGAGAGCCTTGTCAGCCAATTCGTATTATTGTTGTTATCAAAATCATTGTGAGGGATAAAAAGAACAACATGCCTAAAGTTCCTTATGAAAATCTGGAATGGAGGAATTATGTGGTCAGTGTGATCTGTCTGTCCTTCAATGTAGAGTTCAAAGCCTACATGTCTCGGTCCCCTTCTACTGACAATGCAAAGTACCTTGACATAAGTAACCGTGATTGATAAATGCACATTTAATAAATGAATCAATCCAAGGAAAATAAGACTGCATGATACTGGAAAGAGTTAGTAGACTTTGAGTTCTGGGAAGTACAAGTTTACTGTCATCACTTTCTTGAGACTCTTTGGTGATACAGGCAGACTAGCACTGCCTACTGTGTGTTAAGCACAGTTAACTCACATGCAAATTCTTTTTTTTTTTTTGTCTTTTCTCTTTTTACAGCCACATCCGAGGCACATGTAGGTTCCCAGACTAGGGGTCCAATCAGAACTATTGCTGCCAGCCTACAGCACAGCCACAGCCACTCGGGTTCTGAGCCAAATCTGTGACCTACACCCCAGCTCATGGCCACGCCGGATCCTTAACCCACTGAGCGAGGCCAGGGATTGAACCTGCATCCTCATGGATGCTGGTCAGATTTGTTTCCACTGAGCCACGACAGAAACTCCCTCACATGCAAATTCTGAAACAAGACCTTCCCGCTCCAATTGAGAAGATTGTGCCAATGCTTACTGGTGTCACCTGCATCTCATCTCTTCTATACAGAGTCCACGGACTCACCGAGAAACTTTTCCACGAAGATATTTCAGCCCCCCTGCCTGTGGCTGCCGTCAGGTTAGGTGCTTTTATGTACAATTTCCCATCATTAACATCATCACAGGTGAAATCAAGGGCCTGCTTCTCCAAAGCTTTCTTCTTTGCTCTCAAATCTTCTCTGTGTGTATAGAAGCCTCTGGGTCTTCATCGGCACAGACGACACACCTGCACGCAGGTCTAGAAGGGGTTAGGGTGATGGCCCAAGTACATCTGGCCTCTGGCTGCAATGGTACACTCACTGCAGAGAAGGGGCCCTGTCCTTTGTCATCCTTAGAACATGACTAAATAATGCAAATTGTGAAGGTCATTTTTATGAACTGTCAATCATTGAAAATTTTAATGAGGGTCTAATTATGTTCCTTTGACATTAAATTCATTTAAAGCTAATCAGGCCTGGACACTCTGACCTTATTATAATCCATGTACACTTTAATAAGGACAGGCTTTTAAATGACCCCTTTTATTTAATGGAATATTTACATTTTACTAGGTCCTTTGCCTCTAGCAAATTGAAATTTCCACCGTAAAGCTAGAAATGTTCGAAGCGAAGAGAAAAATAAAAGTTTTTTCCCTCTACATAAAGCCACCATTTTTTAAACTGACCAATGATCAAAAGACATAATTTCAATATTAATTATAAAACCATTATGCAGAATAATTTGTTCTAAAAAGGCATCTGAAAGCTTTAATATTTTCCATTAGATATTTACCAGATTTTTAAGTAATTATATTATACGCAATTAAGGTTGAAGAAAAAATAAAGAAAATTGAGATCTAATTAATCTTAAAAGCTCTTGCACAGCAAAGAAAGCCATAAACAAAACAAGAAGACAACCTACAGAGTGGGAGAAAATATTTGCAAATGATACAATGGACAAGGAATTAATCTCCAGAATGTACAAAGAACTCATACAACTCAACATCAAAAAAACAGACAATCCAATTGAAAAATGGGCAGAAGATCTAAATAGACATTTTTCCAAAGAAGACATAGAGATGGCCAACAGGCACATGAAAAGATGTTCAACATCACTAATTATTAGACAAATTCAAATCAAAACTACTATGAGGTATCACTTCATACAAGACAGAATGGCTACCACCAAAAAGTTTACAGATAATAGATGCTGGAGAGGGTGTGGGGAAAAGGGAACCTTCCTACAATGTTAGCGAGAATGTTAAGTTGGTAAAACTACTATGGAAAACAGTATGGAGTTTCCTTTAAAAACAAAAATAGGGCTACTGTATGATCCAGCAATTCCATTCCTGGGCATATGTCTGAAGAAAACCATAATTTGAAAAGATACAGGAACTCCAGTGTTCACTGCAGCACATTCACAATAGCCAAGACATGGAAGCAACCTATATATCCATCAACAGATGAATGGATAAAGATGTAGCATATACACACAATGGAATATTACTCAACCATTAAAAAAGAATGGAATAATCCCATTTGGAGCAACATGGATGGAACTAGAGGTTATCATACTAAGTGAAGTAAGCCAAAGACAAATATCATATGATATTGCTTATAAGTGGAATCTTAAAAAAAAATAATACAAATGAACTTATTTACAAAATAGAAATAGTCTCACAGACAGAAAACAAACCTATGGTTACCAAAGGGGAAAATTAATGAGATCTTTACATCCTTTTTCAAACTAAGTCCTTGAAATCCTACGTGCATTTTACACTTTGAACACATCTCAGCCCTAGCAAAGCCACACCACACTGAGGTGCTCAAAGCCACATGTCACTAGCGGCTACCATAGTGAACAGTGCAAACCTCAGACAGTTTTCTCATAGTTTTATACAGGGAACAAGGTCTAGAAAAACAACATGTCTTTATAACTATGAGTAAGATATTAGTCCTCTAACATTTAAATTATCTTCTATAACACGATTTTAGTAGCAGGCATGAATAAAGATGTTCAAAGTACTTTCTAAGAGTTTATTCATCATGATGTATATTTAAATGGAGCACATCCTTAGAAGCCTACATTTTCCAGATCTTTGTTTTCTTTTTTTTTCTTTTTTTTTTTGTCTTCTGTCTTTTGTCTTTTTAGGGCCCCACCCACAGCATATGGAGGTTCCCAGGCTAGGGGTTGAATCAGAGCTGTAGCCACCGGCCTACGCCAGAGCCACAGCAACGCGGGATCCGAGCCGCGTCTGCAACCTACACCACAGCTCACGGCAACGCTGGATCCTTAACCCACTGCACGATGCCAGGGATCAAACCCGCAACATCATGGTTCCTATGGTTCCATGGTCGGATTCGTTTCTGCTGCGCCACCAAGGGAACTCCCCAGATCTTTGCTTTCTTATTGATCTCCTGGCCTGCGCAGGCACAGAACTTACCATTGTTAAGACAACATCACACTTATCTATATATCTCCTAAATTGTTCTCTGTTTCACGTATGGAGGCTTGTCTTTAACAATTAGCAAACCAACTCTTAGTTCAGGAACTATGACATCCGCGTCTTCAGTACGTCTGCGTATGGGCTCTGTGCATCCAGTGCCGATCACACTTGGAACACGACCTCCTGAACTGTGCAAAACGTATGTGCTGATTGTTGGCTTTGCTGATTAACTGCTTTTCCACCAGAGAGATTTCTTCTGCTCACTACCCTTGAACAGAGAGAGGATGCTTTGCTTCCCTCTGACCCATCTAAGCTGTAAGCCAGATTCGGGGGGAAAACCCCGTTACTGTGGTTACTAAAGAACTTGGAAACCATCGTGAATACATTTCATTCTCTTTTTATTCAGCTGAAAGCCCCATGGCCCTGAGTGTAACAAGTACAATGCCGCTGTGCCTTTGGTCTGGGGAAGAGTCTGGGGAGTCTGAATGGCCCCCTGCTCGTATGCTCCGGCCCCCGCTGCCCTGAGCAGACCCTGGTGCACACAGACACGCTGCAGCCCCTCTGCACAGCCCCGGGACACACATGGAGAACAGTCTTCATCGCCCTAGGCACCCGTTTGGCACATTCTACCCCCGAAGCCTATGGTCAGTGCACACACGATGAATTCTGAGCCTTCCTTACTAAGCACAAAACCCCAGGGAGATGGGGACGCGGCAGCACCACTCCCAAACTGGGAGGGAGACATGTGGTTGCTGACATCCTTCTGAGAGCTGAAAGAGAAGATGTCAGATTTGGAATTGGCAGATTAACTGAGTAAAAAACAGCAAAAGTGTAAGGATAGGTCTATCGTAGAGAATGCACAGAAGTGAGCTTCATGTGCAGACCAAAGACATGGTACCTTGGGGGAATCACCCTGGCTCAGATATATTGGTAAGCATCCCTTTTAGGAAAGCCTGGCTTTGTATTTGCACTTAAATATTGTGGAAGGAGTGGTAAGTGGGGAAGGAAGAAAGAGGAATTCAAGGAAATTATTCATTAAATTTGAATCAACAAACTTAAGTAAATTAATCTTTTGCTTAATAATAGAAAGTATTTTTACTTGATATGATAATAAATTTTTAAAATAAATCCCATGTATTATTTGTCATTGTATATACCTCCTGTATCTAGCATGGATAATCGGTAATTCACAATTGAACTGAACCAAAAAAGCCTAATCCCAGTCTTTCGAAATGTAACTGACTGTGTGACTAAATTTAAGCTTTCTGTAATTTTTTTCTCTTCAAAAACTATCTGCAGCCCACCACCACCTATTCTCTATCGTCTACCCAGTACGCACGCCCACGGATCTCTCCCTTAGAAGAGCATCTGAATGGCCCGTAGGCATGAAATGGGAGACTTCATTTTCTTCCAGGTCATTTTTGGCCAGGCTAAAACAATAAATTCACAACTATGTCAGTCAACTTCCTTTTACAATACCTAGAAAATTTTAAGTCCAGTAGAAACCATGCCTAATTTGAAGCACACTGAAGGACAGAACAAAGGATGGGAATTCAGCTCCACTAGTCAGAGCAAACAGCTCACGACCTGTCAGTGAGGCCAACAGGTGTATCACAGTGTGTACGAGGTTGCACTAAAGCCCAGCCTTCCCATGACTTACAAGAGAACTGACAGATGCTACAGTGGAGAGTATTTACTGCTTCCCACATGTGGGGGCAACACACTAAAAGAAGCAGCTTTAGAGACTACTTTGATTTCATGATGCAAAAGCAGAATAAGGATGCTATCAATTATATTCTGAAATGAAGGCTCCTAAGCTAAGATCTCTCAGCTAAAGCCAGGTCTCCACAGAACAATTAAATGTTTAATCTTTACAAAATAAAAGCAATATTTCAAAGGTTTCCATCAAGTAAGGTAATATTTATCCTCCAAGAGGATGCTAATCCCGTGGTATAAAAGGGGTTAAGAGACCCTTAAAGAATCTATTTACCTCAGGTCTATTTCTAAAGCACCCTATCATGTTGTTATAGAAACTACTCGCAGCTGAAAATCTCCCATCATGATTATTGCTATAGTAACCACCCAACAACCAGAAGCTAGTTTTTCATCCGTTTGCCATCACCCCCACCCCTCTCCAAGATAGTTTTCCTTTTAAATGGTCCTATGTTGCTGGAAACAAAGGAGAAAAAAAAGAATAAATAAACTTAGTGGGAAAGAAAAGGAGAGAGAGAGAAATAAAGAGCACATTACAAGCAATTCAGAGATCCAAGGTGTTTCAGTTTTACTTTGTAGAGAAAAGAAATACAAGGAGACAACCAAACTAGCTTTTAAATTTAAATCTCTTCATTCCCCTCTATTCAGACTCAAAGTGAGTAATACAAAGTAAGGTATAAAATATGGCTATTCTCAAAATTTTAAAGCCACCATTAGACATTTTAGAGAATTTTCCAATAGAATATATTCCTTTGCCTGGTATTGTCTCACCTAGTCGAAATCAAATTGAATATAAAAGATAATTTTCTTGTAATAGTTTCTTACAGGATATTACTAAATTCTTATTTGGTGTCAAGTTTACAAAGTCAAGGTTTGATAACCATAATCTAATTCGTCTCCTTTCCTACAATATTGCCATCATTTTTATTTTTATTTGTTTATTTTGTCTTTTTGCCTTTTCTTGAGCCGCTCCCGAGGCACATGGAGGTTCCCAGGATAGCGGTCCAATCATCCAGTCAGAGCTGTAGCTGCCAGCCTACACCACAGCCACAGCCACGCAGGATCCGAGCCGCATCTTCAGCCTACGCCAGATCCCTAACCCACTGAGCAAGGCCAGGGATTGAACCCGCAAGCTCATGGTTCCTAGTCGGAGTCGTTAACCACTGTGCCACAACAGAAACGCCATCATTTTTTAAATTCCCATGTGATATTAAATTTTGTCATTCTTTTGTGTAAAAATGGCCTTCGTAAGTTCAGCCAACCAGAATTATTTGCTTTCTTTATCATACCTCTTATTTTATCTTTTCATATTGAACTGCATTGTCTGTTAATAAATAGATTTGTTAGTTGGATTTTATGGGTTTTAGTTTTAAAATTCTAACACGCACATGCACAAAGGGGACTTTAAATAACTTGAAATCATACAATTGGGAACAAAACTTCTGTGTCAAGAAGATGACGGAAGGGCGATAATGGCAATAATGTCTAGAACCTCTGTCGCCCTCGTGACATTCAGGCAATACTGACGGTTGCTTCTTTCTTGGTTCTTCTTTTGTGTCTTTTGTCTTTTTAGGGCCGCACTCGAGGCATATGGAGGTTCGCAGGCTAGAGGTCGAATCAGAGCTACAGTTGACACCTTACACCACAGCCACAGGAACGCCTGCACCTACAACACGTCTGCAACCTACACCACAGCTCACGGCAACGCCAGATCCTTAACCCACTGAGCAAGGCTGGGGATGGAACCTGCAACCTCATGGATGCTAGTTGGGTTTGTTAACCACTGAGCCAGGACAGGAACTCTGACGGTTGTTTCTTAGACCAAAACCTATAGCACTGATGTCCATGTAGAAAAGATTTTTGCCCAAATACATGAGGTCAGGATACACATAACACTGCTCTTCAACTCAGGTCATGGCTGTTAACCCCACCTCTATGATCATCCTTTTAGAATGTATGGTAAAAAGAACAGCTGTTATTTTCTAAATTTTTTTTTTTTATTTTGCTTTTTAGGGCCACACCGTGGGTATATGGAAGTTCCCAGGCTAGGGGTCCAATAGGACCTACAGCTGCCAGCCTACCCCACAGCCACAGCAACACAGGATCGGAGCCACGTCTTCGACCTACACCACAGCTCACTGCAATGCTGGATCCCAAACCCACTGAACAAGGCCAGGGGTCGAACCCACATCCTCATGGATACCAGTTGGATTTGTTTCTGCTGCGCCACAATGGGACTCCAGCTTTTTTTTTTTTTTTTTCTAAGCATTTTGTTTGAAAATGAATAATTTAGACCATTCAAAGGAGTGTTGGCCATTTTCAGGAAACCAGATTATATCCCAAATAAACATAAAAATGCATCTAATTAATCACTCAGTTAAGAGCAAGGTACTTTGCACAAACTAAACTCAACTCGTTGCACCTGAGGTTATTTTTAATTAAATATGTTCTTTAGAAAAGTCCATGCAGGAGTAGCAAACCCAACTGGTATCCATGACGACACAGATTCAATCCCTGGCCTCACTCAGTGGGTTAAGGATCCAGCGTTGCCGTGAGCTGTGGTGTGAGTCGCAGACTCAGCTCAGACCCTGTGTTGCTGCAGCTGTGGTGTAGGCCAGCAGCTGTAGCTCCAATTTGACCCCTAGCCTGGGAACCTCCATATGCCATGGGTGCAGCCCTCGAAAAGCAAAAAAAAAAAAAAAAGGAAAAGTCCATGCAAACATAAGGACATTTCTCTGCTTCAGCTGATTGTCTTTGTTTGGGTATTTATACTCATGAAGTATAACTCCTTTAGAGAGTCTATATGAATAGAAAAAATAAATGTTGTTTATGATATTTTTCTCTATACATGTGGAGTTTTGTTACCCTCAGCACTTTTTGCTTCCCATCTGTTTATTTCAGCCTTGATCAGGCACAGAGCCGAAGAAGGAAATTCTCTGAAACTATGTCTTCGCAGAACTGTGTTGACATGGCATTTACAGTCAACTCCAGGATTTTTCCAAAGTGGTTACAATATAATAATCAACAGTGTGCATGTGTCAAATAGTGCATGACATAGACACACAGCGAATACATAATACCACTTTGTGTGTGTGTGACTAGTTTGGTTGTTTTGATTGAGTCAGTTAGGTACCAGATGCTTTTCTGTGATCACTCCAACCAACTGGAAAGATCATACTTGCTGTGGAGATAAACAGTGCATGTATCTTTCTTATCCAGTTTTGAACTGCATTCTTCTTACACCTGAACACATCCTTAAATCAATGGCTTTTTTCCTCATTATTAAGCTCTGACCAAGCATCTAATAATTTTATTTTATTTTTGTCTCTCTCTCTTTTTTTTTTTTTAGGGCTGCACCCACGGCATATGGAGGTTCCCAGGCTAGCGGTCGAATCAGAGCTGTAGCCACAGCCTACGCCACAGCCACAGCAATGCTGGATCCTTAACCCAATGAGCGAGGCCAGGGATTGAACCTGCGTCCTCATGGATGCCAGTCAGGTTCGTTAACTGCTGAGCCATGATGGGAACTCCAAGAGTCTAATAATTTTAAAGGACAGCTGCCTTTTCCCTATATCCATGTCTGCCCAAGACAGAGTAGCTGGTACAGTCTGGGTACACTTGTCCTCCTAGTGTAAACAACCAAAAAAAAGTAGGAAATATGAGGTCACTATTTTCAGGTACTGACCACAGCATAGAACTATGATTTGTGTTAGAGATGAAATAAAGACACCTATGATATGGGCTTTATACTTGGAATGACTTTAATGCTGAGAGGAGTACAATCAGAGAAGCAGCAATATGTCCAAGCTCAGGAGAATAAGATCAAAGTCACAGGCTGCAGGAGCAATTACAGTTTGCAGGTCAGAGCACCAGAGGACAAAGAGACATATATTCACATGATGGCCTAAAAGACTCATTATTCATCATGGGTTGTTGGGAAGCTTACCAAAGATCATCTGCTCAGAGACCGAAATAAACTAAAATATCAAAAAAGAGACAGTTGGAGAGACTTTGCCAAACATCTCAGCACAGAGAAACTGGAAAGGCCTTGTTTCTGAGTAAGGACCACACCATTGAAGGACAATGCCAAGTTCAAAACCAAAATAGAACCACTTGAACAAAAAATAAAACCAAGATTTATAAGGAAAAAACTTTAATGGTCAACCAGAACGAAATTCCAACTCCTTTAAAAGAAGTTCACGTAATCAGGAACCTCTAGAATTATCATTTGAGTACCCAGCATATAACAACAACAGTAGACATGTGAGAAGTAGAAAAGTGTGACCTATAATCAAGAAAGAAAACAGTCACCAGAAATAGATACTGAGATGATGTAGAAAGTAGTTGACAGGAGTTCCCATCGTGGCTCAGTGGTTAATGAATCCGAGTAGGAACCATGAGGTTGAGGGTTCGAGCTCTGGCCTCACTCAGTGCGTTAAGGATCCAGTATTGCCATGAGCTGTGGTGTGGGTTGCAGACGCAGCTCAAATCCCAAGTTGCTGTGGCTGTGGTGTAGGCCGGTGGCTATGGCTCTGATTCAACCCCTAGCCTGGGAACCTCCATGTGCCGAGGGAGCAACCCAAGAAATGGCAAAAAAACAAAAAAATAAAAAAGAAGAAACTAGTAGACAATAACTTAATATTTTCAAGGACTTAAAGAAAAGGATGAATATGAGTAAATAAATAAGAAATCTCAGCAGAGATGTGAAAACTATAAAAAGGGCCAAGTGGAAGTTCTAGAACTAAAAAGTATAATATCTGAAATGAAGAATATTCTTGATGGGCTTGACAGTATACTGGAGCCAGAAGAGAAAGGATCTATGAATACGAAGACAATTAACAGAAATTATACAATCTGAAAATGGAGGGAAAAATCATTTTGAAAAATGAACAGAATCGCAGTGAGCAGCAGAATGATTCCAAACAGGCTCTCAGAGTGTACTTGGAATCCCAGAGGTAGAGGAAAAAAAGAACAGGGAAAATTTTATTTGAATTAAGAATAACCAAAATTTGGTAGAAAACAGCAACTTAGAAATCCAAGAATCTTAGCAAACCCTCATCAAGATTAATACAACGAAAGTCATACCTACGCTCATTATAACAAAAGTACTTAGAACAAAAGTAACATGAAAATATACAAGATGTCTAAGGACTGAGGATAGGAGAAGAACCAGAAACATACTGGATACTGATAAAGGGATGGATGACTAATTTCTCTTTAGAAAAATATGGAGGTCAGTACACAATGGAATAGAATCTTGGAAATGCTTAAAGATAAAGAACTGTCAAGCTAGACTTTCATAATAGTGAAAACATCCTTTAACACTTTCAAGTGAAATAAAACCACATTCAGATAAACAAAAGCTGAAAGTCACAAGCACACCTGCTTTTTCAGGATGAAGGGACATGATATCAGAAGAAACTTGTATCTCCAGAAAGGAATGAATCGCATTTCAGTAAATACAAAAGGCTTCGTATACTTTTTTTTTAATTTCTTGAAAGAAAGACTATGGGTTAAACCAAAATGAATCATTGCATTGTGGGGTTTATTCATACATAAATGTAAAATGTATGTCAAAGTCAGCATGAAAGACAGGGAAGGTAAAGAGAATTTTGCTGTTGTAAGGTTATCACATTTTATGTGAAGTGGAACAATATTGACTCTAAGTTGACAGTGATAAACAGGGATACACACTCATTATAAAAGTAGCAATTTTCAATTTTCATGGACACCCGGGGTCTGGAGACCTTTTCTTAGAGAATTTGTGAAATGAAAGGTTTTTTCAATAATATATTTAACACATGATTTAACGTTTGCCCTGCAATGTTATTTGTCCTAAAAATTTACAAGCAGACAAAACTAATTAAACAATGATTATCTCATGGGATGTAGGAACTGACTGGGAGGCATGTGGGAGTGATGGAAGATTTATGATCTTTTTTCGGTCTTTTGTCTTTTTTGTTGTTGTTGTTGCTATTTCTTGGGCCGCTCCCGCGGCATATGGGGGTTCCCAGGCTAGGGGTTGAATCGGAGCTCCGCGTCTGCAACCTACACCACAGCTCACGGCAACGCCGGATCCCTAACCCACTGAGCAAGGGCAGGGACCGAACCCGCAACTTCATGGTTCCTAGTCAGATTCGTTAACCACTGTGCCATGACGGGAACTCCCAGATTTATGATCTTTATTGTGGTAATGCTTATATGAAGGTATATATTTGGTTTTGTTTTTGCTTTGTTTTGTTTTTTCTCTTTTTATGGCGTCATCTGCAGCAAATGAAAGTTCCCAGGCTAGGGGCCGAATCAGAGCTGCAGCTGCAGGCCTACACCACAGCCACAGCAATGCTGGATCAGAGCCTTATCTGCAACCTACACCACAGCTCATGGCAATGCCAGATCCTACATTAAGCGAGGCCCTGGATCAAACCCACATCCTCCTGGACACTATGTCAGATTCTTAACTCACTGGGCCACAACAGGAACTCCTGAAGGTATATATTTGTAAAAAAATTATCTAATGATATATTTAATATCTGTGTATTTCATTGAAAGTGAATTTAACACATTTAAAAATATGAAAAGTTTAATAATCTAAAAATAGACCAAGGAAGACATGGCTCATTTAAAGAAATGCTGTTAATTTACTATCCTTCTGTTTGATATTCAATATTAAGTTGAAAAACAATATTTTCTTCTCTAAATAATTTTCTCAGTTTAGACACAGTTGACAAACAGCCCCTATAGTTTATAAAAGAAGAGGTATCGATATTAATGAGCAATTTCTTAAAAAGGCTGCATGCTTCAGAGTCAAATGAGAACTCTGTTTCAAGGCCTTTTTCTTTTTCTTTGTCTTTTTAGGGCCACACCCACGGCATATGGAGGTTCCCAGGCTAGGGGTTGAATCAGAGCTATAGACAAGGTCTTTTTCATACAATATCGATTCTTTTACTTTTTAAACAAACATTTTACAGTATTTAAGATGAAACCGAATGCAACATTTAGTATTTAATTTTTATATAAATTTGATATGTGAAAAATGCATACATAGAATATGTAAATATAGTGCGCAAAAATTTTGTGTCTCTATGCTCAATTTGGCAAATAAAAGTTCTAGTCCACGATGACGACACAGGAGGCTCCTGAACTTCCTCTTCCTATAGACACAACAAGTGTACAGCTAGCTACACAAGGAGGAATTCCCTCTGAAAGAAATCCAAAAAGTAGCTGAGTGAGAAAATACCCACATTAAAAAAGACAGAAAAGGCTGAGACACACTTTCACCATAAACCTTACTCGCGCCCCCAGCACAGCACCCCACAATCAGGAGGAAACTTTCAACTCCTGGTTTCTTCCTGAGGAGCAAAGGGTTTGGACCCTATATCTAGCACCCAACATTTGAGACTCCCACCTGATCCATAAGAAAATGTTGCCTTCATAAATATGATTTCACTAGATTTGACCAATTAACAGTGAAATATATCCTAGGAGAAGGACATTAAAAAAAAATAAATAACCCTTCATCTAAAAAGAAGCAGTTACTGGAGTCCCCATCATGGCTCAGCGGAAATGAATCCAAATAGTAACGATGAAGTTGAGGGTTCCATCCCTGACCTCGCTCAGTGGGTTAAGGATCCGGCATTGCCCTGAGCTGCGGTGTAGGTCGCAGACACGGCTCGGATCCTGTGTTGCTGTGGCTCTGGCATAGGCTGGCAGCTACAGCTCCGATTAGACCCCTAGCCTGGGAACCTCCATATGCTATGCGTGTGACCCTAAAAAGCAAAATAATAATAATAATACATAAAAAGAAGCAGTTATGTTGACAGTAGGGATGACAACAGACCCTAAGGAATAATGAGATATACCTTTATGACAATCTTCACTCTAAGCAGTTTCAGTGTTCATGATTACCTACTAGAGAAAAAAAAGCCTTAGAGAAACGTGCCTCGTAGCATACATGGTCAGCACGCCATTTAGATTTTTTCTAAAAAGCCAGTTTATTCCCAAAGTTCACGGATCTTTGAAAGTCATCATCTTCTCGCAACAACACATTCCTGTTGAGAATACACAGTGTGTTGACGTTTGAAATTATACTTGTACTACACGTGCTTGGGAAGGACTCATGATGCATAATCTTTACTTAATACCCTTATTTCTTACGGTTTGAGCAATAGACCATTACTCACAGCAGGAACCTCTTCACAGGCTGGAGCGATGGTCCTCCCACCGTGTCTCTCTCCCTGGATTATGTTTTCTGATCTATGATTGCCAACAATATTTGCATTAATGTTTTCCTTCATGAAGCCCAAAGTCTGGAGGCAGGATCTCATGCTGCATCTGTAGAAGGCTATCTAATTCAGGGGACCAAAAGTTTTAAATTGTCCTATGTGCCAAAGTTTAGAAGTCTCATGAAGAGAACAGTGGGTATTCCAAAATCCTGACTGTGCAATTCGGCTGTGTGGAAAGTACACAAGGCAAAATGAGTTTAGGTCTCTGAATCAACCACTGAGGAAACGGCTTTACTTTTTGTCTCTAAGCCTTACGTGTCTATGCAAAATGAGAATAGGTAATAGTATCTTCACCCAGGCTTTGCATTAAATGAGAGAAACAACGTAAACCACTCAGCATAATGCCTGATAGAGAAAAGGCATAAAAATGGATTGTCGTGATATCTGACAGCCAGGGAGAGCTCAAATCATAGACTTCTCTAATTGAAAAATAATAGTTTTGGAGATTAATTACATCCAAAACGAGGAAGATGAGCATAAATGGGTAGAGGCCTAGTGGGTTGCTCCTGCTTTTGACATTGAGTCCCTCAGTATAGACACATTTGCTTCTCTTCTTTCTCCTCTAAGCCTGGAGAAACACCATTTCATGCCAACTTTGCCTTAGCTCCAGGACTACTCAGAACTGCAAGCAGTTGCAACAGCTAGTCAGGTAGCTATAGCAGCTGAGCAGAGAAAATTGAATGGCACATACGTTGCCTGGTTTCAGAGCTCCATGGAGGGCTGCATAAAGGAAGCGAGCAGGCAAAAGAAACTGGACATAATGAGGTTAGGTAGGTGATGAAAATTTCCACTTACTTCTATAATTATTCAAGTTTAAAAATAGAGAAATTTATTCTAATTTTTTATGATTGGCTTAGGAGAAAATGTGGAAATATAGTCAGTAATATAATGGGGCAGATTGGAGCAGTTTTTCTTAAAGCTTTCAGGCCATAAAGTATTAAATAGTGTTAAATTAACTAAACATCTAGGCCATGAGCCTGAGGGTGGCTTCAAAGCCTTAGCAGCCTACATCAGCCAACCAGAAACCTGAGCCTATCACACCTCAAGGGGAAGAAAGCAAAACCTGATGACAATCAATCACCAATAGCCAACTAGGGGCTCTCCCAAATGAAGGCAAGACTTTAAGCTATAGCCAGTGGAATAATCACCTTGCTTTGCTTTTGCTTCTTCTCTATGAAAGTCTTTCCCCAGCTCCTGTCCACTTCCCCTTTGGTGTTGCCTGATTCCAATCTACTTTTGCTCAAATTAACTTAAAAATTTTCATATGGCTCTTTTAATAACAGCTTCTAATAATAGTGTGTTTCATACAGTTTGGAGGCATTGATACCTAAAATGTAAAGCCTTGCATTTTATTTCTCCTCTCTTTCCTTACCCAACCTCTGGTAGAGGTGTGTGACATTGTGATATCCTAAGAAATATTTTTTGAGTTTTCATCCATGGTTCCTGCCACATAGCTCCTCAAACTCTTGTAAGTTCTTCAGGACTTCAGAGCATCATTTTTTATACATGTGGTTTTCTGTCCTTTCCTCTCGAAATGGTTCCAGAGTAATAAACGTGAAAGGAGTATCTTGCTATTCATAACAGCCCCTTCAAGCACACTTGTGTTTAGGTTCATTAGAAGATTTTTGGAAAGCCCCAGATAAACACAGGATGGGGCCTGGTTGCCAGGGTAACCAATGACATGACTGGGGAGGAAGGGGGGAACTGAAAGTTGAGGTAGTCATCAGTGGTCAATGGTTTGCTCAATCATGCCTACAAAAGGAAATGTCCATTTAAAAAAAACTCTGTAACTATAGAGGTTGGAGAGCTTCTGGGCCTTGAACCCATGGAGGTGCTGGGAGGAAGTATGCCTAGAGAGGGCACGAAAGCTCCTGAGTCCCTCCCCTCCATACCTGGCCCTGTGCATCATTCCATCTGGCTATTCCTGAGTTGTATCTTTTTACAATAAACAGGTAATCCTGTATGTAAAGTGTTTTTTCTAAGTTCTGTGCGCCACTCCAGCCAATGATCCAATCCAAGGAAGTGGTTATGGGAACTTCCGAGTTACAGCCAGCTTGTCAGAGGCACAGGGCTTGCAGTTAGTGTCTGAAGTGGGAGAGATGCGGGGGAACCGAGCCCTTACTCTGGGCAGTCTGCACTGACCCCGGACAGGCAGTGTCAGAGCTGAATGGAAATGTAGGCCATCCAGCTGGCATGCAGAGAGACCCAGAGAATTGCTTGGTGAGGGCCACATTCCCACACATTTGGTGACCAGGGTGTGAGTAGAGGGAGAAACCGAATTTTTCCTTGCAAGTTTTTAAGGGTAAATAAAATAAGAATGGAGAGAAAGAGAGATTTAAAATACAAACTGGATATGCTAGTCCCTAAATTTTGAGTTGAACTTTGATATATAATTTTATTATGGGTTCATGATTTTAAAGAAAACGTGATTATATTTCTTTTTAGAAAACATTTCTTCACATCACAAAACTAGTTTGATTTTTTTGGACTAAAGTGTCTCCGTCTGCATCGGAAGAGAAGGCCCAGATACACGCACAGACCCCTGACAGTGTTTTAAAGCTGTCCACCCACCAGAGTGTCGATGTGCTTGGAGAGCAATAGTCTTTTCTATAGGCAATGGCTTTCTCGTATTAACTGCTTAATAAGTATTTGCTGAACATTTGTTAATGTCAGGAAATTTTTAACAGTCATCCTTGATGGTTATTTAAATAAGTTTGTTTAGAAAGTGCCCTAGGGGGAAGTGAAGCGACACAGACCATATTCTTTGTTTCCAATACTTTCTGCCTTAACATATCCCTGGTCCGATGACATCAGGATCAGCCACAGGACCTGCTTTGAGCCATTAAATATGAGCCAGAGTGACGCAGGTCACATACGCATCGAAGCCATGACATGGTTCTACCACTGCTCCTCTCGCTGCCCCCAAATCACCGTTTCTAAAGAGGGATCACCTCAAAAAAATAAATAAATAAAATAAAAAAGGGATCACCTCTTCAGCTGCGTCTCCAGATGAAGATACATGAAGTAGAGTTGCTGTCAACCTGCACCCAGTAGGTGCTGGGAGCAAAATATAAACCTTTTGTTGTTGTAAAGTGCTAAGATGTTGAGTTTATTTGTTGCAATATAACCTAATGAAAGCTGCCTCACAGAGGGTGAGAATACTAAAAACGCTCTGCTTATCCAACCTCTGATTCCATTACTTAGAATAATCATGGGATCATAACATGTAGTGCTCAGAGGAGTTTAGTAGTTACATAATCTAGCCCCCATTACAAGTGAGACATTAGCGCTTAAATGATGCATTTATGGATGTGCAATTAACTTAATGATTAGTCACAGTCCACATCTGAATGTCCTGACACTATTATTCAAAAGCTGGTGCTGAGTATAAGCATATTTTCTTCAACTACATTAAAAGGAAGGATCACTAACATTATAGATAGATATGAATGCAGAGTGATGAATTCCCTGTGGGAAAAGGTTATTGCTGCGAACTCACAGCTGATTTTTCCCCTAGTGATGCTTGATTTGCTAAGAGCTATTTTCATTCTCTCTCCTTGTGTTCAAAACTGCAAATATGTGACAAACCCATCAGACTAAGCAGTACTTGCATACCCGTGGTCTCTCCTGGAACCGTGCTGAGATTGAACTATAAACCCAGCCTCATTAGCAACTCTCCTCTCACTCACTTGCCTAAAGTGGACTTAGTTTAAGGATCAAAGAATTTTGGATTCAGAGAAAAGAATCATTCATTTGGGAATCATCAGGACAATTATGAAAAGAACCAAAAAGACCACAGAAAGGTTAATCTAGGTCACACAGGAGCAAGTCTTGCTTCTGCAGATATTAGTCACAGAAGTGGGATAAAAGTTGAAACCATAAACTTTTTTTTTTTTTTTTGTATTTTTAGGGCTGTACCCGCAGCATATGGAGGTTCCCAGGCTAGGGATCAAACTGGAGCTGTAGCCGCCAGCCTACGCCACAGCCACAGAAATCACGGGACCCAAGCCACGTCTGTGACCTACACCACAGCTCACAGTAACGCTGGATCCTTAACCCCCTGAGCTAGGCCAGAAATCGAACCCGCAACATCATGGTTCCTAGTCAGATTCATTTCCACTGAGCCATGACAGGAGCTCCCAAAACTGTAAACATCTTTAATTTGGAAAAGTTTTGAAGGTGAAAGGGATACTCAGTTATCTACGACTAATTTTAAAAAGCAACACAAAACAAAACAAAACCCTGATTTGTAGTGTTTGCCAGTCTCTGTGATGCAATAACTTCCACCATTGCTCGCTGAAGCCACCAGCAGTTTAATAACCGGCTTGCAAAATTCCTGAATGCTTACCTTTTGGTTTTTGTGAGCTGGTATGAGGTTGGCACCTGACCGGCCTGGGATTAAGTCTCAGTTGTATCAGTTTGTAGCTGTGTTATAAGTATATCCCACAAGCTATCTTGGTCTTTGGTGTCTTAATTGGCTTAATAATTGCTATTTTGTCTGACTGGAGATATGGATGACAAAACTCCTGAAGTCTTTCCTACTTTGTTTTTAATTTTTTTTTTTTTTTTTTTGGCTAATCCACTCCAGCAATGTGAGATCCCCTGCAAGACCTCAACACGCCTGCCTCAGGACCAGCTGCTGCTACTCTGCTACTTTCATTGCCGAAATAGTATCCACCCAGATCGCCTCACCACTCACCTGCTGTCTCTCATCCTTTGCGTTCCTCTGAGCATTTATTGCCAGTTTACAATAACATGCGGTGCTTATTTACATGGTTTTTGTCTCACTCTATTAAAATATAAACTTCACAAGAGCAAGAACTGTGATCTCCTTGTTATTCGAAAAAACATAGACTCAGTAAATACTGGTTGAATAAAGAAGTCAATGAAGAAATGATTGAATAAACAGTACACTTTTAAGTATTTACTAATTATCCTATCTTGAGGCTACGGACAACTAATCATACTTTGATTTCCCTCCAGAACTAGTTATCTTCCTACTCCAGCCAAAACATTTTCGGCTCATTCGTACTGCCATGTCTACTTATTTTTTGGTCCCACACTATTATAAACACACTGGCTTGAGTTTTCCTTATAATACAACTTTTCTGAGAGCAAAGAGAAAGCTAGGGGATGTGTGAAAACCTACTTAAGCACAGTGCTGTAAAACTTTGGAGGAATCACTGCTTTTTACTAAATTGGAAAGGAAACTCTAGAAAGTTGATAAAGGATATTAACCATATCAACAAGTAGGCTCTATTACTAGATAACTGAGTACCTTCCTTCCCCAAATTTCACTGTTAGGGCAAAAACACAAGGGGAAAATAAATAATGGCATTATATTAATAAATAATATGCGTACAACAAAGTAACAATCTTTACGTATTTATTTTTTGCCTCAGCATGCAGCGGCTTGATATGGGATCTCAGTTCCCAGACCAGGGATTGAACCTGGGCTGCAGTGGGAAGAATCCTAACCCTTAGACCACCAGAAAAAGCCCTATAATCCTGTTTTGAATTGATAATGAAAGACATAGTAATCTTTTGGTGTCCCAACTAATGAACTTAATTTTTAAAAGAAAAGTCAAGTACTGAACATTCATTGGAAAAGAGACCTAAGCTACTTGTCCCAAGAAAATATGAGAACACATTTATATCCGATTCCGGTGTCACCCTCTATAGTCATCAGACTAATTTAATGTCATAAGGCAAATCCACGTAGGAGGAGGTTTCTGAGCACTCGATTCAAAGAGGAAGGTTTAACATGTAAAGAAGGAGGAAAGAGAAGAGAAAAACATAGGCTTATTGTACAGAGCACTTACTGAGTTAAAAAAAATCATTTTATAATTCAGTGTGCATAAAAGTTAATTTTTTGCCCAATAAAATGGCACTCATCAGGTAGTTTCATTATAAATAAGAGTTTTATCCATAATAGATATTATGGGTTGAACTGCATCTCCCAAGGATATGTGGAAGTCCTAAACCCTGGTACCTGGTCCCTATTTACTTTATTTATAAAATAAATAAGAGTCTTTGTAGATGTAATCAAGTTGAGACATGGTCATTAGGATGAGCCCAAATCCAATACAACTGATATCCTTATAAAAAGAAGAGAAGACATACAGACAGACAAGGGAGAACTCCATGTAATTAGACTGGCAGAGCTTGGAGAGACGTAGCTGCAAAGCCCAGGAATCCTAGGGCTCCAAGACCATCACTCGATGCTAGATAGAGGCAACTAAGAATTCTACCAAGAGCCTCCCAAGGAGCATGGCCCTGCTGACATCTTTATTTCAGACTTCCAGCCTCCAGGACTATGAAAGAATAAATTTCTGTTGCTTAAGCCACTCAGTTTATGGTACTTGGTTTCAGCTGCCTGAGGAAACTAATACCATAGCCCCAAACTGGAAGCATCTGAGATGACCTTCAACAGGTGAATGAATAAACAAACTATGATACAGCTATACAACAGAATATTATTCAGTGATTAAAAGAAATGAGTTATCAAGTCACAAAACATTATGAAGAACCCTTAAATGAATATTGCTACTTGAAAGATGCGAGTCTGAAAAGGCTACATATTCTATGACTCCAATTACATGACATTTTGCAAAAGACAAAACATAGAGACAACAAAATATTACCCAGGAGTTGAGAACAGGAAAGGAAGATGAAAAAGGTAAATCACAGGATAAAGTTAGGATGGTAATACTTTTCTGTATAATACTGTAATAGAACATTTGTCAAAACCTATAGAACTTGAGAACACAAAGAGTGAACTTTAATGTATGCAGATTTTTCAAGATCACTTAGGAGGTCCAAGGATCCCAGGAAAGAATGTTGATTGTAACACACAAATGTATAAAATAATCACACAGTAGGGGTGGGAAAAGGTGCCAACCTAAGTAAGCACTGGAAACATGCAGAGTGGTAAAAGACAAAAGGAAATGCACAAATTGATAAAGCTATTTCTATAGGATTATGGGTTAAGAATTTGACACTGGTATATACTTCATATACTCTTTAATGTACTGAATTTTTTTTCCACTGTACAATACAGTATGGGGACCCAGTTACACATACATGTATACATAATTTTTTCTCCCATTGCCATGCTACGTTGTAAGTATCTAGACATGGTTCTCAGTGTTACACAGCAGGTTCTCACTGTAAATCCATTCCATGAGCAATAGTTTGCATCTGCTGACCCCAAGCTTCCAATCCCTCCCACTCCCTCCCACTCCCTCCAGGCAACCACAAATCTATTCTCCAAGTCCGTGATTTTCTTTTCTGTGGAAAGGTTCATTTGGGCTGCATGTTAGATACCAGATATGAGTGAATTAAGTAAATGGATGGCAGATGGCAGGTTTCCCACTGTTAGATTGGGAATTTACAGACAAGCAAGGGGAGGGAGCTAGAATCATCCACGTGGTAATGAAGTTAGAGGCATCGACATAAACTCAAGTTCAGCTTAATGTGTGTACCAATGTACGTACAGATATATGCATGGAAATGTGTACAAACACACATATTTCTGGGCTCTGTCAACTAGGTGGCCTAAAGGAAATGACATCGAGTGGCACCAAGAACACCTTACATTCAGATATTGGTTTCTATTGTCATCCTCTAGCAAAAAGGACAAGGCTCCCTCGGAGCAATGGCCCATGGTAGGACTAGGGCAGGAAATACAAAAGACACGTCTGGAACACCTTGTGGAGCTAGAAAATCAGGAAAGTAAAGCATCTCACATCAACAGAGAGGATGTTAAAAGAGGACAGGAACCAGGTGAAAGGAGTCCCAGTGGCCAAAGCTGGAACAACCTGAGTAACGAAATAGTAAAGTAGTATTAGATCATAACTCAGAGTACAAAATAAATATCCATGACTCTGCAGTGACATAAATCCTTGAATAAATTAATAAATGGAGGAGAAAAGCCAAACGCCCCATGAGAAGAATCTCGTTATAAATACATATATAAATACATATATATCTATATATATTTATCCTTAATACTATACATATATATATTTTTTTATCCTTAACCCACTGAGTGAGGCCAGGGATTGAACCCACATCCTCACAGATACGAGCTGGGTTTCTTACTCCTGAGCCATGGCAGGAACTCTGAATCTCAAGTAATTTATGAAGATGCTCTGCCCTGCTGGAGGGGAGCCCAATTCTGCCCTCCTTGGTTGGGGGCTGCACATAGTGACTTCCTTTCTAAGAGGAGAGTCCAGAAAGGGGAAAAAGAAGTCAGTCTTCAGCGGAGAAGCCTGACAAACACCATGTCCCAGGTGATTAAGGTCAACACCGGAAGTCACGAGTCATGCTGACTGTACAGTTTACCTTTGTGGTCTTCCTCCCAATAGCCCATAACTCCAGTTTTACCAGGAGAAAAACATTCAACGAAGTCCAGTGTTGGAAGAGTCCATAAATTATCTAAACAGTACTCCTCAAAATTGTCAAGGTCATCAAAAACAAGACCAGAGGAACGGCCACAGCCAAACGGAACCTAAGTATATTTAACATCCACATGTGATATGGTATCCCATGGGATCCCAGAACAGGAAAAGAATATCAGGTAAAAATTTGAACATCAGGAAATCTGAATAAACTATTGACTTCAGCTAATAATAATGTATCAGTATCAGTTCACTAATCATGACAAATCTACCATAATGATAGAAGATGTTACGAATAGGGGCCATGCAGAGATGCCCATTATCACTAATTATTAGAGAAATGCAAACTGAAACTACAATGAGGTGTCACCTCACATCAGTCAGAATGGCCATCACCAAAAATCGACAATCAATAAATGCTGGAGAGGGTGTAGAGAAAAGGGAACCCTATGACACTGTTGGTGGGAATGTAAACTGGTATAACCACTATGGAAAACAGTATGGAGGCTCCTCAAAAAAACTAAAAATAAAACTACCATATGGGAGTTCCCGTCGTGGCGCAGTGGTTAACGAATCTGACTAGGAACCATGAGGTTGCGGGTTCGGTCCCTGCCCTTGCTCAGTGGGTTAACGATCCGGCATTGCCGTGAGCTGTGGTGTAGGTTGCAGACGTGGCTCGGATCCCGCATTGCTGTGACTCTGGCGTAGGCCGGTGGCTACAGCTCCGATTAGACCCCTAGCCTGGGAACCTCCATATGCCGAGGGAGCAGCCCAAAGAAATAGCAAAAAGACAAAAAAAAAAAAAAACTACCATATGATCCAGCTATCCCATTCCTGGGCATCTATCCAGAGAAAACCATAATCCAAAAAAATACATGCACCCTGATGATCACTGGAGCGCTGTTTACAATAGACAAGACATGAAAGCAACCTAAATGTCCACTGACTGAGGAATGGATAAAGAAGATGTGGTACATACATACAACGGAATATTACTCAGCCATAAAAAAGAAATAATACGCTCAGCAATACGGAGGGACCTAGAGATTATCATACTAAGTGAAATAAGTCAGAGAAAGACAAAAATCATATCTCACTTATATGTGGAGTCTAAAAAATTATTTTAAAAAAAGAACCTACTTACAAAACAGAAACAGATTCACAGACTTTGAAAAAAAAACTTATGGTTGCCAAAGATAAAGGGTGGGAAGAAGGGATGGATTGGGACGGATTGGGAGTGTGGTACTGGCATCCACACACTATTATACATGGACTGGATGGTCAACGGGGACCTGCACAGGGAAATCTACTCATTATCTGTTATGATCTATATGGGACTGGATATGTGTGTATGTATAAGTGAATCTCTTTGCTGAACATTAGAAATTAACACAACGTTGTAAATCAATTATACTCCAATAAAATTTTTAAAAAATAAAGGAAATTGAGGGTGTGATATGAGACCCTCCTGTACTCTCCTCTCAGTTTTTCTGCAAACCTAAAATTATTCCAAAATAATAAAGTCTATTATAATAATGTAAGAGTTAAAAATAATGCCAAAATAGCACGAAGCAGGAAGATATTCAATTCTTATAGCAAATGCTATAAAAGTCCCATCACTGGAAATTCCCGCTGTGGCTCAGTGGTTAATGAACCTGACTAGCATCCATGAGCATGGGGGTTCCATCCCTGGCTTCACTCAGTGGGTTAAGGAGCCGGCACTGCCCTGAGCTGTGGTGTAAGGTCACAGATGAAGCTCGAATCTGGCATTGCTGTGGCTGTGGCACAGGTCGGCAGCTACAGCTCCAATGTGACCCCTAGGTGAACCTCCATATGCCACAGGTGAAGCCCTGAAAAGACAAAAAGACAAAAAAAAAACCTCATCACTTATTTAGCAACTATTCGTTGAGTGACTACCCTGAGCTAGGCAGCAGCTACCCACTCACGTAGGATACATCAGTTAACAAAATACCGATGGTTCCTACAACCATGTCTTAACAACTGTACAGGTAAAATGCACATAAATAAACATAAAAATAGTATTTTCAAGTGTTGGCACGTATTATAGAAAAGCAATGCGAACTGTAATGCAAGTACATACAGCAAAGCTTAATCTAATGTGAACAGAGGTGGTGTAAATGGGAAGAGTGATACTCTCATTTTTATTTTTTAAAAGGAGAAAGTTGAGCTTCTCAGAGATTTCCAATAAATCAGCAGTAAAATTTAAAAGAATTAAAAGATCTAACTGTTCATGTCCACTCGAATTTCAAATTTTAATACTCTAATACCATTAATGGTAATTTTAGAAAATTACTGAAGATTAAAAAAAGAATAAATTCTCCTGAAATGTTTGATTCATCAAAAAAATACAAGCATCAAAAAATACAAGCTAAAAATAATTCTGCTGTAAGATTCAGGGAACAGTGACTAATCATGAAACAGCCACTGCTACTGTAAGCTGATGAGATAATTATTTATGAAAAAGCAGAGATGTCTTTCTCATCTGATAATTACGGAGGCACTTCACAACACACTGGTGCAAAGATGTTAACTGGCTCAGTGAATATCAAAGTTTTATATGTTTCTTTTTTTTTCTTTTTGTCTTTCTAGGGCCACACTTGAGGAGGTTCCCAGGCTAGGGGTCGAATAGGAGCTGTCGCTGCCAGCCTACACCACAGCCACAGCAATTTGGGACCCCATCTGTGTCTGTGACTTACAGCACAGTTCATGGCAACTCCGGATCCCTAACCCACCGAGTGAGGCCAGGGATCGAACCAGCAATCTCAATAGTTCCTAGCCGGATTCGTTTCCAGTGCACCACGATGGGAACTCCCTCAAAGTTTTGTATGTTTCTACACCCGCAGAAATTTAAAAACGAGTAGATGATTACTCCCTAATGAATGACATTAATCTTCTCTGACTCAATTATATCTTGCAATGGCATTAAGACGGAATACATCAACCATTTTTTATCTTTTTGGATTCTATTTGTTCTTTATAGATTGAAAGAAAACATTCTTTCAAAGAACTCTATTCAAGTCCAGCTGCTTAATAACGGCTGGTGGGTTCTAGAAGATGCGACGGTATTCCAAAGTCTTCCTAAAGTTATTCAAGGAATTTTAATAAGAGCTTTGTCAAACTACATTCCACTTACATACTATGACCACGCTTGGAACATGGGTTAAAATAAATTTTTTTTTTTTTTTTTGGCCATGCTCGCAGCATGTGGAGGTTCTGGGTTCAGGGGTCAAACCTGTGCCACAGAAGTGGCCAGAGTTGCTGCTGTGACAGTGTTTGATCTTTAAGCCACTGTGCCACAGAAAAACTCATAAAACAATTAATTTGAAGTTAAACTAGAAATGGAATTTACATCGACAATATTTAGTTTACCTCCAGAGGCATAAAAGATTTGTGCAATGTATCTATAAATGACTTCTCTTTTTTTTTCGGTCTTTTGAGGGCCGTACCCTCGGCACATGTAGGTTCCCAGGCTAGGGGTTGAATCGGAGCTGTAGCCACCAGCCTACACCACAGCCACAGCAACGTGAGATCCAAGCCAAGTCTTCAACCCACACTGCAGCACAAGGCAATGCCGGATCCTTAACCCACTGAATGAAGCCAGGGATCGAACCTGAATCCTCATGGATACTAGTCAGGTTCATTTCCACTGAGTGATGATGGGAACTCCTAAATGACTTTTCAAATGCATGGAGCTCTAATGTGGTCATTTCTCTAAAGCCTTTCACCATAGACTCATGCATCACGGTTACTACAGGGTGCTCTCAGTATTTAAAACAGCCCCACAGACCCTATGGACCATGGAAAGAACTCACTTCAATAAAATTCTCTCAATACATTACAAGTAGAAAGTAACAGTTCTTCATTTTTTTTTTTTTTTTTGGTCTATTTGTTATTTCTGGGGCCGCTTCCGCGGCATATGGAGGTTCCCAGGCTAGGGGTCTCATCGGAGCTGTAGCCACCGGCCTACACCAGAGCCACAGCAATGCGGGATCCGAGCCGTGTCTGCAACCTACGCCACAGCTCACGGCTACGCCGGCTCGTTAACCCACTGAGCAAGGGCAGGGACCGAACCCGCAACCTCATGGTTCCTAGTCAGATTCGTTAACCACTGCGCCACGACGGGAACTCCTCTTCAATTATTAAAATTCAACTTATTCCACGTATTAGAACCAGTTTTGTAAAACCATGGAACAGATGTGAAAACAACTGGGAGAGAGTAATTGCAAATTCACTGGGACTCCACGTCAAGGGGAATGTCTCTCTGCTCAGGAAGAAGAAGTGACTGTCCCTTCCTGAGCTCTTCTCCAAGATTCCTCACGTCCCAGGTTCTCATCCAGAAGAAAACAGAATTGTAGGACACTGGACAGTTCACATAAACAGTGTGCCCCTGGGGGGCAAGGCACCACTTTCATGAAAAAAATATAGTTTGGTGCCAGAGGTGACTCCTTCCTCTTAATTTTAAAAGAATGTATTCCAAAGTTCAAGAGGAAAGATCATTGATTCATTAAATGCCTCTGATCCAAATAACTAAAATTTTCTTGGAGCTCCTGTTGTGGCTTGGCAGAAACGAATCTGACTAGCATCTATGAGGACACGGGTTTGATCCCTGGCCTTTCCTCAGTGGATTAAGGATCTGTCATTGATGTGAGATGCGGCTCGGATCTGGCGTTACTGTGGCTCTGGTGTAGGTCAGAGGCTACATCTCTGATTCGACCCCTAGTCTGGGAACCTCCATATGCCTCGGTGCAGCCCTAAAAAGACAAAAACAACAACAACAAACTTTTCTGTGTACTTTTATTAAGTTTGAGCAGTAGGCTAAGCTCCTCCGCATTATCCTTTCAAAAATCAGTACACGTGGGCTAAGGGCACAGAATCCAGAGCCAGGCCCTCCATTCTCTGCAGTGTGGCCTCAGGCAAGTAAATAACCTCTCCGTGCCAGAAGATAGAATTAATAAATTCTACCTGATAGGGTGGTCATGTATGTTAAATGGAAATATCATGTGTAAAAGCTCATACTGCTTAATTTTTCTCCTAAATAATCCCTTCGAAGAGAGAAAGGTATTTATATATTACAACTCTGATGATTCCTAGCCTCATTACATCCTCAAGAAAGTTCTTAAGAAAGATTTATTGTGGGAGTTCCCGTCATGGCGCAGTGGTTAACGAATCCGACTAAGAACCATGAGGTTGCCGGTTCGATCCCTGGCCTTGCCCAGTGAGTTACGGATCTGGCAATGCTGTGAGCTGTGGTGTAGGTTGCAGATGCAGCTCGGATCCCGCGTTGCTGTGCCTCTGGCGTAGGCCGGCGGCTACAGCTCCGATTCGACCCCTAGACTGGGAGCCTCCATATGCTGAGGGAGTGGCTCCAGAAAATGCAAAAAGACCAAAAAAAAAAAAGAAAGAAAGAAAGAAAGATTTATTGGGTAATGCAGAACTTGGGATCACCTGAATGTGAAATAAAGAGCTTGTTAAACTACATCCCCACAGGATCCACCCAGACATACCACATATCTGGGCCTGGGTCTGAGAGGCTGCATCTTAAACCAACATTCTGGCTCTATGTAATGTACCAAAGGCTGTGATACCCAGCATAGCGACCGATTCTAGAAAATATGGGTGATTATAATCCTATCTATCTTATGGGGGAGTTATAAGGATTAAATGAAATGCAGCATATACAAAATGCTTAACATTGTTAGCCAATTTTACTATTAGCTATTATTTTATCCATTTGGCTGGAATACAGAATTTATGTTGTGAGTACTAAGAGGAAAGGGTGGAAAGAAGACCGAGGTTGTGAAAGTTTTCAAGTCAGGTTAAAAAAAAAGTCAGAATTCCCGTCATGGCTCAGTGGTTAATGAACCTGACTCGTATCCATGAGGACACAGGTTCAATCCCTGGCCTTGCTCAGTAGGTTAAAGATCCGGCACTGCCGTGAGCTGTGGTACAGATTGCAGATGCGGCTCGGATCTGGCGTTTCTGTGGCTGTGGTGTAAGCCGGCGGCTACAGCTCTGATTCGACCCCTAGCCTGGGAACCTCCATATGCCTTGGGTTTGGCCCTAAAAAGACCAAAAACAAAAAACAAACAAAAAAAAAGTCTGTGTTTTGACAAAGAAGGCAGCATCATCATACCTTGCAAATATATGAACACAGATAAAAGATGGCCTGTTTAAAAAGTAAACAAAATGAGGCTTCGAATTTATTTATTTATTTGTCTTTTTTTGGGGCTGAACTCATGGAGGTTCCCAGGCAGGGGTCGAATCAGAGCTGTAGCCCCTGGTCTATACCCAGCCACAGGAGTGCTGGATCCCAGCCATGTCTGCAACATACACCACAGCTCACGGCAACACCAGATCCTTAACCCACTGAGCGAGGCCTGGGATCAAACCCACATCCTCATGGACACTAGTTGGGTTCGTTAACCACTGAGCCACGATGGGAACTTGCAAATTTATTTTTTAACTGATAAAAATATTGTGCTAGAGAATATATCAAATAATTACAAAGTATTTATTTAGAGTCTATCAATAAAATCACCCCCTCAAAGAAAGAGAAAACAAAGGATTTGTATGGAATTACAGTTTCACAGTTATATGACCTTTAAAAAAAAGAGGTGATATTTTAGAGGTTACATACGCATCTCCTTAAAAACCTAACTGCAGGAAACGCTAGGAGGAATTATAATACACCCTGAGCTGGAATCACAAAGTTCTTTACCACAAAATGCACTGTAAACCACTTCATCTTGCGTTTTGTCTTGTCATTTCTCTTGCCTCCCCCCGTCCCCTGCCACCGACCCCACCGCCCCCGACATCTAAACCTAACGCTTCTGTGTCTCTCTTTCTATTGCAAGGGGCCCACTTAAGTTCCAAGGAGGATGAGCAACTATTTAAATAACAACTCTTTTCAATAAATATGCCCCTGAGGAAAAAAAAAAAAAATCCTGAGTGTGTGTGCATGGGCTGTGATTTCACTGCTCATTTGTTTAAAGTTTGGCTTGGTTTTTCTCTGCTTGCCTTCAGCTGCCTTAGCGATAGCGTCTACTCTTGTTTTCAGCCAACCTCTGATTGACGCTCAGCTGTAACCATACAAGTCACAATCTTGCTGGTGCAGCCACAGAAGGCGACCCAGATTACCCAGCACCGTGTGCTGATGCCAAGGCGTCCTGTCCAACAGCAGCTGCTCCATGCTTTGCCTTATTGATATTCAGATTCGACAGACACAAATCACAGGGTCCCTTTGAAAAGCACACACTCTGCCTGTCCGCATTTTAAACGTATTCTATAGCTACTGACCTTCATAAACACACAGCTGAGGCCATTTGGCCCCTGATTTTCCAGACCGACAAGGTTACCCCAGAAGTATTATACTTGTTTTTATTCGGGGAAGTCTGTGGAATCACAAAATAGCTCCACTTTTAAAACAGAAAGACATATGATAGAAAGGAAACCCATTTCTCTCTGGCCAGAGAGGTGCTTTGGGCCATTCTCATTTGGGGGAGAGTGAGACTCTATCCCCTTGATGATGAGAGCAAATGTTGGAACACAAAGTTCTTTAAAGGTGAAGATAAATACATAGTATCGGGAATAAAGTACAATATAGCTGATGATTAACTTCCTTTTAAAGGATATGAAGGTAAAGGGCCAAATCTATTTATTCCATAAAAGTATAAACAGAACACAATACTTTCTTCTCTACGACCATTTCAATCTCCTGCTCACCTCTCAAAAGGTTGGAAAAAAACATATATCTAAGTGCTTCCAGGATCAGCCAATTGTTCACACTGACTGGTCCCACTGATTTGTTTACCAGGACACCTGCTCATGCCAAATTCGTTTCACCTTTTTAAAAAGCCTTGTATTTTGCAGAACATGTAACAACACTACAAACTATTCCCATGAAGTATTTAAAAATCAGGAAAAATTGCCCAAAGTTCAATAAAGGGGAAAGGCTTACTTTTTATGGAGATGAGCAGTGAGAGACTGAGGCAGACGGTGAGAAGGTGAAGAGCTGTCCTCAGAGCCATGGTCTCACAGCAGACATGCTCCGACCTGCTGCTGGTGGTCTGGTCCCGTCGGGCTCCCCAGCCTGCCTGCTCAGAAAGCAGTGTGTGCCTCCGAGACCCCCAGGGCCATCTCTGCCCTTTCTTCTCCGGCAGCTCCTCATGGAGAACACAGGGACTCCGACGATGCCCAAAGCAGTTGTGCCTCTTAGCATCTTGCTTACACAGGACGGTGGGGTGGCTTTTCAAACCTGGTACAGATTTTTTTCATACTGGACTGGATTCACCCACCCCCAGACCTTGCAAACCACCTTCCTTCCCTTAACAATGCCTCCTAAAGGGACCTGCATCAGGTGCATCCTGAATCACCCTTAAAAGACAAATACCATATGATATCACTTATATCTGGAGTCTAACATGGCACAAATGAACCTTCCCACACAGAAAAGAAAATCATGGGCTTGAAGAACAGACTTGTGGTTGCTGAGGGGGAGAGGGGAGTGGAATGGATTGGGAGCTTGGGGTTAATAGATGCAAACTATTGCCTTGGGAGTGGATTAGCAATGAGGTCCTGCTGTGTCCTAGGAACTATGTCTAGTCACTAATGATGAGCATGATAATGTGAGAAAAAAATGTATACATGTATGTGTAACTGGGTCACCGTGCTGTACAGTAGAAAAAAACTGTACTGGGGAAATAGCAATTAAAAAATAATAAATTAAAAAAAGAGGAACTGATTTCTGATGATCATCTTGGCACGTGATTATTATGATCTGGCAACTATTAAAGGAATGCCCTATATTTCTGTATATTTCACCTCAGAGCACACTTCACAGGTCAACGCTTCATAAACATACCCTCACAACCCAGTCGGATTATGGTTGTTGATAAAATGGACAGAGTTCTGGAGATTACCTAGGAGCAGTTTTTCTTCCATAAACCTAGAACCCTTTTTTTTTTTTTTTTTGGCTTTTTGCCATTTCTTGGGCCGCTCCTGCGGTATATGGAGGCTCCCAGGCTAGGGGTCGAATCGGAGCTGTAGCTGCCAGCCTATGCCAGAGCCACAGCAACGCGGGATCCGAGCCGCATCTGCAACCTACACCACAACTCACGGCAACGCCGGATCATTAACCCACTGAGCAAGGGCAGGGATCGAACCCGCCACCTCATGGTTCCTAGTCGGATTCGTTAACCACTGAGCCACGACGGGAACTCCTAGAGCCCATTTTTAATCCTGGTTCATGATATTTATATCCTCTGGGAGGTCTTGAATTTTTGCTTTACTGTAATTGTGGAATGCAAATATGTTTGCTTGTTTTCATGGGCTAAATACTGCAATATCTCTCTTCAGATTAAATAGCGTAAATTCTTATGACTGTACTATCCTTGAACACTTTAGGGAAATGTCTATGAGTGAAAATCAGATGCCTTATACTCTAAGGTTAGTGCTAGTACATGGCCTTGATCCAACTGTTAAGATGCTACTAGTGGAGTTCCCACTGTGGCTCAGGAGAAAACGAATCTGACTAGTATCTATGAGGACACAGGTTCAATCCCTGGTCTCAGTCAGTGGGTTAAGGATCCAGCATTGCCATGAACTATGGTGTAGGTCGCAGACACGGCTTGGATCCCAAGTTGCTGTGGCTGTGGTGTAAGCTGGCAGCTACAGTTCCCATTTGACTCCCAGCCTGGGAACCTCCCTGTGCTGCAGATGTGGGCCTAAGAAGACAGAAAAGTAAAAAAAATAATAATAATAATTAATATTTTCTACTAATGTTAAAGGGACTTGTAGAATAAAGATGGAAATGGAACCACAGAGTTTACAGAAGGAATAATGTTCTGGACATCCGTGGGGAGATTCTAGTCCTCATTTTGCCACTAACTTGCTAGATGACGCTGGGCAGACAGTATAATGGCTCTGCATTCCCATTCTCCAGCTGATAGAATATAAGGACTCAAAGAGAGTATTCATAACCTCTATAATCTGAAGTTATTGTGAGCGAAATTATTTGCATTATGGGGGAAAAAAACCTTCAAAAATAGTAACTATCATGAACTCTGTAAGAAATAGTTAAAAATGGATAAGGCCCACAATAGTAAGTCAAATCCTCTGGGAGTGGATCAGAGTATAACATTAGTAGAAAATATTAAATTGTTGATGTAGATACACAAGCAAGAAATATGGACTTCAAAATACATAAACATCTGAGAGAACTCTCAAGTTTTACACAAAATCTGAAAGGTAAATTGCATTCTTAGTGTAAGGAGTAGCCTTTTTTTAATTAAAAAAAATTTTTTTTTTAGCTTTTTTGTCTTCTTAGGTCCGCACCTACAGCATAGGGAGGTTCCCAGGCTAGGAGCCAAATGGGAGCTGTAGCTGCCAGCCTACACCACAGCCACAGCAACTTGGGGATCTCTGTGCCTTAGTCTTGATCTTGTTATAAACCCAAAACTGCTCTTAAAGAACAGTCTTTTAAAAAGGCTCCACCATGGACCTCATGGGCCTCAAGGCTAAGCAAGCAACGAGGCACAAGACCACTTGAGACTGGAGAGGCAATGAAGAGCTCCAGGCCGAGAATCCGATGGTGTTAGAAAACCTTCTGTGAAGTTCTGTCATGAGCGTCACAATCAGAGAGACGACAAAGATCAGGGTTTCTCAAAAGATCAAAGTGTCAAAGATAATAACTGGTTGTGAAAACATATTACACCAAGAATGGTTGAAGAAATTGTATATGTTGAGCTGGAATATAGGGAAATAATTGGATATAGCTATTAAACAAAAGATTGAATGTCTACTATGTGTCAGATTGGGGGCTTTCCAAGAAATCTTTACAAAAGAAGTATTAGTTGGAGTTCCCGTCGTGGCTCAGCAGAAATGAATCTGACTGGGCATCCATGAGGATGCAGGTTGAATCCCTGGCCCTGCTCAGTGGGTTAAGGATCCACCATTGCTGTGAGCTGTGGTGTAGGTAGCAGATGCGGCTGGGATCCAGTGTTGCTGTGGCTGTGGTGTAGACCAGCAGCTACAGCTCCGATTGGACCCCTAGTCTGGGAACCTCCATATGCTGCGGGTGTGGCCCTAAAAAGGCAAAAAAAAAAAAGAAAGAAAAAAAGAAAAAGAAGTACCAGTTAAGCTGAATTTTCAAGTGTGAATACAACAAATAAACAGAGGGGAAGCAGTGCTTAAGGGCTTTTCAGGAAAGGGTATGTGTATAGGAATAAAAGCATACAGTGATCGGGCAGATCAAGGAGCTAAAAATATTCAGAAATTGCAGAAAGATGAGTATGAACAGGGCAATGCCAGCATGTGAAACGCAGTAAACCACAAAATCAAGGAAGTCTAACTTCTAACATGAAGAAAGGAAACAACAGGTCTTACTTGATCTTATTTTTTTCTTTTTATAGCCACACCTGCAGCATACAGAAGTTCCCAGGCTAGGGGTCAAATTGGAGCTGCACCTGCTGGCCTACGCTGCAGCCACAGCAACGCCAAATCCGAGCCTCATCTGCGACCTATGCCACAGCTTGCGGCAACGCCAGATCCTTAACCCACTGGGTTAGGCCAGGGATCAAACCTGCATCCTCGTGGATACTAGTTGGATTCTTAACCCACAGAGCCACAGCAGGAGCTCAATAGGTTTTAAACAGTGGATTAGCATAATTAGATTCACATTTAGGAAGATAACTTCAGTGGTCATGTGGCAATGGTTGGAAGGGGGCAGATGAGAAGCCTGGAAATCAGTGGAAAGGATAGTTCACAGGAGAGCTGATGGGGCCAAACTCAATCAGATAGTGGGAACAGCAAATAAAAATAGAATAAAAGTAAACTAGTTAGAGCTAAAGGACTGACATAGAGGCCATAGGAGAGCTCTAATTTTTCCAGCTTGGGCACTGGGGCGAATAGAAATGAAGAATACAGACGAGGGCTCCAAACAAGAAGCAGCAAGTACTCTCCTCCAAGTCAAACACACTGAAATATATGCATTTGGATGCAATATAACTTTTGTCAAAATACACAGGTGAGTT
The DNA here is from genome assembly GCF_016906955.1 of Phacochoerus africanus. NCBI lineage: Eukaryota > Metazoa > Chordata > Mammalia > Artiodactyla > Suidae > Phacochoerus > Phacochoerus africanus. Next base: position 25,641,830 of record NC_062555.1, on the reverse strand, counting down.
CGAAAAGAAAGGGGATACCCCATTGGGACAGAAATATCTTGTGTTTTGGCTTCCTGCAGGAGCCCCCGTTCCAATTCCTCCCCTTGGCTTTGGAATACAGATTGGGAGCAGGACACTCGCTCTTGAACTGTGCATGGAGAGCTCTCCGTGAGAAACAGGAACCCAACCTGCCCCGAGGGTGACCCTATACCAGCTGTAGGTGTCAACTTGCGTTGAACATGGGGTGCAAAATTCTAAGCCAAAAATATTATTAAAAATAAAAAGGAAAGAAAGAAGTTCTGGTTTGGAGATAGGAAAATCAATGGCACCCTGAGGCTAAGAGGAACCATTGTGTGGAGATGCTATAACTCATGGTTTGCACAGGGTTCCTGTCTATGGAAGACAGCCTCTTCTGAAGATGAGCTCACAGTCAAAAACTATAGGTTAAACTAGAAACTTGCTGCCCTGAGAGCCAGCAGACATGACAATTGGGAACATTCACACTCAAAAGACTCAAAGAAAATGGAGCTATCAGAAGAGACGATAAAATGTTTAAATTTTTTTAAGAAATAAAAGAATGCATGTATTTCATAAAACAAGAAGACATAAAAAACAATTAGGCTTATTAGAAAATGAACCAAATATAAATTCTAAAAATTAAAGTCATCGAGATTTTGTTTAATTCAATTGATAGCTTAAATGGTAGACATTACTACACTCAGCTAAATGGGAGATGAAGGTTCTAAAGAATCATCCAGAATAGAACAGAGTGTGATAAGGAGGCAGTTCAAAAGAATGAACGATGAAAAGGCACAGAAAGCTCTATTCCAGAAGAAAGAAGAAAATAGGGAGGATGTATTCTTAAGAACTAACGGTATATCTTTTTCAAATATGGGCAAAAATATGACTTCTTATATTTAAAAAAGCCCACTTAGTCCCTAAAAAAATCATATTTAAAATGCATCGGATATAAGACAAAGTAAGCAAAATAAAATCTTAAAAATATTTGTCTTTAAAGTTAAAACGTCCACAGTGGAATTACAATCAAAAATACTGAAGGAGTTCTCCTGTGGCACAGCAGGTTAAGGACCTGGTGTTGTCACTGTAGCATCTTGGGTCCCTGCTGTAGTTCGGGTTCAATCCCTGGCCTGGGTACTTCCACAAGTGTGGCGGGAAAAAAAAATCACTGAAGACTTCTCATCAACGAATTAGATGTCGTAAAACAAAAAATACAGGGGGAGACGACAGTGTGTAGATATGAATGATAGGTGCAGTTTTAAAATATAGTAAATTGGGGGTGACTATTCAAAACCCAGATGAGGATATGTGGGAAATACACCTCCAGAACTCAGGATAGCAGTACTTCTTGGTGGAAACAATAGATATCATATCAATATAAGAACATTCACTGAGTACTTATTATACACCAGACACCAGAGTTAATATCAGTAAATCATATATGTATAAGGCAGAGTCATCGCCCTTGTGGAACTAGTGATCAGATAGAGTCTAGTGAGAAATAATAGTCTATGGCTCACTTACTTGATGTTTTAAATTGATTCAATGGACTGCAGAGAGTGTTGGTTCTCTTCAGCTGATTACCCACTCTGGACTGCAGACTCTTGCCTGCACACCATCTCATGTATTTCTCACAGAATCTCCACAAAGTATACAAAGTTATCCCCATTTGACAAGTGGCAGAAGAGACATCGAGAGATCCAGGTCAAACATAGTAAGTGAGAGCTTAGATTCAAACTCAGTTCTTAGTCTATTGTTCTTAATTCATGTTATGATGGTACTTATTTTTAATAAGTAAGTTATAAATGTATCCTTGTAAAAACTCTAAGGAATCTTTAATGAATATCAATCTCACATTCCTCCCCAGAAATCGCCATCATTATCTTTTGTGAAGATTGTTTCACACCATTATACACTAAGATATATAGATGACAGATAGATAATTGGTAGAAAAATTATCTGGCTTCCTTTCATTTTTTCTTTTTAAAGGCTCTAGATTGGTTAGTTTGCGTATATGAAAGACATTCCTAAAGGGGATTTTAACCGTCTCTAGGAATTAGCTAGTCCTGAGAAGGGCAGTTTCTCAGTCTCTCCAAGGTTAGAAAAAGAAGTCAAAACATTAGAAATACGGACAATAAAAAGTGTGATTAATTCAGACACTCAGTAACAAGCAAAACAGTGGATGAAGATGAAATCTCGAAATTTTGTGTAGAATGTGAAGAATATATAACTATATAGTTATATAAGAGTTTATAGTTAGATGATAAGTAGGAACATGATAAACAGATGATAGATAACGCAAATTAAGGAATGTCTCTTACCATCAACAAGGACTGAGTCATTAGCCACTATATTTGCTGACCTACAGAACAGCCTAGAAAGAATTCATGGTGAAGATCAGGAATAAGGCACTCTGTCCTCTGGGAAAACAGGCAGAACAGGCCTTTGAGATGGTTAGAAATATTCCAGGAGAAAAAAAAATTATGAACCTAGATTCTTGCTTCTTCCTATATTAAGAAAAGCACTAAAATCATTAACTAAGATAGCTGTTCCTCAGGACTAGCAGGAAACTTCTATCAAGATGTATGCTTAATGGCACATAACCCCTCTGCCAAAATCATATATATACTGGCCTCTCCCCCTACCTCTTTGGAGCAGTTCTTCAGTGTTGTCTGAGAGGCTGTTTCACCAGCTAGAGTCCTCATAAGATACTGGATAAACGTGACTCACAGCTCTTAAAATGTGCATTGGTTCCCCACCCTCCACCCTCCACACACACTCACAAGTTTTGGCAACCATGAAGGGACCCAAAGCAGACTTCTCTCCTTCACCTGAATTCTATGAGAATCCGGCACCAGTAAGGGGGCTCTATGCCTGTCCACCTCGTCAGGGAATCCAGATGGATCTGGCTGCCTCCCCTGGTCTTGGATCTCCCATGTTGGTTAAGGAGTCTGGTTTATTCAGAGGTCGTTAAGCTCCTGGCTATGAGGAGTTAGTTATCCTTGAACATAGATTTAAGAAGAGGCACCCATATTCCCCAGTTTAGAGAGACTGGGAGGATTTTGCTCAGCTGAAAGTCACAAAGGAAATTAGGTAGAAGGCTGACCTGACATTTTTCCTCAATTCGGCTACCTTAATCTAACTGTTGGGATAAAACTGAAGATACCTTATGAGAGTTCTCAGCTCCAAAGAGAAGAGACACAGATTTTCCCAACCAGCTGCAGCTTTCTCAGGCAATTGAGAAATTTATAGGAGTAGTGAATGCTACTCCTCATACCATGCAGCAGTCCCACAGGGAAACCCAGTCATTAATTAAAATCTTGCTCATCTGGGGATGAACAATACAAGAGTTGTCCACTCAGTGCTCCAAACACCCCTAGCCGTGTTTGCCCCCATTTTTTAAAGGTTTATTGAAGTACAGTTGATTTACAATGTTGTGATAATTTCTGCTGCACGACAAAGTGATTCGGCTGCACATATACACACATTTTCTTTTTCAGATTCTTTTCCCATGTAGACCCGTCATAGCACCCATAACAGTTTTATTGACTGCAGAAGGGAAAAACCAAGACACCTAAGAGTGGCAGTGACTCTAGGGTGACACCTAGAGGAGTTAACGAAGAGAATTTCTTCGTAATTTTATCCTAACAAACCAACTTTAAAATGGGAAATAAAGTTTCCCAAACAGAGAAACAAGGGATATCAGAGAGCCAGCCTCCAACTGGTACCCCAGCCAGGTTTATGTATGAACCTTCTACTTGCAAGTAACTACCTAACTGGGAACTAAGAAAATGCTGCACTAATGTGGCCAAGATGAGGCTCTTACGACATTCCAAAACTGATCTCTGTGTACATAGAGAAAGCCAGCTTGATAAAACATCTTTTCAAAATTCTGAACTGAAGGAAACAAAAGTCCTTCTAGGATAACTTGCTTTTCTTTCCCTGTGCCTTGAGAGGTAAGTGTTCTAACAGGGCTTTCAGGAACCCTTATCTTATCTAGATCACCTGCAGTTCCTGAGACTGAGGAGTGGGGGTGGGGTAGGGGAGGAGAAAAGAAGCCTTTTGAAATTCGAGTAAACTTAACTTATCCCAACTGGTATTTATAAATTAGTCAACTTTATAATATCTGATCATGACTACGCCTTAAAATCAAGCTATGAGAAATTCACATCGTGGCTCAGTGGTTAACGAACCTGACTAGGATCCATGAGGCCGAGGGTTCAATCCCTGGCTTCCCTTGGTGGGTTAAGGATCTGGCATTGCTGTGAGCTGTGCTATAGGTTGCAGACACCACTTGGATCCTGCTTCGCTGTGGCTGTGGTGTAGGCCAGCAGCTACAGCTCCAATTCGACCCCTAGCCTGGGAACCTTCATATGCCTTGGGTTCAGCCCTAAAAAGACAAAAATAAAATAAAATAAAATAAAGCTATGAGATCTCTATGTCTATCTATCTTTCGGTGTGCACATTATAAATATGATGTGTCTAACCTTGGATAGTATTGCCGAAAGTAATTTGTAAATGAGCTCCATTTAATTGGTATAAAGTAAAATTAAGTGCTTATATAAAATTCTCAGAAATATAAAAGAAACTAACCCAAATGAACTTCAGGTCCATGTGATCTGGGAAATATTCAGTATTAAATTAATATTTGGTATTAAAGTTAGTTTAAGTTTTTTGGTTTAATTAATATCTTTAGAGTCATCAACATTAAGTATAATACTTTTATTGCACCTACATATACTAAAAGTAAAATAAGTGTTTTTTCGTTTTTTTGTTTTTTGTCTTCTTAGGGCTGCACGCAGGGCATATGGAGGTTCCCAGGCTAGGGGTCTAATCAGAGCTACAGCTGCCAGCCTACACCACAGCCACAGCAACACCAGATCCTTAACCAACTGAGCGAGGCCAGGGATCGAACTCACAACGTTATGGTTCCTAGTTGGGTTTGTTTCCGCTGCACCACAAAGGGAAGTCCCAAATAAGATTCTACTATTTCTGTTACAAAATTTGTCATTAAGAAAAGTGACTTGATAGGAGAAAATTTTTATAAGTGCATTAAGTATAAGTGAGATCAGAGTTTTTAGGTGAATGCTTTAGGAATAATTATGTTTTGGAAATATCAACTTTAAAAAGTTTCTCCACATTTTTGGTAACCTGAAACTTTAGAGTTTTGCTAGATTAAGTTAAATGATGGAAGCTCATTAAATACCTAGATCATCATTCCCCAAAAAAATAAGATACTGAAACATTAATTAATGAAATGGGCTGGAGTTCTCGCTGTGGCACAGTGGAAACAATCCAACTAGTATCCATGAGGATTCAGGTTCAGTCCCTGGCCTTACTCAGTGGGTTAAGGATCCCGCATTGCCATGAGCTGTGGTATAGGTCACAGATGGGCTTAGATCCAGCAGTGCTGTGACTGTAGTGTAGGCTGGCAGCTACAGCTCCAGTTCGACGCCTAGCCTGGGAACTTCCATATGCTTCAGGTGTGGCCCTAAAAAACAAAAACAAAACAAAACAAAAAAGAAGTGAGAAAGGGTAGAAATGAGGGCAATTTTAAAAAGAAAAAAAAAATTGTTTCAGCGGACGTGAAGTTCAAGTGTTGTTACCTGTCTTTGAGTTAATCAATAGGTAATAAATCTATTTCAGGTAGTAAGTCCTATGGAAAAAAATTAACCAGGATGTGCTAGGGAGGTAGAGGACTGCTATTTTTTACAGGGAAGTCAGGAAGGGCCTGATAAGGTTAGGTCTGAGCAGAAACCCAGAAGAGGTGGAGGAGTGAGCCACGTGGGCTACTTTGCAAAGCTGCCCCATCCCTAACCCTCACCCTCTGGGAAGAGATGTCCAGGTAGGGGTATCTTCAAGGGCATCTGGGGTGAGAGCATCCTTGACGGGTTTGAGGAGAAGCAGGGAGGCTGCCTGAAAGACTCAGCACAGAGAAGCCTCAAGACATCAGCAAGGCGGGGGGGCTGGCTTGTGGAAGGCCCCTAAAGTCATTGCGACTCTTTGCTTTTGATGCTGAGTGAAATGTAGAGTCCTTTCAGGGTTTTGAAAAAAGGAGCAATAGGATCGGGCTGTATTTTTAAAGGTTTACCACGGCAGCCTGTGGACAATAGGCTGCGGCAAGGCGAGATGGAAGTCAAGAGAAAGTTGGTTCCAGGTAAGAATAGCAGCGGTCACCAGGGTGATACTGACGGTGGCAAAATCCGTTCAGATTCTGAGTGTATTCTGAAAGCAATGGGATATGATTTTTGGTTGAATAAAATGTTTGTGGTATGAGAGAAAAGAATGAATAACCGTAACTCATTGTTGGTGGACTTGTGCAACAGAAGGTTAAAAATGAGGTGGGAAAAATACAAAAAAAATAAGAATTTGACTAGGAGGAATAAACAAGAACATAGATTTAGACATATTAAATTTTGAGACTCTATTAGCTATGTCAACTATTTTGACATAGTCTACAAGTGGCTATATCAAATAAGTAAGTGCATATATGAGTCTGGGAGCTCATGCGAGAAGTCTGGGTTAGATATATAATCCACATAACAGTGGTATCTGAAGCTAGTGGGTGAGATGACAACACTTAGGGCTAAGGGTAGATTCTTTTGTTTGTTTGTTTGTTTGCTTTTTAGGACCGAACCTGCAGCATACGGAAGTTCTCAGGCTAGGGATCAAATCAGAGCTGCAGCTGCCAGCCTACACCACAGACACAGCAACATCAAATCCGTGCTGTGTCTGCGACCTACACCACAGCTCACGGCAATGCCAGATCCTTAACTCACTGAGCAAGGACCAGGGATCAAAACTGCATCCTCATGGATACTTGTCTTGTTACCACCAAGCCACAATGGGAACTTCGGGGCATATTTTCTTTCTAAAGGAGTCACAAGGGCTAACCCCCCAGGCTCACCTATACCGGGGGATCTGAAAGACTAAGACCAAGAAGAAGCATCCAGTGAGAAGAACATCTGGAGAAGACGATTTCTAGGAAAGCTGATAATCATTTCCAAGAACAAAGTGATTAACTAGGTTATCTACTCCAGACATGTTAAATAAGACGACAACTGAGAACTATTAGTTTTCTGGTGTCATAACCACTCTGGTTCTCTCTCCCTCTTTGACAGAATGGGGAAATGATTCGAATTCATTCAAGTGGTATTATCCTAATAAAATTATATGATTCTGGGAGTTCCCATCGTGGCTCAGTGGTTAACGAATCCGACTAGGAACCATGAGGTTGAGGGTTCGATCCCTGGCCTCGCTCAGTGAGTTAAGGATCCGGCATTGCCGTGAGCTGTGGTGTATGTCACAGACACGGCTCAGATCCTACAATGCTGTGACTGTGGTGTAGGTCAGCAGCTGTAGCTCCAATTGGACTCCTAGACTGGGAACCTCCATGTGCCGCGGGAGCGGCCCTAGAAAAGGCAAAAAATATATATATGTGTGTGATTCTCACTGTGTGCCTCTGTAGCACCATGGTTCCACTCTACTCAAATCCATTCTCCTAAATTATCTTCTATGCTATGAGGCATTAAGTATTATGCTAGTAAATTCTTTGTTAAGGTTACCTGTTACTATGTAAGTACTCTAAGCTCTTAGATGTGGATCTGGCCAAGGAAAATATTTACCAAGAGTCAGTACCCATCATGGTTCAGATCCTGGTTGGAAATGAGCATTAGTAATTATAAGATGGCACCCATGTCGAATGCATCTAGATTACTGGCATGTATGCCCATTTGGGAGAAACAAAGACTCTTTTACCTGTTGGTCCGTTGCTTTGATCTGGCTGGCTCAGCAACAGTCACTAAGGAACTTCAAAGTCTGACTCAGCCACCTAGAGCTGCAGACATTCTTGCCAAAGCAGTACAAATTGGGAACCAGAATTAGTCTTGTTGCCCTTAGAATGTTTTCTCACATGGTTATCAAGCTTGTTCTTTCACCTGAATTCCTACCATACCTTCCCAGCACATTTGAGCTTCTGCCTGAGCTTACAGATCTGTCTCCCTTTCACTCTCCGGGCCTGAGTCCCTTTTTTGAACACACAGTCTGCGGCCTGGAGCCCTGCACTTTAAGTATATCGTGTCAGAATTCTCTCCACTGGGGTCTAGCTAGTGGTCATGGCATGACCACTAGCTGAGCTAGTGTTCTGAATGGACAAGCTTGGAACCTCCTATCTCTGGACATGACTCCTTACTTAGCACGCAATTGAACCAGGCAATCTGCCGTGTAAGCTCACATAACATCCTCTGCTATGTGCTTTGCTGGTATGTCTATCCATAACATTTAAAAACAGTGGTATTTATAAGAGTTTATGACATCCCTAACTACTACATAGTTAACAGCAGCATATTCTCCTGTGCTTAGAGGATTAATATTGACCAAATCACCTACTCATCATCAATTAGATTATTTAAGGTGCAGATTCGTGTGATGATTGTTTTTCCAAGAGTTCCAAAGTTTAAGCTGTTTTTCTTTAACATGCAAACTTCCCCTGAGCATTTGCATTTTATAGACCAAACAAACTGATTCGGAGAGGATGCTGGCTACCCTCTGGGGAGCTCCTGAAAGCAATGGTGTGTGCTACAGCTCTGCTTACTTTTGATGAATTCCTCCATGGAGAACGTGTTTTCTCTGCCTTGCCTGTGGTTGTTACCACCAGGGAGCAATTCCACTGTCACTGATGAATGCTAGCTAGGTCAGACCTTGTCAGTGCAAATGAAAGTCTTGTGATTAGTATTCTGTACCTTCTTACTAATGAACCTTCTAATCATGAAATCTGTCTGTACTTATCTTCTTTTTCTAACTGCTAAGTGCCCTTGAAAGGTTAAATAAGTGGGAAGTATACCATTGGTTTTTAGGTTTGTTTTTTTTTTTCTTGCAACATGCCTTTCAAAGTTAGTTTAGTGCCTGCTGCTCATGACTCTTAAGGTTGGAATTGGTCAACATTATGACACTGACAACCTTGGTTATACAATTCCAGCATGCAAGAAGAAGTTACAAATACACAACAATTATGTATAATCATAATGAGAAAATTTTGGGGAAACATTTAAGTTTTGAGGGGACCATTTTGACAGCAGAAAAAAATATTTAAAAGTATTTGTACTAGACTTTGCTAGAAAAACATTTAATTGGAAAAATAGTAAGTGGAAAAGGTTTTGCACTAAGAAGAATTTTTTAAAAAGAGTGACTTCAAAAAAAATAATAAAATAACAAAAAATAAAAAGAGGGACTTTGAGGTCAGCTCTTAGGGAAGAGTTACTCAATATAACCTGAGTAACTTTTGGCTTAAACTAAGAAATGTATACATTCCTGATGTATTTGGATGTATCTGTGACTGCCCCAGAGCAATTACATATTTCATTAAATCTAAGACACCATCAAGTGTAAGGTGTATCATTATTTTATGTATCTCTAAGAAGAAACAAATGCTGCCAGTTAAAACTATGGCAAGGTATTGTATTGATTAAGTCATATCAGGGATGTTAAAATGTAGGGAAAAATACTTCTCAGAATTGACAGAATCAAGTATTGTAAAACAATAAGGATGTAAAAAATACAGATACTAGGGCTAGGAGTGCAGGAAAATTTACTGCGGCATCATCTTTCCTAACCAGCATTTTGACCCAACCTGTGACTCACCAGGGCTTAAACATGAGTAGGGTCTATGTGAATTTACACATCCTTCCTTCTTTTAGTTTTAATTGAGGAAGGACTCCACTCAGCTCTGCTAATAAAATTCTAGTAATTCATTCTGTCACGTGATCCAGGGGTCAGTAAATTTTTATAAAGGATCAGACAGTAACTATTTTGGGGTTTTGAACCATAGAGACTCAGATGCAACTACTCACTTTCAGCCCCTGTAGCATGAAAGCAGCCATGGATAATCAGCATTTATTTATAAAGGCTGAATTTTGAATTTAATATGGTTCTCAGGTGTCATGAATTTTATTCTTCTTTTGCTCTTTTTTCAATCACTTAGCAATCTAAAAATATTCGTGGGACCTCTTCAAGGAAGGGGGAAGAGTCATGTTTTATCCTGTTTCCTTCTGCTAATTACTGTTAGAAGAACAGTACTGTTGGGAAGAAGGAGGCAGAGACTGAAGCAATGAGATCTCAAGCAGGTTTATCCACCAACTGAGTGGTGGTGGGGGGGGACTGAGCAGAAAGAACTCCGGGTCCCCACAGTTTAGAGAAGCAGCTAGTCATATAGGAAAAAGGTTAGTTTCTATTTTTAGCACAGGTTCCTGAAGGAGTAAGAAACAGGGAAGATACAATTTATATTGTTACAATTTAACAGGGTCTCCAGCTATTTTTGTCTTGAAGCTTTGTGTTTCATGAGGTTATTTTTGTTTGAAGGCCCAGTGGCTTTTGCCACATTTTAGTTCTTTTGCAGTTACCGCCTAACAATTACAGCTAAAACCCCAGTACCTTATACATACAAAGCAAACATAAGGAGACTCTGAAAGGTAGAAGGATTCAGGGCTCAAGATATGATATAAGCTGTTTGGTATTTTGGTGTGTGTGGGGGGGTATATATCCCAGAATTGGATCTGAAGAAGCTAGAAACTCAGAGAAAGAAATGAGGAAAGCTAAAGGATGCAGACAGACAAAGGTCCAGCAAAAGTCTGCTCTCTTCAGCCAAAGGACCAGAATAGAAGCAACCTAGCAAATACATGTCACTACTGATCAGATGGACAATAAAAAGAAGTACTATGAACAACTCTGTGCCAACCAATTTGATAACAGATAAAATCGACCATTTCATTTAGAGAAAGAAATTACAAAATCCACACAAGGAATAATAACCTGAATAGGCGTATGTCTATTAAAGAAATTGAATCAATAATCTTCAAATAATGGAGTTCCTGTTGTGGCTCAATGGGTTAAGAACCCAACATACTGTCAGTGAGGATGCAGGTTCCATCCCTGGCCCTGGTCAGTGGGTTATAGATCCAGCATTGCCGCAAGCTGTGGCATAGGTCACAGATGCAGCTCGGGTCTGGTGTTGCTGTGGCTATGGCACAGGCCGGCAGCTGCAGTCCAACTCGACCCCTAGCTTAGGAACTTCCATATGCCACAGGTGCGGCCATAAAAAGAAAAAAAAAAAAACTTCAAATAATAACCTCCGAAAAATAAAAGCATATGCTGAGATTGTTTTACTGGTCAATCCTATCAAACATTCAAGGAAGAAATGATACCAACTCTCTACAATCTCTGCCTGAAAATAAAAAGAGACTCCTTCCTAACTCCTTCTGTGAGGCCAACATTACACTAATACCTCAAACAGGTAGAGACATTCGAAGAAAGAAAAACTACAGGCCAATACATCTCACAAACATAGATGCAAAAAGCCTCATGAAATACTGGCAAACTGAATCAAAAAAAATATATATATATATATATAAGGAATTACACACCACAACCAAATGGGATTCCACATACACAATGCTGGTTCGATATTTGAAAATCAGTGTAAGCCACCATATTAAATAGCTTAAAGAAAAAAAATCATATGAGCATATCATTAGATGCAGAAAAAGCCTCTGACAAAATTTAACTCTCATGCATGACAGAAATGCTTAGAAAAATAGGGATGGAGGGAATCTTCTCTGACTTGATAAAGAGCCTCTACAAAACCCCCACAGCTAACACTGCCCTTAATGATGAAAGGTGGAATGCTTGCACCCCAAGATCAGGAACAAGTCAAGGATGCTCGCTCTCACTTCCCTTACTTAACACAGTGCTGAAAGTTTTAACCAGTGCAACAAGGCAATATAACAAAATAAAATATAGATCATACCTACACACTGGGTACACGGCTACTTCTCCAGTTCACTCCATAATACAGAAGGTTATAATCACACAGCCTTATTTACGTCTGTAATGTGCTTGTACTAGAGCTCATAAAAACACAATTATATGATAAGGTTGAGAATTCTAAGCTGAGCCAGAGCTAGAACCGGGGGGGAGCCCACAGAGGGATGGCTTCAGGCTAAGACTAACGTAAAATAGAAAAGAACATCCCCGAGGTTCATTTGTGGCCCCAGTCAAGTCACCAGTAGGGTGGATGTGAAAAGGGTTTTATTCAGAAATTCTAGTCATTAATAAATGTCTTTTTCTTGGAATGATCTTCAGATCATACAGCATTTGAGAGGATGGAACGGCACAATATTCTGGCTTCCAAAACCCTCCTCCTTACAAGTTACTTCTTGTATCTATACTCTTGCTCTACAACAAACTGCTCTAAAACTTAGGAATGTAGAATAATGGGCATTTACTTAGATTGTGAGTTTGTGTCTCAACCACTGGGCTGTCTCTCCTGGCTTGCTCATGCTCCCCTGGTACTTGGCTGGTGGTTTGGCTGGTGGGTGGTGATCTAAGAGTCTCCCTCACCTGACCAATGTCTGGCAGCTTACCTGCTGGGGCAACATGGTAACTGGGCCACATGTCTGTCAACACAGGTCCACACCAGAGTCATCACACGGTGATCACAGGATTCCAAGAGCAGCAGGCGAGAAGCCACAAAGCACCCATGTAGCTCAAGCCCCTGATGTCCTACCTTTGCTTGGTGATCAGGTCTGATTATCCCCGTCAGGATGCTGACGTCTCTCCCTGCAGGCCTGCACCGTAGGATGAGGAATCCCAAGTACCTGGCTGGTGACTCTAGCTCAGAGTTAATGGGACCCAAATGAAATGAATCCCCCTCTGAAACGAGGTCCTCAAAACACACCTCAGTGTGTCTGAGTTGCAGGGACAGAAAGCACAAGTTCCCCAACTGGGTCCCTGAAGGGAGGGCAGGCTAGGCACCCCTGCTTCCAGCCCTTGGTCCCCAGTGGGGACCAGCACCTCATATTCTCATGGATTTGGAATACACACCGCATGCTGGAGGAGGATGGCTTCACTCCTGAATGGTTTATGAGCTGACTTCTTAGCTGTGCTTTTGAAAGACTGTCCCATCACTCTGCCAGGGTAGTGGCAGCTCCGTGGGATGGGACATGGTATAATGGATATGATCTGTGGGTTCCAAGGGCACACGCCCACTCCTCTCCCACAGAAGAAAGGATCCAGTGCAGCTATGTAGCCACCAATGGCTAGTTAGATTCCTCATAGAATTTTTCAGTGTTATTCTCCACTGCTGTCAGTTCAGATTTCCAGGAGCTCCCGAACCAGACAGATAAGCCTTGGTGAATGAATGCCCAAGTTGTTGGGACCATGACTAGCTTCCATCCCTGTCCCAATGGCTTCTCCTTTTTTTTAATTTTTTTATTTTTATTTTTTTTTTATTTTTAGGGCCGCATCTGTGGCATATGGAAGTTCCCAGGCTAGGGGGTCAAATCAGAGCTGCAGCTGCTGGGCTACGCCACAGCAGTAGGAACGCCAGGTCCAAGCTATGTCTGAGACCTGCATGGCAGCTCACAGCAACACCAGATCCCTAACCCACTGAGCAAGGCCAGGGATCGAACCCACGTCCTCATGGATACTAGTCGGGTTCATTACTGACTAGTTACTGAGCTGAGCCACAACAGGAACTCCGGCTTCTCCATTCTTACAACTGTTTTACTAGCTCTCGAGTAGCTGATGACAGCGGCTGACTGATGACAACTGCGTGAGTCATTTTGTCTGTGTCGTGGTTCTTCAAGAGTGGATACTTTCAGACAGTCATTTACGAGTAGACTGGTTATCCACTGCTGCATGACAAAGTCCTCCAACACTTGGCAGCTTAAAAACAACATTTATCCGTATTGACTTATGCTCAGGGATCCTGAAGCAGCTGGTTCTAGGTCAGGGTCCCTCAAGAAGCTGCAATCATGTTGCAATCTGGGGGCTAAAGGATCCCTTTCCAAGGTCCCTCACTCACCTGACTGCTGGCAGAAGGCCTCTGCTCCTTGTCACATGGGGCTCTCCAGGGACCCCTGTGTTCCTCATCACACGGCAGCTGGCTTCCTCCAGAGGACGTGATACAAGAGAGAAGGAGCAGGAGGCTACAGTGCCTTTTGTAAACTAGTCTCCAAAGGAATCTCACATTGGGCAGAAACGGCCAGGCCCATGCACCACTATTTTACGCATTCAGTAGCTTCCCAGAGAAGACCATGAACTTGGCTCAAACGCTGAGGCAGGTATTGAGTGAGTAAACAGCTACAAACAGTCACCAATAGGAGGAATATGTTTGGCTCCCAACTAGGCGGCCCTTGATACATCCTTGACCCATCTTGATGCCAAATGAGCAAGTGTAACAGCTCTGCCCTAAGAAAGGCCTGGTGAGCCAGGGGCTCAGACCCCTCACAGACTGGCGTCTAGATCATACCACCATTAATCCACCTAGAACAGCTGAGGGCGAGGGTCATCTAGAATTCACAGTAGAGAAGAAAGATCAGAAGGCCAGATATATCCCTGTGATTAGTGCTGTGGTTAGTGCAATATGTTCTTAAAGATTCTCCCAGGAAAAGAAGCTTCTAGAATCCTGGAGGAACTGTTCCTGGAATGCGTACAAAGAAGTGGATCCAAGTCCCATGAGAGTGGAACATAGATGCTACGGGGCTGTTGAGTCTCTGTGCCCTCTGCTCCAGCTTATGTCTAATCCACCATGTAACATCTCCTTTTCACAATGGGTTGTTGCTGGGGGCCCCTGACCTTATGACCTGGTGTGTTTGATGAAATCTTTGGCATGGTCAGCAGCCCTAGCCGCAAGGCTATCTATCTCACAATTCATGGCCAGGTATTCCATCTCTACCTGGGCCTAGCAGCCCAGCCAGATTTTCTTTCCAAAAGCTGTATAATTCTCTGCTGTGGATGGTCTTACTTTACAACTGCAAAAGGTTTGCACTGAGATTCTAAACCTGGACTTTGACCATAGATTCCACATTGCATCCGTTCTCATTGTGTATTTCACAGATACATCTAAAAGTATATGGCCTGGTGAGTTTTATGGCCCAAGCTGTGGTTGTATCAACTGCTGGGCTTGCTTCAGAACCCCTTTCTGTCCTGGGCCCCCCTCAAAACAATCAGCTTTTATGTCACTGAATATTGGCATTGGAATAGGATTTCCAAGTGTAGAAGAGTCTGCCTACAGAACCCAAGGAGGCCTCCCAAGCACTGGGCTTCATTCTTCATGCGGGAAGTTAAAAAATGCAAGAATTTGTCCTTTACTGTGGAGAGGAAAGCCCAACATTCCTCAGATGACTGGACCGCTAAAAATATTACTGATGTAGCAGGTGCCTGAAATCTCATAGCATTAACCTCCTTCCCTCTCTAGGAAATGTATCTTAGCAATGCTTCCTTGTCACTGAGCATTTCTTGCTCATCCCATATGATTAGCATGGTGTCCTCAATATAATGAACCAGGGTGTTTGAACAGTTCAGGTCTCTTGGGATTGCATTATGACAGATGATGAAAGAGCTAATGAAGGCCTAGGTCAAGATTGTAAATGCCTACTTCCATCCATTCTAAATGAATATGAAGCGTTTCTGATCCACTTTTCTATTTAGGATGGAAAACCTACATTTGCCTGATACATCTGTTGTTTTTTTTTTTTTAATTGGCTATAGAGCAGGTATTTTTAATGGCATAACAGCTGTAATTAGGGCTACTGCTTGACAGAATTTGTATATCTACTGTAATTTTCCAGGGACCATCTCCTTTTGCAGAAACCAAACTGATGAATCAAATAGAAATACAGGGAGAACCACCATCTCTGCATCCTTCTGCCACTTCTCCTGACGCAGAATCATGGCTCTGATCTACTACTGCCTTGGCCACGTGGGCAAGCAGTTTCAAAAACTTCCACTTAGCCTTCCTCACACACCCATCCTCAGGCCAAAGAAAGGTTGCCTCAACTCTCCAGTATGTCCACTTCAATTACACTTTCAAGGGAGGGAAATAAACAATGGTATATCTGTGGAACCAGTGTACCTCTTATGAGCCGGATCTGGGTCGAGATTCTATGACTTGCCCTCAGATGCCTTCAGTCTAATAGCGGAGGGCTGTGATAAGATTTCAGGTCTCTGAGAAACAAAGTCAGCTCAGATTCTGATTTAAGCAGTCCTTAAAATGTCTGGGTATTCATCTTTCCCCAGAGTATGGTTACCCAAAGAATTGGCCATAGGTTCCACTGCGGTAGTGTTAAATAAATTTTTACCATACACACTGTTCAAGAGTCCTTGCCGTTGGTCCGTGGATTTGAAAAGTGGTCCAAATCCAAAAAATAGAAAAGGAATCATGAGGTTTGCTGAGGCAACTGGCTTCAGCCTCCTGGTCACCCATCCTTGATTTCTTCTCGTCATACAGACTGAGTAGTACCCCTGTGGGCTGCCCATCTGTCTTGCTGCTTTGGGGCACCATGTTCTCGAGCCACAGCCTCTTTACGGGTCAGCTCTCCTGTCTGCCACTCAAACCCTACTCCTCTTTACCACAATGGCACCCACCTGACTTCTAACTGTTAAGCACGGCCATTTGATCTTCATTGTTTTAGGGTGCCATTACCATTAGTTAGTCCAGTTCTATAAAAGTGAAGAAGTATTTTCCTATTGCTGTTACAGTGCATTACCAAAAACAGTGGCTTAAAACTACACCTAATCTATTCTCCTGCAGATCTGGAGGTCAAAATCCAACATGAATCTCACTGTGCTAAAATTAAAGTGTTCACTTAGCTGCATTCCTTCTGGAGGCTCTGGGAGATAATCCATATACTTGCTTTTTCCAGATTGTACCTGCTGCCTACACCTTGGCTCATGACCACTTCATTCCAGCCTCTGATTCCAAAGTCACGTCCCTTTCTCTAACTCTCACCAGGGGCCTCTCTCCTATAAGGGACCCCTGTGATTACAGTAGGCCCATTCGGAAAATACACGATAATCTCCTATCAAAATCCTTAATCAAGGAGTTCCCATTGTGGCTCAGCAATAAACAAACCAGACTAATATCCATGAGGCCGCAGGTTTGACCCCTGGCCTCGCTCAGTGGATTAAGGATCTGGCATTGCCGTGCGCTGTGGTATAGGTCACAGACGCAGCTCGGATCCCACATTGCTTTGGCTGTGGTGTAGACTGGCAGCTGCAGCTCTGATTTGACCCCTAGCCTGAGAACTTCTATATGCCCCACCTGCAGCCCTAAAAAGCAAAAAAAAAAAAGAAAGAGGAAAAAAAATCCCTAATTAAATCTGTAAAGTCCCTTTTGCCATGAAGGCTACACAGGCACAGGTTCTGGGAATCAGGTCCTAAACCTCTTTGGTGGGGGCATTACTGTGCATACATCAAATAGCATCTCTTAGGAGCTGGCCTGTGGAGGTCACCTACTACTGGGAGTCTTTCCATATTGGTGCGTCTCTCACAAACTCATTCCTCACTGTAAACCATGAACCCCCTAGGTTCCCCATGGGGCCCAGACATCTGGTGAGCTTCCCACTCACACATGGCGTGTCCACCCCAGCATGCCCATCTTTCACCATCTGGGGTGTCGATTCTGGCACTTCTCCCTTACCTGCCATGGCTCCTCATTTTCTCCATGGTACCAATGCCAATTTTTCAGCAGATCTGCATTGTTTCCTGGGGCCCTTGCCTGGGTGTCAAATCCTGTGTCTTCAGAGAGTGTTTCCATATTGTATTTATCAACTTTGCTTCCAGCACCATGCCTACTCCCCTGGCAACAGGCAAGTAGAAAACTGCATAAAACAAGTTTGCTGCAGGCAGATACCCTACAGATTCTTTTTTTTTTGGCTTTTTGGCTTTTTGGCTTTTTAGGGCCGCACCTGTGGCATAGGAAGTTCCCAGGCGAAGGACTGAATCAGAGCTACAGCTGCCAGCCTATACCACAGCCACAGCAATGCCAGATCTGAGCCATGTCTGCAACCTACACCAGAACTCACAGCAATGCCAGATCCTTGATCCACTGAACAAGGCCAGGGATCGAACCTGCATCATCATGAATCTTAGTCGGGTTCATTAACCGCTGAGCCATGAAGGGAACTCCAAGACTGCAGATTTTAAATGTCAGTTGTGAAAAGCATCAGAAACGAGATGGAGAGAAGACAGTCCTGTCCTACCTGCATTAGGCAATGTGTTTTGTTTTCCTCCACATAAAGCCCTCAAGGGCATTTATCTTCATTTTAATTTTTAACGCTTTGATTTCTGTTAAAGCCTACCCATCTGTGCCATCATTCAAGTGAGTCCTCAAACTGAGTACAAAAAGCAAAATTTGCATTTTCTATTTTATGTTTCTATGTGTAAATCTTGTTAAATACGCTAAAGAAATATGCAAGTTCCCCTGAAGCAGTCCTTGAGGACACTGTCGGTGTTTTAACACACCTTCTTACTAAGTGTACGATGTTCTCATTCCCACGTGAAATACCCCATCCGGTCTCCTCCTCATCCTAATCTTTCAATTTTTACTGAAAATTATTTTCTTATCAAATTCATCTAGTTTTAGGTGTTGCTGTACCTGAGGTTAGTTTCTTTTGTTTGCTTTTTTTTAATCTAGAAGGCAAGGAGATTCATGGGGTCTTTTGTGTGTGTGTCTTTTTAGGGCCGCACCCACATATGCAGGTTCGGAGTCTAAGGGTGGAATCAGAGCTACAGCTGCTGGCCTACACCACAACCCCAGCAATGCTGGATTCTTAACCCACTGGGCGAGGCCAGGGGTCGAACCTTTGTCCTCATGGATGCCAGTCAGGTTCGTTTCCACTGGGCCATGATGGGAACTCCTGAAATTGGTTTCTTATTGCTCTTTCTAATTTATTTAAATCCTATATTTTAGGTGACACAGGCTCACCATCAGAGACAAGTTAGCTGCTTTTTTTTGTCTTTTCCAGGGCCACACTCACGGCATATGGAGGTTCCCAGGCTAGGTCTCAGTTTCCGTGTCTGCCATCATCTCCGACTTCACCTCTTACTTACAGATCCAGCCCGTTCCCAGTCTTGCCCCTGAAAGGAAGTAACAGAGAGCCTCCAGGCAGCTCTTCTCTCTTCCTGACCTTCTCTGAGCGGTTCCCTTAAACATGGCCCAAAGCTGGGAGGAGACTCTGCAGACCTAGAGAAGCTGCACAAGCAAGCACAGATCGAAGACCTTTGTTCCGTGCATACATTTTTTTTTTTTTTTTTTTTGTCTTTGGCAAAGGGAAGAGTCCATCTTCCCTTTGCCATGAGGCTGGCTGGGAGAACTGCACTGACAGGACCTCAGAGCTTCTCAGCATTGCAGTGAAGGATGTCCACTCCTCAGATGTGGGCTGTGTCTGCCCCTTCCCATGAACACATATTTATAGGTAATACAGACAATTTAGTCTATTTGCTCTAGACCTTAGGATCCTGTTGTCACAGGATGGCCTAGCAAATCCACATTTTGTAGTCCACTCACAAAAATATTCAATATCATATTTGTATCATTTTATATCCAAGAAATACATTTCAGGGACAAATAGCCGAAGGAATGTTGATATATCTCCTTAAATGGACTGACATTTTAGTCATTCATCTGCTAGTGTAGAAGTGTTATTGTCGCCTTTCATGTCCTGGAAGCCACTAAACAATGTGAATAATAAGACTGGATGTATAGATTAAAATTTCTGAACTAAAAACTTTAATTTTATTTTAAAATATCTGGGAAGAATATTTATAGCAAAATCCTTTTCCATTTTTTTAACAGACTAAAAACTAAAGGTCATTTAATGAGATTATAAATGTATGGTTTTAAAGTGATAAACTAGGAATTGTAACCTAATACTCAGTACTTGAGATAACATCCGAAACTTTTTATAAAACTATCTTATTAAGAAGCTATAATATCTCCTACCTTGGAGAAATTATAACTGACACTACAGAAGTAGAAAGAATAACTAGAGACTATTACAAACAACTATATGCCAATAAAATGGACAACCTAGAAGAAATGGACAAATTCTTAGAAAGGTACAATCTTCCCAGACTGAACCAGGAAGAGATAGAAGATAAGACCAATCACAAGTTCTGAAAATGAAACTGTGGTTTAAAAACTTCCAACAAACAAAATCCAGGACCAGATGGCAAATTCACAGGCAAATTCTATCAAACATTTATTTTTATTTTTATTTTTTTGTCTTTTTGTCTTTTTAGGGCTGCATCAGTGGCATATGGAGGTTCCCAGAGCAACAGCTGCCGGCCTACTCTACAGCCACAGCAACGCCAGATCTGAGCTGCATCTGTGACCTACACCACAGCTCACAGCAACACCGGATCCTTAACCCACTGGGTGAGGCCAGGGATCAAAGCCGCAACCTCATGGTTCCTAGTTGGATTCATTTCTGCTGTGCCAAAATGGGAACTCCATATCAAACATTTAGAGAAGAGTTAACACCTATTCTAAAACTATTCCAAAAAGCTGCAGGAGAAGGAACATTCCCAAACTCATTCTATGAGGCCACCATCACTGATGCCAAAACCAGACAAAGACACCATGAAAAAAGAAAATTACAGACCAATATTATCAATGAACACAGACTCAAAAACCCTCAAGAAAATACCAGCAAACCGAATGCAACAGTATATTAAAAGGATCATATATCATGACCAAGTGGAATTTTTCCCGGGTATGTAGGATGTTTTAGCAGCCACAAATCAATCAATGTGATGCACCACATTAACAAGCTGAAGAATAAAAACCATATGATCATTTCAATAGATGCAGGAAAAGCTTTTAACAAAATTCAATACCATTTTTGATAATAAAAAAAAAACTCTCGGGAGTTCCCGTCGTGGCGCAGTGGTTGACGAATCCGACTAGGAACCATGAGGTTGCGGGTTCGGTCCCTGCCCTTGCTCAGTGGGTTAACGATCCGGCGTTGCCGTGAGCTGTGGTGTAGGTTGCAGACGCTGCTCGGATCCCGCGTTGCTGTGCCTCTGGCTAGGCTGGCGGCCGCGGCTCCGATTCGACCCCTAGCCTGGGAACCTCCATGTGCCGCAGGAGCGGCCCAAGAAATAGCAAAAAAGACAAAAAAAAAAAAAACCTCTCCAGAAAGTAGGCATAGAGGGAACCTACCTCAACACAATAAAGGCCACGTATGGGAAACCCACAGCTAACATTATTCTCAATGGTGAAGAACTGAAAGCATTTCCTCTGAGATCAGAAAAAATGCAAGGATGTCTATTCTCACCACTTTTATTCAACATAATATTGGAAGTCCTAGCCATGACAATCAGAGAAGAAAAAGAAATAAAAGGAATCCAAATTGGAAAAGAGGAAGTGAAACTGTCAATGTTTGCAGACATGATTCTATATATGGAAATTCCTAAAGATACTACCAGAAAACTACTAGAGCTCATCAATGAATTCAGTAGAGCTGCAGGATACAAAATTAATACACAGAAATATCTCACATTTCTATTTACTAAGAACAAAAGATTAGAAACAGAAATTAAGGAAGCAATTCCATTTACCATTGCACCAAAGAGAATAAAATACCTAGGACTAAACCTACCTAAAGAGGCAAAAGACCCATACTCTGAGAACTATCAGACATTAATGAAGGGAATAGACTATGACACAAACAGATGCAAAGATATAGCATGGTCTTGAATTGGAAGAACCAACATTGTCAAAATGACTACACCACAAAAGGCAATCTAGAGATTCAGTGTAATCCCTGTAAAACTACAAAGGCATTTTGCACAAAACTAGAACGAAAAAATTTAAAGTTGCATGGAAACACAAAAGACCCCAAACAGCCAAAGCAATCTTGAGAAAGAAAAACAAAGCTGGAGGAATCATGCTCCCAGACTTCAGACCATACTACTAAGCTACAGTCATCAAAATAGTATGGTACTAACACAAAAACAGAAATACAGATCAGTGGAACAGGATGGAAAGCCCAGAAACAAACTCACACACCTATGGTCAATTAATCTATAAAAAAAGGAAGTAAGAATATACAATGGAGAAAAGATAGCCTCTTAAATAAGTGGTGCTGGGAAAACTGGACAGCTACATGTAAAAGAATGAAATTAGAACATTCTCTTACACCATGTACAAAAATAAACTCAAAATGGATTAACAACCTAAATGTAAGGCTGCACACTCTAGAATTCTTAGAGGAAAATACAGGCAGAACACTCTGACATAAATAATAGCAGTATCTTTTTGGATCCACCCCAGAATTATGAAAATAAAAACAAAAATAAATAATTGGGACCCAATTAAACTTAAAACTTTGGTACAGCAAAGAAACTATTAAAAAAAAAAAAGAAAGAAAGACAACCCTCAGAATGGGAGAAAATTTTTGCAAATGAAGCAAAGCATTAACCTCCAAAATATACAAATATTTTATATAGCTTTTTGTCAAAAAAACAAAAAACCCAGGCAAAAAAAGGGTCAAAAGATATAAATCAGCATTTCTCCAAATATAGATGGCAAAAAAAAACACATGAAAAGATGTTCAACATCACTAGAGAAATGCAAGTTGAAACTACAATTCGATATCACATCACACTAGTCAGAATGGCCATCATCAAAAAGTCTACAAATAAATGCTGGAGAGGATGTGGGGAAGAGGAAACCCTCCTACACTGTTGGTGGGACAATCACTGTTGGTACAACCACTGTGTAAAACTGTATGGAGGTTTCTTTAAACATGGAATTACCATATGATCCAGCAATCCCACTCCTGGGCATATACCAGGAGAAAACTATAATTCGAAAAGATACATGCACCCCAATGTTCACCGTAGCACTATTTACAATATCTAAGACATGAAAGCAACCTAAATGTCCATCAACAGAGGAATGGATAAAGAAGACATTGTACATATATACAATGGAATATTACTCAACCAGAAAAAAGAATGAAATAATGTCATTTGCAGCAACATGGATGGACCTAGAGATGATCATACTAAGCGAAATAAATCAAAGATAGGAGTTCTCCCCACTTTCCCTTTCTTATTTTATCTTCCATCACAGTCTATCCCAAGATACTGCATGTAGTTCCCTGTGCTACACAGTAGGAACTCATTGCTTAAAAAGCTCATTCTTGGGAGTTTCTGTCGTGGCGCAGTGGCTAACGAATCCAACTAGGAACCATGAGGTTGCGGGTTCAATCCCTGGCCTTGCTCAGTGGGCTAAGGATCCGGCGTTGCCATGAGCTGTGGTGTAGGTTGCAGATGTGGCTCGGATCCCGCGTTGCTGTGGCTCTGGTGTAGGCTGGCGGCTACAGCTCCAATTCAACCCCTAGCCTGGGAACCTCCATATGCCACGTGAGCGGCCCAAGAAAATGGCAAAAAGACAGAAAAAAAAAAAAAGGTTATATTAATTTTAGTAACAGTTAACCCAACATACCTAAGATATTATCATTTCAACACATACTCAATATTAAAAAGTTATTGACAGTTTATATTTTTTTCCAACCATCTCTTTGAAATCAGGTGTATATTTGACACATCTCAAGAAGATGTTAAAATTTTAAGCATTAAAGGGAAATGTAGTCTTAGCAAAACAATAAACTTGTTTCTGATAGAAAAAAAAAATCTCCTGCCTTTGTCTTGGTATGGGAACCAGTTCGTAATTGTTCATGATGTATACATTTTACAGTATCGCCTCTCTCCAATGGAAAACAAAATCTAATTAATGGCAGCCAGCATTTATCATTTATGTAACACTTAATAGTTTGCAAAACACTGTCACTTATATCTTATCATTTGATCCTCATGACAATTTTATATTACCATTCACTGATTTTACTAGTTAAAAACTTCTTCCTCCCAAAGGTTAAGTAACACTCCAAGTTTTCTTGATTAATCAGTTGCAGAACCAAGATCTGACCCACATCTCCTGACACTACGGTACACACTCTCTATATTTCACTGCAACTTTTGCTGGGGTAAATTATTTTGGTCAAGTTTTTTTTTTTTTTAATCAATCTGGACTTTTTCTCTGCAAAACACAAGGAACATTTCATTGATTTTAAAAGATATTTCCAGCTCTACATATCATTTTCTTTTTCAGACTCTTGGCAGACACGGATAATTTTTTTTACCTATAGGACCAATCATAGGTGAAGAGAACAAGATATAACCAACACCTTATCAGATTGAGTTCATTTGCCACACAATGATTCTTTCCTAAGACTCAATCTAAACCTGAGATGTCACATCTATCTTAATACTTATATATATGATGAGGTCATAGAAACACAGAAAAAAAAGGCATAAAGAGTTTGGATAATTACTATGAGTGTTTTCTTTGGAAGTTATCTAGCTTGTGAAAAAAAAATTAAAAGTCTTAAATTATTCAAGATTAAATTAGTCTAACACTAATTTGAAAAGATACATACACCCCAATATTCATAGCAGTATTATTCATAATTGCCAAGATATAGAAGCAACCTAGGTGTCCATCAATAGAAGAATGGATAAAGATGGCTCAGTATTTATATACAATGCAATCCTCCTCAGCCATAAAAAAGAATGAAATTTTGCCATTTCCAGCAACATGGATGGGCTTGGAAGGTATTATGCTAAGTCAGGGAAAGACAAATAATGTATGATATCCCTTATACGTGGAATCTAAAAAATATAACAAACTGGTAAATATAACCAAAACACAGCAGACTCACAGATACAGAGAACAAACTAGCGGCTACCAGTGGGGAGAGGGAAGGGAGAAGGCGAGTATAGAGGTAGGGGCCACAGAAATTACTAAATCTTTGTTCATTAAATATTCAAAACAGTCATTTGTATAAATTTACATCTCAATCCCAAGAAAGCAGGTCTGAGAAGCATAGATCAAAAAGCTATATTTAGCAAAGCTTTCTAAATAGTTCTCTATATCTTTCATTCAGCTAATTTAATAAAGTAATTATAACAATTCTCTGAATATATGAATACAGTATAATACTACTACTGCAAGGTCAAAAAGCATGGGCTCAAGATCTGATGTCTCCATTTTAGTGGACTGACCTTAAGCAAGTCATTTAATCTTAGAATGTGAGGGAACCAAATGACTTAAATGACTTAACCGTATAAATCACATATAAGTGACCATATAAGTACTTGCCAGATACACCATGAGTGCTCTGTAAGATAGTTTTATTAATAACCATGTCATATTGCTATTGTTACTATTACATGTGGCAAAATCTTTTACTTCATTTTTTTTGCTTTTCAGGGCTGCACCCGCAGAATATGGAAGTTCCCGGGCTAGAGGTAAAATCAGAGCTATAGCCACCAGCCTATGCCACAGCCACAGCAATGCCAGATCTGAGGTACATCTGCGACCTACACCACAGCTCACAGCAATGCCAGATCCTTAACCCACTGAGCAAGGCCAGGGATTGAACCTGTGTTCTCATGCATACTAGTTGGGTTCATTCCCACTGAGCCACAACAGGAACTCCTGAGTAGCATCTTGTTGATTATCCACTCATGTATAATAGCTTACATCTGCTAATGCCAACCTCCCACTCCATCCCTTTCCCAACCCTTTCCCTCTTGGCAACCACAAGTTTGTTCTCTCAATTTTTTTTTTTTTTTTTTTTTGCCACAAAGTGCAGCTTCTTGATGTGGGATCTCAGTTCCCAGACTGAGGATTGGACTGGGGCTGCAGTGGTGAAAGCACCAAATCCTCACCACTAGAACACCAGAGAACTCGCTATAACTGTTAATATGATTAAAGACAGCTGCCTATAATGGAAAAAAAATAAAGGCTTACAGGAGATAGACGTTCCTTCCCACTCTTGCTCTGCCATCGTGGCCTCTTGCCTCAAGGTCCAAAACGGCTGCTTAAACTCCAGCTGCTCTTCATGCTAGCACTCCAGGCAGTAGGAAAGAGTAGGTAGGAGTAAATGTCACAGGTCACAGACTCCCTGAAAGCCCTACCCAACACTTAAATATAACCTTTCACTGCCCATTTCGTTATGGAGCTGAGACCCCAGGAGACGGGACAATGCAGTCTCTCCCTCTGAGTGGCAATCTTGGTGTTCTGGTATGGGGAGGAAGGAGAGAAGGGCTGAACTCAGAGTCTGCGCCACCGTTTATCTAAGTCACAATTAACAGGAGCTGTATCAGTTCTGGCAATGCCCAGACCCAATATTTGATGGAGATCTTTTAAGACATGAACCACGACGGAAAGTACCAGTCTTTGAGTGTCTAAAATAAAAATCAAGACATTACTATTTGAGTAGCAGTGTCTGGCACCAACAAGCTTTACGCAGCTATTCAACAGTGATTAAATCTGGGCTGTGCTGTAGTCCTGACTGTATGAACTTGGGCAAGTTGCATGACAGCTCAGATTCCTCACCTGTGAAATGAAGAAAATGGTACCTATTTGGTGAGGGTTGTTCTAAGGATTAAGTGAGTTAAAAATGGAAAGTTAATCAGTTCAGAACTCTGCTGAGACCCAGCTGGTGTTCAATAAATATTAGCTGTTTTTATAACTTATATTTTACTAGTGTTATATCCAAGGCACACATTAGCTAATAGCCTTCATACTGTATAAAGGTATATATAAAAAATGTGATGAAATGTATTAGTTTTATGCTTATTAAATTTACATTTTATTTTAGATCATACATTATTACTGTGTGTAGTCTAGTGATCTACATTTCATAGAGAACTTTCAAGTAAATACAGACTGCTAAAGAAAACAACTGTAGAAACATAATAATATAAGCAGGACTGTATTTCTCTTTATTATGAATTGTTAGCATACATTTTTTGCAGCATTAATAACCAAGAAAGTCATACACAGTATCCAAAAGAGAAAATACACTTAGCTTAGAAATCACTTGATCCTAATGAAATCCTAAGTATATTGTAGAATAAAATCCAGATTCCTATTAGTTAAATTTCATTTTTCAGTTTCATAAAATCTGCTCATCATTCTACATTAGTATCTAGAAATAATAAACTCCCTGATATTATATATAAAGTATACTCATTAAAGGAATTGTGGAAATCTTGATACACTGATGAATTGCACCCTCCAGTGGGATAAAAAATGTTTATCCATAAAAATTTAGTCTGTTTCTGCACTGCAGGTTTAATACATTCAAATGTGCTTTTACCTAAAACTTTTAATGGAATTATGTTGTGTGACTTGCACTAATGTATCTACCACTATCTATTTACTCTGTGTTTCAGAGTCTATTGTGTGAGTAGGATATGAAACGCTGGGAAAGTGAAAAAGCTTTAAAGCATTAAAAAACCCCAGAAAAGTAAAAGATAAAATTGGACATGCACCTGCATATATTGAATATTTTCTAAAAGTATATCCTCTACTCTGTATTTAATGTAGAAATACTTTAGATGTATTATCCCATATAATCAGGCAAATGTTTCATTCTTCCTCCAAATATATGTGATTTTTTTCATTGTGAAATATGTGAATTACTACAGGTAAAATGACTATTTCTCAGAAAGAACTGAAAGGCTGAGTACATCTTTACGTTTTTCACTCTAGTCTGAAAAACAAAAAAGTAGCCACCAGCAGGATGTCCAAGGGATGTTTTGAACACAGATGAGTTTGACTCCAAAACTGAACGCATCCTATAGTATTCTATGTCAGTCCTGTGGTTACCGACCCATTGCTCCTATCTCCAGTTTCTCATGTATTAAGAGCACACTCTCAAAATCAGGCACAGGGATCACCTAAAACTGAGGTCCTTTTCTTTATTGTCATCTCTCCTGGAAATTCCTCTCTCCTTTGCTTTCCCCTCTTTGCTGCAATGTGGCTTCTAAAAAATCCCTTCCAGGAGTTCCCATCATGGCTCAGTGGTTAACAAATCCGAGTAGAAACGATGAGGTTGCCGGTTTGATCCCTGGCCTCTCTCACGGGGTTAAGGATCCGGCGTTGCGTGAGCTGTGGTGTAGGTTGCTGATGTGGCTTGGATCCTGAGTTGCTATGGCTCTGGTGTAGGCTAGCGGCTACAGCTCCGATTGGACCCCTAACCTGGGAACCTCCATATGCCGCAGGTGTGGCCCTGGGAGAAGACAAAAAGACAAAATAAAATAAAATCCTTTCTAATTTCCCAATTCTCCTCAAGCCTCACCTGACACACCAGGCAAAACAAAAGCCCGATAATGCAACTGTGACTGCCTTCTATCCCCACATACTCTTTAGAGAATGTATAAATCTCTTCCTCGCAGACAGTTCTGCTAAGAAATAAAATTTTCCCTCCATGTTACCACTTTGCTAAACAAACATCTGCTGTCCTTGACAAATCAGCTTAAATCTTTCTCGGAAAAAAAAAAAAAAAGAAGGAAAGAAAGCAAGCAAACACAAGCTTATCTTTGTTACCTAAAGCTCATACAACCCACGGCCTAAGTCTGACACCCTCCATCTCCCCTTGGCTCCTTTGATCTTGTCTCATCTCAGAAATCCTTCTTGAACCAGCCTAGGCATTGAGCTGTCAAGGCAGATTTGTTCTCACCTCCCTTGAATACCTTCCTCATCCTAATTCAGTGTTTTGATCATTTCTACTTCTTCAAAGTTCTTTATGTATTCCACTTGTTACTCATTTATAAATATTTCTTTTTTTTCATTTATAAATATTTCTCTGTTACTTAGTTCTTACTATTTTTCATCTCCTTAAAAATGTAGGAGTTCCTGTCGTGGTGAAACAGAAACAAAACTTACTAGTATCCATGAGGATGCAGGTTCCATCCCTGGCCTCGCTCAGTGGGTTAAGGATCTGGCGTTGCCCTGAGCTGGAGTGCAGGTCACAGATGTGACTCAGATTTGGCATTGCTTTGGCTGTGGTGTAGGCCGGCAGCTGCAGCTCTGATTGGACCCCTAGCCTGGGAACCTCCCTATGCTGCAGGTGCGGTCCTAAAAAAAATAAATAAAAATGTAACTCCCACTCCCTCAACTTTTCATTTTTTCAAATTGAATGTATAGTTGATTGACAACATTGTGTTAGTTTCAGGTATACAGCATAGTGATTCACTATTGTTGCAGATTATATTCCATTATAGGTTATTAGAAAATAATGGGTAGAAATCTATGTTATACAGTACATTCTTGTTGCTTATGTATTTTACCTGTAGTATGTACATCTCTTAATCCCATACCTCTGATCCGTCCCTCCCCTCTTTGGTCAACACAGGTTTGTTTTCGGTATCTGTGAGTCAGCTTCTGTTTTGTATATACATTCATTGTACGCGTTTTTAGGTTCCCCATATAAGTGGTATCATATAGTATTTGTATCTATTTCACCAAGTATAATATTCTCTAAGTCCATCTACATTGCTGCATATGGCAGTATTTCATCCTTTTTTATAGCTGAATAATATTCCATTTTGCTGAGTATACCACCTCTTCCTAATCCAATCATCTGTTGATGGAATTGGAGTTGTTGCTTCCTTGTCTCAGCAATTGTAAATTGTGCTAATATAAACACTGGGGTGCATATATCTTTTTTTGTTGTTTTTTAGGGCCGACTCCGTGGCATATGGAGGTTCCCAGGCAAGGGGTCAAATCAGAGATATGGCTGCCGGCCTACACCACAGCCATGGCAACACAGGATCCCAGCTGCATCTGTGATGTACACCACACTCATGGCAACACTGGATCCTTAATCCACTGAGCAAGGCCAAGGATTCAACCCACAATCTCATGGTTTCTAGTCAGATTCATTTCCACTGTGCCACGAAGGGAACTCCTTTTTTTTTTTTTTCAAATATGTTTCCAATTAGTATTTTCATCTTTTCTGGATATTTACACAAGAGTGGTACTGCTGGATTATATGGTAATTTTATTTTTAGTTTTTTAAGGTATCTCCATCTGTTTTGTATATTAGCTCCATCAATTTACAGTCACACCAACAGTTTAAGAGGATTGCATTTCCTCCACATCCTCTCCAACATTTGTTATTTGTATACTTTTTGATGATAGCCATTCTTACAGGTGTGAAGTGACACCTTATTCTGGTTTTGATTTGAATTTCTCTAATAATTAGTGATGTTGAACATTTTTTCATGTGCCTGGGAACCATGTGTATGTCTTCTTTGGAAACACGTCTACTCAAGTCTTCTGCCCATTTCTTGATTGGATTGTTTGTTTCCTAATATTGAATTCTTTGAGCTGTTGGTACATTTTGTAAATTAACTTCTGTCAGTTGTATCATTTACAAATATTTTCTCCTGTTCCATAGGCTGTCTTTTTTGCTTTGTTTATGGTTTCCTGTGTTGTACAAAAGCCTTTAAGTTTAATTAGGTTCCATTTGTTTATTTTTGCTTTTATTTCTTTTGCCTTAGGAAAATGATACAAGAAAATATTGCTGTGATTTATATCAAGGGATGTTTCCCCTATGTTTTCCTCTAGGAGTTTTAAGGTTTCACTTTTTTTTAATTTATTTATTTATTTTTTGCTATTTCTTGGGCCGCTCCCACGGCATATGGAGGTTCCCAGGCTAGGGGTCGAATTGGAGCTGTAGCCATCAGCCTATGCCAGAGCCACAGCAACACCAGATCCGAGCCGCATCTGCGATCTACACCACAGCTCACGGCAACGCCGGATCGTTAACCCACTGAGCAAGGGCAGGGACCGAACCCGCAACCCCATGGTTCCTAGTTGGATTCGTTAACCACTGCTCCATGATGGGAACTCTGGTTTCATGTTGTATATTTAGGTTTTAATTTTGAGTTTTATTTGTACATGGCATGAGGGAATGTTCTAAAAGATCTCTATTTTTCATTCTTTTCCTCCACATTTTGTGTTTTTGATGTCATATTTTATATCTTCATGCTTAGCCCTTTACTATTTATCATAGTTATAGTTGCTTTCATAATTTTTTTAATCTACTTATTTAAGTGATCTTCAATGCTTACTATATATTTGCCTTTCCTGTTAGTATTTTCCCTTCTCTAAGGATTTTTGCTTCTTTTCCATTTAGAGGAGACGTCAAATAGCCAAAGCAATTTTTAGAGAGAATAAAGCTGGAGGCATCACACTTTGTGATTTCAAGATATACTACAAAGCTACAGTAATCCAAACAGTATGGTATTCGCATGAAAACAGACACACTGATTAATGGAACAGAATCAAGAGCCCAGAAATAATTCTCTGCATATATGGTCAACTAATTTTGACAAATGAATAAGATATACAATGGGGGGAGAATAATCACTTCAATAAAAGTGTGGGACATGCCAAAGAATGAAACTGGACCCCTCTCTTACACCATACACAAAAATCAACTCAAAATAGATTAAAGACTTAAATGTAAGACTTGAAACCATAAAACTTCCAGAAGAAAATAGGTGGTAAGCTCCCTGACCCTAGCATAAGCAATGATTTTTTTTGGATTTGACAACAAAAGCAAAAATGAACAAGTGGAACTACATCAAATAAAAAGCTTATCCACAACAAAGGAAGCCATTTGCAAACTGAAAAGGCAACTTTCAGAAAAGGAGAAAATATCTGCAAACTACATACCCCAAAATATCCAAGGAACTCATACAACTCAAGAACAACTAACCCAATTAAAAAGTGGGCAAAGGACCTATATAGACATTTTTTTTCAAAGAACACATACAAATGGACAAGTACATCAAAAGGGGCTCAACAGCACTAATCCTCAGAGACATGCAAATGAAAATCACTTATTAGGATGTTTATTACCAAAAAGGTAAGATAACAAATGTTGCTGAGGATACGGGGAAAAGGAAGTCCTTATGCACTGTTAGCAGAAATGCAAACTTGTACAGCCACTATCAAAAACAGTACAGAGATTCCCCAAGAAATTAAAAATAGAACAATCATATGATCCAACAATCTCACTTCTAGAAATATGTCCAAAGGAAATGAAACCATTATCTCAAGAAGATATATAAAAACTCCTGTGTTTACCACAGTATTACTGCACTTAGGAAATAACCTGTGTCTGTAGGTGCATGAATGGATAAAGATGACGACATATATATACATATTACTCAGCCTTAAAAAAAAATAAAAGGAAATTATGCCCTTTGCAACCTGGAGGGCATTAGTTAACTGAAATAAGCCACAGAAATACAAAGACAAATATGAATACTACATGTTACCACTTATATGTAGAATCAAAAAAAAAAAGAAGGTCCAACTCATAGAAACATAGAGAACAGAGAGTAGAAAAGTGGTTGCCAGGGACCGGGAGGTAGGGGAAATAGGAAGAGATTGATAGAAGGGCACAAACTTTCAGAAATCAGACCAATAAGGTCTTAGGATCTAATTTATAACATGGTGATTATAGTTGATAATAATGTATTGTATAATTGAAATTTACTAAAAGGGTAGAACCTAAACGTTCTCACTAAAAATGTGTGTGTGTGTGTGTGTGTGTGTGTGTGTGTGTGTGTGTGTGTGTGTGGTGATGGATGTGTTGACTTGATGTGTTAACTTACAGTGTATTTGTACATGAAATCATCACACTGTACACTTTAAATATCTTACAATTTTTCTTTTTGTCTTTTTTTTGTCTTAAACCCCTGCAGCATATGGGGTTTCCCAGGCTAGGGGTTGAATCAGAGCTACAGCTGCCAGCCTACACCACGGCCACAGCAATACCAGATCCGAGGTGCATCTGTGACCTACACCACAGCTCACAGCAACAGTGGATCCTTAACCCACTGAGCAAGGCCAGGGATCGATCCTGCAACCTCATGGTTCCTAGTCCGATTCATTTCCACTGCACCACGATGGGAACTCCCTAAATATCTTACAATTTAATTATCAGTTATACTTCAACAAAGTTGAATAATTTTTCCCTAGGTAGCAGAGAAGTCCCTAAGACTACATTAAGTTTTTATTTTCCTAGTCATTGTGTTTTCATCAGGTGACAAGGTTTCTTATTCCTTGCCCAGCATATGTGATGCACTCTGACTCTCTGACTCTGGAGTCTAAGTCTAAAGTCTGTAAGGGCCTGTAAGTACTATTATACCATCTGGGCTAGGGGTCAAACTGGAGCTATAGCTGCCGGCCTATGCCACAGCCACAGCAACGGAGGATCCAAGCCGCGTTAATGACCTACACCACAGCTCATGGAAACACCAGATCCTTAACCCACCGAGCGAGGCCAGGTATCAAACCCATGTCCTCATGGATCCTAGTCAGATTCATTTCCACTGAGCCACGACAGTAACTCCTGACACGTTTGCTTTATGGTACATTTTTTAAAAATTACTTTCCCTCATTATAAAAATACATGTTTATAATAGAAGAGTTGAAATGTTTTTTAAAACTTAAAGAAAATCTGGAGTTCCTGTCACGTCTCAGAGGAAATGAATCTGGCTAGCATCCATGAGGACACAAGTTTGATCCTGGCCTCGCTCAGTGGGTTAAGCATCCAGTGCTGCCATCATCTGCGGTGTAGTTTGCAGATGTGGCTCAGATATGGCGATGCTGTGGCTGTGGCTGTGGCTGTGGCTGTAGTGTAGGCCGGCAGCTACAACTCTTATTCAACCCCTAGCCTGGGAACTTCGATATGCTGTGGGTGCAGCCCTAAAAAGACCAAAAAAAAAAAAAAATTAAAGAAAATCTTACATCACCCCACAACCTACAGAGAATTGATGTTAATATTTCGGTGTGATGTGTTCCAACCTTTACTCAGTATAAATTTTTTTATACATGTGACCCTACCATATGAACAAAAAGTACTCTCTCATCCTTAAAAATTACTAGATGAGCATTTTTCTATGCTTTTACAATCACAAAAATGAATATATCATTTTAAGTGAGATATAATTAATATATCAGTTTACCCTTTTAAAGCATACAGTTTTTAGTATGTTCACAAAGTTGTACGACTATGACCACAATCTAATTTTCAAACAGTTTCCTTTCCCCAAAAGGATATCTGTCCCCACCAGCAGTCATTCCCCATTCCCCTTTTCCCTAGCTCCTTGCAACTACTAAACTACTGTCTGATTTTGTACATTTCCCTATTCATTTCCTATGAATGGAATCATACAATATGTGGTCATTTATGTTTCACATCTTTCAGCGTAATTTTTCAAGGTTTATGTTGTAGCACACATCAGTACTTTATTCCCTTGTATGGCAGAATAACATTAAATTGTGTGCATATACCAGATTTTCTTGATTCATCAGCTAAAGAATCTTTGGCTGTCTCTTAGAATAATGCTGCCATAATTATTCGTGTACAAGTTTTTCTCTGAACATATGTTTTCAGTTCTCTTGGGTGTACACCTAGGAGTGGAACGGCTGAGTCATATGGTAACGCTAGCTTGAGAAACTGACAAAGTGTTTTCCAAAGCAGGTGCCCTATTTTATGTTCCTACCAGCAGTGCATGAAGGTTCCAACTTCTCCGCAGCCTTGCCAATGTTTGTTGTTACCCGTTTTTAAAATTATGACTATCCTAGTTGGCGAGAGGTGGTAGGTATGTAATTGTGGTTTTGATTTGCATTTCCATATAGACTATGATGATGAGCATCTTTGCATGTTTATTGGCCTTTATATATCTTCTTGGGAGAAAGGTCTATTCAAATCCAATGTCCATTTCAAAAACTGAGTTATTGTGTGTTACTTTTAATTTGTAAGATTTTTAAACATATTCTGGATACAGATCCATATCGAATGTATCATATACAAATATTTTGTCCCATTCTGGGGTTGTCTTCACTCTCGTGATAGTGTCCTTTCTTTCCAGTACCTTTGGAGGGTTTGAATGTCACCTTCCAACCAGGCTTGTCTCACTTTTTTTTTTTTTTTTGTCTTTTTAGGGCCACACCCAAGACATATAGAAGTTCCCAGGCTAGAGGCTGAATAAGAGCTGCAGCCGCCAGCCTACACCACAAGCCACAGGAATGCCAGATCCAAGCGGCATCTGCTACCTACATCATAACTCATGGAAATGCTGGATCATTAACCCACTATGCCAGACCAGGGATCGAAACTGCAGCCTCACAAATACTGGTCAGATTTGTTTCCCTTGAGCCATGACCGGAACTCTGCTTTTCTTAAAACTCTCTATTGTTCTCTGTAGAAACTAACAGGGAGCCAGCCTGCAAAGCTGAGTTCCAGCCCCAGTGTCACAATGCCGAATTTTGAAGGGTGGTGAACATGAAGTCAATAGATAATAACCTAATAAATGGTGCATAAGAAGATAAGAGTTTCTATAGGATTCATCAGTCTTGTGTATGTGTGTGTAAATATATATATATTTTTTTTTAACAAAAAAAACCTTTCAAGATTGTTGAACCTCTTTATTAAGTGGTTATTACCATTTCATTGATATCTCTTCTTTGCTGTTTCCAGCCTTCTAATCTCTTTGGAATTTTCTGGGGGGGTTGTAATTTTTTTAAATGATGCATAGATCAAAGATTTTCAGTTTGAATTCAGTTTTAGTGTGAGCATTTAAAGTTAAAATTGCCCTCTAAACATGGTTTTAGCTGTATTTTTTTGTTTCAATACTTTTTTATTATTGCTTAGTTCAAAATATTTTCTAAATTTTGTTGTGATTATTTTCTTTTCTCTTTGGGCTATTTACTGATGGGCTACCCAGGCCACCCGTGTATTAATGAACTTCCAAACATTTGGGGTTTTCAAGTTATCTATTTTGCATAAATATGTATATATAATGTTATGTATATAATTAGCATATAAAGTATTATACAGTTGTAAGCTTATCTTTTTATATAAGTAAATAAAACACTATGTAATACATACATACATATGAATAGAAATAAATGTATAAAATATATAATTTAGTACAGGCATACATATTTAGAATTGTTACATCTTCCTCATGAATTGCAAACTGTATTATTATGAAATGTCCTATCTCAAATAACTCACTTTATGTTAAAGTCTACTTTGATGTTAATGTAGGTATATAAATCTACTTTTGGTTAATATTTGCACAGTGTATCATTTTCCAAATAGTAACTTTTAACTTTCCTTTATGTTTTGTCTTTTAATAATCAAATTTTCATGTTAAACAAGTCTGTAGTAGGTTTTTGTCTTTTTTTCATCCAGTCTCTCAATCACTATCTCTATAATTGAATAATTTGGACAATTTAAAGTTAAGTAATTAAATTTTTTTTTGGTCTTTTTTTGTCTTTTTAGGGCTGCACCTGCAACATATGGAGGTTCCCAGGCTAGGGGTCTAATTGGAGCTGTAGCCACCTGCCTACGCCAGAGCCACAGCAACGCTGGATCCGAGCCGCGTCTGCAACCTACACCACAGCTCACGGCAACACCGGATCGTTAACCCACTGAGCAAGGGCAGGGATCGAACCCGAACCCGCAACCTCATGGTTCCTAGTCGGATTCGTTAACCACTGTATCACGGGAACTCCTGCAACCTAAAAACTCTTAATTCATTCTTGCCTTTTAATGTTACTGTTTTTGTCAACTCTACAGTTATTTTTTATTATTACTTCCACAGTTGACATTTATTTACATTTACTATTCTTTTTTTTTTTTTTTTTTTTTTTTTTTTTGCTTTTCAGGGTCACACCTGCAGCGTATGGAAGTTTCCAGGCTATGGGTTGAATCAGAGCTATAGCTGCTGGGCTACGCCACAGCCACAAAAACAGGGGATCCGAGCCGCGTCTGCGATCTGCGCCACAGCTCACAGCAACCCAGGATCCTTAACCCACTGATCGAGGCCAGGGATTGAACATGCATCCCCATGGATACTAGTTGGATTTGTTTCCGCTGCACCACGATGGGAACTCCCTCATGTTATGCTTTATTCCTCCCTTCATTACATTATTTCCATCTTGTGATCATGTTTTTCTTTGCCTAAAAAACTCCATTTGGTATTTCTGGAACTCTGAGTCTACAGCTAATGAATGCTCTCAAGATTGGCTTATTTCAACTAGTTTTTATTTTGCTTATTTGAGGGATTTGTTCACTGGATACATAATTCTAGCTCAGCAGTTATCATCTTTGAGCATCATTAACTTATCACGAGGACATCTTTTGGCTTCCAAGCCTTTCTTTGGAGAGCCAGCTCGTGGTCTAATTTTGCTCCTCTAATTCTAATACTCTTTTTTCCTATGGATGATATAAAATTTTTTTCCTTATCTCTGATTTTCAGCAGTTTTACTATGATATGCCCAATTTTACTTTTCTTTGAACTTACCTGCTTGGGGTGCCTAGTGTTTCTTGAATCTCCAGCTTGATGTCTTTCATCAATGGGGAATTCTCAGCTATTACCTTTTAAAATATTGCCTCTTCCTCATTCTCATTTTCCTTTCCTGCTGCAATGGTTCTATTAAGATTTATGTTTGAGAGTTCCCATCATAGCTCTGTGTAACAAACCTGGCTAGTATCCACGAAGACATGGGTTCAATCCCTGGTCTCACTCAGTGGGTTAAGGATCTGGTGTTGCTGTGAGCTGTGGTGTAGGTCACAGACATGACTCAGATCCCAAGTTGCTATGGCTGTGGCGTAGGCCAGCAGCTACAGCTCTGATTTGGCCCCTAGCCTGGGAACTTCCATATGCCATGGGTGTGGCCCTAAAAAAGACAAAAACAAAAAACAAAACAAAAAAAGTATTTTTTTGGTCTTGCCATGTGTTCTACATATTTATTTTCCTCTTTTCTGTACTGCCCATTCTTGGTTTGTTTTATGTTGGATATTTCTTCTGATTTATCTTTTAGTTCAATAGTTTCTCTTCAGTTTTTTTCTTTTTTTTTCTTTTTTTTTTTTTTTGTCTTTTTAGGGCCCCATCCGCAGCACATGGAGGTTCCCAGGCTAGGGGTCTAATTGGAGCTACAGCTGCCAGCCTACACCAGAGCCACAGCAACACCAGATCCGAGCCGCATCTGCAACCTACACCACAGCTCACAGCAGTGCCAGATCCTTAACCCACTGAGCGGGGCCAGGGATCAAACCTGCAACCTCATGGTTCCTAGTTGGATTCGTTTCCACCGCACCATGACAGGAACTCCTCCTCAGCTCCTTCTAATCTTAGGTTAAGCACATCCATTCTTAATTTCATCTACTGTGTCTTCCTGTTCTAGAATTTCTATTTGATTTCCATTTCTTTGTAGAAATTTTCAATATTCTCTATCAATTACTTGAACATACTACTCATAGTTTGTTATTGCTATATTAATCCAATTACTTCATTTTCTGGATCTGTGGATCTATTTTGTCTGTTTGTTTTGTCTCTTACATTTTTTGAAATATCCTTTGTGTGTGTTTGATTCAATGCTGGATACTGTATATTAAAAATTAGGAAGAGTCTAGATGATTAAAAAAAAAGGGTCTAGATGATGTCATTTTAATCATGATGGGATTTGGCTTTACTTCTGGCAGGCAGGGAGGTTAAGGGAAAAAAATAATTCCTGATTGTCTTTCTCAAATAAGGAATAAAAATGTTAAGGGCTTCAGTGCTGTGATGGGTGGTCTATTTCTGGTACATTCTTACTCATTGGTTAGGCCTTTCAGAGTCCCAGCTAAAAACATGGGGTGTTTATTAGGGCCCTTCCTTTTTTGGGGTCCTTTATATTCAATGTTTATCTCCCAGCCTCATGAGTCTGTTAAGGATCTGCTCATCTTTTCACCCTCTCAATTGCTTCTTTCTCATCAGTAACTGCATCTAGGGAGAGGCTCCCCTCCAACGCCAAGATCTGCTCTTCAAGTCTCTTTTTCTTGCAGATCAGGGCCTCACAATTCCTCACACATAACCTTGGTAGCTATGCCATGCATTCAAAACAGAAGCTTTTGTTAAAAAACATTCTGTCCTAGCTGTTCATAGGAGGAGAATTGGTTTCAGCTACTTAACACACCATTGATGATACTGGAATTCCTCCACGCCAAAACTTTTAAAGTTTATAGGTTGATTTAACAATTTTTTCCCCTTAATTGCTTCTGAATTCTGATTTATGGTGAGAGAGCTCTTCACCATTTACTGTTTAGAAGTTTGTGTTTTGTTGCAGTTCTTTTATGGTTTCGATTTTTACACTGAAATTTTTGATGCATTCGAATTTTATCTTGTTACTGAGAAGTTTATATACAATTTACTGGTATTTCTGTTGCCCACATCTTTATTCTTATTGGACAGTTTTTTGTGGTTTTTTTTTTTTTCTGACACACACTTGCAATTTTACCTTTTTATATAGTAAGTTAACTTGTAAATTTGGAATCTCTGGCCTTCCTATTTTTTCTCTTGTTTCATTGTATGCTCCTGTTTGTTCATGTGTCTGTGTGACATTTTTTAAATGACTTTAAAATTTCTGGTTATGCAATACTCTGCAGGCATTTAAAGTACATAACTTAAATAAGTTGTGATTATATGTATACGCTACAGTCAAAAGAATTAAAATTTTATGGTGCCCTCTTTTAATCTATCACAAATTCTGATGCCACCCACTGTCACTAAGCAACAAAGTGTCATTTAATTTGCAGTTTCTAGGTTTTTGATAAATGGAATCATGTAGAATATATTCATTTTGGTTTTTATTCAGCATAGTTGAGGCTCATCTATGTTGCTGCCTTTGGCTTTAGTTTGTCTTCTTATTGTCAAGTAATAGTAGTCTATATATTCATTTATTTACTGATCTGTTGTTTGACATTTGGACTGACCCCAATTTGGGGCTCTTACAAGTAAAGCCACTACAGGTTTTTTTTGTTTGTTTGTTTTGCTTTGTTTTGTTTTTTGCTATTTCTTGGGCCGCTCCCTCGGCATATGGAGGTTCCCAGGCTAGGGGTCGAATCGGAGCTGTAGCCACCGGCCTACGCCAGAGCCACAGCAACGCGGGATCCGAGCCACGTCTGCGACCTACACCACAGCTCACGGCAACGCCGGATCGTTAACCCACTGAGCAAGGGCAGGGACCGAACCCGCAACCTCATGGTTCCTAGTCGGATTCGTTAACCACTGCGCCACGACGGGAACTCCCCACTACAGGTTTTTGTATAAAAGACTTCCTATGGATATAACGCTTTGGTTTCTCTTGGATGGAGATGGAATGGGTAGCTTGTATGATATGTGTAATTTTCTGAAATTGCTCAACTTCTTAAAGTGCTTATTCCATTTCACATTTCAATAAGAAGTGTATGTGACTTCCAGCTGATCAACATCTTCATCAACACTTGATGTTGTATTTATAAGTTTAGTTATTCTAAAAAACTGTAGTTTTTTAAATTTTTTATTATAGTTGATTTACAACTTTTTGTGTTTTTTGAAGTTTTTTTGGGGTTTGTTTTTTTTGTTTGTTTGTTTGGTTTTGGCTTTTGAGGGCCTCACCTGCTGCATATGGAAGTTCCCAGGCTAGGGGCTGAATTGAGCTACAGGTGCCAGCCTACACCACAGCCACAGCAACGTGGGTTCCGAGCCGCCTCTGTGACCTACACCAGAGCTCACAGCAATGCTGGATCCCTAATCCACTGAGCAAGGTCAGGGATCAAATCCACATCCTCGTGTATCCTATTTGGGTTGGTTACCACTGAGTTATGACGGGAACTCCCGTCACTGTGGTTTTAATTAGCATTTCCTTTAAGGTGCAATTTAAAAATAAGAAAATCTTTCATATACTTATCTTCTTTCACGAAGCATTTGTTCAAATATTTTGCTCATTTTATATATTTTTTTCCTTCTCAGTTTTAAGAGTTCTTTTTATTTTGGGGGGTGAAAGTTTTTCAAATATCTTCTAGTCTGTGGCGTGTCTTTGATTTTCTAAATTTGCTTTCAAAAAACAAAAATTTTTAATATTAAGTCAACTGTATTGACATCTTTGTTATAGGTAAATATGAGGACAAGTGACAGCTTCACCACATTGATTCATCCAAATCTATGAATACAACATATTTCTTCAATTATTCAGGTCTTCTTTAATTTGAGCTGTGTTTTAGGGGAAGGGCTCAGAAAACAACGGATCACAGACCAAATTCAGCTCATGGTTTGTTTTTGTATGGTCCATGAGATAAGAATAATTTTTATGTTTTAAAGGGTTGTCAAGAAAATGAAGAATAAAATGGGACAAATAATACCTGTAGCTCACAAACCTAAAATATTTCATATCTGCCCCTTAAGAGAAAAAAAGTTTGTTAGCCATGTTGTAGAGTATCATTTATGGAGATCTTGAATAGAATTCATTAGATTCATTCCTGCTGTCAAATAATGTGTTTTATGATTAAGTTTATTTAAACCATTACATGCCTGGTACAGAGTACTTGCTCAATGGGTAGTTAATGACCAAATGAAGAAAAACATTTTCATTTTCAGAAATCAACTTGTGAAAGAGCCTCTTAAAGAATGCTGAATTAAGACCATGACAGATTAGCAAAAGGAAGACACAGGAAAGAGATTCCGAAGCATGCAGATTTCCTTTCTGCCCTGGCTTTCTGCCTCTCCTCTTTCCTCGTGGGCCTCCACCCCACTGCTGCTTCCTCTGACAAAAACTTTTGATATCTTAGGGACATGGATATTGTTGCCACATGATTTGAGGAAAACATAAAGGCATTACTTTTTGAATTTTATTTTCCTGTTGTTCATTGCTGATGCATCACTCTGGGTTCCCAAGAGAGACAGAACCAGTAAGACAGACAGAGGATAGATATTTTAAGGAACCGGCTCACATGACTGATTCTGGGGTCTGCTAAGTCTGAAATCCATAGAGTAGGCCGGCAGGCTGGAAACTCTGATAAGAATTATGTCCCAATCCTGAGTCCAAATACTGCAGGGCAGCAGGCTGGAATCTCAGGCAGAGTTTTCATGCTGAATTCTTGGGGAGAATTGCTTCCTTGGGAAAGCTCAGTCTTTGCTCTTAAGATGTTCAACGGATTGGATGAAGTCTAAAGGATTCTTTGCTCCACCAAACTTACTTATTTATTTATTTACTTACTTATTTATTGCCATCCATGGAATATGGAAGTTCCAGGACCAGGGACTGAATGAGCACCACAGCAGCGACCCAAGCCACTTCCCTGACAACACAGGATCCTTAACCCCACTTGACCACAGGGGAACTCCTCCTTGACCAAACTTGAATCAGATGCCTCCAAATTTCCTTCTCAATTAGGCTCTGACTTTTGAGCTTCTGTGTTTGTCTCTGCATTCCTCAATTTTAGCAAGAATCCTGATAAGTCAGTTTAGCCAGACTTCCCCTCCACCAAAGCTGACATCTGGCTCCTCATCCCCTCCCACCCCCGCCCCGCCCCAGGTGATGTCTGATCACTCCCACCTGCCTTCAGCAGGAACCCTGTTAGGTAAATTTAGCCAGAATCCCCCTCTACAACTCTTTGTTTTCTGTTAGCCATTTTCCATCCACCGAACATCACCAGCCACCCCCTGAGTCCCTGCCCCTGGGTGATAAATCCCCACTTTCCTTTGTCTGGAATTGAACCCAATCTCTCTCCCCTAGTACAAAACCCCACTGTAGGAGAAACCCCTGAATAAAGCTTGTCTTACCTTCTTCAACAAGTGTCAGTTTTGTCTTTTTAGGGCCACACCTGCTGCACATAGAGGTTCCCGGGCGAGCTGCAGCTGCGACCTACACCACAGCCCACAGCAACGTCAGATCCTGAACCCACTGAGCAAGGCCACGAGGATGGAACCCGCGTCCTCATGGATGCTAGTCAGATTCCTTTCCGCTGAGCCATGTAGGGAACTCCAGAAACATGTTTTTCTAACAGGTCTATCCACAGGGGAACCGGGAATGGGTCCACCAGTCTGGTCACCCACCCTATTAGGTTTCAGCCTCTGTCTTATTTTCCTCGTGTCTGTAAAACCACACGACTGGCACCTCGCTGCTGAATATGTAGTGCACAGAAGAGCAAGATCACCATCACC
The DNA here is from genome assembly GCF_016906955.1 of Phacochoerus africanus. Classification (NCBI taxonomy): domain Eukaryota; kingdom Metazoa; phylum Chordata; class Mammalia; order Artiodactyla; family Suidae; genus Phacochoerus; species Phacochoerus africanus. Next base: position 25,599,134 of record NC_062555.1, on the reverse strand, counting down.
TGGGGCTGTGTCAGAAACGCACAATCTTGGGAACTGGCTCCAAAACTTAACCGGGTGGGGTTTTTTGTTTGTTTTGACTTTCTCTCCTGACACCTTCATACTTATGTGTACATTTTTCAATGTTTTCTGTGGACAGTAAGACGTTAAATCATTTCTGGAGCAATTGCGTTGGCTGTTTAAAGCGGAAAAGGGACGTCGAGCTGGGTTCTTCGGACGCCAAGCAGAGTCTGCGGGGCCGGACTCCATCTGCTGCGGAGGGCTGCCCGCTCGCCAAAGGCCAACGCGGTGAGGACGCGCTCCGCTAAGGGTTGGGGGTGCTTCTGCCGCTTCTTACCAAACCCCGCCCCAGTCCCCCCGACCCCAGCCCCAGCACCACTTCCTGCACCACCCCGACCACCGCGAAAACCCGGACTAACAGCCTCCCGGCGCTGCCGGGGTCGCCCCGGGGCAAGGGGGGGCCGGGGACCCACAGAGCATGCGCGAGGAGGGGGGCGCGCACATGCGCATTGGCCGGCGCAGGGCCGTTCGGTGCTGTCCTGGCGGCCGCGAGGCTGCGCGCGCGGTTGACGTGTTCGGTGGCTGCTGCGGCGGCGGCGGGGCTGGGAGGGGAAGGGCGGGCGGGGCGGGGGGCTGAACCCGGAAGTGGGTCGGCGCCGGGGCGAGCGCGCCCGGAGTGGAGCTCGGCGGCCGGGATCCAGCGGGGAGCCCTCGGTTCCCGGTAATGGATGAGCGGCGTGTCCGCGCGGGGAGCGGGTGGGCAGGGCGGCAGGTCACCCGCGGCCGGCGCGGTCTCCGCCCAGAGGGGCCTGCGGAGGCTCTGCTCCGGCGGCCGTCCCCCTGGGTGACCCGTCTCTCTCCGCGTCCCTCCCGGGGCCGTCCCACCAGGCGCCTCCGGCCTTTGGACGCACGCCGTCCGGGAGGAGGTACGCCTTGCTGCCCGGGGGAAGCGTGTTTCTGGGGGAGGTGGATTCCGCCGCCGCGACGGCCTTATTGTCACCGTCCCGGCGCCTCTGCATCGCGAAGGTTGCCCGCTCCACCTGCGCCCTCGGCGGTCTCGGGGAGCCTCCCCCTTTGCTCTCTTTCCCCCTGGCCGTGTTCGCGAATCGGGCCTGCAAGGTGTGTTCTGCTGCCTTTAAAATTATTCTTTTGTTGGCTGTCTTTTCCATTCGGCCCTCCTTGTTCTCCGCCCTAAAATCTTAGCCACGAATGAAGTGGCAGCGGTGACTTTATCATCGTCGAGTTATCAGTTAGGACGGATTTGTTGACAGTGCCGCGAATGATGTAGGATCGCTTGGCCATGGAGTTATTTTAACGTGGTTCTTACTCTTTTCGCAGACCATGCACCCCTCGGGCACGCCCCTCCAGAAGCCGTTATCTAAGACAATCTAGTTTTCCTTTGTAAATCTCTCAAGACACTTATGAAGTTTCTTGTTCTGAAATTGCTGTACTGCAATGAAGAAAAGGAGAAAGGTTACTTCACATCTTGAGAAGATCCATCTAGGCTATCATAAAGATTCTTCAGATGGAAATGTGGCAGCGGAGTGTGAGCAAATAACCTGTACTCATTCCACAGAAAGACCAGCTCCTGACGCTCTTCGCTGTTATCAGGAACTTCCTCCCTCTCCGGATCAGAGAACACTTTTGAGTTCTTTGCAGTACAATAAGAATTTGCTGAAGTATTTAAATGACGATAGGCAGAAGCAGCCGTCTTTCTGTGACTTGCTTATCATAGTAGAAGGAAAAGAATTTAGTGCCCATAAAGTTGTTGTTGCTGTTGGCAGTAGTTATTTTCATGCGTGTTTGAGCAAAAATCCAAGCGCTGATGTTGTCACCCTGGATCATGTAACACACTCAGTTTTTCAGCATTTGCTTGAATTTCTTTACACATCAGAATTTTTTGTGTACAAATATGAAATCCCTCTTGTTTTAGAGGCTGCAAAATTTCTGGATATTATAGATGCAGTTAAGCTGCTGAATAATGAAAATGTTGCCACTTTTCAGTCTGAGCTAACTGAAAAGTCATCACCGGAAGAAACACTCAGTGAATTAACTGGAAGACTATCAAATAATCATCAGTGTAAATTCTGTAGTAGACATTTTTGTTACAAGAAGTCTTTAGAGAATCATTTGGCGAAAACCCATAGGTCCCTTTTATTAGGGAAAAAACATGGGTTAAAAATGCTGGAAAGAGGTTTTTCTGCAAGAAGACCAAAACGGAATCGGAAGTGCCCTGTTAAGTTTGACGACACCAGTGATGATGAACAGGAAAGTGGTGATGGGTCCGACAATTTGAATCAAGACCATTTTGATAAGGAAAAGTCAGATAGAAATGATTCTGAGGATCCTGGAAGTGAATATAATGCTGAAGAAGATGAGCTAGAAGAGGAGATGTCAGATGAATACTCTGACATTGAAGAACAGAGTGAAAAAGATCAGAATGATGCCGAAGAGGAGCCTGAAGCTGGTGATTCTGTAGGGAGCATTCATGAGGGGTTAACCCCTGTAGTCATTCAGAACAGTAACAAAAAAATTTTGCAGTGCCCCAAATGTGATAAGACATTTGACCGCATAGGTAAGAAAAAGCTTGTTTCCTCTCTCTAATAACTGACTTTTCGTGGATATTTTAAAGGTGATAAAAAACGAAACTTCAAAAGTAACTTTTAAAAAGAAAACTTAAACGGGCAGGGTATTTGATTTTTGATATGTATATTATCCTGCTATTTTATATTTGTGACTCAGGAACTAAGTGTTTTTATTCCCCTTTATTTTGTCTTCCTCCTGGCCTGGTAGTAGGTGACAGATCATTAGTTCATGTACTTAGTATGAAAAATTCCAGAGTATCAGTAATGACTTACGTAGAGCTTTGATTTATATGTTAATTTAATTTCATAGGTAAATGCCATTTTTGAGTCATTATGGAAAACTGAATTAGGTTATATTAGATATAATTTGATAATTGGTATACTGCTTCCGCTTGAGCATGGTAATATGTGAGCCATAGATAGAGATACTTTTCCAGTGTCCAGTACTGTTTAGATTTGGGACAGTTCCGATTAGTATAATACATAGTTAGGGGTAAAACTAGGAGTTCCCGTCATGGCTCAGCGGAAACTAATCTGACTAGTATCCATGAGGATGCAGGTTCGATCCCTGCCCTCTCTCAATGGGTTAAGGATCCGGCATTGCTGTGAGCTGTGGCGTAGGTCCCAGACGCTGCTTGAATCCCACATTGCTGTGGCTGTTGCATAGGCCTTCGGCTACAGCTTGGGTTCAACCTCTAGCCTGGGAACCTCCAAATGCCACAGATGCAGCCCTAAAAAGAAAAAAAAAAAAGAAATGGATCGTACAGACTGTGGCATAGCAGTGTAACCTCTTTTTGTGTTTCATTATGCCTTCAAATATTTTTCTCTAAGTCAGAATACTTTGAACAATCCAAGTTAATTATTTCTTACTGTCTTAACTGTGTTTGAGACTCTGTACCAACAAATAAAATACCTTTTTGAGTTAATCAGTCAGTTGGAAGGACGTGCTTATGCAGGCAGCTCGTTAAAGTCAGGCTGGGTAAATGCTCCTGTAGAGCTCAGCACATGCCCTGTGAGGGTTATAGGGAAGAGAACAACATTTTAGGGTTGAGATGCCTGGGAACACTTCATCTTTCCAATTGATCCCGCTTTTCAGACTTTGTATTCTTAGCACATGCTTCCTGTATTATGCCTAAATTTGACCTAATTTGACTGGAGATGTGTGAGCAGAGGTCAGTTCGCAGGTGGCATTGTAGGCCCAGCACGTCGATGTCACAGTGTCCTATTTAGCACTAGGCCTGTGAGATGCATTGTGAGCAAGGGGTCCTGTGTTCAGATAAGATAGAGAAAACTGCCCCAAATCTGTATTAACACTGTCAAATTCTCTAGTAAAGAAACCTGCTAATGTTACTTAATCTGGCATTTCCTCAGATAATTTTACCACAAGACATTTTTGGGGTTCTCCCTTTCATGTCCCAGGAAAGTAGAGTTCTTTGCACATGATTTGGGGAACTACTGCTCAAGATTAAGGTCCTAATGTATTAAAAGCAAGGTGTTTTGCAGCTTTTATAAGCAGAGTCAGCTCAGATAAATGTGGGCATCAATAGATCACACTGTAGGCTTATTTCCAGCCTCCTTTCTGAATGTATTTTGCTGTTATACCCCCTTATCCAGCTTAACTTTGTTGAGGCTGCTGATTTTTCCCCAGCAGAGAGGGCAAGCCAGTAAGGGACTGAGATTGTGATCTTATCAAACTAGTTTAAGAGTCTGAGCTGTAATGAAGTCTTGACTGTCTGCCTTTTTGCATCAGGTCTTTCATGAATTCCTTAACCTGTGTGTACTTTTGTTTCCTCACAGATAGAGTAAGATGAGTCTAATAGTACCTTCTCACCGAGGTTATTATGAGGATTAAATGGCAATCCTTGTGAATCACTTAAAATATCGATGAAATTTAGACGGTGTGCAGGGAATGCTAGCTGCTCTTCTAAGTCATTAATAATACAGTTTTTGACTGTCCCTGCTATGCCAAACAGTCAACAAATGTGATATATTCTCTGTCCTCAGGACTCTTAGAAATTAATGAGTATCTGCTAAAACACAATTATGTTACAATAAAGATAATCTTATCAGGACAAGGACAGAGGATTAGAGCAACCAGGAAGGAGTTCCTGAGGCAGGTAGCATCCGAGCTCAGACCTAAAGAATAGGGTGGAATTTACAAGGCAAAAGGACCTACGCGTGCAGAGACACTGAGGTAGTTGTGTTCTGGAAACTGCTAAGGGCAGGGTGATTTCAAGGTGAGCAGGGAGGCCTAATAGAAGTGACAAGAGATGAGGACTGGCAGATAAGCAGAGGTCAAGTTCTGAGTGGTTTCTGTGCAGCACAGAGGACTTTAGACTTGATCCAGTCACCAATAGAAACACGAGAAAAACTTTGACAAAGGAAATGACAGCCAGCTGTAGGGGTTTAGAAAGATGCTGGCTTCAGTGCAGAGAAGGAAGTTGGAAAGGACCAGAGGGCTGTTGCAGGCTTGGGCTGGGCAGATGAGCAGCCTTGGGAACGGGGTGTGGGCCGAGGGTAGCTCAGAGTTGCACTGAACGTAGACTGCAGTGGACCAGCCATGGGTGGAAGCAAAGGACTGTGCAGATGGAGGAAGACTTGTGTTTCCTGAACGTCCTCCTTCATCGCCTCTCCGAAGTCCTGTTTCTTCTTCAAGTAAAACCATTCAAGGGCTGCTTTCTAATAACCCTCATATCACCCACACTCCTTTTTACGGCTTTTTAAATGTCCACCCAGACTTTTGATTGTTAACTCATTTATCTTATTAGATTGTGTGCTTGAAGGTTTTGTGTCTATCTTTTTTTTTTTTTTTTTTTGTCTTTTTAGGGCCGCACCCGCAGCACATGGAGGTTCCCAGGCTAGGGGTCTAATCGGACCTGTAGCCGCCGGCCTACACCACAGCCACAGCAATGCCAGATCCAAGCCGTGTCTGCGACCTACACCACAGCTCATGGCAACACCGGATCCTTAACCCACTGAGTGAGGCTAGGGATCAAACGCACAACCTCATAGTTCCTAGTTGGGTTCGTTTCTGCTGTGCCACGACAGGAACTCCCTGTCTTACTTTTGGTTAGTATCCTTTGTAATAGTCCAGATCATTTCAGATAATACATTTTCACTAAGCTCTTGTTTAGTTGAACTAAGATGAAGGGTTGACCTCTGACTTTGGACATGTAAGAAGCTTTGCACCTGCTGTCCTAGAGTGGGTGTATGAGGAGAAATCATAAGCCTGAGACCTTCTGCAGGAACCATTACCTCCACAATATGTAGTTTATTCATTTGATTCCATTGCTTTGGATCTTTTATCTTTTTTGGTGTATTTAATGGTTGCTCAGAGTGAGACTCTCGATCCAGTTACATTTTTCCTTAGGCTGCCAGCTTTCCTCCTCGCAGCCTATTTGCATGCAAACCAGAGTCCTCTGACCTTTCCAACCCTTAATACCAGAAACCTAGTGGGTGAAAAGGCAAAAATAGGGAGAAGGTGACAGATGGGGTGAGAGACAAAATTTGGATAATTTATCTTTTTTGTCATTTCTGCTGGGAACTAAAATCTTTCCTCGGATTCATCTCTTCTAGAGCTAGAAAATGTTTTGTAGCTTTTTTCAAAGATCTGACTCCCTAGACCATCCTGACAGATTCCGCTCTGTTCTGAATAGGGAAGAGTTACAACAGTGGCTTAATTCTCTACTTTCCAGTGAGATGTTTTAGTTAAGTATTCCTTAGCGTGTGCCAAATGCATCAATGCAAGATATAGTTTTAAGATTTAGCATATGAGATAAGTAATGAGCTATGTGGCGATGTTTCTCTTTGTAAAACGTCCATATGAAATCTGATAATCATTTCCCATGACCCATATGGAATGAGCCACGTGGTCAAGTTTTATCCTGGGAAAATTTTGGGTCTCCTGATTTGGGACACAACTTATACCAGGATTCAGTCAGAAAAATGTTGTGGATGAAATTTTGTGTTTCCTGTTGGTGACCAAGAATGGTTGAGCATAGATTAGTATTCTCAGAGGGAATACTGTGTTTTTCTGATTAATGCTTTGCTGTCTTTCAAGTGAATATTTGAATTGCACAATATACATGATTATTGAATTAACACTGCCCCATAAAAAAAAAAAGAAATATATGTTGACTATGTTAATGCTGAGAACACTCCTCCCTTCCCTACCAGTTGATTTAAGCATGGGATTTCTTTAGAGGTTTACCTGACTTTCCCTGAGAAGTTGTGTCTCTGCCGTGGTGTTCAGAAATTCAAATCTATGCAGATAACTGGCTCAACAGTGCCTCTGTGCATAAAATTTGAATTAATAAAATAAGAATTTTTTTTTTACTTTAGAGATTCTAAGTGTCATAATGAATTATTTAAATTTATGTATTTTCACTTGTCTCTTTGGACTTTGTGCACTGTATTTCAGATGATTTTTTTGAATTTTGGCTAGTTCAATTTAGGTTTCCAGACGCTTGGGGTTAAATCTTGCTAAGTTCAGTGGTCTGTAGAAAAATGGAAGTTTAATAGTTAAAAGTGGTTTTGATTTTTAATTTAGCTGCCATTTGATGGCTTTAATAGTCAGCTACATGTTAATATTTATTTCCAAACAAGCAAAAACTTCTGGACTCTAAATAAAGGGAAAATTCTACTAATTGTTAATTTAGCAATTTTCCAGCAAAGGCATCTTGATAGAAAATAAAAGGTTTGGTGAAAATTTTTTTTATAATTTAAGATTTTTATTGAGTTGCTCTTCTTGTTCACTTGAGTATAAAAATCAGGAGACCTGAGCATTAAGGGGTTGGTAAGTTAGCTTTCAGCCCTGAGTCTCTGTGCTAAGCATGGAAAGTTAGTCCCCAGGTAAGAGTGGTCCTGTTCCAGAAATGACTTGCAGGTCATTTACGTCTATGACCGTATACTCTTGATTTATTTTTTCGTAAAACCACAAGTATGAATCATTTACATAATTTAAAAAGCAAGTTTATGAAAAATTGTGAAATATGAAAACTTTCACAAGCAAGGAAAAAAAATTTTTTTTTAATTCCATGCAATGACCCCTATCTTTGCCAAATTACAGTTGTGGGCTGTGTGTACAAATTGGTAATGTTTGGATTCTGTATCTTTTCTCACATCCGGTGGATGTGTAACACATGTTAAGGAATCCAGTACAAGCATGCCATGTTATACTAACAAAGAAAGATTAAAATCAACTCAGAAAACATTTCCCCAAAGAAATTAAAACAGTGATGGTCTGGTTATACTCTGTAAAAAGTAACACCAATCAGTGCTTTTCCAACTTTTTTTTTAGGATAGTTTAAGGTCAAAAATACATGTATTATTATGAAACATACATACTTATAAATGTGTGTTCATACATACATTGAAGCAAAATAATTGCACGAATCTGGTGTGAATGGACTCTGATATTTCCTGCTCTGTCTTCCTAATAATCACAACACAAAGAATTGATTTTATGAACACGAATGACTTGTAGTTTGTAAAACATTGATCTAAGCCATGACGTCGCTCAGCCCTTGTTTTTGGAGATCCTGCTCATCTGTGTTGTCTGTGAAAAGTCATCACAGCTTTCACCGTGGGACCTGCAAGAACGCCTCTCCCCCAGGAAAGTCCCGTGTTAGCCAGCTCTGGTCGCTTGACCACAGCAGGAAGTGGTTGTGCCAGGGTGTGTCTGCACATGGATAAATTGCAGTCACGCCCCTGCAGTGGCAGACGGAGAACTGAAGGGGTACTCGGGCTTGTTAGCCAGGGTACAAAGCCAAGTTTTGCAGTGTTTTCAGAGAGCTGAGACCCTAGTTTGATCTAACATATTAATAAACCAAGTGTGTGCATATTTATATTTGAGATACATCTATGAGGTTTGGTTTTTTTGTTTTTTCCTTTTTCTTTTTTTGGCTGCCCTTCGGCCTGTGGTGTTCCCCAGCCAAGGATCAGATCCAAGCTGCCTTTGGGGCCATGCGGGATCCTTAACCCACTGTGCTGGAGCCGGGGATCAAAGCTGTGTCCCAACACTCCCGAGACGCCACCGATCCCATTGCGCCACAGCGGGGACTCCTATTTGAGATGTGTCTGTGTGTCCTTCCGGCGACAGCACTCCTAACAATGGTGATAATAATGACTGCTACTTCCTACTGCTTACTGGGTGCTGGGGTGTTGTAAGTGTTGTGTGTATATGAACTCATTTACTTCTCAGCCCCATGAAGTGTTAATAATTCAGGGAGACAGAGTTGAAAGTACAACTTGATGAAGATCACACAGTGAGTTTGCTAGGTACCCAAACGCTAACTGAACTTGTTGACATCAGTGCATGTAAAAGATGCCTAGATCATCATGTAGGCTGACCTAGATACCTAGTGGGTTTTTATCATACTTTAGGTTTTTCTTTGCGTATGTTTGTCATCCTCCCCCACCTTAAAAAAATATACCTTGGGTTCCCCCCGACTAGGATCCACGAGAATGTGGCTTCGATCCCTGGCCTTGCTCAGTGGATTAAGGATCCTGTGTTGCCATGAGCTGTGGTGTAGGTCACAGATGAAGCTCGGATCTGGCATTGGTGTGGCTGTGGTGTAGCCCTAAAAGAGCAAAAAAGAAAAAAATACCTTGGGTTCCCTTTCCTCATTATTCTTATGTAAGTGCATTGCAGTTGATTTTTAGATGATGTACTATGTGTTTATTAAATTTAATCATATATAGGAGTTCCCGTCGTGGCACAGTGGTTAACGAATCTGACTAGGAACCATAAGGTTGCGGGCTCGGTCCCTGCCCTTGCTCAGTGGGTTAACGATCCAGCGTTGCCGTGAGCTGTGGTGTAGGTTGCAGACGCGGCTCGGATCCCGCGTTGCTGTGGCTCTGGCGTAGGCCGGTGGCTACAGCTCCGATTCGACCCCTAGCCTGGGAACCTCCATATGCCGTGGGAGCGGCCCAAGAAATAGCAACAACAACAATAACAACAACAACAACAACAAAAAAGACAAAAAAAAATTAATCATATATAGATAAATGTAATAAATTTATTTTAAGTAGATAAATAATTACTTTTTTTTTTTTTGTCTTTTTGCCATTTCTTGGGCCGCTCCCTCGGCATATGGAGGTTCCCAGGCTAGGGGTCGAAGCAGAGCTGTAGCCACAGCAACGCGGGATCCGAGCAGCATCTGCAACCTACACCACAGCTCATGACAACACCGGATCCTTAACCCACTGAGCAAGGCCAGGAATCGAACCCGCAACCTCATGGTTCCTAGTCGGATTCGTTAACCACTGAGCCACGACGGGAACTCCATATGATTATCTTTTTCCCTCAGTGGCCTGTGAATATTTTGGGTTGGGGGCTTTTTCTAACCTCCATGATATATATAGGATTTTATCTTTTTTTTTTTTTCTTTTTTAGTGTATGGCTGAAATGCTGTACCTTCATGTTAGCTTTGGCCAGAAGAAAAATGTATACATTTTTTTTTTCAGGACAAAGCCAAGCCTTTCATTGAAAATTGCTGTTCATATTAATAGAATTTTTTCTTAATTTTATTTGCCTTTCCTTGAAAGTATTTTTTTTTTTTTTCCTTTTTAGGGCCACGCCTGCGGCATCTGGAGGTTCCCAGGCTAGGGGTCCAGTCAGAGCTGCAGCTGTCAGCCTACACCACAGCCACAGCAGCGCCGGCTCCAAGCCATTTCTGCTACTTACACCATAGCTCATGGCAACACCAGATCCTTAACCCACTGAGTGAGGCCATGGATCAAACCTGAATCCTCATGGATACTAGTCGAGTTTGTTAACCGCTGAGCCATGATGGAAACTCCCCCTGAAAGTACTCTTAATTGAAATTTCTATTTTAAGCTACCAGATGTGCACATTCACAACTTTGATCACATTGATGACAAGGTAATAATAATCAGCCAACATCGATTGATAACCTTATAATAGGTTAGACACAGTTGTGTTTTATGTGTATTCATTTATTACAACATTCCTCTGAGGTAAATACTAGTATTCCATTTTTACTTTTATACGTTTTGTTATTCCATTGTTATTTTTTTATATGAGAAAGATTTGAGACTTAGAGAAAGGTTACTTGCCTAAGGTCACATAGCCTGCAATTTACGGAGTCAGGATTCTTATCCAGGTGCCTGAATCCACCTGGCCTGCCTCTACCTGTGATGCTCTTCTGCCTCTGTAATGTAGAAATTTTCATCTAAGAAGGAATATAAATCAAAATTAAGCCAAAATGTATCCTCTTATTTCATGTTTTACTGTAACTTTGCTCTTTGGACAGGGTGTGTTAAAATTTCTTTTGTTTTTAATTTTTACTTTTTTATTGAACTGCAGTTGATCTATGACTTTTTATTAGTTTCAGGTGTACTGCAAAGTTATTCAGTTATATTTTTTCAGATTCTTTTCTATTACAAGTTATTAGAAGATGTTGAATATAGTTCCGTGGTCTACACGTTAAATCTCTGTTGTTTATCTGTTTTATATCTGGTAGTGTGTATCTACTAATCCATAATCCTGATTTATCCTCCCCTCCCCTTTGGTAACTATAAGTTTGTTTTCTCTCTGTAAGCCTGTTTTTGTTTTGTAAATAAGTTTGTCTTTGTCATATTTGTCTTTCTCTGTCTGACATATTTGACCTAGTAGGATAATCTCTAGGGCCATCCATGTTGCTGCAAATGGCATTGTTTTATTTTTTTTTATGAATGAGTAGTATTCCTTTGTGTACTCATATATGTACATGTGTATATATATATATATACACATACATATATATGCTGTGGGTGTGGCCCTAAAAAAAATTTCTTGATTCTTTCTATTGGGAAAACATATAACAGAATTTAGAGATGCATTCAGAACATACAGATCTGGCGTTTGTGTGCCTCTGGGTGTCTATACATGATGCCTGTTCATTTTGTCCTTTTCTTCCTTTCCTTGATGTTGCCCATGTATGCTGGCTTTAGTAGCTTAGTATCAAGCATACACGAGGACAGTCCTCGTGTCCTAATGTCTTCTAGGTTGGAGAGGTCTTCTACAGTGAAGGCAGCAGTGAAGTCTAAATTTTGTTGAGTATTCTAGATTTGTAGTACCCTTTCCAGATTACCTTCTGTGGGAAGAGAGAAGAAAATATGTAGGATACGTAACATATTATATTTACCTTTTGCAGTATTTTTAAAAGGTCTGTCGGGGTTCCTGTTGTGGCTTAGCAGGTTGAGAACCCACCATAGCCTCTGTGAGGATGTCGGGTTCTATCCCTGGCCTTGCTCAGTGGGTTTAAGGATATGGCGTTGCCACAAGCCGCGACATAGGTCCCAGATGCAGCTCAGATCTGGCGTTGCTGTGGCTGTGGGGTAGGCTGGCAGCTGTAGCTCCAATTCAGCCCCTAGCCTGGAAACTTCCATATGTCACAGGTGTGGCCCTAAAAAGAAAGAAAAAAAAAAAAGGTCTGTCAAATATGAAAATTCCATTCAATTCATAGCCATACATAGTAAAAGTAAAATATGAAAATCCTAAATTTTAAATGATGAGTAGATCTTTCACTAAAGGTCCTTTTTACATAAAAGAAAAAAAATACATTTTACAGTTTTAAGTTCGGAGAATTCGCTAACAGCATTTTAAGAAAATTTCCCCAGACTTTCGGTTTTTAAAATGTGTAAACATGAATAATTGGTTTTTTGGAATGACCCAAGATTTTGAGAAAAGGCGTCCTTTGAGCATTAACCTCAAAGCAATAGGCTTTGAGGGTTGTCCAAGATATAAATTGAGTCTTTTTCTTTCTAGGTTGGGTTTGGGTGTGGGTGTGTCTTTTAAATATACTGTTAATCGTGAAATTTTACTCCACTGTCAACTTTCAGACACTGTGTAGTAAATGTACTGAATTTAACTTTAAATTTCTTTTTGTAGGGAAATATGAGAGCCACACGCGTGTCCACACAGGTGAGAAGCCCTTTGAGTGTGATATTTGTCACCAGCGCTATTCGACAAAGTCTAACCTAACTGTTCACAGAAAGAAGCACAGTAATGAAACAGAATTTCATAAGAAGGAGCACAAGTGCCCTTATTGTAATAAACTTCATGCAAGCAAGAAGACTTTAGCCAAGCATGTTAAGAGGCAAGTATTATCTTGCTTCCATAATATACTTTATTGTGCCTTCTCGTTTAAATACGCAGCAAGCCGGAAACACCTCTGGAGGGCTTGTCTCCAATTCTTTCACTGCTTAACATTTCCTAGACTACAGATTTCTTACGAAAAGAACAGCCAGTGTTAGTTGACGTTTTTTTACTCATGGTATTGAGATTAAGTGTTTTGATGTTGAAACAAAGACTGTAGTCTATACTGTAGAAGTTTCAGATAGAGCATTTTTGTTATCCTGGGTTTTCTGTCTTGGATTTTACAAGTATGTTTTCAACATAAACGGTTTTAGAACTCTAGGAAACGTATTCCTTATGCTCAGCTTTGTCTGTGGTGTATAAAACCTTGTGAGAGGAGTTCCCGTCGTGGCGCAGTGGTTAACGAATCCGATTAGGAACCATGAGGTTGCGGGTTCGGTCCCTGCCCTTGCTCAGTGGGTTAACGATCCAGCGTTGCCGTGAGCTGTGGTGTAGGTTGCAGACGCGGCTCGGATCCTGCGTTGCTGTGGCTCTGGCATAGGCCGGTGGCTACAGCTCCGATTCGATCCCTAGCCTGGGAACCTCCATATGCCGCGGGAGCAGCCCAAGAAATAGCAGAAAGACAAAAAAATTTAAAAAAAAAAAAAAAACTTGTGAGAGAATAGATATTTAGTATGGTATTCCATATTTAACTTTGAGAAATTAAATTTACTGAAATATAGACCAACATAAATCAAATGAGTTTGCCTTGAAGATTATCTGTGAATAGATAGGTTCTTGAATGTATTTAAAATATGACTACACTTTGACTATTTCTGTATAAGTTTAGGCACTCCCATTCATATATTAAAATGATAGTGCCTGTCTCTTTAAGAAAGGAATGTCTGTCTCTTTAAGAAAGGCATCATTGCCTGATTCTTGTATTTACTCTTAACATTATCAGCCAGAATATCGACTTAACTGATATAATCTATTCCCAATAATCTTATTTTTTTTCTTACAGATTTCATCCAGAAAATGCACAAGAATTTATTTCCATTAAGAAGACTAAGAGTGAAAGTTGGAAATGTGATGTAAGAGATTTTAATTTGTAGTTGAAAATCAAATGAAATGTAGTGTGACCTTTTGGGAAAGTAATTAGATTTTAAAGTAAAACCTAGCTTATATCACTTTTAGAATCTCTCTTTCATACAAAGTTATCCTAATATTTCTGTAAATTAAGCCTGCTATGAGTTAGTTTTTAGATGATGGACCTCAAAAATAGAAATCCTAGTTTTTATTTTTATGGTAATCACTATACCACCTTTTTATAGTTCTCTATATAAATAGTGACATTACTCTTGCCCTGAATATAAAATGTTAGAATTTTCCCTCCATTTCCGGCTCTCTGTTGCCACCTGTAAAACCACCTCAAAGCTTAGTGGCCTTAAATAACCATTTCATTGTAACTCGTCATTTTGTGGGTCAGTAACATGAATGTGTGGCAGGGTTTTACTAGGTAATTCTTCAGTGTCCCCTGAAGTCACTCAGTTGTTTTCAGCTGATGGATGGCCTCTCTGATCTGGTCCGGGTTGGGGCTGCTTCCTAAGTGGCTCCCTCACACGGCTGGACACTTGGTGTTGGTGGACAGCTAGGAGCTTGGCAAGGACAGTTGGCTGGTGGCCTCTTCTTGGGGCTCCTTGAACTTCTGGCATGGCAGCTAGGCTCCCAGAGTGAGTGTGTGTTCCCAGAAGCCAAGGGAATGCTTTCCGGCTTTTTACGGCCTAACCTGGGAAGTTTCAGTGCATCACTTCCAACAAATTCTGTTGGTCAAACAAGCTGTTGCAACAGGGGAGACTGAAGGCGAGTGGAACAAGTCTCCATTTCCAGTGGTAGGAGCTGCAAAGAATTTGTAGGTACTTTTATTCTGCCACCGCCCAAAGAACTGTTTCATTATTTAGGTAAACATTGTTTAAAGGAGTCACCAGCTATCATCTAGTCTTCCTTACGCCTGGGCTTCAGTTTACATACACAGAAACGTTCTTACCCTTTCTCTGATTTCAGCTTCTAGGAATCAAAGTTAGTTATTAATTATTTGGATCTGTGTAAGATGGTTTCTTCTCCTTATTAAGTTTTATTATCCAGCTATAAAATGATAATAATGATATCTGCTGAGGATTATTGTGGGAATTGAGTAAAATAATGCACAAATTACTTAACCTTATGCCTGGTGTATGACACACGCTCTGCTGTATTGTTATATTTGGTGTATGGTACTTTCTGTGTTGTTATTATGCCTGGTGTATGACACACACGCTGCCACGTTGTTATATGTGGTGTATGGTACTTCCTGTGTCGTTGTTAGAGCACCCCTTCCTGTCTCTTTCTGAATCTGACATCTGCCAAATTTCTTTTTAAAGTCGTGTCTATAGTCTTCCTTACAGCTTCAAGAGATACACTTTTAAGTATTTTTTCTGAGGTTTCTTACTCCTTTTCCTAATCAGATATATGGCAAGCATGGTAAAAGCTTTTATCATGACATATAATTGATTTAAAATATAAATTAAGGAGTTCCCGTCGTGGCGCAGTGGTTAGCGAACCCGACTAGGAACCATGAGGTTGCGGGTTCGATCTCTGCCCTTGCTCAGTGGGTTAATGATCCGGCGTTGCCGTGAGCTGTGGTGTAGGTTGCAGGCACGGCTCGGATCCCGCGTTGCTGTGGCTCTGGTGTAGGCCGGTGGCTACAGCTCTGATTCGACCCCTAGCCTGGGAACCTCCATATGCCGTGGGAGCGGCCCAAAGAAATAGCAAAAAGACAAAAATAAATAAATAAATAAAAATAAAATATAAATTAAATGTATTTAGAAATGTTGACTAGGATTAAGATAGTAAGAGTACTATATAATCTTAGGATTTAGCCTGTTATAAATGCAAGGCGTTGAAATTCAGCTGCCTTTAGTAACCAATTTAATAAAATCATGTCTTACTATAATTACCGCAAGGCATATTTTTCTGCACCATTAGTCGATTATACTTTTAGTAAGTTTTTTTCTTTTGGAAGATATTTGACTACTTGAATTTCTGTGTTTGCTTCTCATCATGACCTTTGACTTTTTATTTTAAATTCAAGTCCCCTTACATTTTATGTGCATTTTTCTCTTAAGATTTGTAAGAAATCTTTCACTCGAAGACCGCACTTGGAGGAACACATGATTCTGCATTCTCAAGATAAACCTTTTAAGTGTACCTATTGTGAAGAGCATTTCAAATCACGATTTGCACGATTAAAGCATCAGGAAAAGTTCCATCTGGGTAAGCAGATTTCTCTTTCCAGGAGCATCCTAGCAACCGTCGACATCGGGCTGGAGGAGGCGGCTGCTGTGGACTCCCTGGGAGGAAGCCACATAACTCAGGAAGGTGTGGATTTGCTGCTGTTCTTAGAAATGAGTATATCCAGGGTTTTTGTGAGGTTTGGGCCGGGGGGGCAGATGTGTTCATGGTCAAACTGCATTCATTTACTGTCGATTGTGGGATAGGTTTGTGAGTGCCTGGCATAGGTGTTTTTGTTGTGGGAAAAAAACTCATTTTTTTCAGAGCGTGCAAGAAACCTTGTGTATTTGGAATTCAGTAGTGCATTTGATGAATTTTCTCCTCATGCTTCTGGCCAAGATGGAGACCTGTGTTCTAGATGGTAGCACAGTTAGGCACATTCATGACCTAATCTCAAGGATGAATTATTATCATCCCAAGTAGCCTTTTCTCCGTCCTATTCAGTGTTTTAATTGACAACTTAGAGAAAAATACCTACTTTATGAGTATGCCAGACAACATTAAGCTAGGGTAGTTGATTAGCAGAAAATAAAAATGCAAAAAAAAAACCCTCTATGCTTAAAAAAAAAAAGTTATAAGTAAATGCAAAGCTGTGCTCCTGGAAACAGTCTTTTCGTCGTTGGGATTGTGACGCCATAAAATGGTACAGAATCCAAACTCCTCACTCTCAGGGTGGCTTTTTAATAGATAGCAGAGGCTTTTTAGACATGGTCTGAACCAGCAGTGTCATATGACTGACAAACACAGCTCTCGTTTTAAAGTATGTTCATAAAAATGTGTTGTTCAGAATTAGGAAGGTAATCACCTCACTGATTTTTAATTGATCTGGAATAGTGCATTCATTTATGGATACCGCATTCAAGATGGATGTTAACCTCCTTCTAGAGGTGGGTAATTATTCCAGCATGGGGCCTTCCAATCGTGTCATCTGAAAAACTTTTGAAGGACCTTGAAGTGTTTTGTTCGGGAAGGGGTGACAGAACAGCTGCCTTCAGCTATAGTCAAGGCTGTATTGTGCAATAAGGAATACAGGTGTCCCTTCATATCCGTGCAGGTTGGTTCCAGGACCTCCCAGCTACCTTAGTCCAAGGTGCTTAAGTTCCTGGTACAAAACAGTGTCGGATTTGCATAGAGTCTATGCACATCCTCCCGGAGACTGTAAATCATCTCTAGATTACTTATGATACCTGACACAGTGTAAATGCTATTTAAATAATTATAAATGCAATGTAAATGCTATGTAAATAGTTGTTAATACATGGCAAATGCAAGCTTTGCTTTTTGAACTTTCCAGAACTTCTTTCAAATATTTTCTATCTGCAGTTGGTTGAATCCACAGATGGGGGCTGCACAGTGAGCCAACTGTACTTCTTTGTCATACATCTTTTGTCATCCTTTCAGTCTGCCCTTCAGTAAAACTCTTGTCTTCTCTTCGGTTGTTATTTGGTAAAATCATGGTGAAATTTTGAATCCAGCTAATGTCAGTATTACTGTGAAAAAGGTGTGTTTAATTTCATAAGACTGAACAGAATTGTGCCATGGTGTTTTTTGTTTTTTTGTTTTTGTTTTTGTTTTTTGTCTTTTGTTGTTGTTGTTGTTGTTGTTGCTATTTCTTGGGCCGCTCCCTCGGCATATGGAGGTTCCCAGGCTAGGGGTCGAATCGGAGCTGCAGCCACCGGCCTACGCCAGAGCCACAGCAACGCGGGATCCGAGCCGCGTCTGCAACCTACACCACAGCTCACGGCAACGCCGGATTGTTAACCCACTGAGCAAGGGCAGGGACCGAACCCGCAACCTCATGGTTCCTAGTTGGATTTGTTAACCACTGCGCCACGACGGGAACTCCATACCACGGTGTTTTTGATCTAAACAATATCATTAAAATTTTTTTGGTTATAAGGAGGAACGGTACATTTCCAAACCATGAATTCCCTTCAGTTCTCTGTTCATTCTTTGAAAGTTTCTCATTACCTCCTTTCCCCAGAAATGTGGTATGTAGCATATATTATCTAATATAATAAGTTATATTAGGTGCCATGTTCAGCTCTAGGTATCTAGAGATGATTGTAACTTGTCTGCTGGGAATAGCTAGTCTAGAAGGGAAGCGAAAACTATAGTTGATCATGTTACGATATATTCACTAGTGGTGGTATGTATGAATTTATAACACACAAATTTTAATTTAGTATTTCTTCTTAAACTTTAGATGCACGTTATTTTTTTTTTCCTTTCTAGGTCCTTTTCCATGTGATATATGTGGTCGCCAGTTTAATGACACTGGAAATTTGAAACGCCATATAGAATGTACCCATGGTGGAAAGAGAAAATGGACTTGCTTTATCTGCGGAAAATCAGTACGAGAAAGGTGAGAAATTGTCTAAACACCCAGAAAAATCCGGGGTACTGTTACGTAGAAATAATTAATCAATGTATTTTATAAGGATTAGGGTAACACAAGACACAAGATACTTGCATTATGCTTTAATTTGACATCTAAGGATAAAAAAATAAAATGTTATAGAAGGTGATATGAAGTCAGGATTTGCAGATTTAGATGGTGAATTTAACATAGGTATCATTTCGTCTCTTTGTGAAACCCCCCTAAATGTACATTAAAGGTTATTTATTTAAAAGACATAAGCTGCAAAGGCAGGAGAAGAGAAAAGTGACAAGAGCAGCACCAGTTTAGAAGCTGGAAAGCAGGTGTATCAGCAGTACCTGACTTGGCAGGTCTAAGGAAGACAAGTCCCACAGTGGCCGTGGAGAAACTGCAAACTGAGTTTGCATCCCAGCGTCCACCACAGGTCCGGGATCTGGCAGGCTCACATACCTCTGGAGTGTGCGCGGGTGAAGGCCAGGCACAGCGAGGAGCGCTAGAGTCAAGACTGCTGTAGGAGTTAAGTTAGATCGTCGGGTTCTCTTGCATCACCACACAGGCCACTGCTGCTGGACACTAGCCCTCTCCACGGGCAGGTGTGTGGATGGAGTACTCCGGTCCTTGTACGCTTGAGTGCAGAGAGCAGTGAGCTCAGGCCTTGTCCCTGCTGACATCTCAGCTTTTAGATTTTACCCTCCAGGCAGCGCCTTAGAAAAGAATTCCCTGAAATCAGAAGCAACCAAAGGACACATACATTCCCTGGTGAATAATACACCCAGATCACCTACCATGAAACTCCGAGGCCTCAAGGCCCACCCTGCTCTTTGACCCATCTCTTTTTCGCATCTCACATAATCCTTAATCATGAACCTGTAGGGAAGACTCACAAGACCCAGAGGGAGAACCTTTAACATGGGAGTTTGGTTCCGACACACACACACACACACACACGAACAAAACAAAAGCTGGAAGGAAATGGATTATACAGGAAGAAGAAAACTTGAAAAAAAAAGATTTAAGCAATTATTATTAATATCCTCAGTTGAAGATATAAAATCCGTTAAACAGGAAAAACATGTTAGACAAAAGAGTCACTGACTTAACAAATTGGAGCCCCCAGAAGTTCAAAGCATGATACACAAAGTAGAGACCTTACAGACCGCAGGACAGAGTTGAGGGGTTCTCCCAGAAAGTAGAGCAAAAAGATACAGAATTGTGAAATAAAGGTTAGAAACTAGAGAACCAGGCAAGAGGGCTGAAGGAAAGAACAGAGAAAAAGGAAAAAAAATTATTGAAATAATTCAAGATGGACACAACATTGTTAATCAACTATACTTAAATAAAAAAATTTAAAATTAAAAAAAAAATTGAATTCAAGATGGTATCCCAGAACTGAAAGACGAGAGTTGCCAGACAGAAATGCCCCATCAGATGCCTAGGACACTAGATGAAAATAAACCTGCCCGGAAGTACACCACTCTGCTGTTTCAGAACTGCAGGCAAAGGGGAGCTTCTCTGTTCTTCTGTTTTTTTCTTAGAGAAAAAGTCAAATACACTGAATTATGAATTAGTTATTTGGACTTCTCTCCAAACAGCAACACTGGAAGTGCGATGTTGCGATTGTACCTTCCAAAGCTGAAAGAAGATAAATTCCCAGCTTGAATTCTGTTCCTAGTCACATTGTTAGTTCTGAGGACAACAAAGATATTTTTCATGATGTCGCAAAATTAGCCTTCACTGTCATCTTTCTGATGAAGCAGCTAAAAGGTGTGCTTCCCCAGCATGAGGAAGACCAGGGCTGCAGAGAATAGGAATTCCGATACAGGAAGGAGCCGGAGGGAACTCAGGCGAGGAGAGTGAATGGGGATCGCTGCCCTCCTAGCAGAAGTCTGTGTACGCAGCTCAGGGGTGGTACCTGCAGGCACCGTGCTCTACAGCGGATCTCCCCAGCTTGCTCATCTTGCATAACAAGACTTCATGCCCATGGACTAGCAACTCCCGTGACCCGCTCCTGACCCAGATTCTCATCTCTGTGCTGCTGCGCACTAAAGGGCTTCCTGCTGTCATTTTTATGCCCTGCCGCTTGGATTAACTGACAGCAT
The DNA here is from genome assembly GCF_016906955.1 of Phacochoerus africanus. Lineage (NCBI taxonomy): Eukaryota > Metazoa > Chordata > Mammalia > Artiodactyla > Suidae > Phacochoerus > Phacochoerus africanus. The sequence goes on along the minus strand of NC_062555.1, from coordinate 25,578,662 downwards.
TCACTTCACTTCATAGAACTGTTCATTTTTGACCCATCCGTGAGAATTAGAAGTTAGGTTGCGGTACGCCTAAAAGCCGAACGTGTGCAACAGCATACTCACTTTGACTGTGTCCCCGCCAGATTTCCAGGACCAGGTCCCTCCAGCCAGTCAGATGCTCTGGTTGTGATGAACCCTGTGCTTTGCAGTATTTGGTCATGACCTTGCCCTCAGACATGCTGGGAAGGCTAGTGCTAATGCTCAGGGAAGCTGCAGCCAGCCTGATGCCAAGACCCTATTTGTATTACTTTGTGGGCACTTCATCCAGTAGCAGTGGTATTGTCAGGGTTGTGCTTGCTACTCAGTGTTTCAAAACATAATGGTATATTGTTTAGTCATGTGTACTATGTATGTATAAAGCAGAGGAAGGGAATACTTTCCTAAACCGGTATTTCTTTTCTTTCTTTTTTTTTTCTTTTTTTTGCCATTTTAGTGCCATACCCGCGGCATATGGAGGTTCCCAGGCTGGGGGTTGAATCGGAGCTGCAGCTGCCAGCCTACACCACAGCCACAGCAATGCAGGATCCTTAACCCACTGAGCAAGGCCAGGGATGGAACCTGTATCCTCGTGGATCCTAGTCAGGTTCATTCACCACTGAGCCATGATGGGAACTCCATAAACAGGTATTTCTGAGAAAGGGATGTGGGGAGGATGAGACCAGGAAGGAGCATGTGGAGATGTTCTAAGGGACGACAATGGCTGTGGTCTTACCCTGCTTATCTTTTTAAATAACACTATTCTTTAACAGTGTGTGTATATTTGTGCTCTTCAGTATGTGGAAGTTCCATAATCTAAAAAAAATAAAATAAAAATGCCACTTTCCTGAAAAAACAAATGGGTACAATGGCAGGAAAATCATTAGGCTCCATTTATATGAAAACTTAGATCAGTAGATTATAAAGTTTATTTCATGTATTATAAATTCTTTTTCCCCTCTTACTATCTTTCTGTAAAAACAAACAGCAAACAAACTCAAAAACAAAACAAACTTTTTATCCTTTTACTTTTAATTACTTACTAGGTAGGGAGGGGTCGAGGGGTAGTTTCAGGGGTATTTTCACAAAGCTGGGTGTACCTGCAGACCCACTGATCTCATTGGTGGGCCTGTGGAAGAGCACCCCCTACTGGCAGAGATCTACCTTCATTTCAGATTCAGGCTTTATGCACCACAGAAGGTGAGAGTGAAACAAAAACCAGGTGATACTAGAGCTTCCTGATGGCTCCGCAGGTTAAGGATCCAGTGTTGTCACTGGTTTGTGTGGTGCAGGTTCAGTCCCTGGCCTGAGGACTTCCACGTGCCAGGAGTTCAGCCAAAAAAAAAACCAACCCAAAACAGGTGGTAGTGATGGTTAGAAGCCCCCCAAAATAACTTTGTCCATCCTAACTCAGCAGTTACATACATGGGAAATCTCTGAATGTTAGACTGTAGGAAATGCAGCAGGAGCCCCTCCAGGTCAGTAGGGCTGGAGAATTTAGGACTAGTAACTGTTAGAGCTTTCATATGGTTTCCTTTTTTCACATTGATATCTGGAAATCTCAAGCACCTGTAAAGTGTTTTTGGTTTTTGTTTTTGTTTTTGCCTTAAATCATTCTTTGAATGAGTTTTGAGCACATATTTGAAAGGAATGGTGCTGATAAACTGGATCTCTTACATATTTTTAAATACCCTTCACTAAAATTTACATCACTTTTACCTCATTTAACAGTGACATTTGAGCATCTTTCATTTGATTTTCTTGGAAGTTTACTTAAGCTGTATGTTCAATCTTTGAACAAACAAGTGGCAAAGAAGGCCAAAGTGAAATTGTTTGCTTTTTTAGGGAAAGAGACATATTAAACATGTTTGTATGCTGGTGCAGCTAATCTAATAAAGAGCAAAATTATTGTAGCAAAAATATAGGCAGAAGTATCTGTTAACTGGAACACCCTTCTTCTAGTAAGCTTTCTGGAAATCAGAAAAATAAAAAATCTGTAGCTGAATATATATTTTTTAAATACAGAACTACTTTGAAAGAACATTTGAGAATCCACAGTGGAGAAAAGCCTCATCTTTGTAGTATTTGTGGGCAAAGTTTTCGTCATGGAAGCTCATACAGGTAGGTCAAGTCATTTTTTTCCCCCATATTGAGATAAAGTTATACTCCATTTTAACTCTATTTTCTTGTCATTGCATCAGCTGTTTGATGAATTAAAACATGTCTTAGCACTTACAATGAGCACAGTTGTGCAGAAAACATCACTGTATCGACTTGTGCTCCTGCATTACACCTTTTCATATTTGTCTTCACTCTGTGGTATAAAATGTTTTTAAAATATTTCCTTGTCATCAAGTTTGCTGACTACTTTCCTGTATTAAGTCATTGTCATTTAGGTATTTATTACTTTTCTTTGAATCAAAATTCATTAAAACTCTTATGTTCTAAAGTCATTGTCTTTTTTTACTCCTAATATCAGAGAATATTTTAGTAATTGAGAATATGACAAAATTGAAAACTCTGCTGTTTTCAATCTTAGAATGTCTTCTGTGTGTTAATTATAACTTATGCAACTATTTTTGTAGCTGACTGCTGACCACAGTTGCAATTTATGAAATGATTTTTTTAAATAAAAGGTGACTACTTGGAGATTTGTGTACAATTTTAATTTTTATTAACATTCTTAGGAATTTAACTTTCATAGTTTCACTTATTATTTACCTCTTTTTAAGTTTAAACAGAATGTTTCCCCTTCAGATAATAGTCCAGTCCCTTTACTGGTTTTAGTCATAGCAGAGTTAATAATATCTGTTTTGATCACTTGACTGAGAAGGCTGTTTGTTTCACTAGGAGCCATGTAGATGGAGGATTGTGGGGATAAAAACAGTTCAAGTGAAATGAATTTTAATCTCCGTCTTTTACAGTAACCTTTTAAAATCTGTCTTTGGGTGACTCTAAAATGAGCCACATTTTGTTTGGTTAGTGTGAAAAAAAAAATAGTGAAATGTGGTTGTCTGTCGATGATGTATAAAATTGAAATTCTCGACTGTCAGTGGATGAGTGGTGTCGGTTGTCCAGAGTAGGACGACTCCTTCGTACTTAGCTGTCCCCTGTGTTTAAGTCACTTGTGCACCCACCCCATTGGTCCAGTTCTAATTCCATCCAGTCCACTCCTCTTTTTGCTCCCCCTGTGACATCAGACGATGACTCTGGACATTTGGTAGGTTCCGGGAAAGAGATTTAGGATCTTAAATGTCAGGAAGGAATGTCATTTAGAAGCAGTGGATGTCGAAGTGCTTTTTTTTTTTTTTTTTTTGCTATTTCGTGGGCCGCTCTCTCGGTATTATGGAGGTTCACAGGCTAGGGGTCGAATCGGAGCTATAGCTGCCAGCCTATGCCAGAGCCACAGCAACGCAGGATCCGAGCCGCGTCTGCGACCTACACCACAGCTCACGGCAACGCCAGATCGTTAACCCACTGAGCAAGGGCAGGGACCAAACCCGCAACCTCATGGTTCCTAGTTGGATTCGTTAACCACTGCTCCATGATGGGAACTTCGAAGTGCTTTTTTCAAAGAGGTGAGTGGGAACCCTGGAGTCATGTGATGAAAGTGAGACGGACCCTGAAAGTCAGAAATGGAGCAAAGAATTGTTAATTAATAATAATGAGCATGGTTGAGTTAAACAGCCCAGCTTTCGTCATTTAGAGTTCATCAGGTTTGTCCTTCTGTGTCCTTAGTGTCAATGGTCTTCACGTTTTTTCTTTATAGACTTCACTTACGAGTACATCATGACGATAAAAGATATGAGTGTGACGAATGCGGGAAAACGTTCATTCGCCACGATCACCTTACAAAGCACAAGAAAATACATTCAGGTGAGGCATGTTTTGTAATGATGTTTCCAAAATCCTTTTCAAAAGCACCTGAAAAGGATATACCACATCATATTTGTGCTGGCTATAATTTAAACAATTTGGTATATTTGATCACCCCTTCGTGATGCCCATTCTGAAAACCTTTTTTAAAAAGATTATGTCTGAAAGGGACATAATTTTATGACGTGTTTTTTGGTCACTGTAATTTTAACCAAAATGGTTACACTTCATGACTACAGAATGTTTTTTGAAGTTTGTTTTCATCAGATTCTCAAAATCTGCATTTTGCATGTTATGTGGATGTGTGCAGTAATTGCTGTGGGCACTTCTCTGAAGGGAGAAGCCAAGATAATATTTCTCATTTTGATTGGATTTGAAAGAACTTAGCAAAACTTAGATGTTTGAAGAGAATTATTATCATTGGAGCGTTAAAATTTGTGTACTAGTAAATTTTTGAAATCCTGTCTTTGGACGAGTACCTTAATAATCCTGATCAATTTCAGATCTTTCTACTGTATTTATAATTTTTGTACTTGGGGGATTTCTTTCATATTTTCCTCTCAGATTGATGTTCAGGAAGTGCTAAGAGAGCCAGCTAATGAGCACAATAATGGGAAAGAGCCATCTCTGTGAGCACAGTAGAACAGGTGATTATTATTATTATTATAAATGTAATTGAAAGTATGCAACAGATATAACATATACTTAAATGATCCCGATGAGGCAGGTTGCGGGTGTTATTACCACTTTTAAGAGATGCTAAAGAGATGTCTGATGACTTTTTTGCTGGAATTATGCATTTCCATTTTCAGGAGGAGAGTTCTAAATTCGTAATTCTAGAGGTCACATGGTCTAATCGCACACAAGTCTTAAGTTGAGACAGGGGTTTTTAAAGGCCAGGCCTTTGTAATGGAAATAGAAGAAGAGAGATGACAAACCGGACTCGTCTAGAATTTTCCTTTGTATTTTGGCTCATTGCAAATATAAGAAATCCCCACCGTTGAAAAATCTTTTAAAAGTAAAGTACAAAGATCTGAAAATGTTCAGGTCCTTTTTGTAAACAGTACGACAGCCTCATCCTGATTGAGTGTATGTTCATTCGAAGTGTTTGGTATCCAGACTTACATATTCCTAAAAACAATCCTGAGATTTGAAGTCCTTTCACTTCTCTTACTCTGTTACACTCAAAGTCAGGATTTAAAGTCTACAGCAGAAGGCTGCTGACTGCTTCTCCAAGTGGGGAAGAGGATTCACATCCATGGAAATAAGTACAGATTCATTGAAGACACGTATTTGAGTAGGAATGTAAGGGCCAGGTAAAGGGTGGCTTTACTTTCTACCATCGTATTTTACTGTTGGATAATTTGTTTTTAGGGGTTAAAAAAAACCCAAAGAGGAGTTCCCGTCGTGGCTCAGTGGTTAACGAATCCGACTAGGAACCATGAGGTTGCGGGTTTGATCCCTGCCCTTGCTCAGTGGGTTAAGGATCCGGCATTGCCGTGAGCTGTGGTGTAGGTTGCAGACACGGCTTGGATCCCACGTTGCTGTGGCTCTGGCGTAGGCCGGCGGCTACAGCTCCGATTCAACCCCTAGCCTGGGAACCTCCATATGCCTCGGGAGCGGCCCAAGAAACGGCAAAAAGACAAAAAATAAAAAAATTAAAAATTAAAAAAAAAAAAAAAACCCAAACCCTGAAATGCACATTGTAATCCAGGTATTTGGGTCTTTCAGGTGAGAAGGCCCATCAATGTGAAGAATGTGGCAAGTGCTTTGGCCGTAGGGACCACCTCACTGTTCATTACAAGAGCGTGCACCTTGGGGAGAAGGTGTGGCAAAAGTAAGTGAGAGGGCAGAGCATCTCGTCCACGTCGCCTCCACTCAGTCTGGGTCGGAGCGAAGTTATTACTCATCTCATCCTTTATTTCGTTTAATTGGGGTGGGTTACCCAGCTCTCTTCCTGTAGCTTCTATAGCTTCTCTGCAGACCTCAAGGAATTGAACAAAACATACTTGTCATACTCATTTTCAGTTGATTCAGAGGCTAGGTGGTAGACGTCGAAGTGTCTGATTAATGTAAAATCTTAGCATCCTTTGGGGATTTCATGTATGTTTGGTTGCATGGTTCTTGCAGAGCTAAATATAAGTAAATATACTGCCTATACATTGTACTTAGTATGACAGCAATTTGGGGGAAATATTTGTAGTCAGAATTTAAATCTCTTTTTTAATCACAGTAAGCTTTTAAAATGGTATTTTATTTGAAGGAAGCATATGCTGACTTTGAAAATCTTTTTTTTTTTGCTTTTCTTAGGGCCACATCCATGGCGTATGGAGGTCCCCAGGCTAAGGGTCTAATCGGAGCTGTAGCTGCTGGCCTACACTACAGCCACAGCAACATAGGATCCAAGTTGAGTCTGTGACCTACACCACAGCTCATGGCAATGCCAGATCCTTAACCCACTGAGCGAGGCCAGGGGTCGAACCTGCAACCTCATGGTTCCTAGTCAGACTCGTTTCCACTGCACCATGATGGGAACTCCTGGAGATCAAATTTTCCTTACAATTTAGATATCCAGGTTTAACTGAGATTAGTTGTTGCGTGTAAAATGTTCAAGGAATTCATATTCATGAACTAGTTATTTGGAGCAAATGGTTAGTAAATGTGGTCTAAGGTGCCAGAAAACTTAGTGTAATGCTGAACTTGATCAACCAAATGTACATAGTATATGTAAATGTAGTGAGTGGCAGATCAGTTTGAAGAAGAGTAGGGAGTATTGAGTTGTAGTCCTTTTTTCCATTGTCGTGTATTGGTTTGTTGTTGCCTTCATTGATTTTTGTTCAGTGTTGCACTCATTAAATCAATGTATTCATTGTAGTCATTGAACTCTTGTATTCCATAGATGCTAGGAATACTGCTAAGTGCTGGGATATAAAGATATACGTGACACTCTCGAAAAAGGAAATAAGAACGTCAACATATTGTATGAGTGGGTGGAAACTAGAACTGCAGACTCTCCTGCCCCAGAGATTCTATAACCTTTTTCTTAGCTGCTTTATACTCTTCAAAATTATTCAGTACCTCAGGGGCTTTTATTTATATAAATTATGATATAAAAATAACGATATTGTTTAAATAAGTGATGGAATCATATTAGAAATTAAAATGAGAAAAAGCAAGTACTTATTAATTCACCTAAAATAATAACATAGCCGTATGCTATGTAAATAGCAGTTTTGTGAAAAATAACAACTTTACAAAGCAAAACAAATGTTCAAAGAGTGGCTTCGTTTTGTATCTTTGTAAATCTCATGAATGGCTGAATAGAAGACGACTGGATCATCATATGTGCCGTCACGTGTCACCCAGAAGTAAATGAGGAGCACTTGGCTCACTCAGGGGCATCGTTGGTCAAAGGAGAAGAGCCACACAGTAACCTTAGGAAATCGTGGATGTTACTCTTGGCTACCACAAGTGGTCCTTCTTAAGGGTGGGTGCAAGGTGGAATCGCAAACACAGTTGATGAAGTTTTCATCCTCTTTTATGGTCAGTCTCTTGGTCTATCTTGTGCTCTGAAGTGGATTTTTAGCCTGTGCGTATATTGCAACAGCATGCGTCTGTCATTTGGAAAATGTGGCTTCACTCATTTATGCAGTTAGAGACTGAGTTAGTCTTCCCTGAGTTAGAGACTAACAGAGGTGTCGAGGAATTGTTGGGTGTGTGCTGCCTTTGAGGCTGTCAATGCACATTGAAACTAAAATCCAATAGATGGGAGTCTGCGTCTCAGGAGTGGCGTCTGGCTGTGTATAAAGATCTGGAGGTGAGTGTATGTATAAAAGCGGCTTGTTCAACGAGAGAATGTGGGAAGTGACGAGGACAAGCACCCCTCCTCCCCCCAGTTCCTTCCAGTGTCTCTTCTTCCCAACATTCTCAACGATGGCTCTACTTCCGTAGCCTCTGCTTCACTTTCCGTCACTGCCGCAGCTGTTGGGCTGTGACCTCTGACCTCACCCTCCCTCTCCACCTGCGTCAGAACGCGTTCTTATTGCTGCACCCAGTAGACATGTCTCAAATCCTTTCATGCTGGGCATCTCTGCTTCATTTGGACGGGTATCCCTCCTGTGCTGAACCCTCTGCTCTTGGGTGTCTGTGTGAGAACAGGGAGCTGAACACCTTGAACCTGACCCAGCGCAGGTCCTTGCAGTTTATCTTCCTCCTACATCCCCTGTGAGTCAGGTTAAATGTTTCGAGTGCATCCGTGTTCAGAACAGAACTGTTCATAGTACAGACTGAGATTTCTTGGCTGCAGTACTGATCATTCCTGGTCTCGGGGTACAGTGTTCTGTGCATGTGGGATGTTTATCAGTTTCCCTGGCCTCTCTGTACCCGCTAGGTGACAGGGGCCAGTAGCACCCACCTACCCCGAGTCGTGAACACCGAAACCATCTCCAGGCATTGCCAAATGTCCCGTGGGGTCAGAATTGCCCCTGGGTGAGAACCACTGCTTCTTTCTCCATGAGCCTGTGGAGACCCTGTTTGTATCTCTGTTTATATTTACCGTGGATATGAACGGGATGAGACACTTGCTGAGTTCATTGCCACTCCCAATTCACTGAATCCATGTTATCTTTTTAAATGTCCCTTTCATCAGTTAGAAGAAGTTTCTGGGAGACAGGGTGTCTCTGTAGCTACTTTGTAAATGTTGAGCTGGATGAATCAGAAAGTGAGGATGGCGTTTGAAATCTTAGGCTATTTAATATTAATAACAACATGCTAAACATGCCAGACCTCAGATATGTTAAGGGCCCAGCTGTCTTAGAGAACTTCCCGGCAGCCTGTGTTTGATTTGTTTCTCAATGTATGTGCTTCTTCCAAGGTGAGATGCTACAGCTTTTCTCGTAACTACCACTGAAATGCTAATTATTTTGCAAATATCTTAATCCTTACACCTAAATTTTGAGTTTAGGATTAACTCACAAACATGTTGTCTTAGGTGCTACTTAACTTTTGAGTAATTTTTTTTTGTCTTTTGTTGTTGTTGTTATTGTTGTTGTTGTTGTTGGCTATTTCTTGGGCCACTCCTGCGGCATATGGAGTTCCCCAGGCTAGGGGTCCAATCGGAGCTGTAGCCACCGGCCTACGCCAGAGCCACAGCAACGCGGGATCCGAGCCACGTCTGCAACCTACACCACAGCTCACGGCAACGCCGGATCGTTAACCCACTGAGCAAGGGCAGGGACCGAACCCGCAACCTCATGGTTCCTAGTCAGATTCGTTAACCACTTCGCCACGACGGGAACTCCAACTTTTGAGTAATTTATAGCTTTTTTTTTTTAATATTATATAATGATTTTTATTTTCTTCCATTATAGCTGGTTTACAGTGTTCTGTCAGTTTTCTAATTTATAGCTTTTTATGTCTGTTAATCTGCAATAAAAATACAGGACCGGTGTCTAATTCTTTTTTATTTAGGTGTAAATTCTAAGTTTATAGTATTTATTTTATAATGTGTACCCAGGAAAACAGAGTCACCTTTTGATGAATGTAAATTTTGTGACTACTGCAGTTTCTTTTCACTGCACCTTTGCATCTGTTGTTTTTTTTTTTTTAATTTAATTAAGGTTCAATTTACGTACAGAGAAATTCACTGTTTTTAGTGTATGGTTCTGCAAATTTTGACGAATGCATGCAAGTGTGTAGTCATTACCACAAGCTGAGACATAGAATAAATCTATCACCCCTCAAACTTCCACCAGGCGCCTTTGCAGTCCGCTTCCTTTTACCCACATCATTGATTTTGTTCCGTCTCTGTAATTTTGCCTTTGGTATCTTTTACAGCAAGAAATAACAATTCAAAAGTTCAAGGATTTAAAGTGGCTTAAAATTTAAAATTAGCCATTTAAAATTAAGTGGTTTAATTTTGAACATCAAAGGACATCCTTTTATAGATTTATTTGTTGAATATAACTGGGGGAGGAAGAGCCAGAGATAAGGTGGATACTTAAAAAAGTAGTTCCGTGTTCCTTTGGAATTCTGTGCTTTAATCATGTGAGAATTATATATGAAGTTGTAACATTTTCATTGTTATTTATTACAGTTATATTTAAAAACTCAAACCTTTTTATTTTCTTAGATATAAAGCAACCTTTCATCAATGTGATGTTTGTAAGAAAATTTTTAAAGGCAAATCAAGTCTGGAAATGCATTTTCGGACGCATTCAGGTAAAACCTAATAGGTGGCTTATATACATTTTTGTGTAATTATTGTGTAATATATGGACCTTTATACTTTGTTGTTCTTTTTTTCCTCAGTAAGATTTTTAGTTATTTAAAGTTGATGTCATGAACGGGCAATATTCTGGTCCTCTACCATATAAGCTTTAATACTTTTTTTTTTTTTTTGTCTTTGTCTTTTTAGGGCCACACCTGCAGCATATGGAGGTTCCCAGGCTAGTGATCCAATCGGAGCTATAGCTGCAGGCCTACACCACAGCCACAGCAACACGGGATCCGAGCCATGTCTGCGACCTATGCCACAGCTCATGGCAATGCTGGATCCTCAGCTCACTGAGGATCGAACCCGAGTCCCCATGGATGCCAGTCAGGTTCACTAACCATTGAGCCATGACAGGACCTCCTATAGCTTCAATACTTTTGAATATCATTTCGTAGAATTTGGGAAAACAATTTTTCATAGGGAATTGATTTAACTTTTAGTTCTCTTTTTCCCCTTTTCTGCTTGCTCATGCTTCCTCTATAGCTGTGTGAGTCTCTGGAAGACATTTATTTTCTTCTCTTTCAGTATTTTTTTTTCCTCCCCTTGACAATACTACCATATTTTAAAACATAAATTGTTCAGTTTTTTTTCCTGTACATTATCATAGTTCTTATTTGACTTCTCATATAAAGCTTTCATTTTAAAGCTTTCATTCCTTCTTTTTAAGAAAGAAAGAAAGAAAACCAGTTATGTATTTATGGCTGTTTTGTTTTATATTTAGTTTGGATTTTGTCAAGCTGCTGTTCTGAAAGAGAAAAGTAATTGATTTCATACCTATCAGATGGGAAGTAACTGGATTGGGGCAATTTCAGTAGCAAAGAATTGCAGTAAAGGATTTATGATTGATACATTATTGCTGTTAAACATAAAATGACACCCCCTCCAAGTGAAAAAGTCATAATTTGCGGGGGGAGCATATATCGGAGTGTAAAATGTGGAACCTGTATTAATGCTATTCCGCACAATCCAATCGGAGCTACAGCTGCAGGCCTACAGTTGTAAGTAATAACTGTTATTAACTTAGGATTGAAAAGAGATGGTGAACTTGCCAAAAGTTAATTCGAGACCACTGAAGATTTAAGAATTGTAAAACTTCAGGAACCTTATAGAGGAGAAAGCTAATAAAGTCTGGCTTTCTGACTGCATTCGGTTTTTTGAAAACATGATTTATAGCAGTTAGTTGATAGCTAGTGACTGTGTGCCATTCCCTCTTCTGCATGTCTCTCAGGTAGTTGGGCCAGGGGGCAAGTCCTTCTGTCCTCGGAGAAGTGAGGAAATGAGCTCTGTTCCAGAATAAAGACAGAGTTTCTGGCACTTATGAAATGAGAGGAAGAAATCCTTAAAGCAGGGCTCAGCCCACTTTTTCAGTGAAGGACTAGAGAGTAAACATCGAAGGCTTTGTGGGCCAGGCAACCTCCCTGCCAGGCACTCACCTGTGCTGTTGTAACGTGAAAGCAGCCATAGACAGGGTGTAAGTGAATAAACATGACTGCATTCCAAGAAAACAGTATTTACCAAAGCTGCCTCTAAGAGGCTGTATTTGGCTTCCAGGCTGTAGTTTGTCACCTTCTGATCTGAAATAATCAGGAGGCTACCCAGTTAGGACTTCACAGAGCGGCTGTTTCAAGAACTGGGCACCATGTTCCCAAGTCAGTTCCTGAGATTTACAGGTCCAGAAACTCAACTCAATAGCTTACTCTTCACCTTCTAGAAAAGAAGATACTGATGTGTACTGGCCAAGGTGTCCTTTTCTCTTATCAAGGAAGGAGAACTGCTAAATTTACTCATTAGAAGGAGGATTGCTAAATGTAGGTGTGGAATAAAATGAGGTCGAAATCGTCTGGGACCTGGGACCGTTTGCTGAGGAGATGGCCGGGTGCTGCACCAGCTTCCCTGCTCTGAGTGCACCTCCCTGGGCTGCAAGAACTGTGCTCGCCAAGATTCTTTTTCTCTAGGGCCGATACCCTTAGTGCATTGTCTGTACTGATGCTTTTGCCTATCCCAAGGTCATTAGTATGTTTTTCTTGTACCATTTGGAAATTTATTTTAACTTACATATTTAAATTATGCATCTTCTCTAATTTATTTTTGTGTTTATTATTAGGTAATAATAGTAAAGTTCTGAGGTTTTGTGTTTTTTTTTTTTAACATGTGATCCTAGCACTGTTTATTAGAAGGACAGTCCTTCCCTCACTGCATTTCACAGGCATATTCATTTTAAGTGATCGTATATGTATGGTTTGTTCTGAACTCTCTTCTGTTGCATCAGACTATCTGGGGGTTTGGGGGAGCTTTTTTTGCTGTACCTACGGCATATGGAAGTTCCCAGGCTAGGAGTCGAATCAGAGCTACAACTGCTGGCCTACGCCACAGCCACAGCAATACAGGATCCACGCCACGTCTGCAACCTACACCACAGCTCATGGCAACACCAGATCCCTGACCCACTGAGCAAGGCCAGAGATGGCACCTGCATCCTCATGGATACTATTTGGATTCGTTTCCACTGAGCCCCAGTGGGAACTCCACATTGGACTATTTGTATATTCTTGCACCATTGCTATGCTATTTAAGACACTGTGGCTTTTGAGATCTTACAGTGTAAATCTTCCGACTTTGTTTTTTTCAGTGTCTGTCTTATTCTTTTTCCTCTATGTTTTTATATGAATTTATAAGCAGCTTATTAAATTTCCAAATACAAATACCTTTTGGGAATTTTGCTGGAATGTCATTGAATCTTTAGTCAAATTTTCCTTTATTGATTATCGTTATAATAGTGAATCATCTAATCTGTGAACACAGTATATCCTTCCTTTAAGTCTTCTTAATTTTTTTCTCAAAGATGATTTGTAGTATTGAGTGCAGATATCTCACACATCTTTTATTAAATTTATACCTAGACATTTGATATTTTTGTACAAAATTATAAACTATTTTTTCTTTCATTTTTAGAAGGAAATTACCATTGGTTCCTAGTTTATTTAGAGCATTTGTTATGAATAGGCATTGAATTTTATCAGATTTTCTCCCCTTCTTTTATTGAGGTGATCATAAAATTTTTTCTTTATTATCATGATAAAATACATTAATTTGTTTTATTTTATTTTTGTTTGGGGGAGTTTTTTGGTCTATGTTCATGAGACATATGGCCTTTTTTTCCTTGTTATGTCCCTGGCAAGTTTTGCTATCATGACTATGCTGGCATCAAAAAAATAATTTGGGAAATAATACATCTTTTACAGTTAGCTGGAGAAATTTATATAATATTGGCACTGTTTCCTCATTACTGTTTGGAAGAATTCACTGCAAAATTCTACTGAATTTATTGCTTTCTTTGAAGAATGGTTTCAATTAAAGATTCTTTAATGGTAACAGAGCTGTCAAATCTTTGATTCTTGTTTCTTTTTTTTTTTTTTTTGGTCTTTTTAGGGCCACACCCAGGGCATATGGAGGTTCCCAGGCTAGGGGGCAAATTGGAGCTGTAACCACATGCCTCTGTCACAGCCGCAGCAACACCAGATCCGAGCTGTGTCTGCAGCCTACACCGCAGCTCACGGCAACACTGGATCCTTAACTCACTGAGTGAAGCCAGGGATTGAACCTGTATCCTCATGAATACTAGTCAGATTTGTTTCCACTGAGTCACGATGGGAAGTCCTCATTTCATTTTTAAAGAATTTTACTTAATCTAAAATATTAAATCTATTGGCAAAATTCAGAGTATTATATTATCTTTTTAGTGACTATAGGATCTTTAGTGATACCTTTTTTTCATTCCTGTTATTGGTAATTTGCCTTTTCTTTCTGAGAATTGATCGATTTTATTAATCTTTTTGAAGAACAACTAGGTTTTATTTTTTTTCCTACTTTTCTCATTCTTTCCATTTTCTTTGGGTTAAATTTTCTGTCTTACCCTATCTTCGCCAGCCCACACCACAGCCACAGCCATGCCAGATCCAAGCCGCATCACAAGGTCACAGCAATTCTGGGTCCTTACCCCACTGAGCCACAACAGGAACTCCCTGAAGAGTCTTTTTTATCCTTGTAAAATGCTCCTCTTTTTACTGGGCTAAGGATGTATCAGCTCTCTTTTGGATAGTATTTTTTGTCTTTTCTAGGGCCATACCGGCGGCATATGGAGGTTCCCAAACTAGGGGTCCAAACGGAGCTGTAGTCACCGGCCTGCACCACAGCCACAGCAACATGGGATCTGAGCCGCATCTGCAACCTACACCACAGCTCACACCGACACCAGATCCTTAACCCACTGAGTGAGGCCAAGGATCGAACCTGCAACCTCATGCAGGTTCCTAGTCAGATTCGTTAACCATTGAGCCAGGACGGGAGCTCCCTTTTTTCTATATTTTCAATCCTATTTCTTAGTGCTTCCATCTGATGTTTCTATTGATCTGTTTTCCTATTTTATTAATCTTTTTTTTTTTCTGCTATCTAGAATTTACTTTTTCCCTCTGTATTCCTATTTACTGGTGAGATTCTTTTTTAAAATTTTCTTGAACTTTTTTTTTTTTTTTGTCTTTGCTATTTCTTTGGGCCGCTCCCGTGGCATATGGAGGTTCCCAGGCTAGGGGTCGAATCAGAGCTGGAGCCACTGGCCTACGTCAGAGCCACAGCAACGCAGGATCCAAGCCGCGTCTGCAACCTACACCACAGCTCACGGCAACGCCGGATCCTTAGCCCACTGAGCAAGGGCAGGGACCGAACCCGCAACCTCATGGTTCCTAGTCGGATTTGTTAACCACTGAGCCACGACGGGAACTCCATAAAATTTTCTTGAACATATTAATCATATTCATTTAATGTTCCAGTCTTATATAACATCTCTTTATGTTTGAGTGCATCTTCCCCCCCACCCCTTGGCATTTGGTCATGTGGTCCTGTTTCTTGACACGCTTGGTAGTGTGCATTGAACTTCATATTTTGTGAATGAAAAATTGTAGAGGCTCTTGAAATGTCTTCTTTCACAGATATATTTTCTACTGACAAGCAGATAGACTCTGAGATGCTACTGATCTGTTTCTGGTCTTTTTCTCATCTACCTTTCTCCTAGTTCATCATTATAGGGTCTCAGCTAAACTCTCATGCTTGTGCTGGAATCCCTCCACTTTGGTGAGACTTGACCTCTCAGTGGTCTTTCTGATGCCTTTGGGGTTGCTGAAATATCTGTTCAGCCTCTGGCCTCCCTGCACCTGGTTTCTAGCTGTCTCAGATGTTCCTCTTAGGAGTTGGCAAATACAGATATTGTGGTTCTTGTCTCTGTTGTTGTTCCTTCCTTTCCGGCCTCTTGACCCTGCGATCCTTGGTAGTCCCAAACACCAACCTGTATCTTTCCTTTTCAGTGAGATGTCAGTCCTCAAGCCTTAGGCTGTCCCTGGGCCTTACTGCTCCCCAGACACTAAATCTGAGAGTGCAGCAGAGAGGCCTTCCCGAGTTCTCGCTGCCTCAGTGTACCTGAGAGCCTCCAAAGAATAGGGTTTGGGTTTGTTTTTTGTTTGTTTTTAACCTTTTATCTTCCCCCCTTCACCAGCAAGAAGCTTCATATGGTCTAAACTTTCAAGTCTGGAAGTTCCCTGGTGGCGTACTGGTTAAGGATTTGGCATTGTCACTGATGTGGCTTGGGTTCAGTCCCTGGCCCAGGAACCCCCACATACCATGGCTGTGGACAAAGAAAACAAACAAACAAACAAAAAACAAAAAAACCCAAAAAATAAACGATCAAGTCTGAAATGAAAGTCCACCAGTTACATTTTCAATAAATATCTAAGTAAGCATAACCGATCCAGTAGAAAAGACAGTTTTTAATTCTAAAGGCTCATAGGTTACTATGATTTCAG
The DNA here is from genome assembly GCF_016906955.1 of Phacochoerus africanus. Lineage (NCBI taxonomy): Eukaryota > Metazoa > Chordata > Mammalia > Artiodactyla > Suidae > Phacochoerus > Phacochoerus africanus. The sequence goes on along the minus strand of NC_062555.1, from coordinate 25,562,645 downwards.
CTGAGAAATAGTTTGTCTCTTTGCATGTTGTTTATTCTCCTTCTACTCTCAACAAATAGATCTTGCCATTTGTTTCTGTATGTCTCTGATTTGTGATCTTGAGTTGTACCCAGCTGTCAACTAGATAACTTTACTATTGAAAGGCTCACAGTAGAAAGTGTATTTCTTACCCTGTACTCCTCCTTTCAAGTGCACAGCATGTATTGACTCTTTCTACTTGTGTATCTTTCAGCACTTTGCACTTGCCTTTTAATTTAATAATGTCAACATTTCTTTGTGGATTTTGTCTTTTGACACACCTAGTTTGATTTTTTTTTAATTGAAATTGACAGTTGTTTAAAATGATAATAGAAACTTCTCAAAGAAATATTTCTCTCTGGGTCCCAGTTTCCTAAAAAATGTTTCTGAGACACTGGAGCTGATTGACTGACTTGAAGCTCAAATGTTATCTCTGCATTTCTAAAAGCTTTTTAACTAAGATACTTAAGAAACCATCTTATCTAGAACTATACCAAAGGAGAACACTTAAAACCAATACTTTCCTCTCTGAAAATAAATCCTGTGCTTCTTGGTGGTGTAAGTAATGCTGTAGTTGTGTTTTCATTTTTGAAAAAAATTGTGAAATGCTCCTTTCGTGACAAGTTTTGATGCCAATAGAAAGCACTTTGTAAGTTCTTGCATTTTGAAAGTGTAATTTTTTTCAAAACACTCCTTTATGATTTTTGTTTCATACTATCCCTGATTGTAAGTATTGTACGTAAAATCGGATGTTGCATGCAGTGTGTTTTAGACAGAGTTGCAAAATACTATCCTTCAGGAACATTAGCCCTGTACCTAAATCTGTGACTTCATGTCCTGCTTCCTCTCCAGCAACATCAGTAATGATATTAATCCAGAAGAAAGTAGAAATTTAATAGTACCAGGAACCCAACATCCTCATCTATATTCATTTTCTGTCCCTGGGGATTTGAAAGTTCCAGTGGGCCACAAAATAATAAACAAGAATATTTAAGAAATAACTAATTATTTGATATTAGTGTTCCAACTTATCTCTTAAGTTTTTAGGAGAATTGGTGGTATTTTACATGGAAAGGTGAAGAAGATACTGATATCAAGAAACTCATGTGACAACTAATATAAAATATTTTCATTTGTTAAAATATGCCTTTGTATCTACTGAAACAGTATGTCTGGGTTAATTACTTTCTATTGCTGCTGTAACAAATGACCACAAACCTGGGGGGCTTAAACAGTACAAGTTTGTCATGTGTCCCCTCTATAGGTGATAAGTGTGACCCAGGCTGAAACCTAGAGGAGCTGCATTTCTTTCTGGAGGCTCTAGGCAGGATCTGTCTCCTGCTCGCTTGGGTCATTGATAGAATAGATTCTTTCGAGTTGCAGGACCAGGACCCAGGTTCCAGTTTTCCCAGCTTATAGCAGCTGCCACAACCCTTGTGTCCCGGCCCCCCTTCTTCAGTTTTCAAAACCAGCAAAGCGGAGTTGAGTTCCCTTGTCACAGCTCTCCAGCCCTTTCATCTCCAGCCGCCACCACTTTCAGGGACTCATGTGATTAGATTGGGCCTCGTTAATCTCCCCACTTGGGGATCCTTGACCTTAATCACATCTGCAAGGTCCTATTCCCGTGTGAGGCAGCAAATTCACAGCTTCCAGGGATTAGAAGGTGTACTTATCCTGTCAACCACCCTGGCTACTCTAGGAATTCATAATGTTTCATATGAAAAAAGCAAAAAAACTACAGTGGGAGAACCTGACTCAGGAAGAATTGAACACTGGTCCAGCTTCCTTATTCTTCTTTTTTGGGTGTTTGGTTTGGTTTGGTTTGGTAAATTAATACACTGGCATTGTGATAGCTACTGTGGTCTCCTGTGTGATTTTGTTGGGGCAGTGGTGGCTCCAGAATGTTGCTACAGGAGGTGCCCAGGTAGGAATGATCTTACTGAAAAGGGGATCTAGACCCAAGAAGCTTGACGTGGTGTCCTGCCTCCTGATTCTTGATCCTGCTCAACTCTCCTTGTTTCGACCTCAGCCTTACTGACCATCGGTATTACTACTTCTTATTCTGATCCAAAGAACCAGGTTAATCAGAGTTGCTATTTTAGTTTTTATCCTTCTTGGTTGGGAGGAAATCAAATGCTCTGGTTTTACAACATTTTTAGGGGTGATAGTGGGAATAATAGCAAGCAATAATAATTAATAATAGCCTAGGTTTACCAAGGACTTGACACATACAGTGAACTATTACTTCATTTTCTCATTCAGTCCTTTCACCAACTCCATGAGGTGTAGGTACTATTGTTTTTCCATGTTACAGGCCAGGAAACTGTGCTTAGGAGTTCCCATTGTGGCTCAGCAGTAACGAACCTGACTAGTATCCATGAGGATGTGGGTTTGATCCCTGGCGCTGCTGAGTGGGTTAAGGATCTGGCTTTGCTGTGGCGTAGGCCATCAGCTGCAGCTCCAATTCAACCCCTACCCCATATGCCACAGGTGTGCCCTAAAAGACCAAAAAAAAAAAAAAAAGATGACATTGGGGAGCTTGCTGGAGGTTTGGCTACTCAGTGGTATAGTTAGATTTCAAACCCAGATCTTTTTGATGTTTAAGCCTGTTCTCTTTACCAGTTACTGTACTGTCTCCCCTTTATGATGCATATAATATTGCTGCTTTTATTAAGTTCTTGTAAGTATGCACATAGCAAACTTTCTACCTAATTAAAATCACTGTCTTACCAAGTGGGTACGTTTTACACTAACTTTCATTTGTGGTCATACAGGTGAAAAACCATACAAGTGTCAGATTTGCAACCAATCTTTCCGAATCAAGAAAACTTTAACAAAACACCTGGTGATTCATTCCGACGCGCGGCCTTTCAACTGTCCACACTGCAATGCCACGTTTAAGCGGAAAGACAAGCTGAAGTACCACATCGACCACGTTCATGGCATAAAGTCTCCTGACGATCCTCTCAGCGCTTCTGAGGAAAAACTCGTATCCTTGCCGGTGGAGTACTCATCCGATGATAAAATTTTTCAAACCGAAACAAAGCAGTACATGGACCCGCCCAAAGCTTACCAGTCAGAAGCCAAGACCATGTTCCAGAACGTGTCGGCGGAGGTTTGTGTCCCAGTGACCCTGGTGCCCGTGCAGAGGCCCGACTCGCAGAGCGACCTGGTGCGCCACACCACCACCCTCCCGCCCCCTGCCCACGAGATCTTGTCGCCGCAGCCACCCTCCGCCGATTACCCGCGAGCAGCCGACTTGGCGTTTCTGGAGAAATACACTCTTACTCCGCAGCCCGCAAACATAGTTCATCCAGTGCGCCCCGAACAAATGCTGGATCCTAGAGAACAGTCTTATCTCGGAACGTTATTGGGCCTGGATAACGCCACTGCTGTACAAAATATTTCTAACAGCGAGCATCACTCATGAGTAAATCGAAACATTCCACAGACCGTGTCGAGGGCTGCGCAGCAAGGGTAGCCTAGAGCTGGCGGCTTTCGAATCAGTGGGGCTGCTATTTTTTCATTTTCTCTGGTTTCTCAAGTCCTCAGAACCATGTCAAATCAAGAAAAATATGTATCTCTGTTTACCGAACATGAATATTTGGATGCATTTTGAGGTATATTATTTGAAATGGACATTTTTGTGATTTTTAAAGATTACTTAGTGCTAATTTTTAATGAGTTCGCTAACTTCCCAAAACTATTAGCTGTTGACCTTATGAGGGTATTTGTTTTTAAACCGTCAGTGGAAATTTTTATTCATCTTTGGTCTCATTCCTCTTTTTTCCCTTCCCTGTTTTCCAAACAAATGTTAAGGACCATGTAGCCTTTAAGAAAGAATATAAGAGTATACTGATAATCGCAACTGTTCTTTATTCTACGATGCATTGTTATTTTTTTTCCAGATTTTTAAAAATTTTAAATTTCCATAAATTTAGGAAATGGCATTTATGAGAAAGATTTGGATAGTTCTGTGTTCTGTTTTAATTTGCTTATAATTTTGGCCTTTGTTTTTTTTGACAAACTCAAAGCCAAGAAAGCTAACCAACGAAAGATTAGAAATGAAATGTAGAATTGAGATAATGATCCAAATGTCTGGTTTTTGCCTAGGCTTCAATTATGATGAATAGGAAATGCAAATATAGGTCTAGGCATTAATTGTACATGTTGAAAACGTGTTCAAAGCAAGATATGACGGTTTTAACTAGATAATCTTTCAAGGTAAGTTCACCTTTTGTATTCTGCCATTTATTTCAGAAACATCAACAATATATCCCAGCATATATCTTCATTTTACTATGGAAGGGGCAGTTATAACTAAATGAAAATTAACACGCTACTTTTGGTCTTATTTCTCTTGGCTAACTGAAACTCTGGGAGTTAGAACCTAGAGATTTCATATATCATTGTTAGAAAAAGTGCCAAATTAGAAAATTCATGTCTAATTAAACTTAATGTTTACTTTAATTAAAGGGAACCACTACTTGTATACAGATTTACATGTAATACGTAATGTAGTCCTTTATTTTTGCTTTATTCATAAGCCTCAAGTCTGTAATTATCCTTGATCTTTATTTTTATATGAGACAAAAGTTGAGGACTTGGTGAAGGGAAATAGCAGTTAGAGCAAAACCTCACTGATTAAAATTAAATGAGAAAAAAGTCAGTCACAATTGTAAAATACCTTTAAAGATGTGCACTTTCCATATCTTCAAGTCAATTGAAACTTAAAACTAGGAGAATGTTTCCTAGTAGAGCTGCTTGAAGGATTAGAGAATAGGCAGGGTTGATTTATTACTAGCATGTCATTTGTATGTAAACTACTGGAAAATAGCAGTTTTAAGAGTTTTCTATTTCAGTTTTGTTTACACTCCTAATTGCTTTAAGCACTTTTTTGTGTGTAAAGTCTGGCCCAGCCCTTGTGAAAAAAAAAAAAAATCACAAATAAAATAATGAAGTTTTAGTGAATAAAATTTAACCACTTAATAATGTGGAAACTTGTTTGCTGAAGCACTTAAGAAATGAAGGTACTTTACAGGAATATTCACCACACTGGTGGAAGTGAAACAAAAGAAAAAAATTGTTGAGAATTAGGGCAGTTAACCAAAGGAGCTCATATAAATAATAAAACCAACCTGAATTTTGCCTCATTTATCTAAGTTTGGTTGTAATTATCCTAGGACTAGTGGATATAATTAATGTATTAATTCTTTTTAAAGCATTCTTACTTGTGTGTGGAAATGTTATGTCTGGGGTACTTACATGATAGAACTTGACTATATGAGGTACTGTTAGTCTTTCAAATTGACTTTAAAAATGTATATCTTTATGATTTTTATCATAAAGACCTACAAGACTTGTAACTAAAAAACTTAGTATGATGAAAAGAAATCATATTTAAAAATGTACCCTGCCTTGCATATAAACCAATGTAGAAGTTTGGACTTATAAAAAGGCAAATGGTATATATGTGTATGTGTGTGGTATATTATATATTTGGTAGCAGAAAAAGAAAGTGTTGCATTTTCACATTCAGAAGAATACTTTGCTTTTTGAAGGTATTGACTTTAGGGTTCTTTTAATAATAATCTCCTAATGCTTTAAATAGATGATTTGATTGTAGGAGTTGGTTTACAGTATAGAACTTTTCTGATATACATCTCTTTTATAAAGTGAAACATGATTATATTTAGTTTTTACCGTAGAGAACTTAAACTTGAATAGTAGTTTACTGTTTTATAAAATGCTTTCCCAGTTATCTCATTTAAACCTCATAACCAGCTCTGAAAGGACATGCCATATTCCCATGTTAGAGATAAAGAATCCGAGGTTAAGCCCACATCATTAGTAAGTGGCAGAGCTACTAATAGGGGGGGAAAATGGATTAAGCATTAATGAATGCTTACCATGTGCTGGGCACTGCATTTTCTCATGTAATCTTAAATAGTCTGGGAGGTAGGTAGTATAATTCTTATGAAGAAATAGTCTCAGTGAGTGAACAAACAGACAAATCCGCTGCCTCTAATCTCCAAATTAGAATATAAGAAATTTTACAATTGCGAAAACCTCATGGATTTGGGCAAACTGAATGTATATGTTTTTGAAGTTGGCACAAAAATGTATGAAATGAGGCCTGCTTTTTTCAGTTAACTTTTTGTCATATTTGATTTGGAGTATTTTGGACAAATGTTCCATTAACTCTAAAATCCATTAATTCTGTAACTATACTTAAATTTTTGAATCTTGCAACTAAGTTTAGCCTCACTCAGAATTTTTTATTTTGTGAGCATAATTTATTGTTTTAAATTAATTTTGTAGCTGATAGCAGTTAGCACTTAATATGTACATTGAATAATTTATCAAATGTAGAAATTTGTTAACCTAATCAGTTTTTACTTAAATGCACCAAAGATTTTTAGTAGGTATTAAAATAGTTTAAAAGAATTTAAATTCTTTGTTGTTTGAATAAATATTTGTCCAAAGAAGCACATTTGAAGTCCTAGGATTATGGGTTTTTTAAAAAAAAAATTGTTAGTTTGGATACTAAGGTTAAGTATTAAGTGTTTGTGTTTATATGTATAAAAATAAGAACAGAAGAAAATACTCTGGGAATAGTCGTACTGACAAACCAGTTACTCAGTTTTCCTCAGTTTAATTAATTGAATGTTATATTTTAAGTGGACACTATTAAATGCTAAATAATAAGCTTATTTTTTACACTACACTATTAAAATAATTTTGCCTTAGAATTTTTTTTAAGACAAGTTGAAGATTTTTTTATGAGAAACCCCACCTATTTCTTGCAGCCTAAAATACCACTTAGGATTAGAGTTTGTTCTTCATGCCAGCAGGATTTCACCAACAACTGTAAAGGCAGTGATCTTTGAATACCTTTAGGTAATTTAGTCATTCATTGCTGGGAGAAGAGTAGCAAAAATAGGGTTTTAAACTGGTGCTTTATTAAGTGACTCCTTTAAAGTGATGGTAGGTCATGAAGTAGGTACACTAATAATTTTCCATCAACTTAAAAGTGTCAAAACATCTTTGCAGAGTAACTGTAAGCTGTAAGTTAAGGGCTAATACGTATTTCAGTGTCATTCCTCGCTTTTTCACTCTATAATTACAAACAAATTAAGAACACCATTAACTCGTCTGTACATAAGTTTGCATTCTCTTCCAAGCAGATCACTCTGCTGTCTCATTGGTGGAAGGTCAGACATGGAGCATCAGCCTTGACAGTGACAGTGTCCTTTTGTATGTGCCCATCTTCTCTGGGTTGAAGGCTTCGTGTCTTTTCAATGCACAGTAGTTGCTTGGAGTTGGCTCTGCTGGCTAGATTGTGCTGGTTAATAAATAATTGTGGTTGTTTTGTTGTTGGTATGTATTTGTCTTATGTTTGTGTTGCCTGCTGGTCAGGCAACACTTCTTTTAGGTTGCTTTATGTTTTTGTAGGAAAACTGGCACCAACTACTAGTGTGAATTTTTTTTTTTTTAATCTCTACTATTGTGGCCTTTCTGGTTACTGTGAAGCCACTCCTGGGCCTGTCTCCAGATGCTCGTCAGAGGCATCTGACAAGTAAAATAAAAAGAGGAGTGTGTCTGCCTCTCTGTCTCCTTCTCCTGTCCTCTCCACCTTTTCTTGTTAATAATCAGTTGCCCAACCACCCAGCTCTACACTGAACAGCTTCTTTTTGCAGTTTGCCTAAAAGTGAACCAGAGGTGATGGTGTGAGATGAGTCTCTCGTTAGGAGCAGCAAACAACCCAAGCAACTTGAGACAACTTGAGTTGATGGAACCCAGGAAGAATTAGGGCTTTTATAGTCGTATTTGGATTATTCTGAGATTCAGTGCCAAATCTGAAATGACTCAAATGTATTTTTTAATGAAGAACAAGTAGCATTTCTAAAACATTGAATAGTGTTATAGTAAATGTTACTTACTATTAGATCGAGTGATGGATAATGTGAGAATAGTTTTCTTATAATTTCTAGGAACCACAGACAGTTCCCTTTAGATCCTCCCCTTGCTTTTGCACGTTCCTCTCCTGGTAACGTCTCTAGTGGGTTTGGGAGAGTATTGTTCCCTCATTTCTTCTCAGCTTCTTTCTGCTTCAAGGTACTTTTGTCCTGGAATTGTTGCATGCTTTCTGCTCTTCCTTTCTGGAATTGGCTTTAATGAGGTAGAAGGAACAGCGCTGGGTCTCTTGGAGGATGAGCAGAAGGTCTGGTAGGGAGAGCACCTGCGCTACATTTACTCTTCATGTTCCAACTTGCTGTGCCCTGATCCTGAGTCTAGGACTATTGCAAAATCCCAAACAATTTAAATTTAGCCTCTGCAGCCATTTATATAAAGAGAAAATAAGAATTATATCCAGAAAATAGAGGTCATCAAAGATGAGTATACTTCCTTTGTTCTGCTTTTTTCCAAATTCTTAGGTTCAAGAAGTAATTTTGGTGCTTGCATTGCTTTGGGAGATTCTAAACATTTCTTGAATGGAGAGCATGTAGGCGTCTCGGTATTTCACCTCTTTGCTTGGTATTCCTGCTTGCGTTACATACAGTTGGACAGTGAACTGTGGTGTAAAGACAAAATTTTTATTCCTCAACAATCAAGACTTTTCTTATCTGTGGATAAGAAATTACAGCTGTATCACATTTGATGAGTGCAGCTGCCAGAAAGTGAGCAGAGGTGGGCGTTTGGCTGCTCCGTGTTCTGTAGGAAACATTCTGGTTACGGGATTTATGCTGTACATTAAAATGGAAATGCCTTTGAACTTAGTTTTCAGTCTCCAATCTTAAGTTTTTGTTTTTAATCATTAAGGACTCTTTCAAAAACAATTACAAAGAAAAATCTAAACTATCAAGATTCATTATTTTGTCAACTGTGTGTAAAGTATCTTGTGAGTTTTATAGATCTTTTGACTGTCTCGTGTTTTCTCAGTACCAACGTCTTTATGGAAAAATTCAGTTCTCTGTGAAGACTAGGAAATGTGTTGTATATTGAATTAGTTCCTTGTGTTGTTTTGATATTTAAAATAAATATAAAGTTCTTTGGTCCTAATAAAGTATATCTAGTTGTTAATGAGCCTGTTTTCACAGCCTGACATGCAGTCCTCCCCTGCCTCCTAAAAAACTGAATGATGAAAAGATCATGGACACAGAAAACCGGTGTCTTGGGCACATTTAATTAAAATTTTATTTGTTTTTCCTAAGCAAGATATCATTTTGAAATACTTTATATATTAAATATATAAGTCATTAAGCTATTGAATGGTTTTTAAGTGACTAATTAATGTAAATTCAAATTTTTTTTTTTTTGTCTTTTTAGGGCCACCCTCATCTCATATGGAGGTTCCCAGGCTAGGGGCCTAATCGGTGCTGTAGCCACAGCCTACACCACAGCCACAGCAACTCTGGATCCGAGCCCTGTCGGCAACCTACACCATAGCTCATGGCAACACCGGATCCTTAACCCACTGAGCGAGGCCATGGATCGAACCTGTGTCCTCATGGATGCTAGTGAGATTCGTTTCTGCGGAGCCATGACAGGAACTCATATTAATGGTGACTATGATGCTTGAAGCAGAGTCCACATGCTCTTTTTTGGCAAGAAGTGTCAAGTATAGCAAGGTTCGGTGCACAGACTATTCAGTGTGAGAAGGGGTCGCTCTGACCTCCACCCTCCTTCCCAGAACTGTGTGCCCTGGGCATGGGAGTGACCACTGCTGGTCCAAGGACAGGCTGTGTTACAGGACAGGGCCTGACCTCGCCAGCTGTCTGCATCTAACAGCACAACTGAGCCTCCATAGGCAGCTGTTAGTTAAGACCAGGATTCCGTGGACAGGAGCCCATTTCTGCAAAAGAAGTCCCATTGGAGGCAGCATTGTGTAGGATACTTAATTCTGCTGCTGTGTAACAAATTAAACCAAATGTAGTGGCTTAAGACTAGAGACATTTATTACCTCACAGGTTCTGGGGATCAGGAGACAAGTGGCTGAGCTGAGTGGCTCTGACTCAGGACCTCTCCTGGAACAAACTTCAGGGATTGCTGCAGTCTCTTGAGGCCATGCTGGAACAGCCTTCATCGCCGAGTTCACTTCTGGGCTCTAGTTCCTCTCCACTTGGTCTGTAACAGGGCTTTCCAGTGAGAGCCCCTAAGGGGGGTAGGGGAGAAAGAGATAGTAAGAACACACCCAGGGAGTTCCCGGTGTCCAAAAGGGTTCAGTCCTTGGCCTTGATCAAGTGGGTGAAGGATCCGACCTTGCTGCAGGCTGTGATGTAGGTTGCAGATGCAGCTTGGATCCAGTGTCGCTGTGGCTGGGGCCTAGGCCTGAAAGTACAGCTCTGATTCATTCCCTAGCCTGGGAACTTCCGTATGCCACAGGTACAGCCTTAAGAAGAAAGAGAGAGCACACTTAGGATTTAAGTTGCAGTCTTTTTTATCACCTAAACTAGGAAGTGATAGTGCATCCCCTCTGCCATTATGAGGCCATAAGTCCACACCAGTCAAGGGACACAAATGAGGCTTCTCCTTTTGAAGGAGGGGGGCATGTAGACTTTTTAAGACATATTTTGAAAACCATCAGATTCACTGCTCTCAAGAAAGCACTCTGGAAGTCATGGATGGGGGGCAGGTATAGCAATCTATACTCGTAAAGTATGTCTGTTCTAGAAAGAAAGGTAGCACCTCTTCCAAGATAGAAAGGGTTGAATGTAACCCACATGTCACAGGTAGCTGGTTGGTCCCCCTGGAGAGTAGTCACACTGGGGGTCCTGCCTTGGCCTCTGTTAATGGATCAGGCCCTCAGCAGTGCTGTCAGATCAGCCTTGGCAAGCAGGAGGCTGTGTTCAAGCTCGTCCATCACCCCCTTCCCTGCCGCCGTGGCCACTGTGCACAAGGGTTCACCAAGAAAGAACAGGGTCCCTGAGGAAAGAAGCTCATGTGCCACTGGACAGGTGGTCTTGTTTGCCTGATTCCTGAGCTCTTTGTCTTGGATGCTCTCTGATGGCATTTATTTGGGACACTGGTTTCTTCTGTTCCTGTCTGGAGGGGCCCTTTTACATACCTCTCCCTGCCAGAACTACACGTCACCAAGTTTCTGTTTTTTCCAAAACTTTGACCAGCTGGCCAACCTGTTAGCTATTGCCCTTGAGCCACCAGAGTTAGACATATCTTCCTTTTGCAGTGGACTTGATGCACCATCCAGTTTGCTCCCTAACAGGATTCCCTCCTACTCGAGAGGAGGCCATGGTGTAGTGTCCCGTCCATATCCAGAAACCAGGTCTTTTCCTCCATATGAAATGGCCCAAAGTTCCCGAGGTACAGATGGGGAGAGAGGCAGCAGAGGAGGAGATGATATAGGACCCAAGTCTTCTATGCAGCTTGTGAACTTGGGGCTGCTCAGCCCTGGGCTGGTGGACACCACTCCAACTTGACAATGGAATGCTGCTTGTCACATCCAGGTTTTTAGTTCTGTGGATTAGAACCCTGGTCAGCAAACTTCTTTGGAAAGGGGCAGATACTAAATGTTTCAGGCTTTGCAGGCCATGATTTCTGCTGGAACTATTCAACTCTGCCACTGCAATGTGAAAGCCATCATCAATAATTTGTAAATGAATGGTGTTGCTGTGTTCCAATAAAATTTTAGTGGGGTAAAATCTCAGACCATCACAGTTCTTGACAGCTGTTTCTTGCTCATCAGATTTAGTTAGCAAATGGCATCAATAAAGTGAGAGGGGTGGAGGAGGCTGCCTCTGTAAGGAAGAGAGGTTTGTGGGAAAAGGGAGATTACAAGTTCTCAGCCTTTTAAATTTTGCACAAATGTCATACTCCTTCCCAGGATCCCACTCCCCCTATTAGTTAAGAGGGCCAACAGGACTGAACATTTAATCAGTGCTGTCACATTCACCAGCAGACCCTTGGCTTTGTCGTTGGCCTTACGTTTCCTGAGACCACTGGAAGTGAGAGGTTCTTCAGAACTTCCTCCTCACAAGCATTCTCAAAATATGTTCTTAGCTGTGCCGTTTTCTTTTTTTTTTTGTTTGTTTGTTTCACTTTGTTTTATAAAAAACAAATGAGCTGGTGGATGTGAAAGCACTTTGTCAACAGTAAAATGCTATGCCCACATTTGTGACAGCTAAGGGTTTTTTTTTAAGCATGAGGGTAAAATTAGTGGTATTTTTTCATCCAATTCATGTAAAGGTCAATTCATGCAAACAAAAAGAATTAACATACATGTTTACAAAGATTAGATACAGTTCCAAAAGCGACTGTATTAATTCACAGCAATGGTTCTTCAACCTTGGCTGCACATTGGAATCACCAAGAGAGCTTCACAAAGTACCAATTTCTGGGTCTCATCCCCAGAGACTCTCATTTAATGGGAATGGGGTGCAGCTCAGGCACTGAGATTTGTAAAACTCCCCAGCTGATTCCAATGTGCAGCCAAGGAAGGCTGAGCAGCGCTGGTTAATGACTTCTTTAGAAGCCTCAGAAATGTGTTCTGAATTGATTTAAATTTTATGGAGAGTAGAGAACATACTTTTCTGTTTGAAGGATAGATTCCATAGAATCAACATGACAGGAAAAATTCACAGCAGCACATTCTGACTCCTATACAAATCTCTTCTGTTAACATATAGGAGGCATCATAAACATCAAAATGCAAGAAAATGCTTCTTTTTGACACAGTGTATTGTGGTGAAATAAAAAACAGTCTCACAGTGTTTCCTTTAGAGCATTCTTGATTTTGGCCTCAGGCAGTGGTTCTAGGTCTTGCTGGCACATTAGAACCAAGCAGGAGGCTTTAAAACCCTGTTGTTCTATGTGCACATTGGGTCAATTAAGTTAGAGCCACTGAGGGTAAGACCCAGACATCAGAGTTTTTAGAAAATTTCTCCACATGACTTTCATGTACCAACCACAGGGACTTGCTGTATGGCACAGGGAACTCAATATTCTGTGCTAATCTATATGGGAAAAGAATCTGAAAAAGAATGGATATGTGTATATGTATAACTGAACCACTTTGCTATACAGCAGAAATCATCACAGCATTGTAAATCAATCATACTTCAAAATTTTTAAAAATAAATAAAAGGCAGAAATTGTCAAAGGGGATGAGAAAAAAAAAAAAAAAACAGAAGACCTCTAACTTAATTCACTTAAAATCAAAATTGGTATGACAAGCATTTATTGAGATCAGGCCATTCATTGCCAGGAACTGCAGAGAGCTTGCTTCCTACCCTCAAGAAGCACCCAATCTAGTGAAGGAGGCAACATAAGGTCATCAAAGGTAAGAACAGATGCTAAGGGGCTCCCATTGTGGCTTAGCGGATTAAGAACCTGAAATAGTGTCCAGTTGGATGCAGGTTTGATTCCTGGCCTCCCTCAGTGGGCTAAGGATCTGGCATTGCCACAAGCTGTGGCATAGGTTGATGATGGGGCTCAGACCTGGCATTGCTGTGGCTGTGGTTGCGTAGGCCAGCAGCTGCAGCTCCAATTCGACCCCTAGCCTGGGAAATTCCATATGCCTCGGGTGTGGTTCGTTTTCTTTCTTGTATATGCTCTCTAGAGCCATCAGGTGAAACCTGGTACTCTGTAAACTCTCTAATCTTTCATAAACTGTTTGCATAGCAACTATATGCCACAGCCACCTCTGAATAAACTATCCTTCATGTACATTTCATCTGGTGCTGCCACTGCTGGTGATTTCAGGACTCATGATGCGCCCACATGCCTTTGATTATCATAATATGTTTCTTGCTAGCAAGAGTTTATCCCTGTGCTCCTTGAACACAAACAACTCAACTCGGCATTCTATCCTAAGAGGCAATTTCCTAGGGCCACTATTGCATCAGTCAGGGTCACTAAGGAAGTAACTGAAGGAACCTATAAACATAGCAAATACAGAACACAGACCAGCATCCTACAGCAAAAAGCAGGCTGAAAAAGAGTGGGGATTGGAAGTGGAAGGCAAATAAAAAATATCCAGTACTGGAGATCCCATTGTGGCTCAGTGGAAACGAATCCGACTAGGAACCATGAGGTTTCAGGTTTGATCCCTGGCCTCACTCAGGGGGTGGAGGATCTGGCGTTGCTGTGAGCTGTGGTGTAGGTCTCAGACGCCGCTCGGATCCTATGTTGCTTTGGCTCTGGCGTAGGCCAGCAGCTACAGCTCCGACTGGACCCCTAGCCTGGGAACCTCCATATGCCGCAGGTACAGCCCTATAAGCAAAAAAAAAAAAAAAAAAAAAATCCGGTACAGTCTCATTCTGGATTTTTTTTAAATTTTGAGTCAAAAACATTGTTTTATGAAGACAAACTATGAGGGGAGGGCGTACATAAAAAAAAATGGATTATTAACATGTTAAAAAGAATTGAAACACTTCAATGACTTGAGCTTAAGAAGGCTTATGTTTGCAAAGTTAATTTGATGAATATTTACAGTATGAAAACAAATACACATTATTTGACAATTACTGTAATTCATATTAACATTTGTGCAAAAAATACGTAGGGTAGTAGTGTTCTAGTACATTAATCCTGTATTAGCCCTAAAGAATTCAAAAACACCTCTATATAAAGACTTCTGTGTCAATGTTGTTAAGCTCACAGGGTTTAACCTCAGGTCAAATTGGGCGTCAGTGAATATAATTTCATATTCCACCTCCCTCATTTTGTTTTTCCACTTGGGGAGATTTCCCTTGAGATACTTCATGTATCTGAACCACATGCACACATTTTTTCCTGAAGTTTCCCGCTGTCCTGAGAGGTAGTAGGGTGAAGGTCTGGCCAAACCGCCTGGGTGCCTCTCCCTGCTCTGCCACCTCCCAGTCGGCTTGCTCATTGATGAGACACAGCTAAGGTGCCTTCCTTCCAGGGCTGAAGGAAAGGCCGAGATAGAGAAGCACGGGGCCTGAAACAATCCACGTCAAAGAGTAATAGCTGCACTAAACTATCATCGTTATATCAGATACTATAATTAGAATTAAAACCAAGAAGTCAAGTGTCAAGGGCGAAGCCGGTCAAAATCATCAAGTCTGAACGGTTGAGAATCTCAGGCTTCATTTGTTGACCTATTTGAGCTCCCAGGACCCCGACGTCATAACCAGCAGGTAAACTTACTGAGCCGCTGCTGTGTTACTGAAATCAGCACCTTCACACGAATAACCATTTCGTTTTCCTCATTTTCTCTCATTTGAGCCCAAAAGCCGCGGAAGAAAAGCTCAGGAATATGACCTGGGTGGGAACTTTGTGGGAGAGGAATGACTTCAACCCAATTTGCCTGCTTAACGGTTTTACCCAAGGTTGTCCCGGCAACCGCAACAACTGCGGCATTTACTGTGGAGGCGCTGGGGTCTCTTCCCTTCAACGATCCGGCTCACGAAACCAAAGGGCAAATTTCTAGTCAAAGCCCCGGTTCCCAGTGGGCAGCCGAGACCCCATCGCCCCGGTCGCCTACGCAGGAGAGCGACGCGCTGCCAACAACCCAACACGTTTAAATAAGGCGCCGTCTTCTCATTGGCCGGAGTTTCTGCTCGCTGATTGGTCCCTCGCGGAGGTGGGCGGTTCCGGGCGCGCCCATTGGTGGAGGAGGGAAGTTTAAACGAAGAGAAGACCGAGTTGTTTTTTTCTCTGGAGTTGTGTGTGGGGCTGTTTTCTTCACGAGTCGAGGCCACAGAACGAGAAAGGGGTGTATCCGCTCCAGGAGACGGGGTGAGAGTTCCTGCAGGGCCGCCCGGAGAAGCCCCGAGGCCGCCATGGCGACCCGGCGTCGGGGGCGCGGCTGCTGGGAGCGGAGTCCTCCAGAGAGGAGGCCGCCTGCCGGGCCTCCGGGTCTCCTGGCCGAGGAGGAGGCAGCGTCCCCGCCGGTCCTGTCCCTCAGCCACTTCTGCAGGTCGCCCTTCCTCTGCTTCGGGGACGTGCGCCTGGGAGCCTCGCGCACACTGCCCCTGACCCTGGACAACCCCAACGAGGAGACCGCAGACGTGAGGCTGTCCCGCGTCCCGGCCGCCGAGCAAGGCTTCAGCATCTGGCCCAGCGCCTTCGTGTTGCAGGTAGGGTGGGCTACGGGGGTGGGGGGGAGACGGGATCGGAACTCACGGAGGGGACCTGAGACCTGGAAAATAAAGCCAGTTCCTTTCCTCTGACGTTGGGCGAACGAACCCCTTTTCTCCAGGGCGGAGGCGGCTGGGGTGGGCTGTCACCCTGGCGGTGACCGCGCGTCCTGAGAAGCACTTGGGTGGTCCTGTGTTTCGTAGAACGGCTTTTCATAGACTCGGGCCTTGAGAAGACTTGCGGGCCATCCATCCACGCATCTATCCCTCTATATTTAAGATTGCTGAGAGCACGTTGGTTAGAGCAGGGGTTTTTTGTAATTGCTTTCCATCAGTCATTCGCATTTTTTTTTTTTTTTTTTTAGGGCCGCAGGTGCAGCACATGGAGGTTCCCAGGCTAGGGGTGGAATTGGAGCTGCAGCTGCGGGCCTAGCCACAGACTTAGCAACCCAGGATCTCAGCCATGTCTGCGACCTAGACCACAGCTCACCGCAATGCTGGATCCTTAACCCACTTAGCGGGCCAGGGATCCAACCCACATCCTCATGGATACTAGTGGGTTCCTTACCGCTGAGCCCCAGGGAAACTCTTCCATCGGTCATCTTAAAAAACGCATTTTAGTTTCCACAGGGAAACCGACTGCATATAGAGTCAGGGTAACTACTTATTCTGGTGAGGGAGTGAGATTTGTTTTGGCTAAATGTCTATAGCAACAAAACCAAAAACACTTCCTCAGGGTTGTTTTCAACAAGAGTGCACACTTGAGCGTTTTAATATTTTTCCCACATTTGCTGTAGTATGGTTCTAATGATGTTTCAAATTTAATTTTACAAATGTTTTGTTGAGACCTTCCTGGGTAGCTTTTCTACGTTGCATTGGCCAGAGTAATGCTCCCATTCCTGTCACCCAAATCCAGAGAATTTATACTTTTCTTTTGACTGCTGTGGTCTTTCCATTGATTAGAACCTCTGAAAGTGTGAAAAGAAACAACAAATTAGCTGAGGGGATCTCACTCTTTATCTAAACAACTGCTTCCCAAGGCAGTGAGAAGTGGCTCTAATCTGAGGTCCACCGACTTGGTCCATAAGCACTGGTTCAGCTACACTTGTTTGTAAATGTTCCCTTTTCTTTTCATGGAAAGATATAAACTTTGGTTTATCTACATAACACATTTGCTTGTTATTTTTTGTTTGTGGGACTGAAATTCTTTGGGTTTTGGCTTTTTTAGAACTTCCATGTTTATAAAGTAAAAGTTTACTGATCTTAGTTTTTAAAAACTTCTTTTGTTAACTATTGATTTCCCTCGGCTTCAGGTTTGAATGTGCAGATGCCACTCAACCACCAAACCACTAAGATAATACATACACACATAATGTTTACCTTTTTACAAGTTCTTTTAAACTCTGTTGCCTTATTTAATCCTTACAAGAACTCCTGGAGTCATCATCCACATTTGCTGATAAGATGACATGGTCAAAGGGTTTGTGTCGAATGGATCAGGCCTAGGCTGCTAAGTTCACTCTTCTGAGTCTTCTGTGTCTCTGTTTTCTCATCTCTAAGTTGGAAGTAGTGTCAGCTACACCTGTGCGTGGTGCGCAACTGAGAGGAATCTTCAAGCAAGGATCTTACTCTGTATCGTGGATAAATGTCCTCTTCCTAATTTTTAATGAGGGCATAAAACATTTACGGATGGTTTTATTCCTGCAGTTGACAGAGCCTGGGGTTCCCACCCAGTTTTTATCATTTTAAACCCCAGGGCCTGTCCCTCATATTGATTTATAGGCATGAGGCATGATTCTTCCCTAAAGACATTTGTTAGGAGGATGAAGGAAAATTCTAAGAACAAGGAGGATGCAATGTTTTGAGGAGACCAGCAGTTCTCAAACTTAAGAGTGCATCAGAATCACCTGGAGGACTCATTAAAACACCCCACCCCCAGTATTTTTGATTCCAGGGATCTAGGCTGGGGCTAGAATTTGCATTTCTAAGAAGTTCCCAGGTGATGCTCATGCTACTAGTCCAGGTGATCTCAGGGAAACAGCAGTGAGTGATGGCTCGGAGAGAGAGCTCAATTTTCTGCTCAGGAATTAAACGTTGGCAGCCTGCATGAAAACCAGGAATCCTAGCCGCTCGATTAGCTAGAGGCTAAAAGTAGAATTGCCCTGATCGTTGCCTCCTGTTGAAAGCAAGAATGTTTGCAACATTCAAGGAGGCAAAGGAGGCCAAGACTTTAAAACCAGGTATAAAGTTTATTGTTAGAGTCACAGTCCAATGTGTGGGAGCACACGCAGAAAAGTAGTTTATTTAAGTCAGAAGCAAAGAAGTAATACACACCCTAAAGAGGAGTGCAGGTACGGGCGTCCCCAAGTGAGGAGTGCACCAGAGAGGGGATTTAACTCACTTATATAGTTCTTCCAGGTCTTTGTTTTCCTTTGGCCATTTACCTTGTTTTATTTCTCGTACCTGACTGGACCCAGGGCCCTCCCCAATAGGCGTGTGCATCTTTTGGCAAAGATGGTTCCAGAGCAAAGGATGCTGGGATGGTATCAGGACTTATTAGCGCCCTCTCCCTTTTGACCCCTGGGAGTCTTTCTGCACATGTGTAATTGGGAAGGGCTCCTTGACCCCAGGAGTGATTGACGTGAGCATCTTGTCTTTCTACTCGAGCAGAGCTCAGCTCCTGCAATTAACTTTCTCCTTGACGTGTCAAAGAGAAGCAAGGCCCAGTTTACTCAGCCTGACAAGTCCCAGCTCTTCTCAGCCCAGGGGCCCATCTACCTCAACCTCACAGGAACCACATTTTGAAGCTCACTGTAGTAAAAAAAAAAAAAAAAAAAATTAGAATAGCCCTTATCTGAAACACAACCCACACCCTCAGGTGAATTAGCAGGTTGCAATAAGCAGAATTTGTCTGAGATGCTTGAAACCACTTGCATCAAATTTGTCTGGACTTCTCGTTAAATAAGGAAAATGTCTTCTCACCACTCCAGAGGTACTAATTTCTGGGGGGAAATACAGAAAACTGCACTTTCAACAAGGTTTTATGCATGCAGAGGACATTTCAAGAACCATGAGCTAAAGCGTTACACTTGTCAAAGAATGAGAGAGACTCACAATTAGTATAAAAATAAGCCTACCAAAAAAAAAAAAAAAAAAAAGTCTGCAATACAAATGTCTAGACCTTAAAAGGAATGAAGGCCAGAAGACTGTCTTTGAGGATACACACACACACACACACACACACACACACACTCACACTCACACTCACACACTTATTGGGGTCTATCCAAGGGAAAAAATTTTCCTTAGGGCTGCACGTGCTGCATATGGAAGTTCCAGGCTAGGGGTAAAATCAGAGCTGCAGCTGCCAGCCTGCACCACAGCCACATCAGATCTGAGCCATGTCTGTGACCTACACCACAGCTCATGGTAACTCAGGATCCTTAACCCACTGAGTGAGGCCAGGAATCAAAACACATCCTCATGGATACTTAGTTTGGTTTGTTTCTGCCGAGCCACAATGGGAACTCCCTGAAGGAGAATTTTTATTTTTATTTTTATTTTTTGTCTTTTTGCCATTTTCTTGGGCCGCTCTCTCGGCATATGGAGGTTCCCAGGCTAGGGGTCGAATCGGAGCTGTAGCCACCAGCCTACGCCAGAGCCACAGCAATGCGGGATCCGAGCCGCGTCTGCGACCTACACCACAGGTCACGGCAACGCCGGATCCTTAACCCACTGAGCAAGGGCAGGGACCGAACACGCAACCTCATGGTTCCTAGTCGGATTCGTTAACCACTGCGCCACGACGGGAACTCCGGAAAATTTTTAAAATGATCTTTTAGGTTTCTTTTTTTTTGGCCACGCCCATGGCATGCGGAAGTTCCAGGCCAGGGCTGGAACACATGCAACCAAGCAACCTGAGCTGTTGCAGTGACAACACAGGATCATTAGCCTGCTGCACCACCAAGGGAACTCCTGGGCGTTTTTACTTTTTACAAACACCTCAAATGATTTCTGTAGCCAGGGTTGTGAGCAACTCAACTGGATGTCCCTTGTTTAACAGACTCATTGGGGCCGCTTCTGGACATAAGAGCTTCTGCTACAGACTAAGAGGCTATAACATGAGGGTGCTTTCACTTTAAGAAAATAAGTGATTTTGATGGGTTTGGTTTTTTTTTCTTTTTTTTTTTTTTTTTGTCTTTAGGGCTGCACCTGCCACATATGGAGGTTCCCAGGCTAGGGGCTGAATCAGAGCTGCAGCTGCCGGTCTACACCACAGCGACACAGGATGCCAGCCGCAGCTACAACCTATGCTGCAGCTCAGGGCAATGCTGGATCCTCAACCCACTGAGCAAGCCAAGGGATCAAATCCACAACCTCAGGGATACTACTCAGATTCGTTTATGCTGAGCCATGACAGGAACTCCCCGATTTGGATGCTATTTTGATCTGAGTGAAAGACTTTGAGAACTGACTTGCAAGGCAGCCCCAAACCTCACTCACCTCCTACTTCTTCACTGCCATGTTTCTGGAACGGTGCGTTCATTGCACTTACGACCACAAGGTGGCGCCCCAGATCTAATAATAATATAGCTTCCGTCGCCCCGGCTACAATGATCATTTTCTGATTTGTCACTAATGAAAGAGTGAGTCACCTTTCTATAAACAGAGACCACAGAATCTTAGAACTAAATGGAAGTATGGGAGTTTACCTTATTCAGCTTTTAAAATTTTTCTCCAAAAGGAGATGTGCAATACACATTTTTACCTGTTACCTTGACTTCCTATTGTCTCTTAGAATCTAGATAAAATAGTATCACTCTTATCTCAGACACATGGCCATGCTTCTGTGCAAACAGTTAACAGTTTGTGGTGCATCTCCAAGAATGTCATGACCAAAAAATGACAGCATATAACATCTTTCCTCTCATTTTTGTTTGAGTTGATAGAGGTTAAAAGCAAGGGAGGGAATGCGTAGGGAAACCAATTTCCAAAGGGTAAGAAGCAAAACGCTTTGTGTTTTATCTGAGTTTTTACACCTGAGAGTATTTGTCTCCATGGAAGTTGAAGTTAGCCCTGCCGTCTAAGCAGGTGTGTTATAAACCCCTTTGGGCGTCTCCCAGAACTGATGCCCTCACTGCCTCAGCCTGTGGTTGTTACAGAGGAAGGAAGGAAGGGCTTCCTGGTGGGAAGGTGGTTGGAGGAGGAGGCAGCATCGAGAAGGAAGAGAGGGTGAACACTCTGAGCATCTTTTCCCAATGTGCTCTCCTCCTGGGTTAGGGGATGACGCTTTCAATTAAGGATGAAAAGACCAGAACTGCGTTTTGCTATGCCTTAAAACAGGCAAACAAACAACAACATAAACATGTGCAGCCACAGTTAAGTCGTTTCTAGGTTTAAATCTGCTAAAGAGATGACATATATACAATGGTCTCTACTTCTCTCTCCCTCCTCCATCGCAGGTCATTTGCGCTCTGGCTAATTCTAAACAGCGGTGGTCCGGCATCTGTTTCTGGGATAGCACTAGGCAACTTCCGTTTCAGGGCTGTGTGCAGGCTGGCATGTTCTGCCCAGACACTCCTCCCTTAGCTCTGTCTGTTCAGCTCATTCTTAAACTTTCTCTTCCCTTAAGTACTACAATCTCTCATCACTCAGTTAAGAGACCATTGAACCTCAAACTCTTTTTTTTTTTTCATTGATATCAAATCTTGGAACTTGTGTTTTTATATTTATCTTTTTACTTAAACGTTCTCATTTCTTTTATTGGGAAGAATACGTGCCCATGAGGCCAGAGACCACGCCTAGTTTTTGATTCACTGACTCATTTGTCACTTGGATGTTTAATGTGCGCCCACTCTGTGTTAAGTGCTGCATATGCGATTAGGCACTCAGTGACTATTGGTGATACAACGGTAACTCTGTAGAAGGAACACCCCCCCACCTTAAAATTTTCTATATGTAAATTGAGAAGTAAGTAGTAAGACTTCACACTCTTAAATTTATCCTAGACAGGTAATTCATTTGAATCTCAACGAGGAAGAAGATAGATATGCCCATTAAGTAAGCTATACAGGCAGACCTCAGAGATACAGTAGCTTTATTTCCAGACCACTGCAATAGAGTGAAAATCACAATAAAGTAAATGAATTTTTTGATTTCCCAGTGCATTTATTTATTTATTTATTTACTGCTTTTTAGGGCAACACCTGCAGTATATGGAGGTTCCCAGGCTAGGAGTCGAATCGGAGCTATAGCTGGTAGCCTACACCACAGCCACAGCAATGCAAAATCTGAGCCACATCTGTGACCTACACCACAGCTCATGACAACACTGGATCCTTAACCCACTGAGCAAGGGGAGGGATCAAACCTTTGACCTCCTGGAGGTTACTCAGATTTTTAATCACTGAGCCATGAAAGGAACGCCTCCCAGTGCATTTAAAAGTCATGTTTAGGGAGTTCCTGTCATGGCACAGTGGTTAACAAATCCAACTAGGAACCATGAGGTTGCGGGTTCGATCCCTGCCCTTGCTCAGTGGGCTAATGATCCGGCGTTGCCGTGAGCTGTGGTGTAGGTCGCAGACACAGCTCGGATCCTGCGTTGCTCTGGCTCTGGCGTAGGCTGGCAGCTACAGCTCCAATTAGACCCCTAGCCTGGGAACCTCCATATGCCGCAGGAGCGGCCCAAGAAATGACAAAAAGACAAATAAATAAAGTCATGTTTACACAACACTGTAATCTATTAAGTGTATAGTAGCATCATGTCTAAAAAAACACACATACTTTAAGTTAAAAAGACTTTATTGCAGAAAAATTCTAACCATCATCTGTGCCTTCAGCAAGCCGTAATCTTTTTTGGGGGGTGTAGGGGGCTCTTGCCTGGATGTTGATGGTTACTGACTGTTCTGGGTGGTGGTTGCTGAAGACTGGGGTGGCTGTGGCAATTTCTTAAAATAAGACAATGGTGAAGTTGGCTGCATTTATTGACTCTTCCTTTCATGAGCAGTTTCTCTGTGGCATGCAATGCCCTTTGATGGCATTTTACCCACCCACAGATCTTCTTTCAGAATTAGAGTCGATCCTCTCAAACCTGCCCTACTTTATAAAGTTTATAATAATCAATAATCTTCATAGCATCTACACTAGGAATAAATTCCATCTCAGAAAACCACTCTCTTTGTTTATGCACAGGAAGCAATTCCTCATTCACTGGAGTTTATCGTGAAATCGCAGCAATTCATTCACATCTTCAGGCTCCACTTCTAAATCTGTTACAAGTCCAAGTCATGCTGCTAGTCTCCCAATAAGCCAATAAATGGAGGGAGAATTGTTGGGGCAAGGAATAGTGACTTTATTCAGAAAGCTAGTGACCAAGAAGGTGGTGGACTAGGGTCCCAAAGAACCATCTTACTCGAGTTAGAATTCATCTTTAGAATTTATATTTAAAGGGGAGGGGGTGTGGTTGG
Source organism: Phacochoerus africanus (assembly GCF_016906955.1). Taxonomy (NCBI): domain Eukaryota; kingdom Metazoa; phylum Chordata; class Mammalia; order Artiodactyla; family Suidae; genus Phacochoerus; species Phacochoerus africanus. Next base: position 25,539,100 of record NC_062555.1, on the reverse strand, counting down.
GATGTGGTTGGTTGTTGCAGACTTCTTGGTGTCAGAATCCTTTGTTTTTGCAGCTGTCCAGGTAGGTCAAGTCACAGTGTTCTTCTAAACTTCCAGCAAGAGGAATGTTATTCTCTGTTTTGCAACTTTTTATTTTATTTTATTTTATTTTTGTCTTTTTGCTATTTCTTGGGCCGCTCCCGCAGTATATGGAGGTTCCCAGGCTAGGGGTCTAATGGGAGCTGTAGCCACCAGCCTACACCAGAGCCACAGCAACGCAGGATCCGAGCCACGTCTGCAACCTACACCACAGCTCACGGCAACGCCGGATGGTTAACCCACTGAGCAAGGGCAGGGATCGAACCCGCAACCTCATGGTTCCTAGTTGGATTCGTTAACCACTGTGCCATGACGGGAACTCCCTGTTTTGCAACTTTTTATATGAGAGCCTTGAGAATGGGCTATCCTGTATGTTTCAGGCTATAGGCAGCATTCTTAACTTGTAGCAAAAGCAATAGAATACAAAGGTTAAAGTAAAAGAAACAGATCCAATATGGAGTCAGACTTGTTCTTCCCTCTTACATTCTACTTCTCTTGTTATTTATACCACATCTGCAGTTACTTTCATCACAAATCTTAAACTGCTCAAAGTTATCCCTAAGGATTGGAATCAACATCTTCCAAACCCTTTAATGTTGATATTTTGGCCTCTTCTCGTGAATCATGAACATGCTCTCTCTTTATTTTTATTTTTATTTTTATTTTTTTGGCCCTTAAACAGGTTGTGATTTTGTTGTAAAGGGAAAATAAAATAGTCCCATTATAAATTTTATTTTTTCCCTATGAATATTTTATTCTAATAATGATTTTTGTTTTTTTCTATTATAGTTGGTTTACAGTGTTCTGTCAATTTTCTACCATAGAGCAAAGTGACCCAGTTTCTCTCTCACACACTCGCACACACACACACACACTCACACTCACACTCTTTTTCTCACATTATCCTCCATCATGCTCCATCACAAGTCATTAGATATAGTTCCCAGCTATACAGCAGGATCTCATTGCTTATCTATTCCAAAGGCAATAGTTTGCATCTATTAACCCCAGATTTCCAGTCCACCCCATTCTTTCCCCCTCCCCCAGGCAACCACAAGTCTATTCTCAAAGTCCATGATTTTCTTTTCTGTGGAAAGATTCATTTGTGCCTTATATTAGATTCCAGATACAGGTGATATCATATGGTATTTGTCTTTCTCTTTCTGACTTACTTCACTCAGTATGAGAATCTCTAGTTCCATCCGTGTTGCTGCAAATGGCATTATTTTTGTTCTTTTTTATGGCTGAGTAGTATTCTACTGTGTATATATACCACATCTTCTTAATCCATTCATCTGTCAATGGACATTGGGGTTGTTTCCATGTCTTGGCTATTGTGAATAGTGCTGCAATGAACATGCGGGTACATGTGTCTTTTTCAAGGAAAGTTTTGTCCGGATATATGCCCAAGAGTGGGATTGCTGGGTCATATGGTAGTTCTATGTATAGATTTCTAAGGTATCTCCATACTGTTCTCCATAGTGGCTGTACCAGTTTACATTCCCACCAACAGTGCAGGAGGGTTCCCTTTTCTCCACACCCCCTCCAGCATTTGTTATCTGTGGACATATGAATGATGGCCATTCTGACTGGTGTGAGGTGGTATCCCATGATAGTTTTGATTTGCATTTCTCTAATAATCAGGGATGTTGAGCATTTTTTCATGTGTTTGCTGGCCATCTGTATGTCTTCCCTGGAGAAATGTCTATTCAGGTCTTTTGCCCATTTTTCAATTGGGTTGTTGGTTCTTTTGCCGTTGTGTTGTATAAGTTGTTTGCATATTTTAGAGATTAAGCCCTTGTCTGTTGCATCATTTGAAATGATTTTCTCCCATTCTATAAGTTGTCTTTTTGTTTTCTTTTTGGTTTTTTTTTGCTGTGCAAAAGCTTGTTAGTTTGATTAGATCCCATGGGTTTATTTTTGCTTTTATTTCTGTTGCTTTGGGAGACTGACCTAAGAAAACATTTGTAAGGTTGATGTCAGAGAATGTTTTGCCTATGTTCTCTTCCAGGAGTTTGATGGTGTCCTGTCTTACATTTAAGTCTTTCAGCTATTTTGAGTTTATTTTCATGCATGGTGTGAGGGTGTGTTCTAGTTTCATTGATTTGCATGCAGCTGTCAAGGTTTCCCAGCAATACTTGCTGAAAAGACTGTCTTTTTCCCATTTTATATTCTTGCCTCCTTTGTCAAAGATTGACTGTAGGTGTCTGGGTTTATTTCTGCATTCTGTCTTCTCTTCCACTGGTTTCTATGTCTGTTTTGGTACTAGTACCACACTGTCCTGATTACTGTGGCTTTGTAGTAGTGCCTGAAGTCTGGGAGAGTTATGCCTCCTGCTTGGTTTTTGTTCCTCAGAATTGCTTTGGCAATTCTGGGTCTTTTATGGTTCCTTATAAATTTTTGGATTGTTTGTTCTAGTTCTGTGAAAAGTGTCCTGGGTAACTGGAGAGGGATTGCATTGAATCTGTAGATTGCTTTGGGTAGTATGGCCATTTTTACAATATTAATTTTTCCAACCCAGGAGCATGGAATATCTTTCCATTTATTTGAATCCTCTTTAATTTTCTTGATTAATGTTTTATAGTTCTCGGCATACAAGTCTTTTATCTCCTTATCAGGTGTATTCCCTGATATTTGATTTTTTGGGGTGCAATTTTAAAAGGTATTTTTGTATTCCTTTTCTAATATTTCATTGTTAGTATACAGAAATGCGACTGATTTCTGAATGTTAATCTTATATCTTGCTACTTTGCTGAATTTGTTGATCAATTCAAGTATTTTTGGGGTTGAGTCCTTAGGGTTTTCTACATATAGTATCATATCATCTGCATACAGTATCATGTCATCTGCATACAGTGACAGTTTTACCTCTTCTCTTCCTATTTGGATGCCTTTTTATTTCTTTTGTTTGTCTGATTGCTGTGGCTAGGACTTCCAGTACTAGGTTGAATAACAGTGATGAGAGTTGGTTTCCTTGTCTTGTTTAGGGTTTTAGTGGGAAGGCTTTCAGCTTTTCTCCGTTGAGTATTATATTTGCTGTAGGTCTGTCATAAATGGCTCTTATTATGTTAAGGTATGTTCCCTCTGTATCCACTTTGGTAAGAGTTTTTATCATGAGGGGATGTTGAACTTTGTCAAATGCTTTTTCTGCATCTGTTGATATGATTGTGTGGTTTTTGACTTTTGTTAATGTGGTGTATGACGATTGATTTGCATACGTTGACCCATCTTTGTGAACCTGGGATGAATCCCACCTGGTCGTGGTGTATGATCTTTTTGATATGTTGTTGGATTCGGGTGGTTAGAATTTTGTTGAGAATTTTTGCGTCTATGTTCATCAAAGATATTGGCCTCTAGTTTTCCTTTATGGTGGTATCTTTGTCTGGTTTTGGAATTAGGAATTTTCTGATTTTTCTTGGCTCCTCCTTTTATTTCCTAGTTCCTTTCTAAAGTAATCTGCATTACTGTTTATATCTACTCTTAATTCCTTCATATTCGTTCTCAATTCTTTCAGTATTTTCACTATCTCCTTTTGGAACTCAATGTCTGTTAGACTCCAGAGGTCTGTTTCATTGTTTGCTCCTTCAGGGGAATTCTCCTGTTCTTTTAACTGGGAATCGTTCCTGAGCTGCTTCTTTTTGCTTCTATTTTTCTTATTCTCTGAAGCCTGAGTCTCAGTGCCCAGCCCCCTTCTGCGCATCTCAGGCTATGGTGTCCTGGGAGGTGGTATCAATAGTGTGTGGGGCTCTCACCCTGCTTTGCCTTCCTCAGTCGAGCTGCTGCACTTTTCTCTGGGGCTTTGAGGTCTCTCGTCTCGGCTGATCTCCCCGTCAGTTAGGTAGCTTCCCAGGGTGGGTGTTCCTTTCCCCTTTCACAGCTCCCTCTCAGGAGTACTGGTCCCATCCTGATTCCTTTTTCCCTCTCTTTTGTTCTACCCAGTTATGTGGCGGTTTCTTGCCCCCTTTGGAGGTTTAAGGTCTTCTGCCAGCATTCTGTAGAAGTTCTGTGTGAATCGGTCTACATGTAGAGGGTTTTTTTGATGTGTTTGTGGGAGACGTTGAGCGCCATGTCTTACTCCTCCGCCATCTCGATCCCCCCTCCCTAGTCAGGTTCTTAACCTGTCGAGCCAAAACGGGACCCCCATCATTTCTAGCTTTTGATTTGAAGTGAGAAATGTGCAATGCTTCCTTTCACTTTGAGGCCCTTGAAGGGTGATTGACTGACCTACTTCAATGCTGTTGTGTCTCAGGGAACAGGGAGGCCAGAGGAGAGGGAGAGAGACAGGGGACCAGCCAGAAGACAGTGAGGCAGGCAGAACACACAGCATTTCTCAGTGAAGTTTGCCATCTTATATGGGCTCAGTTTCTGGAGCTCCAGAATGGTTCTAATACTAACATCAGAGATCACAGAGCACCAGACACCTATTATAATGAAAATTTTGCGGTACTGCAAGAATTACCAAAATGTGACACAGAGATCCACAAATGAGCCAATGCTGTTGGGAAAATGGTACCCATAAACTTACTCAACGTGGGGTTGTCACAAGCCCTCAATTTGTAAAGAAAAAAAAAATGCAGTATCTACAAAGTGAAATGAAGCAAGGAACAATAAAAGGGGGTATGCCTGTATATGAAAAGAAAGAAAGAACATTCACTGACCTAATGATTTTATATGTATGGAACACACATCACAGAACCAGAAACATCCTAGCCTGGAACCAGAATAATCTAGCACACAATAGATGTGCTGTTAAACATTATTTCAGCAAAGCGATGAGCTGAAATTTGGTGAAATGAGACAAAGCAGCCCATTTAAAGTTTAAATTGGGACTATTTCCCAACCTTAATATGCGATTGTGGTCACCCTTCCTTTTATTAGAGTAGTGAGAATCTGATCTGACAAAGGATAACAACAGGTGGGTTGGAGGTGGTATTTGTGGTCTCTGAGTCTGAGATTTTTCCAGTTCATCCACCCACTCAGGCCTTCAAAGCTTCACAAATGAGTGTTGGACTCTTCAATCACTGAGTTGTTCAAGATGCTCAGGAATTCTGCAAAGCCTGACTCAGGTAGGGAGAAGGGGCAGCTAGCCTTCACCAAAGTGTTTCCTGTGATCTTATTCTTGTTGTGTTTTGTGTACTGGGTCACTTAACTGATTTAGCATAATTTAACAAGATAGATCCAAAAATATTTATTCAGTATCGTGAAACTAGAGTAGGCGTCTCCTGGCCCAATGGCCATGCAAAAGTTTGGGAATAAAAGACAGTCTGAAAATTCTCTTGTGGCGTAGCAGGTTGAGGATCCAGCATTGTCACTGTGGCCACTTGGGTCTCTGCTGTGGCAAGGGTTCAATCCCTGGTCTGGAAGCTTCCACATGCTACAGGCACAGCCAAAAAAAGAGAGAGAGAGATCTCAGAGGAAGACCTTCTTTTATGTAGCAGGCAAGCTTAGTACTAAAAACAGGTGCGCATGTAACAAAACTAATCTCTAGACATATGAGTTCTAAGAAGCCCAGGTTCTGTGAAGATGACAGGAGACTTGCTTTTCCTGTCCAGGCAGAAAGCTCTAAAGGTCTAACCTCTCTGAGGCCGACACCAGTTCTGTGTGACCCTTGGTCCTGATGTTGCTAGTTGGTCTACCATCCCGCCTCCCTTCTAGCATTACTTAATACAACTCCTGCAATAAAACTTGTGGTTTAGTTTATATAAATAAGTAAATAAAACAAAACTTGTCCTTTTTTCCCCCTGAAAACAACAGACACAGAGTTCATTTGGTCATGTCAGGTTTTTGCATTTGGCAAATTCCTGCCAGCCTGTGCGATTAGATGTTAAACTCCTGGACTCAGACTGCCTGTGTTCTAATTACCAATGGTGTGACTTTGGCAAAATACCAAAAGCTTTCTGGACCCTGATTATTTCATCTGTAAAATGACTCTACTTCCTGGGATGTGAGGATTCAATGGGTCACATCAGACACTTCTAACTCTGCCTGGAACATAGCGGGTGTTTAACAAATACCAGCAGTGACGATGTGGACTTTTGAGGAGTTTGTGGGGAAGAAGGACTTTAATTGATCATCTTTCATCTCTTTTTGAAAAAGTCTTTCTAATGCATGGTCATTATATTTGTAATAGAAGTTCTGTACATATTCTAAAGAAATAGAAATGTGTGATTAAATTCATAAAAACCACTGAACTAAAATAATTTGGAGACTCTCTTTTCCATTGCTCATGTACAATTGGGAGTTTATTACAATTTTATTTTGTCGTGAACCTTCTTATTTCTTGTCGCTTTTTTCTTTGTAATGAAATGAGATAGGTAGAAACATGTATTTGGCTTGTCAAATGTTGTTAGAGTGTTGGCGCAATTAACAAGGGTTAATCCTCTACTATATGTTACATTGTGTTTGATTTGTTTTGGTTATTATACATTACTGCTGTTATAGTCATTTAAAATATGTTCTTTTGATTATAGCCTAAAGAAAAAGTTGTGATTTCGATTACCTGGACACCGTTAAAAGGAGGCCGAGTAAGAGAGATTGTGACATTTCTCGTAAATGATGTTCTGAAGCATCAAGCTATATTACTAGGAAACGCAGAAGAGCAGAAAAAGAAAAAGGTAATACATTTTAATCATTCTGTAATTTACTCTAAGGAAATAATAATGTGTACAAATATTTCGATAACAGTCTTTCAGTGAGTCACATACACGGTATTGCTTACTTAAAGGTCATATCCTATAGGTATCGAAGTGATCTGTACGTTTTCTTATTTTGGCAGCGGAGTCTTTGGGATACCATTAATAAGAAGAAAGCATCAGCCTCTTCAAGTAATAACAAGAAGGTTTCGAATATTCCAAATATTAATAAAACATTTAGTGTTTCCCCAAAGGCTGAGAGAGTCAGGAGCCCACTACAAGCCTGTGAAAATTTGGCTGTGAATGAAAGCTGTTCCCCAAAAGACAACCATTCTTTAATCCTTGAAGAAAATACAATACCCATATCACCTATCAGTCCCGCTTTCCCAGAGTGCCACGGGGACACCTGCCTGCCACTCTCTGCCCGTCGGTCCACGGCCTACACATCCCTTCCTGTATCTGAAAATGGGGAGCTGCTGAAAGTGGAAGGTGCCCTCCTTTCAAAGGATTTTAATTTTAACGAGAAGATCCTAACTGAAACTTCCTTTGACTCCACAAATAATGTTAACGGCCAAATTGAAGAAAATAGTAAACTTAGTCTTACCCCAAACTATTCTTCAACTCTGAACATTACACAAAGCCAAGGACATTTTCTAAGTCCAGATTCCTTTGTGAATAACAGCCGCTCAGCTAACGATGAGCCAGAATTAGCGGCGTGTCCTTCACCAGATATATTTGTGGAAGGTAATTCAAGGCCGATGCAATTAGAATCCAAAAGTGTCCATGAAATTTACCAGACAATTTTAAGTCCAGATTCTTTCATAAAGGACAGTTATGGACTAAATCAGGATCTAGAATCAGAGTCATTTAATCCAATTCTATCCCCAGGTCAGTTTGTAAGAGGTAGTGTGGCATATATATGTATATCTCAGCAAACATGTAAATTGTCACCATTAGCAAATGTAAATTCTCAGGCCTCACAGTCGCCTCAAGATGGGAGAAAAAATGAAGTTTTTCCTTGTATTCCTGAATGTCAGCTTTCAAAATCTCCAGAAGCTATTTTTGAAGAATCCAAAGCTGTAGAAATGAAGTCAAATTGCTACACTTTTAAAAAACAGAACCAGCCTAAATTTTCTGCAGCTCAGGATATTTCTGGCCACAGCCACCATAAACCAATTAAGAGACGCCCAATACTTTCAGCCACTGTTATTAAAAGAAAGGCTACTTGTGCCAGAGAAAACCAAACAGAGACTAACAAACCAAAGGCAAAAAGATGTCTCAACAGTGAAGTTGGTGAGTGCGAAAAAGAAGATAATCAGAAAGAGGATTTTCATTCTTACATTCTAGCTGGAGACCCAACATTAAGTAAAACTAAGAATTATAAAAATGTAATAACTCCTCCCTCGAAGACGACTTTAGTTTCTCGTAAAAGAAAGAGTGAGGGAAACACAGAGGATGAAAAGGTGCATGTCACAGTTACAGAAGATACAGAAGTACAAGAACTCAAAAGGATCCATTTTTCTCCTGTGGAGCCTAGAGCATCAGCTGTTAAAATCACAAGAACAGTGATGACATCCACCTCCAAACGCATTAGCAGCAGAGAGAGAGTAAACCTGAAAAGGAAAACCGGTGAGCCCTGTTAATAAAATCTTTAATGAAAGTGTACCTATAAAAGGCCTGTTTGCTGTTTCGTCTGGTTTAGTAAATGGCTGCTGATAAGCTTGAATTAACTTGTCCTTTTCATCTACCGAGTTGCTCAGTGGAAGACAGGGCAAATGCAGTGTGGGGTTGAATTCGGAAATCACTGTGATCTTGTTCTCATTGAAACTTGGTGTTTTGCTCATTGTGGTTTTTCTGCATTAATTTTGATTTTTAAAAAACACTGCATTAAAGGGCTTGTCTTGGTTTCTTCTTCTTGCCTAATTGCCCTAAGATTTCCAATACATGTTGAATAAAAGTGGTGAGAGTGGATATCTTGCCTTGTTCCTGACCATGTATTTTTTTTTTGGTCTTTTTAGAGCTGCACTCATGTTATATGGAGGCTCCCAGGCTAGGGATCTAATCAGAGCTGTTGCTGCTGACCTACACCACAGCTACAGCAACACCGATCCAAGCCGCATCTGCAACCTACACACAGCTCACAGCAATGCTGATCCTTAACCCACGGAGCGAGGCCAGGGATTGAACCCACAACCTCAGTGACCATGTATTCTTTTATTGACTTTCATATCTGTTGTTTGCTCACTAATTCAGATCTTTCTGAATAGCTAAGGAACATAGCTATTTTGATCTCCTTCAAAGTGTACCATAGGGAGTTCCCATCGTGGCGCAGTGGTTAACGAATCCGACTAGGAACCATGAGGTTGCGGGTTCGGTCCCTGCCCTTGCTCAGTGGGTTAACGATCCGGCGTTGCCGTGAGCTGTGGTGTAGGTTGCAGACACGGCTCAGATCCTGCGTTGCTGTGGCTCTGGCGTAGGCCGGCAGCTACAGCTCCGATTAGACCCCTAGCCTGGGAACCTCCATATGCCGCAAGAGCGGCCCAAGAAATAGCAAAAAAAAAAAAAAAAAAGACAAAGTGTACCATAAATGATGAACGAGTCACATAATGAATGAATGACTGAGCAAATAAACCACTGATGTGTTGGTACTTGAACCTGTGGTTTGTCTGAGGTGGCCACCTAGCTGAACCTCTCTGCAAGGTTTAAAGAGAATTGCAGGAGTTCCTATCATGGCACAGTGGAAACAAATCCGACTAGGAAACATGAGGTTGCGGGTTCAATCCCTAGCCTCACTCAATGGGTAAAGGATCCAGCATTGCCATGAGCTGCGGTGTAGGTCACAGATGTGGCTCAGATCCCAGGTTGCTGTGGCTGTGTTGTAGGCCGGCAGCTGTAGCTCCGATTCCACCCCTAGCCTGAGAACCTCCATATAACATGGGTGCAGCTCTAAAAAACAAAAACAAACAAACAAACAAAAATTGCACACATGGGGTATCTGACTAATGAGCATGGTAACTCAGAGTACCTCTGGCCCTCTTTCTGTTCTGACAAACCTAGGACAGCAGGGAAAGAAACCAGTTTTCTAGGATGCATTATTCAGCATTGATAAGGTGCCTCCTTGTGTCATGCGTTGTTCTAGGCCTTGTGGCTCCAAGGAGGAAAGACAGAATTCTTGTCTTCAAGTTGCTCCCAGTCCTCTGAGCTGTGCAAGGAAATCGCGAAAGCGCAGAAGCAGAGGCACTTTACATGGCTTTCTGTGAATGGCAGGAAGCAGTGGGAGGATTCCAAGGAAGGTTCCCACAGCATAAAACGCTTCCAGGGAGAAGAGGCTAGCTTACCAAGGCTTCAGAATGAGGAAATATGTTAAAATGCAAGGAACTTTATAACCTAATATTATGTAACAATTTGAACATGTTCCTTATTTTGATAATTTGCATAGATTTGCAATTCTTCTAAATTACAATTCTTCTAAATCAAAGTTAAGCTAACCTTTTCTCTGAAGGTCCAGATACTAATTATGTTTTACAGGACAAACGGTCTGTTACAACCACTGACCTGTGCCTTTGCGGAAGGGAAAACAGTCACAGACGATGTGCAAATGAACAAGGGTGGCTGTGTGCCAATAAAACTTTATGGACAGTGAAATCTGAATTTCATATCATTCTCATGGATCATGAAATAGAATTGTCTTGACTTTTTCTCAACTAGTATTTATAAATGTGAAAACTCTTCTTAGCTTGCAGGCTGTACACAGAGATCTGTGGGCTGGATTTTGCCCTAGGCCTTCAGTCGCTGGCCGCTGCATTTATTAGCTCGTATCTTGTAGCAGCACAAGCTGGTGTGAAGCCTGCCTGGGAGGGAGTGAACTGCATCCTGACAGGTTATCGCTGCTGTGACTTTATGTGCTTTCCTCTCCAGGGGCCACCCTCCTTCTGCCTGGTCACCTGGGTGAGGCATGGAGACCCCTCTGGGTTCTGATTCTCCGTCACTTGTCTAGACATTTATTATAAAGGCTTGTGAGCTCAGCTCTGAATATATTTCTTCTCCAGTTTGTCTCCATTGCTGCTGTGTTCATTTAACTCTCACGAGAGAGCTCACTTTGGCCCCTGGGATAGCTGCCTTCTCACTTTCTGTCTCTAGTCTGACTCTTTTCATTCCACTCTCCATATTATCTTCTGGAATAGATATGATGTCACTCTCTAGACATAAGTCCTTCACCTGCCCGCCAGGTACTTCACACTGATTCATGGTGCAGGCTCGGACACTGTGCCATCCAGCTCCACCACTTCCCAGCGTGGGTGACCTTGCTGTAAGCTCCAGTATCCTGATTCCATAAAACATGGGTGGGAATAGGGCACATCTCATAGATGTCTGGTGATGATTGCATGAGGTGTCACCGAAGTACCCAACTATGAACTGTCATTGTTGTTTTTTAGTGGAATTGAAAGCTTTTCTTCCTCTCCCAACTTCTTTTTTTGTCTTGTTTTGCTTATCTATGTTCTTGGGTCCAGGCAGTTTGCAGGTCAGTCACAGGCCATGTCCCTGGTGTGGAACTTCCACTGCAGGGTCAGCGCTGGTGCTCTCCCGCCAGGGGGCTGTCCTGCCCTTTAGGTGACCTAGCCCTCCCTCCCCTTGTCCCAAAGCTCCTTATGCGTCCCTCTCCTTATGTAGCTATTTGGATTCTTCCCAAACTTGCTCCTAAACCAAGAACTTCCCAGGGCTGGGACCACGTCTTTTCATTCTGTCTTCTCAGCACAGAGCATGGAGTCTGGTGTACACACACACACGGTGAACTGGCTGGGTGTGAGCGTAGCTTCTACACACACGTGGTGAACTGGCGGCATGTGAGCATAGCTTCTGCACACACAACTGGCTGCATGTGAGCACAGCTTCTACACACACACACACACACACACACACACACACAGCGAGCTGGCTGCATGTGAGCATAGCTTCCACACACACACACACACACACACACACACACACGGTGAACTGGTTGGGTGTGAAGCATAGCTTCTACAGGCACCAAGTGAATTGTAGTTTCTGGTTAGTAACTTTCATACATAAGGTTAACTGCCAGGGTTCATAGCATAGTGCCTGGTACGTAGTGGTTATTCAGCATTTGCTAACCAGATGTGATTGCAGAGAACCCAAATTTTAACGTGATGACAGTTCATTCACGGAATTTATTTCATCTTTTAATGCTATTACTCTGCTCTCTCATGTTTTAGATGCATTCGGCTACAGGACTCCTAGTTCTAAAACAAACAGAAGGACCAAAGCCATTGTTCCTGTGGCACAGTCTACTTTGACTTTCATAAAACCCCTAAAAACAGGCAAGTGTTTAATATCTTTATGTGAAACTAACATGGAACGAGCATTAATTACATTTTAAATGGAAGTAAGTTATTTGAATAAAAGCCTTGAAGAGTTAAGTGTGTTAAATAACAATCAGGATATTTTCTCAGACTTTAATAAAATTGACTCGTTAATTGATATTTTTAAATAACAAGGAGGTACTGCTTTCCTTTTTCTCTTTTCACTTTGAGTACATTTTATACCCAAAATGCTCTCAACCATTTCCAGCAAGTGGTGGGAAAGCAAATACTGTTCCCCGATTTAAAGTGATTTTGGAGTTCCCTGGTGGCCTAGCAGTTAAGGGTCTGGCATTGTCACAGTTCAGTCCTGGCCGGGGAACTTCTACATGCTGCAGGCACTGCCAAAATTTAAAAAAAATAATAAAATAAAATTGGTTTTGCTTGTAAAAATGATCTTTTGCTATAGCTTGTGTTATAATTTAAAGGAAAATTTCTCATGCATAACCCAATTGTATTCTTAGGTATTCCTAGACACCCGATGCCATTCGCTGCAAAAAATATGTTTTATGACGAACGCTGGAAGGAAAAGCAGGAACAGGGCTTCACTTGGTGGCTAAATTTTATATTAACTCCTGATGACTTCACTGTAAAAACAAATATTTCTGAAGGTAAACATTAAGTTAATGTTTAAATTAAGTAATACTCTCGTTTTAGCATTCTGTAGTTATCTATATCTATTTATTGTATTGTAGTTAATGCCATGGTCCATGAATTCATTGACATGAATGCTCAAGATTGTGTGGGTGAGAATTTTTAGGGAATTTTGTGCTGAAACTACCAAGCTTTATTTTTTTCTTTTTGGTTTTCTTTCTCATTCATTAGCTAATGTGATTCTAGCCTTTTGGGTGATATGGTTTTATTTTAATACAGATTCAATCTGAGTTAACTGTGAAACACAGCTGATAAGAAATCCAGTTCAGGAGTTCTCTTGTGGCACAGCAGGTTAAGGATCTGGCATCGTCACTGCAGCAGTTTGGGTTGCTGCTCTGGTGCAGGTTCGATACCTGGCCCAGGAACTTCTACATGCTATGGGTGCAGCCAGAAAAAAAAGAAAGAAAAAACCCAGTGCAGTCTTGTCTGCAAATGTCCTGGTGAATCTGTTTAACAGTTTGTGTGGCCTGGTCACTTGAGGCCTATTGTCTCCACTGTACCTTAGTTTAAGATGTTCATAGCCAAATATTTAATTATGAGGAGTCTGAAAACCAGCTGATAATGGGTAATTTTTGAAACATTGCAGTGTTTGTTCTGGAAAAGAGAAAACTCAAGTGTAGAAGACGAAGGAGTTCCCATGGTAGTGCAGCGGAAATGAACCTGGTGAGCACCCACAAGGACGCAGGTTCCATCCCTGGCCTCAATCAGAGGGTTAAGGATCGGGCGTTGCCATGAGGTCATGAAGTTGCAAACACGGCTCAGATCCTGGATTGCTGTGGCTGTGGTGTAGGCCAGCGGCTATAGCTCTGATTCGACCCCCAGCCTGGGAACTTCCATATGCCGCAGGCATGGCCCTAAAAAGACAAAAACAAACAAAACAAAATGGAAACATGACTCCTTCAAATGTTTGAAGGGTTTTCTCCTGAGAGAAGGAAGCGTCACCAGGGCTGCCTGCTCATAGAAGTTACAGGAATCAGTTCAACTCAAGAGAAGAAAAAACTCATCTGAGTGTTTAACCTGCCAAAGCACCTCACAGTCTAACCCTAAGAGGAGGCTCTCTGGGTCATTGCAGTGTTCCAGCAGACACTGGGCTGCACTTGTTAGAGAAGCGGGTATAGGAATTTTACATTAAAAGGCCCTTTGACTAGATGATCTCTATGGTCAATTTTCTTTTTCTTTCCCCCAAAGTAAACAAAGTGTAATTTTTTTCCTTTTCTTTTCTTTTTTTTTTTTTTTGGTCTTTTTAGGGCCGCACCCACAACATATGGAGGTTTCCAGGCTAGGGGTCAAATCAGAGCTACAGCTGCCTATCTACACCAGAGCGACAGCAAGATCTGAGACATGTTTGTGACCTACACCACAGTTCACGGCAACTCCAGATCCTTAACCCACTGAGCAAGGCCAGGGATCAAACCCACGTCCTTAAGGATAATAGTCGGATTTACTAACCACTGAGCCATGCCAGGAACTCCCCTAATTTTTTAGTTCTCTTTAGAGAAAAAGTGTTTTATAAAAATTCAAATTGTATTTCAAAATTCGATTTTAAAAACTCACATTCTTTTTTTTTTTTTTGTATTTTGTCTTTTTAGGGCTGCACCTGCAGCATATGGAAGTTCCCCGCCTACGGGTTGAATCAGAGCTTCAGCTGCCAGCCTACACCACAGCCACGGCAACATAGGATCCAAGCTGCATCTGTGACCTACACCACAGCTCACGGCAACGCTGGATCCTTAACCCATGATCAAGGCCAGGGATCAAACCGACATCCTCGTGGATCCTAGTCGGGTTCATTAACCACTGAGCCATGCCGGGAGCTCTACAAATAACATTCTTTAGGGGTTGTCTTTTTATTTTATAAAGAGGGCAGAAGAAGAGAAAGCATTTAGGAAGCTCTCTCATTGGTCTGGGCTAGATTGTGTTCCAATCCCCCAACAGCAAGCGTGTGAGAAGTGGTGAGTCTTGGGACACATTTTGCAGGTAAAGTTGCCATGACAGAGTGGCCAGAGGTTCAGAGATAGGAAAGAGAAAAGTAGGCTTTGAAGAGATGGGGGATGGATTCCGTTTGGGCTGCCTTCAACTGCCCTTATTGCTGGATTTTAAAATTTATACAAGTATTGTTTAACCAGAAACATTCTTTCTTTTGTATTTACCCAGTAAATGCTACCACTCTTCTTTTGGGAGTAGAGAATCAACATAAAATAAGTGTGCCGAGAGCTCCTACCAAGGATGAGGTGTCCCTCAGGGCTTACACGGCCCAGTGCAGGCTGAACAGATTACGTCGTGCTGCGTGTCGTCTGTTTACTTCTGAGAAAATGGTTAAAGCCATGAAAAAGCTTGAAATCGAAATCGAGGCCAGGCGGTTAATTGTTCGGAAAGACAGACACCTCTGGAAAGATGTGGGTAAGCAGATTATAGAAATCTTGAGATTAACTCTTTAAAACCACTCTAGAAATTTTGTATTTCAGAATCAGGTATATACGTGGCTTGGCTCTGTGACCTAAATGCTTGGAGACTTAAATGTATTGCATATATATACTAAAGAGTGGACGTATATTTACATAGTTCATGGAAGTGATTTTCCTGTTTCACCACTGATTTCTGTCTATGGAATTTTCTTTACTGTCTGTATTTGATTAGCAGTCTGACCTTGCTTGCTTTCTCACATACATTTCAGGAGAACGGCAGAAAATCCTGAACTGGCTCTTGTCATATAATCCTTTGTGGCTACGAATCGGCCTAGAGGTCAGTATACATTTCCGTTTTTGAAAAAAGATAATTTTTTATTTTATATGTTTAATTGACTCTTTAATAAAATATGGTTTCACTTATAAAGACATTTAGGTAGCTTCACTGATCTTCAAGTATGAAATTTAAGGTCCTATAACAAATGCTCATCAGGTTTCTAGACCATGTCATTATATTTTATTGCCATTTTATCGTATTGCAATTTTCCTATTAGTTTCTTAAATACTTATAATATCGTACTAGATATAATAGCAAGTATAATAAGCTCTTTTCTGAGCATTTGCTAATGACCACATTTTCTAATTTATATGTCTTTATTTTTATTTATTTATTTTTGTCTTTTTAGGGCCGTACCTGCGGCATGGGGAGGTTCCCGGGCTAGGGGTTGAATTGGAGCTGTAGCCGCTGGCCTACACCACAGCCACGGCAATGCAGGATCCGAGCCGTGTCTGCGACCTACACCTCAGCTTATGGCGACGCCAGATCCTTAACCCACTGAACAAGGCCAGGGATCGAACCCACATCCTCATGGATGCTAGTTGGATTTGCTAACCACTGAGCCACGATGGGAACTCCGAAATTTATATGTCTTTAAAACCCAGTGAGCTATATGTATCAGTATTTCTACTTCACTGATGAAAACAAAGCTTAGATGCAATGTTACCTGAATGCCAGTGATTTGACAGGATTTGAATCTCCACCAGTCTGGTGCCACCGGGACCATTTGATGGAACATATTCTTAAAAATATCATCAGGGGAGTTGGGCACAGAGGAAACCTATTGAACTAGTGTCCATGAGGATGTGGGTTTGATCCCTGGCCTTGCTCAGTGGGTCAGGGATCTGGTATTGCTGTGAGCTGCGATGTAGGTCGCAGATGCAGCTTGGATCTGAGTTGCTGTGACTGTGGTGTATGCCAGCAGCTGCAACTCTAATTTGACCCCATGGGAACTGCCATATGCCACAGGTGCAGCCCTAAAAAGCAAAACAAACAAATCATCGGAATTTGAGTTTCTCATATGGCTCATTCCAATACTATTTGAAATGCTAAAACCAACTGAATTAGACAGTCACTAGTTGACTGTTAAAAAAATATGCTCTTATTAAAAATCCTCAGTGTTTCCATTTGTAGTCTATTACTGGTGTACTCATATTTCCTTTAGACTTTTTATTTTTTATTTATTTGTTTTTTGCTTTTTAGAGCCACACTGGCAGCACATGGAGGGTTCCCAGGCTAGGGGTTGAATCAGAGCTACAGCTGCCAGCCTACACCACAGCCACAGCAACGTCAGATCCAAGTCTGCAGTCTACACCATAGCTCATAGCAATGCTGGATTCTTAACCCACTGAGCTAGGCCAGGGATCAAACCTGCAACCTCATGGTTCCTGGTCAGGTTCATTTCAGATGCGCCACTGTGGGAACTTCCTAGACTTTTTAAACTTTATCACATGAGATATCTTATTCTTACTTGAATTTAGGTTTTGGAATAGAAAACTCTTTGGGGCTGAAAGGAATCTTACAATAATCTTGGTGTTTATCAAGAAATTGAGGCCTTTGAGAGAACAAATGATAAGCCTACTGTGGTCACCCAGCTTGATCATGTCCTCGCTAAGACTTCTTATTTTAATTCTTATTTCTACTGAATTGAAATTCAATTCAATTTCTTATTTCTTTCAGTGAGAGATGAATCAGAAAATTACATGTCAGCTGACCATGCAACATGTCAAATAATGGCAGGACCTCCACTCAAGTAGAACCTCGCTTTTGGGGCCTAGATTTTTTGTGGTAGAGGTAAAAACTGGAGAGTTAGGTAGAAACACGCAATGCCTTTTAAAACTTCTGCTTGAGATGTGAGCCTCTACCAAGCATGTTTCTGGCCTCAGTGCATTCTTTGTCTAAACACAAATGAGACAGAAATACTTATTCTCTCACAAGAAACACAGTAAAGATGCTATTTGGTGGGAAAGGGACCTTTTAAAGGGAAGGGAGTGGTGAATAATTGTGAGCAAATATTCTACCTTCGACCACCCCTTAGGGTTCTGCTGGTAGGCATCACGTTTGAGGATCTTAAAAAAGCATCAAAGGCCAAAAAAAATAAGCAAATAAGGATAAAATTTCTCTCTTTTGGCAGATAGTAGTGCCATCCCATGCTTTTGTCTAGTTTTGTCAGTGTAAGGTTACAAAATATAATTTGATATGTTTTTAGTTTTTTCTCATTGCTTGAAAAATCATTAAAATCATATTGATGTTAATGACAAATTTTAATCTTTGATTATATGCAGATCTGAACATCCCAAGTTATTATCTTAGACAATTTACAAGTGGTTTTCCATTTGTGAGTTTAGAATTATTTAGGTGTCTTTTGTACCTTCATAATATACTTAGTGGGACAGTTATAATTAAATTTGAACAACAGATCTCCATTTGATCATTCTTTAACTTTAAGGAAAAAAAGTTAAGATGTGACTCTATTGCTTGTCATATGATTTTTTTTTTGTCTTTTTTTTTGCCATTTCTTGGGCCGCTCCCGCGGCATATGGAGGTTCCCAGGCTAGGGGTCCATTCAGAGCTGTAGTCACCGGCCTACGCCAGAGCCACAGCAACGCAGGATCTGAGCCGCGTCTGCGACCTACGCCACAGCTCACAGCAATGCCGGATCGTTAACCCACTGAGCAAGGGCAGGGACCGAACCCACAACCTCATGGTTCCTAGTCGGATTCGTTAACCACTGCGCCACGACGGGAACTCCTGTCATATGATTTTTAAGAACTTATCTTCCTCCTGAGCCTTTGTCGTCTTCTGTTGTGAAGTATACTACACCCACTAAAAATTGCACCAAACATACGTGTTCATTTCAAAGAAGTCATTTGGCAAGCATCCCTGTCCCTCCCATGTTGTCTAGGAAGTGGAGCATGGCCAGTTCCTTAGAACGTCGTGGCGTGTCCCTTTGCTCCTCAGAGATGACAGGGTCCTGACTTGCACCTGCATTTCTATTTAGACAGTATATGGAGAACTCATTCCTTTGGAAGACAACAGTGATGTCACAGGGCTGGCAGTGTTTATTCTGAATCGCTTACTGTGGAATCCTGATATCGCAGCCGAGTACAGGCACCCGACTGTGCCACATCTGTACAGAGACGGTACGTGGTCCTGCCTCTCCACCCTGCATTCTCCCCACCCTGCGTGAATGGCTTCTCGTCATTGTCCCTGTCTCTGCTGAAGCTTTACCTTCCAGAGACAGCCGTGTAAATAGGCTTCTCCACTACCTCCCTGCCTGTACCCCCAGCAGGTCCCCCCTCGATGTAGCACTACAGTTACGTACACCTGTCACCGCTGCCCGCCCAGCCCTCCCCAGGAGGCTGCAAGCCCTATGGAGAGCATGTTTTAGTTTGCTACTGTAAACGTAGCACCTAGGGTGGTGCCTGCTTATAGTTGGAGCTCATTAAATACTTGTTGTGTGAAACAGACTAAATCACTTGATGTTTCTGTGCCTCTGTTTCCTCCATGAAATGGAAATACCTGCCCCCTAGAGCCATCCCGAGTATTAAATGAATTCGTACATACAAAGCACTAAAACAGGCGGGCAGTGGGTTCCTTATGCTTATTAATGGTTTTTTTTTCCTAGTACCGTGTTAGTAGAAAACTTTAAGGTAAAACTTGTAACTTTTGCTTTTTTAATTATAGTTGATTTACAATATTATATAAGTTTCAGGCATACAACTTAATGATTCACAATTTTTAAAGGTTAATTCCATTTGTACTTATTACAAAATATTGGCTCTGTTCCCTGTGTTGTATAATATATCCTTGTACTTGGGAGTTCCCGTTGTGGCTCAGTGGTTAATGAATCCGACTAGGAACCATGAGGTTGCGGGTTCAATCCCTGCCCTTGCTCAGTGGGTTAAGGATCCAGCGTTGCTGTGAGCTGTGGTGTAGGTCGCAGACCCAGCTGGGATCCCACGTTGCTATGGCTGTGGTGTAGGCCAGCGGCTATGGTTCCGATTAAAAAGAGAAGGAGATAAATATAAGGAGTTTTATATTCTGGAATAAAGAATTACAAAATAATTTGACTTTAAAATATAAGATATATCTCAAGGTCCCTTAGTAGGAACGTGTAGACTAAGACCACAGCAGAATGAAAAAATATTTGGTGTGGGTTCCATCCCTGGCCTTGCTCAGTGGGTCGGGGGACAGGTGTTGCCCTGAGCTGCAGTGTAGGTCACAGACAAGCGACTGGGATCCCGTGTTGCTATGGTTGTAGCCTGGCATCTGTAGCTCCACTTCAACCCCTAGCCTGGGAACTTCCATATGCCACGAATATGGCCCCAAAAAGCAAAAAAAAAAAAGAGAAAAAAATATTTCAAAACCAAATTAAATTTTTGTGTTGCACAGATTAACTTGCTTTGCTTTTTTTGGTACTTTATTTCAGGACACGAAGAATCTTTGTCAAAGTTTACATTGAAAAAGCTGTTACTGTTGGTTTGTTTCCTTGATTATGCTAAAATCTCCAGACTTATTGACCATGATCCTTGTCTCTTCTGTAAAGATGCTAAATTCAAGGTACTGTTTTCATTTTATATTTTAAGCTTTATAGTTTGCACATAAGACTTTTGCTTGCTTTTATTGAATTCTTTTCTCCTTAGAAAAAGTGAGGTTTCCAAAAGGCAGCACTTTGGAATAGAATAGGAATCCCTACCTACTGTGTCCTGTTAACTCTAACCCTGCCTCCCTGGTTGACTTTTCACCAGCACATCATCCTGTGCTCACTCTGACTTGAAAATGAATGAAACTGTGTATCTGAGGAATTAATTTTGGGGAAAACGTCTTTCCTGAGTTAGTATGTTATCAGATTAATGTTAATCTTTAGAGTATATTATTAAGTATGAGCATCTTCTTATAAAATCTTAAGTTGGAAATTCATGAGGTTTGCATTGTTACTGTATGAAAGGAAACTGACCATCTTTTTGTACTGCTCTTAATTTTACTTCATTTCTATATGCACAGAATGATTTGAAGAATTTGTTTTTATTGTAAACAAAAATGACAGTATGCAATATATTACCTGCCACTCGTTTCTCCTAGGCTAGTAAGGAAATTCTTCTGGCTTTTTCACGAGACTTCCTAGGTGGTGAAGGTGACCTTTCTCGCCACCTGAGCTTCCTGGGGTTACCTGTGAACCACGTTCAGACACCTTTTGATGAATTTGACTTTGCTGTTACAAATCTTGCTATAGACTTGCAGTGCGGAGTACGTCTTGTGTGAGTATAAGAAATGGAGTCATTTTTGCTCAGTGGCACAGACTAAAATTTTCTAGGGGTTCCTGTTGTGGCTTAGCAGGTTAAGAATCCGAATGGTATCCATGAGGATGCAGGTTCAATCCCCGACCTCACTCAGTAGGTTAAGAATCTGGCACTGCCGCAGCGGAGGTGTAGGTCACAGATGGGGCTCAGATCCCATGCTGCTGTGGCTGTGGTGTAGGCCTATAGCTGCAGCTCCTATTTGGCCCCTGGCCTGGGAACTTCCATATGCTGCAGGTGAGGCCCTAAAAAGCAAACAATAAATAAAATTTTCTGGAAAACACTTTTTTCAGTACATGCACAATCATTCTTGCTCCTTTGTGTAATGGAATAAATCTTTTAAAATGTCAGGATAAGTATGGGGAAATGGTGTTAAGTTTAAGCCCTGAAATGTGTCTCCTACGCACATTTTTCCTCCCTATTGGCAGGTGTCAGGCTCTGAGAGTAGAAACCACTGATGCCCCAGAGTAGGAGTTGGGGAAAGCATGGAACTCATTAAATTGTCAAATGTTTAAGCAACATTTCATGTCAGAGTGCTGCGTCCATCACTGAGCCCATGTTAACCCTGCTTTCTCTGTGAGGAAGAGCAAGACGGAGACAGAGTGGCTTGCCTGAGTTGGACGGGTGGGGGCGGGGGGGGGCTGCATCTGATCACGTGGTGTTAACTCGCTAACCAATGGGAGTCCTCAGCCTTGGCTTTGGCATGACTCCCGTGAGTTAGCAGAGCCGGTTTTGGAAGGCACGGCCTTTGACCTGGACTGCGTAGGGCTTCTTGAAGACACGGGTCTGGGAGGCCTTTGTCTTGTTTCTAGGGCACTCTCTAGTTTATATTACGTTCGAGCTTTGAGAGGAAGGGATCCCCAGATCTCTGTGAATTCCCAGCTCTTCAAAGGCAGCGTACATGCCCTGGTTCCCTTCTAAATTAAAGTTCCATGGACCCTTTTTTCTTTTCTGACCCTATATTCTCACATCAAGGTGTAACAGGCCTTAGAGCTCCCTCTCACTTGAGTAATTCCCACATAGGCTAGAGCCTTTGCTGAAAATGTTTTTCATACTATTTTTGTATTTAATTTGATCACTTCATAAATCCAAGCCATCACATCTGTTTTCTGGCCATTAGAAATTCACATTTTTAGACCTTTTTCACAGTCCAAGAGGAGCGGTTATTGGCTTTATGTTCAATGGAATTTTTCATGATGAAAGACATCTTTGGTTTTTTGTTTGTTCCACTTTTTTTTAAATTGAAAAATTGGGAGTTCCCGTCGTGGCGCAGTGGTTAATGAATCCGACTAGGAACAATGAGGTTGCAGGTTAGGTCCCTGCCCTTACTCAGTGGGTTAATGATCCGGCGTTGCTGTGAGCTGTGGTGTAGGTTGCAGACGCGGCTCAGATCCCGCGTTGCCGTGGCTCCGGCGTAGGCTGGCAGCTACAGCTCCGATTGGACCCCTAGCCTGGGAACCTCCATATGCCGCAGGAGTGGCCCAACAAATGGCAAAAAAGACCAAAAAAATAAATAAAAATGAAATAAATTGAGAAATTGTTGATATACAAGGTTGTGTTAATTTCTGCTATACAGCAAAGGGATTCAGTTATATGTACATATACATTATTTTTTTCGTTTTCTTTTCCATTTTGGTATATCATGGGTCGTTAAATATAGTTCCCTGTGCTGTGCAGTTGGACCTTGCTGTTTACCTCCTCTGTGTCTAACAGCTTACATCTGCTAACCCCAACCTCCCACTCCATCCCTCCCCACTGGCAACCACAAGTCTCTTCTCCATGTCTGTGAGTCTGCTTCTGTTTTATAGATAGGTTCATCTGTGCCATATTTTAGGTTCCACATATAAGTGATATCATATGATATTTGTCTTTCTCTGAAAGACATTTTTGTGCTTTTGTAGGAGTTATAATAAGGCCTTCCCGTTGGGTGTTGGGTGTTGATGCTTTGTCCTGGGTCAGGAACCAGTTAAGAGACATGATCTTGCCTATCAAGTTTCTGTTTTCTTCAGTGTCAGCACAATGATCATAAGTCTTTGAGGTCATTTGAGAATGCCTGAGGTCATTTGAGAATACCTGGGGACGGCGAATCCAGTGACCCTCTAGGTGAGGGTCAGACCAGTGTTTCAGGAATGCTCCAGGTATTGATTACATGGTTGGCCTAGGAGGATCATAGGTTACTTTCTAACCTTGAGAAATTATGGCCTGTAAACAGTTCTGTCAAATTTTAGCTATATACAGTAATTAGTTGGGACTTGCTTTTTCTGTGGAAGCAGCAATTATTGTCTAGTAGACAAAACACTGATGACTTAGGCAATACTAAGGGTTTGAATTTAAACTGGTAAAAATGTCTTTTTTTTTTTTTTGTCTTTTTGTCCTTTTAGGGCCACACTCTTGGCATATGGAAGTTTCTGGGCTAGGGGTCTGATCAGAGCTGTAGCCACCGGCCTACACCACAGCCACAGCAACACCAGATCCGAGCCAAGTCTGCAACCTACACCACAGCTCACAGCAATGCCAGATCCTTAACCCACTGAGCGAGGCCAAGGATTGAACCCGCAGCCTCATGGTTCCTAGTCGGATTCGTTTCCGCTGAGCCACAGTGAGAACTCCTGGTGTTTTGTTTTGGTAGTGCCTGCGGCATGGCCAGGGATCAAACCCACACCACAGTCACACAATGCCAGATCTTTAACCTGTCGCACCACAAGGGAACTTCCTGAGCTTTGGTTTTTTCACCTGCCAGAAATGGGATAATACCCCCTGATTGTGGGATTTGCCATCAGATCTAAAATGAGAAAAGAAAGCACACGCTTGATGTGTAGACTACAGTAGTCCCTCAATAAATGTCTGTTTTCCTTTCCCTATAGAACTCTGTTGTTCATGTGTGCGTTTGAGTATGTACACCTTATTTTTTGTTCTTACATTCTGTTCAGAGACCTTACTCCCCAGGCTTAAAATGAGAAAAAACTCCAGTCGCTAACTACAGAACAACAAAGTTTTGAGATCATGTTTTGGAGTCTTTCTAACCTAAATAAAACCTTTTAAATTGGAAGGATTGATGTGGGTGATAACTGCTTTTAAATAAAGTTCATTTTCCATGTGTTTTTATTTACGAAGTTAATTTTTCATGTATGGTTTTATTGTGCGTGTTTTTTTTTTTCATGTGAAAATTCCTTTATTGTTAGGCGAACCATGGAACTTCTCACACGAAACTGGAATCTCTCAAAGAAACTCAGGATTCCTGCAATAAGTCGTCTTCAAAAGATGCACAATGTTGATATTGTTTTTGAAATTCTTAAATCACGAGGTGTTCAGCTGAATGATGAACTTGGTAAAAATTGAGTAACAATAAAACTTTTCTTCTCACTGAAAATTGGCATGTATGTGTACTGTGCTAATGGACTGTCTTTCCATTTGCAGGAAATACAATCCTATCTAAGGATATCGTAGATAGGCACAGAGAAAAAACCCTGGCACTGCTTTGGAAGATAGCATTGACTTTTCAGGTATTGTGCATTCTGTACATTTTGTACTTTTTATCAATTTTAATATTTTTTTTATTTTGTCTTTTTAAGGTCACACCTGTGGCATATAAAAGTTCCCAGGCTAGGGGGCAAATCAGAGCTGTAGCTGCCAACCTATGCCACAGCCACAGCAGTGCTGGATTCGAGCCTCCTCTGCGACCTATGCCACAGCTCGCAGCAGTGCCGGATCCTTAACCCACTGAGCAAGTCCAGGCATTGAACCCACATCCTCATGGATACGGGTTTGTTACTGCTGAGCCACCGTAGGAACTCCCTCAATATTGATTGTAAAAAGCACTTTGCATCAATAAAGACTAACAATAGTAACTGTTACTAACCAGGCTTTATTCTGTCCCAAGAACTATGATCATTGCTTTATATATATTCCAATCAATCTTCACAACACCGCTAAAAGGAGAGGAGACTGGAATTAAGGTCACATCGCTGATCGGAAGCAGGGGTGAGATTAGAACCTAGGCTTGGCATGGAGGCAAAGAGCCGCAGATCCATGCACTTAATCAGTACACATCCCATCACTTAACGTGTAGATTGTGTTTGCCTTTAAAAAAATAACGTTGGGGAGTTCCCGTCGTGGCGCAGTGGTTAACAAATCCGACTAGGAACCATGAGGTTGCGGGTTCAATCCCTGCCCTTGCTCAGTGGGTTGACGATCCGGCGTTGCCGTGAGCTGTGGTGTAGGTCGCAGACGCGGCTCGGATCACGCGTTGCTGTGGCTCTGGCGTAGGCTGGTGGCTACGGCTCCGATTAGACTCCTAGCCTGGGAACCTCCATATGCCGCGGGAGCGGCCCAAGAAATAACAAAAAGACAAAAAAAATAAATAAAAAATTAAAAAATAATAATGTTGGTAGAAGACTTCAGCTTCTGTGGGTCAAAAATAGTATATGAAAAATTAAACATACCTACCCTCTTTTTGTTTTTCAGGTGGAGATTTCCCTTAATTTAGATCAGTTAAAGGAAGAAATTGACTTTTTAAAGCGCACGCAGAGTTTGAAGAAAACAATGTTTGCACTGTCGTGCCGTTCTGATGCTGTTATCAGTAAGAAAAAGGATAAGAGGCATAGTGGTCACTTCGAACAGTATAGTGAAAGCATAAAGCTACTGATGGATTGGGTAAATGCTGTCTGCAGCTTCTACAATAAAAAAGTAAGCTCTTTGTTTTAGCCCAGTTTCTTCTTCTTTTATTTATTGGAGTAGAGTTGACTGAGAAAGTTGTGTTAGTTTCAGGTGTGCAGAGAGTACATCAGTCTCACAGGTACATAGATCCTTTCTTTTTCAAATTCTTTTCCCAGATGGGTTATTACACAAGCCCAGTTTCTTTAAATTAATTCCAGTTAAAGTCAATGAAACGTAATGCATAAAATGTTTTCTTTAATTTCTTGAATAATGTAGTTGATTTATTTATGTAAGCAAACTTTTCCTCTAATGAGTGAGGGTACTGTCACATACTTAGTTTCATCTAATCTGTCACCAATGTAAATGCTTGATTATTTTATGTATCACTAAAGGAAAAAAAAAAGAAAAAGCCCTAGTTGGGAGTCTTAATGGGAGATGTTTGCATTGAACTGGGGTGCCAAAGGCTCATGCCCTTAATTTAAGAGTGAATGCAAGTAAACCCACTGTGCAGAAGGGGACTTTGGAGAACCTCGTCCCACTGGGTTCTTTAAGTTGTGTCTAAGCTGTGTCTTTCATAATCATTTGTTGGATTGATAGTGTGTTTCTGTATGAAATGTACACTTAAGTGCTGATGAATGAAAATAAATTGTCCTGACAGGCACGAATAAAGAATAAAATACCCACTAAGGAATATAAAACAGGAAAAATGATGTGACGCACTGATACGATGCACATGTTACTAAATGTCCTCCCCTGCCGTATGTTGAGCATCATTAGTAGAAAAACTGTCAAATATATGGACAAATTCTGTGGTATAATTTGATACTGGAGAGCTATGCAGGCTCTAGAGAAGACCGCCTCTGTGCCTTTTTCCTGATGGCTGGCGCTGCTGCCGCCCCCCAGCTTTCCTGGCTCTGCAGACCCATTACTGCAGTCACTGCCTCTGTCTTCACACGACTTTCTGCCCAGGTGCCTGTCTCTCTGTCTCCTTTTCTCATAAGGGCACCAGTTACGTTGGATTAAGAGCCCGTCTTATTCCAGGGTTATCTTAACTATTTACATCTGCCGTGACCCCATAAACAGATGAGATCATATTCTGAGACACTGGGAAGGACATGAATTTTCGAAGAACACTTTCCAGCCCAGAACAATGATATAATCATGTTCTGTTTTTGGAGTAGCTAATGTTTTAATAGGTGAGAAGATGGCTATGAATGTGAAATTTTATGAGGTGCTACTGGAAATCACTGTGATAGTCTTAGCTATTCAAATGAAACACAGACAACAAAACCATGGGCATCTATATTCCCATCTCAACACAGTTCATTCATTTTCCTTTTTTTTTTTTCATATTTTTAGGGCTGCACCCATGACATATGGTGGTCCCCAGGCTAGGGGTCAAATCAGAGCTGCAGCTGCCAGCCTACACCACAGCCGAAGCAATGCTTGATCCGAGCCACATATGTGACCTACACCACAGTTCACGGCAACACCGGATCCTTAATCCACTGAGTGAGGCCAGGGATCCAAACTTTGTCCTCATGGAAGCTAGTCAGATTCGTTTCCACTGAGCCAGGACAGGAACTCCAGTTCATTCTTTTTCTGCTATTTCCAACCAGGTGGAGAATTTTACAGTGTCTTTCTCAGACGGCCGTGTGTTATGTTACCTGATCCACCACTATCACCCTTGCTACGTGCCCCTGGACGCGATATGTCAGCGTACTACGCAGACCGTGGAGTGTACGCAGACCGGCTCCGTGGTGTTAAACTCCTCCTCTGAATCTGAGGAGAGCTCTCTGGATTTGTCTCTTAAAGCACTTGATCCTGGTGAGTCCCTTTTGGTGGATTAACTTTTCCAATTTTCTCATCAGCCCGTCTGATTTCTGGCCAAAGATTTCTCACCTGATCCCTCTCTTTTACTTGCATTTCAGAAAATACTTCAGAACTATACAAAGAACTCCTAGAAAATGAAAAGAAAAATTTTCAACTGGTTAGATCGGCAGTTAGAGACCTTGGTGGAATCCCTGCTATGATTCATCACTCAGATATGTCAAATACCATTCCTGACGAAAAGGCAAGTGAAAGGTCCTTGACCAGTAGCAGCTATTAATAATCAGGCTCAGATGGTGGGAATTTGTATATTCTCTGACTCATGAGAACTTCTGTTTTCACCTTTTATGGTATCTCTTAGGTGGTTATTACCTACTTGTCGTTTCTTTGTGCAAGGCTTTTGGATCTTCGTAAAGAAACCAGAGCTGCTCGACTCATACAAACAACTTGGAGAAAATATAAGCTAAAAAAAGATCTCAAACACCACCAGGTATTCCTCCAAAATGAAAACACCGTAACATAAATTGTAATTTAAGTCAACTGATTGATTCTTGATCTCATTTTTACCTCTCACCAATGTAGGAAATTAAGGAGAGGATTTTCAGAATCATGTGTGTTTTGAGTTGGGGATGAATATCTCTCCCTCACTCCTGATGTTTCCTTCTTTTGATGTTTGTTCCAGCCTCTGTCCACCCTTTCACTTTGTCTGGTCCAGGGGAAGTGGAATAACTTATCCACGTTTTAAATTTGTGAAAAGTAAACTGGGGGTGTCTGCCTTAGCTCTTCCCTTCATGCTGGACTCTGGGAGGCTTGACCTCTAGCAGCACTGCTTGGCCCTGGTGTCACCTGTCTGATTCTGCAGTCCAATTAGCCAGCTCATTATGTCTGCCCTGAAACTGCCTTCCAGATTATCCTTTGTTAGTCTAAAATGGTACTTTGGTTTCCATCATTTTATTTCTCAAAATACTTAGGACCTGGGCACAGGGAGAAAGAGGTGATTTACTGTTTCCCTTTGTCACCTCAATAGTGTGCATATTTGCCTTAACATAGAATAGGTGTTTTCTTGAGTTCTGAGAAAAATGTCATTTTTAATAGTCTGAGGGAGTTCCTGCCATGGCTCAGCAGTTACAAGCTCAGCTAGGATCCATGAGGATGCAGGTTCGATCCCTGGCCTCGCTCAGTGGGTCAAGGATCTGGCGTTGCCATGAACTGTGGTGGAGGTCGCAGACATGTCTCAGATCTGGCGTTGCTGTGGCTGTAATGTAGGCCAACAGCTATAGCTCCGATTGGACCCCTAGCCTGGGAACTTCCATATGCCATGGTGTGGCAAGAAAGAAAGAGAGAGAGAGAGGAAAAGGAAAGGAAGGAAGGAAGGAAGAAAAAGAAAGAAAAGAAAGGAAGGAAAGAAAGAGAAGAGAAGAAAGAGAAGGAAGGAAGGAAAGAAAGAAACAAAATAAGAAAATCTGAGAAGTGGTCTCCTGGATCAAATTGAACAAACTACTTGAACCCTCTTATCTCCCTACTCTTCCCACTAATAATGGTGTATTTATTTAGAATAATCAAAATAAAAGCAGCAGCCTGATCAAATAGTTCAGAAATGCTTTTCACCCAAGATTGCTCCTCAGTTTGAATCATGGCACATTTGTGATAAAGTTCTCAGTAGCTGTACAGGAGCTAAACATTGGCAGCTCTTAAAAGCACCCTGTGTTCTCTCACACCGAGGCTGACCTGGCGATGACACTAACAAATAATTTGCCCTGGCCCCACTCAGTCTTGATAGTGACTTTTGGAACTAGGCAGTGGCTTACACTCACGAGCCGTCCCCTCTGCTACCGTGCATTCTCTGTGCCTTCTTTTCCCATCATCTTCCCAAGTTTTGCCTCCTTGCCCACATTTCTTTGGAGGATAACTTGGTACTTCTGGAAGCTTCTAGAATTGTTTTAAGAACTTTTTCAGGAAAAACACCTTCGTGGCTGGTCCTTAAATTATTCTATTAACTTGAGGGTTCCCATTGTGCCTCAGTGGATTAAGGACCCAATGTTGTCTCTGCGAGGATGTGGGTTCAATCCCTGGCCTCACGTGGTAGGTTAAGGATCCCCAGCCTTGCCAGAAGCTGCGGCGTAGGTCACAGATGCGCCTTGGATCTGATGTTGTTGGAGCCGTGGCTCCAATTCCACCCCTAGTCTTCAAACTTCCATGTGCTGTGGGTGTGGCCCGAAGAAAGAAAAAAAAAAAATTTCATTAATTCTTTTTATATGGCATTAAATGAGAGATTTAAGATTTTTTTTTAAAGTATGAATTATATTTTTTTGGTAATGAAATCTGCTTTTCTCCTCAGTGTAGTCTTGTATTAATCACATGTCAATTATAGAAAATTCTTAGCTTTTTCCTCACAAGATCCCTTTTCTTGATTTATTTCTTTGGTCCAAGTATTGGAGATTTCCTTTTTTTGAAAACCACTGCTTCCCTCCTTTCTGCAGGTGTCCACGCTCCTTTTCTTAGACAATTATACTAAAGATCCATATGTACCATTTCCTTTACATTTTGAACATTACACTGGTTCACATCATATTCTTTTTTTTTTTTTTTTTTTTTTTTTTTAGGGCCACACATGCAGCATATGGAGGTTCCCAGGCTGGGGTCCAATCGGATCTGTAGCCACTGGCCTACACCACAGCCACAGCAACGTCAGATCCAAGTCACATCTGTGACCTGCACCACAGCTCATGGCAATGCCAGATCCTTAGCCCACTGAGTGAGGCCAGGGATCGAATTCATGTCCTCATGGATGCTAGTTGGGTTCGTTAACTGCTGAGCCATGATCGGAACTCTCACTTCGTATTCTTATAGGAATATTATAAGCTAGGAAGCATGTAAGCGTTACCTTGAGGTAGCTGTTTTCCAGGTTTTATATTTTCTTTGCTATTGTTGTAATTAATATAAACTATCCATTGAGAATAAAATGGTTCAACCTCTTAAAGTGATAGAGAAGCAGGAGTCCCCGTTGCGGCTTAGCGGGTTAGGAATCCAACATATTGTCCATGAAGATTTGGGTTCGAGCCCTGCCTTGCTCAGTGGCTTAAGGATCCAGCATTGCTGCTAGATGTGGTGTAGGTCACGGATGCAGCTAGGATCCTGTGTTGCCATGGCTGTGGCATAGGCTGCAGCTCCAATTCAGCCCCTAGCCTAGGAACTTCCATATGTTGCAGGTGTGGCCTGAAAAAAAAAAGGAAAGAAAAGAAACTGAAAAAAAAAAAAAAAAAAGGAGTTCCCGTTGTGGCGCAGTGGTTAACAAATCCGACTAGGAACCGTGAGGTTGCAGGTTCGGTCCCTGCCCTTGCTCAGTGGGTTAACGATCTGGCGTTGCCGTGAGCTGTGGTGTAGGTCGCAGATGCGGCTCGGATCCTGCGTTGCCGTGGCTCTGGCGTAGGCCGGTGGCTACAGCTCCAATTCGATCCCTAGCCTGGGAACCTCCATATGCCGCGGGAGCGGCCCAAAGAAATAGCAAAAAGACAAAAAAAAAAAAATTAAGGTGATAGAAAAGCATTGACTAATGGCTCAAATTCCCTGATGAATGAAGCAGGCTTCTCCAAGGGTCCTTGACACATTGTACCCTTAGTTCTTCCTGAATGATTCGGCCCCAGCTCCCGAGCAAAGTAAATCCTCAAGTGCGGCCCATATCCAAAGCAAAATAAAAATAAGCTGGTAACAGGTTGGCTCAGCTACAGTGTAGGATTATAAACGACGACACACAATCTGACTTAAGATGTTGTGACCGTGGACCTGGGAACTTTTGCCATTGGTTTATCTAAGTTTTCAAATAGTTGCTAGTTTTTGTAATATATTTTGCTCTTTGGATGTATTTCCTTTGTTCCTGTAGCTTCTTTAACATCACATACAGTTGTTCCATGCTGATTTGCTTGAGATTGAGATCTACAAACTTACATTTCATTTATGTCAACCGATTGTATCCAAAACCACCCTGGTCCTTAGAGCTTTCTATTCAAATACTACTTTGGAACTGCATCATGTTATTTTTTTTTTTTTAAGCTCTTAAGTGTAGTCTTTTTTTTTTTTTCCCCTTGAAATTTTTTTTTTTAATTGTGGTAAAGAATTACATATCATACAATGTGCCATCTTAACTGTTTTGAAGTTATTCACAGTGTTTGGTTTAGGTTATTTGTAGTTCTTAAGTTACCAGACACTCCCACTTGATAGTGTTAAGTATATTTACGTTGCTAGGAAACAGACCTCCAGAAATTTTTTAAGCTTGGAGAACTAAATGTCTGTACTTGTTAAACAGGAACTTTTCATTTCCTCCTCCCCATGGGCCTGGTGACCACCTTTCTACGCTCTATGACTCTGACCCCTTTAGATACCTAATATAAGTGGAATCAGACAGTATTTGCCCTTGTGTGCTTGGCTTCTTTCACTTAGAATGTGCCTTCGAGGTTCACCCAGGTGGTAGCCTGTAGCAGGATTTCCTTCATTTTTTAAGGCTGCAGAGTTATCTATTCCACGGTGTGTTTATACCACATTTTGTTTATCCGTTTATCCTTCATTGGACTTTTTGGCTCCATCTCTAGGCTTTTGTGAATAATACTGCTGTGAACTGGGGTGTACAAACCCAGTTTTCAGTTCTTTTGGATATCTACCTGGAAATGATGTTGCTGGATCATATGGTAAATGCTATTTTTAATTTTTTTAGGAACCACCATACAGTCTTCCACAGCAGTAACTGTGGGTTGTGTTTTATAATCCCACCAACAGAGCACAAAGATTTCAGCTTTTCCACTACCTGCCAACACTTTGTTCCTTTCTTTTCTTTTCTTTTTTTATGTCTTTTTGCCATTTCTTGGTCCGCTCCCGTGGCATATGGAGGTTCCCAGGCTAGGGGTCCAATCGGAGCTGTAGCCACGCCAGAGCCACAGCAACACGGGATCCAAGCTGAGTCTGCAACCTACACCACAGCTCCTGGCAACGCCAGATCGTTAACCTACTGAGCAAGGCCAGGGACCGAACCTGCAACCTCATGGTTCTTAGTCGGATTCGTTAACCACTTTGCCACGACGGGAATTCCTTTCTTTCTTTCTTTCTTTTTTGGTCTTCTTAGGGCCACACCTGCAGCATATGGAAGTTCCCAGGCTAGGGCTCGAATCAGAGCTGTAGCCACCAACCTATGCCAGAGCCACAGCAACACCAGATCCAAGCCGTGTCTGTGACCTGTACCACAGCTCCCAGCAATGCTGGATCCTTAACCCACGGAGTGAGGCCAGGGATCAAACCCGCATCCTCACGGATGCTGGTTGGGTTTGTTAACCACTGAGTCACGACAGAAACTCCCGACGCTTATTTTCTTTTTGTTCATTTCTAATAGTTTAGCAATATCTCTCTGTGGTTCGGGTTTACATCTCTCTGATGATGTGTTGTTGAGCATCTTTTCATATGCTGGTTGGCCATCTGTCATTTGGAGAAATGTCTATTCATTTGCCCATATTTTAATAGGGTAATTTGATTTTTTGTTGTTGAGTTGTAGGAGTTTTTATATATTCTAGATATAATTTCCTTATTAGATATATTATTTGCAATTTTTTTTCAAATATACAGGCTTCCTTTTCATTCAGTTGATTATATCCTTTGATGAACGAGATTTTCTAAGTTTGGTGTAATCCCATTTGTCTTTTTTGCTTTTGTGCTTGTGCTTTTGGTGTCATAGCTAATAAGTCATTGCTAAATCCAGTGTTAATGAAATTTTACCCTATGTTTTTACTAAGAATTTTTTACTTTTGAATTGAATGTTTAGGACTTTAATCTATTCTGAGTTAATACATGTACATTCTGTAAGATAAGGGTCCAACATGACTCTTTGGTAAGTGGGTATACAAACACCAGTTTCCACAACACCATTTGTTGAAGAGTCCATCCTTTACCCATTGAGTGGTCTTGGCACCCTTGCAAAAGGGCATTTACCCAGTAATGTGGGGGGGGGGTTATTTCTAGGCTGTCTATCCTGTTCCATTGATCCATATATCTGTCTTTATGCTGGTACCACACAGTTTGGTTATTATAGCTTTGTGATATGTGTCAGAGAGTGTGTTTAACTTGGATCTTCACAGCCTTAAAGGCCATAGGCTTCACAGGGGCACTGACAATGATGTTTGATGGCATAATCAACTTGCTAGACATAACTCCTCAGCCTAATTTTAGTCTTTCTCACTCAGAGGAGTGATCCAATATATGCCCCCCCCCCCTTTCCTTAGTATCTGTTTCAACCCATCAGTCCCTTCTTCCTGTTGGAATAGCAGTTTGATCCCCTCCATAGATATGTTCTCATACTGTGCAGTTTCCATCCACAGGTACCAACACTGGTGATATCAAGTAATAAGTAGGATATACAGTTAAGCCCTGTAGAGCCCACCCTTGGAGCAACACAAAGGACTGTCAGACATGCTGTCAGTCATTCCTTCCCACTAGAGGGATCATTTGCGTCATCATCTCCAGTTCAGACAAGCTGAAGGTTGAGTGTAGCCCTGAGGAGTATAGCAGAGCGACGAAGAGCACGCACTCCGAAGCCAGACCCCCTGTCCAACCCCAGCCGTCCTCCCGGTGGACTGACTGTCCGCTTGACCTCTCTGCCTCGGTCCCCTCGTGGCTGTGGGAGCAGTACCTGTTCACCTGAGTTAGATGAGTCATTCATGAGGTGTTTAGCATGGTGCCTCACACCTAGTGTTTAATATGTTATTATTCAGAGTAGTTCATTATTAGAAGTAAGAAACGGAGATGTGCAGGGCACTGGCGTGGCCTCTTTGGCCACCAGCGCCACTGGGCAGCCCTGGCACCACATCACACAGGGTGTTCTGTGCCCTTAAAGCCACCATCTATTCTGTGGTAAAGGAGGGTATTTGCCTCTCCCTCTTTGCAAATTCCTTTTTTTCAAATTGTAGCAAGGCAATGCTACATTATACTCGAAAGAATTTTTTTATTTTATGGTCTCTTTTTTCGTCCTATGAATCCATCCCTTTCTCACAAATGAAGCTTGAATTCCCTGGACCATGATGAGACACACACCACATTTAATTTTCCTGTATATTGATTACTGAGCATCTGTGAGAAATCAAACATGTCTATGATCATTATCTTAGGACGGTATTTCCTAGGAATCTTTGTTTCATTATATAAATATATCTGCAGGTCTACCTATCTGCTATTTCAGCATGCCCGGAAGTATCTACAATCCAAAGATGAGCATAGTTTACAATAAGTCTGGGAGGTGTTTTACTTCCAGGGTCAACTTGATTTATATTTAACAGATGATTTTCTTACATATCTCAAGTGATTAAGTGTTTAAATCATTTTTTTTTTCCAGAAGAGAGATAAAGCTGCAAGAATCATTCAGTCAGCTGTAATCACTTTTCTAACTAAACGACGATTAAAAAAGGAGGTTAACGCAGCAGTGGTCATTCAGAAAAACTGGCGAAGAATCCTAGCACAGAGAAAATTATTAATGTTAAAAAAAGAAAAACTAGAAAAAGTTCAAAATCAATCAGCATCTGTTATTCAGGTATGGTGGTCTGAATTTTTGAATTTACAAAGGTTTTAATGTCATTTTAAGAATGTAATATACAAAGTTTTAAATTATCATATTATTTTAGGTGTCTGTAGTTTATCTGGTACATAACTTTAACAAATATTTGGTGCCTCCCAACTACATGTAAAGCTCTGTGTTCAGCATGAGGGTCAAACAAATTGAATGCCTCCTCTGCTCCAAAGGAGCGAGGAGTCTGATTCTGTCTGCCTTGCTGTCTTTGCTCACTTAGAGGTTTGCAGTCTTCCACCCCATGGGTCACGCAGGGTTACCGTTCCCCTCTAGCCTGTGTGCCCTTCAACCCAGCCACGCTCTCGTTGTCATCTCTGCCATCAGTCCCAGAAGCTTCTCGTGGGGGGTAAGTGTGCACATCTTCCTCTCCAGCCCACCCAGTTGGCACACACAGGGAATATTTCTTATCATCAGTTTACACAATGCCTATGTTATTTTTCTATTTAGTAGAAAAACTATTTAACATAGCTGCTTTACATAATGGACCTACTCCTTACATCTGTAAGTTTTTGGTGTTAAATTCTATTTTAGTAACATCAGAGAAGTATGCCATTTAAATTTACCCTGTGTTCACACCATTGACACTTTCGTCTATTTTATAAATTTGGAGATTTTTGTTTCTGGCTCCTACCACTGAAAATGAGAGATTCTTAATAAATTATCTTTTTTTGTACTTTGCCTTAATGTGAAATATTATATCCATAGAAATTTGCACATCTGTCACCTCAGAGAGTGAAATAATACAGTCCTAGGCCGAGTTCCTGGATCACACGAGTCGAAACACCTTTCATTGCTCACCAGTCTTCATTGCTACTGCGATAGAATCCCTCCCGTGGGGATGGGGGGGGGAAGAGTTCCCGTTGTGGCTCAGTGTTTACCATGAGGTTGTGGGTTCGATCCCTGGCCTTGCTCAGTGGGTTAAGGATCCGGCATTGCCGTGAGCTGTGGTGTAGGTTGCAGACGCGGCTCGGATCCTGCCTTGCTGTGGCTCTGGTATAGGCCGGCAGCTACAGCTCCAATTGGACTCCTAGCCTGGGAACCTCCATATGCCGCAGGAGCGGCCCAAGAAATGGCAAAAAAAGACAAAAAAAAAAAAAGAATCCCTCCCATGAGACAGAGAGAGGTTATGGAGTTAGTGTTGGGTTGCCAGAGTTCTAGATTCAGATTTTTATGTGACGCCAACTTCTATTAAAACCTAATTGAGCTGTATAGTTGGTATGCCCGGAAGTAAACATATCTAAGATGTATGGCTTGGCAAGCTTTAATCTGCATGAGCCCACGGGATCACCATCATAACATTCACTCCCGTGTAGACATCCTGGCATCTCCCTAGGCCCCCAGGCAATGGCCACTTTCTTTCACACTGAATTAGTTTGTGTTTTCTAGACTTTTTTTTTTTTTTTTTTGTCTTTGTTGTTGTTGTTGCTATTTCTTGGGCCGCTCCCGCAGCATATGGAGGTTCCCAGGCTAGGGGTCGAATCGGAGCTATAGCCACCGGCCTACGCCAGAGCAGGATCCGAGCCGTGTCTTCAACCTACACCACAGCTCACGGCAACGCCGGATCCTTAACCCACTGAGCAAGGGCAGGGACCGAACCCACAACCTCATGGTTCCTAGTCGGATTCGTTAACCACTGCGCCACGACGGGAACTCCAATTTTCTAGACTTCTTTCTCCAGAAAATAATACTTTTTGGACGTACCTGCATTTGACTGTGTACGCATTCATTTGTGCATGAATACACAGGTACACTTACTGTGAAAATGTTGAGAAAATTCTTTATATGAACATACAGTTTCATAGTCTAAAACGAATGATCCTTTTGCATTCCCATGGACAGTATGGGAGTTTTGTTCACTTTCCAATTATATATATTCTTTGAGAAAATGTTCTTTTATTAATAACTGAGAAGAGAATAAATGTGTTGAAACATGGAAAAAAGGAATTTGCACAAAACACAAACATAGAGCCTAATGGTTTTTCCCTAAAGTAAATACCTATGTAACCACAACCTAGGTCAAGAAATAGAATATTGCCAGCCTCTCAGAAGCCATTTCTCAATCAATCAATTCCCCAAGCCCAACCCAAGGTAACCACTATCCTAATAAATGCTAAGCATGCCTTTTTTCTATGCATCTTCCTTAAACCAATATAATATCATTTTGCCTGTTATTTAAATTTTACATAGATGGGTCCAGACAGCGTAAGTTTTTTTTTAATTTATTTTTTATTTTTTTAATTTTTTCAACTTATTTTTGGATATTGCATATTCTTATGTTTATTCTTTTTTTAATACTTTTTTTCCTACTGTCCAGCGTGTATACATTCTTCTTTTCTCCCATTATCAAGCTCCATCATAAGTGACTAGACATAGTTCCCAGTGCTACACAGCAGGATCTCATTGCTAATCCATTCCAAAGGCAGTAGTTTGCATCTA
Organism: Phacochoerus africanus; assembly: GCF_016906955.1. NCBI lineage: Eukaryota > Metazoa > Chordata > Mammalia > Artiodactyla > Suidae > Phacochoerus > Phacochoerus africanus. The sequence goes on along the minus strand of NC_062555.1, from coordinate 25,501,797 downwards.
TTAACACCAAGCTCCCAGTCCATCCCACTCCCTCCCCCTCCCCCTTGGCAACCCCAAGGCTATTCTCCAAGTCCATGAGTTTCTTTTCTGTGAAAAGATTCATCTGCACTGTATATTAGATTCCAGATATATAAGTGATATCATATGGTATTTGTCTTTCTCTTTTTGACTTTCTTCACTCAGTATGAGAGTTTCTAGTTCCATCCATGTTGCTGCAAATGGCGTTATTTTGTTCTTTTTTCTGGCTGAGTGGTATTCCATTGTGTATATGTACCACATCGTCCTAATCCAGTCACCTGCCAGTGGACATTGGGTTTGATCCCATGTCCTGGCTATTGTGAATAGTGCTGCAATGAACATGCGGGTACATGTGTCTTTTTTAAGGAAAGTTTTGTCCGGATATATGCCCAAGAGTGGGATTGCTGGGTCATATGGTAGTTCTATATATAGTTTTCTAAGGTGCCTCCATACCAGCTTACATTCCCACCAACAGTGCAGGAGGGTTCCCTTTTCTCCACACCCCCTCCAGCATTTGTTATCTGTGGACATATGAATGATGGCCATTCTGACTGGTGTGAGGTGATATCCCATGATAGTTTTGATTTGCATTTCTCTAATAATCAGGGATGTTGAGCATTTTTTCATGTGCTTGTTGGCCATCTGTATATCTTCCTTGGCAGACAGCGTAAATTATTTTCTTCAACATAGAACTTGTGGGTTTTTATCAGTGGTGTTGAGTGTTACTGTGAGTTAACTTTCATTTTATCATATCCTGCAACTTAGTTACTGTCCTGCTGTTGATGGACATCTGGCTTTCTGCTTTTGAGCTGTTACGACTAAAGCTCTTATGAATTGCCTTTTTCTGTGAAATACCTTCACAGTGCTCAGTATATGCCTATGAGTTGTTCATCTTAGGATATATGTGTTTCAGTTTTAGTAGATACTGCCAAGGAGTTCTGTGAGGCAGTTACAGCACCCCCAGCTATTTGGAAATTATCTCTTTAATTTTAGCCATTCTGGTCCTGGTGTAGTGATATCTTAGAATAGATTTGATCTGCATTTTCTTGATAATGAATGACATTGAACCCCCTTTCCACATTGAATATCTTCTTTTGTGGGAATTCCCATCGTAGCTCGGTGGCAATGAACCCCCCTATTATCCATGAGGATGATTCAGATTTGATCCCTGGCCTCGCTCAGTGGGTTAAGGATCTGGCATTGCTATGCACTGTGGTGTAGGTTGCAGACGCAGCTTGGACCTGGTGTTGCTGTGACTGTGGTGTAGACCGGCAGCTGCAGCTCCAATTTGACCCCTAGCCTGGGAACTTCACCTTCTCTGGGGAGGTACCTAGGAATAGGATTGCTTGATCATATGATAAACCTATGTTGGGTTTATGAGAAACTGCCAGACTGTCTTCCAAAGTGGCTGTACATTTGCACTGCCACCGGAAGTGACTGAGTTCCCGTTGCTCCTCTTCGTAATCAGTATTTGGCATCAGTGCTTCCGATTCTAATAGATGTGTATTGGTGTTTCAATTTTGCAATTCCTTGGTGCCATATGATAAGCATCTTTTCATACACTCGTTTAATCTGGTGAAGTGTTCACTTATTTTGCCCATTTAAAAAATTTTATTGCCTGTTTTTAAAAATTTCTTATTGTTGAGTTTTAAGGGTTCTTTGTATAACTGGATACAAATGCTTTATCAGATCTATATTTTGCAAATATTTCCTCTATGAGTTTGTGGCATATTTTTTTTTCTGTTAACATTATCTTTCACAAGGCAGAATCTTTAAAATTTTAATAAAGTTTGACATCAGTTTTTTTCTTCCATGGATTATACTTTTGGCATTATATCTAAAAAGCCATTGCCAAACCCTAAGTTACTTAGACATTCTAATATTATCTCCTAGAAGTTTGATGGTTTTACATTTCTCATTTAGATCTGTGATCCCTTTGAGGTAACTTTTTGTGAAAGTTTGTCAGTGTTTAAATTCATTTTTTTCTTTCATATGAATGCCCACTTCTTCCAGTACCAATTGTTGAAACAACCGTCTTTTATCCCTGCAGTTGTATTGTTTCTTTATCAAAGGTCAGTTGGCTGTGTTGCATGGGCTCCCTATTCTATTCTATGAATCTGTTTTTTCTGGGTTTTTTTTTTTTTTTTCCAGTACCACACTGTCCCAATTACTGTGGCTTTCTAATAAGTTTTAAAGTTGCATAATATTAGTCCAACTTTATTTTTCCTCATTGTCTTCCTTGCTGTTCTGGGTCTTTCACCTCACCACGTATACTTCAGAGTCAGTTTGCTGATGTCCACAAAGTAACTAGAGGAGATTTTGATTGAGATCATATTGAACCTGTGGGTCCAGGTTGGAAGAACTCACATCTTACCCAAATTGAGCCACCTTATCCATGACTGTATCTCTTGTTGAGATCTTCTCTGATGGCTCTCATCAGAGTTTGGTAGAGCCTACAGACCTTGTGCCGATTTTGTTAGATATATTTTTAAGTATTTCTTTTTTTTTTTTAATTGCTACTAATATCAAGGGCGTCACATTCTACAAATTTGCTCCATTTGCTTATTTGAGGAGTTTTTGATCATTTCTTTGAATTTTCCATATAAATGATCATGTCATCTGTGAACCTCCCCAAAAAAGTCTTCTCTCTTTCTTCTCCATCGGCGTAGGTTTTCTATCCTTTTCTTATTGGATTAGCCAGGACTTCCAGGTTTTCTATCCTTTTCTTATTGGATTAGCCAGGACTTCCAGTAGATGTTGAAGAGGATTGGTGAGAGGGTGTATCCTTGCTTTATGCCTGATCTTAGAGGGAATCCACCTAGTTTCCCACCGTCAGGTTTGATGTTAGCTGTAGGTTGGTTTCCTGGTCTTCCTCCTGAGGGAATTCCCCTCTATTCCTAGTTTGTTGAGACACTGATTGTTTTTTCCCCCCGGTCATTTTCTCTTCCTTGTTCAATCTAGATAATTTATATTGAGCTTCAAGTTCATTGATTCTTCTCTCTCTCACCTCCATTCTGCTCCTGAGCCATTCCAGTGAGGTTTTATTTTGGTTATTACGTTTTTTGGTTCTAATATTCCCATTTGGTTCTTAGTTGTAGCATTGATTTTTTTTTTCCCCCAAGACTTTTAATCCTCCCATTGGTTCCAACTCGTTGGAGCATTTTACATGAGCTGCTCTAAAGTCTCTGCGGGGTAACATCAATGTCTGTGTCATTTTGCCACTGGCATCTGTTGATTGTCTTTTCCTATGCAGGTCGAAATTTTCCTTATATTTCTTGTACCCAGTAATTTTTCATCATGTCCTGTATATTTTTAACATCATTATGACATTCTTTGTTGTTGTTTGTTGAAATCCTATATGCATGTTGATATTTTAGTTTTGGCAAGTAAAACCTGGTTGGATTTAGGCCACTAGTTCTGATTAGCCTTCGATGGCTAGAGCTTCAATGCCAATTCCTTTTTCAAAGCCTAAATTTTGGAAAATTTCTTAATGAAAATAATGACTCAGAAAGTGATCTGGGAGTCCCCGCTGTGGCACAGCAGTTAAGGATCTGGTGCTCTCTCTGTCGCAGCTCAAGTTGCTGCTGACGCTCAGGTTCAATCCCCCTGCCCAGCACAGAGGGTTAATAAGGACCCAGCATTGCCACAACTGTGGTATGGGTCGCAGCTGTGTCTCAGATTCAATCCCAGGCCTAGGAACTTCCATATGCTGCCAGTGCAGCCAAATAAAAAAAAAGAAAAGAATCTGGGGAGTTGCCTTCGTGGCTCAGCAATTATCGAACCTGACTAGGATCCATGATGAGGTGGGTTCGATCCCTGGCCTCACTCAGTGGGTTAAGGATCTAGCGTTGCTATGAGCTGTGGTGTATGTCGCAGACACAGCTAGGATCCCGAATTGCTGTGGCTCTGGCGTAGACCGGCATTTGCAGCTCATATTGGACCCCTAGCCTGGGAATTTCCATATGTCACAAGTACGCCCCCCCCCCAAAAAAAAGGCAAAGAAAATGATCTGGCTCATTTATTTCTCAAAATTCTGTGTTTATATTATCAGGCCTGTAATGTGATAGTACAAGGACCCTCACATAAACAATTTTCCAATCATTATAAGATAGCTCGGCACCCTTGATAGAAAGGGGAAAATATAAGATCCAGAAATCTTACTTGGAAATTACTTAGAATCAGTAGATAGCAGACTATCACTCAAGCTGTATTTTGACCCTTCTCATAGATTGTGTTACTTTAACATAAACCTGTATTTCTTATGTCTCTGGAATACAGATGCCATATGAATATCATCAGGATTGAGATCAAGATTTCCCATTTGGCTACACAGCTGTATCAGTATAGAGACTATAAAGAAAAGAAACATATTGCTTTTATATTTAACGTGTTTATTTTTAAGCAAAATGTTAGAAAAAGTAATACTTTAAAAATGTATTAAGTATGGAAAGTCATATCTATTTTACTTTGTGTCCTTTCTTTTCCAGAGATATTGGAGAAGATACTCCACGAGAAAACACTTTCTGAGGCTGAAATATTATTCAGTCATCCTGCAATCTAGGATAAGAATGGTCCTTGCTGTTGCTTCTTACAAACGGTACCTACGGGCAACAGTAACCATTCAGAGGCACTGGCGTGCCTGCCTAAGAAGAAAACAGGATCAACAGAGATATCAAATGCTGAGATCCTCAGCCCTTGCCATCCAGTCTCTGTTCAGAAGATGGAAGCAGCGTAAAATGCAATTGCAAGTAAAAGCTGCAGTCACGCTGCAGAGAGCGTTTCGAGAATGGCACGGCAGGAAACGTGCTAAAGAAGAGAAAGCTGCCGTGGTCATCCAGTCCTGGTACAGGAGGCACAGAGAAGCACGGAAGTACCGTCATATTAGATCCTGCATTATCATCATTCAGACAAGATTCCGCTGCTTTCAAGCCCAGAAGTTGCGTGAAAGGAGAAAGAAGGCCATCCTGACGCTCCAGAGATACCACAAAGCACGCCTGAAGGGGAAGGCAGAGCGGACCAGCTATTTGCAGAAACGGGCTGCAGCCATCAGACTACAGGCCGCCTTCCGGAGAATGAAGGCTCGTAATTTGCACCGACAGATCCGAGCCGCCTGTGTCTTCCAATCGTACTGGAGAATGAGACAGGACAGGCTGCGGTTTCTAAACCTCAAGAAAAACATTATCACGCTGCAGGCACACGTCAGAAAACATCAACAATTACAGAAATATAAGAAGATGAAGAAAGCCACACTCATAATTCAGAGTCATCTCCGAGCCTACATTTCAGCCAGGAAAGTGCTTGCGTCTTACCAGGAGACACGTTCTGCTGTCATCGTTCTGCAGTCCGCATATAGAGGGATGCAGGCCCGGAGAACATTTCTTCACATCCTCACTGCTGTTATAAAGATCCAAGCCTATTACCGGGCTTACATCTTCAGAAAAAAATTTCGGAGGCTAAAACGTGCTGCAATAAAGTTACAGTCATTCATTCGGATGAAACAAACCCGTAAACGATATTTACATTTAAGAGCAGCTGCACTGCAGAGAGAAGAGCGCAGGTGGGCATCCTGCATCACACTGCAAGCTTCGGTCAGAGGGTACCTGGTTCGAAAGCAGAAACGGTTGGAGAGAAGAGCTGCTGTTTCGCTCCAGTCTTATTTTAGGATGAGGAAGGTGCGGCTGGACTACCTGCGAATCTATAAAGCAGCTGTCGTCATTCAGAACTACTATCGTGCCTACAAGGCACAGGTCAATCAGAGGAAGAACTTCTTGCAAGTCAAAAGAGCAGCAACCTGCTTACAGGCAGCTTACAGAGGTTATAAGGTCCGCCAGCTAATCAAACAACAGTCTGTAGCCGCTCTTACAATCCAGGCCGCTTTTAGAGGCTATAGTAGGAGGATGAAATATCACTGTGTGCTGCAGTCTACTCTCAAGATTCAGAGATGGTACAGGACACACAAGACTGTTTCTGACACAAGAACACAGTTTTTAAAGACTAGGGCTGCTGCAATTTCTCTCCAGTCTGCCTATCGTGGCTGGAAAGTTCGGAAGCAGGTCCGCAGGGAACAGCAAGCTGCGGTGAAGATCCAGTCTGCTTTTAGAATGGCCAAGGCCCGGAAAGAGTTCAGGCTGTTCAAAAAAGCAGCATGCACCGTCCAGCAACATCTGAGAGCTCGGGCTGCTGGCAGGAGGCAGCGTGCCGAGTACACCGCGCTTCGCCGGGCAGCGGTGACGCTCCAGTCCACGTGGAGGGGGCGAGTGGCCAGGCGGCAAATGCAGAAGCAGCACGCGTGTGCTGTCATCATCCAGTCTTGCTACCGAGCGTACGTGCAGCGCAGAAGGTGGAAAAGCATGAAAAGAGCGGCCTGTCTGATTCAGATGTATTACAGGGCCTACAGCACTGCAAGAAAACAGCACCGTTTGTACTTGAAAATCAGAGCGGCTGTAGTAACCCTCCAGTCAGCCTACCGAGGTCTGAGGGTGAGGAGGGACATCAAGGAGCAGCACAAGGCAGCCACCACTATCCAGTCCAGGTATAGAGCTCACCAAACCCAAAAGCAGTACGCCACCTGTAGAGCGTCCGCGGTCCTAATTCAGAGGTGGTACCGAGATACTAAGATTGCAAACTGCCAGCGTAAGGAATATCTTACTCTGAAGAAGGCGGCAGTGACAGTCCAAGCTGTTTACAGAGGTGTTAAGATAAGAAGACAGGTTCAGCTCATGCACAGGGCAGCCAGTCTTATTAAAGCCGTCTTCAAAATGCAGCAGGCGAGGCGGAGATACCATCAAATGAGAACAGCAGCCATCGTGATTCAGAGAAGGTACAGAGCATATCATCAGGGTAAGACTCAGCGCGCCAGGTACCTGACAACCTTGAAAGCTGTTAGCATCCTCCAGGCCAGTTTTAGAGGCGCGAGCGTTAGACAGAGCCTCAGGAAGATGCAGACCGCAGCAACGCTCATCCAGGCCCACTACCGGAGATACAGACAGCAAACTCATTTTAACACATTGAAGCAGGCGACAAAGATGGTGCAGCAAAAGTACCGGGCAGTGAGGGAAAGGAACGTACAATTGCAGAAGTACACCAGGCTGAGACATTCCGTCATCCGCCTTCAGGCTGCTTTTAGGGGGATGAGAGCAAGAAAACACTTAAAAGTCAGGCACGCAGCCGCAGCCCTCATTCAGAGGAGATTCAGGACACTGATGATGAGAAGAAGATTCCTGTCTCTCAGGAGAACTGCTGTGTGGATTCAGAGAAAATACCGTGCAAATGTTTGTGCGAAGCATCACTTACAGCAATTCCGACGCTTACAGAAGGCAGCCATCAAGATCCAGTCCTGGTACAGGGGGTGGATGGTGAGGAAGAAGATGCAGGAGATGCAGAGGGCTGCCACCATCATCCAGGCCACTTACAGGATGCACAGGACACAGGTGACCTTTCAGACCTGGAAGCACGCCTCAGTTCTCATTCAGCAACGTTACCGGGCACACACAGCTGCAAAACTGCAAAGAGAACATTATGTCAGACTAAGGCACTCGGCAGTGGTCATTCAGGCTGCACACAAGGGAATGAAAGCAAGGCAGCTTTTCAGGGCGAAGCTCAGAGCTGCCGTAATAATACAAAGCACATACAGAATGTACAGGCAGTATCGTTTCTACCGAAAGCTTCAGTGGGCTACAAAAGTAATACAAGAAAGATATAGGACAAAGAAAAAGAAAGCCCTTGAACACAAGGCACTCAAGAAAGCAGCAACCTGTGTCCAAGCGGATTTTCAGGATCTGGCGGAAAGGAGACAGATTCAGGAACAGCAGCATCTGGCTGCCACTACTGTTCAGAAACATTTTAAGGCCTTTAAAATAAGGAAGCACTATCTCCACTTTAGAGCAAAGGTAGTTTTTGTTCAAAGAAGGTACCGAGCGCTCGCCGCGGTGCGCACCCAGGCAGTCATTTGTATACAGTCCTATTATAGAGGGTTTAGGGTGAGAAAGGATATCCACCGCCTGCACGCAGCTGCCACGCTGATTCAGTCATTCTACCGAATGCACAGGGCCAGGGTCGATTACCAAGCAAAGAAAGCGGCTGTTGTTGTTATACAGAATTACTACAGGTCATACATCAGAGTGAAAATGGAAAGAAAGAAAATTCTAGCCACCCAGAAATCTATGCGAACTATTCAGGCTGCTTTTGTAGGCATGAATGTTAGACAGAAATTTAAAAGCATGCCTGAAGCAACGATGGTCGCCTCTGGTACCCAACCTGCATCCTGCTGTTACAGAACTGAAACTCCGTATGAAGCTGGTCCATTGCAGGAAGCAGAGTTTCATTCTCGAAGAAAGGCTGCCGTCACCATCCAAAAAGCTTTTCGTAAAATGGTCACAAGAAAATTGGAAACACAGAAGTGTGCTGCCGTGAGAATTCAGGCCTTCCTTCGGATGGCTGTGTGTCGAAGAAGATTTGCTCAGCAGAAAAGGGCAGCTATCACTTTACAGCGGTATTTCAGAACACGGCAAACCAGGAAACAGTTTTTACTGTGTAGAGAAGCAGCAGTGGTCTCACAAAATCACCAAAGAGCCTTTCTGTCTGCAAAACATCAAAGAGAAGTTTATTTACAAATAAGGAGCAGTGTTATCTTCATTCAAGCAAGAATGAAAGGATTGATCCAGAAACGGAAGTTTCAGAAAATGAAAGCTAGCACCATAAAAATCCAGGTATTTATTATACATTTAAATATAAAGTTTTCGTTCTTTGACCAGTGTTTCTTAAGAGTTTATAAAATGAGCTTAGGCAGGTCGTAAAGGACAATACTTTGTTCACGTGACCATGTCATTTATCTTCCACAATGGAATATTTTTGAGATTGGGCTTAGGGTGCCCATGATAATTCACCCAAGACGGCACAGAATGGGGATTGTTGGGCTGCAGTCGCCCTAAGCCTGATGCATTTTCGTAGGTGTTTTATACCACTCCCAGGCGAATTTTGAAAATGTGGGTTGAGTAACGGAAATTCTCTTTTGGTTAAAACGATGATTTTAAAAACCTAAGGTAAAGTGATTATTGGGCATAATTGAGGCCAGATGGGATCACGTCCTTCTGCTCCTCTGTTCATAAGAGCTGGTTAGGCTAGAGAGACATAGAAACTTGCCTCGGGGTGTTCAGCCCCGTTATATAATGTTGTACATTGTACCCTCTCAGTGTGTAAGGCAGGCAGAGACATTACCTTTGAAGTCTGAGAAAGGTTAAGAGAGAGGCAGATCAGGAATTGAATCTGGGTACCTCAGCTGTTTCTGCTCTACCTGTAACAGCCTGGGCTTTGAACCCACTACCTAGGACATGGTGGTATCTTGTGGGGTTGCTGTTAAGCTTAGAAATAGTGTTTTCACTCAACAAACGTCAAGTGCTGACCATGGTCAGATCTGATCAGGGGTGATCAGAACAGACAGTAAGATAGCAGGAGCGCTGTCCTCAAAGAACTTAACAGAGAAGGGCAATTACAGTTGTCGATGGAAATAACCAGTAAGCAGCTGAGAATAGGAGTAGAAATGGGTTTTATCTGAGCTGAAATGAGGACTATAGCTCAGGAGAGACAGATTTGAAAAGCACTTGAATAGCATTTTTGTAAGATTATAAGAGCAGGGGAGGCTTAGAAAGGGAAACCCGGAGTTCCCGTCGTGGTGCAGTGGTTGATGAATCCGACTAGGAACCATGAGGTTTCGGGTTCGGTCCCTGCCCTTGCTCAGTGGGTTAAGGATCCCGGTGTTGCCGTGAGCTGTGGTGTAGGTCACAGATGCAGCTCGGATTCCGCGTTGCTGTGGCTCTGGTGTGGGCTGGCAGCTACAGCTCTGATTAGACCCCTAGCCTGGGAACCTCCATGTGCCGCGGGAGTGGCCCAAGAAATGGCAAAAAGACAAAAAAAAAAAAAAGGTGAAACCCACAAGTGTTCATTAAGAATTAGGATGGGAGCGGGCAAGAAGTAAGGGTGCTTGCTAAGCAAGGATTGGTTGGCGTCGGAAATGGTGCATAGTTACAAGGGGGGACCTTGAGACCATAAGTTGCAGCTGGCAGCTGTTAGATGCTGTTTTGAGAAAGCTGGTGGTGTCCTTGATTCTGATACAATCCAGAAAATTCAGGTCCTCGGTGATGCAACGATGTGTCTGAAATCACATCCACAGGGGCCACCAGCTCTGTTTTGGATGTCCGAACCACAGTTAACCCATTTTGATTTTTAAATGCATTCTTTTCTCTAATGGTGAAAGCAGACACACAACGTATGTTTAATAGGCTGCACGACAGGCTGTTCTAGGTAACCTCAAGTTCACGTGCAGTCATGTATTAGCCAAAGTGACTTCCCTGTACATCAGTAGATGCCCATGTCCTCATCATGATACCGAATGAGAGAGAAAGGTATGTTTGCTGGGAACACAGAGACGGGAAACCGAAGCCAGTCACCTTGATCGGAGAAGGCCTCCCTGGCCAAGTGGCATTTATGTTGAGACATTAAGCTTAAGCCGAGGGATGACTAGTCAAATAAAACATAGCGAAGGAACAGTCCAGTTGTAGGGGGTGACATAGCCTTCAAAACCGAGGGAGCACAGGTCTGCCGTAAAGAGTATGAGATGCCAGCAGGCTGGCGTTCGATGGCGGGAGATGTAAACAGCGTTCTAAGGCAGAAAAAAGCTTAGTCCTTACGCTCTGTGCTGAAAGACGTTCTGGAGGAGTTGAAGTAGAAGACTGGAATCAGAATCATATTTTATTTTAAAAAAATTACTCAGGCAGGAATGTGGAAGTTGAACAGGAGGCCGGCCAGGAGGCTGCAGGTTGTCGGTCGGGGGACAGCCAAGCCCAGGTTAAAGGGGTAGGGACAGCGGAATGGTCAGGGTCCTTGAGAGCGGAGGACGGCGTCGGCCTTACAGGTAGCAAACAAGGAAGCCAGCCACACTCTGGCCTCGGTAACTCAGCAGACGGCACTGCCCGCTTACTGGGAGACAGCGAGAGGAGCGGGTCCCGAGCCAGAGGTGCACAGCCTGGGCACGTGAGGCTGAAGCGCCCACTCTCAGCCATTTGTGGGAGCGTGGAGAGTGGTACGGACTCAACGTTGATGGCCTCCGTGCGCGGGCATTAGGGCATTGCTTCAGAAGATAAGATGGATAAAAGGAAGAGGACCTGGCCTGGAGTTCCCGTCATGGCGCAGTGGTTAACAAACCTGACTAGGAACCATGAGGTTGCGGGTTTGATCCCTGGCCTCGCTCAGTGGGTTAAGGATCCGGCGTTGACGTGGGCTGTGGTGTAGGTTGCAGATGCAGCTCAGATCCCGAGTTGCTGTGGCTCTGGCGTAGGCCGGTGGCTACAGCTCCCATTCAACCCATGGCCTGGGAACCTCCATATGCCGCAGGAATGGCCCTGGAAAAGGCAAAAAGACAAAAAAAAAAAAGGAGAGGGCCTGGGACTGGGGGCCTGAGGTCATCCAAAGTTAAGGACACTGAGAGGAGAAGCCAGCACGTGGCCGTAATATGTGATGTGGGGTTAAGCTCATATATGACCACGTTGCATGGGGTTGAGTTTCGTATGTAACACTCACTCCTCAGGCCCACTGTGGCCTGGAAGGAGCTGCACCAAGCAGTGTGACAAGAATGCTAGGGGAGGAGGGGCCTGTTGAAAGACAGTTCAATGTTCTATTGATTTCACTTGTGCATATATTTGTGTATTTATTTGAAAAACCCTGAAGTAAAAAAAAAAATCTTCATATGTTTACATAGAGATGGTTTCGGGCAAGGTTACAGCAAAAGCGGCTTCTTCAGAAATATCACCGCGTGATAACAATTCAGCATGAAGCTCAAGAACAGATAAGCCAGCAGAACAGGGCAGCCTCAGTGATACAGAGAGCTGTACGCCATTTTCTTCTCCGTAAAAAGCAGGAAAAGCTTAATAACAGAATCACTAAAATCCAGGTAACTGAAAATGTTTTAATTCAAGGTTTTGGTTGGCCATTCATCTGTGTGATAGCTAACATTTTAAAAACAGTTATGTGCATTTTTAAAAGCTGGAATTGGCCAATAGAGTAATTCACAAACACTAGGCTACCATCATTGCATTGTTAAGACCTTGATTTTCAAAACTCCTTGGAGGAAGTTGATGATTGAGAGTTGCAAAGGCATTTTAGCATTTTGAATATTTAGGCATCTTTGGCCAATGAATGATGCTTCAGCCTATACATAGAAATACTGTATGTACTTCTAGAACAATTGATTTTGCGATTTATCAGAACCTCAATTGAAGTTTTATTTGTGAAGTCTCTGATCACATAAATTTACCGAAAATACCTCCTTTGTGGAACTGTAAAATTCGCGTCAGGGATTGAAATCTTAAAATTACTATTTTGGGAGTTCCTATCATGGTGCAGTGGAAACGAATCTGACTAGGAACCGTGAGGTTGTGGGTTCGATCCCTGGCCTTGCTCAGTGGGTTAAGGATCCAGCATTGCCGTGAGCTGTGGTGGAGGTCGTAGACACGGTTCAAATCCTGTGTTGCTGTGGTTCTGATTAGACCTCTCGCCTGGGAACCTCCACATGCCACATGTGTGGCCCTGAAAAGACAATCAATCAGTCAATCAATCAATAAAATTACTATTTTGTCTCTTTAAGGCATTATGGAGAGGCTATTCTTGGAGGAAGAGAAATGATTGTGCCAAAATTAAAGCTATTCGGCAGAGACTCCACTGCGCAAATAGGGAGATTCGGGAAGAAAACAAACTCTACCAAAGAACCGCACTTGCTCTCCGCGGTCTCCTGACATACAAGTACCTCTCCGCTATCCTGGAGGCTCTGAAGCACCTGGGTGCGTTGTTTTAACAGTAACAACACAAGGCTCGAAATGCATTTTTACCTTTGAGTAGAAAAGACTGTTGTTGTGATGGCCAGTCATTTTGTCTCTGTGACTGCATCTCTTTTCTTCCCCCCTTTCAGAGGTAGTCACTAGACTCTCCTCACTTTGCTGTGAGAACATGGCCCAGAGTGGAGCCATTGCTAAAATATTTGTCTTGATCCGAAGCTGTAACCGGAGTGTCCCCTGCATGGAGGTCATTGGATATGCTGTGCAGGTCTTGCTGAATGTCGCCAAGGTAGTTTCCATCTGAATAATGCAGTCTTCCCGGGCCTAGAAATCTCACCCGGCAAGTTAGGTCTGTGCTGCTCAGCCCTAGAACTCAGATCTCTAAGTTGAAATTCATTTACTACGTGCAAGAGGCTCTGTGGGGCAGGGGCTAACTCTGCTAACATAAGGGTACATAGAAACACTGTGATTTTCCATCATTTCTTTGGTTTTATGGTACTAACAACAGTGGTGGCTAACCTTTATTGAGGACTTGTTAACTACCATGCTGATGCTTTTCCTGCATCATTCAGTTCCGTCCTCACACTAATTCTCAAAGGGGATTCCTGTTACTGTTCCCACTTTGTAGAGAGAATAGTTGTCCTTACAGAAGGTGAGGTCCTTGCCTGAGGGCCAGAGGGTGGCAGGTGGTGGAGCCGGATGTGGGTCCACGTCCATCTCGGTCCAGAGCCGAGGTTCGGTGCACGGTGGCGTTATGTCAGAAAAACAGAACCCCTTCTAATCCCGTCTGGCAAAACGCTGGGTTCGAGTCCCAGCTCTGCAGCTCGCTGTCGGTTACTAAGCCTCTCTGTGCTTCCTTTTCTGTAATGTAAAACAAGAGGTGGTCATTGTACCTTCCTTATAATTGTGTGAGGATTAAATGAGTCATGATGCACAGACATGCTGAATGAGAGCTGTGTTCACATTGCCTTGTCGTTTTTATCTTAGTGCCATCAGCTTACCTGTTACTGCACACATTTCAGTATGAATCTAATGATGCAGTCAGATAACTGAGGCATGAAAACTGTACTCTAGACTAATAGTCATCAAATTTATTTTATGTCAAAGCAAGCTCACCTTCCTCTCAAGAAGCATGGAATAGGGTTACAAGCATAAACCTTGTCTTTATCTCTGTCTTACCCTGTGATTCACTATCACAGATAAGTTATCTTTTTTCCTGAGAGGTTCTCACAAAAACGGCCTTATCTGCAAGCTTGTTTTTATGTACATCAAGGGGTGCATTTGCAGAGGTTTTTAGATTTGGTTCATTTTTTCTGCAACTTTAGTTTGGGAGGAAAAGCAGTCAATGCATGTGTGCATATAAGATGGATCCAGAAATGACAGTGGCCTCAGAAAGTCACCAACTTCTAAAGCCCTTTGCACACACTGCTGGTGGTCCAAAGTTTGGCTCTCAGCTTCCTTCATGGCTAGGCTGTGTCTAAGAGTATGTGCGTTTGTTATAACTAATAATTCTGCTCTCTTCTCATCCAGTATGAGAAAACTACTCCGGCAGTTTATGATGTAGAAAATTCCGTAGACACGCTGCTGGAGCTTCTGCACATGTACCAGGAAAAGCCCGGTGATAAAGTTGCAGACAAGACCAGAAGCATTTTCACAAAAACGTGTTGTTTGTTAGCTGTTCTACTGAAGACGACAAACCGAGCTTCTGTGAGTATTCATCCATTTCCTCTCTTTGAGGTGATTTCTACACGTTCTTAAGTCTAAGACGTTTCTGCTTTTCCTTCAGTGATGATCACAACTTCAGTAGGGTTTTATGTGCAGTCACAGCTGCTTTGTGTGCTGATATGAGTTGTTTCTTTGTGTGTATGTGTGTGTGTGTGTGTTTTAGGGCTGCACCTGCCACATGTGGAAGTTTCCAGGCTAGGAGTTGAATCGGACTGTAACTGCCGCCTACACCACAGCCACAGCAACGAAGGACCTGAGCCACATCTGCGACCTACACCACAGCTCACAGCAATACTGGATCCTTAACCCACTGAGTGAGGCCAGGGATTGAATCCACGTCCTCATGGATGCTAGTCAAGTTCATAAACCACTGAGCCAAGATGGGAACTCCATGAGTTGTTTCTTATATATCAGAGGAGCTGGGCTGCAGAAGTAGACTTTATGGCAGCCCCGTCAGTCCCATTTCCCGAGCACTGGAGGGAAGTCGCCCAGCAAGGTCAAGATCCTGAAGCTCACAACTCCTCTCCCTCCCGCTGGAACGTGAAGACGTTTCACGCGTTTCTCTGCTGAGGCCTCCGAGCTACCCTCTCCAGGTGTTACAGTCATCGTGGGGGTGACCACAGGCCGGGAGGGGCCTTGATCCTGAGGAGAGAGGGAAGGCGCTGAAGGACAGAAGCAAGGGTGGTGTCTGGTTGTGGTACGACCCTCCCTTCTGCCAGTGACAGAGGGGTGGATTTGGGAGCGTGAGGTTGTGGGGACTGCTAAGGAAGGCAGCGAGGGTAGACGGGAGCTGTCTGGGCGAGGGCCATGCCTGACAGAGGATTGCGTGAGTGAGGGCTACGTGGGTGACTGGAGACTGAGGACGTAAAGTCACAGGACTTGGGAACTATGTGGAATATAGTGACTTTGATATGTGCCGTTTTAATCAGGAGATACAAGTACAATCTTTGAATATCTGCCTTCTTTATCATTCTTCGGAATTCATTCAAAATGAAGCTGAACTCAAAGAGCTTGGCTTTTTATTGTTTAAAGTTCATAATTCGGAGTTCCCTTTGTGGCTCAGTGGGTTACGAACCCGACTAATGTCCACAAGGATGCAGGTTCAATCCCTGGCCTCACTTTGTGGATTAAGGATCTGGCATTGCTGTGAGCTGCGGTGTATGTAGGTCACAGACATGGCTCGGATCTCATGTTGCTGTAGCTGTGACACAGGTCAGCAGCTGCAGCTCCAATTCCACCCCAAGCCTGGGAATTTCCACCATATGCAGGTGCAGCCCTAAAAAGCCAAAAAAAAAAAAAGACAGCTCATAATTTTTGCAATTGATTTTGCTAGCATAGAAGGGCTACAAAATTTGGAGTGCCTGTCATAGCTCAGCGGTTAACAAACCCGACTAGTATCCATCAGGACGCAGGTTTGATCCCTGACCTCACTCAGTGGGTTCAGGATCTGGTGTTGCCATGAGCTATGGTGTAGGTCACAGACACAGCTCAGATCGGACATTGCTGTGGCTGTGGTGTAGGCCAGCAGCTACAGCTCTGGTTTGACCCCTAGCTTGGGAACCTCCATATGCCTCGAGTGCAGCCCTAAAAAGACCAAAAAAAAAAAAAAAGAAAGAAAAGAAAGAAAAAGCTACAAAATTTAATGCTTATTAATTTAATAATGCATACTTTCTTTTTTAGGATGTTCGAAGTCGGTCGAAAGCTGTTGACCGTATTTATAATCTCTACAAACTTACGGCTCATAAACATAAAGTGAATACTGAAAGAATACTTTGTAAACAAAGAAAGAATTCTTCTCTGAGCTTGGCCTGTATTCCAGAAACACCTGTAAGAACCAGAATGGTCTCAAGGTGAGCAGACAATGTGCCCTATGGTTTTCCGTCACCGTTCCTTCCTTCCTTCCTCCACTGAGCAAATGTTTATTAAGAACCTGCTATAAGCAGGAACCTGTGCTTGACAGTTGGAGAAACAGCACAGGAGCAAGAAGAGACTCATGAGCACATCCCAAGGAGATGAACTTGGGAGTGAAGGAGGTGAGAACCCGCCGCTCCGAGTATTCGTGGTTATTCAGGAAGTCCCTGGCATGAAGCAGTGACACGCTAAGGCTGGTGGCAGCTGTTTATAGGCTCTGCCACATCACCTTTTCCCCGCGTGGAGGTCACGCTGCCCAAACAGCAGCTTCCAGCTCCCCCCATGGTCTCCTGAAGCCTGAAGTCTCTCCTTCTAGAGGAGGTCTTTGAGGCCTTGTCTCAGTTTCCCAGAGCTTCTGGAACAAGCACAGACTCTCTCACAGCTCCTGAAATGGGGAGCTGGAGATCAAGGTGACAGCAGAGCCTCCCTCGGTCCGAGGCTCCAGGCGGACCCTTCCAGGGTCGTCCAGGGTCTGGCAGCTAAGTGTGCTTGGCTCACTGCTGTGTCTCTCCATCCTCTGCCTCCATCTTTTCAGGGCTTCTCTACACACACACCCACACCCACACCCACACCCAACTAGGTCTCACCTAAGGACACCTGTTGGATTGAAGCTCAGTCCAGGTAATACAGGAGTATCTTAGCTTGGGATTCTTAAGTTCATCTGCAAAGATCCTTTTCCAAATAAGATAAGAGTCAAGGTTTTAGGGATCAGGGTGTGGCTCTATCTTTGGGGGCCATCGGCTTACAGCAGACCTGTGAGGGTAGCGATGGCTTAACTGGCTGAAAACATGTAACTTTAGAAGTTGTTTTTGGTTTTTTTTAAGGGGTGGGGGTTGTTAGCTCAGCTGGGTAAGTGAACAGATACCGCTGTCCTTGGCAGAGAGTGGAGGTGGCACGGAGCTGGGGCCCTGCTGCAGGCGTGGACTAGGTGACTGTGCAGCCTGGAGCTGTTCACGTGTCGCACAGGAGCATGAGTGTCGATGAGCAGCCAAAGTAACAGAGACTGTGCTGCCGCTGGCCTAGGGCATAGCCAGGGGCTCGCCAATGCTGGGGGGCTGGAGGTCCTCTCTGGGATGAAGTTGGGGGCAGGGAGAATTGAGAGGACAGGACAGGGGGTGGGGGGTGCTGGTCATGGAGAAAAACGAGATGCCTATGATGGGAATCGGAGGAAGACCCCGACCAGCCGTAGAAAATCAGGTCTGTGGTTCTGGGCAGAAGAACCGATCGAGAGGTTAAACTAGGGCATCATTCGAGTCCCTCCCTCCCTCCCTCCTCCGGCAATTCCCCCCTGGGTATAAATCCCACGCGTGGACAGCTCTCTTTCTTGGTCTGGGTTATAGGGCAGTTAGCTTTCTAATTTCTCATAACTGTAAACTGTGTAAGAGTTGTAAATTGGATTCATGCATGCGTGTTTTCACAGTATAATGTAAAATCATAGTCTATTTGCTTGAGATTTATTAGTGGGAATGATTTCTACATTTTTATTTAAGGACAGTATATTTTAACATTAATTATGCTGTATAAACTATTAACAAATGAATGAGTAGATTCTTTTTTTTCCTTTTGATGTGGTCAGATTTGTAGAAGGTGAAATTCCCAACAGCATAAATGCACCGTTTATGTGGATTTGCAGTTCAGTGAGTTTTGACAAGTGTATACAGCTGTGAAACCTCTGCCACTGAGATAAAATATTTCTGTCACAGCTGAGTTCCCTCGTACCCCTGCAGTCGGTTCTCTCCCGTTCACCCCTAGATTCTGGGAACTACTGATGAGGTTTCCACACCGTCAGTTGTGCCCTCTCTACGTTGTCCCGTACATGGAGTCATACAGAGCGCAGCTCTCTGGGACCTTGTCATGCCTCTGAAGTTCTTCCGTGGCCGAGCCTTCCTGAGAACTGTGTTCTCTTTCTCCTCAGAGCGCTGTTCCTGGTACAGATATGCCCAATCTGTGCGGCCACCCTCGTGAATAGCTACTTGGCACTTTCACAGGGAAGGACTGGAGGGTGGAAATGCCTCCAGTGGTAGGGCTTCACCTGAGAAGGATGTCTGCGCGCCCCCCAGGGATGTTACTGTCTCGGCGAAGTAGGAGATTATAAACCCCAACTCAGACGCAGACCTGGGAGGCGGGTGGGGGGACATCGGAAAAGAAGAGGAGTTCCTGTTGTGGCTCGGTGGTAACCAACCCAATAGTATCCATGAAGATGTGGGTTCGATCCCTGGCCCTGCTCAGTGGGTTAAGGATCCAGCGTTGCTATGGCTGTGGTGTAGGCTGGCAGCTGTAGCTCCAGTTCAACCCCTAGCCAGGAACCTCCATATGCTGTGGGTGTGGCCCTAAAAAGCAAAAAAAAAAAAAGAGAGAGAGAGAAGGAAGGAATTAAAATGGTCATTCTTGGGGAAAGAGAGAGGAAGCAATTTCAATCACTGGCATGTAATCAGCCAGCCTGGTTCTGTCATTTTCCACTGGCAACGTGCAGCTGTCCAGCCATGGAGAAGGCAGACGTTTGGATTCTACGTGGACTCCACATAGAACTTTCTGTTGAATTCAATAGCGTTAACGGCATCTGCAAAGGAGATTCTACTGGTGGACCCAAGTCCGACAGGAAGGAAGGGAGGCCTCCTGCTGGGGGCAGGCGTGTTCTGGGATCCAGTGACACGGGCGGCTCGGGGGACGGAGGCTGTGAGCAGTGGATGTTTAAGGCACAGGACTCGGCCACATTTCACATGGCGGCTGAAGCTGGGGTCTCTTGCTGAGCCGCCAGCAGCACTGCTGCACTTTGTGAGGGTGACAGAGTCTGTGATGTGATCTAGTGACAAGGGGCGGACGGGTGAACCCAAAGGAAGGGGGCAAAACTGGCGGATGGTGGGGGGTAGGACTCGCTCCTGAGATGGGACAGGAGTTGAGAGAAGACCAAGAACCAAGGTTACAGACAAAACCCTGGGGTTTGCTAGCCGAACAGCCTAAGCGTCCAAGGAGCCGGGACCACCCTTCGGGAGGATGGCGAGAGATGGTCTGAAAGCCCTAAACGGCGACCGCGTGCGGGGCCGCATCTCGTTAAGCCAGTGTGGCGGAGGTGAGCCTTTTAGGAGAAGGACCTGACTAATACAAGGGTTTATTCTTCTCACAGACTCAAGCCAGACTGGGTTTTGAGAAACGATAATGTGGAAGAAATCCTGACTCCTCTGAGAGCTCTGCAGATGGTGATGGACACGCTAGGCCTTCCTTACTAGGAGCAGCAAACGCCGCAGTTCAGACAGTGAAAAAATACAAAAACTGGTGATGCCCCTTACGTAGAGAGCTGTTGGCTTTCCTTGTACAACTTTTCAAATGCCTTTGTATTAAAGTCCAAAAGATACATGTAATAAACTTTTTCTATTCTGTCTTTTATGTAATAGCTCCATGCAGAGGACAATTTCATGTCATAAAATGATTCCAACACTGTTATCCATGTCTGTTACCTTAAGTTATTGTATTCGTTTGAATATAATCCTATTCCTAAAGGGAAAAGGTTAGCTTATTATTCCTGTCATATAGGTAAATGGAGGCATTTATCTAAAATAACTGTTGGAAATTTTAAGATTCTTCCAAGTGGAGTTCCCACTGGGGCTCAGTTTTAAGGCCCCGAGGTTGTCTCTGAGGATGCAAGTTCTAGCCCCAGCCCCACTCTGTGTGTTAAGGACCCCGTGTGGCTGTGGCGTAGGCTGCAGCTGCAGCTCCAATTCAACCCCTGGCCCAGGAATTTCCATATGCCCCAGGTGCGGCCTTAAAAAAAAATAAAGTAAAAGCTTCTGCCAACTCACTTGGAAGTGAGAAGAGGGTAAAATAACCCCCTAAATGCCATAGAAATATCAGACTATCCAGGTAGGTGAGTGAGCCCCTCTGCGAAAGTTAGAGGAATCCAACAACCCCTCACCCCTTAACCTTATAACACAAGTGGGGTTATAATTTGACCTAGGAAGAGCAAAGTGTTACTCGTAATAGAAATTTGTTGTCTAGTCACTTAGCACAGACCTGAGCATGATTCAGTGTGGAAATATGACTTGTTATTTTCTGGAGCTTTGGGCCCCTGTTCCCAATACTGAACCGGTGGAATTCCGGGGCCTGCTGGAAATCTGACTGGGTCCCAAAGCCTGTCCAGGTACGGGGGCCTGGACAGGCCTTAACTGCCTGAGGTAAATCAGCAGTAGCTTGAAACTGCTACTTAAAGACTGTTTAACTACTTCAAGAGTTTGTTGGAATAAAGAGTAGACCTAATTAGTCAGAAATTGTCTGAGATTCAGTTAGAATAGATCTAAAAAACAAACTGACATATTAAAGAATGTAGTGAAATTAATTGGAATTTTTTTGTTGTTGTTTTTCAGGGGCACACCCGAGGCATATGGAGGTTCCTAGCCAGCTGAATCAGAGCTACAGCTGCCAGCCTCCACTACAGCCACAGCAACTCGGGATCCGAGATGCATCTGTGACACACCACAGCTCATGGCAACGCCAGATCCTTAACCCACAGAGCGAAGCCAGGGATCGAACCCACAACCTCACAGTTCCTAGTCCGATTCGTTCCCACTGGGCCACAATGGGAACTCCTAACTGGAATATTTTTGATAATTTTTCGTCTTTTTTTTTTTTTTTTCTTCTTCCAACAAAGTGTTTTGGGAACTCTTAGTACTCAGAAATTTCCAAATACTATAGTTTTGTTAACCTCCCAAGTGCTTTGTTTTTGTTTTTTTTGTTTTTTTGGGGGGGCTTTTGTCTTCTTAGGGCCACACCGTGGCATATGGAGGTTCCCAGGCTAGGGGTTGAATCAGAGCTACAGCTACCGGCCTACACCACAGCCACAGCAACACAACTTCTCTATATAGCGGAATTTTAGTACAAGCAGTTTATTTACTTGGAAAATTAGACTGCTATGGTTATACTCAACCAGCATAAGATGTTATTGTTATTTATTTCCACTAAGATGTTTATAACCAATTAGTATTTGCACAAGAATTAGTTCTATGAAGTTAGACATGAAAGATGATTCCAGATGTTTTTCTATTGTTGGAGTTCCTTGTCATTGCTCAGCGGAAACGAATCTGACTAGCATCCATGAGGATGCAGGTTCGATCCCTGGCTTTGCTCAGTGGGTTAAGGATCCGGTGTTGCCAGGAACTGTGGCGTAGGTTGCAGACAGGGCTCAGATCCCGTGTGGCTGTGGCTGTGGTGTAAGCCGACAGCTGCAGCTCCAATTAGACCCCTAGCTGGAAACTTCCATATGCCATGGGTTAGGCCCTAATAAGACAAAAAGTTTTTCTATTGTTGAAAAACTAAAATTTTTTAAATTTTACATATTATTTTCTTTTTGCATGAAGAACTTTCCTCCTAAATGTATGTGATGATCCATTCAGGATCCTAAGGCTTTCTAAAAAAAGAGCTGGAAGTCTTGTTTATGTTTGTGTGTGTGTGAGAGAGTGTTGGTGCATGGGATGAATGGTCTAGAGGTAATTAAGCCTTTTTTTTTAGAAGTAGTTGTTTTCTACAGAGAAATTAAAGAAGAAATATAAAGGTGTTAACTCCAAAACCATTCTATGTGGGTGAGTTTACTACTGGTGAAGTTCGGTGAATTTTAAATTCACCCTCTCAAAGTGTAATTAACCCAAATTTCTAGTAGATATTGTTATGACTGTAGAGTGTTATTTTTAATTGAGTTTTAAATGTATAATAGATAGTTATATAGCTATGATGTTTGCAAGTGCATATCCATCCTTGGAAGTTTTCATCTATATATTCCTAATACAGCTTGTTAAACTATACCTTATTTTGGCTTTCACACTTGAAATTCACATTGTGCATTGTGTATTCAAAATTGTTGAATTTTTCTCAATGGGTGATTTTTTTTTGGTTTATTATCTTTTAACTTTCTAATTTTTCATTGTAGCAATGAAAGCTTATTAAAGTTTAAAACCTTTACTGATTGAGAAAATATTCTTTTTTGGATTGCTTCTTGCTAGTAGTTAAGCTTGCTAACAGGCTTGCTTTTCATTTTTATATTTTCCAACTGATTCTTCACGTAAAGAAAGAGTGATAAACTACTGCAGTTCTGCTTTCAATAAAGAGGGAAATTCCAATGAAAATGCTTATAATTTCTTGATCAAAAGTAAATTTGGGAGTCCCCGTCTTGGCGCAGGGGAAACGAATCCGACTAGGAACCATGAGGACTCGGGTTCGATCCCCGGCCTCACTCAATGTGTTAAAGATCTGGCGTTGCCGTGAGCTGTGGAGTAGGTTGCAGACTCGGCTCAGATCCTGCATTGCTGTGGCTGTGGTGTAGGCTGGGAACCTCCATATGGCACAGGTGTGGCACTAAAAAGACAAAATAAATAAATTTGGAGTAAAAGTAATGCAGACCAGTATTTATTTATAACCTAAATTTGAACACATGCATATTTGTAGGTGTGTATAAAAATTGCCAACTGGTTTAAAGGAAGAAAAAAATAGTCCCCAAACCTGCTTATTTCAAGAAATGCTTATGGATTCATGGGTGGCTACCTAAAGCAGTGCTTGTGTAAATTATGGACCGTTTGTCTCAGAAAATTTTCCAGAAGCCAATTTCAAAAACAAGTCTTAGCAGAGTTTTAGTCAATGAATAATAATCTTTTTTTTTTTCCTTTTTGCTTTTTAGGGCCACACCTGCAGCACATGGAGGTTCCAAGGCTAGGGATCGAATAGGAGCTGTAGCCGCCAGTTTACACCAGAGCCCACAGCAATGCCAGATCCTTAACCCATGAGGGAGGCCAGGGATCGAACCCACATCCTCATGGATCCTAGTTGGGTTTGTTAACCGCTGAACCACAAAGGGAACGCCTCAGACTTGAAGCTGACCCCATTAACCACAGGTCTTTCCTTGAAAAGCGTAAATCATCGAGACCTCAAAGTTCCAAAGCAATGACGTCAGAGAGATGCTGCCGGAGCAACTGCTGTCCCGGTGGGAGACAGATCCCTGGTTCTTCTTCTCCAGCACCTCCCAGGGCCCTTTGGATGTTCGCACCAATTCTGGGAGGTAGGAATATTTTACAGATGCTGAAACGGAGCCTCGGAGGTATGAAGTACCCAAGCTCATAACTGCTGGAGCTGAGACTAGGAGCCCGTTGCTTCTGGCTCCACACTGGATATGCTTGACTCTTACTCTCAGGTGGGTCTCAAGGTTGCAGGGAGTTCTGAAGAGGCTCCTGTCTCTTTCCTACCACGTGCAGCCCAAGGTCCTTCCTCATCACATCTCTGCCCAAGGCTTCAACACCGGTTTCTCAACAAAGCAGCATGGGATGGTACAAAAATTTCTATGAAATACTAAAAGTAATTTTGAGAAAATAATGAAAATAATTTTGAAAAAAATATTGAAAATTCCTCCAGGAGGCACACCTGTAATAGCAAATTGTTTCCTGTGCTAAAAAAAAAAAAAAAAAAAAAGGCACTTAAATATGCTTAAAGTTGGAGGTCCCTGTTGGCCTAGTGTTAAGGATCCAGCATTGTCACTGCTGTGGCGTGACTTCCATCCCTGGCCTGGGGACTTCCGCATGCTGCAGGGGTGTGTGTGGAGGGAGGGGGGGAATGGCTAAACCAAGACTAAAGGAAATACATGCAGCCAAAGCCGCATCTATTCTGTACCCCGCATCTCTGTTTTCTTAGTCGCGATCTGGCTCCCTGCATCTCACCACTGTTATTTATCGCTTGCTTACTGCGCACTTGGCACTGCTGACCCCTCAACATGCGTTCCTCTTTCGTCCTCTTTCGAGGAAGACAAGGGCCGCGGCCAGGGCAGCACCGTGACTTGTAGAAACAAGGGTTATCTGGAGCTAAGGCGCTTTCTTGTAAGCTTGCTTCAAGCTTTCAAAGGAAGCAGCAGCAGCAGTGTAGGTCCCCCTTCGCGGCTTCGGCTTCACCTTGAGAAAACAGGTTTTCTCTTGGTCTTGAGACAGAAAGACACACCTTCAGTTTTGCCTTCCCGGACCCAGGATTTGTATTCGCACCATTGCCTCAGATTCTCAAGTAGAAACTGACTTCTGTTCCATGCAAAGAAAAAAAGAATTGAACAAAAACATGAAAGCTCAAAGCTCTTTGGTTGAATGTACCTCTTTGAACAAAATGTATAGCATTTGGGGAAGTTCATCCCCGATTTAGATTTCCTTTCCAGACATCATTTGTACTTGCTCGAATGTCCACCGCTTGTTTTTTTCTCATAATTTCCTATAATTTTGCTTTCAGGTTTCACCAAAACCAGAGGAATGTATACAAACAAGTTGAAACACATTTTCTGGATGACAGAATCATTGGTAATGAGCCCATAAGAACTGTTTCAGGAATTAACGTGGAGAAGGTCATAAATAATCATTTTGTTTTTAAAGCAGCAGTATTGCTAAATATTCTTGGTTACCCAACAATAGGAGTTTTTGATGTGGCAACAGAGCCACCTGGTGGACATAGAAATTAAGCTCTCCACCCTGTTCCACCCTCTGCAGACTGGGCGGTAGGTACAGCAGCTGCCTGTATTTTTCGGGGTTTCTGATAGCTCCATGACTAGAATGCGGTGACGGTGCTGGGGCAACTGATACCGCCACTGTCACCTTCATCCTTAGGCACAAACTCATCTGTGATCTCTCTCACATTATCTAAGGTCGTAACCAAAGCAGGTTAAGCATGCATCAAAGAAGAGTATTCTTCCTAATTTTTGTTGTTGTTGTTGTCTTTTTAGGACTGCACCCTCAGCATATGGAGGTTCCCAGGCTAGGGGTCGAATCAGAGCTGTAGCCACTGGCCTACACCAGAGCCACAGCAATGCCAGCTCCGAGCCATGTCTGAGACCTACATCACAGCTCACGGCAGCGCTGGATCCTTAACCCACTGAGCGAGGCCAGGGATAGAACCTGCCTCCTCATGGGTACTAGCTGTGTTCATTCACCGCTGAGCCACAACGGGAACTCTGTGATCACCAATTCTTTCACCCTGCTGGGGAGGAATACTATTTCTCTTTTCAATACGTCTTCCGGCTCCAAAACTAGATATTCAGAATTTCGTATCTTTCATAAAGATATAACTGTGATAGGGAATTACTGAAAACAAAATTCTCTGGAGTTCCTGTCATGGCTCAGCAGTTAACAAACCCGACTAGTATCCATGAGGATGCAGGTTCGATCCCTGGCCTCGCTCAGTGGGTTAAGGATCCAGCGTTGCACTGAGCTGTGGTGTAGGTCGCTGACGTGGCTCAGCTGCTGTGGCTGTGGTGTAGGCCGGTGGCTACAGCTCTGATTTGACCCCTAGCCTGGGAAACTCCATGTACCGTAGATGCATCTCTAAAGACAAAAAAAAAAAAATTGGAGGTCATACTTTTTATTGATCGATAGCCAATGTCACAGGAAGGCAACTATGGATCTGTATTAGGCCACTCAGCATATGTTTGTTTCTTGGGCCAGCGACTGAATCTGAGCCACAGCTCTGCCGGATCCTTTAACCTACTGTACCTGGCCAGGGATCGAACCCTTGCATCTGCAGTAACTTGAGCCATTGCAGTCAGGTTCTTAACCCACTGTGCCACAGCAGGAACTCCTGATGGCCTATTTAAGATGGCAGGTTCTAGAAGCCCTAAAAATGTTTCCTTTTACCCCTAAGCCTAGTGTAAATCCATTGCCAAAAAACTTGGGACACAAGTTGTCTCCTTCAAGGCAAGGCTTGTCAGGGTTTTAAGTTCTATACGTTTATAGCCTTAACATCAGTGGTTTGGGCATTGACTGCTTCTCATCAATGTGTGGAATGTTTACCTGTGTGTTTATTGAGTTTAAAGAACTAACATAGACTCTGAGCTCCTAGGTGTTTTTACATGTAGCAGGGCACAGCAGAGTCACGTAAGCTTTGAGAGTCGGTTCTGGCTCAATGGGTTAAGAACCTGACCAGCATTCATGAGGATGTGGGTTTGAGCCCTGGCCGTGCTCAGTGGGTTAAGGATCTGGCGCTGCTTCAAGCTGTAGCGTAGGCCAAAGATGTGGCTCAGATCCTGTGTTGCTTGTGGCCGTGGTGTAGGCTGGCAGCTGCAGCTCCAATTCGACCCCTAGCCCAGGAACTTCCATATGTTGTGGGTGAAGCCTTTTAAAAAAGATTTAAAAAAAAAAAAATACATAAGCTTTGGAGGCAGGTAGGTCTGGGCTGAAGTCCCACTTAGGCGCTTACTTGTGTAACATTGCATGTTGCTTCGTCGGAGGTTAACTTCCCTATACAGAGTAAAACCTGTTTTAGTAAGCAATGGTGAGGACTAAACTAACATGTAAAACACACAATACAGCACTTGAAGAGGCGGTAGCTATTAATATGGCATTTGTTAGAAACTCTATAATCTTTTGCGCATGAAATACAAAGAAAACAAGTAACACTGGTAACAACACATTTATTTACGTACCCTGTTGTGTGACCGGGAGGTGTTTTTCACTTTCCAGTAATTGAATTCGGTTTTAACAATTAAAATTCCAGAACGTAAGCTAGTAATTGATTGTTGCTCATGACCATAAGTAAACAGACATGGTACCACAGAAAGGAATTTAGAACACATCTAAACTTTTGGTATAGCTTTGATATGAACCGGTATACTTTGGCAATGGACCTAACAGATGACCGAAATGCTTCTAGAATTCCATGGTTCTCTTCAGACACAACAGGAAAAAAATTTCAATTTAACGTTTGAATTTCAGAAATTTAACAAGAGTCTTAGGAAACTGGAAAAGGCCAACGTTACTTAAGCCTATACCGTATGTATGTATCGCAAAGATCAATGTATTGCTATTAAAAATCATGGCAGTAGTCAATTAATTGCTAGTTTCATTTTGCAGATTGAGCATTTCTTGAAAATTCACTTTAAGACTAAAGGAATTCAGATCCCAAATCAAGTAATTGAATGGCATCTCTGGTGGATTTTACCTTAGAAATAGCCATTTCCAAGAGGCGGTATCATACACGGCACTTCCTTTCAGAATGCCTTTCTTCCTGGCCTTCGATCTTTCAGCATACGATCATTTTTAGAGGGTTTTGCTAAGTATTAACAAATGCGTACTCATTGCTTGAGCAGGAGAGAAGAATGTGCTGATCACCACATATGAGATTTTATATTACATTAAATTAAAATTACATACTGTTGGAAACAGACAAGATAGGGAGTTCCTAGATCCTAGAAAATATTATGGCTAAGGAAATAGAGAACTCAAAAAAGGAATCCACCTCCAAGAAACTAATTCGGCATAGTAAAATAGAATTAAGTGCCCTGTCTCAGGAAAAAGTTTATTAATAAGGAACAACTGGGACATCACACATCGTTTCTTTGGAGATTAAAGTGCAGGCTATGAAATGGCATATAAAATAATGCATAAAATAGTGCAATCTTAAGGTGCCATTATTTTTATTACACATAGCCTATGTTCATATGTCCATTTTCTCTCAAAAATCCAGCTGCAGTGACACCTTTTAGCTTATTTATTAGGCATTAATTATACTCTGTTTTACCCACTTTAGGGGCTACATAGACTATTTTAACATTTTAACAAGTAGAATAATAGCGCATATGTCTTGAAACTACTAAATAGAGATTAAGGCAAGCCCCTATGAAGTTCAGTACTCCAAAAACACGATTTACCAAAAAAAAAACAAAAAACAAAAAAAAACGTTGCTTCCAAAACCAGTGGCTTTAGACCGGATGGCACCCCAAGTTTTTTAAACAGAATGATTACTCGCATTCCATCTGGGTCTGCCCCATTGTCTCCAAGCTCTTTACCTCAGAGAGGAGCTCGGAGGACAACAGGGGTCTGCACCCTCGCCTTCTAAACTAATCCATTCTCTCCGAGCATGTGCCCACCAAGTCCGGTCCGGGTGGCGGGGGCGAGGGAGGCAGTCCCCTGCGCTCTGTACATCGTTCCTGCCACACGGGATGGGTCTGCAGTGTTGGACCAGCGTCACTGTGTGAGCGGGAATGACTCACTACATTAGAGACGTCTCCTCTGAAAGACAGCCAAGGAAGACGACAGGAATACTTTATGAAATGTTGCTCTAGACAACATAATATTGACACGGAGCGGAGCGTTTAAATTCTCTCTTGGGAAAGCGAATTTACAATGTTCCTGAAACATATGTCACTTTCGGCTGATGGAAACATTTCGTGATTTGTTGAAACTTACATACTATTATACTATACAAATGCAAGTACAATAGCCATCAAATTGGCCAAGGCAATCATAGCTTAACATGTTTTGAGCTAGTCCAGGTAAGATCTGAGACTTAAAATGCAACTGTAGTGCTGTAATCTCCTATTGCTACGCCACATTCATGCATTTACAAGTGCACCTCATCAACCTTATGGGCAGGTGGTTACAAGTGTATTCGGCAGAAATTTGGATTTTCAAACGGAAAACTTAGCTTCTAATACAGTGTGGATGCTTCTTAGGGAAGCCAAATATTCCTGTTAACTAATGGAAGACAATAGAGACACTTAGGGTATCTAGGTATAGTTTAAAAAGAAACCCAGGAAACGTAAAATAATTCATTAATAACTGTTAAAAAAAATCCCCTTGATGCATAAGGTTCATATTTTGTAAACCTGTAGACAAGTATTCTGTTCCTTAAAAAAGATTTCCTATTACCAGGAAAGCAGACTATTCAACACCAAGAGCAATCCAGGAGGCCTCCTCCAGAGTTGTGACAATATGGCTAAATCCTAGGATTACACGAGCGAGACCTGCGGAGACAATGAGTTCCAGACAGGGACTTTTATGGATGACCTTGGCTGACAAATGTTTTGGAAACTGTTTATTTTAGAGTTACCTTCCCAACAAACCACGAAACACTTGGATGTTATTTTACGGCTTTTCATTGAAAACATACTACATTGTAAATGGTGTTTCAGATTTCAGAGTTAAGACAAAGAACTGATCGAACTCTAAGGACAATATAAAGTCAGGACAATATTAAAAATGGGTAAGAAAATGTTTCATTTGGAGAGCTTAATCTAAAGGATGCATAACCATGTCATGGTGGACGGATAAAAAAAGGGCAGTGACCTTGTGCTTTTATTCAACTCAGGTACTTACCAAAGCCTTAGGTTTTATACAGGCGGCACACTGCCACCTGGAAAGGGACAGTACTCTACATGACACCTAAGTTGATCTTAAATTACCGAAGCCCAAGGCAACAGTTGCTTCAAAGAACTTAACGGTCAAATCGTGACTACCTAATTTAGTACATTAAAATAAAACTAGGACAGTAATAGCTGAATGTTTCAAAAATACACAACTGGGGAAAAGAATCACTGGACACAATTTGGAGGTTGTTAAAGTGACCACGTAGAAGGTTGAACAGTGCAAGACATGCTTTTCCAGTTACAAGCTCACAACAGGAGTGCAAACGAAATTAAAGCTTTTGTTTAGAGTTGCGGGATGAGGAAAGCTTGAACGTCATATTAAAAAGCTTCCCTCAGGTCACCTCCCCCCACCCAGAAATGAAATGATCAAAATGCTTTTTCATAGTGCGATTTTCTTCAGCGGACTTTCTTTCAATGGCAAAACTGCATCCCACAAGTTGGGTTCCTTCCTCGCACCACAGGGCATGACTGCGTTAGATCAACGAGCACGCACAGTAGTGAGCAAGGAACAGAACTCGGTACCAAGAGGTCTGACACCAATGGAAAGAATTTGGGGTTCTGCCTCAGCCAGTGCCCCTGAACCCTACAGAGGGCAGTTAACGCGATGGGCTTGAGGACTCTCACATTCCCGTAAAACTGGAGGACAAATGGACTAACACATACCACCCCCCTGCCCCCGAGGCAAGCTGTCGTGGTGCAAGATGTTAAGCCTTAAACTAAGACGCTGCTCTAGAGAGTGGAGCAGGAGGGAGGTTCAAGACGATACCAGTGCAAGAGCTTTTCAAGCGAGCTGACTAGGCAGTGCATGCAGCCGTCCATGCAAACGTAGGACATGGCCCCCCAAGAGAACTGAAAACATGGATCTAACAACTGGATAAGTCCCTTGCCAGTAGTTTATAAAAATATAGAGTCAATACTGTAGAGGCCCCTTCTACAGTGAATACTATGGAGTCCATTTTAGTTACCCATTACTTCAATACCAAAAAGCATTTACTACTTTTCAGACATTCCAGACAAAGGTCACTTATAACAAAAAGTCAACTTTAAAAAAAAAAAAAAAAAAAAACCAAGATATGTCCATTTAAAAAGTAGGTCTTTTCTTTCAAGTGAACAGGACATTTTCTGTATTAAACTTAACTTCTAGTCTGTCAAGACTGGTTTAAGATCCTTATGTAATGTGCATATATGCAGAGACAAACTTACTTTAAACATCTGCACAGAAAAAAGTTAACGTCTTGAAACATGATAGAACAGGTGTGGTTAGTACAAATCTATTGCAAAGTAAAAAGGTTCTGTGCATCAGTCCAACCAGGAGAAGCGGGAGAAGACTGTCCCAACCGCGAGAGTTCAAGTTTAAGGTGTGTTCTGAAAGCCTAGAAGCCGAAGGGACACCGTGCTGCTCACAGCATCCTGATATGCGGAACTGCTCAAGCCACAAAGCTGGGGCTTCCTCTGGAGCGCGGTTTACTTCCTATTCCGGAGGCGTTTCGATTTCCTAAGAGAGTCTATGGCTTCAGCGGCCTTTTTTCGTTTCCGAGGAGACTCTTCATTCTGCCCAGACCCTGAGGAGCTTCCCACCGCACTTTCCATTACTTCTCGTAGTTTGCGTTCCAGCTCCGCCAACCGTGCATTCTGCTCACCTATGATCTGGGTCTGCTCTAGCAGTTTCTGGTCCTGGTCTTGAAGCTGTTTCTGTTGTTCTTGCACTTTGGTGCGAAGCTCAGAAATTTCACGCCTGAGAACAGTCACCCCAGCACCGTTTGTCTTAACCTGCTGCTGGAGCTTGGTAACCTCCTGTCTTGAAGGGTTTTGCTTGGAGAAGAGCTGCATTGTTGTCAGGGCTGCAGAAGGTCCTGGAACTGCGGGGACAGAGTTTACAACACAGTCAGTCACTTCAACTGTCTCATCACCAGGAACACTTCATTAATTAATCTTATTCAAAAATGGAATATCCCTATTAATATTACTTCTGACGATTTCTTCTTTGCCATCTACTTGGTCTAATGAATTAACAGACACTGTAACTATAAATGAATTTGCATTCTGAGTCTCATGTCCATGTGGCAATATGTGGATTGCCAGCACATGGGGAAAGGCATTTAGTGGCATAAAACTTGTGTTTAAAATATTACAAACCGTTCTGAGGACCTAGTAAGAAAGTGCAGTGGTAAAATCAGAGTAGAATTATTTTCTTCCTTATTGCACACAAACATGAACATCTGAGATAGAAGCACAGGCCTAGCACGTTCTTAAGTCCTCTCTGTGCTTAATTATATGCAAAGGCTTCGACATTAGCCTGACAACAGAGACACCATCAAAAAGTGAGTTACATCATACACAATGATCATGAAGAATTTCTGACATTGTGTAGAAAGGCTTTGGAGATACTCTGTTTTAGGAATAGCAGAATGTAACATGGGCATAAAAATCACTATTTGAAACTAATAACCTACTTTTAAAAAATCCTCATCTCCTGAAGCTTTTTAGGACCAGATGAATCCATCCATACCCTCAAAGGCACCTAATTTTCCCCTTGCACATTTAAATAATCAGAATATTGTCCTTGACTGATGCATTCTTGTTTCCCTCTCTGCCTATCTTTATCCAACAAGGCTCAGATCAGTTTTTACCTCTTGTGAGGTCTCAATCAGACCAGCTAACAACAATCCTCAAGATTCTGTCTCTGCCACTCATGCGGCACTTAAGTGGACATTGCTTTAAACTACTCCTCTTGCCTCCGACCATCTGAGGCTGGATATGTCTTACTTTACGAAATAAGATTCTTGCGAGCAGACACCATGAGCTGCACTTCTTTTTAGTCTCTGTATTGTGCTGTGTGCATAACAGGTACTCAATAGAAGACATGCTGTAGGCTTTCTTATTAAATTACAGAGAGCCATTCAGTAGCCCCACTGAGTAAGTACTCCAGGAGCTAACTAATCTGAACAAAACAAAATGTTTCATTACAAATGTGCTCCCTGATTTAAAATGTTTACAGGGGTTGAAGATATTGAACAATTCTGTCTTTCAGTAGATAAGGGCACAAATCTAGGATTCAACAGTGTTCAAAACAGCTTTATGCATCTGTAGCAGCCAGATGCTGCAGGGGCTGAAATAATTCATTGGTTATTTCAATGAGAATTTTTTCAATGCTATTTTAGGATAATGAACACTAGTCAGAAACACCAAAAACATAGACATATATATAGGCTTTCATCCAGCAACTCTGCTTTAATAGTTTTTTTCTAAGCTAACAGTTGGGGATGTGTACAAACACACAGCCACAAGACTGTTCTGCAGAGTGAGTTCAAATACAGAAAACCTGGAGACAAATGAGCTTAACAGCAGCAGATCAGTGACTTAAGCTATGGTCTGTAATCTAATCTGTCATTAAAAATGAGGCTGCAGATAGACAGTTACAGACCCAGCAAAGTTCAAGGTATACAGTTAAGGGGGGGGGGGCAAGTTACAAATCTGTGTATGAACATAATTACAAACTGAACACATCACACACAAGAGGTACCTGGAGGAGAGCCCATGAGTCTTCCAGACACATCTGATCCTGGTAATTTCCTCTTCAGAATTGGAACAATCTTTTCATCAAAGTACTCCATTGCCATGGAGGAAATATCCCTTAACTCTTGAAGTACTTCATGAGCTCGCTGAGGGGCTCTGGTAGAATTGACATATCTCAACACACGATAAATCTCATCAATCACCTAAAATAACGAGCTCTCGTTAGCACTTTCATTTTTTTTTTTTTTAAAGAAAACAGCTAAGCAGGGAGGGAGGGTGGGTTACTCAGTGGGTTAACGATCCGGTGTTGCCGTGAGTTGTGGTGTAGGTTGCAGACACAGCTCGGATCCTGGCGTAGGCCAGTGGCTACAGCTCCAATTCGACCCCTAGCCTGGGAACCTCCATGTGCCGCTGGAGCGGCCCAAGAAATGGCAAAAAGACAAAAATAAAAATAAATAAATAATATATAGCTCTGAAGGAAATCACAGTGTAATCAGGGAAAGATACCTGTAAAGAAGTGATACAAGAGAGACATACAAATTGCTGAAGAAACTAGAAGACTAAACTGAGAGGTTCAATCTTGGTTGCAGGCAAGCAGGAGCTGAGGTGGGGCACTGCCCAAACCCATGTTCCACTAACCCTCCAAGCCTACTTCACCCTAGCCTGAATCTGTTTCCCAAAGCCCCACGGACTCGGCCTGACTCCCTTCTCTTCCACGCTGCCATTATCTACTTATCCTTGAAAAGCCGTTTCTCCCGGTCTCCTCAGATCCTGCTTTCCTGCTATCACCAAAGGGTAGCAAAAGATCCTTTTTCATTTTAATAATAATTACAATGGGGAAACCCAAGGCATACATACATGGAGGAAACATGTAATCTTGCAGAGGAGCACCAGGGCAAATTACAGTCCTTGACACTTTCTAGACGCTTGGGTCAATGAGCTCATCCATGTCAGTCTAGCTCCATGTGTGCCTAACACATATCAGCAAAATGAAACCGTCAGGATATGTCTATTGTGAATCAAAGAGGACTTCACAGAGGCCACGTTAGTGGCCTGGAGAAATGACTACTAATTGCCTTGGGCTGAGGTGGTGTATTACAGGCACATGCACTAAAAGAAGACATTTTTTAGTTTTGAATAACATGGGACATGCAGGTGACACGAGGCAGGCAGGCCTATCTGGAGATACAGGTTAGGAGAGCAGGAGAGAAACTGCAGATGATGGAGAGGCCTCAGGAGCTAGTGGCATGAGGGACTGGCCCTGCTAAGGGAGAAGACAGAGAGCAAGAGTCAAAGGCCGAATCCTGAGGCACTGGGGGTTAAGCGACATGTGTATTTTTGGCATCACTACTAGATTATAAACTCCTTCCAGAAGAAAATGGTATTTTGTTTAATAATAACTTACTGAACATGTAAGGAAATATATACATTCAAAAAAAAAGTGAAACAACTTTCTCTTGGGCTTATAATTTAATTCTGTGACCACAGCCTCACCCGTAAGCATTTACTGAATTCCTACTACAGATGTGTCACTTTTCAAAGCACCGGGATAAAAACAGTGAACACAGGTGACAAGATTCTTATTCTCATGAAGCTGAAGCAAACAAATAATTCAAAATAGTGCCAAGTGGAAAAAAAGAGGTAAATTGATAACTCCTATGGGGGAAGAGGTAATCAGGAAAGGCTTCTTTGACATATTTAAGGCAAAATGGAAGGGTGAGGAGGAGTCAGTGACCGGAGGATCTGGGGAGAAACGCAGTTAAGCAGGAATAACAACAGCAATGGCTTCAAGGTCAGAGGCAGCCTGGCTTGGTCAGGAGTTCAAGGGTTTGAAATAAACAATCTGCATCACCAAACAGTCCAAATTTATGGAAGCTATTAGATGCTTGAAGCTGTGACAAAAGTTACCTAATTATAAAATGGTTAATAAAAATTAAAAATATAAGCTAAAGTGGTAATATAGCATCTTTTTAAAAGATTCTTCGTCGTGACTAGATTCTCAGTGCCAAGGTTAGGATAGTAACTGATCCACAGTAGTACTGACGTTTTCCCATGTGTTATACGTAAGAAAAGCACTGTAATACTCTAGTATTACTTTACATCGGCCTCGGGGCTGGTAGATGGCATCATAGGTACAAAGTGACCATCAGCTCTTTGAATTTTTAAATCAAGCCCCCTCCTTTTTTACATATTATGATCCTTTTTCTCGGATGTTCTCCCTGCATTATCTCCCCAACCTTCTCCAACCCCAAATTTCCAGCTCATCCCTGAGGTCTCAGGAACCTCAGAGTAAGCAGTCTTTTCTGAACCATTTTCTTTTTTTTGTCTTTTTGCTATTTCTTGGGCCGCTCCCGCGGCATATGGAGTTTCCCAGGCTAGGGGTCGAATCGGAGCTGCAGCCACCGGCCTACGCCAGAGCCACAGCAATGCAGGATCCGAGCCGCGTCTGCAACCTACACCACAGCTCACGGCAACGCCGGATCGTTAACCCACTGAGCAAGGGCAGGGACCGAACCCGCAACCTCATGGTTCCTAGTCGGATTCGTTAACCACTGCGCCACGATGGGAACTCCTGAACCATTTTCAGTTTACATTGTTATTAACAGCATTGTCAAAGGAGATGAACACAATTTTCCCTTCAGAACACACAAGTTTTAAGTACATCTTTCTGTTCATTTCTATCTTCCCATAATCTAGTAAGCACGAAGAAAGAAGAGAACATATGTAGTTTCACAGCCTAGCAGTGCCTGGCACATGGCAGATACTCAATAAATGTGGGGCTTTTTGTTTTTTTAAGGGCTACACATGCAGCATAAGCAAGTTCCCAGGCTAGGGGTCGAATCGGAGCTGCAGCTGCCAGCCTAAGCCACAGCCACAGCAATGCGGGGTCTGTAACCTACACCATAGCTCATGGCAATGCCTGATCCTTAACCCACTGAGCGAGGCCAGGGATCAAACCCGCATCCTCATGGATACTAGTCAGGTTCATTTCCACTGAGCTACACTGGGAACTCCAATAAATGTTTGTTAAATGAGTGATATAGTCAAATATTATAAATTGCTTAACCCCGGCATATCTAAATAAAACGGTTTAGGGGCAAGCCACAGGGTTAAATGAAATACAAAAACATGACTTTTAGGAGTTCCCATCGTGGCACAGCGGAAACCAACTAGGAATCATGAGGTTGTGGGTTTGATCCCTGGCCTTGTCTCGCTCAGTGGGTTAAGGATCCAGCGTTGCCGTGAGCTGTGGTGTGGGTCATAGACTCTGCTTGGATCTGGCATTACTGTGGCTGTGGTGTAGCCTGGCAGCAACAGGTCTGATTAGACCCCTAGCCTGGGAACCTCCATATGCCGCGGGTGTGGCCCTAAAAAGACAAAAGACAACGTGATTTTTAGAGGCCAAATTTTGTTTTGAACATAAAGGTCACAGTTAAAATTTTTATTGGGAGAGATTTTTAAAAATATGTAATACTTGAAAGAGTTTATTTATTCACAGCTTTATTAATGGACCTATAATGTTTATGTACATCAATTTGGTCGATAGAAGAATATTTACATTATGTTTCAGCTGAACTAGAAATGACTGTTACAATGATTCAAGCATGAAGAAGACATACATCTTATCCAAGGCAACATGACTCAGTGAAAGACCCATAGGGAGCAAAGGATAGCTCAAACTGAGTCAAATCAACCTACAAACACAATGCTTCATGAAAAAGATCGACAAGCTCTGTTTGAGGACTGAGCAGGCCTAATGAAGGACTTGGCAACGAGAGTTAAGTGGGATCTCAGCGGGGAAGAGAAGCTTCAGCAGGAGAGGGAGGAGGAGGGAGGTGAGTGGCTAGGTGATGTGCACAAACAGGTGACAGCACAGGAAACCAACACGGATGTGGTCCTATTATGTACCATGCATTTAGTCTATTTTTTTTTTAATTTACCTTTATTTATTTTTATTTTTGGCTGCCCCTTGGCATATGGAGTTCATGGGCCAGGGATTGAACCTACGTCCTAACACTCCCAAGATTCCGTGGATCCCATTACAGCATAGCAGGAAATCTTTTGTTTGTTTGTTTGTT
Organism: Phacochoerus africanus; assembly: GCF_016906955.1. Taxonomy (NCBI): domain Eukaryota; kingdom Metazoa; phylum Chordata; class Mammalia; order Artiodactyla; family Suidae; genus Phacochoerus; species Phacochoerus africanus. Next base: position 25,464,583 of record NC_062555.1, on the reverse strand, counting down.
TGCTTTTTTGTTTTTTTGCTATTTCTTTGGGCCGCACCCGAGGCACATGGAGGTTCCCAGGCTAGGGGTTGAATCAGAGCTGTAGCCACATCTGCAATCCTAGCCAAGTCTGCAACCTACACCACAGCTCACGGCAACGCCAGATCATCAACCCACTGAGCAAGGCCAGGGACCGAACCCGCAACCTCATGGTTCCTAGTCGGATTCGTTAACCACTGCGCCACGACGGGAACTCCAATAGTAAATTTTTTTAAAAAAAGATTTCCTGCTGGAGTTCCCGTCGTGGCGCAGTGGTTAACGAATCCGACTAGGAACCATGAATTGTGGGTTCGATCCCTGGCCTCGCTCAGTGGGTTAAGGATCCCGCTTTGCTGTGGCTGTGGTGTAGGCTGATGGCTACAGCTCCGATTGGACCCCTAGCCTGGGAACTTCCATATGCCTCGGGAGCGGCCCTAGAAAAAGGCAAAAAGACCAAAAAAAAAATTATTATGCAGTGAACTCCCTTCTATAACCCTTATTCTTTAGAATTAATTTTATATCGAAATGTCCCACAGGGATTACTAATATCCAATTACATCTATAAACCAATTTGTGAAATATTTTCATCTTTACTATATCTAGCCTTCTAAACATAGTTTGAAAGCAAGCCATCTCTTTCCATTCCTTCAAATCTTCCATTTATGAAACAATGTTTTCAAATCTTATTATATAGAGATTCTTTTAGCCAGGTGGAATCACCCATGTTTTCAAAAAAATTAAAAATATTTAAAAATATATATTTCCCAACATTGTAAGTCAACTATGCTTTAAAGAACAAGGTGAAGAAAAAAGGACATACAGCATTAGTAAAATCCACACTTCTGGCACTCAGTCATCAGTGGCTGAAATGGCTTTAGAGACACACATTAAGAAAGCATAGCATTTATCTGATTTTTATTTTTATTTATCCTTTTACTTTTTAGGGCCACACCCGCAGCTTATAGAAGTTCCTGGGGGCTAGGGGTTGAACTGGAGCTGCAGTTACCAGCCTGCACCACAGCCACAGCGACGTGGGTCCCAAGCCGCAACTGTGACCTTCCCTGCAGCTTGTGGCAACACCCGCTCCTTAACCTATTTAAGCGAGACCAGGGATCGAACCCGCATCCTTGTGGATACTAGTCAGGTTCTTAACTCGCTGAGCCACAAGGGGAACTCCCACCACTATGTTTCAACAAGCACAAAAGGTTACTGGGGCTGTCAGTACAATGAAGAGAAGAAATTATTCATGTCTCTTTTCATTATTCTATCTCCCAGAATGGTTAGTTGGCCTCTGTTTACATGTGTCTTTCAGTATGTGTGAGCTGTAGATCCTGACCAAGAGCTTACCATAAAAAGTTTTGACCTCTGCGTCAGAAGATTTGAGAAATATATATGGGACTAAGCCAAGAGTCTATAGTTAGTTCTGAGAGAAGATGAATGGACTATCAATATTAGCGGTGAGAATCTGCAACCACGGCCCTAACTGACCTGTGCCTATTTCTGTAAAGAAGATTTTTATTAGAACACAAGTACGCCCATTCATTTACCATGTGCTGTAGACCCATGGCTGTTTCTCAGAGGTGAGTATTTATGACAGAGACCATGTGGCCCACAAAGCCAAAAATATTTACTACTAGCTTTTTTTTTTTTTAATGATTTTTATTTTTTTCCATTATAGCTGGTTTACAGTGACTACTGGCTCTTCACAGAAAAAGTTTGCTTATCTCTGCCACAGATCATAATGGCAAAATACCAACCAGTCTAAATTCTTTAGACTGATTTTTTTTTTAATTTGCTTTTTAGGGCCGCACCCGCGGCATATGGAGGTTCCCAGGCTAGGGGTCAAATCGGAGCTGCAGCTGCTGACCTACCCCACAGCCACAGCAACGCCAGATCCGAGCTGTGTCTGCAATCTACACCACAGTTCACAGCAACGGCCTACACCACAGTTCACGGCAACGCCGGATCCTTAACCCACCTGAGCAAGGCCAGGGATTGAACCCGTATCCTCATGGATACCAGTCGGCTTCATAACCCACTGAGCCACAATGGAACTCCCTATACAGACTGTCTTTTAATGCCCTTGTTATTAGTATGGTCTCCCCGTCAAGAGACCCCATTTTAAACCCCTCCAAAAACTAAGCCTTAGGTTTTCACTGAGCAGAAGGACAATGATCTAGCTTGTTTGGAGTTAAGAGAGGTATCTGTGGGTTTAAATCGTTCTTAAGATTCTCAAGCAACCTTCCTGTTTCCCACCCACTGTCAGAAGTGCCTAGAGTTTTCCAGGGTCAGCTGTGCACACTGGACCGCCTCCCAGCTTCCCTCACTGCTGCTGCTGCTGCTACTGCTGCTGCGAGCTTAGAAATTAACTTTCTCAGTTCTGCTAAGTTGGTTACCACTTGTTCATCTACTTTCCAGCTTCCAAAATTTTGTTGCTACTATCTCCTCTCCTGATGTCATTCTCAGGTCTATATCTTTTTTTTTCTTTTAAGAATTAGCTGACTTACAATATGACAGGAGAAAGAGGGAAGCAGATAGTCATCTATATTTAACCTACCACTCAATTTTCTGAATAAACCTGACTGCTGTTTCAGAGAATAAGTAAAAGAAAAAATTTCCCCAAATGTTAGTCTGCACATCCAAACTTCTGGTACATAACAGGCGATCTAATGTAAACTAATGTTGGTATTACCCATATTCACTTAAGTAACTTATGAAAAGTAATTTATAAAATGAAGTGCCTACTTCATTTTAGGAGATCTGAATTTTAACAAAAAGGATACATTCTTTTTTTTTTTTGGAACTGAATGCGGAAGTTCCTGGGCCAGAGATTGAACGTGTGCCACAGCAGTGACACTAGATCCTTAACCCGCTGAGCCACCAGGGAACCCTCAAAATGGATATGTGGATTTATTACATATAAAACCACAAAAATGAGTTTTCTTACAAACTATAAAACTTTTAAGTATAACCCAGAAGCATGATCCTGGGGAAAACAACAATACCCTCCAAGTTAAGAAAGAAAGAAAATAATCTTATAGAATGTCCTCACTTTTAAGCATGAGAAAGTGAAAATGGATCAGTCATAAAATGACTCAAATACCGCAAACAGTGTTAAGCTAGCAGTTTAGATTTAGTCTAAGTAAGCGAAAAAGGACCAGTTACACAAAGATAAAATGTAATAATCTGCGTATACAGTGTTGTTTTAGGCAAAATATAAACTAAAAAGATGGCACTTTTAAGAAACCAAATAAGCCAGCGTGATAATAAAAACAAAAAGTATTTGTTTTTTAGGGGTTGTTTTTCCAGCAAAGTTCACATTTATGGGAGAGAAATGAGGCTAGGCTGTTGTGAAGGATGGCAGACTCCCAGTGCAAACGTTCCCTCAGTTAAGGAGCAGAGCAATGCAGATGCCCCGGGGTGCCCTTCAGCTGGAAAATGAAGACAGGCTCCCCTGCTACCACCTCACTTGGTAACAGAATTTAAAGAGAAACGTCAACAGTGGTTCCCCCCAAAAAGCAGGACTTAACTGGATTTAACCTCATCTCTCTTTGGACAGTAAATACCATCATGCCAATTACGTGATTCTGAACAAACTGGAATAAAAGATGGGCAACTTCTGCAAAGGGCGGACAGTAAAATATCTTTGGCTTTGCAGGTCACACAGACTTTGCTACAAACTAAACAACTCTTGTAACAACTGACTGAACTGTCTTTGAGGTCATGACACACTGACATGTTCCTTCAGTATTCATAATCTTAGCATTATGAGATATGCAGTGAAAACTACGAGGCTATAGGAGACAACCTATTCTATCTAGTTCCGCAAACAAGGAACACGGAAGAGTAAATACCTATGAACCAGACCTGGATGGGATCCGGCATAAGACTCAGAACCTAAAGTTTCTAACTGGTCACCTTTCAGAGTACACTGCAAAAGCGTCAATAGCTAATATGAGGAAAGTGAGGCACACCAACGAATATCTTAAAGTAAGAAACAGGACACCCATCGCTCCCAATAAACATCACAGAAAATTAAAAATGGAGAAAATACATGTAAAATATTGCCAATATTAATTATCTATGAAAATAACAAAAAGAGAACAAATTTTACTAGGCACTAATTAATTTCAGCCATGATAAGGGAACCTTCTTCCATTATCAACTAAGTAGCAAAATGACCTTCAATTCCATCTACTTCCAATCCTCCCACATAAAAAGATATAAACATTATTTCATTCTGAATTTATACTCAGTTCAAGAAGATGCTAGTGAAGATATGAGAAGCATATTGAATGCTGGGGTTGTTACTAACTTATAATAATGACAAAAACACCACAGTATACTTCTGTGTTAAACAACACTACTGCTTAGCTTCGAGTACAGTGCTATATGGTAATGATTTATTCTTGTCAAATCTGGATGTAAGTTGTCTTCACCAAACATTTCTCAAACAAAACAAAACCAGCCTACCTCTCCTAGTCCACCTCCCCAAAATTAAAACAATCTTGAAGGCAGGGACAATACCTATCTTGTTCATTGCTGTATCTCTGGCATCTTAACAAAGAATAAAAGCTCAAAATTTCTTCTTTAGTATGAACCCTTAAAGAGCTTTCCTAAAGAACAGTAGGGCTGCTACTGTACATTTCATAGTTAGAATTTTGAATATAAGATCAAATATATTCATTGGTGTACCTCACTTTCCTCATATTAGCTACTGACACGTTTGCAGTATACTCTAAAAGGTGACCAGTTACGAGTTCCCATCTTGGTGCAGCAGAAACCAATCTGACTAGGAACCATGAGATTGCAGGTTCGATCCCTGGCCTTGCTCAGTGGGTTAAGGATCCAGTGTTGCCGCAAGCTGTGGTGTAGGTCGCAAAGGTGGCTCAGATCCCGAGTTGCTGTGGCTCTGGCATAGGCCGGTGGCTACAGCTGTGATTGGAGCCCTAGCTGAGGAACCTCCATATACCGTGGGTGCGGCCCTAAAAAAAGACAAGACAGACAAAAAAAAAAAAAATAAAAGGTGACCAGTTAGAAACTTTAGATTCTGAGTCTTATGCCAAATCTTATCCAGGTCTGATAAATGATATGTATTTATATAAGTGACTGCACAGAAGCTAAACAAATCCATCCACAGAAATTCATTCAAAAATAATAGGAACAGTTCTGTCATCTAAAAAAATCACCTTGTAACTGTGTATAATAATTTGAAGTGTACACAGTGCCATGCCACTGTTCTAGGTAAGCAATCCCACTTTACCTTTCCTGGGATGAAGCAACAGAGATTGGAATCCACATACTTCATGAAAGTCATATTTAACAGTGAGAGCCTTGTTTCAACAGCAGCAAGGATATCTGCATGACGGGCTAATGAATGGTTTCTCCTTTCGGACTCTCTCCTACCAAAAAAAAAAAAGGAAGCAACCATTAAGCAATCAAAATTCCTTAATGCAAGTCTCACATTCACATGTTAATTTAGAAATCTACAATTGGGTCATAATTTAACTACAATTATAAGTGAATCACTATGTTTAGAAATCCTTGCCAAGGACTAGTACTCATTGATAAAATATCCAAAAAAAAATTTTGCTTTATTCTTTGGCTGTCTCAAACCTAATGTTATTAGAATCAGAGAAGTTACATAAATGAAAGAATTACACATGGACATAAAAACAAAAGACCACAAATTTGGCCTATAAAATCAGTTCAACTTTTAGAAAGTTTTATTGAGATGTAACTGGTGTATAATAAAATTCACTTTTAAAGTATACAACTTAGTAGGTTTTAGTATATTCACAGTTGTGTACCCACCCTCACTATGAAATTTCAGAACATTTTCATTACCACCAAAAGAAAGCCTGTAACCATCATCAATCACTCCCATTACCCAGTCCCTGGCAACACCTAATTTACTCTGTTTCTGTGGGTTTGCCTATTCTGGACACTCTAGATAACTGGAATCAAAACAGCATGTGGTATTTTGTGCCTATCTTCTTTCCCCTGGCATAGTCCTCAAGGTTCATCCATGTTGCAACGTCTCAGGAGTTCTCCATTCCTTTTCATTACTAAATAATGTTCTATCACATGGACATACCAGGATTTTGATTATCCATTCATCTGCTGATAGAGACTTTTGGGTTGTTTCTACTTCTGGGCTATGATGATTAATGCCACTATGAGTATTTGTAAACAAGTTTTTGTGAAGACATACTTCCATTTCTCCTGGGTATATACCTAGGAGTGAAACTGCTGGGTCATTTGCTCACTCTGTGTTTACCTTTTAGAGAAACTGTTTTCTGAAGTGGCTATACCATTTTATAATCCCACTAGTCGTATACGAAAGTTCCAATTTGTCCACAGGCTTCCCTATACCTGCCTTTCAAAACATGCTAGTCCTCCATCCTAGCGAATGTGAAGTGGTATCCCATAGTATTTATACTATTTTCCTTTGCAATATCCTGATGACTAAATGTGCTTGTTGTCTTTTAGTATATCTTCTTGTTTTTTTTCATTCTTTTTTTAGTGCTGCACCTGCAGCATATGGAAGTTCCCAGGCTAGGGGGCGGGACAAGAGCTGGCCTACAACACAGCCATGGCAACACAGGATCCTTAACCCAAGGAGTGAGGCCAGGGATCAAACCCACATCCTCATGGCTCCTAACCTGCTGATCCACAACAGGAACTCCTTAGTATATCTTCTTATACTACCAAATCTTTTGCCCACCTTCAAACTGGAGTTACTCATCTTTTTACTGTTGAGTTGTAAGAGTTCCTAATACAATCTGGACATAAGTCCCTTAACAGATATATGAGCTGCAAATGTTTTCTCCCATTCTGCAGGTTGTCTTCATTTTTCTGGATAGTGTCCTTTGAGGCACAGAAATTTTAAACTTTGATGAATTCTGGCTTGTCTACTTTTTTCTTTTGCTATTTGTGATTCTGGTGTTTTATCTAATAAAAAAACACTGCCTGATCCAAGTTCATGAAGTTGTTGTTGTTTGTTTTTTTTTTTTTTTTTTTTGGTCTTTTTAGGGCTACACCCAATGGCATAGAGAGGTTCGAGGCTAGGGGTCAAACTGGAGCTGTAGCCGCTGGCCTATGCCACAGCAACACCAGATCCGAGTCATGTCTGCAACCTACACCACAGCTCACGGCAACACCAGATCCTTAACCCACTGAGCGAGGCCAGGGTCGAACCTGTGTCCTCATGGATACTAGTCAGATTCGTTTCCACTGAGCCATGACAGGAACTCCTCATGAAGATTTTTTTTGGTTTTTATGTTTATGGCTGCACTGTGGCATATGGAAGTTCCTGGGCCAGGAAATGAATCCAAGCTGCAGCTGCAACCTATGCCACAGCTGTGGCAACGCCAGATCCTTTAGCCCCCTGCACCAGGCCGGGGATTGAACCCCCACCTTCATAGCAACCTGAGCTACTTCAGCTGGATTCTTAATCTACTGCATCACAGCAGAAACTCCCAAGTTCATGAAAGTTTATAACTAAGTTTTCTTCTCAGGGTTTTACAGTTCAGCACTGACATTTACACTTAAGTGTATGATTCATTGTGAGTTAATTTTTGTATATGGTTTAAGAAAGGTGTCCAACGTCATTCTTTTGTCCCAGCATCACTTGTTGAAAACACTTTTCTTTCCCATTGAATTGTCTTGGCATTCTTCTTGAAAATCAATGTACTAAAAATGTAAGGGTTCATTTTCTAGACTTTCAATTCTATTCCATTGATCTATATGTCTAGTTTTATGCCAGTACCACACTGTTTTCTTACTGTAGCTTTGCAGTAAGTTTTGAAATTGGGAAGTGGTAGTCTTCCAATTTTTTCCAGACTTTTTTTTTTTTTTGCTTTTTTCAGTGCTGCACCCCTGGCATATGGAGGTTCCCAGGCTAGGAGTCAAATTGGAGCTACAGCTGCCGGGCTGCACCACAGCCACAGCAACACAGGATCAGAACTATGTCTGCAGCCTACATCACAGCTCGCAGCAACTCCAGATCCTTAACCCACTGAGCAAGGCCAAGGATCAAACCTGCAACCTCGTGGTTACTACTCGGATTCATTTCCAATGAGCCACAATAGGAACTTCTCAAGACTATTTTGATTGTGAGTCTTCTGCATTTCCGTAAGAATTACAGGACTGGCTTGTCAATTTTTGCAAAAAGACAAGAGGATTTTGATGGGGTTGCACTGAATGTATCTATCAATTTGGGGAGTGTTGCCATTTTAATATAAAACTTTCTAATCCATAACATAGAATGCCATTCCATTTATTTAAGTCATCTTTAGTTTCTTTCAACAATGTTTTTAACGTACTAAGTATCATACTTTTGTTATATATTTCACTAAGTATTTTATTCTTTTCAATGCTATTGTAAATGGAATTGCCCAAACTTCATTTTTGAACTGTTTATTGCTAGCACATAGAATTAAACAATTGATTTTTGTATAGTGATCTTGAATCTGGTATCCCTGCCAAACTCATTTAATTAGCATTAATAATCAGCTTATCATACATAATATCATGCACACACAAGATCACGTCATCTGTGAAGAGAGTTTTTACTTCTTCCTTTTCAATCTGAATGCCTTTTCCTTAATTTTCTTGCCTAAATCCCCTGGCTTGAACTACAATGTTGAACAGATATGGTGACAGTGAACAGACTAAGAGTAAAATCATTTATTGTGATCTGTGTACCCTTTGCTACAAAAACTTAGAAACTATTTAACATGTAAATCCTTACTGAGATTAAAAAAACCCAAAATCTCAAGATCCAAATCCCCAACTGTAATCACAATTCCACCTGTAAATGACCATCAATGCTAATGGTAACATACCTAGGGAGTTGTGCTTTAACTTGTTTCTGACATAGATTATGGTACCTCTCCACTTTTAGAAATCCCTGATTCAACATTCTCTGGCAGACCAAGTCCATTCTTTTACAAACCTATGGGAAGAGAGGAGAAAGAATTTTAAAAAGTAAAAACCAAACGGATAAAAATTAACTTAAGACTCATAACTGATGGCTGAAAGTTCTCTGTGCTAGAATTGTTCCCCAGTTTGCTATCTGAATCTTTGAGTCAGTATATGTGGGTGAAGCCCTCACTGTAATTTGCAATACTGTATTTACAAATTAGAACTATGTGTAGGCAAGAAATACCTTACTCTTTTACTGTAGCTATTTGTTGAATGTTCTCAGTGCATCCCCACCATTATGGTCAGAGACTAGTCCTGAAGATCAGTAAAACAACATATTTGAGTTTTTAATGGTTTGAAACAAGAAAATTCTTCTTTAGCCAAAAATACATATTCAAACTTGAGTCTAACCCCTTGCAAAGTTTATAAGATCTATGGCCAGAGTGAGAATTTTAAATTACTTTCTAGTAATTTGAGTTAACTATGACAGTTTATGATGGCCAAGGCCTATACTAGATACAGTCATGACCTCCAAAATGTATAGGAGAATCTTTACTTTGAATGCTTTAAAAATAAGGTGTCTTTTTAGGGCTGTACCCGTGGCATATGGAGGTTCCCAGGCTAGGTGTCTAATCGGAGCTACAGCTGCCAGCCTACACCACAGCCACAGCAACGCCAGATCTGAGCCACATCTGTGACCTACACCACAGCTCACACTCAACACCAGATCCTTAACCCACTGAGCGAGGCCAGGGATCGAATCTGCAACCTCATGATTCCTAGCCTGATTTGTTTCTGCTGTGCCACGACGGGAACTCCAAAAACAAGGTGTCTTTAAACAGTGAAAGCACAGGATCAGAAGTCAGAACACCTCAATTTGAGTCCGACCTTTACACATCCTTGAGCAAGTCAGCTTCCATTTGAAAGCCTGAATCAGACATCTGTAAAACATGCACAGGATCTTATATAAAGGGATATCATTAGGGGGAAATGAAATAACACAGGCTAAATCACTTGCTAAACTATAAAGTGCTATATAAAAACTATGTTAAGTAAATTTTGTTTAACTTAGTAGTAATTGGAAAACTTTGCTTCATATACTCCTATAATTCTGAGATGGCCCCATCTTTCTTATTGTAATGAAATCTCCTACACAAAATGTTTGTTGTTTGTTCTCTGAGAATTTTGCAGTGACTCAATATCACCAACCTGAACGTTAATTCTTACTGTGTAAGTGTGGATACTGAAAATACAACATGGGGATATTACTGAGATAAATCTCTATCAAGGCTAAGTCAACTAGGCAGGGGCTGTGGTCTTATGCTTCTCTCTCTCATATATGCAAACACAAACACTTCACAAATACTTGCTGAAATGAAATATTGACGAAACTCTCGATACAAGTTTGCTTTCTCCTAAAATTACAGTAACAAAAATTCCGGGAAACTTGGTTGATGCTAATGAAGGTTTTGATGCTCTAATATTAAATACTAGCTACTTCCTAAATCACAGTATGCCAAACGAAAAGGGAAAACATTTCAATTTCGAAGTAAATGAAAACTGACTCGAAGAGTAATTCTAACAAATTATATCTTAAAATATGGTAGAATCTATTTTTAACTAAATAAGTTATCAACATTTGCTCAGTGTCTACTGAAAAATAACAATAATAAACCCAATATGTATTAACATGACTGTTTCTAAAAGTATTTAATGAATTACATTTTTACAAATCTCTTTGGGTGTATGGTTTAATAGAACACAGGTAAATTTTCATATCTGCTTCTTCTGCATTAATCTACTGAGGTATTTTTACCTTAGGAAATTCCAGAAGACACGATATACAAGCATATATTTCATTAGCAATCAGTATGATGACATCACTACATGTCACAGTACTGGAAAACTCATTGTATACTTGTGAAAGAATGAGAGTGAAAAATGCAAATAACATCTTGGTACGGTAATGAACACACTTTAGATCTTACAGACTCCCTGAAAGGAGCTTGGGATCCCCTCTGGGATTTCTGGATCACACTCTGAGCACCCATGTCCTAATTCTGCATAATCACACTGCCATCAACACTGGTACTGAATTTTATGTGAGGAAAAAAGATTCTTTTATCATGTTATGGAGGAAGGAAAAAAGCTCGTGACTGTGTGTGTGACAAGGAGGAGGAATAAAGCAGGCTACACTCTCATTTTTCACAGTGGAAAGTGAACAGACATTATCGAGTAGAAAAAGAACAACCCGGAGTTCCTGTCATGGCTCGATGGTTAACAAATCCAACTGGGAACCATGAGGTTGCGGTTCAATCCCTGGCCTTGCTCAGTGGGTTAAGGATCCAGCGTTGCCATGGGCTGTGGTGTAGGTCACAGATGCGGCTTGGATCCCAGGTTGCTGTGGCTGTGGTGTAGGCCAGCAGCTACAGCTCAGATTCCACCCTTAGCCTGGGAACCTCCATGTGCCATGGGTATGGTCCTAGAAAAGACAGACAAGACAAAACAAAAAAAACGACCCAACGAGTTGAAAGTGGTGCCTCTGGGGAATAAAAAATTGGGAGTTTTATTGTTGTTATTACTTGATGTGAGACACCCTCTAACACAATTGTGTAGAAAAATATTTCTTGTCTTTGTGGACTCTACAACCTCTTTGGTAACTTCTGAGTTGAATTATACAACTAAACTCACTGTGGTAATCATTTCCTAAATTTGAGGAGGTCAAACCATGATTCTGAACACCTTAAACTTAGTGCTATAAATCAATTATTAAAAAAATAAAAACTGAAAAAATGTTTATTTACATAATAAAATTTCCTAGATACCATCTAAAATTGTTTTATTATTTTAGAATTTTGCTGCACTGAATCTAGCAAAATACTAGAAATTAGGTATCTTTTTTTCTTCTTTTTCTTTTTAGGGCCAAATCTGCGGCATACAGAAGTTCCCAGACTAGAGGTCGAATCGGAGCTGCAGCTGCAGGCCTACACCACAGCCACAGTAACATCAGATCTGAGCCACATCTGTGACCTACACTACAGCTTGCAGCAATGCCAGATCCTTAACCCACTGAGAGAGACCAGGGATCGAACCCGCCTCTTCATGGATACTACAGCTCAGTTCTTAACCCACTGAGCCACAGCAGGAACTCCCTAGGTATCTTTTAATAATCTAGAAACACAACTGAATATGAGTACTGACCAGTATGAGTACACAACTGACTAGGTGATGAGGATATGAATAAATAACCAGATAAGGTCAAACAAGGAAGATGTCACATGATACAAGATTTGAACTAGGCTTTAAAGGGAGAGAGGATTAAGGACTGCTAAATTAGAGCTGATGGCACAAAGAACAAAGTCTGGAATGAATACACCATTAGCAAGCAAACCACTTCTGAAGACAGATCAGGTGTGTAGGCAAAGCTGAGAAGAATAAAATCTTCCATGTTTTGAGGGAAATCAGATAGTAACGAGAAATAAGTTTAAAAAGAAAAAGATCACCCATTTGGAGAAAGACTGAGTACTGGGACAGTTGACTGGTCATCTTCTGTAAGCAACTGAAATGTAGGACTAAAGATATGGTTCTGGAAATTTCAGTGCAGACAGCTGAATTCACTACAGATGAACCTCAAATGAAGAAGTAAAAGGCAAGAAAATAAAGCCTTGTAAATAAGAGCCTCAACTGACTTTAATTATTAAAAGCTGGTAAAAAAAAATCAGAAAAGGACATCTGAAACTACAATACAACATTGTACATATACACTATTATAAATCAACTACATTTAAATTTAAAAACAAATCAGAAAATAGGTCACAAACTAGAATAGCACCACAGTAGCCAAAAAGATTTTAAGCATCAGTCGATATTGTAAGAAAAGAAAGTTTTTAATGTGGTATTCTTCCTTTCATAAATGTTCAATAAGCACTGACTCATAGCATAAAAACAAAGACACAAGAGAGCATACCTCTTGTTTAGGATTCAGAAAGAAGCAAAGTGACCTCTGAAAAACAGAAATACACTAATTTTCCCCAAGGTGAACAGTTTAATTAAACTGCTGATAACATGTTAAATTGCAAAATAAAATTCTCTCATTTAAAGTATAGCTCTAAATTTGGGGATATTTTAATTATTTCCCAAGGCCAAAGGGAAGACAGTGCATTCCCCCGGTCGCTAAAACAAAACAAAAATCCTAGCAATTTGGCAATTTACCCAAGACAGTACAATAAATTCAGAATCTAACATACAAAGACGATGACTATGTTAAAAATGATCAGTGTATTTCTTTCTTTCTTTCTTTTTTTTGCTTTTTAGGGCTGCACCTGAGACATATGGAAGTTCCCAGGCTAGAGGTCCAGGCTACACCGCAGCCATAGCAAGGCGGGATCCAAGCCTCGTCTGTGACCTATACCACAGCTCATGGCAATGCCGGGTCCTTAACCCATTGAGCTAGAGGCCAGGGATCAAACCCACATCCTCATGGATTCTAATCCGGTTTGGTAACCACTGAGCCACGAAGGGAACTCCCCTCCCTGATCAGTGTATTTCGAGATTAGGAAAAATATACACTATGAAAACAAAAGGGGGGGGGGGGGTTCTCCTGTGGCACCGCAGGTTAAGGATGCAGCACTGTCACTTTGGTGGCTCAAGTTCAATCCCTGGCTAGGGAATTTCCACATGCAGAGGACCCAGCCAAGAAACACAGAGCACACACATAGGGGAACTAATGGAATAAATCAATCTACAATGCAGACATTTAGCTTGGCCCCTGTTATTTACTATTCTAGTAAGTAGAATAGATTTGGGTTTTTCCTTTCTTAATTATTTAAAGCTTTAAAATGCCATGTTCATTCCTTTTATCATTTCTAACTTAAGCAGTCGGTAATAAAAAATTTTTCATGTTTAGAAATCTTTTTTGATTCGTTTTGCCACTATGGCTCTTCTTAGCAATGCAAGACACATATGCCATAAATCTGTGAAATCCACAATTTTCTTGTTTAATCTTTTAATGTCAAATCTTAGTTGATTGTGAGACACATATTTTTCACCTTTGAACATTTCACATAGAATGGTCTTACAATATGATATACTACAATATAACTGGTAGCATTCTTTATCAGTTATCTGCCTTAGATGCCTTGGAATACCATATGTCGGGCTTCTTCAATTTTATGATGCTATAGAGACTTTAAGATATGTTACCAATTTAAAAGCTCTCCTGAGGAAAAAAAAGTACTGCCACAAAAATATGTACACAATTTGAAAAAGATGCATATTCTCATTTCAAAACTGCAAAATAGGAGCTCCTAGCGTGGCTCAGCAGGTTAGGAACCCAAGTAGTATCCATGAGGATGCAGGTTGATTCCTGGTCTCACTCAGTGTGTTGAGGATCTGGCATAGCCACGAGCTGTGGAGTAGGTTGCAGATGTGGCTCAGATCCTGCCTTGCTGTGGCTGTGGTGTAGGCTGGCACCTGCAGCTCCGATTTGACCCCTAGGCCGGGAACTTTCATATACTGCAGGTATGTCCCTGGGGAAAATAAAGCTAAAATACGAAACTGTTTATACCTTAGAATCCGGGGAATATTGTAATGGCTATTTTTTATGTGCTCACTAGTTCTCAAATGAATTGCAGTTTTTCTACAATTAGGAAGCTACTATCAAAGACTAGGCTGCTTGTTAGATCCTTGAGCTGAAAGGGATTCAGACATCAGAAGCCATCCTTTTGTTTTCCAGTGAGAAATCAGAGGCCTTAAGAACATATACGACTTGTCCAAGGTCATCCAGCTATTCAGGGGCCAAAGTAAAATTAAGAATCCAGTCTTGGAGTTCCCCTCGTGGCTCAGTGGTTAACGAATCCGACTAGGAAGCATGAGGTGGCGGGTTTGATCCCTGCCCTTGCTCAGTGGGTTGACGATCTGGTGTTGCCGTGAGCTGTAGTGTAGGTTGCAGACGCGGCTCGGATCCCGCGTTGCCGTGGCTCTGGCGTAGGCCAGTGGCTACAGCTCCAATTGGACCCTAGCCTGGTAACTCCATATGCCTTGAGAGCGGCCCAATAAATGGCAAAAAAAAAAAAAAAAAAAGAATCCAGTCTTCCCACTCCATCTTTTCTCCCCAACCCCAAGAAGGTAGGGAGGGTGTGTGTGTGTGTACATACTTTTATATATATCTATATAGATATATATATAGATATATATATCTGAATCACTTTGCTGAGCAGCAGAAATTAACACATTGTAAATCAACTATACTTCAATTTAAAAATCTCTTTTTAATTAGTGATTTGCAGCTATACAGATGGAGATGATTATCCTAATTATTTTCAATTGATTAGTCTCAAATAATACTTCACTGATATAGAAACTATTGGCTCTAGTCCAGAAAGTAGGGCTTCCTAAAGCAACATAGGATTTTAAGAACATTAGTTGGGGTTCTTGCCATACTGCTAAAGTTTAGAAAGATGGAGCTAGACCAAGATCTTTCTATAATGCTTTCAGTCAGACAAATCTGCATTGTAGAACATCTGACAAGCCATCTGGGCTGGATTCTTCAAAAAGTCATGAAAGAATGAAAACAGTGAAAAAGTGGGAGGAATGTACTAGATTAAAGAGACTAATGCTTTATTAGATGTAAGACCATTAACTGCCTCCCTATTCCGTCCAAGCTATAAAAAATATTTGGGGGATAACTGAGAAATATAATATTAAATCCCTTGGAATTGATGCTGTTGTGATTACACAGGAGAATATTTAGGAGTAAACGTCATCACATTTGCACCTAACCTTCAAATGGTGAAGGAGCATACAAGTGAAAGAGATACAACAAATGCGGCAAAAAGTTAATGACAAGGGATACAATCATTTAAAAAATGAACAATTGGAATTCCAATCATGGCTCAGTGGAAACAAATCTGATTCGCATCCATGAGGATGCAGGTTCGATCCCTGGCCTCGCTCAGTGGGTTAAGAGGATCCGGGGTTGCCCTGAGCTGTGGTGTAGGTCACAGACACAGCTCAGATCTGACGTTGCTGTGGCTGTGGTGTAGGCCACCAGCTGTACTCCGATTCAACCCCTAGCCTGGGAACCTCCATATGCCACAAGGGTGGCCCTAAAAAGCAAAAAAAAAAAAAAAAAAAAAAAAAGCCAAAAAAAACAATGAATGAGTCAGTCCTATTTGCTTTTTCAGTGAATTCCTCTTAATTTCCTTTATCTATTGAAAATATGGATTCAGGAATTCCTGCTGTGGTGCACTGGGTTAAGAATCAGACTCCAATGACTCAGAGCCTCCACTGTGGAGACTCAGGTTTGATGCCCAGCGCTGTTCAGTGGGTTAAAACAATCTGGCATTGCTGCAGCTGCAGCTTAGATTCAATCCCTGGCCCAGGAACTTCCAGATGCTGTAGGTGGCCATAAACACACACACACACACACCTTGAAACCTCGTTTATAATACTTGACTCTTCTTTAAAAAAAAAAAAAAAAATCTATCTACCTGGTATGGATTATTTAAGATACAATACCATATACAGAGAGAGACAGAAAGTTAATCTCAATTGTTGGTAACATTACAACAAATTTAAAATTCTGAGTATCCCCCTAAATATTAACTTGGAAAGAAAAAATAAATTTATTTTAATATTAGCCCAAGCAAAACAATTAGGATAATTAAAATTTATGCCATTTTTTTTTTCTGCTGGGAATGTTCTTCCACCTTTACTACTACATGAAAATTCATTACCTTGAGGAAGCCTCTCTTGACAAACCTCAACATCCCTGTATTTCCTACTATGCACGTGTTATCCTGGTGCTTTGTAAATGTGCTCAGGAAGGCGTGTACGCTGTCTCAATGATGACACTGTGGACAGAGTTACTGATTGAACACCTTTACTTTGAGAATCTACAGGAAGAGCTAAGTGTTCCCAAAACGCTATACTTTCTTACCTATATTTACGTACCTCTTAATAAAACCAATAATCTGATGATGACAAAACAGGGGAAAAGGAAACCCAGCAATGTAGAGAATGTATTTTTCTCTAATATAGAGCAGAGGTTCTCAAAGTGTGGGTCTAGGAACACCTGGGATTCCCAAGACCCTTTCAAGAGTTTGAGAAGCCAAACTTTTTATAAAACCAAGATGTTATATGCCATTTTCTTGCCTATTCTCTCATAAGATACAGCAGAGTTTTCTAGAGACAATATGACATGATAGCAGCAAATGGAATTAGGCATTGTGTATGCTTGTGTTTTCTAGAATTTTCAAAGGTAAACTCTTAGGATCCTCAACAACTTTTATGAGTGTAAAGGTGTCTTGAGACAACATATTTGAGAACTATTAGTAGAGAGAAGGAGATATGAAGAAGACAGCTTGCCTACTTAAAAGCAATTCTTTTCCATTTTCCCAACATTTTCTGCCAATCAACCCTCTTTATGGAGGCTCCCAGGCTAGGGGTCTAATCAGAGCTGCAGCTGCCAGCCAACGCCACAGGCACAGCAACATCAGACCCGAGCCATGTCTGCAACCTACTCCACAGCTGACAGCAACACTGGATCCGTAACCCACTGAGTGAGGCCAGGGACTGAACCTGCAACCTCATGGTTCCTAGTGGGATTCATTTCTGCTGTGCCTCAACGGGAACTCCTCAACGCTCTCTTTAACTCAAGTTTTCAAACACATCTGAAGAAAAGTTGTGAAAGGAACTATAAATTGATTTAACTATAGATTTAACTAGCTAGAGGGCACTAGGGAAATATCTTGCAACAAAAAGCACATATTTATGTACTTTGTTACCAATTAGAGAATTTCATTCCAGATAATAACGACTTCTGGATTTAACTTTTAGTTAAACTTATGTCCTGAACCATGAATAGGATTCCATTAAATTTATAGGAGCATCACTAGAACCAAAAAGAAAAAGATTTGATTATGGAGTTCCCATTGTGGCACATCGGAAACTAATCCCACTAGGAACCATGAGGTTGTGGGTTCGATCCCTGGCCTCGCTCAGTAGGTTGAGGAACCGGCATTGCCGTGAACTGTGGTATAGGTCACACATGTGACTCGGATTCTGCATTGCTGTGGCTGTGGTGTAGGCAGGCGGCTATAGCTCTGATTCGACCCCTAGCCTAGGAACCTACACATGCCTCCGGTGAGGCCCTAAAAAATGAAAAGACAAAAAGCCAAAAAAAAAAGTTTGATAAGATCTAAAACATCTCTTAAAAAGCCTTCCGTACTTATTTTTTTCAGCGAGTGAGAATACTGTGTTCATAAGTCAGTTATATGTTCAAAGTTAACTTTGATTTGAACTGCTCCCTAATGAGGGAAGGACCTCACTTTTTTTTTTTTTTTTTAAGGGCCACACCCGCAGCATATGGAAGTTCCCAGGCCTAGGAGTGGAATCGAAGCTGTAGGCGCTGGCCTACACCACAGCCACAGCAGTGCAGGATCCAAGCCACATCTGTGACCTATGCCACGGCTTATGGCGTTTTTACCACAGCTCATGGCAACACCGGATCCTCAACCCACTGAGCAAGGCCAGGGATCAAACCCGCATCCTCATGGATCCTAGTCAGATTCGTTAACCACTGTGCCACGAAAGGAACTCCCAGAACCTCGCTTCTTGACCTTTGCCACTTGCCTAAAAAACTCTCATACCTGTCAAGGGGGCCTAGGTGACAGCCTAGTGCTGCATCAGCACAAACGTGTGTGATTTACGGGAAAAACAACTCAAAGTACATGTTTTGTCATTCCAAAAGTTGTGTTCAAATAATTTAAAATACATTGGAGAAGTTAAATATTTAAAGAACTATTTTTGGATAACCAAGATTTCCAGATTCTGGGTACATTTTTGGAGCAATGGCAGAAAAAATAATACAAAATCCAATTTAATAAGGCATTTGGACAGTCCCTTGGAAACGGCTAGCCCAGAGAGTCAAATTTCAATTATTCATGGAAAGAGGAAGCAAAGACTATCATCAACTACAGCGCACAAATAATTAGAAAACATTATTTTAGTAATTTCAACTTAGAGCAAATCTTTTAAAGAAAATACAGAGAAGTACACGGATTGTGCAGCTACCCTCTAATTAAGGTGCTAACAACAGATTGAGGTCCTAATGAGGCAAGTAAACTGGGAAGGAAGAAAAAAAGAAACACCTGAAAATACAAAACCTAGCTCATCAACCACCAAATTGCTGACATGTGGCTTTATGGAAACCAAGTCTGTTCCTTATTAATATCACTCTCTTCCAAGTACATCCAACCTTAACTCCCCTCAAAAAGACTTATTAACAATAAAAAGAAACTACATGATGTATATGCTGGATAGCAGCATACACACTGCTACTGATTTTTTTGGCAAACGAAAAAAATACATTCTTTAGGTATAAATTAGATGGCCACTTAAATTAGAAAAGGCATGTAAAATACCTATCAGGCACCATCTCTAGACTGCCAAATTCATTAAAAGATCATAATTAAATTAATGCTGACATCTAGTGGCAAGAATCTTTCATGGTACTTGAACTGTATCTCAAACCAATGAATTTAAAAACAAAAGACAGTTCCAAATTCCCCCCTTCTCCCGAGTATCCATTTAAGATTCATCTATTAATTTTAAGTTAAAAAAAAGAATAAATAGCTCCCCATTACTAAAGCAGGGGGGAAAAAACATCTTTAAGATGTAAAAATGGCAGCTGAATCTCTGTGGGGGGGTGGGAATGGAGGGGTGATAAGGGACTTGTGAAAAAAATCTTCGTTTGAAACAACAAATGTGTATTTTTAAAATGCTAAAATAGTAAGTGTTTAAAATTAAGAATGCAACTGATTATTTCACTTGAAGGAGATGCTGTTTACTAACAAATTGCAGGATGTGTTTTAACTCTGTCCCCTAGGATAGGCTGGTTTACCCCCTTTAAAAATGTATTTACTTTTTAAAAAAGTAAAATGACTAACAAATGAACGAAAACCCCACAGTTTTCAACACTTATAAAACAGAACTGCGAACATTCCAAGCTTTACAAAGCCATTGTTTGGCTGAAAGCCTCGATTCAATCAAATTATGCCCAATTTCCAGACACCATGAATATACACCACAAATTTTGATCAAACCTATCATCCTTTACATGAATTTGAAGGAATATTAAGATTCTACAAGAAATCCTAGGATGACATGGTTTGGAAATTACAATCATTTTTCCATCCTGCAAACTGGCTGTGTTGACAAGAAAAAAAAATTGCCCGCCGGCTTGAATCAATATGTCTAAGCTTTCTTTAAAAAATAAGTACACTTTTATCTCAAAAATACAATTATAATCAA
The DNA here is from genome assembly GCF_016906955.1 of Phacochoerus africanus. Classification (NCBI taxonomy): domain Eukaryota; kingdom Metazoa; phylum Chordata; class Mammalia; order Artiodactyla; family Suidae; genus Phacochoerus; species Phacochoerus africanus. The sequence continues at coordinate 25,444,324 of NC_062555.1, read as the reverse complement.
TTTTAAACTGAAGGAGTAATCCTAAAATATGGCATATTGATTATTAAGAAAATGCCATACACAGCACATTCAGAAATATGTCTTTGTCCTCCTAAAAACAACCTCAACCACAGATTTAGCTTCTACACGGCATCGGTTTGCAAATCATTTCAAAATGTCCACCTCCTTCAATTTCCTTATCACTTAAAGATAAATTCACTGAAAGGAAGCAAAACATCTGACTGAAATGAGATATTCATCAAACCTTCAGTCAAACCTCTGGAGTGAAGCAAAATCCCAAAGGCAAACTCATTATTTTCATAAATCATAGACCGAACTCTGTGATTTTAAGGTCTAAAACCTCTCCTAAAGCTGGCGAGTGGGAGTGAAGCACTCGTTAGAAAAAGAACTGCAAGAGAAAAAGACAGCCGTCTCAGGGAGCAAGTTGCTTCACCCTGGCTGCGAAGTGTCAGGGGCGAGGCAAAGCCGGAATAGTCACTGCTCAAGGCTCTACTTTATTGGTCAACTAGGGCGCTGGGGCTGAGGCTGCGGAGACGCGTTCTAATTCCTCCAAACCGCTCCCGGCTTTTGGGAGGACTGACCGACTTTATTTTCTGCAACAAGGCAACTTGGGTGGTTGGGGGAACAATGCGTTATTCTCGCAGACAAGCCAAACCTGGCTGGGATCACCTGGCCTACTTCGGAGTTCTGGCGCCCAGCGCCTGCCCGAGGCTGGAAGGTGACACACAAAAGGCAGGTGGCGAGACCCCCTCCGGTGTCCCCGCTCAGGCCTGGCGGAGGTGGGAAGCCCAGCTCTCGCTACCTCCCCGCCCGCGGCCCCGCTTCCGGGTGGGGGTCACCGAGCCCTCCACGGCCAAGATCACGCCGGCAGTCGCCCCCGGCCCGAAGCCAGGGCGCAGTCCGGGCGGGCCTCGCGAACTGGCCCCGAGAGACTGGGGGGCAGGCAGGAGGGGCACGCTCGGGACCCTGGCGCTCGCCGCAGCTCGCTGGGGGCTCCCTCCCCGGGAACGCTCTTTCCTCTGGAGCCCTCCCCAGACCTCGGCCCGGCGGAGAGGGCGGCTGGGGTCCCGCGGGGGCCTCACCAGGCGGAGCTGGCTAATTTCGTCGTAGGACATGAAGCTGAGGATGTTCTCGATGGCTACGATGGGCAGCGCCACCAGCGTGTTGTTTTGAGGCAGCTGGTCCGGAGCCAGCGCCGGGGCTGGGGGCACCTGGGACCCCGGTTGCGGGAGCTGGGGCGGGGGCGGTGGGGGCAGTCGCTGGGTGCAGCCGATAGCCGAAGAGGAGCCGCCGTCGCCGTGGCCGCCGCCTCCTTCCTCAGCCATCCGCTCCTCCGACGCCGCCGCCATCTTTGGGGTTTGAGTCCTTCCCCCACTGCAAGGGGGAACAGGGACACTTCCGGTGCGTCACTTCCTCCTCTGGAGCGGTCGGGGCGGGGCACCCGGAGGAGGGGGCGGAGCCTACGGGTGACAGGCGGAGATGGAAGGTGCTTGTTCAAGTGGAAAGGAGAGATCTAAGATTGGGAACGGCTTGAGGGCTAGGGAACCGTGCAATTTTCTTAAAGTGCTTTTCTGACAAAGGAGAGACAAATGTTAACTAGTAAGTGTAGACTGGACAAGGTAGAGTGTCATCATTTCTCAAGAAGCATAATAGTAATTGATTTAGGCAAAAGGGAATGAGGAATTGATTAAAACTACCGCATGAATGAAACTTGAAAACATGTTAAAGAAGCCAGATGCAGGAGTGCCTGGTGTCTCAGCAGTAACGAACCCAACTAGCATTCGTGAGGATGCAGCTCCAATCCCTGGCCTCGCTCAGTGGGTTAAGGATGCAGCATCGTTGTGAGCTGTGGTGTAGGTTGCAGAGAAGGCTGGGATCCCACGTTGCTGTAGCTGTCGTGTAGACTGGCAGCTGCAACTCCAATTTGACCCCTAGCCTGGGAACTTCATGTGTGGCCATTTAAAAAAAAGAGAGAACAAGCCAGACACAAAGAACCACATATTGTAGGAATCTATTGATATGAAATGTTTCTGTAGTCCAGTCAATAAAGACAGAAAGTGGATTAGTGTTTTCCAGCGGCTGGAAAGAGCAGAGAAAAGGGTCCAGGGTTTCGTGCTGGGGTGATGAAAATGTTCTGGAATTAGATCCTACTGATGGGTGTACAACGCTGTAGATACTAAAAACCACTGAATTATACACTTTAAAATAGTGAATTTTAGGAGTTTCCATCATGCTCAGTGGAGACGACTAGTATCCATGAGGACACAAATTTGATCCCTGGCCTCGCTTAGTGGGTTAAGGATCCAGCGTTGCCATGAGCTGTAGTGTAGGTCGCAGCCAAGGCTCAGATCTGGCATTGCTGTGGCTGTGGTGTAGGCTGGCAGTAACAGCTCCAGTTCGACCCCTAGCCTGGGGACCTCCATATGCCACAGGTGTGGCCCCAAAAAGACAAAATTTAAAAAAAAAAGTGAATTTTATAATATGTGAATTATATCTCATTTTAGAAATGATTTAGGCAAGAATCATCAAAAGACGCTAACAATGGAAAGTAATGGTGTGGTGTGGAATATAATATTTACATAGTCTCAGAATAATCCCCATGAATTTCCTATCAATTACAAAATAAAAAAATGTGTTTACAATAGAGAAATTTGGTAGACACCACTGTGATCAAATGATCAAAATTAACATCACAGATTATGGGAGAAAAGGACATAATGTACCTACTGACATGGTATCTTGAAAAGGACGTAACATAATGTGGTTTTCCTACCAAACAATGCATAACCTGGGGTTGCCTCTGGCTCAGCAGATTAAGAATCCGGCAGAGTCACTACTGTGGCTCTAATTACAGCTGTGGCTTGGGTTTGATCCCTGACTGGGGAGCTTGCATGTGATGCGAGTGTGGGAGTAGGGGGAGGGGATTAGAAAAAAGGAAAAAAAAAAGCGTTAACTTGTATTCAAGGTGGACAAATCTAAATATCTACCCTAGAATCTTAAAAAGTATTAATGTCATGAAAGACAAAGACTCAGGATTTGTGCTGCATTAAAAGAGACTAAAGTGACAAGACAACTAAACCCTTGGGAGATCCTGGATTGGATTATGGATTAAAAAGATCAGCAATAAGAACATTACTGTGACAATTGGCATAATCTGAATATGGACTGTATATTAAACAATATTATAATCATATCATTTCCTGATTTGGATAATTTTGTTGATTGATGGATGGATTGCTTTTTTAAGGGCACACCGGAAGCATATGGATGTTCCCAGGCCAGGGGCTGAATCAGAGCTGTAGCTGCTGCCCTATACCACAGCCACTGCATCGCCAGATCTGAGCTGCATCTGCAACCCATACTGCAGCCCACGGCAACGCCCGATCCTTAACCCACTGAGCGAGACCAGGGATCGAACCCAAATCCTCATGGATACTAGTTGGATTCGTTACCACTGAGCCACAGCGGGAACTCCCCCTGATTTGGATAATTTTAGCGAATGTCCTTCTTAGAAAATACACATTGAGGTATTTAGGGGTAAGGGGGCATTATGTCTCAATTTGCTCTTAAATGGTTCAACATGTATGAAGATAGAGAATGAGATTAATAAAACAAATGCGATACATGTTAACAATTGGTGAATCCAATGAAATGCATCTGAGAGTTTGTACTTTTTTTTTCCTTCCAGTTTTATGGAGATATAGTTGACATATATCACTGTATAAATTTAAGGTGTACAGGAGATCCTATTGTGACACAGCAGAAATCAATCTGACTAGGAACCATGAAGTTGCGGGTTTGATACCTGGCCTCACTCAGTGGGTTAAGGATCCGGTGTTGCCGTGAGCTGTGGTGTAGGTCGCAAACTCGGTTCAGATCGGGTGTTGCTATGACTGTGGTGTAGGCCTGCAGCTATAGCTCCAATTTGGACCCCTAGCCTGGAAACCTCCATGTGCCTCTAGTGTGGTCCTAAAAAGCAAAAATAAAATAAAATAAATAAGTAAAATTTTTAAAAAATTTAACGTGTACAGCATAATGATTGACTTACATCGTGAAATGATTATCACAAGTTTGAACATCCGTCATCTCATATAGATACAAAATTAAAGAAATAGAAATTTTTTCTTGTAGGGAGAACTCTTAGGATTTACTCTCAAACTTTCATATATAACATGCAGCAGTATTAATTATATTTATCGTGTATATTACATCCCTAGGACTTATTTATCTTTTTTTTTCTTTATGGCTGCATCTGTGGCATATGGAAGCTCCCAGGTAGAGGGTCAAAGCAGAGCTGCATCTGTGACCTTCCCTGCAGCTTGTGACAATGCCAGATCCTTAACCCACTGAGTGAGGCCAGGGCTAGAGCCCAAATCCTCACAGAGACTACAGGTGGATCCTTAACCACAATGAGAACTCCTACTTAGTTATGGCTTTTTTTTTTGTCTTTTGTCTTTTGTCTTTTTAGGGCCACTCCCACAGCATATGGAGGTTCCCAGGCTAGGGGTCGAATCAGAGCTGCAACTACCAGGCTACACCACAGCCACAGCAACACCAGATCCATGCCACGTCTGCAACCTACACCACAGGTCATGGCAATGCCGGATTCTTAACCCACTGAGTGAGGCCAGTGATCGACTGGCAATCTCATGGTTCCTGGTTGGATTTGTTTCCGCTGCGCCACGACAGGAACTCCTGCTTGCATATTTTTAATATGTTCATTTCATCTCCACTGAAGATGGTAATTTCATTTTTCTACCTAGGGTATTGCTGTATCTTCATAGAACCAATTAAAATTTGGTCTGGAATGAATTCATTTTCTACCTTGTCTTATTAAAGTTAGAATCTTTCTTGGTAGGTTAGACTGAAATTGAATTTCTGTAAATGGAATCATGCTTTCAAGACATTGTGAGAAAAGAAAATCATGGACTTGGAGAATAGATTCGTGGTTGCCAAGGGGAAGGAGGAGAGAGCCGGATGGATTGGGAATTTGGGGTTAATAGATGCAGACTTATTGCCTTTGGAATGGAAAAGCAATGAGAGCCTGCTGTGAGGCACTAGGAACTATGTCTGGTCACTTACGATGGAGCATGATAATGTGAGAAAAAAAAGAATATATATATGTATGTGCAACTGGGTCACCTTGCTGTATAGTAGAAAATTGACAGGACACTGTAAACCAGCTGTAAATGGAAAAAAATAAAAATCATAAAAATAAAAAAAATATGAAAACTCATTAATAAAAGAAACCCATAGAAAATCCTTTTAAAAAGCGAATTGTCGCTCCCTAACTTAGCTTGTTTCCTAAATCCACTAGCTATGGGAAGTTTTCTTTTGCTTGAAATGGGTTCGTGAGAAGCCTTCCTTCTCTCTTATCTCTCCACATGTGGTCAACTAGTTAACATCTAGGGCAGGCTGATCCCTGATCTAAATAACAGAATATGACTTTGGAAACAATTTAAACCACTTCCTCCCAGTAAACCCATTCAAATTGTCCTCTGTGTGTATTGGATCTGTGCCCCTCTATTCCCCACACATTTTTTTTTTTTAAAGAGAACATTTCAAAACAAATGATGGCTTTGTTTCCACTCTTGAAACACATGCTTGTTTTGGAGATGTTTTCCAATCAAAATAAATACTTGTAACTAAAACAAATATTTGAACCTTTAGGGGGAGTTCTGAGTTCTAACATTGGTTTTATGCCATCAAAATGCCATAGGATCTTCGCAGGATAATGATCTCAAGTACAGGATGGACAAGTGCATCTTAAGTTTCCAGGCCAGGGGTTGAATACGAGCCACAGCTGCAACTCTTCGGCAGCTGCGGCAATGCCAGATCCTTTAACTCACTGGGCAGGGCACGAGATTGAACCCATACCTCTGCAGCTGGTTCTCAACCCGCTGCACCACAGCAGGAACTCCTACCCTCCTCCTAAATTTAATATGAGGATGAGCTGCGATAGCAAATGAGTGTTTTGCTCAGATTAAAGTTATTCAAGTGAATTTACTGTAATGTAACACAGCTGCTGTATATTATCCTGGCCCCCACGATCCATCTGTCTTCCTGGGTAAGACAGGGGGGGATAGGATTGGGTTGGGTCCAGGGACATATGGTGGGGGCTAAACTATTCAAAGGCGCCTCCACAGGAAGCAGGGCTTTATGTATGAAATCAAACATTGTTTCTATTTGTTAGCCAATCTGTAATGTATAGAAAGAAGGATGCACTCATAGACTAAAAAGGCTTGAGGGTTTCTATGGATTCTAATTCACCATATTTTTTTTTTCCATTTTAACTGCAGTAAAAAAAAAAACAAAAAAAAACAAAAGCGTAAAATGTACCATCTTAAGCATCTGTAAAATTACAGTTCAGGGAGTTCTTTTGCAGCAAAGCAGTTAAGGATCCAGCGTTGGAACATCCATAGGCCACAGGTGCAGCCCTAAAAAGCAAAAGATATTTAAAAAAATAAAAAGCTCCTCTCACTGCCCCTCTGCTTGAGATGTATATGAATCTAGCAGATGTGGTGTGAACTAACAATTGTGGTTCCCCTCAGCAGATTTAGAAATATGCCAGGCACCCCTAGTCTGTAGCTCTCGCACCCCCCATTTTCTTTCCTTTTTTCTTTTTTGTCTTTTCATGTCAAGGCTGGGATGAAGGGCATGATGGAAACAGAGCTGGAGACACTGCCCTCCGGGATGGGTAACCGGCCGTCCACTTTCTCAAGGGGCTTGGCAAACTGGGGCCACAATATTGTCATGAGAGGACATTTTATCTGGTGGGTTGGGGCAATGTTTGGCAGAACTAAGAAATCGTTCTAAGTGCTAAGAAGTCACCTCAGAGAGCAGGAGGTGAAGAGGGGAGGCCCATGCCAGAATCTCTACCTGAGCTAGTAACACTCTGGGCTGGACTCTGACACTAAGTGTGAACTTGCAGCGTTAAGTGTGAAACCAGAGCAGACAGGGACCTGATCTTCTGGGCTGGACCAACACAATGAACACTAGGAGGAGGCTCAGATATTTACGAGCCCCGCTGCCCGCACCACCAATTTTGGGCCATGGTCTAAAAAAGAGAGTCTGCTCCATTCAAGGAGCTAGTCACTGAGCCGTTGAACTTACTGTGTCCCTTGTTCTTCCTCTTGATGCCCCTGTTATATAATAAGGAAGAACAAATCCAGCTCCGTATTAGACCTGTACCTTTTTACGTTAACATTTGTGCTCTGTTGCCTTGCTTAATCATGCCGGCTTTGTACCTTCTGTAGAAGAATGTTGCCTACAGCCTGAAATATACTGGACAGCCCATTCTCCAGGCTCTGATCTTTAAGAGTCCATTCACATAGAGAGAAAAAGTTGTAGAACAGGAGTTTGCATCGTGGTGCAGTGGAAACAAATCAGCTAGTACCCATGAGGATGTGGGTTCAATCCCTGCCTTCTCTCAATGGGTCAGGAATCTGGCGTTGCCATGAGTCGTGGGGTAGGTTGCAGATGTGGCTCAGATCCTGTGTTGCTGTGGCTGTGGTGTAGGCCGGCACCTGCAGCTCCGATTTGACCCCTAGCCTGGAATCTTCCCTATGCCACAGCTGTGGCCCTAAAAAGCAAAAAAAAAAAAACAAAAAAAAAATTGCAGAGCAGAGAATAATAATTGTTTTTTTGGAGGTTTATAGGAATCTCATGACCTGACCTATATGGACAGATGCAAGAAAAAAGGATTCCAACATGAAGTTTGCAACAAGAGCAGATACTGACTCACAGACTTTGAATAACTGATAGTTTCCAAATGAGAGAGGTTGGGGGTGGGGGTATGGGCTGGAGCTTTGGGATGGAAATGCTATAAAATTTGGTTGTGATGATAGTTGTACAACTATAAATGTAATAAAATTCATTGAGAGGAGTTCCCGTCGTGGCGCAGCAGAAACGAATCTGACCAGGAATCATGAGGTTTCAGGTTCGATCCCTGTCCTTGCTCAGCGGGTTGAGGATCTGGTGTTGCCCTGAGCTGTGGTGTAGGTCGAAAATTCGTTTCGGCTCTGGTCTTGCTGTGGCCGTGGTGCAGGCTGACAGCAACAGCTCCGATTAGACCCCTAGCCTGGGAACCTCCATATGCCACAGGTGCGGCCCTAAAAAGACAAATAATAATAATAATAATAACATGGTCTACTTTCTATGGGTAATTCACTGAGTGATCCAAGTCTGGCCTCCATGTTTCTTTTCTGATACCATGTATTACTTGAGAACATTGCTACTTTGTGAGCTCATAGAAAAGGGGGGTTGAGGAGTGCTACTTTGTGAGCTCATAGAAAAGGGGGGTTGAGGAGTTCCTGTCGTGGCTCAGTGGTTAACAAATCCAACTAGGAACCATGAGGTTGCGGGTTCCATCCCTGGCCTTGCTCAGTGGGTTAAGAATCTGGCGTTGCCATGAGCAGTGGTGTAGGTTGCAGACGCGGCTCAGATCCTGCGTTGCTGTGGCTCTGGTGTAGGCCGGTGGCTACAGCTCTTATTCGACCCCTAGCCTGGGAACCTCCACATACTGCGGAAGTGGCCCAAGAAATGGCAAAAAAGACCAAAAAGACCCCCAAAAAAAGAGAAAAAAAGAAAAAGAAAAAGAGGCCAGGCAATCTGATGGCAATGGCCTAGAATGTGACGGGAGGCATGTGATTCCGACTGAACAGTTCAAGAGGGCCTGAAAGACAAGAAGAAGCAAGAGAATGCCAGGCAGAGGGAACAGCCGATGCAAGGGCCCTGAGGCCAGAATGAACTTGGTGCTTCTGAAAAAAGTCAGGAGGCTGGTGACAGTGAGAAGGAGAGTGACAAGTTTGGGGAAGATAGTATAGAATTTTCTAGGCCCCAGGAAGGAGATTGGATTTTATTCTAAGGTCTCCAGGAAGCTAGTGTAGTCTTGTCAGCTGGAGGTAACATGTTCCAATTTGAAAAGGTCACTGGCTTCTATGCAGAGATTGAACGGGGAGAGGATTGGGTGAAAAAGTCAGGAGCTGTTTTAACAAGCCAGGCAGGATGTTGTTAGCTTGGACTAGTGGGGTAGCAGGGGAGATATAAAGAAATAAATGAAATAATGATGTATTTTGGAAATAGACCTAAACAGAGAGCTCTGATGGATTGAATATGGTAAATAAGAGTAAGAAGAATCAAGGATAATTCTTAGATTTGTATTTTGGTTTTGTTTTTTGCCTCTGCTCACAGCATGTGGAAGTGCTTGGGCCTAGAATCAAATCCGAGCCACAGCTGAATGTTTAAGCCCTAGGCCACCCAGGACCTCTGATTCCGAGATTTTTGAACAACAAGGTGAATTATGGGGACCATTTAGTGTAAGGAGAGACTAAGGGAGACATAGATTTCAGCAGAGAGAAAGAAACTGAGAGGAGTTCCCTTTGTGACTCAGCAGTTAATGAACCAGACTAGGATCCATGAGGGTGCAGGTTCAATCCCTGGCCTCGATCCGTGGGTTAAAGATCTAGCATTGCCGTGAGCCGTGGTGTAGGCTATAGACGCAGCTCAGTTCCCGAGTTGCTGTGACTGTGGTGTAGGCCAGCAGCTGTAGCTCTGATTTGCAATTTGACCCCTAGCCTGGGAACCTCCACATGCCTCAGGTGCGGCCATAAAAAGCAAAAAACAAAAACCAAGACAAAAAAGGAGAGAAATTTAGAGTTGAATTTAGCCGTGTCTGTGTTATGATATTCATGGACGAAGAGCTTGCTGTGCATTACTTTTAGATATTTCCATATTGAAAATGTGTTCGTTTCCTTTTTCTCAAAGTAAAACCATAACATTACAATGTGACTCCAACTTAGAGAATTCACTTCTCCAAATTCTGAGAAATCTCCATCACGGGCGGGTTGGTCCTTAGCTTTGAGAAGCCTTCGTCTAGTCTAACCATCACATGGAAATTAGAAGGCTAACCACTGGCACTGATCTGCCAAAAGTTGTTCTGGGAAGAAGTTGCACAGCATTTTGCCTCATCCTGCCTCACTTTAAGTGCTTGGCCTTTGATGGACACCACACATTTCCCGACCAATGCGATTACTCACGTCTTTTGTTATATTCCTTGGCTTCCTGATATTATATTTAATGGTTCTCCCATAATCATGTAATAGCTTCATTTATAAGGTCACTGGGATCCGGGAAATAATGAGCCTTCAAGTAGGTTAGCCAGTGACTTCAAATAGCCTTAGGAGGCAGGATGTTCCCAGCTGGGCTGTTGTAGGATGAGTTTTCACTGCAAAGAAATGAAAAGGTAGGCATTCCCGTCATGGCGCAGTGGTTAACGAATCCAACTAGGAACGATGAGGTTGCGGGTTCCATCCCTGGCCTTGCTCAGTGGGTTAAGAATCTGGCATTGCCGTGAGCTGTGGTGTAGGTCTCAGACCTGGCTCGGATCCCGCATTGCTGTGGCTCTGGCATAGGCCAGTGGCTACAGCTCCGATTAGACCCCTGGCCGAGGGAGCAGCCCAAGAAATGGCAAAAAAGACAAAAAAAAAAGAAATGAAAAGGTATCAGTTGGAGGGGGAGGAAGGAGTGGGAAGGACGGGGAATTTGGGCTGAGTAAAACAAACTATGACCTTTAGGAGTTCCTGTCTTGGCTCAGCAAAACAAATCTGACTAGCATCCATCAGGACGAAGGTTCAATTCTTGGCCTTGAGCAGTGGGTTAAGGATCTGGTGTTGCTTTGAGCTGTGTTGTAGGTCGAAGATGCGGTTTGGATCTGGTGTTGTGGTGTAGGCCAGCAGCTACAGCTCCGATTCGACCCCTAGCCTGGGAACCTCCATATGCCAAGGGCGTGACCCTAAAAAAAAAAAAGACAAAAGGCAAAATAAATAAATAAAATAAACAGTAGTTAAAAACTTAAGGGGAAGAAATGCTTTGATAGTAAGGGACCTTGGGCAGTTATCCTGTGGTTTTGAAGTTTGAGTTTTTATTGGTAGTGGTGTAGCGTAGTAGGGTTTTTTCTAATTTTATTTTAGAGTGTAGCTGATTCACAGTGTTGCATCAATTTCTGCTGTACAGCAGAGTGACCCAGATGCACCCATTACCTATTTATATATATACACACACACACATTCCTTTTCTTTTGTGTGCGTGTGTGTGTTTTTTTGTTTTTGTTTTTCCTTTTAGGGCCGCACCCATGGCGTATGGAGGTTCCGGGGCTAGGGATGTAATCAGAGCAATGCCAGATCCTTAACCCCCCTGAGCAAGGTCAGGGATCGAACCCAAAACCTCATGGTTCCTAATTGGATTCGTTTCCACTGTGCCATGTTCCTTTTCTCATACCATCTTCCATGATGCTCTCTCCCCAAGAGACTGGACATAATTCCCCATGCTGTATGGAAGGACCCCACTGCTTAGCCACTCCAAATGTAATAGTTTGCACCTACCAACCCCAAACTCCCTGTCCATCCCACTTTCCCCCTTAATGCACAGGTTCTGGACTCTGGCTGCTGGAGGGTTAAATCTTCACTTTCCTACTTCCTGTGTGTTCAGGACATCACTGTCTTTTAGTCACAACATAATAAATCAATTATGTATATTCCTGTGTAATTATCCCCAAATTAAGCAAATTAAAACAACATATATTTATTGCTTGATAGTTACTGTGAGTCAGGAATCTATGAAGGGCTTAACTGGGTCCTCCGATTCAGAATTTCTCTTTTTATCTTTCTTTTTGCATTTTTAGGGCCACACCTCTGTGACCTACACCACAGCTCATGGCAACACCCGATCCTTAACCCACTGAGTGAGACCAGGGATCAAACCCACATCCTTGTGGATACTAATCAGTTTATTACCCCTGAGCCATGATGGGAACATCTGTCTAATAATTTGGATTCCGTTCAAGGGTTGTTGGACTGAGGCCTCCCTCAGTATCTTGCCATTTGCTTCATCAAAAAGAGAGACATTCTGCTAGCACGATCAAAATCACGATCTTTTGTAACCCAATGTATAATACATTTTTCTGTTCCTTGTTCCTGGAAGGTAACCTCTAAATCCTTGGAATTTCCTGAGTTATAGGAGTGTCTTGTTAATCAGAGTGGGACCCCCAACCGGAGTTAGTGCGACAAGTGACTCAGGATGGAAAGTCTGGGGAGAGAACGGGTTTAGAGTCTGAGTTCAGCCACATCCTGTAGCCAGTGATGAAACCAACCCATTGTATTTCATGAAAGGCCGATAAAAACTTGGGAAACTGAAGCTCAGTGATCTTCCTGCCTGGTGAACACACTGATCAGCCCAGAGGCTGATGTGTCCTGATTCTACAGGGAAAGGACCTGAAAACTCTGCCTTTTGGGATCCTCTCCACATTTGCTCTGTGTGTCTCTTCATTTTCCTGGTTCTACTTTGTATCCTTTACAAGAAAACTGGAGTTGTAAGTATAGAACTTTCCTAGAGTTCTGTGAATTGTTCTAATGAGTTGTTGCACCTGAGGAGGTAGTTAGAATTCGTGGATCTGCAGCCAGTTGCTCAAAGGCGCCAGTGGCTCGGGGATGCCCAAACTTGCAGCCAGCTTCTGAAGGGCAGGCAGTCTTGCTGGCATCCGTGCCCTTAAATCTGTAGAGTCTGCTCTCATCCCAGGTGGTTAGTGTCAGATTGCATCGCAGTGTTGCCCCTAATCCTGAAATAACCTCCCATCCCCTTTGCTGTCTTCTGTTGGTTAGAAGAACTCTCGAGGAGTTCCCATCGTGGCGCAGTGGAAACGAATCTGACTAGGAACCATGCGATCACCGGTTCCATCCCTGGCCTTGCTCAGTGGGTTAAGGAGCCGGCGTTGAGCTGTGGTGTAGCTTGTAGACGCGGCTCGGACCCCGCGTTGCTATGACTGGGGTGTATGCCGACGGCTACAGCTCCAATTAGACCCCTAGCTTGGGAACTTTCTTATGCCACGAATGCAGCCCTAAAAAGGCAAAAAAATAATAATAATAATCATAATAATTCTTGAGGTTCAGCCCACACTGAAGGGAGAGGAGTGCACACAGGTGGGGACACCAGGAGGCCGAGAACCTTGGCAGCCTTGTCAGAAGTTCTGGATCACCGTCAGTAGCCCCCAGAGTAAGGTGACGTGTCTGAGAACATTTTGGTTGATTAGATGCACATGACCTCATGGATTATGAAATTTTAATGCTGGCAGTCACCTTAGGTGTGGTCGTCTCTAGTTCAACCCTTTTGTTTTACAGATGAGACAAGTCAGGCTTAATGTGCGTAGATGTCTTCCTTGAAAGCATTCAAGGAGCCAGTGTCAAGGTCAGGACAAGAACTCAATGCTCCGGAGTTCCCGTTGTGGCTGAACAGTAACAAACCAACTAATATCCATGAAGATGCTGGTTCGATCCCTGACCTCACTCAGTGGGTTAAGGATCTGGTGTTGCCATGAGCTGTGGTGTAGTTCGCAGATGCTGCTTGGATCCTGTGTGGCTGTGGCCGTGGTGTAGGCCAACAGCTACAGCTCCGATTCGACCCCTAGCCTGGAAACTTCTATATGCCGCGGGTATGGCTCTAAAAAGACCAAAAAAAAAAAAAAATCTTTTCCCATTACCGTGCCAACTAAATTTTTTGATCTAGCTAATAAGCAAATCAAAACTGCGATAGTTACATTCATTAAAGTACATTTGTCAGGCTTATGGACTCCTTAGCAGAAACAGAAAATCTCCAAGGATGAGAAAATTCAGGTAGGAACAAAGATTTTGGAAAGCAAAGATTTTAACTGGCAGAAAATTGTAAAAGCTCTTTGTTTCCAATACACGATGCACTGATTTTTTTTCAATTGGAAAATCAAATTAAGAAGGAAGCACAGCATTTCAGAGATTAGAAAAGAGAGTGTAGTGTGAAAAAAGAATTGTGCTTCAGACTAATAGTTCATGAAGTATTAGTAATCTTCTCTAGACTGGTCCATACATGAATTCAGCTTCTTGTTTAGTGTTCTGATTAGTGGCAGGGCTGTTCTAGAACCAGGACTGAATGAATGTTGCCCAGTTCACAATAAACTAGCAGAGACAAGCTGAAGTGGTTTGACCTCAAATAAGATGGGCAGGGGAAAAAAAGTGCTATTAGGACAGCGGGAAGGAGCTAACTGTGGCTTCTCTGATTGGTTTACAAAATCGTTTCAATTGTGACCTCTGAGGAGGTTGCCAGGAAACAGCAGACTTTGGCATTGTGGGGGCTGCAAGGAGTGGGCAGGAAGCAGCTGGCCTGCTTCATTTTTAGCCAAGGCGGCAGGCAGCTGGCAAAGTCAAGTTCAACTTCAGTGATTCAGGACTAACAGGGGCTGTGGCTTTCCAAGGCATTTGGGGACGAAAAGGCGTCTTACAGCAGAGTGTGGTCAAGTCACATCACTGACCACAAACAATGTCACTGATGCTATAATCGTCACCAAGAAGACCGCTCCCTTCAACGAGAAATTCCATACAGATACTCTCAGGAGTGTTCCCTCTCTTACTTTTGTTCCCTTCAGACAAGGTTGCTGAGGGTCCTCAGACACGCGGGGACATTTTTGCCCTCATGCCATGCCCTCTTCCATCTAAATCTTCCTCATTTTTCTGGACCAGATAAGTCTGCTCCACCTTGGGGAACCTTCTCACATTCCTGCACATTATCATTTAACTAAAGCCTAGCCCTGTGCAATGCCTTTATAAATATTAATTCAAAGCTTTAGGAGGTAGGTACTGTTGTCACTGCCAAAGGAGGGCTCCGAGACAGAAGCATTTAGAACAGGAAAGATTACTCGCAAAGAATGTGGGAGAGCCAGACTTTAGAAGGCCTGGCTCCGCAAACCCAAACACAGGGATTTAAAGGGATAAAACCTATAACATTACCAAGGTTACATATATCTGTTCACCACAGAAAAGCAACAAGTTTCAGAGTTCCCTTTGTGGCTCAGGGGTTAACGAACCCAACTAGGAACCATGAGGATGAGGGTTCGATCCCTGGCCTCGCTCAGTGGGTTAAGGATCCGGTGTCGCTGTGAGCTGTGGTGTAGTTTGAAGACTCGGCTTGGATCCTGCCTTGCTGTGGCTGCGGGGTGGGCTGGCAGCTGTAGCTCCGATTTGACCCCTAGCCTGGGAACCTCCATGTGCTGCAGGTGTGGCCCTAAAAAGACCAAAAAAAAAAAAAAAGAAAGAAAGAAAAAGAAATGCAACGTTTCTCGCATGATTATCATATCCTCGAAAGTTATGGTGTATCTTCAAACAACAACGGGACAAAAGTAGAGATAAAAATTGTTATTTTAGGAGTTCCCGTCGTGGCGCAGTGGTTAACGAATCCGACTAGGAACCATGAGGTTGCGGGTTCGGTCCCTGCCCTTGCTCAGTGGGTTAACGATCCCGGCGTTGCCGTGAGCTGTGGTGTAGGTTGCAGACGCGGCTCGGGGCCCGTGTTGCTGTGGCTCTGCCGTAGGTCGGTGGCTACAGCTCCGATTCGACCCCTAGCCTGGGAACCTCCATATGCCGCAGGAGCGGCCCAAGAAATAGCAACAACAACAACAACAAAAGACAAAAAAAAATTGTTATTTTAAGGGGGCTTATGGGAAATATTAAAGATTTTATATTTGGGGGGCCAGACTCAGACCTCGTTTGGGTGAATCTCAGGTTCACAGTGGGTTTTGCTCCTCTGACCAGGGAACCTAAACTACATGATTGTGCTGAAAACAAGGCAAAGTGTCAGTTTTTGCTTCTACATTGTTCCCTCCCACCCCCGCACCTTGGCTCACGACAGATCAGGAAATGGAGGCCAGGAGATTTTATGTCATTCGCTTTGGGCTGTAGGGCTGGCAGATGATGGAGCTGGATTTGACACAGGGGGCCAGGCTCCACCACGGGAATATTCCATTCTTTAGGTACTTCCTTTCTCAGGAAGTTCCTAGCTACTTCCTGCCTGTCCATTCATGCATTAATGATGCATTAAGTGATGTTATTGCATCTATGCTATTATTTCATTGTGCACGTGTGATTGTCTTAGTTCCCCACTGGCCCGAAGGACACATACGAGCTGGGTCTTTGTTGTGCAGCCACACAGTTGCTGTTCCATAAATATTCACGAATGGGATAGACCTCCGGGTCCATTTCCACTTGTACAAGTTCATTAGGCATCAAACCTTACTCATCCTCGAGGTGAGTGAAGTATATGCAGCATTATTTTGAACAGAAGCAAAATGTTGAAAATTAAGATTTCTATTAAGGGAGTTCCCATTGCAGCTTAGCGGAAATGAATCTGACTAGCATCCATGAGGATGCAGGTTTGATCCCTGGCCTCACTCAGTGGGTTAAGGATCTGGTGTTGCCCTGAGCTGTGGTCGTAGACGTGGTTTGGATCCCATGTTGCTGTGGCTGTGGTGTAGGCCGGCAGCTACAGCTTCGATTCAACCTCAACCCTTTGCCTGGGAACCTCCGTGTGCCTCGAAAGACAAAAAAAAAAAAAAAAAAAAGATTTCTATTAGGATCCAGAGAAACCTGCTGGAGGCCTGGGGAATGTCAGAACTTAGGTTATTTTTCTTCTCATTTCCATTGAAACACTTCCCAGGCCTTCTGAAATGTCACTGAAGGTCAAAATTTGAGGTGGCAGCAAAAAGATGCTGCCATCGAAGGAGAGGGTTCCAGCCAGGTCCCATGGCTGTGACTGAGGAAAAAATGGCTTAATCTTCCTAGGCCTTTATTTTCTATAACACAAGTTCAAGAATCCATCAGTATAATAACCTCTCCAAAGAGCTGAGGTGAGAAATGTCAGAAGTAAGCTTTTTGAATGAAAGAGATTCGCAATGATAAATTTCTGTTAAAAAGCCTTCAGTACATTTAACAGGCTAGAAAAAGAACCATCTTTTTTTTCCAGTGAAAAATAATGTTTTTAGCATTATGGAGAGCGGATTGCCAGTTAGGCGTTCACTACTTGTGGGTTATTTTGTATTCTTACTTTTTTTGTTTTTTAGGGCTGCACCTACAGCATAGAAGCTCCTAGGCTAGGGGTTAAATCGAGATACAGCTGCCACTCTACACCATAGCCACACCAACGCCAGATCTGAGCTGTGTCTGCGATCTACACCACAGCTCATGGCAATGCCAGATCCTTAGCCAGGGATCGAACCTGCATCCTCATGGATAATAACGGGTTCGTTACCGCTGAGCCACAGTGGGAACTCCCTCAAGGGTTATTTTTAATATATATGTATGTCTTTTTAGGGCCACACACACAGCATATGGAGGGTCCCAGGCTAAGGGTCTAATTGGAGCTATAGCTGCTGGCCTAGGCCACAGCCACAGCCACGTGGGATGTGAGCCTCATCTGTGACCTACACCACAGCTCACAGCAATGCCGGCTCCTTAACCCACTGATCGAGGCCACGGATGGAACCTGCATCCTCATGGATGCTAGCCAGATTCGTTTCCACTGAGCCACGACGGGAACCCCTATACTACATTTTTAAACTCTTGTGATAAATGGTTTCTGTTACAAATCCTGGCATAGCCTCATACAAATGAAGTATCTCCAACAGTATCACCTTCATCTCTGTAGCTTAACAACAAGAAAAGAAAAAAAAAAACCTTCCTCTAAGTATTTACATAGTGCATAGTATTCGTTCCTCTGCCAAATGTTGGCTTTGAAATGCATACTTTGGATGTCATTCTTTTGACGTGGAGAATTTCTTAATGTTAGTGTAACATACCAGGATATTGGACTCCTTTCCCACTTGGGTAATTTTTTTCTCCAGTCAGTAGAAATCCTTTTTTAGAAGTAAAGAAAACCACACGGATGGTTCAATTTCTCTCTGAACATATTACAACAGAATGGTAACTAAAAAAATTTTTTGGAATAAGCCAGGTTCTAAACAACACACAAGAAAATGAGTGAGAAGAAAACTAAAACTAGTTACCGTGCAAAGACGACTTCCCTAAGGGAACCACAGCAACAAGACATCATCCTGTTTGAGGGTCAGTCCAGAGATGTAGCATTGTCAGCTCATGAAAGATTTTGTTCTAAGCTTAGGCAGTTATTGATTTTTAAAATTATTATTATTATTGTTATTTGCTTTTTTAGACCTGCACCTGTGGCATATGGAGATTCCCAGGCTAGGGGCTGAATTGGAGCTGCAGCTGCTGGCTTACACCACAGCCAGTGTTGCAGGAACCTGAGCCACGTCTGCGACTTACACCATGGCTCACAGCAACCCTGGATCCTTGGCCCACTGAGCGAGGCCAGGGATCGAACCCGCACACAAAATGCTTTTGTGTTTGTAAATAAGGACTTTTCCCAGAATTTATACACATTATGTAGCCTCTCTCCCGTAGTCAGCCCAGCAGCAATTCTATGACTGTGGATTTTTTGCTGTGTGAGCTAGGGTGCATTGTCTGGGCTACATTTGGTGTTCTGTGACCTTTGTTTGAAAAGTCTGTCTCTCATTGGTGTCCTGGAACTAGCTATAGGGTATGAATCTGAAATGTTTAATATATGAAATTTAAGGCCTTACAGAAATTCATACTCCCCCCGCCCCCGATTTGGATATATGGTCACCGAATCCTTGAGTGGTCTGTGCTTTGTAATCATGAACTCTGGTCGTGACCATTTCAGTCTAAGAACAGCTCCATCCTCCCCAGGCTGTAATGATGGGCCTGGTCCGGGAAGCCCGCAATTGGAACCAAGAATTGGGTGGAAGGCAAGAATCTACACAGGTAGGACAAGGGTTAAGGAATATGCTGTTGCCAGAGGTCAAGAATGGGTCAGGAGAAGTTCCTGCTGTGGTGCAGCGGAAACGAATCCAACTAGGAACCACGAGGTTGTGGATTCAATCCCCGGCCTGGCTCAGTGGGTTAAGGATCCGACATGGCTGTGAGCTGTGGTATAGGTCGCAGACTCGGTTCAGATCTGATGTGGCTGTTGCTGTGGTGTAGGCCAGCAACTGTAGCTCTGATTGGCCCCCTCGCCTGGGAAACTCCATGCGCTGCGGGCATGGTCCTAAAACAACAACAACAAAAATGGATGGGTCTGGAATCTGACAGGGGGCAAATCCCACATTAAGGAGCAGGCAAAAAGTCCCCAATCCAAGCACACTGGGAAGTCAAGTTCAAAGGTCAGGGCTCAACATGGAGGTGATAAGAACCTCTTTATGGGGCAAATCAGAAATCTAGGAATATGTGGGCATACGCTTGAAAGTCACCTGTCACTGGGATTATACTTGGTCAGAGTGAGGATCAGATTCTTGGTAAGGTCTGCTGCCCTAATTAGACAACGGTTTGAGAATGTCATGCTTCCTCCTAGTTGACCATCTAAGGGAAAACTGTATGGAGACACACATAATACTTGGCAATTATAGGGCATTCCTGCCAGAAACACCAATTAATTCATTCCTTTAAACTTCCATTGGAGAAAAAACAATTTCCTTCTTAAAAGATAAAGGGCGGTTATGCTTATAAATTCCCACTCTGCAGTTTGAGCAACTGAAGGGGCAAATTTCAAAACAGCTTTTCCTGTCTGGCCATCAGAAATGAACCACCCCACCTCTCCCCCCAATAGCGAGGTCCTGTTTTATCATCTCCCTGCTCTTCCTCTGTAGGTAAGAGCAGAAGAGCGTCAATCTTTTTGATTGGGCAAAGGTCAGGGGGTTACAATAGAGAATCATGTTCACTGAATAACAAGAATAGAACAAAATATTAATTTCTTCATGCAGGATGGGTGACCATAGATGAAATGCCCTGTAACCCACGACCAGGCCACTGAGTCATCTGGTTTGAAATGACAGCCTACTCTTAAAGTAAATCACACCGGGGTGAAAGGAGACCAGAAAAGAAGAAATACCGACCTTCTAATTTATAAACCTTTTCATTTGCTTTAGCTTAGGCTCATTTTATTTTTAGGAAGTGTAATTTTTCCCCTTGATCCAATCAAGCAGGAATTTCTTTTCTTACATTTTTGGCAAGACTTGAATGTAATAACCTTATTCTAGGAGACTTCCTGATTGTCTTTGAAATGGGGGGAGGAAGCATATGAGAATTTTTAAAAAACCCAATGGTTGGAAAAAAAACTTTTAGAGGTCATTTAACTCAACTCTCTTGAGTAGCAGCTTCACTTGAAACCTGAACTATTTCAGGAAATTGAATTCCTTTTCTTAAAGACTCTTAGGGAAGAACTTATAATCATTTGAGGCACTTAGGCAAGTACTTAAGGATTGGATTTCTTTTAAATTCATCTGAGTGTTTCTTGCTTCGGTAAAGGATTAAACCCAGCGGTAATCTGTAGAGCCCTTTTGGTTTTAAATGATTCAGTAAGGAAATTAATTCTTAAAGGGGCAGCTACAAGTTGTATTGCTTTACTGAAATTTTCATTTGGAAATCATCTTAATATTAGAGTACACTTTAAAAACCAGAACTAGGGCATTCATACAAACATGCATGGCAGGTGGAGACCAGGATACTGAGATACAGAGGGCTCTGGTAACACCATCAGATAAACTTGTTTTTACAACAAAGATGATGCTTTCATTCTGGGTAAAGATTAATCTACACAGTGGTTTTTGCTGATGGAAAATGAATTCCTAGAAGACCTTTGAGCTTCTCATCTGCTCCTTGTGATCAGAATCTTTTTTTCTTTTTTTTTTCTTTTTTTTTTTTGGCTTTTTAGGGCTGCACCCATGGCATATGGAGGTTCTGAGGCTAGGGGTCGAATCAGAGCTGTAGCTCCTGGCCACAGCCACAGCCGTATGGGATTTGAGACGCATCTGCAACCTATACCACAGCTCAGGGCAATGCTGGATCCTTAACCCACTGAGTGAGGCCAGGGATCAAACCTGCATCCTCATGGATACTAGTCAGATTCATTTCCTCTGAGCCACGACAGGAACTCCAGAATCTTAGATTCTGGCCGTGATGAGTGAGTATACGCAGTTGCTTGGAATAAATTTATATTCCAGGGGTTTTTTTCAGGATAAAGGTCAACAACTGACTTTGAAAAAATAAAACAACATAAAAAGGAAAGCAAATTGCGCCTAAAAATGATCGTACAGCAACTGCCTGTATTTGGGATGGTTTCATAGTGTGCTTAGGTTGTGATTGATCTTGTAGAGAGCAGTGAGTGACGCTTGAAGTCCGATCTTAATTGCCTGCTCAGGAATTGAACCTGGGCATCCCGGGTGAAAACCAGGAGACCCAGCCACTAGACCAGCTAGAGACTAGAAGTGGAATTTCCCCAAATCTTTTCCCCTTAGGGAAAAAAAAAATTTTAGGAGACCAAATGAAGCTGTAAAAACAGGTGCAAAGTTTATTATTAGAGGTGCAGCACAACCTGTGGGAGAGAGAGCACGCAGAGAGGTTGTTTATTTCAGACAGAAGCGAGGCATTAATACACACCCAAAAGGCGAGTGCGGGTGTGGGCGTCCTCCTGAATAGGAACACACCAGAGAGGGGATTTTAATCACTTATATGGGGCAGTTCTTCCGGGTCTTTGTTTTCCTTTGGCCAATTGTCTTGTTTTATTTCTCACAAGGACCCAGGGTGCCCTCCCTGATTATTTGTGTGCGTCTTTTAGCCAAGATGGATTTCAGCATGTCTATGGGGAAATTGTCAATGCTTATCATACGGTAGCACCCCCTCCTTTTTCGACCCCAAGGGTCTTTCTGTGCATGTGTAGTTGGGGAGGTCTCCTTGACCTCAGGAGTGATCAATGTGGTCATCTATTGGTTTGTTTTGTTTGCTTTTTAGGGCCATGCTCTCGGCGTATGGATGTTCCCAGGCTAGGGGTTGAATAGGAGCTACAGCCACCGGCCTACGCCACAGCCACAACCGCATGGGACCCAAGTCAAGGCTTCGACCTACACCACAGCCACAGCAATGGTGGATCCTTAACCCACTGAGCGTCCAAGACCAGGAATCGAACCCGCATCCTCGTGGATCCTAGTCGGGGTCATGAACCGCTGAGCCACAACGGGAACTCCCATCTTATGTTTTCATTCCGGCAGAGCTCAGCTCCTGCCATGAACTTTCTCCCTGACGTGTCAAAGAGAAGCAAGGCCCAATTGACTCAGCCTAAAAAGTCCCGGCTGTTTTCAGCCCAAGGGCTCATCTACCTCCTACCTCATAACTTCCTTTTCATGCTCTTATCTTTTACTTCGTTTCAGTATCCACCCGAAAAAGATGGCATGAGGAGGCGTTCTGCAAAGTGAGAACATGCTCATTATTTACTTTTGGAATCTGTCTCTTGCAGAAGGCGATTTGATTCCTTTTTAGGCTTCGGAAGCAATTGCTACCCATTATCTATTTACATCTTGACATTTTGGCTTTTGCTTGACCGGTATCATTTTGCGCTTTATGAGTCAAAAAGTTCAAAAATAGATTTGCTGAAATGTCTCTCTCCTTTGTGTCTTGGACTCTCCTGCCTTCCACATTATTGGAGGCAAAAAAAAAAAAAAAGCATGGTTATTATTATCTTTTTAGGGCCACACCCATGACACATGGAGGTTCCCAGGCTAGGGGTCTAATTGGAGCTGTGGCCGCCGGTCTACACCACAGCCACAGCAACGCCAGATCCAAGCCGCGTCTGCCACCTACACCACAGCTCACAGCAATGCTGGATCCTTAACCCATTGAGCGAGGCCAGGGATTGAACCCACACCCTCATGATTCCTGGTCAGATTCATTTCCGCTGAGCCACAATGGGAACTACAAAAGCATGATTATTATTGTTGTCTAAGTTAAGAATAATATCAGACAGACTTTCCAGTCACTATGTCTCACATACTTTTTTTTCTTTTTTCTTTTTACGGCCACGGTTGGCTTTGGAATACTTCAGGATTCTCTTTCCTTAGTAAAAATGCAAAAATGATATTCCTATAATCCTTCTTGCAAGAACTAACTTAGACTAAAAAAACCAAACCTGCCTTTGCAAACAAGAAAAGATTTAAATCCAAATGGCTCACCATGAAGAACCGCTTATCAGCTGTGGGAAAAGTTATGTAACAGCCCAGAATATTAGTGGTTGTGAGTTCATACATTAACCATGAATATCAGTGAATTTGTCTCTTTAGTCATACCTGAGATGTTGGAAGAGATAGTTTGACAAAGGCAGGCCTTGAATAACCCAAAGCAGGAGCCCAGGACACAGCATTTTACCTCCTTATCTCGAACTCAGGCTTCAACAGTCAAGTTCAAGGGACATTTGACTCAGAATTCATGGCCTTGATTTGGTGTCCTCCTTCTGTTCTGTCTTGGGTTATCCGCTTATATTTATGCAAAAACGCTTTGACTCCAACGTCCTAAAAAGATTATTCTATTCTTTTTCTCATATCACCGGATATGAGCAACCTCATGATTCCTAGTCGGATTCGTTAACAACTGAGCCATGACGGGAACTCCTACATTTTCTTTTTTATATTATCTTCCATCATATTCTGCCACAAGAGACTGGATATATTTCCCTGTGCTGTACAGTAGGACCTCATTGTCATTGCCTTTTTTTTTTGTCTTTTTTTTAGAGCCACACCTGCAGCACATGGAGGTTGACTAAACGATGGGAATAATGCTCTCTAATGATTGAGCCATTTAAAAAAAGGACAAGGAAACATAATCTTTGTGAATCAAGTGCTACTTTGTTTATTGTTTGATAATAACATATACTGCTATGTTTCTGGAGAAGACTTAGAGAATGTGCTAGGGAAAAGGAATAGTTTTCCGGTCATTAAGTACTGGATCTTGATCATTTTCCTGCAATAGTAATGAATCCTATCCCGTGGTATTTCCAGAGGGAAGATGATAAAGAGAGCTTTTTTTTTTTTTTTTGTCTTTTTGCCATTTCTTGGGCTGCTCCTGCAGCATATGGAGGTACCCAGGCTAGGGGTCTAATCGGAGCTGTAGTCACCGGCCTACGCCAGAGCCACAGCAATGCGGGATCCGAGCCAGGTCTGAGACCTACACCACAGCTGACGGCAACACTGGATCCTTAACCCACCGAGCAAGGCCAGGGATTGAACCCGCAACCTCTTGGTTCCTAGTCAGATCCGTCAACCACTGAGCCACAACAGGAACTCCGAGAGAGCTCTTTTCTTGATTGAGGGCATCAGAGGCCAGGCTGAGAACCCTGGTGAAGATGAGAGGAAGAAATAAGCTTTATAGGAACTAGTGATAAGCCAGGGTCCAGTAAGGTGCTTTGTGTGCATGTAAAGCATTTCAAGTCCTACTTCGTTTTTCTTGCTCCATCTGACCTCCAGGAATCAACTGAGGTGTAATTTTCTGGTACAGCCACCAGGTGGCTTTTAATTCCTTTGGGTGTGCACGGGCCAAATTGAGCTGCCGGTTGGGCTGGCCTGGGTGGGGCATCAGTAACCCTATCGAGGTATCTTTCCTCTGCCAGTAGGAACCTGTTACTGTGCCCATCTGCTCCTCCTTGTTCTGCAGTAACGCCTGCCAGAGGGAAGGCTCTTTTCCGCTGGACACTGGATTCTAACCTGTTTCTACTCCTTCAAATTCTTTTTTTTATCGTTGATACGGCGTCTACATAGACTTTTTTTTTTTTTGTCTTTTTGCCTTTTCTAGGGCTGCTCCCTCAGCATATGGAGGTTCCCAGGCTAGGGGTTGAATCGGAGCTGTAGCCTCCGGCCTACGCCAGAGCCACAGCAACTCAGGATCTGAGCCATGTCTGTGACCTACACCACAGCTCATGGCAACGCCAGATCCCTAACCCACTGACCAAGGCCAGGGACTGAACCCACAACCTCATGGTTCCTAGTTGGATTCGTTAACCACTGATCCACGACGGGAACTCCTACATAGACTTTATATAACAAATGTTTATCTAATATTTGGTGGGGTTTTTTTTTTTTTTTGGTGGTTGTTTTTTCTTTTTAGGGCCTCACCTGCGGTATAGTATTGATCCCAGGCTAGGGGTCAAATCAGAGCCTACGCCACTACCACAACCACACCAGATCCGAGCTGCGTCTGCAACCTACACCACAGCTCATGGCAATGCCGGATCCTTAACCCACTGAGTGAGGCCAGGGATCGAACCCGCATCCTCATGGATACTAGTTGGGTTTGTTACTAATGAACCACAATGGCAACTCCTGGTGTTCTGCTTTTAATTAAATGTTATCAGAATTAGCAGAGTCTTGCAGCAGCATGGATGGAACTAGAGAATCTCATACTGAGTGAAATGAGCCAGAAAGACAAATACCATAAGATATCACTTATAACTGGAATCTAATATCCAGCACAAATGAACATCTCCTCAGAAAAGAAAATCATGGACTTGGAGAAAAGACTTGTGGATGCCTGATGGGAGAGGGAGGGAGTGGGAGGGATTGGGAGCTTAGGGTTATCAGACACAACTTAGAATAGATTTACAAGGAGATCCTGCTGAGTAGCATTGAGAACTATGTCTAGATATTCATGTTGCAACAGAACAAAGGATGGGGGAAAAAATGTAATTGTAATGTATACATGTAAGAATAAACTGATTCCTTTGCTGTACAGTGGGAAAATAAAAGAAAAAAGAAAAAAAAAAGAAATAGGTGGTGTAAAACATAAAAAAAAAAGAATTAGTAGAGTCTACATACATATATTTTCTTTTCTTTTATTTGGCCTCAACCACAGCATGCAGAGGTTCTCTGGCCAGGGATCAAACCCTAACCACAGTAGTAATATGAGCCACAGCGGTGACAATGCAGAGTCCTTAATGGCTAGGCCACCAGGAAACTCCCACATACCTACATTTTAGAAAGTTAAATAATATTTCCATGTGTTTCACATGTTTCCATTATAACACAGATACCATTATAAGAGTTTTGATCCAAACTAGAAGTAAAGGATGAAAGAATGATTTTACAATTTCTGTTACATATTTCTGGGTTGCTTCACAGGAAAAAACAAAACAAAAAACTTTTTTTTTTTTCTGTTTCCACTTTTCCTAAAGCTTCTAACTCCTAGTGCAAAATAAGTTGCTGGTATCTTGAGAAGTTAAAACATGCTTCCTTGTCTAACTTTCTTCATGTACCACTTGCCACCTTCTCCATTGAACTGACTGTGAACTTGTTCCTTCTGAAACAGTAGGTAGGATGGGAACTTACATGTGTTTCAGCAGATGTATATCAAAAGTTTTGGGGAGTTCCCATCATGGCACGGCAGAAACAAATCAGACTAGGAATCATGAGGTTTCAGGTTCGATCCCTGGCCTCGCTCAGTGGGTTAAGGATCCAGTGTTGCTGAGTTGTGGTGTAGGTCACAGACATGGCTCAGATCCTGCATTGCTGTGGCTCTGGTCTAAGCCGGTAGCTGTAGCTCCCTAGCCTGGGAACCTCCACATGCTGCAGGTGCGGCTCTAAAAAGACAAAACAAAACAAAACAAAAATTGGCGGGGGGTGGGGGGGGAGTGTTCAGACCCCATTCAAATGATAGAATCATTTCAAAAGTTTCAGGTTTGGAGTTCCAGTTGTGGCTCAACGGTAATATACCCAACTAGTATCCATGAGGTTGTGGGTTCGATCCCTGACCTCCTCAGTGGGTTATGGATTCAGCATTGTCAGTGAGCTGTGCTGTAGGCTGCAGACACGGCTTGGATCTGTGTTGCTGTGGCTGTGGGGTAGGCTGGCAGCTGCAGCTCTGATTCCACCCTTAGCCTGAGCATTTCCATATGCCGCAGGTGCGGCCCTAAAAAGACCAAAAGAAAAGAAAAGAAAGAAAGAAAAGAAAATCCCACAGAGGGATCTCCATTCAGTCCCATGGCAAACCCCTCCCAGGAGCAGGGAGTGAGCCTGTGGTGGACACAGGGACAGAAGAAGGCCTTTCAGGTGAAAGTCCCATGGGGCAGAAGGAGATACAGGTCAGTGAATGGATGCCTTCAGGGTTGCTGGCAGGTTGCTACATGGCTGAGGACCAGAGAGGATGAGTCATCTCAGGAAACGTAATACCTGCATGGAGGTGGGACAGAAGGTCACACTGTGCATACTGGTTTGAGAGTTAACTTATTAGCATTGATCCCCAGGGATTTGAGCAAATCATTTACCTCTGTTTTTTTCTGGAAAACCAACATGGAAAATCTCCTGTAATCACGAGATGTGATTGAGGGTCATTGACCCCAAGGAAATTGTGCTGACCTTTCTTCTCTGTGGCCCATCACTCTTCAGCTACCAAGCCCCCATGTGGGTCGGGATTGCATAGCAGAAAGAGTAGGATTTGGAAACAAGCAGACCTGAGTTGGTTTTCTTCTTTTCATTTTTTCTGGCTGCACTGGTGACATACGGAAATTCCCGGGCTAGGGGTCAAATCGTAGTTGCAGCTGCCCGCCTACACCACAGCCACAGCAGTGCCAGACTTGAGCCATATCTGTGACCTACACCACAGCTCACACTCAACACCAGATCCTTAACCCACTGAGCAAGGCCAGGGATTGAACCCACAAGAGACAGCGTGGTGTTCTTAACCCACTGAGCCACAATGGGAACTCCATTGGGTTTTGATGACAGCTCCACTTACCTGGCTCACATTACTGTATTTTTTGAGTGGTTGGGTTTTTCCCCCATAAAATGGAGCTCTAAAAACTACTTCACCAACTTGTTGTAAGAATGTGATAAAATAATATCATAAAAATGCTTTGGAGTTCCTGTCGTGGCGCAGTGGTTAACGAATCCGACTAGGAACCAAGAGGTTGCGGGTTCGGTCCCTGCCCTTGCTCAGTGGGTTAACGATCCGGCGTTGCCATGAGCTGTGGTGTAGGTCACAGATGCAGCTCGGATCCCGTGTTGCTGTGGCTCTGGCGTAGGCCGGTGGCTACAGCTCCAATTGGACCCCTAGCCTGGGAACCTCCATATGCCGCGGGAGCGGCCCAAGAAATAGCAAAAAGACAAAAAAAAAAAAAAAGGAATTCCTGTTGTGGCTCAGTGGGTTAAGAACATGACATAGTGTCCGTGAGTATGCAGATTCGATCCCTGACCTTGCTCAGTGGGTTAAGGATCTGGCTTTGTTGCCAGCTACAGTGTAGGTCATAGACATGGCTTGGACCCCATGTGGCTGTGACTGTGCCTGTGCCTGTGGCATAGCTGGCAGCTGCAGCTCCAATTTGACCTCTAGCCCAGAAACTTTCATATGTCACAGGTGTGGACTTTAATTAAAAAAACGAAATTTTGGGTACTAGATTTCTTTCTTTCTTTTTTTTCTTTTCTTTTTCTTTTTCTTTCTTTTTTTTTTTTAGGGCAGCACCCTCAGCATATGGAGGTTCCCAGGCTAGGGGTCAAATCGGAGCTACAGCTGCCGGCCACAGCCACAGCCACAGCCACAGCAACATGGGATCCGAGCCTTGTCTGCAACCTACACCACAGCTCATGGCAATGCTAGATCCTTAACCCATTGAACAAGGCCAAGGATTGAACCCACAACCTCATGGTTCCTAGTCAGATTTGTTTCAGCTATGCCATGACAGGAACTCCCAGATTTCATTTTTATTTCCACATAATTGAGTGGTTCCCTCTACCACTGGGACCTAGTAGTTTTGCTGGAGGCTCAGAAAATACATACTTTTTGCTCTTATTGTTCTTTGTTTGCAGGTAAGGATAAGACAAAATCTTGCATCTTCCCACCTAGGGAAGTAAGCTCCATGTCGGTTCTAGTAGATTGCGAACATCCAGCCCTGGATACATTAACCACACTGAATTCCACTGGGCATGAGAAAGTGGGCAAAGGCCAGGGAGATGATGTGACCAGCACAGGCAAAGCCACCAATGGGGTCCAGGGGGGCGTGTGCTATTTTAAGAACTGCTGGTACCCTCTGGGACTTTTTTCTGTACCCCCCCATTCCTTTCTACAAATAACAATTGCCATCCACAACTTAGTATCATTTGACAAAGAGCAATGGGATATAGGCCATAAAGCATGATATTAATAATGACGTGCATCTTTATAAGTTGTGTACATATGTGTGTGTGTACAAAGGTAGGTAGATAGATGTTCATGTAGATGTTGGCTCAAGAACTACACAAATTATATATTTCACTTCATACTTGACTCTTCCTCCCAATGACCCTCAGATCTTTTTTTTTTTTTTTAAGGGCCACACCCACAGCATATGAAGGTTCCCAGGCTAGGGGTCTAATTGGAGCTACAGCTGCCAGCCTACACCACAGCCACAGCCACACCAGATCTGAGCCATGTCTCTGATCTGCGACCTACACCACAGCTCACCGGATGTGAGCCGGATCCTTAACCCACTGAGTGAGGCCAGGGATGAATCCGACTCATGGTTCCTACTCGGATTCATTTCCCCTGTGCCACGACGGGAACTCCTGGACCCTCTGATCTTAAACTTTGATGTGCTCTGCGGCTCTTCTGTCTGTGTTCACGTCACATCCAAAAGGGGCCAATTAGCCATGCAGCATTTCTATCCCTTTCTCATTCACACTATCAGCCTAGGTTAAGCTCTCTTTGCCTGCATTTTTCCCAAAGAGGAGCTTGCTATCAGGACTCAGGTGCAGGGAGCGGGAGTAAGGGGGAAGGGAGGGAGAGCTAGAGAAGGAGGAAAAGCCAGCATCAGGGTGCATGAGCCAGGGTCCAGATTGCTTTGAGCAATGGCGAGATGATTCCACTGGAACTTTTTTTTTTAATGCATCCGTGGCATGCAGAAGTTCCCAGGCCAGCGTTTGAACACACACCGCAGCAGCAAACCTGTGCCATAGCAGTGACAATGCCAGATCCTTAACCTGCTGAACCACCAGGGAACTCTGCCACTGCAACCTTTTAAGAAGGATGAAGCATACCTCCCAGAACAGTCCACCTAAAGGACAGAAGGCAGACATTCAATGCCTCACTGTCCCATTAGTGGAGGAGGATTCTTCACTTCTATGTTGTCCTCACCTGGGGCCTCTCAGAGCCTGGGAGAAAGCCTGGGACTGTCCCCTGAAATCACAGGTGGGCTGAGGGATGGGAGGTGGGCATCGTGGTGTCTGGTTTTCTGGGCATTTGGGATAACTTCCTAATTAGTCTTCCTACCTCTGCGCCTCTGCCTCCAACCCACCTTACCTTTGTGTCCATTAATCTTCAAGGACAGCTCTTATCATTACCTCTCTGCTTGAAAATCGTCAATGTCTCTTTACGATATCCTGGAGGAAAGATAAGCTTCTTGGGATAGAGGTCCAGATCCCTGGGAGCCGACTGCAAACACTTCAACCTCACAAGAAATCAGGCGCCAGCAATGTTATCAGCTGTTCCTCGAATGCCTCTGATAGTCCCAGCTCTCACCTTTGGCCATGCTCTGCCCTCTGCCTGGAGAGCTTCTTCTTCTCCTTCTCCATGGTTTAAAATCCTGGAGTTCCTTTTGTGGCTCAGGGGGTTAAGAGCCCAACATAGTATCCATGAGGATGTGAGTTGATCCCTGGATTCCATCAGTGGGTTAAGGACACAGTGTTGCCATGAACTGTGGTGTAGATCGCAAATGTGGCATGGCTGTGGCTGTGGTACAGGCCCGCAGCTGCAGCTCTGATTCAACCCCTAGCCTGGGAACTTCCATATGCTGCAGGTGTGGCCCTACCAAAAAAAAAAAAAAAAAATCAACAAACAAAAATCCTATCCACCTGCAAGAGAAAGTTCAGATGTCACGGTATTAGTTTTCTATTGCTGTGTAACAAGTTACCATGAACTTAGTGGTTGAAACCAATAGACATTTATCACCTTCCAGCCCCCTAGGTCAGACCTTGAGCAGGTGGCCTTGGGTTCTCTGCTCAGGTCCCACAAGATGGACACCAAGGTGTCAGCTGGTGTGGACGTTGACCTGGAGGCTCCGGGCTAGAATCTGTTTTTCAGCTCATCCAGGTTGTTGGCTGAATTCTTTCTGTTTCTTAATTTGTAGAAAGTAGAAAGTAATTCCTTGTTCTTGCCGGCTCTTGGCTGGGTTTGCTCCCAGCAGCTAGAGGGCGCTGTCGGCTCCATCCACGTGGCGCCCTCAACTCAGCCGCAGAGAACCTCCCTTGAGTCAAACTCCCCTTACATTTTAAGATTTCTTCTAGGGGGTTCTTTGTGATTAGGCTGGGCCCACCTGGGTAAGCTCCCTTTGGCCAAATAAGGTAACATAATCATGGGAATAATGGTGCATCATATTCACAGGGTATGTCCACACTCAGGGCAGATGAGGTTATGTAAGGATGGGGTCACTGCGAGTCATTCTTAGAATCCTGCCCACCATAGCACCTCTTCCAGAAGGCTTTTCTGATCCTCTTTTTTTTTTTTTTTTTTTTAAATAGCCACACCCTAAGCTTATGGAAGTTCCCAGGCCATCGACTGAATCCCACAGCTTGGACTGACTTGGACTTATGCTGTAGCCACGGCAACGCAGAATCCTTTAGCACACTGTGCAGGGAGGGGGATTGAACCTGAGACCCTGCAGCGTCCAAGCCACCAAGCCACCGCTCCAGTCAGAGTCTTAGCCCACTGTGCTGCAGTGGGAACTCCTTCTAGCACCTTCTTTTTTTAATTTTAATTTTTATTTTTGTGTCTTTTTAGGGCTACACCTGTGGCATGTGAAGGTTCCCAGGCTAGGGGTTGAACTGGAGCTGTAGCTGCGGGCCTACACCACACAGCCACGGCAACGCCAGATCCAAGCAGGATTGAGCAGCAGCTGCAACCTACACCACAGCTCACAGCAATGCTGGATCCCCAACCCACTGAGCAAAGCCAGGGATTAAACCTGCATCCTCATGGATACTAGTCGGGTTCATGAACCACTGAGCCATGACCGGAACTCCTCAAGCACCTTCTAATGAGAGCAACCTCCTTGCTCTGAGGCTCTCAGCTCCTTGGGATAGTGAGTTCCTGGTGTCCTGTAGTTTCTGTGACCTCTTCTCTCTTCTCAGAGAGTAAGAGCCCTTGGCCTTACTTACCTCCCAATTGCCTGTCCTAGTCTTGGTCCCTCAAAGTCTCTGAATTACTTCTGTGCCAGAATATATTTTAGTATTGTACTATATTTAAATACCGAAAGACACATAAAGGACACCATCTTAAAAATGGTAAAAAAAAAAAAAAAAAGTACAAAGCCATGAAATAAAGTTCTATAGAAAAGCAGGTTCTTGAGTATAATTTGTACAAGTCTCCAAGACCTTTTTAGTTATGTCTCCTTGGTGGGTTAAGTATGGAATAGCTCTCTTTGTTCCTTTTACTGCTATTTCCTTAAATTCGGTCATGTTTTCATTAGGTATTAATTTTCTTTTTACATGTAGAAAGCTGTAGGTCTTATAAAGGGCATGTAGTTGGAATTATAAAATCTTCTCTAAGAGTCTGTCTTTTATTTGGCGTGTGTTATCATTTACATTTATCATAATTACCAATATAGGACTTGCTACTGCTACCTAATTTTGTGTTTTCTTTTTTCCATGGATTTTATTATCTTTTTTTCCTCTTTTCTGCTTTCTATTGCACTGATAAATTTTTCTTTATTCTTATTATAATTCTGGGTGTGATATTTTTATGATTACCTTAATTTTTAATGTGAATACCTAGTTTTTTTCTGATAAAGTTTGAAGTTAATTGATATTTATACCCTCTTCTTCTTCCTCTTCTTTTTTTTTTTTCTTTTTTACAGCCACACTTGCAGCATATGGAAGTTCCTGGGTTAGGGGTCAAATTAGAGCTGTAGCTGTGGCCTAGGCCACAACTCACAGCAATGCTAGATCCTTAACTCGCTGAGGGAGGCCAGGGATTGAACCCACATCCTCATGAATACTAGTCAGGTTCTTAAACTGCCGAGCCACAACAGGAACTCCTAATAATTTAAGTGATACTATGGTTGGGCATATGACCCTTTAAAAAAAAAATTTCACATAAAAAGAAATTTCCAATATATTTTTTAAAAGAACATCAGATACTCAGAAGATGAGTATACAGTTTCACCTCTAAGTCGTGTGACAAATTTGGTGCCTATGATAATTACGAAAAAGCTTCACTTAGAAAGTGAAGGAAACTTGGGCACTTGGGCATGTGATAAAAAAACGTATTCAGACGTGCAAAACAATCCTGTCAGAACTTAAATCTAACTCCTTTACAGAGTTTATAGTTACATAAAAATGTGTTATTTTTAATTCAATGAATATTTATATTTGCAAGTGTTTTATTACATTATAACTTATGTGTTAACTCCATTTCTATAAGTTGATGGAAACTTTGGAGTTCCCAGGTTGCTGCAGGGGAAATGAATCCAACTAGGAACCACGAGGTTGTGGTTCAATCCCTGGCCTTGCTCAGTAGGTTAAGGATCTGGCGTTGCCGTGAGCTGTGGTGTAGGTCACAAACGTGGCTTGGATCCCACATTGCTGTGGCTGTGGTGTAGACCAGCAGCAACAGCTCCGATTCGACCCCTAGCCTGGGAACCTCCCTTTGCCGCAGGTGTGGCCCTAAAAAGACAAAAAAAGGAAAGAAAGAAACTATATAATCGTATGCCCTTCACAAAGTGTCTGCACATCTCTAGCAGGATTTCCCTAGGCTTTTCAGCCTCTGGAGGCACTCACGCTGTGATAGGATAATAAATCAGTTATTCCCTGGGGCCCTCTTGCAAACCACCAAGTCCTACACATCCTGACGTGCCTCCAGCCTCTGTGGGTTCACTCCTCAGTCCCAGATTATCTTGGTATGTAGTGCTGCTACTGCAAACATCTGTCTTTGCAGCTACAGCACCCACACCCAGAGGCTCTGCCTGCTCTCTCTGTAGCCCCTCTGTGTGGACAGCACCTGTGCTCTGAGGGTCACTGCATGGGCATCTGGATGACCTCCTCCCCAACCATCAAATTTTTTTTTTTTTTTTGTCTCTTTAGGACCGCACTCGCAGCATATAGAGGTTCCCAGGCTAGGGGTCAAATCAGAGCTACAGCTGCCAGCCTACACCACAGCCACAGCAATGCCAGATCTGAGCTGTGTCTGTGACCTACACCACAGCTCATGGCAATGCCGGATCCTTAACCCACAGAGCAAGGTCAGGGATCGAACCTGCGTCATCATGGATACTAGTCAGATTTGTTTCCGCTGAGCCACGACGGGAACTCCCCAGCCGCTGGTTCTAGAGTTGAGTCAGTCATGACCTAAGTCTCATGCTTCTTTGTGAGTTGTCACTTCACCTGCAGGGTAATGTCTGATCTCCAAGGCAAGCCCATGAAGTAGGAAGAACAGGCATGATCATCATCAATTAAAGACAAAACTGGGGAGTTCCCTGGTGGCCTGGCAGTTAAGGACCTGGTGTTGTTACTGCAGTGCCTTTGGTCCCTGCTGTGGTGCAGGTTTGATCCCTGGCCCAGGAATTTCCACATGCTGCAGGTGTAGCTGAAAATAATAATAATAATAATAATAAAGACAAAACTGAAGCTTGGAAAGAGTCAAAAGGGCTTTGAGAAAACTTAAACCTGTGAAGGGACAACTGGAATCAAAGACTGAGGTAAGACTTGAGAGCTACTTTCTTTGGGGCATGAAGGACCTGAGGAGAGGATCGAAAATCTGGGGCCCTGAGCTGGGAGACCTGGCCCTAGGCAGAGATATTCAAATTATAGAGGGTTTGCTTTATATAATCAACACCATCAGGCAGTGGTCAGGGGTGTGGAAGGTCTGACTTTGATACTGTTTAGAAATACAAGTAGCTCAGGAATTTCCACTGTGGCTCAGCAGTAAAGAACCTGACTAGTATCCGTGAAGATGTGGGTTCCACCCCTGGCCTGGCTTAGTGGGTCAAGGATCTAGCATTCCCTCGAGGTTTGGTGTAGGTTGCAGATGTGGCTTGGGTGGCATAGGTTGGTAGTTGAAGCTCCGATTCGACCCCTAGCCTGAGGACTTCCATATGCCACACCTGCAGCCCTGAAAAGCAAAAAAAAAAAAAAAAAAAAGTTGCTCCCTATTGAACACTTTTACCCTACAAATAAAATAACATAACATAGCATAAAATAAAATAATAAAATACAAATGAACTTATCTATGAAACAGAAACAGACTCATGGACGTAGAAAACAGACTTGTAGTTGCCAAGGGGAAGGTGGTTGGAGGAGAGATGGACTGGGAGACTGGGGTTAGCACATGCGAACCAGTATATACAGGATGGATAACAACAAAGTCCTATTTCTTTTTTTTTAAAGCAGAGTTTAGGCTTTGTTCTTTTTTTTTTTTTTGGCTTTTTAGGGCTGCACCTGTGGCATATGGAGGTTCCTAGGCGAGGGGCTGACGGCCTACACCACAGTCACAGAAACTCCAGATACTCAATCCACTGGGCAAGGACAGGCATCGAACCTTCGTCCTCCTGGATGCTAGACAGATTCGTTAACCACTGAGCCACGACAGGAACTCCACAAGGTCCTATCGTATAGCACAGGGAACTACATCCAATCTCCTGGGATAAACCATAATGGAAAAGAATATGAAAAAGTGTCTGTTTATATATACACCTGAATCGCTTTGCTGTACAGCAGGAAAATCAACACAGCATTGTAAATCAACTATACCTCAATAAAATAAAATTTTTAAAAAAAGTGATTCTTGGAGTTCCTGCTGTGGCCCAGCGGGTTAAGGATCCAGCATAGCCACACCTGCAGCGTAGGTCACAGCTGCGGCCTGGATTCGACCCCTGGCCTGGGAACTTCCATGAGCCATGGTGCAGCCAAAAAGAAAAAAAAAAAATTGGTTCCTATTATTACTGTTCATGGATTTTTTTCCTGATTGAATCATGAAAGACTGTGGTTCATGATTCATCTTGTTTTCAAAAGAGCTGCCTTTACAGATCTCAGAGGAGATGTATACATTAGCCCACCACCCGCAGATCATGCAGGCAGAACATGCACCCTAGAAAAGCACCTTTTTCTGTGCCACTATCAGTGGGAAAATTGGGCTACTCTTTCCTTCCCCAGCCGGGCTGGAGTAGAACACTCTGGGTACCAGGATACAGAGGAGAGGTCCAGCCTTTTAAGACTAAGTGAGAATTCTTTGGGACTGGGCTCTGCTGTGAAATCCAGACTGACCTGCATTAACATGGGCTCACTGCGGAGTTCCCACTGTGGCGCGGCAGCAACGAATCTGACAAGGAGCCATGAGGTTGTGGGTTCCATCCCTGGCCTCGCTCAGTGGGTTAAGGATCTGGTGTTACCCATGAGCTGTGGTGCAGGTTGCAGACGTGGCTTGGATCCCACATTGCTGTGGCTGTGGTATAGGCTGACAGCTGTAACTCCAATTCAGCCCCTAGCCTGGGCACCTCCATATGCTGCAGGTGTGGCCTTAAACAGAAAAAAAAAAAAAAAAAAAGTTCATTGGATCCAGCAAGTTGTTAGAAAAACTCTTTTTTTTGCTCTTGAATTCGCATGTGCTGTTTCATTTCCGTAGGGTTTTCTGACTTCTTTGTCTATGGCAGTTTGCCTGGCAACCTGAGCCCGCCCTGCCCACAGTCTGGCCCCCTGCCACGTACCTTTAGATTACTATCTCAGTTAACAACTCCTATCTGCACCTACCACCCTCTCCCAGACGCACCTGTTTAATCACACCTGACCAGCCAGCCCTGCAGAGTCTCCCGCAGAACCTCTCGCCCAGATGGCTCCACCTGCCAAGAGTTCGTCTCTTGGAGCCTCCACAAGTACAGGCCCTCTTGACTGGGTAGTTCTTGGCTGGCACCTGTGAGAAGCTGGAAGAATTCTGGACATTAGGCTTATCTGAACTCCTAATCTGAAGTATTAGAGCTTGCCTCCCATCACCCCGAAGGGATTTTGGTCTAAGATAAGAACTGAGGATGCGTAATGGGCTGAGTGAGGTTAAGATCAAGGTTAGATGAAGCTGGGTTTGATGCTGCTTGTGCAATACAACGCTTTATTTGTCTCCTAAGGAAGACTTTCTGCTTGCAAGGCTTCTATTTTCTTTTTTTCTTTTTAGGGCTGCACCTGCTCCAGGCTAGGGGTCTAATCGGAGCTGCAGCTACCAGTCTACACCACAGCCACAGCCACACCAAATCTGAGCCGCCTCTGCGACCTACACCACAGCTCACGGCAACACCGGATCCTTAACCCACTGAGCGAGGCCAGGGATTGAACCCGAAACCTCATGGATCCTAGTCGGGTTCGTTAACCTCTGAGCCATAAAGGGACCTCCCTCTTTTTTGACTTTTGATTCTGTATGTTCCCCTATCTTTGGGGTTTGAGTTTTTTTAAATCGAAATATGGTTTATTTGCAACATTGTTAGTTTCAGGTGCGCGGCACAGTGATTCAGTTATATACATATAACTGAATATATATATATTCCTTTTTAGATTATTTTTCCTTCGAGCTTATTACAGGTATTGAGTATAGTTTCCTGTACTATACAGTAAATCCTTTCGGTTTTCTATTTTATATACAAAAGTGTGTATATTTTACGTCCAAACTTCTAATTTATCCTCCCCCCCGCCCTTTTCCCTTTGTTTTCTATGTTTGTGGGACTCTGGAATTTCTTTTTGGATTTTTCAAGTTAACTGAAAAACACATTCCGTGATGACAACATGTAGAACATGCGATTTGTTCCTTGAGGCAATTCATTTAGCAGTGGAGTGTGGGCCTTGGCTGTAGGCAGAGCCAGATTTGACCAGCACCTGTACTGTTTGTGGGCTGTGTGACTTGGGGTAAGACCCCCCTGCTCCAGCCACTCTGGCTTTCCTTTTGCTCATCCAACATGCCAGGCCCATGTCTCTCTCAGGGTCTCTGCATGTGCTGGTCCCTCTGCCTGGACCCTCTTCTTCCAGAGCTTCTGAGGATAGACTCTTCTCATTCAGATCTCAGTTCAAATACCGTCTCTTCAGACAGAACTTTCCTGGCCCCCATTTCTGAAAAATCTCCCTCACTGCAGGCAATGGTACATCATCTTATTTTAATTTCTTTGTACCGTTTGTCCTATTTCATCGTTTGTCATCAGCATCCTCTGTTAGAACAAAAACTTTTAGGGAGCAGAGTAGGACCTTATCTGTCTTTCTTACCACTATATTCCTAGAGCTTAGAATTGTACCTGCACATACATAGTACATTCTTTTTTTTTTTCCCCACTTTTTAGGGCCGAACCTGCAACATATGGAGGTTCCCAGGCTAGGTGTCTAATTGGAGCTACAGCTGCCGGCCTACACCACAGCCACAAAAACACCAGATCTGAGCCTCGACTGTGACCTATACCACAGTTCACGGCAACACCGGACCCTTAACCCACTGAGTGTAGCCAGGGATCGAACCCGAAACCTCGTGGTTCCTAGTCATATTCGTTTCTGCTGCACCACAATGGGAACTCTCCATAGTACATTCTTAGTAAAGAGTTTTTTCTTTTATTTTTTTTGGCCACCTTGCAGCACAGGGACTTCCCTGGCCAGGGATCAGATCCAAGCCGAGGCTGCGACCTTTGCCGCAACTGGGGCAATGCTGGCTGACTCCTTTAACCCACTGTGATGGGCTGGGGATTGAACCCGCATCCAGGTGCTGCAGAGACGCCAATGATCCTGTTGCACCGCAGCAGAAACTCCAGTAAAGGCTTATTGAATGAATCCATCTCTAAGCCTTAGTGCCTACACCACAGTCGCAGCAATGCCAGATCCAAGATGCATCTGTGAACTACACCACAGCTCATGGCAACACTGGATCCTTAACCCACTGAGCAAGGCCAGGGATAGAACCTGCATCTTTATGGATACTAGTCAGGTTTGTAACTTGCTGGGCCACATTGGGAACTCCCTCCTTTCCCTTTCTTATTTTATCTTCCATCATGGTCTACCCCAAGATACTGGATGTAGTTCCCGTGCTATACAGTAGGAACTCATTGCTTAAAAAGATCATTCTTGGGCGTTTCCGTCGTGGCTCAGTGGTTAGTGAATCCGACTAGGAACCATGATGGTTGCAGGTTCCATCCCTGGCCTTGCTCAGCGGGTTGTAGACGCAGCTCGAATCCCAAGTTGCTGTGGCTCTGGCGTAGACAGCTCCGATTCGACCCTTAACCTGGGAACCACCATATGCCACAGGAGTGGCCCAAGAAAATGGCAAAAAGACAAAAAAAAAAAAAAAAGATCATTCTTATTGCTCATAGAGCAGGAGCAGCAAACTTCCCTTTTATAGGACCAGCTAGTAAACATTTCAGGCTTTGCAGCCCATACAGTCTCTACCACAACTACTCAGCTCAGTTGTTATAATGAGAAAGCAGCTGACAATATGTAAACAAATATGTGACCATGTCCAATAACACTTTCCTTACGGGCACTGAAACTTGAATTTCAAATCATTTTCACGGGTCACAAAATCTTCTTTCTGATTCCATCCCCACCATTAAAAAAATGTAGGAGTTCCCATCTTGGCTCAGTGGAAACGAATCTGACTACATCCATGAGGACGCAGGTTCGATCCCTGGCCTCGCTCAGTGGGTTAAGGATCCGGCATTGAGGTGAGCTGTGCTGTAGGCTGCAGATGCGGCTCGGATCCCATGTTGCTGTTGCTGTGGCTGTGGTGTAGGCCATCAGCTACAATTCCAATTCAACCCCTATCTTGGGACCTCCATATGCCTTGGGATTTTTAATGTAAAAACTGGGTTCTCTGGTGGCTTAGTGGGTTAAGGATGGGGTGTTGTCACTGCTGTGCGTCGGGTTTGATCCCTGGCCCGGGAACTTCCATGTGCTTTGGGTGTGGCCAAAAAAAATTTTTTAATAAAAAATAAAAGAGGAGTTTCCAGAGTTCCTGTGGTGGCTCAGTGGTAAGGAACCCTACAAGCATACATGAGGACACAGGTTCGATCCCTGGCCTCTCCCAGTGGGTTAAGAATACAGTGTTACCCTGAGCTGTGGTGTAGGCTGGAACCCATGTGAATGTGGCTGTGGTGTAGGCTGGCAGGTGCAGCTCTCATGCTACCCCTAGCCTGGGAACTTCCATATGCCCAGGGTTCAGCCCTATAAAGACTAGAAAAAAGAAAAAAGAAGAGTTCCCACTGTGGCTCAGTGGTAACCAACCTGACTAATATCCATGAGAATTCAGGTTTGATCCCTGGCCTCGCTCAGTGGGTTAAGGATCTAGTGTTGCCTCAAACTTCAGCATAGGTGGCAGACGTGGCTCGGATCTGGCGTTGCTGTGGCTGTGGTGTAGTCTGGCAGCTGCAGCTCTCATTCGACCCCTAGCCTGGGAACCACCATATGCTGCAGACGGGGCCCTAAAAAAAAAAAAAAAAGAAAAAAGAAATGTAAAAACGGTTTTGCTCATAGACAATCCAAAAACAGGTGGAAGGCAGATTTGGCCTGTTTGACAACTCTTAGGGTGGAGAAGGAATTTCAGGGATCAAAAGGCTGGAGGACACGCCTGAGGCTATTGCAGAATTGGAAACAAAACCTCTCTGTACTTAACAAAGAGAAAAGAGCCCACACTAAACATTAAGTACCATCAATTCTACATTTATTGAATACCTGCAATGCCCTCGGCACAATGTTAGAGCTGAAGACACAGAAATATGTGAATAAATAAACAGCTTTTGTCAGAGCCTAGTCTGGGACATGGATATGTTTTTTTCTATATCAGATGGCAGGTACCATAATAAATGAATTACATATACATATGGCTATGGAATGCAGATGAGATATTGATGAGTTCTGTTTGAGAAACATCAAAGCTGCCTTCCAAGAATGACATTGAGGAGTTCCCATCGTGGCGCAGTGGTTAACGAATCCGACTAGGAACCATGAGGTTGTGGGTTCGGTCCCTGCCCTTGCTCAATGGGTTAACGATCCGGCGTTGCCATGAGCTGTGGTGTAGGTTGCAGACACGGCTCGGATCCCGAGTTGCTGTGGCTCTGGCGTAGGCTGGTGGCTACAGCTCCGATTAGACCCCTAGCCTGGGAACCTCCATATGCTGAGGGAGCAGCCCAAGAAATGGCAAAATACAAAAAAAAAAAAGAAAAAAAGAATGACATTGAGGTAGGCATTTAAAAGAGGAGGAGAGGGCGTTCCCTGGTGGCTTAGTGATGAGGATTTCGGAGTTTTCAGAGTTTTCACCGCTGCAGTCCAGGTTCAATCCCGGGTCTGGGGACTGAAATCCCACATCCAGCAGCTGCATGCCCTTGACCAAAAAAGGAGAAGAAAAAAAAAAGTACAGCAAGCGGGGAGATATTCAAGGCACAGAGAAAAGTGTGGATGCAGGCAAGTTGGCTTGAAACTCAAAACTTCCACCCCACCTGTCCTTTGGTTACTGCTACTTTGGGGGATGCGCGAGAGAGAACCAAGCAAACATACAGGTGCAGAGACCTGAAACATGGAGTATGAGAGGTTTCAAGAGGGAGGAAAAGGGGTGGCACGTGAAATGGTCCCATGCCATGCAAACCGTGGCTCTATCTGCCGCCTCCCTTACCATGCCAGGCCCTTTTGCTGTTTCTTTAAGACGACATGCCTGCTCCTGCCTCAGGCTCTTTGCGCTTGCTATTCCTGCTGCCTAGAGCTTCTTTCCCTCCGTCTTTTCCTCCCTGAGTCCTTCTCTGGCTGCTGTCGCTAAAACAGACATCCCTCTCTTTGGGATGTTTCTAGTTACTCTTTTTACCCCCAGAGCATTTTTGTAACCTCATTCATATATTGTCTAAATATAAGCAAGCATCATGAAGGCAGAGTCTTTGTTTTGTTGGTGGTTGTATCTCTGGAGGCTACAGCAGTGCCTGGCAAAATGTAGGCGCCTAAAGTATTAGTGAAATGAGTCAACAGAAGAGAGGGAAGGAGAGGAAGAATGCAGGGCAGGCTCTGATGGGCTGGAGCGGGAGGAGATGAGATTGCAGGAATGCAGGTCCCAGAAAAGCCCCTCTTTTAAGTAACTAAGATGGGCGTTCCTCTTTTGATCGGGGTAGGGGGGCACACGGCTTGGAACACCTGCAGAAATGGTAAAGAAACAGACGTGGGGAGGAAGTTGGGAACTCAAACATCTGAACTCAGGCCAAACAGGTAGTTAATTGAACTGTGCCTGGGGGCGAGGTAAGATCCAAGAAGACAGCTTCTCCCCCACCCAGCAGGTGGTGATTTTTTTTTTAATTTTTAATTTTAATTTTTAATAGTTGATTTACAGTGTTGGGTTGATTTCGGCTATACAGCAAAGGGACCCAGTCATACATTATATACATTCTTTTTTTCATATTATCTTCTATCGCATTCTGTCACAAGTGTTTGGAAATTGTCCTTGTGCAGCAGAGCAGCCCTCACTGCTTATCCATTCTAAATGCAATAGCTTGCATCTCCTAACCCCAAACTCCCCCTCCATCCCATTCCCTTCCCATTCCCCTGGGCAACCACAAGTCTGCTCTCTCTGTGAGTCTGTCTCTGTTCTGTAGATAGGTTCATCTGTGCCATACTTTAGATTCCACATATAAGTGATCTCATATGGTATTTGTCTTTCTCTTTCAGATATACTTCACTTCGTATGTGAATCTCCAGTTGGATCCATGTTGTTGCAAATGATTTAACTTTCCTGGAGTCGAGTACAGAATTCTAGAGTCGGAAGGGAGAACCACGGAGAGGCTCCTGACAATAAGCAGCTGAGCGCAGGAATGGCGAATGCTGTGGAAGTTGGAAGGGGGAAAACAAGGCACTTGAGAGCACTGGGTGATGCCACAGATTTGCAGGGATGAGACTGAAGCATAGACAAGGTTTCTTTGGTTTCATGCTTCTGTGATTAAAGAAAAAAAAGAAAGAAAGAAAGGAAAGAAAACAAAACCAAACCCTCAAGAGAAACCTAGCTGCTCTTTGGCAGCAGGGAGTTCTCAATTGGCTGGAAGTGAGTTTCGGGACAAATTGCCAGCTGCTGTCCCCTTTGCCTTCCTCTCCTCGCAAGAAACAGGTAGTAAAAAAATAGACCTGGAACATCTTATTCTGATTCCTTTTTTTTTTTTTTTAACTTCTGTTATTGTTTTAGTCATAAGCCAGGGCTGCCAATGCTCATTGGGAACATAATTTACTATTTCATGACCAGAGAGAGGTGTTTTTTCATTGTTTAGAATGGGAGGTTTAGTGCCCAACAGGCAGAATTCTCTTTCTGGATGACCTTGGCACATGGTATCTTATGCTGCTTCTGCGATTCCTTTGCGTGCAAGAAAATAATAAAAATCAGTGGAATATGAGATAGATTTTTGGTGTTATATGGTCCCTTTATGCGCTGCAGGTTGCCTGAAGGGAGTCTTGCATTCCACAGATGTGCTAAATTCCAGGATTAGGGAGTTCCTATCCTGGCGCAGCGGAAATGAATCTGACTAGGAGCCATGAAGTTGCAGATTCGATCCCTGGCTTCGATCAGTGTGTTAAGGATTCGGGGTTGCTGTGAGCTGTGGCGTAGGTCACAGACACAGCTCAGATCTGGCGTTGCTGTGGCTGTGGTGTAGGCCGGTGGCTATAGCTCCGATTGGACTCCTAGCCTGGGAACCTCCATATGTTGCAGGTGTGACCCTTAAAAGGACAAAAAGACAAAAAGACAAAAAAAAAAAAAAAGAAAATTCCAGGATTAGTGTTTCTCTTATTTTTATTAATATCGTCAAATTTCAAAAAAAAAAACCAAAATAAAATAAAATAGTAAAATGCAAAAAAAAAAAAAAATTCAGATACAAATGAACACTAAAAAAAAAAAAAAAAATCTCAAATTTAACATGATCCCCTCTTCCCTGCAACGAGATCTGCTCGGGGTCTTCTCTGTCTCCATTGGTAGCAACATCCATCCTTCAGGCAGAAACCTTGGATTTAGCCTTGAATTTTTTCCCTCTCATATTCCACATCTAACCTGTTAGGAAATTCTGTGGGTTTGGCCTTCAAAATACACCCCACATCTGACCACTTTTCATCACACCCACCCTGACTGCCCAAGCCACTTTCATCTTTTGCTTGGATTATTGCAAGTTCTCCCTACAGCTTCTCTGTTAATTTTCAGTCTGTCTCACAGCAGTGTGAGTGAGTCCATTGACACAGAAATCAGATCACGGTTCTCATCTGTTCAGTCTTTCTGTGGCTCCCCATTTCACTCAGAGTACAAGCCAACATCCTTATACTGAGGGAGTTCCCACTGTGGCTCAGTGGGTTAAGTACCTGATGTGGTGTTGGTGAGGAGGCAGGTTTGATTCCAGGCCTCGCTCAGTGGGTTAAGGATCTGGTGTTGCTGCAGGCTGCAGAGGTCACAGATGCCACTTGGATCTGGCATTGCTGTGGCTGTGGCGTAGGCCTCAGCTACAGCTCTGATTCAACTCTTAGTCTGGGAACTTCCATATGCCACAAGTGCGGCCATAAAAAGAAAACTAAAAGAAAACCCAAAGTCTATATAATGGCCTGCAAGGCTATACCTTGTCCGGCCCCTTCTATCCATCTACCTCATATGCTGCTACTCTGTCCCTCCAGCCATCCTGGCCTCCTTGACTTTCCTGGAAATGCCTAGTAGGCTCCCACCTCAAGGTCTTAGTGCTGCTATTCCCTTTGCCTGGAAGCCTTCATGAAGGCTGCAGCTCATGCCTTCATCAAGTCTGTGCTCACACATCATCTTAGTGAGATCTTTCTTGACTTACCGGTTTAAAATTGCACCTGTGT
Source organism: Phacochoerus africanus (assembly GCF_016906955.1). NCBI lineage: Eukaryota > Metazoa > Chordata > Mammalia > Artiodactyla > Suidae > Phacochoerus > Phacochoerus africanus. The sequence goes on along the minus strand of NC_062555.1, from coordinate 25,399,860 downwards.
TGGAGCTCCCATCGTGGGGCAGCAGAAACGAATCGGACTAGGAACCGTGAGGTTGTAGGTTCGATCTCTGGCCTTGCTCAGTGGGTTAAGGATCCCGTGTTGCCATGAGCTGTGGTGTAGGCTGGCAGCCTCAGCTCTGTTTGGACCCCTAGCCTGGGAACCTCCATATGTGGCAGGTGCGGCCCTAAAACGCAAAAAAAAAAAAAAAAATTGCACCTGTGTGCCTCATCTCTTTAACACCTTCAATTTTTTTTCTTATAACTATATTTGGTATTTTATGTAAATATTAATTATTAATATACTCAGCTATTGATTTTATTGTCCATCCAATTTCTCTCTCTCTCTTTTTTTTTTTAATGGCTGAACCTGTGGCATATGGATTTAACTCCTTAAACTTAAAAAAAGTATTTATTCAAAATTAGATATTTGGAGGTTTTTTGTTTTTTTTTGTCTTTTCTCGGGCTGCACCCCCCACCCCCCCCGCCCCCGCATATGGAGGTTCCCAGGCTAGGGGTCCAATCAGCTGTAGCCACTAGCCTACACTAGATCCGAGCCACAGCAACGCTAGAATCGAGCACGTCTGTGACCTACACCACAGCTCATGGCAACGCCGGATCCTTAACTCACTGATCAAGGCCAGGGATCAAACCCGCAACCTCATGGTTCCTAGTCGGATTTGTTAACCACTGAGCCATGACAGGAATTCCAGATTTTTGGAGAACTTTTAATTTCAATCGAATTAGCTGTAGTTTAATATTTTCAAAGCCGCCAGTTGGTACAATAGGACGAGAGTTTGATGGAAATCCTGGCGAGGGATTAAGAAAGAATTGTCCAGAGTTCCCTTCGGGGCTCAGCGGTTACTGAAACCAACTAGGCTCAATGAGGATGCAGGTTTGATCCCTAGCCTTGCTCAGTGGATTAAGGATCTGGCGTTACCCTGAGCTGTGGTGTAGGTCGCAGCCGCGACTGACATCCCGCTTTGCGGTGGCTGTGGGTGGACCAGCAGCTGGAGCTCCCATTCGACCCCTAACCTGGGAACTTCCATATGCCCTAAAAAAAAAAAAAGGAATTGTCCATCCTTGAGGCTAGATAAATCCACGTGGTTTACTCCACTTAATTTTTGGAATCACAGAGAAAACTGATTCTGAGCTCGTTCACCGGGACAGTTTTACCAAAGCTTCCTGGAGTTAGGTTTCCGGGAACCTGCCTCCCAGGAAGAAGACAGTGCCTGAACCAGCTCGGCCACTCTTTCCAAAGAGCCACTGCAATTCTCCTAGGCCTTCCGCTGGGATCCCTGCAAGGGGAGCGTGGTGTCTACCCCTATCGGAGACAGACTGTCCTGAGGATATAACAAGCACCCTGCGGAGGGAAATCCAGGACTTTGTTGAGCAGCAGCAAAGAATCGCCTTGGGAAGCTGCTTTCCACATTTACAACCTTTTTGGGTTTTAGTTATTTCCTTATTTTTGTTGTGGTAAAACAGACAAAATTTACCATGTGAGTCATTTTTAAGCGTTCGTGATTTTTTTTTTTTTTCAGTTAACGAAAGTCACATGAATTCTACATCAATTTGGGCGATGACAACGAGAGGAAAGGCGACAGCGCGAGGACTCCTCCGCAGGGGAACTCTCGGAATGCCCTGTGGGCTGTGATGGCCCCGTCGAACTCCATCTTGCTGGGACCGGGCAGTCCTCGGGCCTCTGGGACATCGCCGCTCCACCGCGCGGCCCGGTCCTCCCACGAGGTCAGCCCGGGGGCACCGCCGCGGGGAGGACCCGTCCAGGGGCCAAATCTCAGCTCAGGGTTCCGCTCCCCCGGCCCAGTTCGAAACTGCGGGGAGGCGACGGCCGAGCCGGGAGCTCCTCCTGTGTCTTTCATTATTCAGGCTTCCCCGGGGGCCGCCTCCAGGTTCCCGGCCCCGCTGGCAGGCGCGCGCTCCGGTCGCTCCGCCGCGCGCCCCCGGCCACGCATCATCCGAAGGCAAAGAAAGGAAAGGTGGCCCCGCCCCCGCCGCCCCGGGCGCGCGCCCGCCCCGGGCCCGCGCAGGCGCGCGCTGCTCCGTCCCCGCGGCCTCCCCTCCCCCAGCCCGCCCCGCGCGCCGCGGGCGGGGCCCCGCGCGGGGGGCGGAGCCGGCGCGGGCTCGGCGGGGGCCAGGCCCGGGGATTAGTTGGTTTCGGAGCAGAGGAGGGAGCCCCGGCCTTCGCGAGCGCTGAGGAGACAAAGCCGCGTCCGGGGAGCCCGGCCGGGGGTGGGCCCGGGGCTCGGTGGCTCGCCAGACCGCGGGGAGAGCTCAGCAGACCCGCGCGCCGCCCCGCCACCCGCTGCCGCCTTGCAACAGGTCCGCCGCCTCCCGGGCGGCCTCCCTCAGCGCTCCCCTCCCCCGCACCGCGCGACCCCCGGGGCGCCTCCGCTCGGCTCCGGGCCGCGGTCTGGCCACCCGCTTCGATGCGGTTCGGGTCCAAAATGATGCCGGTAAGCGGGCAGATGGGTAGGGGCCGGGCCGGAAGTGTGCGGGATCGCGGGTGGGGGTCTAGTGCGCGTCTTCGTGCGGGTCTCGAGCGGAGCTCGGGGGCCTGAGTCCGCGTCGCTGGGGGTCTGGGCGTTGCGAACCTCTGGGGAGCGGCCGCGGCTCCATCCTCCCGGCTCCTCACCCCAAGCTCCCGCGCCGAGAGACCCTTACCGAGGGGGAGGGGGTCCCAGCAACTGCTCCAGAGCTACTCAAACTTTTCCTTTTCTCTCTGGCTGGGTCCTGACTTTTTGCAGCTCTTGAAGGTCAAGAACGGGGAACCCGGGAATCTCGTTTTTTGGTTTATATTTAAAACACCCACAAGAAACACTTTAAGTTGGAGTGAAGTATGCATATTGAAAAGCGTACCCTTGCTTTATTTTTAGTCGAATTTCAGTCTCTATATCTGTGATGGCAGCCAAGCCGCTCTCTTTCTGGAAACTGGCTTTTTAATAAATGCAACCGCAAAGTTTTTGATCGCACGCAGTAAGACGTACTTGCCTGGCTCCCTCTGTTTCCCACAACTTGTTTAGCGAGACCTCTGAGAAGATGAGTGTGTTCTTTCTAGACTCCTCAGGCTCTTGACGTGGCCATGAGGCCACAGGTGAACAGCAGGTTTGAGACCTTTGAAATGCCCCTTCAACGGTCGCAGAATCTGGAGGATTTGCAGTGGTTCATGCAGACTTCAGTACAGAGGTTCCTTGAGGAAGTTGTACTTACACCTCTCTCCTGGAAGCGGGATCTTCGTGCAGTCGTCCGATGTTTTCGTAAGGCTTCATTTGTTGAGACAAAGAAACAACTTTTCTTTTACGTTTATACAATCTGTGCAGTGAGTGACCGCAAATTTGGTGTGTATGCCATCATGCATTCTGTCCCCTGGCCCCCAGCTTGTGTTGTGGGAGGGCGTCCTAAACTTTCACAAACAGGACACAATTGATTGGAATTGGTAATAGAGCTGAGATGGTTTGGGATATTTTGTCCTTCCAGGATTCGGGGAATTTGAAAGTGTGGGTAGCATTCTGCATCCTCTTTTATTTTAATGCCTGATCATGAAGTTAGGTTTGTGATGTGAGTGCCCAATGTTAAAATACAGACCATGGATCAGGGGGAGGGAATTCGCTGTTAAATTTTTTTATTCCTTGGATTTCACTGCCTTAAAATAACCTTTGCAGGTTGTCTGTGACTTTTTCCTAAAATAGAAGCAAGTCTCCGGGTGTTAGTTGTTGTAACATGATTTCTTCCTTAAAGAGCAATTGTATAAGCTGTTTCTTTGAATTGTGTTAATGCTAATGAAAGTTTTCCTTCTCCCAACGACAGACGAGATCATCACAATTTACCAAAAAAAGCTGTGCAGCTCTGTAGACGGTATTTAATTTAGCAGCATAGCTCTTCTGATTACCTTTCCTAACATCGGTAGACTTTTATTGTGACTCAGTGTGGTTATTTGGTCATCACCTACCTCCATGTTTTCTTTTTTTAGTGATTTGTCCCTCAGTTCACCACCTGTATAATGGGAACAAAAATAGTACCTAGCTCTTGGGGTGGTTGTGAGGATTAGAGTTACTGTTTATGAAGTAGTTAGTACCTAACTGCTTTGCTTGGAATAGTTGCTAGATAAGAGCTTCTCCTAAATTTGCCATATTGGTTATACTGGAGGTTCTTATACTTGCAACACTTAAAAATATGAAGCAAGTGTTCATTTAGCAACCTCGTGTTATATGTATCTTTATCCTGTAATATTCTGAGTACTTGAAAATAAGACTGTGTTCTTCAGTATATTTTCCTCTTTAAAATATGGCTTTTTATTCTGACATCAAGTGATTTTATTACCTTGAAAAATTCGGAGTTCCAATTGTGGCGCAGCAGAAACAAATCCCTGGCCTCACTCAGTGGGTTAAGGATTCTGCATTGCCGTGAGCCATGGTGTAGGTCGCAGACTCAGCTTGGATCAGATATTCCTGTAGCTGTGGTGTAGGCCAGCAGCTGTAGCTCTGATTGGACCCCTAGCCTGGGAACCTCCATATACTGCGGGTGCAGCCATAAAAAGCAAGAAAAAAAAGAAAGAAAAATTCTAACCAGTTTATCAGGAAAAGCATTATTATGTCTAATACAGAAAAATGGATAGTCTTGATGTAGACAGTTGCCTTGATAGGCTTTCTTGTTGTTGGGGTAAAATGTACATAGCAGAAAAATGACCATTTTAACCATTTAAAAATGGTGAAATGGTTAAAAGTGTACAGTTCTGTGACATGAAGAGTACATTTTCTAGATCTGCTTTTAAAGGCATGCTAAAGAGAATTTGCTGTTTAGACTGCAGTATGTTAAACGTGCAAATGAATTGTACTTGTGTGTTTTCTCACCAAATGGTAGCGAATCAAGCGATTTCCTTTCGTGTGGGACATGAAGTGATAATTGGACCCAAAACCAGAGGGGATGATGCATTTTAGTGGGCTAACTAAAAATAAGTAGACAAGTGCTGAGAATCACAGTAGCGGTAATGATAGGGTACTGCAGAAATGGGGGTGATAATTACACTCATTTTCAGATACCTGCCATAGTTAGTATGTCTGGTTTTGTGATGTTTCCACATCTCAGTGAGGAGAGACTGATTAATCTTTCATACTTGACACCTTACTTTTCTTCATTAAAGAAAGGGTCATTTTCAGTTTGACAGTATGGTTTTTTTTTTACTGAGGCGCTCTCATAATTTGCTTATCAAAGAAATCATTGAAAGCAAAATTTCGCAGCTATTTAGAATTATATTAGAATTATATCAGATATCTTTCTCTCTCTTTCTCTCTCTTTTTTTTTGGACGTGCCTGTAGCATTTGGAAATTCCCGGGTCTGGGATTGAATCCACTGCACAGCAGTGACAAGGCTGGATCCTTAACCCGTTAGGCCACCGGGGAACTCTCTCAGATATCTTTTTTTCATAGCTTTCATTTTGTATTATATTCAAGGAAAAATATTTTTTATGAAGGAACTTAGCTAACTTTCAAAGCATTCACTGTTCTTTTTAGATGCAGTTTCATAAAAATTTCTGTTTGTACCTGCTGCTGAAATTTAAATTAAAAAACCCTACACACAAAACCACACACAGTATTTTGCGGTGCTGCATGGAAGGCCAGAGGACTTGAATTTGCCTGTCTCAGTGGTAGATGTCATATATTTGGTATTTATGTCCAGCTATGCTGGAAATGATCTGTATCTGTGCCATCCAGTATAATAGCCACCAGCCACCTGCAGCTTCTGCATTTGTTTTTTTTTTGTTTGTTGTTTTTTGTCTTTTTAGAGCTGCACCCTCAGCATATGGAGGTTTCCAGGCTAGGAGTTGAATCAGAGCTGTATCTACTGGCCTACACCACAGCCACAGCAACGCCAGATCTGAGCCACATCTGCGACCTACACCCCAGCTCACGGCAGCCAGGGATCGAACCCGCAACCTCATGGTTCCTAGTTGGATTTGTTTCCGCTGCGCCGCAATGGAAACTCCTGAAATTGTGTTTTGAAGTTGCAAACCTTTCAAGTGATAGCACTGGAACATAATCTATATATGATTATACCATGTCCTGAGTAGTTATTAAGTAGTAACGTAGTGAGTTAGCTTAGGTTTTCTTCCACAATAAAGTTTGAGGTAGGTTTCCTACAGCATTGTAATTCTCCAAGGCTGTCAAACAAATCATCTATTTAAAAAAATGTGTAAAATATCTCACATTTCATGTGCTGCAGTGAAGTTTGTTGCCTTGTGACTTCTGCTACACTAATTAAAAGTTGAAAAGGCATTTGACAGTTTCTGTATTTTTACCTGTTTCAGAGAAACTGGATTTAGACCTTGTAAAGAAAAGCAGCCAAGAAGTGCACCTGCTTTATATTAAAATAATTAACTTAGAACTCATTTGTCTGGGGTGGATACAGAGGTCATTTATTTTCACATTGCTTCCAAAACTGTCCCCTCTCCTCCCCCTGCACACAAAACAAAACCTTTCTTTTTTGGAGCTTTTAAGGAATACTGCAAAGCTTTATCTCTTGGTAATCTCCCACAGTGTGTGAGACTCCGTAGAAAGTCTTTCTAATGCTACCTCAAACACTGAGCCATTCTAGCAGCTGCTGTGAGATCCAGCCTCTCTCCAGCTCAGCTAGGTGACTGTGTACTAGGACATGCTGATATGATTTGCGGTCATGTATTGTAAGCCTCTCACCAGGCTTCTCTATTAACAAGTACAGCCAAGAAGAGCGGGATCTAAGAATTCAGGAATCTGGAATGTTCTTTTCAGCTCATGCCACTTAGTCAAGGCAAACATTATTTAAATGCTTTTTTTTTTTTTTCTTTTTGATGGCGTGCTAGGTACTGAACAGAACATTTGTCGTTAATCAGATGTCATTGAAAAAAGCAAGCACAGGGCGTTCCCATTATGGCTCAGTGGTAATGAACCCGACTAGGATCCATGAGGACTCGGGTTCGATCCCCGGCTCCATTCAGTGGGTTAAGGGTCCGGCATTGCTGTGAGCTGTGATGTAGGTCGAAGACTTGGCTTGGATTCTGCATTGCTGTGGCTGCTGCTCCGATTTGACCCCTAGCCTGGGGTGCCACGGGTTTGGCCCTGAAAAGACCAAAAAAAAAAAAAAAAGCAAGCACAGATGACAGACCCCGTCTGAGAGGCATACTTAGGCTGGAGTGGTAGGTGTGACGGTGAAGTCTTACACCTTGTTGGGGAGAGCCGGGAAGTCTTAGGAGGTCCTTGAGGAGCCTGAGCATTAAGGAGACAGTGATTCTGAAAGCAGGGCATGGTGTCTTATCAAAAGAAAACTCTCTTATCAAAGAAAGGCAAATTCTCAATGTAGTTTTAGATCATGTGCAGGAAAAGAAGCTTCACAGACTCAGCTACCATGGCCATTTTTAGCTTTTTTTCTACATAAAATTTCTCTGAAAACAAATAATTTATTTGGTAAATGGAACCAGATTTTCATTGAAGATGTTCACGGGGGCATGAAATTCTGACCTTTGACTCTTTTTTTTTCTCTTTTCCTTTTGTCTTTTTTGTGCTGCACCTGTGGCCTGTGGAAGTTCCCAGACCAGGGGTGGCAGCTGCAGCTGCCAGCCTACACCAGAGCCACATCAACACCAGATCTGAGCTGTGTCTGCCACCTGTGCCGAAGCTTGAGGCAATGCCGGATCCTTAACCCACTGAGCAAGGCCAGGTATCGAACCCTCATCCTCATGGATACTAGTTGGGTTCTTCACCCGCTGAGCCACAATCGGAACTCCCTGAACTTTGACTCTCGAGGTGCGTACTTAATAATAGTTTTTCTAGAAACAGATTTATAACTTAGTACTATTTATTTAAATTTCAAGCATTTCAACTAGAAATCCCTAAGGCACAAGTTTAGAAAAGTTGTGGAAACTATAATGAATAAACTTATACGATACCAGTGGTAACAATAAAAAACAGTTAAGGCGGAATGAACGATTCCTCCGGAAACCAGCGCTCTCATTTCCCGCCCGGGATGGTGAGGGGGCTTCTCCTGGAACCCCTGGTGTGTCCAGCACCTGCCCCTGCCCTGTGGTTAGGCTGCTTATCCCATCTAATCCTGTTGTGACTCTGGGAAATGAACCCCCCCGCCCCCATTCAGTAGGTAAGAAATTTGCAGCTCAGAGGGTTTTGGTAATTTTTTACGTGGGGTCACCAGGTCCCCCTGTGAAGAAATCTCTAGACTGTTTTTAATTCTTGGCAGGACAGTGGTTATGATGTTCGTTTGGCTAATGCTAACCTCAAATACTGCTTTTCGGAGCCTAGCTATAATTACTTTTGACGTAGCGAAAGGAAAACAGAAGGATCTTCCCATGTTTCCATGCAAACTGGACAAGGAGGTTGGTAAATGGTTCTTGTATCAAGTTTCGACTGACGTGGCGGCGCCCTCATCCTGTGCCAAGTTAAACATCTCAGCGATCCTTATTTTTTCCTAACTCTTACACTTCCTTAGGGATCTCAGCTCCTCCACATCAGCAGGGAAAGAGAAGGGGTGGGGGGATAATTACCTTTCTTCCCCTTCTTTTTTTTTGTTTTTGTTTTTAAATGATTACCTTTTGTATGGGCGTATTGGATACACTTTCTTTAAATAGGGCGTGAAAGTGATAAGGTGGGAAAGAAAATGTGTGTGGGGGGGGCAGGCGTGTTGAACGTGGAGGGCAGGGGACGTGTAGCACCTGCTGTGCTATTGCCATGGTCATCAGGCAGGCACTTCCGGTGGCATGAGGTGCCGCGGTGACTTGGACAGAGGCCCACTGCGGGTGGCACCGAGATGGGGACAAAATGACGTCATCTCCACTTCCTGCTCCCGGGTCGGCTTGATGGTAAGGAACAGTGATTCAGTTTAATCCCGTGAATTTATTGGACGTACTCTCGGGAGTGACGTGGGATGAAATCACATTAAATCACTGCTCTCCATGCTTCCTCATTAACCTGCTGATTATTTTTGCGTGGCCTTCTGGGGACAACATCTGTTCACCAGATATGTAGAGAACAGCCACTGTATTCCAGGCACCGTTCTAAGAAAACGTGACAGTTTCCAGGGAGCTTACCTTTCAGGAAGCTCAGTGTGGGGGGTTTGGGGATGGATAGGGAACGTGAAAAAGCAAAACAGGAGAGTTACACGTAAGATTTAAATAGCATCGTGTGGGAGTTCCCAATGTGGCTCAGCAGTACTGAACGAGTGTCCATGAGGACCCAGGTTTGATCCCTGGTTAAGGGTCTGACGTTGCCGCGAGCTGTGGTGTGGGTCAAAGGCATGGCTTGGATCCTGCGTTGCTGTGGCTGTGGTGTAGGTCGGCAGCTGAAGCTCCAATTTGACTCCTAGCCTGGGAACCTCTGTATGCTGCCCATGAGGCCCTAAAAATAAAAAAATTAAATCAGTGATAGTCTTCATTTTATTGACAGAGATACAAAGCAGCCAGTCACCTAGGAAGTTCACATCAGAGCTGACTTGAATTCTAGAAAGGGTCTCCTCATGCCAGTGTTTTCCTGCACCACAACTGCTGGCTAGTTTTGTGATGTGCAGGTCATTTTTTGGCAATTTGAGGATCTCCTGGGAAGGGAACCTGTTTTGGATAATACTTTTATTTATCTATTTTTTATTAATGATTTTTATTTTTTTCCATTGTAGCTGGTTTATAGTATTCTGTTGATTTGGGATAATGTTTATATTTTGAAGGTGGACAGGAGCCTTCTCTGGGAGGGTTGGCTTGCTGCTTTCAGTAGTGGGGAGCCCTGGACGCTCTCCTGCTTTCTTTCTGTTCTTCCATTTTCTCCTCTGTCACCCACTGTGTCACAGACCCCACCTCTCTAACCCTTGCTGCCAAGGGCTGCACCCCTGGCACATGGAGGTTCCCAGGCTTAGGGTCAAATTGGAGCTGTAGCCGGCAGCCTGCACCACAGCCACAGCAATGCAGGATCTGAGCTGCATCTGCAATCTACACCACAGCTCACGGCAATGCCAGATCCTTGAACTACTGAGCTGGGCCAGGAATTGAACCCACATCCTCATGGACACCAGTCGGGTTCTTTACTGCTGAGCCACAACGGGAACTCCTGCTGCTCCTCTCTGCTCTACCCCTCTCTCACCTGGGCTGGATGAGGATCTTCTCTTTATTTACCTTCTTTTATTTTTATTTTTTGTCGTTTTGTCTTTTTAGGGCCACACCCATGGCATATGGAGGTTCCCAGCATAAGAGTCTAATCGGAGCTGTAGCTGCCAGCCTACACCATAGCCACAGCAACGCCAGGTCTGTGCCTCGACTGCGACCTACACCACAGCTCAAGGCCACGCCACCGGATCCTTGACCCACTGAGTGAGGCCAGGGATTGAACCTGCAACCTCATGGTTTCTAGTCGGATTCGTTTCTGCTTCGCCACAGTGGGAACTTCTCCTTATTTACCTTCTTACCTTTATGGTCCATCAGTTCATCAGCACACTTCCTGATACAGGAATCTGCCTGTTCCCTCCAGAACTCCTCAAGATTGACTTGTATGCCTTAGAGCATGTGATAAAAACTCCTTAGCTAGATACTAAGTTTCTTTATTGTTTAGCCCAGTGGATTTCAGAGGTCTTGCCTGAAGATACACTTTCCTTCCAGGATATCTAGCCTCTCAGTGGGGTGTGAAAGTGATGGAAAGGCTGAGACCACAGCACCCTGGTCAGCCCTTGAAACCTCGAGGCGCAGGTGGAGGAGGAGTAACAGGTGTGGGTGCAGAGTTTCTCCCCACTGCTCGGCTGGCTTCTGTCAGCCTTGCCGAGCAGTTTGGGAAGATCGGCTCACCACCTGTACCTGCTCCCAAGGGACCCTGCCTCTTCAGGACCGTTGGTGGGGCCTGATGTCCCGTTTTCCTCTTGCTTAAAGTAAGTTGCACCCCGTTCTATATCGCTGCCCACAACCTGCTCTGGGCCGTCTGACTTTGCCAGAACTTCGTGCGTCAGACCAGTCGTATGCATTGCAAGTTTCTACGGCTCATCTGTGGCTCTTGGATTGAGAGTGACCTGTCCCTTCTGTGTGTCCTGCCCCCTTCCTGTGGCAGCAGGATGGCAGTGAGGACGGCTTGCTGGGTTTTCTGACGCCTCCGTGCCTTGATGTGTGATGTTTGTCTGCCTGCGTGGCCCTCTTCCCGCGTGTCTTCCGCATCCTGCAGTTGTCAGAGCCTCGGTTGTACTGAAAAGGATTGGCTTTTTTCTGTTCTCCCTGGGTGTCACCTGAACCTCCAACTGGAAAGCCCTCCGTTGTGTCATATGTTTGCTGTGACCCTGCCTCGCTCTGTGCGCTGCTTGAGGGAGTGGCGGGTCCTTTCGCCTTTGTGATTGTAACACCCATCAAGCACGTGCTTATCACACTGTGGGCATTAACAAATGTTGTTTGGGTGAATGAATGTTCTTCCTTTTGATTTTCCTCGGTGAGGGTAGTTCTTGTCCGTTTACGTTTCTGTCCATTACTGGGTCTTAAGCTTTCCCCAGAGATTTTCACCAAGTGAAATCTTTGGAAGTGGAGGACCCCTTCCACAGCCAAGTGCAAGGTGGAAAGGAAAGGACTAGAAATCGTGGGTTGGTTGTAGTCATGATCTCGTGGATGGATCTTAAAAGCACATTGCTCGGCGAAGAAAAGCAAAAGGTAGAATCAAATACGTACCAGGACCTTTGTGTAAAATAAGACAGGTGCATAAGAGAGCAGTGCTTGGTGTAGAAGAGAGCACAGCAACATCGGAACTTAGAGCATGGTTGAGGCAGGGATGGAGAGTTAACTAGTGAATTTGTTTCGATTTCGTTCTTTGTTGTTTGTTAGGACAGACCTTGAAAGCAGAGTAGCCTAAACCGCGTTGCTTTGGTGGCTGTTTTGGAACTTGACATCTTTCTACATCAGGCTTCAGGCATAGTTGAAAAGGAGAGAGCGTTACACGGTGTGTTCACGTGTTAAGTGCTTCTTACGCCTGATGACAGGAACATACTCCGTCCTGTCCTAGTGTCCTGTTCACTTCCTCATCCCCTGGGGAACTCTGAGTCTCGACTGCAGTATCAGTTGAGTTGAACAGATAGGTCCCCCAGATTTGCTATGTGGAAGATACTGAGACAGCACTTGCGGGGGTGGGAGGCAGGGAAAAAAACCTGGGAGGAAGCCTTTAAGGACTGAAACCTCTGTCCTAAAGGACTTTATAGACCAGTAGGGCAGATAAGACAGGGATCCGCACAGCTCTGGTGTGCGTGGCTGTTAGAGAAGCAAAGAGAAAGTTTACTTCCGCCTGGAGGTATGTATGTGTGGGAGGGAGGGAGAGGGTTGGAGGCAGTTTTATGGCTTCGAATTATTCTAGAAGGATAGCATTGACCTTGACACTAAGGAACAGGGCAGAGGAGACAGGGAGAGGAGTGAGGAAGGGTGTTGGGTTTTCGAGCTTTCTCATTTGGTGATATGCGGCTATGACGGTGGAGCAGATAATTTAAAGGGTTCTGGCCTTCATAGTTCTTATAATTGAAGAGAAATTCCTTGACATTCAAAATATGCAAAGATAAATACCATTGTGTATGAATTGGATTTTTTAAAGTGTAATTGATGTACAACATTATGTAAGTTATAGGTATAAAAGGTTGGTATAAAAATGTCACCAGGTTAACCAAAGGCATTAAAGCTAATAGTGACTATACAGGTTTTTGTTGTTGTTGTGGTGGTTGTCTTTTTACGGCTGCACCTGCGACATCTGGAGGTCCCCAGGCTAGGTCGGGGTCGAATGGGAGCTGTAGCTGCTAGCCTACACACAGCCACAGCTAAACGCAGGATGCGAGCCGTGTCTGCGACCTCCATCCACCACAGCTCACGGCAATGCCAGATCCTTAACCCACTGAGCAAGGCCAGGGATTGAACCTGTGTCCTCATGGATGCCAGTCAGATTTGTTTCCGCTGAGCCACGACAGGAACACCTACTATACAGGTTAATGTGCATTGCTGTTATCTATTAGTGAAACAGCTAATGCTGTTTGCTGTTTATAGCCAGTTACCCAGAAACCTAGCTTCATGTTACATTCCTGCTTATAACCCCTAATGCAGTGGTTCTCAAACTTTAATGGGATCACTAAAACCACTCCAAGGTATTCTGATTCAAGAGGTCTAGGTAGGGGCCTGTTTCTGACAAGTTCCTGCTGATAGGCTTGGTCTGGGAGCCATGCTTTGAGAACTGCTCTAGTGACTTTTGCCTTATTCAGCCTGCATCCCTTATTCTTTTTTTTTTTTCTTTTTTTTTTTGACGTGCCTGTGGCACACAGACATTCCCAGGCCAGGAATTGAAACCTCGCCACAGCAGTGACAATGCAGGATCTTTCACCCACGGAGCTACAAGGGAACGTCCCACATCCCTCATACTTGACCTGCAAGGCCCCGCACCAGCCTGCCTCTGTTTACCTCTCTGCCCTCATTCACGCAGGTCTGCTTTCATGATACACTGGCCTTCTTTCCGGTCGTGGAACAGACCCAGCCCCCTCCCATCTCAGGGGTCTGAGTGGGCGAGGGGGCGGCTCCTACAGCCTCAGCTCAGATGCCCACCCCCAGACGCCTGCCCCAACCATGCCTTGCCGCCTCCTCTCCGCACCTGCATCACTCTCTGTCACGTCGCGTTATATGCCACGTGCATTAGTCCTTGCTCAGGCTCTTCTCACCCCAGAGAGCGCAGGCTTTCCCGTCTCTGTATTCCCAGTGTGACTTGGATGTTGCGTGAATCCCGGTGGACGAGTGAATGACAGGTATGGACGTCAGCAAGGAGCTGGGGTTGAGAGGAAGCAGAACCAGGAATGTCTTTGGAGTGACTGATGTTGGCAGGATGACTCTCTATGTCTCGGGGGAGGTGACTCTTCTTTGTTTATGTGTATGAGTGGGGAAGAAGTCAGATGTCTTAAGACCAGCTGTTTTTCAGTGTGTCATGAAGTTTTCCCCCCAATTAAAGTAACCACTTCGTTTTTGCTGTATCATTTTCACCAGAGTGGTAATTATCTCAGGAAATGATTGTGTGCTCTAGATGGTACTCGCTAAATGGCTACAGTATTCCAGTGCAATGAACTTTTTTTTTTTTTTTTTTGAGCCACACTCACGGCATATGGAGTTTCCCAGGCTAGTGGTCCAATCAGAGCTACAGCTGCCAGCCTACATCGCAGCTCACAACACCACCAGATCCTTAACCCATTGAGCAGGGCAGGGATCGAACCCACATGCTCATGGATCCTGGTCGGGTTCGTTAACCACTGAGCCACGAGGGGAACTCTGTGATGAACTTTTGTAACACTGCTCTTCAGACTGATATTGAGACTAATGTCTACTCACTTGCAATAGTGACCCAAAAAAGAGCTTCGGATGTGAAAATAGTCCATTGAATATGATTTTATGATTTTTCTTTAAATAAAACTCGAATGATTGCTATAAACTGATGGACTGATATTTAAAATAGTCTATGATTAAAAAAAAAACCAAAAACCAAACAGTGCATTTAGGGAGGTCCCATTGTGGCTCAGCAGTTATGAACCTGAGTAGTATCTACGAGGATGCGGGTTCAATCCCTAGCCTCGCTCAGTGGGTTAAGGATCTGGCATTGCTGTGGGCTGTGGTGTAGGTCACAGCTGTAGCTCTGATTTGGCCCGGGAACTTCCATATGCTGCAGGTGTGGCCCTAAAAAGCAACAACAAAAAAAAACCCCAAAACAAAATAGGGCCTTTAGGGAGGTTGGGGGAGAGAAAAATTAGGAGTTTGGAATTAATATATACGTGCTATTATATATAAAATAGGTAAACAATAAGGACCTATTGTATAATGCAGGGAATGATACTCAATACCGTGCAATAACCTATAGTGGAAAAGAATCTGAGAAAGAATATATATATAAATATATGCATCAGTGAATCACTTTGCTGTACCCTTGAAACTAACACCCCATTGTAAATTAACTAAACTTCAATTAAAATTTTTTAAAAAGTACATTTAGTGTAGAGGTTGTACCCTCAGGGTAGACGTAGGTTTAAATATCATTGGTCTGTAATAGAACATTAGTTGATGTAACTCATGGTAATTGATGAAGATTTTACAAAGCACTCTAATGGCCTTAAGAGTAACCTCAAGGTGGGGGCGACAGCTCAGAAGTCATAGTGGGCCTCTGTGAGCAGTGGTCCTCCAACAGCTGTCACGAGGTTGGACCCATCATCGGGCAGGCTGCAGTGTCCCTTTGAGGGAAAGGACTCAAAGACACAGTGACCAGGCTGCTCCTGAGGGAGGCTTCACAGAGGCCTCTGTTGGATTGCACACTCAGATGCCTGGGAGAGAGCCAGGGCAGTGCAGGCAGGGTTCCTGCCTACCCGCTTCAGGAGAACGGCAGCCCAGCCCAGCCCAGCCTGCAGCTCGGGTGCAGCATGTCCAAGTCAGGGAGCCGAGCTCCCCAACCAGGGTTCCCGGTCCACAGTCCCCACCAGCACAGTGACCTCTGCAGCAGACAGCCAGGTCTCTGAGGAGCTGGAGGCCAAAAACCCTGGAAGATTGGAACAATCTGCATTTCATTTCCAACCCCCTCTCAGGATTATAGGCCATAGAGAGATTGAAAGAAGCTTTCGTTGTTGTATTTCTTGATTTTTTTTTTTTTAGGACTGCACCTGCGGCATATGGAAGTTCCCAGGCTAGGGGTCGAATTGGAGCTGCAGCTGCCGGCCTGCACCACAGCCACAGCCACAGCAACGCTAGATCCGAGCCAAGTCTGCGACCTACACACAGCTCATGGCCACACCCACTGAGCGAGGCCAGGAATCAAACCCGCTTCCTCAGGGACACCACGTTGGGTTCTTAACACACTGAGCCACAATGGGAACTCCTGGGCAGCTTTTTTTTTTATTTTGTATTTCCTCTTGGGAGAGTCTTCCAGATTTTACTCTGACATAATTCCTCTTTGAAATGAGTCATTCTTGTATTAGTAACAGAACATTATCGTTATGGCAAATATTTGTCCCGTGAAAATGAGACTCTTAAAAATAAATCTGTGATCTATTATTCTTCTCAAGTGAAAATTGTGACTTTGGATTTTTGGAAGAAGTCTTCCTTCAGACATGACTTGGGTGTGAATTACTGGGCAGAGTGTCTGGAGATCGCCTGGCCAGCTTCATGGAGTGTTTGATTTTTCCTGGAGTCCTCTTTTTCCTTAGATCAGTCACTTTAAGAAAATCAAATTTACTATTTTTAGTGAAATATTATCACATTCTTTTTTCACAGTTTATGTTATGTGCACTTCTTTGTTCCTTTTTTTTTTTTTCTTTTTCTTTTTAGGGCCACACCCAGGGCATATGGAGGGTCCCAGGCTAGGAGATGATCAAATTGGAGCTACAGCTGCCAACCTACACCACAGCCACAGTGACGCAGGATCCAAGCTGTGCCTGTGACCTACACCACAGCTCATGGCAACATTGGATCCTTAACCCAGTGAGCAAGGCCAGGGGTCGAACCCACATCCTCATGGATACTACTTCAGTTCATTTCCACTGAGCCACGACAGAAACACCTGTATATTTAGTTTTCCATCTTCCTATTTACAGACCTAAGACTGTAGTGAAAATCTTCAGACATTTAGAGTTTTTCTTCATTCCAGGTATTTCTCTAGGGATACATTCCCAGAAGTGAGGTCGCGAGGTATATATAAATCTGTGCGTTTTGATCCATGATTCATTTTACTCTCCACATGGGACTTTCAGCAGTTTTTCCTGTCACCACTATGTCTTTGAATGAATCACTCTCCCACAATCTCATCTCTGTTGGATCTTGGGTTTTCATTGAAGACTAATTTAATTGTTTAGTGATGCCTCATTGTTTTATTTTACATTTATTTCCCCCATATTTTACTGTTTGTATTGCCCTGTGATCTGGCCGGTACAGTCTCTGCTCTTAAGCGGACTTGAGATTTGACTCATTGTTTATTGATTAATCTTGTCTCCTTGTGGCTGATACAATGAAAACATGAAGTTCTTGCTTTACAAGTTGGAATGAAGTTAACCGTTTGATGTCTTGTCCCTGAGAAGGGCTGGCCTGGTGTTAAAGGAAGAAAAACCTCTGTGGCATCCAAGCTAGACGTGGGGAGCATTTTCAGATGCCCTCTCTATCTAGTGTCCCCATAGTCACAGGTGCAGCTGTAAAGGCTGGGGGTGGGGGGCTTGGCTGCTCATTGCTGCCCTCTTTATGGTGGGAGGAATGTCACAAGTTCCCAGGAACACGTGTAGCTTGAGTCAGTGAGACTAAAAGTTCCCAGGAACACACTTGTAGCTTGAGTTAGTGAGACAGCGTTTCGCGCAGCAGCAGCCCAGGGGATTTAATTTCGTGGAATTCCACTTTCTTTGCTTCTGTGTGGGAAGGAAGCTAAGGAAATGATCTTTATTTTCTTGAGAATATGGTGGGGTTTTTTTTTTGTTTGTTTGTTTGTTTGTTTTTTGGTGTTTTTGTCTTTTTCAGGGCTGCACCCATGGCATATGGAGGTTCCCAGGCTAGGGGTCCAATCAGAGCTGCAGCTCCCGGCCCTTGCCACAGCTCACGGCAATGTGGGATCCTTAACCCGCTCCCTGAGTGAGGCCAGGGATCGAACCCACAACCTCATGGTTCCTAGTCGGGTTCGTTAAGCCCTGAGCCACAACGGGAACGCTGAAAAGATGGTGTTTTTAAAAAAATCTAAAGTCTTGAGAAAAGGTGGCATTTCGGAAGTAATTCTGATGATTTTATTATTTCTCTATGCGTTCCAGTAATTCGTGCCTCTTTGCTGAAACCTCAGTCTACCTCCAATCGCATTCATCTTTCTTGTTTCTGAATTTCTCTTTTACCCACATCCTTACTCCTGTAATTCAATACTAAATGGCTCAGTGATTTTTTTTCATGAGTAAATTTTTATTTCCCCAAGAGATTTTTATATGCCTCGCATTGTAACTATGTAGTGGGCATTTTTAATTGTGATATAATTCACACACCATAAAATTCACCCTGGATAAAGTGTTTTTTTTTTCTTTTTTTTAGCATATTCGCAAGGGTATCACCCCTAATTCGAGAACATTATCATTACCCCAGAGAGAGGCACTCCATCCTCCAGAGTCATTTCCTACTTCCCTGCCCCCCAGCCCTTAGTTACCATTAATCTACATATTGTTTCTATGGATTTGAATATTCTGGATGTTTCTTTTTGTGTCTGAGTCTGTCAGTTAGCAGTGTTCTCAAGGTTCACCGCTTTGTAGTGGGCATCCGAACTCTATTCCTGTTATGGCTGAGTCGTGTCCCATTCTAATGCACTGGGTATTATGCAAGGTACATTTCTGGACTGCTTGTTTCTGGTGGTCCCTGACTACCTTTGAGGCAGCCTGGTAACCCCAGAAAAGCATTGTCAGGCCTTACACATCTCACAGCTGGGACCTAGGGAGAAAAATGGTATTTACCTATTAATTTCATCGATTCCTTAAAAAACAAACACCTTTATTATCCAAGTGATGTTTAATCATTCTAGAAATTTTAAGCATAGATAAACTCCCCCAAATTCATTTTATGATCTTACCATCAAGGCATAGCCACTGTTAATTTGGTGAATTTAATTCCAGGCTTTTGTTTTGTTTTGCATGTGTTGCATGTATGTACACACATACTGTATTTCTGTATAATAGGATATGATGAATACTGTTTTGTAACAATACACAACTGGCATATTTTTGAAATTTTGCTATTTGTGCTTTTTCCTTCTAAAATGTTTTGGCATCAGATGCGGAAAACATCCAAGTTAGAACAATTTTTTTTTTTTTAATCATTAAAGATCATGAATTCTTGGCCAAGATTGTTGTTTCCTGAAGGACTTAGAGTAGGCTAAAATTTCTTTTTTTTTAGTAATTTTCAACATGCTGATAAAACTGCTTCATCTAAGTGAAATTAAAAACAGCTTCATCTTGTTTTTATTTTTTTAGGGAATTAAGTTAAACTTTGAAGAGTTCTTTCAGCTTTTGGAGCACAGTACATTTATGAAACAAAGCTAAAAGCAATATAAAGAAAATGCGGGCCTGCTTTCTCTCAGATTAACAGGGTAGGTGTGTTTCACCAGCCCTTTCTTTTGATGCTTTTTTTCTTTTTTGTTCCTCTTCCAACTAAAGTAAGAAGAAAAGAATTGATGTTCATTGAGAAAATGCCTGTCTCACGTCCATAAAATTTGGAACAGTTATAAACTATCACGCTAAAGCCCATCATTGTGGGCAGATTATAATCGAAAGATTTTAAATGATGGAGTTGCCGTCGTGGTGCAGTGGAAATGAATCCGACTAGGAACCATGAGGTTGCAGGTTCAATCCCTGGCCTCGCTCATTGGGTTAAGGATCCGGCGTTGCCGTGAGCTGTGGTGTAGGTCACAGACTTGGCTCGGATCCTGCGTTGCTGTGGCTGTGGTGTAGGCCGGTGGCTACAGCTCCAATTAGACCCCAAGGCCTGATGCCTGGCCTTGTGCAGTGGGTTAAGGATCTGGCGTTGTCGTGAGCTGTGGCCTTGGCCCGCAGCTGTAGCTCCAATTTGACCCCTTGCCTGAGAACCTCCATATGCCGCGGGTGCAGCCCTAAAAAGACAAATAAATGCATAAATAAATGCAGCTGATATTTAACCTTTCTAACTTGGGGACGTACTTAATGTCATAAATTTGAGGATGGGTGAAATGAGTTGTGAAGGTTGATTTCAAATGCAGTGGTGCCTTTTTGTTCTCATTGTGATTTTCTAGCATGTAAGGTGTTAATAGCCACCAGTGGCAGCTGGGATCAGTGGGTGGTCCCCCTCCCCCACCCCTTCCGAGGTGTGGACCGGAAGGCAGTGGCCCTTGGTTGCACATGAACTGCCATATAGTCTTGGCTCAGAGCCACCTCCTTCAGCTCTAGTGTCACATTGTTCGTCCAGTGAAGATGTCATCAAACTTGGAGTTCCCTGTGGGGCAGTGGCTTAAGGACCTGGCATTGTCACTGTAGCAGCCCCGGGTTGCTGCTGTGGCATGGCTTCCATCTGTGGCTCAGGAATTTTGACCTGCCACGGATGTGGCTTAAAAAAAAAAAAAATCATGAAACTTCATAAATGCTCTTTTTTTTTTTGTCTTTTTTGCTATTTCTTGGGCCGCTCCTGCGGCATATGGAGGTTCCCAGGCTAGGGGTTGAATCGGAGCTTTAGCCACCGGCCTACGCCAGAGCCACAGCAACGCGGGATCCGAGCCGCGTCTGCAACCTACACCACAGCTCACGGCAATGCCGGATCGTTAACCCACTGAGCAAGGGCAGGGACCGAACCCGCAACCTCATGGTTCCTAATCGGATTCGTTAACCACTGCGCCACGATGGGAACTCCATAAATGCTCTTTTTTAACTTAAAAAGTAAAATCATCACTACAGCAAGGGAAGTAAGGCTGGGACTGTGGCGGTTCGGCCAAGCCGGGTGGAGCTTCTCCAGGCAAGACCGCTACTGGCCAGGGAGTGCTGGTCTAGGGAACAGGTAGTGACTGGAGATACAGATCCAGCATCATCAACACCACTTCCCCTCTCAATGGGATCATTCCATCCATGAAAACGTTCCCTAGAGGAGCTCCCGTCGTGGCACAGTGATTAACGAATCCGACTAGAAACGATGAAGTTGCGGGTTCAATCCCTGGCCTTGTTCAGTGGGTTAAGGATCTGGCGTTGCCTTGAGCTGTGGTGTAGGTTGCAGACACGGCTTGGATCCCGCATTGCTGTGGCTGTGGCATAGGCCAGTGGCTACAGCTCCAATTAGACCCCTGGCCTGGTAACCTCCATATGCCGTGGTAGTGGCCCTAGAAAAGGCAAAAAGACAAAGAAGAAAAAAAAGAAAGAAAATGTTCCCTAGAAAACTCCATATTGAAAGAAAAGAGAAAGTACTCCTGTCGCTCTGTCTTCTTTCATCCGTGGCTCCACTTTTCTCTGTCTTTCGTTCAGAGTCTCCACATGCTTCCCTCAGGTTCTCAGCCTGTTCCTTCCCCAGACAGCGCCTGTCAGGGCAACGGGCAGCCTCCATCGAGCCGAGCCACTATCTTGAAGTATCCGATTCAGTGGTTTGTAGTGTCTCTACAAAGCATCTGTCCATCGCCACTATTTCTAGAGCCTTCTCGCTGCGGAAGAGAAGCCCTGTACTTGATGGCAGTCGCTCCCCCAGCCCCTGGCAGTCGCTCCCCCAGCCCCTGGCAGCCACTCATCTAGTTTCTGTCTCTAATGAGTGGCCTCCGGTGGCCTCTGAGATTAAAATGCAAATTCCTTGCTCTGGCCTTTGAACAATGGTTCTCAGCTGGTGGTTTCCAGACCAGCGGGATCAGCGTCACAGGCAGCTTGTTAGAAATGCAGAATCTCAGTCCCCATCTCAGACCTGCTGAATCTGAGACTCAGGGTGAGGCCTAGCTGTCTGTGATCAGCACACTCTGTCCACACCAGTGGGTGATGTGATCAGCACCCTCTGTCTACACTGGTAGATGGTGGTCAGCCACCCTCTGTCTACACCAGTGGACAGTGTGATCAGCACCCTCTGTCCACACCAGTAGACGGTGATCAGCCACCCTCTGTCTATACAAGTGGATGATGTTATCAGCACTCTCTGTCTACACCAGTGGGTGGTGTGATCAGCACCCTCTGTCTACACCAGTGGGTGGTGTGATCAGAACCCTCTGTCTACACCAGTGGGTGGTGTGATCAGAACCCTCTGTCTACACCAGTGGATGGTGTGATCAGCACCCTCTGTCTACACCAGTGGATGGTGTGATCAGAACCCTCTGTCTACACCAGTGGTTGGTGTGATCAGCACCCTCTCTCCACACTAGTGGACAGTGTAATCAGCCACTCTCTGTCTACACCAGTGGACAGTGATCAGCACCCTCTGTCTACACCACTGGATACTTTGAGGACCGGTGGCCTCTAAGATCTTGCATCATCCGGCTTCTTTGAGTTAATCTCCTGCAGTCCTTTCCTCTTGGTCCCTCTCCAGTGACCTTCCTCCTCCACAACCTTCACATTTGCTGGCCCTCGGCTTGGGATATTCTTTGCCTAGATCGTGTCCTCTCATTCCATTAATTGTTTTCATTTAATTTTTTTTGGCTGTGTCCATGGCATGTGAAAAGTTCCCGGGCCAGGGACCGAATCTGCACCCCAGCAGTGATCTGAGCCCCTGTAGTGACAATGGCAGATCCTTAACCTGCTACGTAAGGGAAATCCCTCTCATTCTGTTTAGCTGGTTGTCCAAGAGCCCGTTCTAACTGAAGTGGAACAGGACCTTGTGGTCCTTCCCCACCCCGTTCCCTGCCTGCTTTTTGTCTGTAAAAATAATAATAATAATAATTAGTCAAAGGATAAGTTTAATTAGAGAAATGGGAAAATGCAGAAGCAAAGGAAAACAGTCACTCCAGACAAATTAATAATAGTTTAGTCATTAAGCAAAGTCAAGGGCTTTTAGTTCCTTTTCAAGGGCTATAGATAATATTCTGAGCCACATCATCCTATGAACTGTTTTATAGATACTGAAACTCACCAGGTGGTAGAAGTTAACTCTGTGATGACCAGACTGTGTCCATGATAAGCGGCCACAGTTCCGAGAACTGGCCTCAAAGAATTGGGAACAAACTGACCCAGAACTGAAGACGAACCGTATGTAAAATAATCAAGATGATGCTGGTCAGACCACCGCATGACCAATTTCAAGATGACTGTCAGAGCTGGCTGTGCTGTTTCTGCATATAGCCCCCTGTCTCTCTGCCTACAAAAGCTCGTGGACTTCCTTTCGTGGCTCAGCAGTTAATGAACCTGACTGGCATCCATGAGGGCTTGGGTTCGATCCCTGGCCTTGCTCAGTGGGTTGGGGATCTGGCGTTGCCGTGAGCTGTGGTGTAGGTTGCAGATACAGCTTGGATCCAGTGTTGCTATGGCTGTGGTGTAGGTCACACACAGGGTTTGGATCCCGCATTGCTGTGGCTGTGGTGTAGGCCGGCAACTGCAGTTCTGATTGAACCCCTAGCCTGGGTACCTTCATGTGCTGCGGGTGTGGCTCTAAAAAGACAAAAAAGAAAAAAGCTCTTCTCTTGCCCACTGATTGTCGTTGGGGAAGGGGAGAACAGGCCCTCGAATAGGAGTGTGCCGTTCCCCCCCCCCAGTTGCTGGCCTCTGACATAAAGCAAATTTTCCTTTCTGCCAGGCTTGCCTCTTGATTGGCTTTAGGGTGGTGAGCAGCTGGCCCCCACTTTCAGTGACATAACCATATGGAGGTTGCGCTTGTTGAGTTTGAGGATGGAGAGGAGGAGCATCTTTTGCTGGCCTGTCCCCACCTTGCTCTGTGCGCCAGGAGGCTGACTTCTGTCAACCACGTCAGTGGCCTCCCTTGCCGTCTGACTTCCAGTTGGGTTTGTCCAGTGGGGAGGTGTTAGGATGGTGTGAGACAGAGGGAGCCTGCCTGAAGTACTTATTCCTCTGCCCCTCTCTCTTTTGAATTTTGCACCTTGTGCTATATTAACTATTTAGTAAAGCTGTTTGTTTTTTTGGTTTTCTGTTTTTTTTTTTTTTTAAGGGCCACATCTGTGGCATATGGAGGTTCCCAGGCTAAGGGTATAATTGGTGCTACAACTGCTGGCCTGTGCCATAGCCACAGCAACGCAGGATCCAAGCTGAGTCTGTGACCTACACCACGGCCCACGGCAATGCCGGATCCTTAACCCATTAAGGGAAGCCAGGGATCGAACCCGCAACCTCATGGTTCCTAGTTGGATTTGTTTCCACTGCATCATGGCAGGAACTCCTAAAGATTCTTCTTTTTATTTTTTATTTTTTTTTTTAATTTTGGCAGCTGCACCCTTAGCAGCATATGGAGGTTCCCAGGCAAGGGGTTGAATCGGAGCTGTAGCCACCAGCCTACACCACAGCCACAGCAACACCAGATCCGAGCCACGTCTGCGACCTACACCATAGCTCATGGCAACACCAGATCCCCAACCCACTGGTCAGGGCCAGGGATCGAACCGTGTCCTGATGGATCCTAGTCGGGTTTGTAACCCACTGAGCCACAATGGGAATGCCAAGATTATTTCTACATTGAGGCATAAACTGTAAACTAGATGGCTCATAAATCTCACATGGATGAACAGCCTGTTGAAACAGGAGTAGGATGATGGCATAGCATGACACAAGCTGAAGAAGTGGGGAGAGCGCTCATTCCTATCGCGTGTGTAGGTGGCTGTGCTCTGTACTGTCTGCTCTGCCGTTGATACCGGAGGGGACACTCCTGTGAAACTACATCAGAGGTAAATCTGTCAAATGCAGTAACAGCTGCAGGAGTCTTTCATTCAAGAACGCATTTACTGTGTACTTGCTACGGGACAGGCACGGTGCAAGGTGCTCAGGATTCCACATCGAACAGATAAAATCCTGGACTTCATAGAGCTTATGTTCTAGCAGGGAAGACAGATAATAGAAGCAAGTTAAAGAAATATAATATGTGGCATGTTGGTGACTGTGCCAAGGAGAGAAATAAAGCAGGGCAGTGTGTCAGTGCACAGGTGTGTGTGTGTGCACGCGTGTGTCTGTGTGCAGTGCACAGGTGTGTGTATGTGCGTGTGTGTCTGTGTCTGTGTGTATGCGGTGGGCTT
Source organism: Phacochoerus africanus (assembly GCF_016906955.1). NCBI lineage: Eukaryota > Metazoa > Chordata > Mammalia > Artiodactyla > Suidae > Phacochoerus > Phacochoerus africanus. The sequence continues at coordinate 25,375,196 of NC_062555.1, read as the reverse complement.
TGGGGCAGGGGTTGGCACACCAGGAGGAATCCTTGTCAGGGAAGGTCATCAAGAAGACATGACCGCAGGTGTGACCTGGACCCAGGTATTTGAGGGCGTTCACCCCCTGTCTTGTCCTTGGAATGTCCTTAGAATGTGCTCTGCCTCCTGTCCCTGAGCTGGAAGCTGCCTAAGGATGCAGCCTAGAGACTGAACCCAGTTCTATGCAAAGTTGGGCAGCATTCTGGTGGGGTGGGTGGTTGGGGGGCGGGGATCCACTTGTCCTGTCCCTCCCCCCACCTTCCCCTGGAGAGACAACCTCATAAGCAAGCTCCCTTGCTTACTGGTTTGCTACCTGCCACTGTGGGGCAGGCTGCCTTTTGCTTCTGTCTCTCCCTGCCCTCCTGGCCTGGCACGTTTCAGGTGTCACCTGGGAAGCTCTGAGGAAGTAGTGATCCAACAGAACCTCCCCAACAGCATTGCAAATGCAAGTGCCCAGGAGAACACCAGCAGAGGGGGTGAGGGCTGGGGAGGGAATGGGGACAGGCTGGTGCGGGCAGATCCCAGGTCAGCTCATCCAGACAAAACTCCCGCCTGCTGCTGCCGCTCCCACCATCACAAGACAGAGCACTCCAGTTTTCCTTCTGAATTTCCTGCCATCCACCGAATTGATCAGCTCCCACCCACGCCTTTGCACCGCCCCCTCCACCCTCGTTTAGTCACCAGATCCCTTCTGTGGACTCTGCCCTTGTCCTCTTTACCCTCCCTTAATGCAGGTCCCGAATGGCCAACTTCCAGCTTGTAGGCTCTTATAAAGATGTCTGCTCCTGCTCCGACACCCAGTAAACACCCAAACTAAGTGGTAGCTCTTAGAGAACTTAAGAACTCTTGTTTTAAAGATGAGGAGGCTGAGAGGTGACATTACTTCCCTAATAATTATTAACAAGCTAATATAATTATTAGCTGGGGTGAGAATCCAGCTCTCCAGCCTGGGAATACGTAGTAGGTCGCAGCAGGTCGCATGGCAGGCCCACCTGCCAGTGCTCCCTTGGCACAGTTGGAAAAGTCACTCCAGGGCTGTCTTCACGCCTGATGGCAGGAATGGGGTAAACGACGCTCTACTCAAGCATTTACCACTCATGCAAGGGTTAATCCTGTGGGTTTGGAGAGGAAAGTAGTCTTTTTTTTTTTTTTTTGGTCTTTTAGGGCCACATCTGTGGTGTATGGAGGTTCCCAGGCCAGGGGTTGAATCAGAGCTGCAGCTGCCAGCCTACACCACAGCCACAGCAACCCACTGAGTGAGTGAGGCCAGAGATTGAGCCTGCGTCCTCATGGATGCTAGTCAGATTCGTTTCTGCTGAACCACAGCAGGAACTCCCGGGAAAAGTAATCTTAGAACGCTTCTCTCATCGATCTTATTTGTAATTGTACTTTGAAGTGAACGAAGCTCTTGTTTTCTAGAAAGCAAAAGGCTGGATCTCTATCGAAGTTTGGTTCCTGTGGTTAAATAGAGCATTTCCCAATATTCTTCTGCTCTAAGGAACAGCTTAAAGAACAGAACAGAATGGCATCCTGGCCCTCTCATTTTAGTAGTCAGGTGGATCACTTCCCTGAGTTGTCATTTGATTTATAAAGAGAAAATCTTGTCTGCTGTGCTTATCTGAGAGTTGATGTAAGTTTCTGAGAAAATATGTGTGAAAGCTTTTTAAAAGATGATGTGTATACCAGGTAAGGTGCTGTTATCTTATGTAATTGCCTTTTAACGGTTGGTATAGGATGTGCTTTGTGTATCTATACTGCAGATTAAATATGCCTGTTATTGAATAAGTACTTCTGAGTCTCATATTTACAGTGAAAACAATGACTATGTTTGAAATGTTAAACTTCAAAAAAGGTTTCGCCCTGCTGTATAGCCCTGGGAACTATGTCTACTCACTTATGATGGAGCCTGATAATGTGAGAGAAAAGAATGTATACATGTATGTGCAACTGGGTCACCTTGCTGTACAGTCGAAAACCAACAGAACACTGCAAAACAGCTATAATGGAAAAAAATAAAAATCATTATATAAAAAAAGAGACAAAACAAAACAAAAAAAGGTTTTCGTATGTGTAGGGAGTATAGAGGAGGAATACTAGTTATTGGGTTTTTTTTTAAAGTTTTATTGAAGTATAGTTGATTTACGATGTGATAATTTCTGATGTACAAAAAGAGTGCTTCAGTTGTGCATGGACACACATCCATTCTCTTTCAGATGCTTTTCCCCCATAGGTGATCACAGAATGTTAGGTGAGCTCTCAGTGCTAGACAGCAGGTCCTAGGAGGAGTACTATTTAATACCGAAATGTAAATTTCTTGTCTCCCTCATTAACAGTGCTGTGTATGTATCCAGAGCAGCAACAGGGGTGGAAACCTGTGTTCATTTTGTGCAACAGTTTTAAAGTGCTGCCTTGCTGGCTAAGTTGAGGGCTGGAACTATGTATCCTTATGTAGCACAGTTTATCAGAATGTCTTGAAGGAGGCAACTTGAAAGCCTCTGAGGTCCTCCTGGGAAACTGTAGGGATTTTTTTGGGTTTTTTTTTGCTTTCTTCTTTTGAGGGCAGCACCCTCGGCACATGGAGGTTCCCAGGCTAGGGGTCTTATTGGAGCTGTAGCTACCCGCCTACACCACAGCCACAGCAACAACGCAGGATCCGGGCCGCATCTGCAACCTACAGCACAGCTCTTGGCAACACCGGATCCCTAACCACAGAGCCAGGCCAGGGATGGAACCCACAACCTCATGGTTACTAGTTGGATTCACTTACGCTGCGCCACCGCGGGCACTCCCAAGTGGCTGAGGGCGGGGGTCCTGACTTGCATCACCGTCCACAGTGTGTTTGTTGCTTCATTCAGTGTCTTCACTACAAGGAATCGACAATGGTTTGTTGGGAAGTTTTTGGTTTATTTAATAGTTATGAAAACTTGAATTCTTAGTAGCCGTGTTTTGAAGACACAGTGTCTGTTTTTACAGGGAGGAAGAGCGTTGATGAGTCCAGCTCTATCTACATCGCCTGCTGGCCTTAGTGTTTATATACAAGGTCCCACTGCTTTAGCGTAACAGCCATTCTTTCCTGCTTACACCTTGTTGCTAAAGACTTATCTTTGAAGTAGGTATTTAATCTGATGAAAACATCTTAGGTTTCAACTACAGGTTTTTGAACAGGTGGCCTATGCACATGGTATAAATGCTAGATAAATATTAGGTCTCCCTCCAAGTTCTGTCCCCTGTGTTCCATCCCCACCTTCAGAAGCAATACATATTTTGTTCTTGTGTATTCTTCCCCAAGAGCCTTTGCAGGAGTAGATATGTGTGTGTGTGTGTGTTTGAGAGAGAGAGAGAGAGAGAGAGAGAGCAATCCTGTGATTGTCCTTGTGGAATTGATGGGAAGATGGATTTGTAGTCTGGGTCTGGCACATCATGCTAAGAACTATATCAGTATTTGCTAAATAAATAACATAAAGGTCCAAGGAAGATTTAATTGGACCTTTCGCGACCCTGGTCTATGCTCCCGGGATCCCCAGGGCTCCTGCAGGCGAGGCAGGTGGATCGGGAGTGGGGGCCGTTGGCAGAGCTTCAAGTCCCTCCCCACCTCCAGCCAGGGGGCAGCCGGCCGCTCCTGTTACACGTTTGCACTGAGACTGAGACCGTCTGGGGAGAGGAGTCTGAAGTGAGCAAGAAGGGAACAGCCCCGGTGTAGACAGAACTGATAGAGCTGTTGTGTTTCTCCTTGTGTCTCCAGATGTTTCTCACCGTGTACCTCAGCAACAATGAGCAGCACTTCACGGAAGTCCCAGTTACCCCGGAAACCATCTGCAGAGATGTGGTGGATCTGTGCAAAGAACCCGGCGAGAGTGACTGCCACCTGGCCGAAGTCTGGTGTGGCTCCGGTACGCGGTTCTTGTTACTACTGGGTTTAGACGGGGTAAACCAGAAGAACTGCACACTAGGGCGTCCATCAGAGACACCGCTCCTGGTCCAGTTTTGTTGGGACCCTAGTATTTTCGTTTTCTGACACTGCCGAACAAAAGGTCAAAGGGGAGGCAGCTGATAGACCAGAAACTCCTGGCGTGTTATGGTAAAACGTATGGTGCTCCAGGGTGTTTTTTGTTTGTTTACTTTTTATTTTTAATTTTTTTTGAGGGGGGGAAGGTCTGAGGTAGCCTTTTTATTTATTTATTTATAAAATGATCATTATTTTTTCCATTATAGCTGGTCCTCAGTGTTCTGTCAGTTCTCTACTGTCAGCAAGGTGACCCAGTCACACATACATATATGCATTCTTTTTCTCGCATTATCTTCCGTCAAGCTCCATCACAAGTGACTAGACAGAGTTCCCAGTGCTATACAGCAGGATCTCATTGCTTTTCCATTACGAAGACAATAGTTTGCATCTATTAACCCCAAATTCCTGGTCCATCCTACTCCCTCCCCCTCCCCCTCGGCAACCACAAGTCTGTTCTCCAAGTTCGTGAGTTTCTTTTTTATGGAAAGATTCATTTGCGCCATATGGGACATTCCAGGTATAAATGATATCATATGGTATTTGTCTTTCTGTTTCTGACTTATTTCACCTAGTATGAGAGTCTCTAGTTCCATTCATGTGGCTGCAAATGGCATTATTTTGTTCTTTTTTATGGCTGAGTAGTATTCCACTGTGTATATGCACCACATCTTCTGGTCAGTTCATCCATTGAATCCATTCATCTTTCGATGGGCATTGAGGTTGTTTCCATGTCTTGGCTGTTGTGAATAGTGCTGCCATGAACACACGGGTGCAGGAGCCTTTTTCAAGGAAAATTTTGTGCAGATATATGGCCAAGAGTGAGATTGCTGGGTCCTATGGTAGTTCTGCAAGAATGGTTTTTTTGTATGGTTAGGCTTCACTTAATTAGAAATATGAGGTGTCCTGATTGTTTTGCCCTCTTTGAGTTTCTATAGGTTTTTAGGGAATGCTCTTTGGTGTCACATTATTACTGTGGTGGCAGGAGGTGGTGGCGAAAGCACAGGCATTATTTTAAGCCTTGAAACAATCCCATACTTTGTCCTTTGGAGCTCAGAAAGGGGACAGCCTGGTTTCTTTGGGGCCCCTTAGGAGTTTGTGGCCCGGGGAGTAATTTTTCCTGACTTCTGCCACGTTTGCATAGCCTTTTTCTTCCCTGGGGATGCAGTGTCCCAGCTCAAGTTTCCCACTGTGTTAACTGCTTTCACACCATTCATGGGATCCCACTGTGGGCCGAGCACCCACTGCTCCCCAGGCGAGCCCTCTTACTCACCGTCCATCCACTTTCCTGCAGCTCAGTGTTCAGGAAGCTCTTCCACACACTCCCGAGTTGCTTTCTTATAGGCGTGAGATTAGACCATTCACATAAAGAAACCCAAGTGACCTTTTTTATTTTTTAATTTTAATTTTTATATTATTCAATGAACTTATTACATTTATAGTTGTACAGTGATCATCACAACCAAATTTTATAGCATTTCCATCCCAAACTCTCAGTGCATCCCCCACCCCCAAACTGTCTCCTTTGGAAAGCATAAGTTTTTCAAAGTCTGTGAGTCAGTATCTGTTCTGCAAAGAAGTACACTGTGTCATTTTTTTAGATTCCACATGTAAGTGATGGTATTTGATGTTGGTGTCTCATTGTCTGGCTGGTTTCGCAGCATGATAATTTCTAGATCCATCCATATTGCTAAAAATGCCATTATTTCATTCTTTTTAATGGCTGAGTAGTATTCCATTGTGTGTATATATATGTACTACATTTTCTTTTTTTTTTTTTTGTCTTTTTGTTGTTGTTGTTGCTATTTCTTGGGCCGCTCCCACGGCACATGGAGGTTCCCAGGCTAGGGGTTGAATCGGAGCTGTAGCCACCGGCCTACGCCAGAGCCACAGCAACTCGGGATCCGAGCCGCGTCTGCAACCTACACCACAGCTCACGGCAACGCCGGATCGTTAACCCACTGAGCAAGGGCAGGGACCGAACCCGCAACCTCATGGTTCCTAGTCGGATTCGTTAACCACTGCGCCACGACGGGAACTCCTGTACCACATTTTCTTGATCCACTCCTCTGTCGATGGACATTTAGGTTGTTTCCTTGTCTTGGCTATTGCAAATAGTGCTGCAGTGAACATCGGAGTACATGTGTCTTTGCAAGTCATGGTTTTCTCTGGATAGATGCCCAGGAGTGGGATTGCTGGGTCAAATGGTAGTTCTATGTTTAGTTTTCTGAGGACTCTCCATACTGTTTTTCCACAGGGGTTGCACCAATTTACAGTCCCACCAACAGTGTCTTAGGGTTCCTTTTTCTCCACACCCTCTCCAGCACTTATTGTTTGTAGACGTTTTGAAGATGGCCATTCTGGCGGGTGTAAGGTGGTACCTCATCATGGTTTTGATTTGCATTTCTCTAGTGATGAGTGATGTTGAACATCTTTTCATGTGTCTTTTGGCCATCTGTATGTCTTCTTTGGAGAATTGTCTGTTTCGATCTTCTGCTTAAAGGATTTTCTTTCTTCTAATGTTTAATTTAAGAAAGAGATAAATCCTGCACATGTTCTTTTTTTGTTAAAGAGGAAGTAATAGAGATAGGAAGGACGTCATTTCCCCCAAGCCCATCCTATGTCACCTGATGTATAATGGCTTTTTCTCTCTCTCTCTCTTTTTTTTAATTTTTGCTTTTTATGGCCACATCCACAGCATATGAAGGTTCCCAGGCTAGGGGTCGAATCAGAGCTGTAGCCACCGGCCCACGCCACAGCCACAGCAACACGGGATCCTAGACATGTCTGTGACCTACACCACAGCTCACGGCAACGCCGGATCCTCAACCCACTGAGCGAGGCCAGGGATCGAACCTGTGTCCTCCTCATGGATGCAAGTCGGGTTTGTTAACCACTGAGCCACGAAGGGAACTCCCCAAGGTTCACACATTTTAAATTTAATGTATATCACCAGATTTCCCTCAATAAGGCTGTGTAAGTTCACACTTTGACCAGTTATTGCTAAAGGCATCATAACAAATGATAAAATAGTATTTTAATTTTTGTTCAGCTGATAGATGAAGTTGCCCATTTTTTCATTTGTCTATTTGAATTTTTTCATTAGTCTATTTCATTTGGCCATTTGAATTTCCATTAAAAAATGTTTCTTTATAGCCTTTGCTCATATTTCTTTTGGCCTTTGCCTTTTTCCTTCTTGATTTGTAGGTGTTTAAAAAATATTCTAACACTCAGGTCTGTTTTTGTGTTATTGAAAAACTTCTTTCTTTACTCCAAAGCTATACATATATTCTCCTTTTATTTTGTACTATCAAATTTTAAAGCTTTTTCTTTCCTTCCCTTCCTCATTAATTTTTTTGACTAGTGTGAGTTAGGAATCTAATATTTTTTTCCCCAAGTGGATAGTGAAATTTTTTTTGTGTCTTATCAAACAGTTGGTTTCTTTGTCATCGATGTAAAGCATCACTTCGTATTCTTGTTATGTCTCAGATGAAGCTATGTTTCTATACGTTTGGTCAGTTTCTTTTACTTTTTTCTTCTAGTTTATGATAGGACCAAAGAGTTTCAATTACTAAAGTGTTAAAATAGGTTGGGTACCTGTAAAGGCAAGTGCTTATTTCATTGTTCTCCTGTACTATTCTAGTGCATTTTCTTTTTCAGATATGTCTGAAATTACCTTGAAAGGTTCCATGAGAAATTCTTTTGGGATTTTGACTCATGGCAGTGAATTCATAATTAATTTGAGGGTCGTTTGTATGGTGTTGGGATTATGAGCGAGGTCTTGGGTATCAAATCTTGTGTCTTTCATTTACTGGCTTTATAACTTCAGGCAGGATATTTAATCTCTGTGACTCTCAAGTGTTTTCCCTGTAGACCTGGGAGAATAATTGAATCTATTGCATAGGGTTGGGTGAGGATCTCAGGAGCTGATACGTGAACGGGGCTTAGCATAGTCCCTGGCACATTTAGTATTAGCTCTCAGTGAGCAAGAGCTATTATGTTTTCAGCTCCCTCTTTTTGGCTATAAATTGTCCAAGATGCCCCATTTTTAAAACAGTAAATATGTTACTTCCATGTTGTTAGCTTCAGCTCTGATCTTTTTTTTTTTTTTTTTGTCTTTTTGCCATTTCTTGGGCCTCTCCAGCGCCATATGGAGGTTCCCAGGCTAGGGGTCGAATCAGAGCTGTAGCCACCGGCCTATGCCAGAGCCACAGCAAGGCAGGATCCGAGCCGCGTCTGCAACCTACACCACAGCTCACGGCAACGCCGGATCCTTAACCCACTGAGCAGGGGCAGGGACCGAACCCGCAACCTCATGGTTCCTAGTCGGATTCGTTAACCACTGCGCCACGATGGGAACTCCTCAGCTGTGATCTTGATGATGTCTTTCCTTCTGGTAATTTTGGGCTCCATTTTGTTAGCGTCTCAAGTTTCCCATTTCCTTTAACTGACGAACCTCTGAAAATAAGTACCTTGGGAGTTCCCGCTATGGCACAGCAGGTTAGGGATCCGGCATTGTCTCTCTGGGTTGTTGCTGAGGCGAAGGTTTGATTCCTGGCCCGGCACAGTGGGATAAGGACCTGGCATTGCCAGCTGTGGCATAGGTGAGATTTGATCCCTGGCTGGGGAACTTCCCTATGCCATGGGTGTGGCCAAAAAAAAAATAAAAGGGAAAAAGTAGGTTTTCTTTGCTGTCTCCATTTCCTTACTCCCCACTCATTGGTTTGCTGAGAGACCATTTCTTGGATTTCTCTTGTGTGCTAGGAGCTGTGCTTGATTGTGAGGAGTAATAGAGAGATGAACGTTTCCTGCCTTCGAGTAAAAGCAGGGATCAGGAGACACTCATCATACCGTGTGATGACCGCAGTCATAATAGATAAATGGATGTGCTCCCTCTGCAGAAGCAGAAAACGGTACTGGGGAAGTGCCCGTTGTGGCTCAGTGGTTAACAAACCTGACTAGTAGCCATGAGGACGCAGGTTCAATCCCTGGCCCTGCTCAGTGGGTTAAGGATCTGGTGTTGCCGTGAGCTGGGGTGTAGGTCACAGATGTGGTTCAGATCGGGCATTGCTGTGGCTGTGGTGTAGATCGGCATTTGCAGCTCTGAGTCAACCCCTAGCCTGGGAACTTCCATGTGCTATGGGTGCAGCACTAAAAAGACAAAAAGATGAAAAAAAAAAAAAAAGAAAAAGGAAAGGGTGCTGGGGGGCAGTTCTCGGTGCTAGCTGTGCTTCGTCTGAAGTCACATAGGCACAGATGCCAGGATGAGGGGATGCGTGTGGTTGGAGCGTGGTGTGAATAGGGGACCTTGAGAACCTTTGACACTTGTGTTGGCCGAAGACTCATTGTTTGTCATCAAAGGCCATTAGGACCTCAGCTCCTAGACCTTGGAAGAAGGTCTGTGCCTTTTCAAGAAGAGCTCGCCCACCGTGGCCTGGAAGCTACTCTATTTCCTTGAATTCCCTCTTGCTCCTGGAACCTGGGGGTTTTCATTTCTTTTGAAGTACTGTGTGTGTGTGTGTGTGTGTGTGTGTGTGTGTGTGTGTGTGTGTGTGTGTGTGTGGTTTCTGGTGAGGAGGTGGAGGATCTGCTTGGAATTTTTCACACGGCGGTGGGGGGGTATTATCTATGCAGCTCTGGGTGTTTCCTTGGTGTTTGGTGCTGGGGGTCTGTCTTAGATTTCTGTGGTTTAGACAAGAGGGGTGACTGTCCTCTCAGCATGTGGTGTTGCTGTAAATAGACCAGGTTGTACTTTGTTGCCACTGAGCAGATCAAGTTCAGGGGTTGGTTCACAGAATTGGCTGCTCCACCCTTGGCTGCTCCACTCTCTGCCCCGTGTTGTTTATTTAAGGTACTCGAATGGGGTCTTTGATGACTGACAAGTGCATTGAGTTTCCTTAGGCTATTTCAACTTTCTTATATTAAAAATCCTATTGAATTACCAAAGTGCAGTTGCATTCTCAAACAGTATATTTTGGTTTTTTTTAATACTTTAAAAAATTACTTAATGAATTTTATTACATTTATAGTTGTACAATGATCATCACAACCCAATTTTACAGCCTTTCCATCCCAAACCCCCAGTGCATCCCCCACCCCCCCAACCTACCTCCTTTGGAAAGCATAAGTTTTTCAAAGTCTATGAGTCAGTATCTGTTCTGCAAGGAAGTTCATTGTGTCCTCTTTTTAGATTCCACATGTCAGTGGTAGCATTTGATGTTGGTGTCTCATTGTCTGACTGATTTCGCAGCATGATAATTTCTAGATCCATCCATATTGCTAAAAATGCCATTATTTCATTCCTTGTAATGGCTGAGTCATATTCCATTGTGTATATATATGTACCACATCTTCTTGATCCACTCCTCCGTCGATGGACATTTAGGTTGTTTCCTTGTCTTGGCTATTGCAAATAGTGCTGCAGTGAACATTGGAGTACATGTATCTTTTCGAGTCGTGTTTTTCCCTGGATAGATGCCCAGGAGTGGGATTGCTGGATCAAATGGGAGTTCTATGTTTAGTTTTCTGAGGAATCTCCATCCTCTCAAACAGTATATTTGGTTTTTGTATCCAGATTCCTTGAGATTGGAAGATTATTTTTTAAAAGAAGATTTTTTTAAAAAAAGGAAAAAAAGGAGTTCCCGTCGTGGTGCAGTGGTTAATGAATCCGACTAGGAACCATGAGGTTGCGGGTTCGATCCCTGCCCTTGCTCAGTGGGTTAACGATCCGGCGTTGCCGTGAGCTGTGGTGTAGGTTGCAGACGCGGCTCGGATCCCGCGTTGCTGTGGCTCTGGCGTAGGCCGGTGGCTACAGCTCCGATTCAACCCCTAGCCTGGGAACCTCCATATATCGCAGGAACGGCCCAAGAAATAGCAAAAAAAAATAAATAAATAAAAATTAAAAAAGGAAAAAAAGAAGTTGGTTTTTATTTTTTCATTTGTATACTTAGAGGATCATAGGACTGTTAGAGTTGGGAGGGATCCTGAAGATCCTGTGGTGTAGGTTAGAGCTTCATGGCCTGCCTTTGGCCAGTGAGGAGCTGTGGAATTATTATTTGTCTTTTTACAGCTGCACCCACGGAACATGGATGTTCCTAGGCTAGGGGTCAAATTGGAGCTGTAGCTGCTGACCTACACCACAGCCACAGCAACGCCAGATCCTTAACCCACTGAGCAAGGCCAGGGATCAAACCGCATCTTAATGGATACTAGTCAGATTCATTTCCGCTGATCCACGATGGAACCTCCAAGATCCAGTCCTCTGCCCGGGTTTAACCTTGATTATGTGTGTGTGGAAAAATTGGTGATTCTCCAGTTTTCTAAGGATCCTTTTAACCAAAAGAAAAAAAAATCTAATATGCTAATTATTTCCTGCATCATCATGCAGAATTTGCAGGAAATGTGGACAGAAAATATGTTCAGCTTTCTTTTACCTGCAGATAACATTTGTTCGTTTCTTTTAGAACGTCCAGTGGCTGATAACGAGCGGATGTTTGACGTCTTGCAGCGGTTTGGGAGTCAGAGGAGTGAAGTTCGCTTCTTCCTTCGCCACGAGCGCCCCCCTGGCCGGGATGTGGGTAGGTAGCATCCTATGAATCATAACAAGGATTTGAACTTGTATTTCATGCTCGGGGGTAGGTGGGGGAGAGGTGGCCCATGGTCAGGAGCCAGGTGATTTGAGGAGTGAATGAGAGGTAGGGAAGTGAGAACGGTGAGGATGGCTAGACTGCTCTCCTAAGCCCTGACCGGCGGGATGGGGAGGAAAGGGTGTGGTTCTGAGTGTTTTGTTTCAAGATGGGAGACAGGTATTTTTCCCTATTTTTTTTTGCCTTTTTTAGGGCCGTACCCACAGCATATGGAGATTCCCAGGCCAGGGGTCCAATCAGAGCTGAAGCTGCCAGCCTACACCACAGCCATAGCCATGCCAGATCCGAGCCACACCAGCGACCTACACCATAGGTCATGGCAACGCTGGATCCTTGATCCACTGAGCGAGGCCAGGGATTGAACCCACGTCCTCATGGGAACTAGCAGGGTTTGTTTCCGATGTGCCACAATGGAAACTCCCATTTTTTTCCTTTCTTAAAAATTTTTTATTAGAGCGTTGATTTACGCTGTACAGTTTCTGCTGTACAGCACAGTGACCCAGTCACACAGGCATATGCATTTCCTTTCTTATATTTTCCGTCATGTTCTATCCCAAGAGACTGGACGTAGTTCCCTGTGCTGTACAGCAGGACCTCACTGCTAATCCATCGCAAATGTAACAGTTTGCACCTACCAACCCCAGACTCGATGGGAGGCAGTTTTTAATGCAGGTGGGGATGGAGTCCATAGAGCAGAAGGTTGAACTACAGAGAGGAGAGGGTGCTCCACAGGCAAGTCCCCAGAGAAGGTGTCCCCTCCAGGTGCTGGAGAGCTTCGCGTGGCAGAGTAGGGGGTCTCTGGATGGCAGGGAAATCACATGCTCCCTATGGGAGCACTGGGTGCAGGGCTTCTCGTGAAAACATTGGTTTTCTCTGAGAGGGGAGGCAGAATCATCTGGAAATGACAGCGGAGATGGGCAGCAGCTGGAGCTGTGGTGGAGAACGGGAGAGGGGACCTGCCAGGGGAGCCAGGTGGCTGGGGGCCCGTGCAGAAGCAAGACCAGGAGAACTCAGGTGACATGTCTCCAGTGGCGCTCAGTCGCCCAGAGGGTGGTAAGAGGAGAAGAAGCTGGATGGACCCAAGGATGGGCTTTGACCAGACCAGTTCAGGGGACAGTCGGTGGGACACAGACGAAGAGGATGTTGGGAAGCCGGCTGGGGAAGAAGTGAAGACAGAGGGGCAGCAGGAAAAGCGAGGACCAGGGAGGGAGCTGCTGGCTTCAGTTAATGCACAGGGGTCCAGAGAGGAAATGATGCTCAAAACTAGCATGTTGGGATTTAAGATTTCCGGGGTACTGAGCACTTCTGGGTGGCACGGTCCCTCACTGGGCCATGAAATCAGCCTGAATTCAAGAGGAGGCAGGAAGCCAGGGCTCTGAGAGGTTAACTTTTTGATGGTGAGGTCATCCAGAATGATGGCAGGACACGGGGCAGAGAGAATGGGGGAGTCGGGTGGTCACATCTCTGGCAACTGAGGGTTGTGACCAGTTTGTTTATTTTTTATTTTTTGTCTTTTTAGGGCCACACCCACAGCATATGGAGGTTCCCAGGCTAGGGGTCCAATCGGAGTTGTAGCTGCCGGCCTACGCCAGACCCAAGCCTCGACTGTGACCTACGCCACAGCTCACGGCAATGCCGGATCCTTAACCCACTGAACAAGGCCAGGCATCGAACTCGCATCCTCATGGTTTCTAGTCGGGTTCGTTAACCGCTGAGCCATGACGGGAACTCCTGTGTGACCAGTTTATAGATGACAGTGAGGAAAGGGTAGAAGCTGATTAACCTGTGAACTTGGGCTGGAAGCAGCATTGGACAGTGGGGACACAACCGTCCCTTGACCGTAGGACGTGGGAAGAAAGATTTTCAGCTCTGAGACCTGTGGGTCCACTTTGTTCTCAGTGGGAAACCACTGATTGGAGCAGGATTACTAGGTGTTTCTAAAAATGTTGGAATCTGTGGAGTTCCTGTCATGGCTTAGTGGTTAACACACCCGACTAGTTACCATGAGGTTGTGGGTTCGATCCCTGGCCTCGCTCAGTGGATTAAGGATCTTTTAAAATGGAAAGTGAAGGAGTGCCCTGGTGGCCCAGTGAGTTAAGGATCTGGTGCTGTCATTGCTGTGGCTCTGGTTACAGCAGTGGTGCACGTTTGATCCCTGGTCTGGGAACTGCTGCAGGCCGTGGCACAGCCCAGAGAGGAGAGTTGAGGGAGTGTGACTTCGGTGTGAAACTCTTGGGTGTAAGAATGTTGGTAACACAGGTCGTAGAATTTCAGTTTTATTCTTTTTTTGGCTTTTTAGGGCTGCACCCATGGCACGTGGAGGTTCCTGAGCTAGGGATCCAGTCGGAGCTGCAGCTGCTGGCCTACACCACAGCCACAGCAACACGGGATCGGAGCCATGTCTACAACCTACACCACAGCTCATGGCAACGCCAGATCCTTAACCCACAGAGTGAGGCCAGGGATTGAACCCACAACCTCATGGTTCCTAGCTGGATTCGTTTCTTCTGTGCCATGACAGGAACTCCCAGTTTTATTCCTTTAGTACAAATTGTAGGTACCCAACAATTATTGGAGTGTGGGAGACCCCAGGCTTGACTTAGTCTGGCCTCTTTCACTCTACAGATGAGAAAGGCTGATACTTAGGAGTTAAATGACTTGTCAGAGGCCACACACCTAAAGGCAGAGCCAGGCGTGGAACTTGAGTCACCTCAGCCAGGCTAGCTCACAGGCCTTTCAGCATCACTGGTGTCTGTAATTTTATTTGAAATAAGCAGGTATTTTTTTCCCCCAAGCTGCCTCTTTTTGGTAGTTTTAAGTCGGCATCTGCATCTTATTTTTATTTTGTTCTTTATTTACATTATTGCTCATATCTTCTTTTCATGAATTCATTGAATTTTACCTGTTCATCTAGGGGTTCAAATATCTCCCTCTGTCACGCTGGGTAAATTATTAACTAGCCTCTCAGTGGTGCCATATGCAGTTTCAGTGTGTAATGTGAGAAAAATAATCTGAAGATAAAGACGCTGTTTTCACATTGTTGCAAAACACCAGTGCCACATAGTGTCTAAATTGGGGTAAAACAGGATTGCTGCTCAGTGTCAACCTTTGTGGTGTAGACTTGGACAGTATCCACTAGCAGACTGTTTGCATGTTCAGAATATACATGATATTGTTTTATTGATTTGTTTTTCTGTCTTTTTTTTTTTTTTGGCCGGGGGCTTCACCCATGACATAAGGAAGTTCCCAGGCCACGGGTCCAATCGGAGCTGCAGCTGCCTGTCTACACCACAGCCACAGCAACGCCAGATCCGAGCCACGTCTGCGATCTACACCACTGCTCACAGCAACGCCGGATCCCTAACCCACGGAGCGAGGCCAGGGATCAAACCCCAGTCCTCATGGATACTAGTCGGGTTTGTTGCCGCTGAGCCATGACGGAAACTCCCGAACTCCTGTATTTTCTTCCTTTTTCCTCCTTTGGCATCTGACTTATCCAGCTTTTCTAGGAAATGGTTAGCGTGTAACATTTTCTAGTGCTGACTCTTCCCTGTTCCAAGCAAGGTTTTCCAGAACAGGCTGAATCATGAGACTGTAACTTCATTGCTACTATGAGCAAATATTTTATTTTCAACTTAAAATAGCAGAGCGCAGTAACAACAGAGCTCAGAAATGAACTGGGACTGAAAATATCAGTCAACTCTAGTGTTAATGCATACTTTCTGAATTTTGTGCTTAGGGGTTGGACCAAGGTCTCAGGATCCAAGTTTAAAAAGAAATGGTGTGAAAGTTCCGGGTGAGCATCGGAGAAAGGAGAATGGCGTAAGTGATCCTTGTTCCCCGTGCTGTGTATGTGCCGCTCGGATGTATGTTTTTTTAACCTTTGAACTTCATTCACTGTTATTTTTTATTCAGTAGGTCATTAAGGATGGTTCCTCCCCCCCCCCTTTTGTCTTTTTGCCTTTTCTAGGGCTGCTTCCCGCAGCATATGGAGGTTCCCAGGCTAGGGGTCCAATTGGAGCTGTAGCCACCCGTCTACACCACAGCCACAGCAACACCGGATATGAGCCTCCGCTTACAACAGTGCTGGATCCTTAGCCCGCTGAGCAAGGCCAGGGATTGAACCTGTGTCTTCACAGAGACTATGTCAGATTCTTAACCCACTCAGCCACATGGGAACTCCTTTTTAAAAAAAAACAACTTTTTTTTTGTCTTTTTAGGGCTGTACCCACGGCACATGGAGTTTCCCAGGCTAGGGGTCCAGTCGGAGCCGTAGCCCGCCTACACCACAGCCACAGCAACGCCGGATCCTTAACCCACTGAGCAAGGCCAGGGATCAAACCTGCAACCTCATGGTTCCTAGTAGGATTCGTTAACCACTGAGCCATGATGGGCACTCCGACTCTTTTTATCTGAATTTGCTCAGCATGATTACTTTGAGATTCATCCATTTCCTTGTGTGTTTTACTGCTGAGAGGTGTCTTGTTGTCTGGTTATACCACGACTTATCCCTTCCTCTAATGATGGACATTTGGGTTGTTTCCATTTTATTCCAAATCAAGCTGCAGTGGATATTTGATCACATGTCATTGTATGGACATATGTTTTTATTTCTCTTAGGAGTGGAATGGTTGAGTCATATGGTAGCTGTATGTTAACTTTTTAAGAAGCTGCCAGACTGTTTTCCAAAGTGATAGTTTTATTTTACATTCCCCATCCGAGAGTTCTGGTTTTTCCACATTCTTGCCTACATTCAGTATGGATGGTCCTTTTAATTTTGGCTATTTAATAGGCATGTAGCAGTATTCCATTGTGGGTTTTTTTAATTATTAAAGGATAGTTGATTTATAATGTGCCAATTTCTGCTGTACAGCAAAATGACTCCATATGATTATATATGTATATATGTATTTTCTTGAAAATTTTAAAAAAATCATTTGTATCATTTATATTGTGGTTTTAACTTGTTATTTCTTTAATGGCTAAGAATGTTGGGCATCTATCATCATGTGCTTATTTGACATTTGTCTGTCATCTTTGGTGAAGTATCTGTTGGACTCTTTTGCTTATTTTTTTCTTTATTGGATTGTTTGCTTTATTATTATTGAGTTTAAGAGAGGTTTTTGGTTTGTTTTTTAATAGGGCTACTCCCATGGCCTATGGAAGTTCCCAGGCTAGGGGTCAAATCGGAGCTTTAGCTGCCGGCCTACACCACAGCCATAGCCGCTTGGGATCCGAGCCCCTTCTGTGACCTACACCACAGCTCACGACAATGACAGATCCCTGACCCGCTGAGCGAGGCCAGGGATCAAACCTGCGTCCTTATGGTTACTAGTTGGATTTGTTTCTGCTGCGCCACAGCAAGAACTCCTAAGAGTTCTTTGAATAGTCTGGCTCTATCCAAGTTTTTTTATGAGCTAGATGATTTGCAAATATTTTTTCCAGTCTATGACTTGTTCTTAATTTTAATAAGGATCATTGATCAGCTTAGAAGTGCTTTAGTTTTAGGTTTTACATCTAAGTCTATGATCCGTTTTGAGTTAATATTTGCCTGAGGTGTGAGAAGGTTCCTTTTGTTTTTTGTAGGTGGATATCCAGTTGTACAAGCAGCATTTCTTGGAAAGACTCTTCTTTCTCCACTCACTTGCTTTTTTTCTAAGATCAGCTACCCCCATATCAATGTTGGGTTAAGGATCTGGCGTTGTCTCTGGCAGCATGGGTTAAATCCCTTGCCTGGGAATTTCCGTATGCCACTGGTATGGCTAAAAAAAATTTTTTTTCAATTTCTAGTTGTTGCTAATGTATAGCAATACAACTGATTTTTGCATGTTGATCTTTTTCTTGCCTTCTTGCTAAATCACTTACCAGTTTTAGGAGCTTTTTTGTAGATTCTGTAGAATTTTCTCCATAGATGATTATGTTGTCTTTGAGTAGGAAAAGAAACGTCTTCCCTTCCAACATAGGTATAATTTCTTTCTTTCTTTTTTTTTAGGACTGCATCTGAGGCATATGGAGGTTCCCAGGTGAGGGGTTGAATGGCAGCTACAGCTGCCAGCCTATACCACAGCCACAGCAACGTGGAATCCGAGCCACATCTGCGACTTACACCACAGCTCACGGCAACACCGAATTCTTAACCCACTGAGCGAGGCCAGGGATCGAACTTGTGTCCTCATGGAGTAGGTTTTACATCTTAGTAAGTCAATGTGAAGGTATTAGTATTATGGAAGAAAAATGGCTGAATAATTTTGTCTTGATTGCTTCAAGTAATACTAATAAATAGACCTTTGAGGGAGGAATTTCTGTGATTGTTTGATGGTAATGTTTGCAATTTTTTAAAACAGGTTCATAGTCCTAGGATGGATCTGACTCTTGCTGAACTTCAGGAAATGGCCTCTCGCCAACAGCAACAGATTGAGGCCCAGCAACAAATGCTGGCCACTAAGGTAATGTGTTTCTTTTTTTCTTTTTTTTATGATTTTTTATTTTTTTCCATTACAGCTGGTTTACAGTGTTTGTCAGTTTTCTACTGTACAGCAACGTGACCCAGTCACACATACATATATACATTCTTTTTCTCACATTATCAGGCTCCATCCTAAGTGACTAGATATAGTTCCCAGGGCTACACAGCAGGATCTCATTGCTTAGCCATTCCAAAGGCAATAGTCTGCATCTATGTTTCTTTTTTCTTTTTCTTTTTGGTCTTTTCAGGGCTGCACCCATGGCATATGGAGCTTTCCAGGTGAGGGGTTGAATCGGAGCTGTAGCTGCCGGCCTGAACCACAGCCACAGCAGCTTGGGGTCCAAGCTGCATCTGCGACCTACACCACAGCTCATGGCAACGCTGAATCCTTAACCCACTGAGCGAGGCCAAGGATCAGACCTCCGTTTTCATGGATGCTAATCAGATTTGTTTCTGCTGAGCCACGATGGGAACTCCTATTACTCAGTTTTAGTTAAAAGCTTCGTTTTTTTTTTTTTTTTTTTAAAGAAAATTTTGCATTTTATTTTGTATTAAAAGGAAATCCATGCACAGGAAATTCACAGATTCAGAATCCATTTCTTACATAAAAAAATTTTAACTGTAATTTTACAGGATGATTGTTGAAACTGGCTACTGAAGAAGCACTGAACATGACTTTTTAAAAATTTCATCATTTACCTTGCTTTGGATAACAGTTAAAAAAGAAGTATCCTGAGCTTGATGAAATTTCTCTAAAATCTCTTTGTCCATTCCCTTTTTTTTTTTTTTTTTTGTCTTTTTGCCATTTCTTGGGCCGCTCTCAAGGCATATGGAGGTTCCCAGGCTAGGGGTTGAATCAGAGCTGTAGCTGCTGGCCTACGCCAGAGCCACAGCAATGCGGGATCCGAGCCGCATCTGCAACCTACACCACAGCTCACGGCAACGCCGGATCGTTAACCCACTGAGCAAGGCCAGGGATCGAACCCGAAACCTCATGGTTCCTAGTCGGATTCGGTAACCACTGTGCCACGACGGGAACTCCTTAAATCTCTCAGATAACTTTTTTTTTTTTTGGCTGCACCTGTGACATGCAGAAGTTCCTGACCCAAGGATTGAACTCATGCCACAGTAATGGCAACACCAGATCTGACCACTAGGCCACCAGGGAACTCCTGTCCATCCCTATTTTACTCCTGAAACTGACTTCTATACAATGGAGTGTTAGAGCAAAACCCAGTAATAATTCAGAGATCCTTTTTCTCATGCAACTTGCATTATCATCAGACCAACCTAAATATATAAGATTTGTGTTCAAAAATGTGTGTGTTGGAGGTAAAAGAGGGGATGAAAAGTCTTCAAATTTGAAAGAATCCTACAGTGAAAATCTATACACCCATTACCTACGTTCTTCAGTTAACATCTGTGTAGTTAAAAGTTTTGAGGCAATAGGAAAAAATTTAAGTTGTATAACGCAGTTTTCTGAAGACATCGGGTAGTTCTGTAGCTCTTTTCTAAGGGTCCTGAGTGTGCACCGTTTAAGGTGCTATTCACAGAGATTTCCACTTCACGTTGCAGGGAACCCTCACCGTCACCCTATGAGGACATGAGATCATCTCATTTTATAGCTGAAGACACTCGCTTGTGTCCTCAGTAAGGTTATGTGATTTGCCTGAAGTCTTGTAGCTAATAAGTGGCAGCACTTGAGTTTGAATCCAAAATTGACTTTAAAGCTTATCATTTAACAGCTTTCTTTCTTTCTTTTTTTTTTTTGTCTTTTTGCCATTTCTTGGGCCGCTCCCACGGCATATGGAGGTTCCCAGGCTAGGGGTTGAATCGGAGCTGTAGCCACCAGCCTACACCACAGCCACAGCAACACAGGATCCGAGCCGCGTCTGCAACCTACACCACAGCTCACGGCAACGCCGGATCCTTAACCCACTGAGCAAGGGCAGGGATCGAACCCGCAACCTCATGGTTCCTGGTCGGATTTGTTAACCACTGAGCCACAACGGGAACTCCTTAACAGCTTTCTTTTATTGCCTCCCATGTCTCCATGAGCGCCTTCTTAAAATTACAACCACAGTTCATGAAAACTAGTTCCAGGATCACTGCTTGCTTGCTGCACAAGAACCACTTGGATTAAAAATGCTGATTCCAGGAGTTTCCATAGCTCAGCAGAAACAAAACTGAGTAGCATCCATGAGGATGCAGATTCAATCCCTGGTCTCACTCAGTGGGTTAAAGATCCGACGTTGCCATGAACTGCAGTGTAGGTCACAGACGTGTCTTGGATCTGTCATGGCTATGGCTGTGGCTGTGGTGTAGGCCAGCGGCTACATCTCCAGTTCAACCCATAGCCTGGGAACCTCCATAAGCCACCGATGTGGCCCTAAAAAGACAAAAAATACACACACACACAAACACACACACACACACATATTGATTCCAGAGTCCCATTGTGGTTCAGCAGGTTAAGGACCCAACATAGTCTCCCTGAGGATGCAGGTTTGATCCCTGGCCTCGCTCAGTGGGTTAAGGATCTGGTGTTGCCGTGAGGTGCAGGTCACAGATGTGGCTCAGATCCCGAGTTGCTGTGGCTGTGACTTGGGCCGGCAGCTACAGCTCCATTTTGACCCCTAGCCCGGGAACTTCCATATGCTGTAGGTGCAGTCATAAAAAGAAAAAAAAATACTGATTCCTGGATCTTACTCTCCAAGAGATAGATTCAGGGTTGGGCCTGGGAGTGTCTGAGTTTTATGACCCCAGGTGGTTCTGATGGCCGTGTGTAGGACAGATGAGGAGACCAGAGCCCTGCAACCAGTGCACCTCGGTCTGGGCATCTCAGGGTTAGTGGGTCTGCCTGATCAAAATGACATGTCTGATGATGGCTTATATCTTTAGGAGCAGCGCTTAAAGTTTTTGAAACAGCAAGATCAGCGTCAACAGCAGCAGGCCGCTGAGCAGGAGAAGCTAAAGCGACTCAAAGAAATAGCTGAGAATCAGGAAGCTAAGCTAAAAAAAGTGAGAGCACTGAAAGGCCACGTGGAACAAAAGAGGCTGAGCAACGGGAAACTTGGTGAGCTGCCAGTCGTTTACTTCAGTTCGAAATGCTCAGTGCTGCACGTGCAGCTGTCTGGGTGTAAGCACACACGCTTGTGTGGGGCATTTATGTAAATGTGTAGTCAGTGAGGAGAATAACATGAGACTTGCATGTAGATTGCTTTTTTGTGTTTCGTCTTTTTAGGGCTGCACCCATTCGCAGGCTAGGGGTTGAATCAAAGCTGTAGCTGCAGACCTACACCACAGCTCACAGCAATGCCAGATCCATAACCCACTGAAAGCAAGACCAGGGATCGAACCAGCATCCTCATGGATACTAGTCGGGTTCATTAACTACTGAGCCCCAACAGCAACTCCTAGATCACTTTTAAAAGCATTTTTTGGGGGAAATTTTGATGCTGCTGGTTCCCCTGAATTTAATTCAGCTGTTGAGTATTTTAAACAAGAGTTCCGTGTTCCCTTTTAAAAATACAGTAGTAGTAGTTTTGTTCTCCTTCTAAATGTTTTTGATGGAAAATTTGATGAAGGCAAGGATTTTTATTCATGTAATAGATATGTCTATTACAGTTCCATTTTCATTAAAATTTTAGTGATTTGACTTAGAGATTTCTCTGCTGATTTCAGTTACTTATAAAAGAAATAGATTGGGGAGTTCCCTTCGTGGCTCATTAGTTAACTAACTTGACTAGGATCTGTGACAACTTGGTTTGGATCCCGGGCCTCGCTCAGTGGGTTAACGATCCGGCGTTGCCGTGAGCTGTGGTGTAGGTCACAGATGAGGCTCGGATCCTGTGTTGCTGTGGCTGTGGTGTAGGCTGGTGGCTACAGCTCCGATTAGACCCCTAGCCTGGAAACCTCTGTATGCCATGAGTATGGCCCTAAAATAGCAAAAAAAAAAAAAAAAAAAAGAAGAAGAAGAAGAAGAGAAAAAGAAATAGGTTGGTTCTAGGATATTTCTGAAATTTTTCTGGACTTTTTGTGAGAGAGGTTATGGTCCAGCATGGTTGCCTGGGAAGTGGTCCATTCTCAT
Source organism: Phacochoerus africanus (assembly GCF_016906955.1). Lineage (NCBI taxonomy): Eukaryota > Metazoa > Chordata > Mammalia > Artiodactyla > Suidae > Phacochoerus > Phacochoerus africanus. The sequence goes on along the minus strand of NC_062555.1, from coordinate 25,352,970 downwards.
TTTTCTTTTCAACCATTGTTGCTTTTCTCGTTCTTACTTTAGTGGAGGAAATTGAGCAGATGAATAGTTTGTTCCAGCAAAAGCAGAGGGAGCTCGTTTTGGCCGTGTCCAAAGTGGAAGAACTCACAAGACAGCTAGAGATGCTCAAGAATGGCAGGATTGACGGTCACCATGACAACCAGTCCGCGGTGGCTGAGCTCGATCGGCTGTACAAGGAGCTTCAGGTAAATCGCTGCGACCTGGGGCATTCGGTGGCACCTCCACATAATGGGCAGGCGGGGCCTGGATTTCGGCTTCTTTTCCTTCAAGCAGGAAGAGGGAGGAAGACCTAAACCCCGCGGAATCCAGAATAAACTTTATAGAACCTCAAACAGGAAATCTGAGGCGTTCCTTAGGACCACAGTGGGTGGTCCAACCCTTAAATTTAAACCATGAAGGGAGAAGCGTGAAGGGACCTTTACATTTTTAGAAATTATGTAATAGTGGACCGTGTGATTATCCTTTTGAGAAATTTTTCTTCCTCCTCCTTGACTACCTTCTAAACCCCCCCCCCCCCCCCCCCCCCGCTTCATTTTATTCAGTTAAGAAACAAGCTGAACCAGGAGCAGAATGCCAAGCTGCAACAACAGAGGGAGTGTTTGAATAAGCGCAATTCAGAAGTGGCGGTCATGGACAAGCGTGTTAATGAACTCAGGGACCGGCTGTGGAAGAAGAAGGCGGCGCTGCAGCAGAAAGAGAACCTTCCAGTAAGTGCGCTGTTGGCAGGACGGGGGCGGGGGGGATGACCCACCCCGTGCGGTCCGTCCTGGCGGCGCATCCTGGGGAAGGAGCCGGGCCTGTGGCTGCTCCGAGAGAACCCGCGGTTCCCGGCCTTGTAACATCATCGCCTGCGCAGCTCCGCTCTTCATTTGGATCCTTGTAAAAACGTGCGACGCGCGTTCCTTGGGGGCGGTTCCGTGGGGGGACGTTTCTGGCTGGATCCTGAAAGTGCCGATTTTAGACATTCCCATTTAGGGACATGTCACGGATTCCCGCACGACATGTAACCCTCCAGCCCTGTGCTTTCTCCTAAGGTTTCGTCTGATGGACACCTGCCCCCGGCGGGGGCGTCGGCGCCGAGTCGCGTGGCCGCCGTCGGGCCCTACATCCAGTCGTCCACCATGCCCCGGCTGCCTTCGCGGCCCGAGCTGCTGGTGAAGCCAGCCCTGCCCGACGGGCCCGGGGCCCCCCAGGCTTCCGAGGGGCCCATGAAAGTCCAGACACTGCCCAACATGAGATCTGGGGCCGCTTCGCAAGTGAAAGGTAAGACTATTCATGTCCAGGTCCTTCCAGGGCTCAGCTGCTGCCTCACACACTAGGCTCTGCCCCCAAGGGTGCGTCCTAAAAACGGTATCTTTCTCCCCCACCCCCACCTTCTGGTGAGATCCTAACAATCTCCTTGTGTTCTTTAGGGCTAAGAAACTTACCATTTCTTAACCCCAAGTAATATTGTTCTGTTCAGGACACAAAACAAAACATACTATTTTTGAAAACATTTTGATTGTTTTGAATTGCTTAAAAAAAAAATCCTTCTTGTTATTAAGGAAATTTTGATCTGATATTAATAGCTGGAGGCTTTTCTTGTTATGTAAAAATGCCGGCTGTGTGTGTTGTGGCATCCTCTTTACAGAAAGTGAGGTGGTGGGTCCTTTCTGCTGAGGATGGCTGTTTCCTGTTTGTATGTGCTTCTGCCTGTGAATTCACCTGCTGAGAACTATTATTATTTTCTTGTTATTTTTTTTCTGGATGTTATTTTTTTTATGTAGCTTTTTTTTAAATTACTCCGTTACAGTTGTAGTTGTACAGCGATCATTACAACCAAATTTTATAGCATTTCCAACCCAAAGCCCCAGCACATCCCCCCACCTCCCAACCTGTCTCATGATCATTTTTAGAAGGAAGGTAAACATATTGGGAGATAAAACTGAGAGTCATGGAGGCACCTGCTGTAGTGATCTCTGCATTCTGTGTGTTGTCCTCCGATGCTTGGGGAGGAGGGAAATGCAAGCCAGAGTTTTATTATAGGGTGAGCTGCAGGAAAAGCAGGGCAAAAACATTCTGTAATGACTCTTATCATTCAGAGCCCTGGAGGAAAAAATAATAGCCAGGATTGTCTCTTTTTTCGAACCACTGTCATGTGCAAGTAATAGCTAACTTCAAAATTATTTATTATTTTGCTGTTATTACCACGGTGAAGCAGTAGTGCCACACAGTCTGGGTTTTATCGTTGAAAGAATTCCTTTCTGTTTTGTTTCTATAAGAAACAGTAAAAACTCTGACTTGGGAACTTAAATACCAGCGTAGGAAAAAACCTGAATACTTTGATTTCTGTTGATGGTGATTCCTTTGAGTGAGCGGGAGCACTCTTAAATTACAGATTACAGATGTAAAAATCTATTATTTTCAAAGTAAGTCGACTGGGATTGTTGTGAATCTGAAATTTAAACCTGTTTCTAGAGATTAAACTTCTTAGCAGCAGAGTGAACCAGTACGCAACTCTTCTCAAATGCGGGGTTACCTGTGGCTGCTCTTCTTCATTCTAGGCTCTAAAATCCACCTGCTTGGCCCTGATTGGACGCCTCCAAATGCAGATCTTTTCTCGAGCCAGTCCTCTGCTTCTGCACCTAAAAGCTCTGGGAATGCTCCAGACCAAGGTGAGGTTTTCTTATGCTGCTCCTGGGCCTTCAATTCTGGCCAGCTAAACAGTCTGTATCTTCTTTTTTAGATAGATTATTTTTTATCGTGTTAAACCAAGGGGCTGTGTTTCTTTCCAGAACACCTTCCATTAGCCAGGAAATTAAGGTGGTAGCATTGTCATGTTGAGTTATTCTTGAATCAGCTTAATTTCAAAATAGGAAAGCATTGGAGTTCCCTTCGTGGCTCAGCAGAAACAAATCTGACTAGTATCCATGAGGTTGCAGGTTCGATCCCTGGCCTCACTCAGGGGGTTAAGGATCCATCATCGCCGTGAGCTGTGGTGTAGGTCGAGGACGTGGTTTGGATCTGGCGTTGCTGTGACTATGGCGTAGGCCAGTGGCTACAGTTCCCATTCGACCCCTAGCCTGGGAGCCTCCATTTGCTGGAGGTGTGGCACTAAGAAGACCAAAAAAGGAAAAAAAAAAAAAAGGAAACCGTTTAGTGTGTACTGGTTTTCAAAAAGATTGAGGAGAGAGAAACATGCGTGAATAAGAAATTTTATTACAAGTTTGATTTTCAGTGTGACTTTTTCTTTTTCCTTTTCTCTGCCTTCAGCTGATGATGGGGAGGTTCCACTGAGGGAGAAGGAGAAGAAAGTGCGTCCCTTTTCGATGTTTGACACAGTGGACCAGTCTGCTGCCCCACCCGCCTTTGGTACCCTGAGGAAGAACCAGAGCAGTGAGGATATCTTGAGAGATGCTCAGGTGCTTAAGGATATCCCAGTTTTAAGATTTAATGGTGACTCTATATGCATTTCTTTTAGAAGAGAGAAAGTATTGTGTGAGGGAGAGGAAGAAAACCAAATATATCTGGAAGATGAGAACATAGAAGAACATTCTCTTGTTTTCAGTTCTGTTGCCTGAGTATATTTGTTTTCTTTCTTTCTTTTTTTTTTTTATGGCTGCACCCACGCCATTTGGAGGTTTCCAGGCTAGGGATCGAATCAGAGCTGTAGCCACCGGCCTACACCACAGCTACAGCAACGCGGGATCCGAGCTGAGTCTGCAACCGACGCCACAGCTCATGGTAACGCCAGATCCCTGACCCACTGAGTGAGGCCAGGGATGGAACCCACAACCTCATCGTTCCTAGTCGGATTCGTTTCCGCTGCGCCACGACGGGAACTCCGCTTGAGTATGTTTGTGATCTCATTATATCGGAGAATAACCGACATACTTGCTTCTGGGTCATATTTTGTGGGATTCTCTAAAAAAATATGAATGCCTTGGAGAACATCATATTTGTACTTACCTTGTTTCTTCAGAATTTGGAGCTGAAGTTATGTGCAGCAAGATGATGGTGAATTGTCTGTAACTGTTAGGACCCCAGTCTTTGACAACCAAGCTATGGCTGGGTGCTCCATGTTAGGAGTTTTGTGTTTTGTGGGTTTTTTTTTTTTTTTTTTAAACCCCATGGCCCTGATGGCATGAAGTTCCGATGAGTGGGAATGGTTTTCAGTTGTTTTTGTCAGCCGTGAGTATGTCACGTGGTGGCGGTTACAAGTTTCCCAGTGGGCCCTTACATGTGCCCAGATAGGATGGAGCAAGACGGAGGAAATCACACGGGGAGGGAAGTGTATTGCATTATGGAAGGCCCTTTTACAAATAGGATTAAATTCAGAGTCACACCTTTTTAAAATTTATTTTATTTTTGCCTTTTAGGGGTGCGCCTGCAGCATATGGAGGTTCCCAGACTAGGGGTAGAATCAGAACGACAGCTACCGGCCTACACCACAGCAATGTGGGATCCAAGCGGGATCGAGCCACATCTGTGACCTACACCGCAGCTCACAGCAACACTGGATCTCCAACCCACTGTGAGCAAGGCCAGGGATCGAACCCGTGTCCTTATGGATACTAGCTGGATTCGTTTCTGCCGCGCCACAATGGGAACTCCCGGTTAAACCTTTTTAATGATTTTAAAACGTAGGGCTGGTCTTTTCGGTCTGTACTTGACATTAGGGAGAGTCAGATTGTCTTGAACGTCTGTGTACCCAGTTATACAGTGTTCTAACTCGCTTTGTGTGTGTGTCTGTGTGTTTACAGGCCGCAAATAAAAATGTGGCTAAAGTACCACCTCCTGTTCCGTCAAAACCAAAACAGATTAATTTGCCTTATTTTGGACAAACGAATCAGTCTCCGTCAGACATCAAGCCAGATGGAACTGCTCCGCAGTTGGCGACAGCAGTTGCGTCCATGGGAAATAAACCCAAACCGGCAGGGCAGCAGCAGAGGGTCCTGCTGGCCCCTGGCGGACCTTCGATTGGCCAAGCGGACCAGGCCCACCCTCCAGGTTCTAAGCAAGAAAGTCCTCCTGCTGCCGCCGTGCGGCCCTTCACGCCTCAGCCGTCCAAGGACACGCTCCTCCCGCCTTTCAGGAAACCCCAGACGGTGGCCGCCAGCTCCATATACTCCATGTACACGCAGCATCAGGCGCCTGGGAAAAACTTCCAGCAGGCCGTGCAGAGCGCCCTGACCAAGTCCCACGCCCGGGGGCCGCACTTTCCCAGCGGTAAGATTCTCCAACTCAGAGTTCCCGTCGTGGCGCAGTGGTTAATGAATCCAACTAGGAACCATGAGGTTGCGGGTTCGGTCCCTGCCCTTGCTCAGTGGGTTAACGATCCGGCGTTGCCGTGAGCTGTGGTGTAGGTTGCAGACGCGGCTCGGATCCCGTGTTGCTGTGGCTCTGGCGTAGGCTGGTGGCTACAGCTCCGATTCGACCCCTAGCCTGGGAACCTCCATATGCTGCAGGAGCGGCCCAAGAAATAGCAAAAAAAAAAAAAGACAAAAAAAAATTTCTCCAATTCCTTTTCGCCCGCATGGATGAGTTTCCGTCCTGCCAGCAGATAAGCAGGGTGACTTGTACCTGTGTCGACCGATGCTGTTGTTCTAAGAGTTGGGCTCAGTTCTGGCTCCTGTTCTTCTTTGGGAGTTTGAACGAGTCGATGCTGAATGTCAGCTACGGCAGGTGACTGGTGAATAAAATGAAATGTAAGCCTTGTGAAATAAATACGAAATGGGAAATAAATGTGAAGTAATCAAAGGGATGAAACAGGTGAATAAAACCGGTAGTAAGGACATAACCTTCAACATGGAATAACCCGTGTGCATGTGTTTCCTGCTCGTGGGAAAAAGTGGGGAAAAGTGCCTGCAGGTCATCACTGTGCGGGAGGCTGTGTCTTTGCTGCACAAGTTCCCCAGCCAGGGATTGAACCTGGACCACAGCAGTGACAAAGCCAGATCCTTAATCTGCTGAGCTACTAGGGGAACTCCTGTGGCTTTTTTTTGTTTGTTTTTTTTGAAGTTCCCTACTGTATTTTAAGTTGTTCTAATGAGAACACAGCTCCTAGATTACTTGTGTTAAATATACACAATCTGGCAATTTGTTGGGTTCTTTCTAAGAGTCATAAGTTTGTGGAACAGACTCAATTCACTATGTTTTAATTGATTGAAGATGGCTTTCTCGTTGTGAAATACGCATGTAGTGGTGCCCAAAAGGTCATGAAAGTTAACTCCGCAGCAAAGAATTGGTACATATGCTACATCTTACTCTTGCCTTTTCATGAGTCTCTGGTAAAAACAGCTAACACAATCATTTGGGAATTAAATAATTATGATCTAATTAGAATGTCTGAGGGGGAATAGTTTTGGTCGGTATAAGTGGTCATTAATAGTTTTGTATTTTTCTCACACTCATATTTCATATGATTTCTCACAGTGATTTACTTTTGAAAGTATGAGAGATGGGATGGTGTTTGTTTTGTTTTTAACCTGGACGCATGAAAAAAATCAACAGTTTTCGTTGATGCTAAATTCTTTTCATATTTTGACGTTTTAAATTTGGGGGTTGTGGTCAGTGATTTCTTATAATTTTTTTTTTGTGTGTGTGTCTTTTTAGGGCCGCACCAGCAGCATATGGAGGTTCCCAAACTAGGGGTCACATCTGAGCTACAGCTGCCAGCCTACACCACAGCCACGGCAATGCCAGATCCAGCCGCATTTGCGACCTACACCACAGCTTTTGGCAACGCCAGATCCCTGACCCACTGAGTGCGGCATCCTCATGGATGCTAATCAGATTCGTTTTCGCTGAGCCACGACAGGAACGCCTATATTTTAACATTTTAAATTCGGGGGGCTGTGGTCAGTGATTTCTTACAGTCATAACTTCTTTATTAAGGAAAGTAAAATAATGACATAAAATAATGGTGCCTGTTTACAATCAGTGAGGGTTTTGAGTCTGTAATAAATTTATTATGCAACGATGGAAACCTCGCTTTGCTGTTTGTGATTTTAAAAAATTAGTTGTATTGAAGGGTATTATATAACAGCAATGGAATTAAGAGAGGCTTTCATCATTGTTAGCTCTGTCTGTTGTTTGCTAGTTTTGTTTAATTAATACTCATCAAGGCTTTTTTTCCCCTTCCAATTCCAATTAGTATATGGCAAGCCTGTGATTGCTGCCGCCCAGAACCAGCAGCCACTCCCAGAGAACATTTATTCCAATAACCAGGGCAAACCTGGCAGCCCGGAGCCCGAAATAGACCCCATTTCTTCCGTTCAGGAGACCCATGAAAACGAAAGAATTCCTCGGCCCCTCAGCCCAACCAAACTGCTGCCTTTCTTATCTAATCCTTACCGCAACCAGAGTGACGCTGACTTGGAAGCCCTGCGAAAGAAGCTGTCTAATGCCCCACGGCCCCTAAAGAAACGCAGCTCTATCACAGAGCCAGAGGGTCCCAATGGGCCCAACATCCAGAAACTTCTGTACCAGAGGACCACCCTTGCCGCCATGGAGACCATCTCCGTCCCAGCGTACCCATCCAAGGCCCCCTCTGCGACTGCCAGCCCTGAAAGCCCGGGGGAGATCCAGAATCCCTACTTACACGTGGAGCCGGAGAAGGAGCTGGTCGCTCTAGCCACGGAGCCGGGGGCCCCCGAGGGAGGCGGGGGCGCCAGCACAGAGGGCAGCGACGCGCCAGCCCCTCCGCCGGGCCTCGAGTACGTGCCCGAAGGGCTCCCGGACAGCAGCCCCAGTTTCCAGGACAGCGTGGAAGATCCGAACCCAGAGGCCCCCCCTCTGCTCGAAGTGTACCTGGAGGAGTACCCCCCGTACCCGCCCCCGCCGTACCCGTCTGCGGAGCCCGAAGGCCCCGGGGAAGACTCGGGCAGCTTGAGGCCGCCTGAGATCACGGGCCAGGGGTCCCTGCCTCCTGTAAGTAGTGCGGTGGCTCGTGGTGGTGGCAGAAGCTCTTTGTCTTGTCACAGCCTTGTAGGTAGTTGACAGTCACTACTCAGCGAAGCACCAGCGAGCACTCAGAGCCATTTGCGAAAGACGGCTTGTGTTTAAACTGCCTGTCGGAGTTCCCGTCGTGGCGCAGTGGTTAAGGAATCCGACCAGGAACCATGAGGTTGCGGGTTCGGTCCCTGCCACTTGCTCAGTGGGTTAAGGATCCGGCGTTGCCGTGAGCTGTGGTGTAGGTTGCAGACGCGGCTCGGATCCCGCGTTGCTGTGGCTCTGGCGTAGGCCAGTGGCTACAGCTCCAATTCAACCCCCTAGCCTGGGAACCTCCATATGCTGTGGGAGCGGCCCAAGAAATAGCAACAACAACAACAACAACAACAAAAAAAAAACTGCTTGTCATAGCGAATTTCACAGTTCCCTTGGCAGAGTGGATCTGATCAATGTCATCAGGAGTTCCCATCGTGACTCAGCAGTTAACAAATCCGAACTAGGAACCATGAGGTTGTGGGGTCGATCCCTGGCCTCGGTCAGTGGCTTAAGGATCCAGCATTGCCGTGAGCTGTGGTGTAGGTCACAGATGCAGCTTGGATCCTGCTTTGCTGTGGCTGTGGTGTAGGCTGGCAGCTGTAGCTCCAATTCCACCCCTAGCCTGGGAACCTCCATATGCTGCAGGTGTGGCCCTAAAAAGGCAACACACACACACACACAAAGTTATCAAAATGCAGTATATTCAGTATGCAAAACATTTTTTTCTTTCTAGGAGGAAACCTTTTGTGAAGGACACAGAGTTTTGCTCTTCAACCTGTAAATACCCTGTTTGTTGTTTCTTCTTTAGCTGATGTCACCCACTGGGGACACAACATTCAACAGAGAATGAATGAAAAGACCTCACTGGGTTTCCCCCCCCCCCCCCCGCCCCCGCTTAAGAGCTGCACCTGCTGCATATTGAGGTTCCCAGGCTAGGGGTCGAATCAGAGCTGCAGCTGCCAGCCGAAACCACAGCCACAGCAACACCAGATCCGAGCCACATCTGCGACCTACACCACAGCTCATGGCAACATGGGATCCTTAACCTACCGAGTGAGGCCAGGAATCGAACCGGTGTCCTCATGGATATTAGTCGGGTTTGTTACTGCTGAGCCACCACGGGAACTCCAGACTAAAAATCTTTATTGTTCACCTTAATAATATGCCCTGAGGAGGTGTTGTGTTGTGAAATTTGAAAGAGGCCGGATTACTCGGATTTGAATTCAGCTCTGATGTGTATTGCCGGTGTGCCTCAATTTCCTTATCTGTAAAATGGGAGCATAGGAGTTTCCTGAGGAACGAGTGATAATTATTCCATAAAGGTTAGCTATCACAGTGCTGGGTTTGTGCTCTTGTCCCGTTTAATCCTGTGGGATTTGTTCTACTATATCAGGTACAGACCAGTCTTGGCTAATTTTGATCCTTGACACAAAACCAGGCTACTTACTGATTACAGATTTTTCTACTCATAGCGTGGGGTTACCCTGATGTAGTTTCACTAGGTCTTAAAGAGTTAAGTTCTTCCCACTTTATATGGGTAGATTCACTAAGCTATGTGTTATGATTTATATACCTTTTTGTTTTTGTTTTTTTTGTTTGTTTGTTTTTTGTCTTTTTGCTATTTCTTGGGCCGCTCCCTCGGCATATGGAGGTTCCCAGGCTAGGGGTCGAATCGGAGCTGCAGCCCCCGGCCTACGCCAGAGCCACAGCAATGCAGGATCCGAGCCGCGTCTGCAACCTACACCACAGCTCATGGCAACGCCGGATCGTTAACCCCCTGAGCAAGCGCAGGGATCGAACCCGCAACCTCATGGTTCCTAGTCGGATTCGTTAACCACTGCGCCACGACGGGAACTCCACCTTTTTGAATAATGTTATATACTTTAATAAACTGTGCTAAATGTATATTTTTAAAATTCCTTTTACTAGTAACTAAGCTATTCTTTTTCCCTTTATTGTTTTTTGTTTTTTGGGTGTTTTTGTTTTTTGTTTTTTTGGGTTTGTTTTGTTTTTTTCAGTCTCTTTTGCTTAGACCCGGATCCTTCATTTTCTGTGCATTTCTTCCCCAGGGCAAGAGGACAAACTTGCGGAAAACGGGTTCAGAGCGGATTGCTCATGGAATGAGGGTGAAATTCAACCCCCTTGCTTTACTTCTGGATTCTTCTTTGGAGGGAGAATTTGACCTCGTACAGAGAATTATTTATGAGGTATGATTGAATTAGTACATTTCTCAAATATGACCTGGCATTTTGTTTTAAAGCTCTCATCAGAATCCTGCTTTAGAGAAATTATACTTCTAAATTGTTCTCTTGGAGTTCCCGTTGTGGCTCAGCGGTTAACAAACCCGACTAGCATCCACGAGGACGTGGGTTTGATCCCTGGCCTCACTCAGCGGGTTAAGGATCCAGCGTTGCTGTGAGCTGTGGTGTAGGTCACAGAGGCGGCTCAGATCCTGTGTTGCTGTGGCTGTGGTGTAGGCTGGCAGCTATAGCTCCTAGTTGACCCCTAGCCTGGAAACCTCCATGTGTCACGGGTGCAGCCCTTGAAAAGACAAAAAGGCAAAAAAATAATAGGTAAATACATGAATGAATAGTTTTCTTTTTGGGGAGGGGGTGGTTGAGAGGAACTTTTGAGCAGGCTTTGCCGTGGACGTTCTGTTTTCACTAGGAGTACTTTTCTGTCTCCTTTAAAAATTGCTCCTGTGTGGATGGGTCCTCCACAGTGTTGCAGTGCAGATGTGCTCCCTGCTTTTCAGAAGCCTGCCATTTAAGATATTTTTAGTTGACCTTCTTTCCTCTCCATGGCAAATGCGACTTGCTCCTTAGACACTAATTTGTGGTGGGACGTTGGAGGGTAAATAAACAAAAAATGACTGTAAGCCTACAGTTTCTGGGACTTTTCCAATTTTTCAAAACACCTTTTTATAGTGAGTGCCTACTTAATGTCTGTCTCATTTCTAGAACTGTTCCGGGTATCCTTTTCTTGGCTTCTGTAGGTCTTAATTATGACTGAAAAAATACAAGAGTTGGAGTTCCCATTGTGGTTCAGCGGGTTAAGAACCTGACTAGTATCCATGAGAATGAGAGTTCAATCCCTGGCCTCGCTCCATGGGTTAGGGTTCCAGCATTGTCATGAGCTGCGGTGTAGGTCGCAGATGCAGATCAGATCTGGCATTGCTCTGACTGTGGTATAGACCGGCAGCTGCAGCTCCAGTTCGACCCCTAGTCTGGGAACCTCTTTTTGGCCGCAGGTGCAGCCCTAAAAAAAAAAAAAAAGTGTTTTTTTGTTTTCTTGATGCTAAGGAGTCCTTGATTCATTGACCGTTAAGGTGACAGACAAGAAATGTGAGCGACGGCCATCTTTCTGATTGACATTATAGGTTGATGACCCAAGCCTGCCCAACGACGAGGGCATCACAGCTCTGCACAACGCAGTGTGTGCAGGTCACACGGAAATTGTGAAATTCCTGGTGCAGTTTGGTGTCAATGTCAATGCTGCCGACAGTGACGGATGGTAAGATCTTCCTTGAAACGCCGCTCAAGCCTCAGTCGTATCTGCTGTGTCGGCCAAGAATGAGCCGCGTGGTGGGTACTGTTGGAAGGCGAAGACGGGTGTCTGCCCTCGGGCCGCCTGCCATCTAGAAAGGGAGACACGGTTGCCACTTAGGGAATTCACGTGTCCTCACATAACCGTCCTCTCACTCCTGTTCTGGAAGCACACGAGATGCTTTGGCTTTCCGTAATAAACGTTAGAAGGGGTACCCAGTTCACGGGCGTGTTTCAGCACATTTGAGAAAGGCGGATTTAATCAGGGTCCCCTACTCCCGGAAACTTCTGTGTGTTTCTAAAAAGGGATTGTAATTGGCTACCTTTCCCAAATATTTTTGACCATGACATCCATTTTCCATGGAGCATTTTTTCTTGAATGATTTTTATTTTTTTCCATTACAGCTGGTGAACAGCGTTCTGGCAGTTTCCTACTGTAGAGCAAGGGGACCCAGTCACGCATATGTATTTACATTCTTTTTCTCACGTTATCATGCTCCGTCATGAGTGACTGGATAGAGCCATGGAGCATTTTCTGGAATTGCTGTGTGCCTAAAACCCAGAGATATTCTTGTAAATGATGAATATTACTGTTCATGGGATAATGTATTATTATTAACTAAGAATAATAAAAGTCCAAATAAGATACCGTGGAGTTCCTGTTGTGGGGCAGCAGGAATGAATCCAACTAGGATCCATGAGGATGTGGGTTCCATCCCTGGCCTCACTCAGTGGGTCAGTGATCCAGCATTGCTGTGAACTGTGGTGTAGGTCACAGACGTGGCTGGGACCCTTTGTTTCTGTGACTGTGGTGTAGGCTGACAGCTCCAGCTCCAATTCAGCTCCTAGCCTGGGAATTTCCATATGCTGTGTGGCCCTAAAAGGCCAAAAAAAAAAAAGATACTGTCAGTGTTGATAACTGTAATTGAATGGATAATAAATTTTATATTTTATTTTTTGAAAAAATACAGTTTTAAATTATGATATGCTTTTTTGGGAAAAATACCAAAAATTTATTTCTTTCTATACAAGAGAAATTTACCTTGTAATTACACTATATTTATTCACGTATTTTAATTGTATAGCCTCTTTTCTCTCAGTAAGGACATAATTATAATAACAAATTTGCATGCATACACATGTAAGTTGCAGACACCCATATGCATAGATTCAGAAAAGCCTCATCTTCTACCATATAGCTCTGACTCATTAATTGTGACTGTCTCCTTGCTGGACATATAGATTGTTTTCCAATTTTTAATTCATTTGCTATAAATAATGCTTGGAGAAGCATTTTGGTTACAATTAAAAAAAGTTGTAGGAGTTCCCATCATGGCTCAGTGTTTAACGAGTCCAACTGGTAACCATGAGGTTGCGGGTTCGATCCCTGGCCTCGCTCAGTGGGTTAGGGATCCGGCATTGCCGTGAGTGCAGATGTGGCTCGGATCCCAAGTTGCTGTGGCTATGGTGTGTGCCAGCAGTCGTAGCTCCAATTTGACCCCTAGCTTGGGAACTTCCATATGCTGCAGGTGCAGCCCTAAAAAAAAAAAAAGTTATTATAAAATATGATAAAATATTGGCTCTAGGATTACCATCGGGCCTCAGCAGGTTAAGAACCGAGCTAGTATCCATGAGGATGTAGGTTTGACCCCTGGCCTCTCTCCGTGAGTTAAGGAGCTGGTGTTGCTGTGAGCTGTGGTATAGGTCACAGCTGCAGCTCCACATTCATCCCTTGGCCTGGGAACTTCCAACTGTTACAGGTGTGGTCATAAAACATATATCTCTGTTCCCTGTGCTGTCCATCACATCCTGGTAGCTTACATATTTTATCCACAGTGGCTCGTACCTCCTAGTCCCTGACTCCTGCTGTTTTCTGACTCACTTCATTCTCCCTCCTGGTTACTACTAGTTTGTCCTCTGTATCTATAAGTCTGTTTCTGTTTTGTTATGTTCATTCATTTGTTTTTTTTTTCTCAGTTTCCACATACAAGTGATCACATACAATATTCGTCTTTTTTATGCCTAACGTTTTAGGTTTAACTTCGTAAGTACAGCAGATTCTTAAATGTGTCACAATGTGTTTGTTTCCCTAATATTGGGAGTTCCAGTTATGTATAATTTTTCATTATTAAAAAAGCCATGCTTGAAAGTCTGCGTAGGAGTTCCCGTCATGGCGCAGCAGAAGTGAATCCAGCTAGTAACCATGAGGTGGTGGGTTCCATCCCTGGCCTCACTCAGTGGGTTAAGGATCTGGTGTTGCCTGGCCTCACTCTGTGGTGTAGGCAGAGACGCGGCTCAGATCCCGTGTGGCTATGGCATAGACCAGCAGCTGTAGCTCTGATTTGGCCCCTAGCCTGGGAACCTCCATGTGCTGCAGATACGTCCCTAAAAAGCAAAAAAAGAAAAAAGAAAAAATCTGTAGTAATAAATGAAACTATTAATGATAGTGTTCTGAGATGGAGGGTGGGGAATACAATATATATTTTTTTTATTAAAGACCCAAGGGAATGAAATGATGAGGGGAGGGAAGAAAAGAGTTAAAGGAACAAATCTCATGTGTTTTAGGGCCTGATTAACCCTCTCAATCCCATCTTCTGAGTTGGGGCAGTGGTCCTGGCTCTCATCCTTTGCTGTGAGTCTGGAGTCATTGGTGATACATTCTAAAATCTTTGAGATGCTGGAGAAGGTTCTCGGTCCTGGTCGTGAGACGTTCCTGCTGACCATGGCTAACATAGATTGACATATGTATTTTACAGTCATTTTTCTAGTCTGAATTGAATTTGAATTTTTTTCCAATTGAGGTTTAATTGAGATTTTTTTAAATGTTGGCTAAAAGTAGTTCTTTATGTGCAGCTTTTAAATCCTTCAAAATTGGTGTTGATAAAGGGATATTGAAAAACATATTTTGAATGAAGGCCTGTTTTATTTAAAGCCTTAGGTCCTCCACTCTGGCAGAAACAATTATGCTGGGTCCTCCAGAATGTAGAACTAAATACATTTTATCCTGCTTTAGATGATTATACAACTTTCACATCCTTTCCCTCATTTCTTTGATTTCTTTTGCCTTCTGCATTGCCCTAGCCCCGACTTTTTCTTTTGTGGCTATAAGTCTCCAGTGGGCTCAAGTGTCTCTGTTTAACTGAGTTGTTAAAAAAAAACAAAAACCAAGAATGCATAAGAGGTTTTCAGAAGAAAGGGCTCGGTAGGCACCGGCCTCGAGAACTTTCTTTACAGACATTCTGTCCCAGCAGGTGCCGTTCAGTTTAGGAACGCATCTCTCACCACGCTGTGTCCTCCTGCACAGGACCCCGCTGCATTGCGCTGCCTCCTGTAACAACGTCCAGGTGTGCAAGTTTTTGGTGGAGTCAGGAGCCGCTGTGTTCGCCATGACCTACAGTGACATGCAGACAGCCGCGGATAAGTGCGAAGAAATGGAGGAAGGCTACACCCAGTGCTCTCAGTTTCTCTATGGTATGGAACGGTTTGATTTACATGTATTGATTATTGCATTAATTGCCCCTGGGTCTGTCCAGGGTACAACTGGAGAAATGTCTTTCTTACTTGGGAAAGCCTTTTTGTGTTGTACATAGTCCTGGGCATTGAAAATAGGGCAGCCTGGGTCACACACGTGAATGCCGCCTCTGTGTGTGCGCCTAGAAACAGCTATTGTCAGGGACGTCTTCAACCACAAAAGACAATGACATGGTATTGAAGCTGGCAGTATCAGTGGCTTTTGACCATCAAAAGCTCCTCTAGTAAGGCTTCAGTACTTAGTGAGTGATGCTGTAATTTTGCACATAAGTAAACAGCTCCGCCCCTTCTAAGATGACCCAGAGGAGTGCAGCTTTGGAATAAGAAGCCAACTGATGCAGGTTTTCTTGCGAAATCAAACTTGGCATGAAGTCACAGAAAAGGCAGCACATGCTTTCGAGCTGATTCTTCTCAGCTCTTTGGTTCTCTTGGTTTTGAATCTCTGATTTTAATGGATAACATCCGCTCTGTACCTAGAGAAAAATGGACGGGAGGTTTCGGATGGATGGATATTGGGTGGTATTGTTATTGACAAGGAGAAAAATTGTAACGTGCCAAGTCTTAGGAGGTGAGGTGCATGTTTCTTTTTAGTCTGGCTTGAGAAAAATTGAGAAGGGGAAGAGACAGAGACCAATGAGCGGGTCCCCAGGACCCCAGACCACTCAAGGCTCAGACACGGAACGATGCCTGAGATTAAACTTAGGTCTTCTCCATTTGACTGTTTCTGTGTCTCACGAAGCCTGTGTTCAGGCTCTAGGAGAGAAGGGAGGGGCTCAGAGGAAGACTCACAGGCTGCAAGTGCTTTTCCTCATCTCTCAGCTCTTCTTACTGTTGATGTTTATGGTCACTTACTGCTCATGTTCTGATCTCTAGGTCAAGGAATAATTTTGATATATGAACATATTTTGAAATCAGTGATACATTAAAATGCATTTTGTTATATTAAACATATCAGCAATTCAGCTTTGTTTAAGTATGGAATGTGATTTTTATTTTTTTCTTAAGTTTTTTATTATAGTTGATTTACAATGTTCTGTCAATTTCTGCTCTACAGCAAAGTGACCCAGCCATATAGATACAGATATATATTCTTTTTCTCACATTATCCTCCATCATATTCCATCACAAGTGATTGGATATAGTTCCCTGTGCTGTACAGCAGGATCTCATGGCTTATCCACTCCAAATGCAATAGTTTACATCTACTCACCCCAAACTCCCAGTCCATCCCACTCCCTCCTCTTCCCCCTTGGCAACCACAAGTCTGTTCTCCAAGTGCATGAGTTTGTTTCTTTTCTGTAGACAGGTTCATTTGTGCCATATATTAGATTCCAGATAAAAGCGATATCATAAAAAAAGCGATATCATATGGTATTTGTCTTTCTCGTTCTGACTGACTTCACTTAGTATGACAGTCTCTCATTCCATCCATGTTGCTGCAGATGGCATTATTTTTTCTTTTTTATGGCTGAGTAGTATTCCATTGTGTATATGTACTATATCTTTTTTTTTTTTTTTTCTTTTAGGGCCACACTTGTGGCATCTGGAGGTTCCCAGGCTAGGAGTCAAATTGGAGCTGTAGCCGCCAGCCACAGCCACAGCCACAACATTGACGTGATCTGTGCCGCATCTGTGACCTACACCACAGCTCACGGCAGCACCAGATCCTTAACTCACTGTGCCTGGCCAGGGATTGAACCTGCATCCTCACGGATGCTAGTCAGATGTGTTTCTGCTGAGATGCGACAGGAACTTCCTCCTTTCATTTTCGAGCATCTTTCTAGAAATGGAATTGCCAGGTCACGGGGATGCAGGTCAAGCAGAGTTCCTTTTGCTCCATTTTCCCTTTGACCCTTAGTAGATGTGGAATCCTATCTCCTTGTGGCTTTCATCTGCATTTCCCAAATTACTAGTGAGATGGAGCATGTTTTTAGGATCCCTCAGAATTTTTTTAAAACAGCGATTTTTTTTTTTGTCTTTTTAGGGCCGCACCTGCAGCATATGCAGGTTCCCAGGCTGAGTCTAATCAGAGCTACAGCTGCCGGCCTACACCACAGCCACAGCAACTTGAGATCTGAGCCTTGACTGCGACCCACACCATAGCCCACAGCAACGCTGAATCTTTAACCCACTGAGCAAGGCCAGGGATTGAACCCACAACCTCTTGGTTAAATAGTTGGATTCGTTCCCACTGCATCACAATGGGAACTCCTAAAACAGTAATTCTTACCTCTTGGTTTAGTTAATAGCAGAATAACGATTTCCATGCTTTCTGTGGACGCCCATGCCACATGATAGATATAATAATGACTCCCATACCTCATGATTTCTTGGAAATGAGACTCAGGTTGGTATTTTGGGTACACCATTCCCATCCCAAGCAGGTAATGACTAGCCAGCTTTAACACTTTGCGGAATTGCAGTTCTATCAAGTCTTACTGTCGTTGTGATCCTCATTGTCATGCTTTGCATGTGTTACTTAAACAGGAAAATTGGAAATTCACTCATCCCCAGTAATGGAAACCTGACCCTTTCGATTGGCAGAGCCTCCTTTTGGAAAAGAACGATTTAATTTCTTGTTTAATTTTTGCTCAGTGTGCATGAGGTAGCATATGCTACCGTTGTATTCATTGCTACAGGAAAAATAAGTTCATAATTAATAATTTAGGCTTGTGTAAATTGAACAGCCTGACTTTTCAAAAGCAAGCAGGTATTTTCTTGGCATTTCTCAAAAGATGAAAGTAATAATGAACTGACTGCTCAGGACATTGTTGTCTGATTCCTTCTCCTCTTTCCCTACAATGCCTGCCTGTTAATGCTTCTTACTCCTCGTTAGCGTTGCCCCCCAGGATAGGAAGGGATAAACGGAAAAAGGTAAAACCTAAAGTTGTAGTTATTTGCATTTCTGTTACTAACTGGGGTGGAAAATGGACATTTGGGTTTTTTTTTTCCCCTCTCCAATTTGTAGATTTCAGTATCTTATAGCTTGCTGATTCTCATTATTATAGAATTGACTATATGTAGGCTTTTATATCATGTCTAATATACCTGGTCATACTTCTGCATTCTAACATTTTATATATTTTTTTGGCTTTATTTTCCCCATTTGGAACTTGATAGAGACCACTTCAGTAGGCACTACTGATCTTTTTTATCCGTCTGCTCTTAAGTTTTAGGTAAAGAACAAAAATGTCTCCTAGTCATTACACCTAGTGGGTGGGCTGAAATTTGGCAGATGGAGCATTCACTTTTTTAATGTCCTAGACTTGAGCAGTTCTTTTTCTTTTCTTCTTCTTCTTCTTCTTTTTTTTTTTTTTAAGTCCTGGGTTTGTAACAGTGTGTGTATTCCAGTGTATTCCAACTAGTTGTAAGATCTGAGTAAGACTAATTTTGAAAGCGTCCGTATCAGGTGTTGGTTAGTTTCGAGATGCTAGTGGAGGTTAACTTGTCTTTTTCATGTTCCCTCTATGCTGCTGGCCTTCCTCTCCCCCCTCAGGCCCCAGGAAGTTTATTTATGGAAGGATCAGTGTAGCAGCTCTGCCATTCTGAGGTGTCCCCGCTCCTTCTCCTTTGGCCTGGTGGGGCTGTATGTCCTCACCGCGGTGTCCTCGCGTTACATGGCCTGAACTGTGTCTTGCATGGTTTTAGGCGTTCAGGAGAAAATGGGCATAATGAATAAAGGCGTCATTTATGCACTTTGGGACTATGAGCCTCAGAACGATGACGAGCTGCCCATGAAGGAAGGGGACTGCATGACAATCGTCCGCCGGGAGGACGAAGATGAGATCGAGTGGTGGTGGGCCCGCCTGAACGATAAGGAGGGATACGTTCCCCGAAACTTGTTGGGGGTAAGTGAGCCTTTTTTTTTTTTTTTTTTTTTTTGCTTTTCAGGGCTGCACCTCCAGCATATGGAAGTTCCCAGGCCAGGGGTTGAATTGGCTACAGCCGCCCACCTACACCACAGCCACAGCAACGTGGGATCCAGGCGGGATTGAGCCGCATCTACAACTTACACAACAGCTCACAGCAATGCCGGATCCTTAATCCACTGAGCTAGGCCAGGGATTGAACCCACATCCTCATGGATACTAGTTGGGTTGAACCACGAAGGGAACTCCAATTGAACCATGTTTTTAATGGGTCAGAGAGGGAGGACCTTTGAGGAAACTGCCGGCATTATGGAGACAGTGCAGCCTGCTGCATTTTGTTAGTGAAACATGGGAGTTAAACTTTTTTTTTTTTTTTTTGTCTTTTTGCTATTTCCTGGGCCACTCCCGTGGCATATGGAGGTTCCCAGGCTAGGGGTCGAATCGGAGCTGTAGCCATCAGCCTACACCAGAGCCACAGCAATGTCAGATCTGAGCGGCATCTGTGACCTACACCACAGCTCACAGTAACGCCGGATCCTTAACCCACTGAGCAAGGGCAGGGACTGAACCCGCAACCTCATGGTTCCTAGTCGGATTCGTTAACCACTGCACCACGACGGGAACTCCGAGTTAACCTTTCGATAGTCTTAAATTGAGGCTTAAAGCCACATTGTCAGTGATTCCTATTAGGATTGGCCTCACATTTACGTTTGTC
The DNA here is from genome assembly GCF_016906955.1 of Phacochoerus africanus. Classification (NCBI taxonomy): domain Eukaryota; kingdom Metazoa; phylum Chordata; class Mammalia; order Artiodactyla; family Suidae; genus Phacochoerus; species Phacochoerus africanus. Next base: position 25,333,303 of record NC_062555.1, on the reverse strand, counting down.
AGCCCCTGGAGATCAGGGGTCCTGCCTACATTAATAAATAAAATGAACATAATTGTATCCTGTGATGGGCATTGAACTTACGACATTTGAAATAAATTTTGGATTTGTTTGAATCAGAATTTGCAAATTTGCTAGAGAGCTCGATTAAGCATTAGAGTTAAGATTCTTTGTTCTTTCCTATTGTTTAGATTTTTTTTCCCTTGGGCCACGCCCACAGCACGGGAAAGTTCCCAAGCCAGGGATTGAACCCGTACCGCAGCAGCCACCCCAGCGGCTGCAGTGACAGCGCTGGATCCTTAAACCGCTGCGCCACAAGAGAACCCCCTTACTGTTGGATTTATGTTTCATAACAACCAAGAAAACGAACAAATCACATGAGCACATATAAACCAATAATAAGTCTATATTATTATGAAGGGACCGCCGTCATGAGGTGGACTTTCTCTGGAAAGGAAATGGCATAAAGTTGAGTTTTTAGTCAGAGGCTCAGATACAAGTTTAGAAAATCGTATTGGCCCAGTCTCTTTCCTCACAGAGAAAAATCATCCTTGATAGAACATGAGTCCATCACAGCTTTCCAGTTCCGGCTGGACGTCTGCCTTGCTTTCAGTAACCTTTCCCCCTTTGTCTGGAGAGAGGACGAAGAGGAGGAGGGGTTTTGTTTAGTTTGCCAGTTGAATTACTAGCTTGACTTGCTCTCGGCTTCCAGAACGCTCTCCTTCCCAGCTCTTGTTTTGGAAAACACAAAACCACAAAATCCTCCAGCAAGAAAGGGCTGCTTATCCTTCCTCAAATCTGGAGACTTTGAGTCTGTGGCGTTTTGTGGTCCCGTGACACAATGTGACATCTGATGTGAATAAAGTTAAAGAGACTTTTTAACCCCTGTCTTCTCCCTTGGAACGGACGCTCCCAACGCTGCGGTTTACAGTCTTGCAAATCGCCTTTAGTCCTTCGTAGTCCTTGTGAGACTTGACTCACAGGCCAGTAGCTTGTGCAGCTGGTCCCCGTTGAGGGACCCCTGGGATCTTTGACGGTTCTTGGCCCAAGAGTCCTGACCTGTGACTCTCTGGACAGCTTTGGGTGCCTCATGTGGCAGAGAGTCCTTTCTTCGGTTTAATTTCTTTCTGTGACATCAACACCCACCCCCACCCCTCATATGTCTCGAAACTTTGTTCTATTCCCAAGATTTGCAGTATTAAATATTTTAAAATTTCTCTTTACAGCTATACCCACGAATTAAACCAAGGCAAAGGAGCTTGGCCTGAAACTCTGCAGAATTTTAGTTAATAAAGAATTCATCTCTTTTCCCACTAAGAAAAAAATAACATGATCGTTTATGGCATGAATTTCACCGGACTGACTTTAGTGACAAAGTAACTTGAAAACGATGAAGAACGAACGGGCCCTGGAAGCAAAGGAAGGTTTGGAGAAGCCACTCAGCGGAGCCCCTGAGCGGGCAGAGCGCTTCAGGAAGCTGCTCACCAGCCGGGGACCCACTCTCTGAAAGATACAGTGACAGTCCTGTCCTCGGCAAGACACAGGACCACTTATTGGGCTCCTGGGAGACCAGCTTCACGTCCTGCCTAAGGTGGCATTTTTCTTGGAGTTCCTGTTGTGGCTCAGCGGTAACGAACCCGACTTGCACCCATGAGGATTCAAGTTCAATCCCTGGCCTCGCTCAGTGGGTTAAGGAACCAGCATTGCCATGAGCTGTGGTGTAGGTCACAGATGCCGCTCAGATCTGACGTTGCTGTGGCTCTGGTGTAGGCCGGCAGCTGTAACTCCAATTCAACCCCTAGCCTGGGAACCTCCATATGCCGCGGGAGTGGCCCTGAAAAGACCCAAAATAAAACAAAACAAAAAAAAGTGGCGTTTTTCATCAGGTGCCCCTGTGCCTGACCTCCCACCAGAAGGACCAGTGCCATCATGGTGCCATCTCCCGTGCCCCCCAGCACCAGCAGGCCCTCAGGGGACTCTCCTGGAGACTCGAAGGTGCCACACACTGTGTATCGTCCGTGAAGAACTGTTTGTTGGTTGTCAGTGAGCAATACTTTGTGATACGAGTTCTTGTAGCTTCATATATTTGAAATGTTGAAACCACACTACACTACAGATCATTAGATTTAGAATCCTGTTTTTAGGCTGAAATTTGAATCTCTATTTATTGTCTTTTGTATCTCAGAAATTAGAGACTTGATACAGACTTACCTATGATATTTGTCAAAATCCTAGCTGACTTTAAAACAATTATAATAAAATTCACCTTTTTGACTCGAAGCTTTTTACTGGCTTTAGTTTTTTATTTCATTGACTTTTTAGTTTAAGGTGCTTGAGGGGTTCCCTGGCGGCACTGTGGGTTAAGGATTTGGTGTTGACACTACTGTGGCACAGGTTCGATCCCTGGCGTAGGAACTTCCACATGCTGCGGGCATGGCTGAAAAATAATAATAATAAAGTTCCTAAGCCATTGCAATATAGTACTCTGCTGAAAAATAATAAGATTTCTTTACCAGCTGTGTGATTAAATATAAATAGAAGAAGTATTTGCTCAGTTTTGTAATTTGCCAGTTTTATGGTCGTCTTTGATATAGAATTAAAACTTTTGCATTTTTTTAATTTTTTAGCTTTTTTAGGGCTACACTTGCGGCATATGGAGGTTCCCAGACTAGGGGTCCAAGCGGAGCTGTAGCTGCTGGTCTACACCACAGCCACAGCAACGTGAGATCTGAGCCGCATCTGCAACCTACACCACAGCTCACGGCAACGCCAGATCCTCAACCCACTGAGCGAGGCCAGGGATGGAACCCGCATCCTCATCCTAGTCGGATTTGTTTCTGCTGCACCACGATGGGAACTCCTGCTTGAAGAAAGATCTCGAAGATAGGGACCAGCTGATAGGCTGGCTGTGGTTTACAGCAGAGATTGCAGAGGGCTTAAAATATTTCATTTTTAGCAGTTTTATTGAAGTGTAGTTGATTCACAATGTTGCAATCGTTTCTTTCTTTCTCTTTTTTTTGGCTCCTTTCTTAGGGCCACACGTGCAGCATATGGAGGTTCCCAGGCTAGGGGTCAAATTGGAGCTACAGCTGCCAGCCTACACCACAACCACAGCCACACAGGATCCAAGCCGCCTCTGTGACCTACACCGCAGCTCACAGCAATGCCAGATCCTTCACCCACTGAGCAAGGCCAGGGATCAAACCCACATCCTCATGGATCCACGTCAGGTTCGTTAGCAGCTGAGCCGCGAAGGGAACTCTGTGATCATTTCTGCTGTGCAGAAAAGTGATTCAGTTTATAGAGATTCTTTTTCATCTTCTTTTCTATTATGGTTAATGATGGGCTATTGACTATAGTTCCCTGTGCTCTACGGTAAATCCTTGTGGTTTATCCATCCTGTATATACTATATATATACTGTATATCCATCCTGTATATATTTGCGTCTGCTAATCCCAAACTCCCCATCCATCTCTCCCCCACCCCTCTTGGCAACCTCAAGTCTGTTCTCGATGTTTGTGTGTCTCTTTCTGTTTCACAGAGGTGTTTGTTTGTGGCATGTTTGAGATTCCACATGTCGATGATATCAGATGGTGTTTGTCTTTCTCTGACTTCACTTAGTAGGATCATCTCTTGGTCCATCCATGTGGCTGAAAATTGGGGAGGGTGTTTGTCACAGAGGGGAGTAGTGAGGGTTTAGATAAGGGTGACTTCCACGCTCAGAAGTTTTGGGGCATTTAATTTTATCATCTCTTTTTCCCCCTGTAAAATCTCTCTTCTCTTAAATCTTTTGTGAATTTGCGGCTTTAGAAAACGGAGTTCCCTTTGTGGCTCAGCAGTTAACGAACACAGCTAGGATCCATGAGGACAGGGGTTCGATCCCTGGCCTGGCTCAGTGGGTTAAGGACCCAGCGTTGCCGTGAGCTGTGGTGTAGGTCGAAGATTCGGCTCAGATCCTCCGTTGCTGTGGCTGTGGTGTAGGATGGCAGCTGTAGCTCTGATTTGACCCCTAACCTGGGAACTTCATATGCTGTGGGTGTGGCTATAAAAACCCAATAAAATAAATTTTGTATAAGCATATACCATATATTTTCAAATCTTTCTTTCTTCCTTCCCTTCCTTCCTTCCTTCCTTTTTTTAGGGGTGCTTCTGCAGCCTATGGAAGTTCCTCCCAGGCTAGAAATCCCAGAATCGGAGCTGCAGTCCCTGGCCTCCACCACAGTCACAGCAACGTGGGACCTGAGCCGTGTCTGCGACCTATGCCATAGCTCACGGGCAATGCCGGATCCTTAACCCACTGAGTGAGGCCAGGTATCGAGCCTGCATTCTCATGGATACTAGTCGGGTTCGTAACCTGCTGAGCACCAACGGGAACTCCCTAGCATTATTTCTTATCCTGTGACTTAACGTGAGCTTGCAAACAGCCCGCAGGTCAGAGCACCCATCCCAGGGAGGCGTGGTGCGGCCTCAGGGAGTGGGAGGGCCAATCTTTCTCTTCCCAGGTCTCCCTCTCAGGGCTTTCAGCCACCTTAGTCCTAACCCAGCTCTGCCAGATGGAGATCACCCACACTGGGCAGTGGGCACATTCCACATCTGCCCCCTTCTCTGCACCCCCAGACGCTCTGCACGCAGGAAAACTTACACTCCTGTGAGTTGAATTTGGGAAATTCACCTCCCTCTCTTTTCAGGAAATAATAGCTGTGGTTTGTTTATGTCTGTCAAGCCCTCTTCCATCTTTCCTGGCTAAGATGCCTCAAGGACCCTTGGCTGTCTTCCTGGCTCCCTCCTGCTCCCTCCACCTAGGTGACAAGCAAGTGGCAGGCAAAGCATGGACATGAAGAGACCAAGAAGTAGCAACGTTGGAGCTGATTTTACGGTCAGTTATCAGGGCTTCGGAATTGGGTTTTTAAAATACCATATGATATCACTTGTATGTGGAATTTAACCTATGGCACAAATGAACCTGTCTACAGAACAGACAGACTCTCAGACTTGGGGTTGCCAAGGGGGAGGGAAAGAGGGAAGAGGAGGGAGAAGGGTGGATGGGGAGTTCGGGGTTGGTAGACGCAAAATATTCCATTAGAATGGATGAGCAATGAGGTCCTGCTGTGCAGCACTTGGAACTGTATCCAGTCACTTGTGATGGAACATGATGAGAAAAAGAATGGATATACTGGGTCACTTTACTGTACAGCAGAAATTGAGAAAACATTGTAAATCAACTGTAGGGAGTTCCCGTTGTGGCTCAGTGGAAACGAATCTGACTGGCATCCATGAGGATGCAGGTTCAATCCCTGGCCCTGCTCAGTGGGTGAAGGATCTGGCGTTGCCCTGAGCTGTGGTGTAGGTGGCAGACGCGGCTCAGATCCCAAGTTGCTATGGCTGTGGTGTAGGCAGGCAGCTATAGCTCTGATTCGACCTCTAGCCTGGGAACCTCCATATGCCACAGGTGTGGCCCTAAACAAAAAGATGATTTAAAAAATAATAGAAAATTTTAAAACGAAGAATTGGGTTTTTAAAAGGTTTCCTGGTTCCACATTGAAATGTAGGTTGGCTGCCCTTTCCTCTCAGTCTGGGCTTTTCCACAGGGAGGTGCACGCCTTCTAGAGCAGACTGACTGGGGTGGGTGCGCTCCCCGCGAGCCCCCCCCTCCTGCCCCCAGGAAGGACAGCACCCATGTGCGATTGCCTGGGCGACTCTTTATTGAACAGTACATGTGGAAGAAAATAAGGCAACAAGGCAGTATCTTTTTAATGTGGCTAGCATTTCCCCAAGGTGCAGCCAGGAAGGAGTCAAGCTCGCGTCCCTTCTCCAGGGTGCGGTGCTTCTGCAGGGCATCCCCCCACCCCATCCATGCGCGATGCTTGATGCTTGCGGTGACATTCAGGAAGTTTGGAGGCAGCTGTGCTGTCTTCCATCGCAGTGGGCTTGCTGGGTCACAGCTTCAGCTGAGCGAGAGTGAATCCCTTCAGTCTTCATGACAATGTCTACGACTGGATATGCTCAAGGGCCTGTGAACACGTCACTGTTCACCAAGCCGTTTTCTATAGTCTGTCTCTCATGTAACGCAAATGACAGAGCTGTGCTTCCTGCCTGGTGTCTTCCGATGCCTTCGCGATGCAAAATATTTTTCCATCTTACTCAAAGGAAATGGTCATCCCTGCACCGCTGTTGGGTGGGCACCACAGCTGCATTTTTAAACGTGAAGTAGCTTTAAATATTGCCAGCAGGGACCCCGGATCCTTTGAGATCAACTGCATGTTACAGTAAGCTCGGCTGCTAAGTATCTCGCTGCCTTTCTTCCTGATGTGATATTGCAATGAACAGGAAAGTGTCTCAAAGTACAAAGTGTGTGCTATGTACAGACCAAAGGTTTTCCCTAATTTGATTGAGGTTAACTAATCGACTCATTGCATTTAGTGTGATATGCAAATCTTTTACTTTGATATCTAGGAGGTCTGCGTTCTCACATAGACAGTATCATTTTCAGTGCTAATCGGTTTAAGTGAATGTTCCCATCATTTCATGATCCAGATAAAAAATTTCTCTGTGGAGGTTTAGTCCTTGGTGGGTTTTCTTTCATGAGACGTCTTCAGGCAGGTTAGTCATAACTTCAAAGTACCGAGAAACACAGCCACTGGGAGGGAGGAAAAGACAGGTCAGTTCAGTGGCCCCCCCCCCTTTTTTTTTTTTTTTGGTTTTTAGGGCTGCTCCCGCAGCATATGGAGGTTCCCAGGCTAGGGGTCTCATCGGAGCTGTAGCTGCCAGCCTACACCACAGCCACAGCAACACAGGATCCAAGCCACGTCTGCCACCTACACCACAGCTCACAGCAACGTCAGATCCCCAACCCACTGAGCGAGGCCAGGGATCGAACCGGCAACCTCATGGTTCCTCGTCAGATTCATTTCCTCTGAGCCACAACGGGAACTCCCTTTTTAAAACTGAAAAGCTGTTTAAGCCCCTGTGGGTCATCGCCTTGACAGGTGTATCAGAAAAGCTGACCAAGGGTGAAGATATCAGTGTACTACTAACTCGCATTTTTTCAGCCTGATTTGTGGAGTGTTGCTTTTCACAGGACAAGAAAAGCTGTTACTTGAATCAGGTGGTCATGAGTCATATTACAGGGTTGATTGAAATACATGAAACATGCAGCAGACAACATGAATTAGCATTTCCTTATCTCTGCCTCAGAGGGTCACAGCAGAGGTTGGTTAGGGGTGCAGAGGCTCCTTGAACTCAGGTTTTCAACTTTGGGTCTTTTTATTTTTTTTGGATGAGTCTGGCATGGGGAAGTCCCCAGACCAGGGATCAAACCCATGTCACAGCAGTGACCTGAGCCACGGCAGTGACAACACCAGGTCCTTAACCCACTGAGCCATCAGGGAACTCCCTCAACCTTGGTTTATACAGAAGTAATCTGGGAACTTTAAGTCCGACTCTGACTGGATTGGTCTGGGATGGGCGTGGACATCAAGACTTTGCAAAGCTCCCCAGGTATGTAATCTGCAGTCCAGCTGAGAATCACTGCAGACTGAAAGGGAGATCTGGCTGTTGCAGCCTTAGCAAAACAAAAAACAAAAAAACACAACAGAGCGTGGGGAACTCCAGGAACCTGTGACAGGCGAGGCTCAGAAAACAGGGGCAGCCAGCGGATGAGATGTTTCTCAGAGGAAATGGGGAGGGGGGTCTGCGTAGCTTGGCCAGACAGACCGATGGAAGCTGGGGAGGAATCAGACTGCAGGCCCAGGGGAGGGATATTTCCTAGGCTACCAGAGTTTTAAGCAAGTTAGTGCTCTAGGGAACCAGCGAACATGTATCTGCATTTGGCTATTGTTGCTTTAAAATGCCTAAGACCAGCGGGAACCTACTTCAACATAATAAAGGCCATATATGACAAACCCACAGCAAACATCATTCTCAGTGGTGAGAAGCTGAAAGAATTCCTGCTGAGATCAGGAACAAGACAAGGATGTCCACTCTCACCACTACTCTTCAACATAGTTCTGGAAGTCCTAGCCACAGCAATCAGCCACCATACACAAAAATAAACTCCAAATGGATTAAAGACCTAGATATAAGACCAGACACTATAAAACTCTTAGAGGAAAACATAGGCCAAACACTCTCTGACGTAAACGACAGCAACATCTTCTCAGATCCACCTCTCAGAGTATTGACAATAAAAATAAAAATAAACAAATGGGACCTAATCAAACTTAAAAGTTTCTGCACAGCAAAGGAAACCCTAAACAACACAAAAAGACAACCCACAGAATGGGAGAGTCTTTGCAAGTGAATCAGCTGACAAGGGATTCATCTCCAGAATTTACAAACACCTTCTGCAGCTCCATACCAGAAAAACAAACAACCCCATCCAAAAATGGGCAGAAGATCTAAACAGACAGTTCTCCAAAGAAGACATACAGACGGCCAAAAAACACATGAAAAGATTTCAACATCACTCATTAGAGAAATGCAGATCAAAACCACTCTGAGGTACCACCTTATACCAGCCAGAATGGCCATCATCAAAAAGTCTATAAACAATAAGTGCTGGAGAGGGTGTGGAGAAAAAGGAGCCCTAGTACACTGTTGGTGGGATTGTACATTGGTGCAACTGCTGTGGAAAACAGTATGGAGAGTCCTCAGAAAACTCAAAATGGAACTACCATTTGATCCAGCAATCCCACTCCTGGGCATCTATCCAGGGAAAAACACGACTCGAAAAGATACATGTACTCTGATGTTCACTGCAGCACTATTTGCAATAGCCAAGACAAGGAAACAACCTAAATGTCCATCGACAAAGGAGTGGATCAAGAAGATGTGGTACATATATGCAGTGGAATATTACTCAGCCATTAAAATGAACGAAATACCAGCGTTTTTAGCAATATGGATGGACCTAGAAATTATCATGCTAAGCGAAATCAGCCATACAATGAGACACCAACATCACATGCTTTCACTGACATGTGGAATCTGAAAAAAAGACAGACTGAATTTCTTTGCAGAACGGATGCTGACTCACAGACATTGAAAAACATATGGTCTCTGGAGGAGACAGTTTGGGGGGTAGGGGGATGTGCTTGGGCTGTGGGATGGAAATCCTGTGAAATTGGACTGTAATGATCATTATACACTACAGATGTGATAAATTCATTTGAGTAATAAAAAAATAGAAAACAAATAAAATGCCTAAGACCAAGAGTTCCCACTGTGGCTTAGCAGGTTACAAGCCCAACTAGTACCCATGAAGATGCTGGTTCGATCCCCGGCCCTGCTCTGTGAGTTAAGGATTCAGCATTGCTGTGACCTGCAGTGTAGGCTGCAGACGCAGTTTGGATTCCATGTTGCTGTGGCTGTGCGGTAGGCCAGCAGCTGCAGCTCCAATTCAAACCCTAGCCTGGGAACTTCCCTATGCTCCAGGTGCAGCCCTTAAAAAAAAAAAAAAAAAAAAAAGAAAGAAAGAAAGAAAGAAAAAGGGAATAAATAAAACAAAATGCTCAAGACCCGAATGAAACAGCTATGCAGTTGCTGGCTTCCTCCAGAGTTCTCATTTTAAGGAAAGGAGGTGTCAGTCCCCCTGCCTGTCCTTCTACGGCTCTGCCCCTCTCCCCCTGCCAGGGGACTTGCTTGTTCCTGGTCCTGGCCACCAGGCCCAGCCCTCTGCAGCCTGTGCTGCTCTAAGCTCAGTTGCCCATGGACAGAGGAAATGCAGGCTAGGCTAGAGCCAAGGGAGGATGAAAGCACACCCTAGCTGGCTTCTTCCTGTGACTCGAGGGGATGTTCTGTTGGATGACAAGGGAACATTTCAGGCTGTGCATCTGTGGAATTGGTGCACCAACTGAATTTGGACCGATGATCATTTCAAGAGGTGGGCAGCGCTGGGGTGCCAGACACACGAGCACAGCTATCATACAGGGCAAGCTTATTCACTGATGTTATTTATTTATTTATTTTTTGTCTTATGTCTTTTTAGGGCTGTACCCCTGGCATATGGAGATTCCCAGGCTAGGGGTCCAATCAGAGCTGTAGCCGCCAGCCTACACCACAGCCAGATCTGAGCCACCTCTGCGACCTAGACCACAGGTCACGGAAATGCCGGATCCTTAACCCACTGAGCAAGCCCAAGGATCGAACCTGCAACCTCATTGTTCCTAGTCAGATTCGTTTCCACTGAGCCACAACGGGAACTCCTTCACTAATGCTATTTTATTTCAAAGGCGGAAGAAGTAGAGAAAAGTAATTTGCTCAGAAAGTATAAGAAGATCGGTTCTAAGACTGACAGGTACTTCCCAAAACCCACTTGAATATCATCCAAAGGTTTCTTTGCATAAGCGCCTTCTCGCATGTGTACTGACCAGCAGGTCATTTTTCTAAGAGGGATCCTGCAGCTACCCCTTCTTATTTTAAGCTTGCGTTCTTCTCAAGGCAAAGCTCACGGGAGGAGGGACCAGGTGTGTTTTCTTGGACTCAAGAATCAGTAGATAACTGGGAACCTGCCAACAGCATGAGAGCCTGCCCCGCCCCAGACCAAAAGCCACACGTCTCTTTTCCCCGAGGAACAGCCTTCTCCCGCTCGTCCCCTAGGAGTGGGGGCTGGGAAGCTGCGGACTTACAGAGATAAGGTCCAGCTCGATTGTTCCAGTATTCTCGGGATCCAGCTGCTTAAATATCCCTGTGGAGGAAGAGGGGGATGTCAGTGAGAGCTGAACAGAGATCCCATTATCCTCTTCCCCATCTGGCAGCCAGTTTCACTGAATGTCACCAGCTAATATTTCTTCCCTCCATCCCAGAGTAAAGAAGGATTTTCACTCTCAACCGGACAGACACATCTCTGGCTCCGGTGGTGTCACCATGGGGAAAGGCAAGCTGCTTTACTCCTGAGACACCTGAAACGGGTCTTTTCCCAAATGAGCACTTACTGAATAGTGTTTCTAGTCGAACCAAACACCGAACAAAATTGTCAAAATCGATGATGAGCTGGTCATCTGCAAACCGAGCGACGATGACTTGGTGGAGCTGACAGGGCAGCTTGAAACCTGCAGTTCAACAAACAAGCCAACCCATGGCCAAACGTTAGACTGCACCCCAGGGCTCTGCTCATGGGCTGATGGGACAGCTTTTTTTTTTTTTTTTTTTTGGTGTTTTTGTCTTTTCTAGGGCCACACCCGTGGCATGTGGAAGTTCCCAGGCTAGGGGGTCTAATTGGAGCTGAAGTTGCCGGCCTACACCACAGCCACACCACCACCAGATCCAAGCTGCATTTGCGACCTACACCAGAGCCTTAACCCACTGAGTCCCTTTTATTGACATCACGGTCTGCTAGGGACTCCGCACAGGCTGGAGCTGGACATCCTGCTTTCCCTGCGCCCAAGACAAGGAGCCGGGGTGGGGGTGGGGTGGCAGGAACTGACATTGCCTGTGAGCCACCCGGTCAGAGGGAGACAATTCAAGAAGGCTTAGGGGACAGGGGTGTCCTCAAGGCCACTCCATTTTACCAATTAGTCTTGGCTGTTTTTTTATTTCTTATTTTTTATTGATTTACATTGTTCCTGCAATTTCTGCTGTACAGCAAAGTGATCCAGTCGTACATATATGTACATTCTCTCTCTTTTGTCTTTTCATATTATTTCCCATCATGTTCTGACCCAAGAGACTGGACACAGTTCCCTGTGCTGTACAGTAGGACCCCATTGTTTATCCATTCCAAATGCAATACTTTGTATCTATGTTGCCTTTCTTTTTTTTGGCAGCATGTGGTAGTTCCTGGCTCAGGGACTGAACCCGAGCCACGGAAGCATCCTGAGCCACAGCAGTGACAATAGAGTTCCTAACTGCTAAGCCACTAGGGAACTCCATTAATTAGTCCTTTTTTTTTAGGGTGACACTCATAGCATATGGAGGTTCCCAGGCAAGGGGTCGAATCGGAGCTACAGCTGCTGGCCTACACCAGAGCCACAGCAACATGGGATCTAAGCCGCATCTGTGACCTACACCACAGCTCATGGCCACGCCAGATCCTTAACCCACTGAGGGAGGCCAGGGATTGAACCTGCGTCCTCATGGATGCGAGTCAGATTTGTTTCTGCTGAGCCATGATAGGAGCTCCAAGGGAACTCCATTAATTAGTTTTTAAAAGGCGAATGAAGAGGATGTGTTTGAACCAGCACCTGCTTTATTTCATGGTTTACCAAATTTTTACATCGCAGAGAATAAGTTTTCACATATTCTATAGGTATTGAAAGAAAGGAAATACAATTAGGGAGTGTTACCTGCTTCCTCTAATGCTTTCCGCATCTCATAGGAGTTCATGGTGCCCGACCTGTCCACATCAATTTCCCGGTAAATTTTCTGGAATGTACAGCATAGTTAGAAAACTGTGACCCCAAAGGTGGTGAGCTCTGTGCCATGTACTAAGCAGAGCTGAAATCGTTCCAGCTCCGTGCCTCTAGTTTGGCCTTGGAAGCATCACCATGTTTCTGCCCTAAATGGTCCTTTGCCTCTGCGAGCTGGTTTATAAACATGCCCATCAAACCACCTGGGCAACTACATGAGCCCCTGTTCTTGTCCTTTTTATCTTTTTGCTTGTTAGGGCCACACCCACGGCTTAAGGAAGTTCGCAGGCTAGGGGTCTAATCTGAGCTACAGCTCCCAGCCTCAGTCACAGCCACAGCAACACCAGATCTGAGCTGTGTCTATGACCTACACCACAGCTCACGACAATGCCGGATCCTTAACCCACTGATCAAGGCCAGGGATCGAACCCGCATCCTCACGGATACTAGTTGGGTTTGTTACCGCTGAGCCTCAACAGGAACCCCCCCACCCCCACCATTCTTGTCTTCTGTCGTTTTTGTACTTAGCTGTCAAAAATCCAAACTACAAGGAGTGACAACAGCCTTTTCAGCAAACTCCATGGTGGCTTTCAGATGACCCCATTCCAGTCAACAAGGCAGGGAGCAGACAGCCTAACTTGCAAAATCTTTGTTTTTTCTCATTATTTATTTATTCATCTATTTTTGTCTTTTTAGGGCTGCACTGTGGCATATGGAGGTTCCCAAGCTAAGGGTCCAATCGGAGCTATAGCCGCCGGCCTACACCGCAGCCACAGCCATGTGGGATCCGAGCAGCATCTGCGACCTACACCACAGCTCATGGGAACACCAGATCCTTAACTCACTAAGTGAGGCCAGGGATCGAACCCACGTCCTCATGGATGCTAGTTGGGTTCGCTAACTGCTGAGCCACGACGGGAACAACAGTCTTTGCTCTTTCTGTTCACATGTGCCCAGCCCTGTCTTGACTCATTCAGATTGGAGCTGCATCGTAGGTCCAGCCCCCTTCCCTTGAAAAGGTCCCTCCACCATTTATCCTGAAGAGTCGCTGCCTCTGAACCGGGTTCCGCACACAGACCCGCCACCCCTGCCATCCGGCTCTCCTGGGCTCTTACCTGGTATTTTTGAATCTTCGTCCAAAGGATGTAGAACTCCTTCAGACCCAGCTTGCCACTCCCGTCCGACTGCCTTCGGTTAAGGAAAGCTCCCGGAGGGCTGGGTTCCTGTGGGCCGTGTCACCTGGCCTGTCCTCTCCACCTGGAGCTGGTGGCCACAGCTTATTCACCAGGGGCTCTTGCCGAAAGACCCTTTTCCCACTCCTCATGCTGGCTGAGCCTCCATCTGAGGGCGGCGGGATGGGCGGATAGAGACCTGCTGCCCTCCCTGCCCCCGCTCTGCCTGCTGGTCTGGGGGTGCTGGGCTGAAGGCTCCAAGTCCTGCTGAAAATGAGCTGTCGGAGATCTGGAGGCTCCAGGTGGCTTCTAATGGCCAGGCCCGTGGCTCTTTGGGCAGTATTTTTTTTTAGGGCCACATGCATGGCATATGGAAGTTCCCAGGCTAGGGGTCAAATCGGAGCTGCAGCTGCCAGCCTACACCACAGCCACAGCAATGAAGGATCCGAGCCTGCGACCTATGCCACAGCTCATGGCAATGCCAGATCCTCCACCCACTGAGCGAGGACAGGGATGGAACCTGCATCCTCAGAGATGCTATGTTTGGTTCTTAATCCACTGAACCACAACAGGACCTCCGAGTATTCTTATTTCCTTTTTTTTTTTTTGTATTTTGTATTTTTTGTCCTTATAGGGCCGCACCCACAGCATATAGAGGTTCCCAGGATAGGGGTTTAATCGGAGCTGTTGCTACAGGCCTACACTAGCGCCACAGCAACGCCAGATCCAAGCCGTGTCTGCGACCAACACCACAGCTCACGGCAACGCCAGATCCTAAACCCACTGAGCAAGGCCAGGGATCAAACCTGCAACCTCATGGTTCCTAATCGAATTTGTTTCCGCTGTGCCATGACAGGAATTCCCCATGAGTATTCTTGTTTATAAGAGGCCTCTTATAGGGGGAACTACACAGCAGGTGCCAGGAGCCTGGGCACAGAGGGAGGAGGGTACTCTTGGAGGGTGGGCCCCAGTCTTAGGAATCGGGAAGGAATGCCTGACCAGGGCAAACATTCCCATCAGAGTACCATGCTTTGGGAGCACTTCCCAGGAAACAAATTCAAGCTGCCCCGGGGAGGGATGGTGGGCGGGCTGTGGGGATTCCCAGCAGGAGCCCTGGACCAGCCTGGCTCCCTGTGCTCAGCCTGGGGGTGGGGAGGTTGCAGCATCTCATGTTCCCTCATCTGAAGTGGCTCCACATTCTCTGGCCAGGGAGGCCAGCACTGAAAGCTGACAGCGCTAACTTGAGCCAGCGGGGATGGCTGGCCGACCTGAAGCAGGGAAGGCATGTGTTTGAGTCTTCTTCAAACCCCTCCAGCCTGCTCTCCTCAACACGTTAAAGGATACGTCCAGCATGTCAACCATGATCTTGCAGGTTTCGATGCTGAAGCCGTCTGACTTGATATCTTGGCCTGGGAGACAAAATAAGGGTGATGGGAACATCGAGAGCAGCCCTGTCCAACACAGCATTCCAGGATGATGGGATGTCCTGGGCCTGTGTCCTCGGAAATGGGAGCCGCTTAAATGATCTCAAAGAGCCACATGAGGCTGGTGGCCGCCAAACTGGGACAGTGCAGAGGATGCGTTACCTTTGCCTGTATAGTGGCCATTAGGTATGTATGTACTTATTTATTTAAAGTTCCCAGGCCAGGGATCGAACCCGTACCACAGCTGCAACTGCAGCCGCAGCAGTAACAACACTGGATCCTTAACCCAACAAGCCGCCAGGGAACTCCGATGCATACTTTTCATTTCTTTTTCTTTTTTTCCAATGTATACTTTTAAAATCAATAACTAGAAGATGACAAAAGATTGGAACTTTAAGCAATCACAGGAGGCAGAGTCACCTGTGACAAATGAGAGGCCCCGTGTGTTCATTGCAGGCCAGGCCCTGTGAGAAAAAGAGGTTTACATAACTGTCCGTCTGCAGGCACTTAGGGTGCCTCTGTGTCCCCAGCCAGGTAACAACCCTGAGGGCCAGAGGCTGTCCGGAGCCACCATGCTCTCCAGGGTGTGTCCTGCCTAGTGGGGAGTCAGCAGGTGATATGAGTCTGTTCTCAGAGCCTTCATGGGAGCCCATCCTTGTGAAAAGATGGCCTAACCTGTCTCAACGCTGCTGTTCTGGGCACTGACCCCCCTCTCGTGCGTGGGGCCCCGGACAGAAGGCAGGCGTCACCAGGCATGGATGAGGGGGAGGGTACCAAGCTCTGAGGCTCGGGTGAGGCCACTGCAGCGCCTCCCACCAGGAGCAGCTGCACCCAATTGTGGCCTGTCCCCCCCCCCCACCACCTCTGCACAGAAACAACAGGGCTCAGTGTTCTGGGCTCAAAGCGGCCCTGTGACCTCCTTGTGCCTGGCAGCCTCGAGGATAAACACCATCTCTTGTCACCCCCAGATTGGAGGAAGGAGGCGGGGGACTGGGCTGGCCCTGGGGAAGCCCTGGGCTGGCCTGGCCGTGCTGGCCCTTCGACCCCCTGGCTGGAGCTCTGTGAATCACAGAAGCTCAAATGCAGCGTTTGTTCAGAGCCCTCGGAACAGGAGCTGGACATCTGTGATTCCTGTGGGCCGCGATGCATTCACATTCCCTGGAGTGGGAGACCCTCCTGGCATGGACCCATCTTTGGCTCCAAGAGGAAGATCTACTTTTATCTCTTGGGCCAGAGGCTGTCACTGAAGCCCCTGGGACTCCTGGGGATGAGCCACAGACCGGCCGTTCAGACCTGACCACACGTGTGCACGTTTATCATCCGGGTTAGAGCTCTCTGGTTTTTTTTTAGGACCGCACCTGCAGATCTGAGCCGTGTCTGCGACCTACACCACAGCTCACGGCAACAACGGATCCTTAACCCACTGAGCAAGGCCAGGGATTGAACCCGAAACTTCATGGTTCCTAGTCGGATTCGTTAACCACTGAGCCACGACGGGAACTCCAGGAGATGAGGCTTTTTAATGCCACCCCCTTCATGTGCGAGGACGATGGGCCACTTTCCATTCTGGCTCGGCAGTGAGATGCTGTCACTGTCGATGGTTCCCCTCTAAACACAGCCAGGGACTCAGGGGTGGGGTGTGCCTTCCGGCTCCCGTGATCTCGGCTGACCCATCTTTCTTACCAAGGAATCATCCTAACAGGCACTGCTTATGGAGCCCAGGCTTTGGGTCAGGCAATTGCTACATGTTATCTCACTTAAGACATTCAACCACTCTTAAGAGGAAGGTAAACAAACGGTAGGTAATAATAGGCTATTTTGCAGATAAGGAAACAAGCATCAGAGAGGTTATCTAACTTGGTTTAGATCAGAGCTCCTAAACAGTGGCAACCTGGATGTGACCTTTGACCTCCACACTCCAGAAACCTTTGTCCCTTTTTTTAAAAAAAATCACATCACATAGAACCTCTTCCATCCAGTTCTTTGGTGGCGATGGTACTGATGTAGGAGTGATGAAATAATGGTTCAGCCATACAGCCACGACGTGGGAGGGGATGCAGCCCGTGTCCCCTCAGGTCACGGGAGAAGGAGCAGGGTCAGGGCTTTGCAAGAAGGGGAGACTTACGCTTTGCTAGAACTCTTCTCAGGATCGTCTGCAACTCAAAGGCAGAAATCTCTGCATCCTGTGGACAAGCAAGCAGAGCTTAGTGGCTCCCTGAAGGGTGTCTGCTCCGGGCAAGCCCTGGTCTGGGTGGGGGTCTATGGATGTGCATTTCTAACAAGCCCCTCGACCAACCGACCCCACTTTGAGTAGTATTGCCACCAAGTTCTGGATGGTTTTTAAAATTTTTTTTTTAATTATAGTTGATTTACAATGTTGTTGTATTAAAGTATAGTTGATTTACAGGAGTTCCCGTTGTGGCGCAGTGGTTAACGAATCCGACTAGGAACCATGAGGTTGCGGGTTCGGTCCCTGCCCTTGCTCAGTGGGTTAACGATCCGGCGTTGCCGTGAGCTGTGGTGTAGGTTGCAGACGAGGCTCGGATCCTGCCTTGCTGTGGCTCTGGCGTAGGCCAGTGGCTACAGCTCCAATTGGACCCCTAGCCTGGGAACCTCCATGTGCCGAGGGAGCGGCCCAAAGAAATAGCAAAAAGACAAAAAAAAAAAAAGTATAGTTGATTTACAATGGATCATGTTTTATTTTTTTTTAATTTCCTTTTTTTTTGCTTTTTAGGGCCACACCCTCGACATATGGAGGTTCCCAGGCTAGGGGTCAAATAGGAGCTACAGCTGCCGGCCTCCACCACAGCCACAGCATCGCCAGATTGGAGCTGCATCTTCGGCCTACACCACAGCTCACGGCAACACCGGATTCTTAACCCCCTGATCGAGGCCAGAATTGAACCCCTGTCCTCATGGATACTAGGCAGGTTTGTTACTGCTGAGCCACAACGGAAACTCCTAGATCATGTTTTAACCTACAGTGTGCTCCAGACGGAGTTTAGTCATCATTTCTTTGCTTCAGAGACTGTAAAGAATAAATACTCCACTCTACCCCGTCTGTGGTCTTTTGACTTAGTTCTCTACAGCCGTCCTCCCAACCCAGCACGCCTTCCTCACCCTTTAAAACCCAGCTCCGGCTTCCAGTAAAGCTGGTTAGACACTGCTTCACGGGCTGGCCCAGCACCTTCTCAGTGGCCCGTCCTGCCAGGGCCCCTCAGAGGTGGTGCCAGGGCCTCTGGTCACTTGCACATATTGTGTAACCGAGGGACAGCCCTATTATTTACGATCAAGATTGACTGTAGTCCTTTGTGTCTTCTTGGAGTGGGGGTGTGTGTGGGTGTGTGGTGTGTGTGTGTGTGTGTGAGACAGAGAGAGAGACAGAGATGGAGAGAGAGGGAGATAGATTCAATCAATGGGGAAACCCATCCCTCTGACGTCCCCTGCCCTTGAAGCTGGGAGGAGGAGGGGAGGGGAGGCAGGTGGAGGGGCTGGGGAGGGTCTGCTCAGCTCTCCAATGAGAGGCCCAGGTGGGCCCCCTGGTGGGCACTGGCCAGAGCTGGAGGCCTCCCCTGAACAGAGGAGAATGACTTTCGTGGGAGCTGTTGGAAGAAAGCCTGTAACTTTGCAGCAGATGGAAGCCTCAACGGCTGAGGGATTTTGCTGAAGAACAGGGAAGTCTGTTTGCATCCTTGAGATGTAAAATCCTGCATCTCCCCAAATGTTTTTGTGGACATCAAGGAGAAGGGGCCGTGTTCCAGGTCTTAGCTGCAGTGGAACAGAGCAAAGCAAATAGTCACAGTCAGTGGTTGCAAATAATGACATTTAGAAGGGATAAGCAAGGGTCCTGCTGTACAGCACAGGGCACTAGACCCAGTCACTTGTGATGGAACATGATGGAAGATAATAGGAGAAGAATGTATGTGTGTGTGTGTGTGTGTGTGTGTGTGTGTCTGACTGGGTCACTTTGTTGTACAGCAGAAATTGACAGAATGCTATCAATCAACTATAATAAAAAATTTTTTAAAAAAAGGAAAAAAACAAACAAAACAAAACAGCCACACAGTGAGGCCCAGGGTCCCGTGGCAGGAGGAACACAGCCCAGAGCTGACCACGAAAGCAGAAACCCCTGGCCGTAAGCAGAGGTCCTGGGGAGGCTGTGGGCGAAGGATCTGAGTGCACATCCCAGCGACCTTTGCAATTCCTTTTGGCTTTGGTTCGGTTTGTTTCCTCTCCCTCGTTAAATACAAGTCTCCTCGAGGACACAGTGGGTCTTTCCCTTGGCCTCACACAGGGCGCATAACCCAGAGAAGTGGCGACCACTTACCTCTCCTGCCAGCTGGGCAAACAGCCTCCTGAATCCATCATCGATGTCGTCCTCGCTGGCATCATTCTGGAAGACAAGGCCCAGAAGTGAGACGCAGTGGATCCACAGGCACCTGCTCTCCCTGCTGGGGTGGCTTCCGTTCCCCTCACAGTTCTGTGTGTGTGTGTGTGTGAGCTCCCCCTCTCTGGCTTGAATTCTCAGGTTACCAGGACTGAGACAAAGGACAGAGTGAGGAATGAATAAAAGAATTTTTCAGAGTTCCTGCCGTGGTGCAGTGGTTAACGAATCCAACTAGGAACCATGAGGTTGCAGGTTCGATCCCTGCCCTTGCTCAGTGGGTTCAGGATCTGGCGTTGCAGTGAGCTGTGGTGTAGGTTGCAGACACAGCTCAGATCCTATGTTGCTGTGGCTGTGGTGTGGGCCGGTGGCTACAGCTCCGATTTGACCCTTATCCTGGGAACCTCCATATGCCGCAGGAAGTGGCCCTAGAAAAGGCAAAAGGACAAAAAAAAAAAAATTTCTTTCCAGCCAAAACACTTGAGAGGGAATGCAAACTATGTGGGAAGAAGGTGCACCCTAATTGCTCACATAATTCTCCACCATTCCACCCAAGCGGCCTCTCGTGATCAAATGTTTCAGGGACTCGGACGTGCAGGCTAGCTGGCGTGTTCTGGAAGGACTCCGACCGTGGTGACAGAGCACAGCCACGAGGCCCTTGGGCATCGTTCAGCATCTCGCTGAGCATGCGTGAGGCAGCTGAGGAGGAACCCTCCTGCTGGGACAGTGGGAAGGGCACTCCTTCCTTTACACATGCTTCCCTTCGCTGACCTTGAACTTGCCATGGCTGGGTCTCATCTGAAATTCTTGAGTTCAAGCCCTTCAGGAGGGACCACTGCGTCACACCTCTCAGAACTCAAGGACCAGGAGAAATCGCGTCATCCAGCGCGTTCGTTTTATCAGCGAGAAAACTGAGGTCATAAAAAGGGGAGGGACGAGACCTCACACGGATCAGGGCACCCCTCGTGCACATGGGCCACCTCCAAGGGACCGCCAGAGCCCCACTGGAGGCACTCTCGGACCCTAGCCAGGACGGCACCCCTAGTTTCAAGCTGTGCTCATGAAGTCCTAGGGGACTCCTAAGCCCTTCGAGTTGCTTTCCGCGCCTCGGGTCCTGGGGTGTTCAGGGCGGAGTCAGGGGACGTCAGGCAGTTCCAAGTACCTCTTCCAGGTCAGCCTCGATTTCATCGTCCACGACTCTGGAAAAGAAGGAGATCGTGTTACTGGAAGGGCAGCGAGGAAGAAAGGGAGGAATCACTGCTAAAATGGACCTGCGGGATCTCGCTCGTGGTGCCATGGGTTAAGGATCAGGCGTTGTCCCTGCTGTGACTCTGGTCACAACTGTGGCTGGGGTTTGATCTCTGGCCTGGGATTTTTTTTTTTTTTTTTTGGCCTTTTAGGGCCGCACCTGTGGCATATGGAGGTTCCCAGGCTAGGGGTCCAATCGGAGCTGCAGCTGCCGGCCGACACCACAGTCTCGGCAACACCGGATCCTTAACCCACTGAGCAAGACCAGGGATCGAACCTGCGTCCTCATGGATACTAGTCAGGTTTGTTAACCACTGAGCCATGACGGGAACTCTTGGCCTGGGCATTTTTGTATGTCACGGGGTGTGGCCAAAAAAAAAAAGTAGCCACACCGTTAAACCTGGCACAGAGGTGGACAGAGGGGGTTCCTCTGCATCCAAGTTTCTGTGATAACACTTTCCCCAGAGCAGAAGTTAAGGCAGAAATGATTCAAAGAAGTGTCACAGTCAAAAGAACTTGGAGAGTCCCCGAACTGTGGTGCTCCAGACAACTCACGGGGTCCTGGCCTTGAGAAACAGCTCTTAGGTTCCCTCTGAGATGCTCTCTGCCCTCGTAAATCTCACACCAGGAACATGCAGTGTACACCCCGCCTACCTGTTCTGCTGGGCATTGGAGGAGGCAGGTGGTGGGGAAGCCTGTGTGCATTTTTTTTATTTTTAAATTTTCTTTATTTTTAGGGCTGCACCTGCGGCATGTAGACGTTCCCAGGCTAGGGGTCAAATTGGAGCTACAGCTGCCGGCCTACACTACAGCCACAGCAATGTGGGATCTGAGCCGTGTCTGTGACCTACACCACAGCTCACGGCGATGCCGGATTCTTAACCCACTGAGCAAGGTCAGGGATTGAACCCACATCCTCAAGGGTACTAGTCGGGTCTGTAACCCGCTGAGCCACAACGGCAACTCCCGCGTGTGTGTGATTTCAATGGAAGCTGGCACAGTGGTCAGTTAACCCCATGCATGTCCCGTGTGCAGGCCTGGGTCCTTCTGCTCCCCAGTGGGGAAGGAAAGCTTAGGAGGGGTCTTCTCAGACATTCTGGAATCTCAGACCTGAAGTCCCATCTGCAGTGCAGATGCCTCACGGAAGCAAGAAAGGATGAGGGGACTTCTTAGAGAGGGTAGTGGGCATCAGGATGAATATCCTAGGACAAGGAGGGCAGACACCTTTGTAGGCGGGGCTGCCCTGTGGGGGCAGGGAGCCCTCTGGCGAGCGGGGAAGTTGGGGGCTTGAGGGTTCCCTGGGACAAGGCTGTGGTTGGCAGGGAAGCCGAGGAAGGAGGCTGACACAGGATCGTGTCACTCCAATGCCACCGGGTCCTGACCCCATTTCCTCGTCAGTGAGGACCGAGGCTGAACACACCCGGCTTCCTCTGAGGATCCTAAGAGCTGAGGGCAAGGCCCTTCATCGTGACAAGCTTGAGCGAAAGAGGAGAGCCGGTCAGAGGTGGGAGAGCTGCAGCGACGTGGCAGTGATGCTACTGGTTCGCAGAGGCTGGGTGCTCACCTTGCTAGCAGCCCGGTTTTCTCCAGGGAATTCTGCCTCTGCCCACACTGCCCTGGAGCACAGCCATCCCTGCGCCACCCTCCCACTGCCCTCTGCCCTCTCAAGGCAGCTGATAGAGCCTGTTGGCTGTACTCTGCTGGGTCTATGGATCCAAGCACGTGGCACAGGGTCCGAGGTGGCACAGGGTCCAAGGGGACACAGAAGCTGCCTCGGCCCCTGCTGCCCACACCCTGGCCCTCCAGCACATCCATGGTCCCTGCTCTACCCTGTCCCATTGCCCAGCCTCCCATCCGTTCTAGAGAGGTCCATGGCCTTCCAGTAAATCTCCTTCTGTGTAAGGTGCCCAAGGCTGATTATGCCTCATGCTGTTAAGTGCCCAGCTGTAGAGACATGGCTGAGGCAGCACCCCAAGTGGCAGAAGCCACAGTGAATTGAGCTCATAATGATGTGGGGTGAGCCAAAAAGGGTCCCCAAACAGCTGGGATCCAGTGGGATCCGGTGAGGAAGGGGGTCAGCTGGAGACCTGGTAATGCGGAGAGACTCTGGAAACACCTGAGGGGCCACTGAGATGGTCGCTTACACCTGGGCTCCGCCAGGCAGGCTGGGAAGCAAGGATTTGGCCAGCACTGTGCTAAACAGCAGGCCGGGGTCCATAAATGGTCTAACACGTGTCATTAAAATGAAAACAGGAGTTCCCGTCGTGGCGCAGTGGTTAACGAATCCGACTAGGAACCATGAGGTTGCGGGTTCGGTCCCTGCCCTTGCTCAGTGGGTTAACGATCCGGCGTTGCTGTGAGCTGTGGTGTAGGTTGCAGACGCGGCTCGGATCCCGAGTTGCTGTGGCTCTGGCGTAGGCCAATGGCTACAGCTCCGATTGGTCCCCTAGCCTGGGAACCTCCATATGCCGAGGGAGCGGCCCAAAGAAATAGCAGAAAGACAAAAAAAAAAAAAAGAAAAAAGAAAACAACAACTTGATCATTCAGAGGCATGACTGTGAAATTAGACTCTGCAATTTGTTCTACAACCACTCCCCCTCCTTTTTTTGTTTTGTTTTTTGGGGGGCCACACCTGTGACACATAGAGGTTCCCAGGCTAGAGATCAAATCAGAGCTGCAGCTGCCGGCCTACACCACAGCCACAGCAACACGGGATCCAAGCTGTGTCTCAACCTACACCACAGCTCACGGCAACGCCGAATCCCCAACCCACTGAGCAAGGATGCAGGGCCCAACCTGCATCCTCATGGATCCTAGTCAGGTTTGTGCTGGCTGAGCCACGATGGGAACTCCACAGAGAACGGCCTCTTTCTGACCCAAGAGATGCCGAGTGGCTGTTTTCTTTGCTTCCCTGCAGGCAGCACTGATGTCCTTCCACACCTGACATCCCCACGCTAACCCCCAAAGCAGATCAGCTTTTTTGGAAAAAGAACCTGCCCTTCTGGGGGGTGAGGCGCTCCAGGTAGGTCCGGGAGGGACCAGCGGGCGGACAGGACCAGGGGTTGGAGGGCTAGGGGGCGGGCGGGACGACAACCTACTGGTAGTCGGCCTTCTTTTCGGAAAAGACGCGGATGCAGAAGTCCCCGTCCTTGTTGGGCTCGAAGGTGGAGGGCACCAGGATGTACTCGCCCGGCGGCAGCTTGAAGCGGTTCAGCACTTCCCGCAGGTTGATGAAGGTGTCCGACCGCTCCCTCGCTCTGTGCGTCAGGAAGAAGTTCTTGCTGAGGTGGATGTTGGTCTGTCCGGTCAACTGGTGAGGAGACAGGAGCAGGTGAGAGTGGGGGGCGGGGGGAGGGCTCCTTCCCACCCATCGGGGGAAGGCGATGGATGGCGACACGTCTGGGTCACCTTAGATAAGGAGCAAACGTCCTACCCAGAACAGGAACTCAGAGGCGCGCACGACAGGGGGCCCATGTTCGTGCACGTCTGCAGACGCCCTCCCCGCCCCCCACAACTCGGGGACATTATGACATTATTGTGCGCGTGGCAGGGATCCACCCCGTTCTGTGTGGGGGAGACACCCAAACAGGAGCTAACAGGACCAGGGCGAGGAGGGAGCCCAGCTTCCAAACCTGGGCTAGCAGTGTGACCATGGCATCCACGGAGCCATCCAAGGGGCCTCCAACTGCCCCTTGTGTTGACTCGGAAAACTAGCCTTTATTATTATTATTATTATTTTTGTCTTTTGTCTTTTTAGGGCTGCACCCGCAGCACATGGAGGTTCCCAGGCTAGGAGTCAAATCGGAGCTACAGCTGCCGGCCGACACCACAGACACAGCAATGCCAGATCTGAGCCACGTCTGCGACCTACACCCCAGCTCACGGCAACACCCGATCCTTAACCCACTGAACGAGGCCAGGGATCGAACCCACAACCTCATGCTTCCTAGTCGAATTTGTTTCTGCTGTGCCACAATGGCAACTCCTATTGTTATTATTATTATTTAGGGCCTCAGGTTCGACACATGGAGTCGGGATTGAATCAGAGCTGCAGCTGCTGGCCTACACCGCAGCCAGAGTAACTCGGGATCTGAGCCACATCTGGGACCTACACCACAGCTCACGGCGATGCTGGATCCTGAACCCACCAATCAAGGCTAGGGATCAAACCCACATCCTCATGGGTACTAGTAGGGTTCATATCCTGCTGAGCCACAAAGGGAACTGCCAAAAAACTGGTCTTTAATGACACACATGGCTACTGTGCGTCTCACGAGGTCAGCTACCCTCCCCACCCCTGGGCCTACTAAGTGCTTTTACGTAATCCAGTGCATCCCAACCGCCTGGCGGGGTGGGCGGTTGACCAGTTTTATGGAGGAAGACATTGAAAGCGAGAAGGCATGGGGGATTGCCCAAGCTCGCCCAGCCTGCTCACAGCAGAGCTGGAAACTGGTCCAGGCATCCTTCTTGGCTCCTGCATCTCATGATTCCACCTGCGGGGGTCATTGTTTCCCTTCAGGTCAGTTTTAAGGGCGCTACAGGACCCTGGGAAGAGCCTGTGGCAGCCCCCAGAACAAGGATCCTCCACTGGGAAGCAGGTGTTTGAGGCCCAGGGGCACTGCCCAAGACCCCTCGCCCTGATCTCAGGCCCCAGGACCTTGAGCGACCTCACCAGAGCCCAGAGGGGGTCGGGACTCATCCTTCATGGCCACCAGCAAGACCCCCGCGCCAGCAGTGTAAGCCTTTCCCTTGTGGGTGACCCTGAGCCCCCAGGGATGGGGGCTGCCACACGACAGACGTACCTCCTCCGGAACCTGCAAAGAAGGGAGAACACACTTAACTCAGACTCTGGAAAAGCTCCACAGAGACACGCCGCCGCTGAGACTGTCTCCTCTTCCACACTCCCTTTGGCTACTGCTTTGGCAATTATTAACTAAGTCAACAGTTAACTATTTTCCAAGGAACTCGAAGCATTCCTACCTTTAAAAAATTCTTGTGACCCTAGCAATAACGTGGAGGAGCCCTTAGCAGCATTCCTAGTTTACAGAGCATAGAATCCAGGTGTGGGGCTCTGAGGTGACTTGTCTAAGACACCTGTAGCAAAGCCCACACCCCGCTTCCTCCCCAGGGAAAGCAAGGCAAGGCAGGTGCACTGTGGGCTGGGAGCCAGCAGGTGTTGGTTCTAGGAGTCTGTTGGCCACAACCACCTGCATTTCCCCGGGGAAGCCACTTCCCCTCTCTGGCCTGTTTCCTTGTCCCTAAAATGGGACCAAATGATCACTCAGGTCCTACCCTGCTCGAAAGCCCATGGCTGGATTTCCAAGCCGGTGAGGGGGTGGGGGGTGGGGGCGGGCTGTGTGTCACAATTCGGTCTGCATTTTTCTTGCAACTATTTTGTTCCAGATCCAACGTCCTCGGCACCTATTTCAGAGACGGAGGCGCCTGGTATTCCGTACGTTGTTAGAAATGGTGGTGTTTGCCCACCTCCACCTGTTGTGAGCAGGTGGATGAGTGTCCGTCCCATAAGTGGCAGCCACACTGCCCTGACACTTGAGCACACAGAGCCTTCTCCCCGATGCTCTCTGACCCCTACGTGGTGCGCCAGGAGCCTGCCCGCCCTGCGTGACTTCTCCTTCTCCTGCGTGGCCAGGCTATGGCTTTGCTTTTCCTTGCCGGGCCAGAGCCCCATCTGCAGGTCTGCCTGTGGGGCTGGCCTTCCTCTCGGGGCTGAGAGGAGCCAAGGAGGAAGGGAGGGCAGAGCTGCACCCGAGGGCGCCCCCACCTCGTAGATGCCAAAGCCGATGGTGTGCATGTCCTCGCCCATCTTCCTCTGCCGCCGCCGGTGCTTCTGGATGAGGCCCACCAGGAAGGTGCAGCCACTCTCCCCGTCCTCCTGGTCCTCGTCCTCCTCCTCCAGCTTGATCAGGTACTGAGGGTTCATCCAGAAAGTATCTGCAGCGAGAGGGGCCAGGGTCACTCACCCAGGACACAGGAGCCAGCGTGACCAGGCAGGTGTATGTGGGGAAGGAGGTGGCCTGGGTCCCAGGGGTTGGGGGCCGCCAGGGGGAGGATGAAGGCGGCAGCGTGGGGCGGTATGATGGGAGGTGACGGGGCAGAGGAACCAGAGGTCAGGGTTGGGTAGCAGTGAGCTGGTCTGAATGCCACGGGAACCCAAATCAGAAACTCCCCTCTGCCCCCTGCACGTCTCCCTCGCTCGCCCTCAGGCTGGCTGGGCTGGAGGGGCATCTCTCAGCACAGAACAGGGGCTCCGAGCTGAGGCCCCGATCTCCTTTGGCTCAACTGTGATATCTCCCCCACAGTCCCTTCCTCCATCAGCCTCCAAGGTGAATGTCAGAGATGTGCTGGTGGCCTGGCTGGGGAGACCACACCCCTCAATGCACCCAGGGGCAGGAGCATCCTGGGTGCACTCTCAGCCCCTTGTTCTGTGTCCCCATCCCCTGGGCCTGTCTCTTTGCCCAGTTCCATGGTGTCCCCCCCTCCTCACGTTCAAAACCTGTTTATAGCAAGGAGCCGGGATTCATTCATATTCAAGGATAATTTTCTTTTTTTTTTTTTGTCTTTTGCCATTTCTTGGGCCACTCTCGCAGCATATGGAGGTTCCCAGGCTAGGGGTCTAATCAGAGCTGTAGCCACTGGTCTACACCAGAGCCACAGCAATGCAGGATCCAAGCCGCATCTCCAACCTACGCCACAGCTCATGGCAATGCTGGATCCTTAACCCACTGAGCGAGGCCAGGGATCGAACCCACAACCTCATGGTTCCTAGTCTGATTCGTTAACCACTGAGCCACAACAGGAACGCCAAGGATAATTAGTATGATCGTCTTCCCTTACCTAGAGGGCTAACATTCTAACTGTGGAAATAAAGGCATCATCTAGTGCAGGGGTTGGTGAACCATGGCTCTGTGGGCTGCCAGGTGCCTATTTTTGCACATAAAGTTTTATTAGAACACAGCCATGAACATTCACTTAAGTATGGCTGTCTTCAGCTACAGCAGCCAGTGAATAGTTGCCATAGAGACCGAATGGCCCACAGAGCCTAATGTGTCTACTACCTGGCCCTTAAGAGAGAGTCTGTGGTCCCCTGATCTAGCAGGAAGGAGAAAGAGGCAGAGGACTGGCCAGACGTCTGAACTTGCTTGATGGTGGTTGCACACTTGAGGTGAAGGATTAGAAGCACCCAAGCCAGCAGAACCGATCAGCGAGTCTGGGCTGACTACATGCTCTGGGGCCCACGTGTGCCACTTAGAGCCTTGGTTTCCTCATCTGTAACAGCGAATCAACGCGTGGCCACGACGTGCCACTGTAGCCTCTAAAGACTGACTCCACAGTCAGACTGCCTGGGTTCAAATCCCAGGTTCGGCTAAGGCTGTGTGGCCTTGGACAAGTCACGTCACCTCTCCAAGCCTCTGCCCCCTCATCTTCAAGATGGAGATGATAAAGCACCTGCCTCGGAAGTCTGTTGGGAAGATTATCTGGAGTAATTAATACCTCACTTAGCACAGTCCCTCACGCCCAATGTATGCACCGTAATTGGCAGCTGTCATCACAATTAGACACTTTCTGAGGGGGAGGGGCACTGGAGGCCGGGGCCGTCAGGGCAGAAGAGTCAGGGGATCAACCAAGGATAAACCAGACGAGGAATTCTCACTCCCAACTGAGCGGGGCCCCCAGGGACACTGGCTGAGTGAACTGGACACAAAAGGGCTGCCAGGCAACTGGAGCCTGGATGTTGCAGAGGCTCCATCCAAGGCGAGGTCCCCCTGCCCGGCGAGGCTGCTGGTAAAGCTGCCCATGGGTACAAAGTGGGCTTAGTGCTGCCTTTGGGTGGGGCTGCAGCGTCGGGGAATCTAGGGCCTGGAGGGGGCAGAACCAGCGCATCTTGGGTTCTGCCCGAGTGGGGAAGCGAGTGGGTGTGACAGGAAAGGCGCTGAGGAGGGAGAGAAAGGGGTCTCGATGGAGACTTGGGGAGAAGAGGCGGCAGAGCCGGGGCGTAGGATCGGCCAGGCAGGGAGGCAGCTGATCAGCGTGGGGCCGGGGTCCTCACTTGGGTAGTTCCTACAGCCGCCCGCGGTGGAGCCCCGCCGCCAGTTCCCGTCCATCTTGGTGAGTTTCCACTTCTTGTACGAGTCACTGGTGAGTGTGTCGGGGGTCAGGTTGCAGATCTCCAGGCGCGAATAGTGCCTCAGGAAGTCGCTGAAAGACATCCTGGCAAAGGCAAGGATGCAGGTTAGCAGAGGACACACTGATAAGCCCAGGCCACCCGCCCAAGGCCTGGACTAGGAGCGGGTCGAGGCCAGGGCACAGCACCTTGGGGCCTCAGGGCCACCAGATCCGCCATCGGAAGGCCTGGTTCTAGTCCTGGCGATGCCGCCTTCCAGCTGGCGGACCTTGGCCACGTTACCTAAGCTTCTCTGAAACTCAGAACCCTCAGCTGTAAAAACATGAGCCATACATATCAAATGAGAGAGAAGATGGACACGCATTGGGTAAAATACAAGCAGGTGGCCCCACTGTGGCACAGACGCACCTGCGTGGGTCTATCTCTGCCTGTTCCTTGAAGCCTTGGAATGAATCTCTAGGAACTGGGTGGGAGAAAGGCCCAGCCTGCCCCTCTTCTCTCTTGGGGTCTGAACAGGACTGCAGACATTCTCACCTTCCCTGACAGGCTGCTCAGCTTTAAGACTCTGTGTTGTTGAGATGGATACATCAAAGAGGTTTAAGAATTTTGTTTTCAGTTCAGCGTCTTATAGTGAACTTGAAACAACAAAACCAGGATCCCACGGCCCTGTGCCCTCAGCACGATAACCCCACTCATGTTCTAGTGAAGATCAACGGGGCAGACACGCCTCTTTCCCTGAAGCCTCTCAGACTCTTACCAGAATTCTCCATCTTCATGCCGTCTGGTCAGGCTTTCCCTCACCTCTGGGTCGACAGTGTTCCAGTTTGGGCAGCTGGAAAACCAAGGGAAGGGAGAGGCATTAGAAACCAGTGTAGGGGGAGTTCCTGTCGTGGCTCAGCGGTTAACGAACCCGACTAGCATCCATGAGGATGCAGGTTCAATCCCTGCCCTCGCTCAATGGGTTAAGGATCCGGCATTGCCATGAGCCATGGTGAAGGTTGCAGATGCGGCTCAGATCCCGCATTGCTGTGGCTGTGGGGTAGGCTGGCAGCTGCAGCTCCGATTAGACCCCTAGCCTGGGAACCTCCATATGCCACAGGTGCGGCCCTAAAAAGACAAAAAGAAGAGAAAGAAAAAGAAAGTAGTTTAAGGCAAGGACCTCTCCCCAAGATGCCCCAATGCTGAGGATGGAGACACACTCTCGCCTGAGGGCCCAGACCCCAGGAAGTGAGAGAAGTGCCACACGTGGCTAAGAGATGCAGGGGAGCACGGTGGGAAGGGACATGGTCCTGGAAGCTCGTGGCAAGGAAGAGCCAGAAAATGAACACAACCCATCAGAGGGACATGAGACGGGCCTGGCAACTCTTTTAAGAGGTGACTGGAAATCCGATGGTGGCCATTCCTCTGGGCCTCTGCAGGTGACCGGGGGCCCTGGCAGAGCTGCCTGGGAATCGGCCACGGAGGAGGTGGGGACCTGGAGGCGCTGTGGAGAGGATGGGTGACAGGAGCACAGGAAAACCATGAGAGGGGCTCACGGCTGGTCCCCCCGCCCCAGAGAGCGGAAGGTCTGACCAGGAACCCCGAACATCAACGGAAGGACTTCTCTCTGGTCTTAGGCACCGAGTTTACACCCTCGGAACAGAACAAGTCCTCGAAGGTCCAGAGTAAGGTGACTCCAAGCAAGGGAAGGGCTGAGCCATGAGGTGATGAAAGGAAGAGCATCCCAGGAGCCCGGCCTTGAAAGGTACCAAAGCGGCTGGGATGCACTGGTTAAAAGCTTAGAGGGGCCACCAGCCCTACGGCTCCCACGTGGTGCTCTCTGGGCTTCATTCGCAGCCTGGCCACCGTGCCCTCTCTCCTGGGCTCCCCAGAGTGTCCTGGCAGAGCGCCCCCAGCCAGCCCCTCGTCCCCGCCTCCTCACTTGTCGTTCCACTGCCCGGTCCACTCCACCTCTCCCCAGGGATTCCGGATGCGGATCAGCTTCTGCAGGCTTCCTCTGCTTTCAACCTGAAGGAGGGGGGGGGGTAAAGAGAGGACAGAGATGCTGAGTTCAAGCCAGGCCTGCAGGTTCTCCAGCCCAAAGCCCCTTCTCCATGAGCTGGGGGCGGGTGTCGAGTTCATGTTTGCGGGGGGGGGGGGAGGTTTACAAAAGGGAGACATGCTTGACCCCCAGACCCTCGACGCTGCCCAGCTCTGGGGGCTCCCAGGATCTGGCCCTTGGAGGACCAGGGCTCCTTAACCTCTGTCGGTGAGCCTGAGGCACGAAGGCACCTGTTCTAGACGTCACGTCATCTCTGAACCTCCGTTTAACTGACGATAAAAGGGATGTGCTTTTGTCCCAGGAGCTCTGTTAAAGGAACACTGCTGATAACAAGCAAATGCAGTGCATGAATCTTGACAGAATCCTCGGGTGGGAGCTAGAAAGGGCATTTGGGAGCAGCTGAAAAAACGTTAATATGGATTCTATATTGGATCACAGTTTTGAATCAATGCTTATTTCTTCAGCATGAAAATAGCACTGGGATTATGTAACAGAGTGTTCTTAATGGGTGGGAAGTAACTGCTGAAGTGTCTGGAAGGAAGTATCACGACATCTGTGATTTACTTTCAAATGGCTCAGAAAAGAAGGGCGCACATAGACAAAACAGACGTGGAAAATCTTAAGCACTGTGGTCTTATTTGGGGGCCACGCTCATGGCATGTGAGCATTCCCTGCCCAGGGATTGAACCCGTGCCACAGCAATGACCCAAGTCACTGTAATAACTATGCCGGATCCTTAAGCTGCTGCACCGTAAGAGAACTCCATTAACCACTGTTGAATCTAGAGAAATAGCACGTGGATGTTTATTATACACTTCTTTCAACTTTCTGAAGACGTGAAAACTTTCAGTATAAAAAGATCTAGGTGGGAGGTTGAATTAAAAAAAAGATTTAAAGTAAAAAAACAAAGAACACTGGGCAGGTGAGAAGATCTGGGGTCTAGTCTGGGTTTTGTAATTAACAGTGAAGGCGGTTACTTAAGAGTATTTATAGTAATAATAATAACAGCCACAGCAAGCTGATCATACACAACATGTCAGGTACAGTCTGAGCACGTTATCTGTATTAACTTGTTTGAATTACTGCCAACAACCTTACAGTGGATATGTTACCCTTTCTAATTTAAATCTGAGGAATCTAGGAGGCAGAAGAGAGGTTAAATAACTGCCCAGGCCACACAGCCGGCAAGAGGCAGAGTCAGATTTGAAGACCATTGTTGAAGCGAAAAACCTAACACTGTAAATCAACTATGGAGCAATTTTTTTTTTTTTTTTGCTTTTTAGGGCCACACCTGCGGCATAGGGAGGTTCCCAGGCTAGGGGTTGAGTCGGAGCTGCAGCTGCTGGCCTACACCACAGCCACAGCAACGCCAGATCCTTAACCCACTGAGCGAGGCCAGGGATTGAACCTGCAACCTCATGGTTCCTAGTCGGATTTGTTTCCGCTGCGCCACAAGGGGAACTCCTCAATAAAATTCTTTAAACGTGCAAGGATAAAACACACAGATGCAGTGTGGTTCTGCTATATTTCCCGGTGGTCCAGAAGAGCGAGGCAATTCTGAAGCTCAGCGAACTGAGCGCCCAGGGCAGATGGGGCGCAGGCAGAGGGCAGCGGCCGGGGCTGCGGGTCTGCACCACCTTGAACTTCAGAGATATGGGGCCTGCTAGGAAACGCCCAGGGAACTCGGGGCCCCCACCCTGGCCCATCCTCCGGCAGAAACATGCTTTCAGGCAAGAAAGACCTCCCACAGTGCGCGCAGGGCTTTACCTCCTCGGCGCCGGTGACCGAGTACGCATGTCCCTTGACCAGCTTCTGGAACGTTACGGCCTCTGAGTCCGCAGCGCTGGTGATCTGGAAACGCAGGGACAATCAGCCGGGCTGTGGCATCCCGCCTCCTGCTCCCTCTACGGCGGCCTGGGTGGGAGGACGGAGAGCCCCCCTGCGCCCACCCGGAGGCACTGACCCGCTATTTCCAGCCAGAGAAGAGCTGAGGGCAGCCCTCAGGGGGAGGCACTTGCGCTCAGGTGTGTCCCGTGCAGTCACAAATTCCCCAAGGAAAGGGCACACCCGAGAGGGGCTGGTGGGGGCCTCTGCCGGTACCCGGGCCCAGGGAGGGCACTGACACTCCGTGGCTGGCCCAGCCCAGGCGCAGGGTTTACCCCAGGACAGTCCTTTGTTTCTGCCAGACTTCAGGATTTGCTTCTGTTCTGCTAGAACTTTCCCGGTCCTTCCTTTCATATCTACTCTAACAGAGGGTTTTTTGTTTTTTCATTTGTTTGTTTTTGGTGGGTTTTTTTTTTGTTTTTTAGGACTGCACCTGCAGCATAAGAAAGTTCCCGGGCTAGGGGTCAAACTGGAGTTGCAGCTGCCAACCTACACCACAGCCACAGCAACTCAGGATCAGAGCCGCATCTGCGACCTACACTGAGGATCACAGCAACGCCAGATCCTTGACCCAGTGAACAAGGCTGGGGATCGAACCTGCATCCTCACAGGTACTAGTCGGATTGATTTTCTCTGCACCACAATGGGAACTCCTGACCGAGGTTAGTTTTGTCTGGCTAAATGAGAAGGACTGTAAGTAGAAAGGGTCTCTGCCTCAACAGGGTCTGCAGAGAAAGTTTGAGAATCTCTGCCGAGGGCTGGGCAGAGATGTGGGCCCCAAAAGCCAGACTTCTTATCCAGGTCCTCACAGGGAGCAGTTCCTGGGTAGGACAGGGCTCAGGTGCTGGGCACACTTTGCCTGGCTCCTTACTGGGCTTGTCTCAGCTCCTAGCTGATGGCTGGTGTTCTGCTTGGCCAGGAGCTAGTCACCTCCAGACAAGTGTAGCTTGCTTGAACACATAGCGGAGCTGTGTTCTGGGCCCCCACGTCCAGTGTCAGAAGATCAGAGGAAGACCCAGGAGAAAAGTGTCCTCTCTGGGTGACGGTGAGAATGGACTGAGCAGTGGAATCCACTACAACCAGTTGTACCCCAGCCACCCTCGCTGCTGCCTAGCCACCCCTGCATCCCTGGGGATGTGCAGTATGGTGGGCAAAAGATGGGCTAATAATGTGGGCAAGAAGGGCAGTGGGTTTCCCCCATCCCTGTTGGAAGCTCACTTTAGTTGGAGCACATGGGGGTGAGGTTAGGGAGGGAGGAGCAGATGGGGAAGGGGCTGGGGAGGGAGGGGAAGATGGGAGGGGTTAGGGAGGGAGGAGCAGATGGGGGTGGGGCTAGGGAGGGAGGCCCCCAGACTTACATCAATGGAGCAGCCAAGGAGAGAGCCTTTCTGCAGAGCCTTCTGGATGATCTTGAACAAGTTGGGAGGGGCCTTCCTGAGCTCATACCACTCAGCGATGCCTCCAGTGAAGTCCTCGAAGCCCTCGGTGGTGGCACCCCCTGAGAGTGCTTCATAACACCCATTGATCCTACAAGCAGGGCACAGACACTGCTGCCACCCGGTGCTGCTTCTCAAAGTGTCCCCCACTTTGTGGAATGCTGCCGGGACCCTCGGCTCAGTCTCTCTTTGGTTTGTCTCCAACTCAGGGTGCCCAAGAAGGCGAGTGACTGTCCCCACGGTTTACCATGGCCCTGGTACTTTATGAAGCTTTTGGAAAAATCTCCTAGAACCTTGGAGTCAAGGACCTGGGTGACTTATCTGGGCCAGCCTCCCACATTGATTCTTTATCTACATCCTGGCAGGAAAGGGAAGGTCTGCTAATGGGCTGTTTGGCATTTATAACTTAAGAGAAGTTCCATAACAAAAGCAGCATCCTTGCATCCACAGAGTTAGGAGGGGCTGATGGTCCTGACAGTGATGTTGGCGCCCTGCAGGTTCCCCAACTCTAGAGCAGGAGACTTCAAAGCGGCCTCAGGCCCCAGATGCTCACAGCTGGGTCTGTGGACTCTGGCCCTCCTCCCTGGCTTGGTCTGGGAGGAACAGAGATCCTCCTGGTGCCCGAGAGCACGTCATTTTCCCAGAGGGTGCCCAGGCAGCACAGACAGGACCCAGGACGAGGCCACTCTGGAGGGGGTTGCTGATATTGGGCGACCTTCTGAGAATGGGCGGTGCTGAGCACTGGACAAGCTCAGCTCTGGCAGCCTGGTTGGGGGGGTGGGCACACATCTGGGAGGGCCTGGGGAAACCATTTCTCATCAGTGTATTATATATTCTGGGCAAGTTTCCATAGTTTTCATACCTCTGCAATGGACAGTTCAGATCCACTGGCAAAAAAACAAAAAACAAGCCAAAAAAAACCAAAAAACAACCCAAAAAAAAAACCAAAAAAAACCCTGCTGTGCTGTATTTAGCTGCAAAAATGTAACATGACCTGCCAAGGAAGTAGAGGTCTCCAGGCAGGCATGACCTGTACCATGGCTTGTTTCTGTGCATTTAATTAAAAATGGCAATAGCTACATGCATTCTCTCTTTGAATTTAGAGCCCAGTTTGGCCCAAGGCGTCCTTCTGTAGAATAGGATTTCTATTCAAAGGAGTCCTTGAATAGCTTGCTTTTTCCAGCACGCAGGGCAGCTGGGGGCAGGCGGCCCCAGGGAAGGGCCGGCGCACTTACTTGGCATAGGCCTTCTCCAGCAGTGCGCTCCAGAACTCACTCCCCTCCGCTGAGTGCACGAACAGCAGCTCCCCGTCCTTGGTGGGCAGCCTGTCGTCCACCACCACCTCCACCCATTCGCCGTACTGCCAGAACTGCGGGGCAAGGCAGGGAGTGGGGAGGCCTGGAGGGGGGCCAGTGGCAGCATGCACCCCCCCCCCTCACCAGCATCACATCTGAGCACCTGGCTCCTCCCCACCCCAGACCCCTGGGTGTAAGTTCCATGAGCCCATCCTAGGAGGAGATGCTCCCTCTGACCCACCTGCCACAGGCAGGTCCTCACTAAGAAACCCAGGACAGTGGTGCTTGCTCTTCCCTCCAAGGCCACACCTGCCTCTCCAGCACTCTGCCCTGCCCCTTATCCTTTTTTTTTTTTCTTTTTAGGGCTGCACCTGCTGCATAGGGAAGTTCAGGGGGTAGTGGTTGAATTGGAGCTGCAGCTGCCGGCCTACACCACAGCCACAGCCACACCAGATCTGAGCCGAATCTGTGACCTGCACCACAGCTTGTGGCAACGCCTGGGTGTTTAACCCACTGAGCAAGGCCAGGGATGAAACCTGCATCCTCATGGATAGTATGTCAGGTTCTTAACCTGTTGTGCCACAATGGGAACTCCACCTAATGCTTCTAAAAATATTACTACTCAGAGTTCCCGTCGTAGTGCAGTGAAAACAAATCCGACTAGGAACCATGAGGTTTCGGGTTCAATCCCTGGCTTCACTCAGTGGGTTAAGGATCTGGCGTTGTCGTGAGCTGTGGTGTAAGTCACAGACGCAGCTCAGATTTGGTGTTGCTGTGGCTGTGGTGTAGGCTGGCAGCTGTAGCTCCAATTAGACCCCTAGCCTGGGAACCTCCATATGCCTTGGGTGTGGCCCTAAAAAGCAAAAACAAAACAAAACAAAACAAAAAAACCAAAAAAGTAAAAAAATAAAAAACCCAAAAATCTTGAGGATGACTTCCTGAGAATCTTAGTCTACCTCTCACCTCTCCCCACTGCTGTCCTTAAGGATCCTACATCAGCAATAGACCAGGGAGCATCCTGCTGTCTCTCAGTGTCCTTTGAAGAAGAAAATTGTCCCTAGCCCCCAGCACCTGTTCCTAGCCCCCAGGACCCACTCCTCCCCCAGCACCCCTTAAGGAGAACCTTGAACCAACCCCTACATTACCTGGAAGCGGAAGATCCCCGCGTAGTTCTCCTGGAAGCTCTGGTCCAGGGGGACGACTCGAGCCAGGACCTCTTCGTTCAAGGTGAGGGAGGCGATGGCTGCCAGCAGCCAGCAGTCACCTGCGAACACAGTGCAGGGAGCTCTCGTCAGAGGCTCTCAGTGCCGGGGGATGTTCAGCATCTTGTCCCTGCCTCTGGGTGCCTGGAGCCCCAGGCGCCCTGCACATGGGTTCCAGGGGGTCCTCACGTGAGCGGTGTGAGGGGGGCTGGGTGATGCTTTGTGGGGAACGTTGAAGGAGAAAAGTTTTGGCTGTGATAGTAGTTGGGGGAAGGGGGGAGGGTTCATTCCCTGAAAGAACCAGAACCCCGTGATGGCTGGACCCTGTCTTCACAGCCGGCTCTGTGCCTGGTCCATGGGCGGCACTCGGCAGGGAGCATCTGTGGAGTGAGGATTCCAACTGGGCAGCCGAGGCCTCTGAGAACGCAGGGTTTAAAGGTGAGTTTGGATGTGAGAGAAGAAAACGTAGCTCTAAGCGGGAAGAGGCTGAAGGTCCTACATCTTCTCCTGGGAGAGGGATGCGGAAGCAAGGGAGCCAGCCGGCAGCCCCACGGATGCAACCGCTCACAGAGAAGGCACCCTGGGCTGTCTCCCTGAGGACGTGTGAGGACACATGAACACCTGGGGGCGTGTGTGGGCACCACGCAGGCAGGGACAAGGATGGGGACAGTCAGATGGGTGCCAGTCTGGCAGCATGGCTCTCCCTTAGCCTCGGTGCCCTCCTCTGTGACATGCGGGTACCTGTGGGGCATAAGGAGAGCATGTGTGTAAAGCACACAGCCATTTCACGTAGTCAGAAGCGAGCCAGATGCAGGGTCATGTTTGCCAGAAAAAGGTCCAACTGATGGGGTGGGTGGTCTGGGACAAGGATGAGGGAGGTGACGCCGCTCGTAAGGAATGTGCACTTTCCTACAGTTTCCCCAGACAATAAAAGGAAATAGACTCAGATGCCTTTGATTTCCACTGCTGGTTTATTGTTATTACTTGGCAGGTCTTTAAAAAAGGTTACGGCGGTCTCTGAATTAATTCTACAGACTATTGGGTAGTTCCGATAGTTCTTGAACCAGGGTGTCCTGCCAACACTTAGAAGTGAGAGCATGTGAGTAGCCCCAAGGCCCCTGTAGGCTGACAATAGCCCTGGGGTAAGTGGAAGCACAGCCTCTCTCTACTCAGCCGCTCAGTAGCCAAAGGAAGTTAAATCCCTTTGCTCGTTCAGTTGGGTGCAGACTCTGGGTTCATGATAGATTTCCATTTGCGGCCACTGCTTTCCTCCTGGTACCACCCAGCCTCCCTGTCGGCTCAGCCTGTGAGGTTTGGGTGGTGCTGACCCCACCCCTGGATCCGGAGGGGGACCGGATGCAATTTATGAAGCACATCTCCTGGCTTCAGTGGTTGGCTATGGGATTAGGCTAGAACACCCATGCAGGGAGGTATGTTATCTTTCCTGAGGCTTCAGGAAGAGTGAACAGGTGCCCTCGTCTACTGTGTTGGCTCTTTAAAGATGTATGGTCTGCTGCTGCTGAAGCCACCTTGCTTGCGTGTGTGGGCGGGGGGAGGGCAGCCTGTCTAAAAATGGAGCTAACTCAGAGGAGGAGGGGCTGAGAGGTGGAGAGAGAGGAATCGGGTCCTGGTGTCATCACCCGAATCCCTGGATCAAGCTGTACCTGAAGCCACAC
This sequence comes from Phacochoerus africanus, assembly GCF_016906955.1. Lineage (NCBI taxonomy): Eukaryota > Metazoa > Chordata > Mammalia > Artiodactyla > Suidae > Phacochoerus > Phacochoerus africanus. Next base: position 25,295,055 of record NC_062555.1, on the reverse strand, counting down.
TTGCCTTGGACTTGTCAATTACATGAACTGATCATGTCCCTATTTCCTTACCCATTAGCCAGGGCCACAAACACCTGCTGCTTGACTGCCAGGGGAATTTGGGCATTAACCATTACTTATGAGGCCTTCCTGTGTGCCAGCCACTGTTCTAAGAGCTGCAGGTTCATTTTCTCATTTGTTTCTCACAACAGCTCTTACATCTCCATGTTAAAGCTGAGGATAACAAGGCTTAGGAAGTTAAGTGCACTGCCAACGGTAAAACACTACAAGGAGGAGTTTAAAAGATGCAGTGTTTCTATTGTCAGATCTCAGAGACAACTTTTTGGGTCAAGCTGACCTTTATATAAAGTAAAGACTCTTGGACACATGGAGAATAAGGAGCTTGCAGAGACACTTGGCAGTGAGAGTTTTTAGCTCTGGCCACGGGGAAGGAGCTGAGGAGCCCCTGATTGGTGGAGACCAAAATCTACATGGAGGAAGTTTCCTGGCCTGATTCTGTATGCTGCTTGGTAGGGATGAGACTGTCATTCAAACAGACAACATTCAGTCCTTTGCCGAGCATTTACCCCTTTCTCACTTTGACTTTATTGTGCTGTCCATCCTGGAAGATGACGTCACAGAGCATCAGCTGCTCCTGGAGTGACAAGATCCTCCTTTTCAATTGGTGCTTCTTCCTCCAACTTCAGATCTTCTGACTTTGGTACTTCTTTGAGAGCCTGGGGATCTGGTTCAGTCCCTTTTCCTCTGAGAGCCTGGGGATGTCTGTGATTTTTGTCTTTTGTCTTTTTAGAGCCGTACCCGCAGTATATGGAGGTTCCCAGGCTAGGGGTTGAATCTGAGCTACAGCTTCCAGCCTACACTACAGCCACAGCCTATCAACTCGGAATCTGAGCTACATCCAAGACCTATACCACAGCTCACAGCCACGCCAGATCCTGAACCCACTGAGGGATCAGGGATCGAACCTGTGTCCTCATGGATGCGAGTCAGATTCATTTCCACTGAGCCATGTCGGGAATGCCTCAACCTGATTCTTGACTTCTGCTCTGTGCTCCTTCCACCAGAAGGAATAAAATAAATAACAAGCGGCTTGCATCTTGTATAATACTTTGCAATTTACAAAGAACACGGTATACATTTTATTTGATCCTTACAGAAATCTGATGAGATGGTTATCCATTATCACCATCAATTTTTTTTGGATGAAGAAAGTGAAGCTCAAGAAGGCTGTGTTCTAGACAGTGGGCAGGTCCTGCATGTGCATCTTTTGAATCCAGAACCTGGGTTTTTTTTTAAAAACATACCTGTGAAAGATTTCCTTTGGTTAAGAGTACCCAGTCCCTTTAACCAAGGAAAGATCCCACTAGGAAGATTCGACTGCAATTCGATTTAAAATTAAGGGGCAAGGCATTCCCGTTGTGACTCAGCGGAAATGAATCTGACTAGTATCCAGGAAGGCGCAGGTTTGATCCCTGGCCTTGCTCAGTGGGTTAAGGGTCTGGCTTGGCCGTGAGCTGTGGTGTAGGTGGTAGATGTGGCTTGGATCTGGGGTGGCTGTGGCTGTGGTGTTGGCCGGTGGCTACAGCTCTAATTGGCCCCCTAGCCTGGGAACCTCCATGTGCTGTGTGTGTGGCCCTAAAAAGACAAAAAAAAAAAAAATCTAAGGAGTAACAAGCTGGCAGCTTCCACACTGTTCTCCATAGTGGCCGTGCGAGGCTCATGCTTTTCATGTACAACCTGAACCGTCTCCTTTGCGACCAGGTGTCAGTAACTAGTTCATCCAGTTCTCAGGACATGGTCTTGGGGAGTTTCACCCTTGAGAGGTGACTCATTGTTTCAGCTGCACGGTGTTCTTGCCCTGGCTTCCTGCCCCCACCCAGGTGACCTCACAGGGAAACCCGCTCCACATCCTCATTTGCCTGCAGCCCCGCCCAGCACCCCCCTTTCCAGCGGAGGCTGCAGAGCCTCCGTTCTCCCTCCCAAGGTCAGAATCCACCCTCCGTGAAATGATTTATGAAAACCCATCTCCTCGGGGTGATCCCACGGTGACCTGCTCCGGTAGAGGTGGCCCGGTTGGCGAGGTCCCTGGAGTCTCCTCTCGGCACAGCCTATTTGGGTCGGTCACAGGCTAGTCTGGATAAAACCAGGCCAGCTGGTTCAGGTCGGGCTGGACAACCCATGGACCTCTGAGGCTCCAGACCCTGGCGCTTCTAACTGGTTTTAGAGGGTGCCTGTCAGTGACCCAGGCCTGTCGCTGCGTGGATGGGGCTTGAAAACGGAAGATCTGGTGTGTAGCTGCACAGGTGTTGAAATTATATATCTATGAGGCTCTGGACTTTAGCAAATATTTTTTTTCCTCTTGCTCATCTGTTTGTTGGTTTGGCTCTGCTCTCCAGCCACATAGGAAGATATTTGGGCAGAGGTGAGGGTAGGGTGGCTGCCCAGATCCCCCGCTCAGGGGACTCTCCCTGAATGGTGCACCACAAAACGTCTGCCTTCCTCTCCAGCTGGGTTTTCTGGTTGCCATGTGCCTTTAGCCTGCGCAGGTAGAAAGTCCTTTTAGACTCAGGGGATCTTCGGTAACCTTCTGATCTTGATCGACTCCGTTTATCTCAGAGCAGAAACACCTGAGTGCCAGATGGTGCGAGCTGGACGTGAGAAGGGTCCCTTCTGGCTGCCTCCCCATGTCCAGTCCACACCCTTCTCCATCCTGCCCTCTGCCCCAGAGCCGACCTCAGTGGCTGACATCGTGGGCTTCCAGGACCTCTGCCTCTGGGAGGGTTTGGCCAGTGGGGAGCCCTAGGTGCCAGGGGGCGGGAGGAGAGTGAGGGTGGGATATTTCCACACTGGATCCTTGTGAGCTCGGCTGGAGCTGTGTGTCCCTTGACTGTGGGGCACTGATTTTTCAAGGCGGCATCTGTACCTGACCCACTTGCGGTTCTAGAATCCTGCAACGGCCTCCGACTCACAGATCAGGGCTCTCTTCTGGGAGGTGGGGTTTGCTTCCTCATTTGATTGGAGAGGCTTCTGACCACTCTGTTTATGTTCAACAGAGTTCGAGACTGCTCTGACTAGTGTGGTCTGTCACCCATTGGCTGTTCACCCTTAAAACCAACTCCAAGGGCACCATCCTGCCTGGAGAGGCGTAGACAATCATTTACTCCATTTAAAAAGTGGCCTGGGCATTCCCGTCATGGCGCAGTGGAAATGAATCCAACTAGGAACCATGAGGTTGCAGGTTCGATCCCTGGCCTCGCTCAGTGGGTTAAGGATCTGGCGTTGCTGTGAGCTGTGGCGTGGGTCACAGACGCGGCTCAGATCTGGCGTTGTTGTGGGTGTGGTGTAGGCTGGCAGCTGCAGCTCCGATTAGACCCTTAGCCTGGGAACATGCATATGCCATGGGTGTGGCCCTAAAAAGCAAAATAAATAAATAAATAAATAAAAAGTGGCCTACATTCTTGACTAGAAAAATTTGTCATTGTAAAGTTGCCGCTTCCTCTTAAGTCCATTTATAAATTTAATGTGATCCCAATAAAAATAGCAAGAGGCTTTTTAAACCTTTGGAACTCAGTGGTTTCTAAAGTTTACAAGGAAAAATAGGGAGTTCCCGTCGTGGCACAGTGGTTAACGAATCCGATTAGGAACCACGAGGTTGCGGGTTCGGTCCCTGCCCTTGCTCAGTAGGTTAAGGATCCGGCACTGCCGTGAGCTGTGGTGTAGGTTGCAGACGTGGCTTGGATCCCGAGTTGCTGTGGCTCTGGCGTAGGCTGGTGGCTGCGGCTCCGATTGGACCCCTAGCCTGGGAACCTCCATATGCCGCAGGGGCCGCCCAAGAAATAGTAAAAAAAGACAAAAAAAAAGTTTACAAGGAAAAATAAACATGAAGCCTACCCAGAAAAAAATCTCAAAGGGAGGGGTGTCTAGCTCTATCAGATATTAAAATACATATAGAGCAACAGTAATTAAAATAGCAGTACTTGCGCATTAGTGTACAGAGATACAGAAATGGCACAGAACAGGAAGTCCAGAAATAGTTCCGAACACAGGAATTTAGTAAAGATAAGTTTTTCACAAATGGAATTAGAACAGCTGAGTAGCCATCTAGAAAAAAAACAAGTCATAGCTCATCTTGTCATGGAGATGAATTCTAAATGGAGTAATATTTATATATTAAATATAAATATAATATTAAGTATAACATTATGTAGCTTAACTATGTACTTTATAGTATTTATACGTTATATGTAAATTTTTCTTTTTTTTCTTTTTCTTTTTAGGGCCACACCCACAGCATATGGAGGTTCCCAGGCTAGGGGTCCAATCAGAGCTACAGCTGCCTATATCCTCAGCAATGAAGGATCCACGCTGGGTCTCTGAGCTACACTAAGCTCACGGCAGCGCCGGATCCTTAACCCACTGAGTGAGGCCAGGGATTGAACACGCCTCCTCACGGATACTCATCAGATTCGTTTCTGCTGCACCACAACGGGAACTCCCGTTTTATGTAAATATGCTAAATCTAGCCATTTGTATCATTTACATGTTTATTATTTACGTATTTATATGACACATTATGTTTTAATATGTTTGCATTATAAATATACTCTTTTTATAAATCCATATATTCTAGAAGAGACAGTGGGAGAATTCTATTATAATCTTAGAGTGGAGATACACTATCCCATAACATTTTTTTTTTGTCTTTTGTCTTTGTTGTTGTTGTTGTTGCTATTTCTTGGGCCGCTCCTGGGGCATATGGAGGTTCCCAGGCTAGGGGTTGAATCGGAGCTGTAGCCACCGGCCTACGCCAGAGCCACAGCAACACGGGATCCGAGCCGCGTCTGCAACCTACACCACAGCTCACGGCAACGCAGGATCGTTAACCCACTGAGCAAGGGCAGGGACCGAAGCCACAACCTCATGGTTCCTAGTCGGATTCGTTAACCACTGCGCCACGACGGGAACTCCACACTATCCCATAACATTTTTAAAGGGTAAACTTAACTGCACTAAAGTAAAATACAATCTACATGGGAAAAAAATCACCATGAGTGAAGTCAGGCTGAAAAATAACAGGGATAAATATCTGTTATTCAGATCCCAGACCAAAAGTTACGTATCGATCTTCTTAGTATTTAAAGAGGAAAAAAAAAGAAGGCTCAATAGGAAAAATGACCAAAGACATAAACAGAGTTGATGAGAAAGGAAAAATTAATGTCTCTTAAACCTATTAAAAGGCCCTGACCCTCACTCATCATACAAGAAGCGGAGGCGTTCCCTCTGTGGCATAAGGGGATTGGCGGCATCTTGGGAGCACTGGGACGCAGGTTCAATCCCCAGCCGGGCACAGTGGGTTAAGGCTCTGGCCGCAGCTGTTGCATAGGTCAGTCCCTGGCTCAGGAATATGCCAAGGGTAGGCCAAAAAGGAAAAAAGAAAAAAGAGCAATTTGTATCCTTCTATGTGCCTATACTGTGGTTTTAAGACCATAAACTCTAGTTTATTGCCCTCAATGGACAATCGGTTATGGCAGTATTTATAGAAAAAAAAAAGTAGCTGAGGGAGTTCCCGTTGTGGCGCAGTGGAAATGAATGGGACTAGGAGGCATGAGGTTGCTGGTTCAATCCCCAGCCTCGCTCAGTAGGTTAAGGATCCGGTGTTGCTGTGAGCTGTGGTGTAGGTCTAAGACGAGGCTCAGATCCCACATTGCTATGGCTGTGGTGTAGGCTGGCAGCTGTAGCTCTGATTCGACCCGTAGCCTGGGAACCTCCGTATGCTACAGGTACGGCCCTAAAAAGACAAAAGACCAAGAAAAAAAAAAAAACAAGAAAATAAAAGTAGCTTAATATCAGTTATTCTAAATGAAAATGAGTATTTTTGATAAAAGTCTTCCATAATAGTTGGTCTAGAGTCAATAGGAAGGAAAAGCCAATCAAGCCACTGATTTCTGTGCCCTCTGCAAGGACGTTGTGTAGAAACTAGTTCCTCAGAGTTAACAGATGTTCCTGGAGAAGTGGGTTCTGTGGTCAAGTGTGTTTGGGAAATGCAAAGCTAACCAGATCAAGGGTGGAGGCATCTCAGAGTCTAAGAGTCATTGTACACGGTGACTTTCCCAAGGGGAGGGGACTGGAGTATAATGTGAATGATTCCCAAACTTATCTGAGCTGGAACCCTCTCTGTTGACCGATATCTCACACAGCCAGGATTATGGAGCCCATCGGAGATGCTGGATTACTTAGAGAGGGTCACATTTACAGCTGGTTCCCCCTGGCAGGTTCTCCAGGGGCTGGGGGGCTCTGGCCAGATCTTCCCCAGGGACTCTGTGAGTGGCCTCAGGCATCCACACCAACTGTGGGGCCCACCTCTAGCACTGACAGCAGCTGTGTCTTTTTTCTCACCCCGGGTTTGTTTGTTTGTTTTTCTCTTTGTTGGGGATGAAGCTTTTTAGGGCATATGAAGGTTCCCAGGCCAGGGGTCGAATCGGAGCTACAGCTGCCGGCCTACACCATAGCCACAGCAATGCCAGATCTGAGCCACGTCTGCGGCCTACACCACAGCTCTCAGCAATGCCAGATCCTTAACCCACTGAGTGAGGCCAGGGATCAAACCCGCGTCCTCACAGATACTAGTCAGGCTCGTTAACCACTGAGCCACAGTGGAACTCCTCTCTCCAGGTTTTGACATCCTCTTCTTTCTGAAATGTCTTGACTTTAGAACTGATTGTTTTTCTTTCCAACATATGGTTTAATTATCTACTTTTTCGGTTCAGCCTTAAATTGCGAGGAATGAGGCAGGGCGTGTGTAAACACTGAGACACTGTGACTCACCACCTCGCAGCTGCCTTTCTCGTCCTGGGAGCCTGATACCTGCCTAGGTCTGTCCAGTGCCATGGGCACAAGAGGCACAAATGTCAGAGCTGGGTCACTACAGGCCCTGCCCAGAGGTTTCCGAACCGCACCGAAGGCCTGACTACAGGCTCCACACACTGGCTGTTGGCACGTCTGGGCTCCCCCCACAGCTAAGCTTCTGCAGCCCCTACCCCTTCTGTCCTGGGAGACATTCAACCAGTACAGGCCTGAAAGGCTGGGGCAGGGTGGGGGGATTTGCTGCCCTGCTTCCTATCCTAAAAGCCTACCTAGTGCCCAAAGCCTCCTGCCTGGTCAAGGAGGAGCTGCCCACAGGAAGAAGCCTGCTGCCCCCTTCCTCCAAGTGCCCGCGTTACATCTGGACCTAACTCCTGGAGCTCCCTCTGTGGCACAATCAGATGGCGGTGCCTTGGGAGCCCTGGGACACAGGTTCGATCCCCAGCTGGGCACAGTGGGTGAAGGATCCAACGTTGCCACAGCTGTGGCTGAGGTTGACACCCGTGGCTCAGGTCTGATCGGCCCGGGAGTTCCATATGCTGCCAGGGACTTAACTCCTGTAACAGAACAGGAGGTAGGCCCTAGAATGCAATCCCTGTGGGAAAGGAACCTTGGATTGAAATGCCCTGGTGTGAAAATGACTGAAAGCAGGTTTGTGGGGAAACGGGAGGGGTAGGATTCTGGGGGTCTGGACTGGCGGGTGGGGTGGGGGTGGGGGTGGGGGTAGGCGAGCAAAAAGCCTGATAGAAAGGACATCTCCCAGGGTGGAGGTGGACCAGGGCCTCAAGCCAGGCTTGCCCTTGATCTTGGACTCAGGTGGGCACAGAGATGTCCTGCCCCGCCCCATAGGGACTCTGGAGACCTGTAACAGGCGTGTCTCGCTGGAGGCTGCCTTCATACCCATCCCCTGGAAGAACTGCCCGCACGAGTTCCTCGCCTTGCTTCGCACCCCATCCCTCACCTTCCCACGCACCTTCCTGCCTCCTGGCACCAGGAGGCCCCAGGGCCGGCTCCACTCTCTGTGGGCTCCTCGGATTCTGGCTCTTGGCTGCCCTGTCAGTCCCCTTGGCCCCACCCAGGCCCTAGGGATCCCCCTTCCTGTGCAGCCTCCTCCCGGAGTCTGCCCTGCGCAGTCCTGGGTGCCCCCTGCCGGCTGGGCTACGATGAGATGCACGAACCTGCAGGCAGGGTGCCCGCCACCCCCAGCCCCCACCCAGAGCGTAGCCTGGTGCATAAGCACCTGGTTGCTGGCGGGTCCCATGTCAGGCTGGGGCTGGCCTTCCCAGCCACCAGGCACAGTCCCCCAGGGCCTCCAGGCAACCCCCAAACCAGAAGGGAGAGACCCCCGGATAGACCTGGGAGCCCCCGCCGGAACAGGAAACCTGATTCTGCCACTTAAGATTGTGTGAACTTAGACACATTTCTTTTTTTAATTTTTTAAAATTATAGTTGATTTACATTGTTCTGTCCATTTCTGCTCTTCGGCAAAGTGACCCAGTCCTACATATATACATTCTTTATCTCACACCATCTTCCATCATGTTCCATCAAAAGAGACTGGATATTCAGTTCCCTGTACAGCAGGACCTTGTTGCTAATCCATTCTTTTGTTTTTTTGTTTTTTGTTTTTAGGGCTGCGCCTGCAGCATGTTGAAGCTCCCAGGCTAGGGGTCCAGTCGGAGCTACAGCTGGGCCTATGTGCCAGAGCCACAGCAATTAGGGATATGAACTGTGTCTGCTCACAGCAACGCCAGATCCTTAACCCACTGAGCGAGGCCAGGGATCGAACCCAAAACCTCAAGGTTCCTAGTTGGATTTGTTTCCACTGCGCCACGACGGGAATGCCGCTCATCCTTTCTAAATGTCATAGTTTGGGACACGTTTCTTAACCTCTCTGAGGCCATTCTCTCAGCTGTGGGAGGCCGGTAACACATATGCATCCTCTGAAGGTTGTCAAGATCAGGAAAAAAGGGAGATTATGGGTTCCAGATGGGCTTTAGCAATCAGGAACCCAAAGATGGTGTGCACACTTTGCCTACAGGCAAATACATGTGTCTTCTAGGGAGAAGTCAGGAGTCTCTCCCACTCCCACTGCAAAAGATTAAGACACATCGGAGTCCGAACACGGAGTTCAAATCCTGGTTCTGACTTGGGGGCAAAAGACTCTCCCTGTGTCTGTTTCCTCATGTATAAAACGGGATTCATGATAGGAAACAGCCTCACAGAGTTGAGAATTAAATGGGAGAAAACATGTCAGGCCTTTAGCACCCTGTCTCCGAGTGTTTGCTATTTCAATCTTCTAAGTTTATAGAAGAGAACACTGGGGCCCAGAAGAGGGAAGGTCTCAGCTGAGGAGGAGCCAGACAATGGCCACACTGGCTGCCTGGTTTTGGAAAGGGCTCCAGGAGGTGGGAGTTGGGGGAGGGAGGTGAGGATAGGAGTGGGGGGTGTAGGAAGCGGAGGTGGGAGTGGGGGGCTCTAGGAGGTGGGAGTCGGGGGAGGGAAGTGGGGGTAAGGAGGTGGGAGTGAGGGGGCGAGGTGGGAGTTGGAGGGAGGGAGGTGGGAGTTGGGGGAGGAAGGTGGGAGTCAGGAGAGGGAGGTGGGAGTTGGCAGGGTATGGAGGTGGCGTGGCGGTAGGGAGGTGGGAGTGGGGGGGGGAGGTAGGGGGTGGGAGTGGGGGGAGGGAGGTAGGAGCCAGGGGGAGGAAGGTGGAAGTAGGGCATAGGTGGGAAGTGGGAGTCGGAGGTGGGGGACTTGGGGAGGTGGGAGTCAGGGGAGGGAGGTGGTAGTTGGGGGGAGGGAGGTTTGAGTTGGCAGGATAGGAAGGTGAGGGGCTTGGGGAGGGAGTGGGGGGAGGGAGCTGGAAGTTTGGGGGGGCACAAAAGGTGGGAAGGAGGAGGGGTGAGGGGAGGAGGGACCGTGACCTGCTGAGCGCATGTGCGGCCTGGCTCATCTCTTGGGTCCTTGAAGGCTCTTGGGAAGTGAAGGAGGGTACGCGTCCACATAAGTAAATAAAGGCGTTTACTAAAAACCCTGCAGTGACGGAGCCCTCACCTTCACCCCCAGGACGGCGGGGACCTCACCTGGACACCCCCCCTCCCCCACCATCATCACCCCCTCCCTCCTCCCAGCGCAGGACCAGGGACCTGAGCACCTGCCCTCCCTCCCCCCAGGGCTGAGGACGGCTTTGTGGTCTCCTGTCTGCGCTGTCCCCTCACAGAACACAAGCCAAGAGGGTCCTTTAAGAGCCAAACTGCCCCCTCCGGTGTCTGCAGTTCAGTTGACAATCACCTTCACTCTCTACACACCTTTCCTGTGGGTTTTCCCACAGCACTTTGTTACTGTTTTGTGCCTCTGGCAGCAGCGTATTCATGCACGAATGTATTCCCTTGTTCAATGACAATTTAGTGACATCCTCTCTGGCCCACCCTCAAGCACCTCCCGAGATCACTCAAGTCAATTTCTCTCAAGGGACCCCAGGGAGTCCCCTCCAAGTCCAACCTGCCCCCCCCCCTTCTAACTTGCTTGGGAAAAGGAGGTCTGAGTAGGATTTTTGGATCTTTAAGCACAGCTGCCGCACCCTTCCGGACGTGGGTGCCCCAGGTCTACCTTGATGAAAGGTTTGACTGTCTCCAGCTGGGCTGCCCTCCCCGCAGCTCACCAGCCTCCCTGTGTACACACAGGCTTCCCCCCACAGGCCCGACACTGGCATGCCCAGACCCCCACCTTCTGAGTGCTCCCAGGCAGACCTTATGAATGACTCCTTTAAGCTCCAGACCCCTCTTCCGAAAAAATACATTCATGCAGAGCCATGTCGGTAAATTTCCAGAGCTGTGCTCCCTGGGTCCCTGCGTCTGAGGGTCAGGGCTGAGCACAGGCCAAGGTCACTGGGGCCCCTGTCTGGGAGTGGGGTGGGGCTGGGTTCCGAGGAGGATGTTTGTGGCTGTGGAAGTTTTTCCAAGACAGGATCATAATATTTGCTATGTGCTCTCTCCTTCCTTCCCTTCCATCAGCACCGTCTTCCCTCCACACACAGGGAGGGGAGCAGAGAAGCCAGGAGATGCTGGCTTCTGTCCAGCCTGTCCTGCTGCAGCTCCATCACCTGTCACTCTAGAGCGAGGCTGCCTGCTGACAGTCCCGGGAGGATGGAAGCGCTGTGAGGGCACGAGCTCCATGAAGGAACCCAGGCAGAGGAAGGTCTTCATCTCGAGAAAGAGCGGACAGAACACGAAGCCCGAGCCCAGCCTGGCAGCGCCCTCCTGGCCTCGGCCCCTCCCTGCTGCTTCCCACGGCTCCTTGGCCAGACCTGCAGCCCGAGAGGACACCTGTCCTCATACTGACTCTGGCCTCTTCTTCCTCCTGTGTGGTCTTCAACTCCTCATTCCCATCCCTCTGCGCCTGAGCCAGGTCTAGAGAAGAATGGCTCTCATACTCACGCAGAACACCTGCCGGCTTGAGAACAGGATGGGAGGAGGCGGAAGTGAGCACCTGGCCTCAAGTCCAAACAGTGTAGACGCAGATGGGCTGTAGGGGGGCAAGGTTTGAGGAGGGCGTGGACTGGTCCCGTGGTGGGTGGAGGTGGGGCAGGAGCACTCAAAAGGAGAGGGAAGGTCAACGGCAGACCTGGAAAGGGGTGTGGGCATGGCGCCATCCGGGAGGGCAGGGAGCAGGGCACAGGTGACCCAAGGATGCAGGTTCCTGGAGAGGAAGATGGGCTGCACTTCTGCGGAGTCTGCACTTGACACCCAAGGGGGGGGATTTACACTAAGGTTGCTTCTCACCCTTTCTCCTGCAGACCCCCCAGGCACAAGAAAATGCCACCTGCACTTTCCAGAAGGAGCTTCTTCCTGCTGGGGAAGTGCATACACACGTGCGCGCTGCTTCCTATGCCAAACAACTTCCCTCCACCCCTCCCCTTGGTCATCCTGGGAGACTCAGTCACAGCCTTTGAGGGGCCTTCTTAAACCCTCCCACTCCCCTCCTGAGCCTTTAGACTGCTTCCCAGCCAACTCCTACTATAGCATGACCAGAACGTGAGTTTGTCTATTTAACAGTCTCCACCACAGGGCTTCATCTCCCTGAGGACAGGACCTCTGACAGTAATATAAGAGTGGATTAGTGACAGACAGGGCCCTAGGGCAGGAATCCCAGTGAGAACTCAGGCCTCGGGTGGGGGTGAGAGTCGGGGGGCAGGGGGTGAGGCTTGGTGAGGGATTAAGGATCCAGAGGGGAGAGGACCGGATGGATGTGGGGAAGAGGCAGAGACATGAAGAGTCTGGTGTAGAGAAAAGGGCTGCAGTGTTTTGCTTGTTTTCTTCTGCCTGAAGCCCCAGCACGCTGGGAGAACCCAGAGACCACTCCTGCCCAACCAGGATGGGCTAGTGTCCGAGCAGCCTGGGGTCACCGCTGGTGAAGGATGAGTCTGGTATCCAAAGGGGAGGAACACATCATCTTCCCTACATGGCAGCCACAGTCTTCCCAGTTCTACAGGTCCTTCTAGAACCTTCCTCTTCCCCACCAGGGGGTGGAATTTGCGTCCCTCCCCTGAACCTGGTGGGCCTCTGTCTCAATGACTAGGAGCTGCAGAAGCGATGTTATGTGGCCTTGGAGGCTGGGTTGTACAAGGAGACTTTCTCTTCTGCCTTTTTTTTTTTTTTTGTCTTTATGCCTTTTCTAGGGCCACACCCGCAGCATATGGAGGTTCCCAGGCTAGGGGTCCAATTGGAGCTGTAGCCAATGGCCTATGCCAGAGCCACAGCAACGTGGCAGCTGAGCCACATCTGCAACCTACACCACAGCTCACGGCAACACTGGATCCTTAACCCACTGAGCGAGGCCAGGGATCGAACCCACAACCTCATGGCTCCTAGTCGGATTCGTTAACCACTGAGCCACGACAGGAATTCCCAAGGCAACCTTCTGAGCTCTCCCTTCACAAGCCTGTAAAAAGTTCGGCTCCCTTAAAGCCTCCGTGGAGGAGACCACGCAGGAGGCAGAGGGACCCTGGGCTTCAGCAGGTCAGGCACCAAACGCGTGGGTGGGAGGCCTTCAGGTAACCCTAGCCCCATCCCCCCTGACTGCAAGCCCATGAGAGGACCTGAGAGTCACGGGGCTGAGCCCTGTCCTCCTCCAGAACCATGAGAGTGAAGGAGAGAATAAATGATCGCTGTGGTTTCAAGCCTTTGACTGTGGGGGAGGGTTGTCACACAGCAGATACAAGTGTAAGGAGACCGACCTTCCTGAAATCTGCGCCTGGTTAGGGATAGTAAGGTGCACCTGCCAACGAACAGAGTCCCCACCTCCCTGCCTTGGGAAGGGGCGGGGGCGAGCCAGTGGGAGAGGAGCCAACACCGAGAGATGCCAGCGTCAGGATGCCCAGAAGTCCCTGGGCCCCCCAGGACCTGAGATGCACTGCACGTGGCTGGTCCAGGAAGCTGATAAGACAGACGGCCCTGACAGGGTGGGCATCTGGAGAAGGAGGGAGGGCTGAGTGAGCGCCTCCTTTCCTGCAGCAACTCCAGGGCCGAAGGGGGAGGGCGGAGGAGGAGGGTTGCAGCGCCTCCCCCACAGGGTCAAACAGACTGCAATCTCCATGTCCTTGCCTCCTTTGCTGCACGGCTTACTCCCCACTGTAGGTGGGTCAGGGGACATGATTCTGGAGGCCTGCAGAGTTGGTCTTCGCCAGCTCCCAGCACGGGCATTGAGCCCTGGATGCCCAATGACCACCCTGTGTCTATTTCCATAGCTCCCTTCTCTCCCCAGATCACTGCTTGCTCCCCAGGAACATTCTTTTTTTTTTTTTTTTTTTGGTCCCAGGCTAGAGGTTGAATCAGAGCTGCAGCTGCCAGCCTACACCACAGCCACAGCAACACAGGATCCAAGCCGCGTCTGTGACCCAGACCACAGCTCACGGAAAGGAGCCCCCATCTTCATGGATACTAGTCAGGTTTGTTTCCACTGAGCCACAGCGGGAACTCCCCCAGGAACATTCTCGATCCCCTACCCCAAGGGATTTCTGGCACCGTCTGGAGACAGTTTGGGTTGTCACACTTGGGGTCTAGTGGGCAGATGCTGGGACGCTGCCTCGAATCCTCCAGCACGAAGGACACTCCCACCAAGGGGAACGGCCCCACCCCAGATACCATCGGTGCCAAGGTCGGGAAACCCTGGTTTCCCTCAGGTCCTGCCAGTCCCATGTCCCATCCTGGTAGAGCTTTGTTCCTTTGCTTTCCACGGTGACAAGCAAGACAGAGAGATGATCAGCCACCAGCCAAGAGAGTGAGGTTGCTTCTTGCTAAATTTGACCCTTCCTGAGATGCTGGGATTGAACTGTCTCTGACAGACCGGATACCCTGCCTGCCAGGACCAATCAGCCTGGCGAGGCAGCCTTGGGGGAGGGGGAGGAGGAGGGGGAGGCAAGAGGAAGCGCACACCCTGTGCGCCCAGCCCTGCGGGATGTGGCTGATGAGTCACACGGGGCTGTCCCATCTGTGCCTGCTTCAGGGCCCCCGAGCAGCCCAGGAAAGGATATCCCAAACCAGAATCACCCCTCACACAATCGCAGTTCATTATATCAGCGGCTCTCGGGGAGGGTGGAAGTGCTGTGCTTGCTCAGCTCACATCCCAGTCCCGATTCCCAGGAGGCCTTCAGAACTGGAGCTGAAGTGGACAATCCAAAGCCTGTGTGCCCTCTCCTCACTTCCCCTGCAGAGAGGGCCTGAAGGGAGGGGGGAGGGGAGGAAGATGCCCAGCAAGGCCAGAGGGTCACATGCTCACACACTGAACTTGTTTGGAGCGAGGCCCTGGCCCTGCCGCCCTTGGCCGCCCCTGGTCCAGGAGGAGGAAGCCTGTTGCAGGTGTCACCTCTGCTCCCCAGCTCCCTGCGGCTGGGGGCCCCCATGGTCACACCTGATGTCTGGGTTACCTGCCGTCCCTCCGCAGCCATGGGCCCTCCTCGCCAGCCCCTCTACCCCACAGACCCCCACAGGAGACAATAAACAGCCCAACCTGTCCCGGATACCTTCCCCCACACCTTGGCTGCCTCACCTCCCCGAGGGAGCAGATGAGCTGCCACATTCCTGCCGGCCTGGGGGCTCTGCAGCGTGAACTAAAGGAAAAGTCTCCCCGTGGCTGAGGTAAGATCACATTGTGGGAGGCAGTAGGAAGGACGGCTAGAGGCTTTCTCGCTCTGGTCCTGCCGGCCAGAGACACACCAGCAGTCACACAGCCTTAATGTTCTCCACCTCACGGGACAAGATGCCAGTGTCACTTTGTTCCCATTTCATGGATGGGTAAGTGGAAGCTGAAAGCAGCAGGGGCCTGGGCATGGTGGCAGAGAAGAGCCTCCCAGCCTGTCCAGGAAACAGCAGGGAGCAAGGGCCACCATGTGAGGCCTGGAAGTTGGGGCAGGGGACTTTGATGAATTTCAGCTTTTCTCCAAACACCAACTCCTCTGTCCCCTCCTCTCCACAACTTCTGAGATTGTCAAGGCCAAAGCCCCAGCCTTATTTATTTGCTTAACTCACTCTGAGGGCTGTACCTGCAGCATATGGAAGGTTCCAGGCTAGGGGTCGAATCAGAGCTGAGGCTGAAGCCTACTCCACAGCCACACCAGATCTGAGCCGCATCTGCCACCTACCCCATAGCTTTTGGCAACATCAGATCCTTAACCCATGGAGCAAGGCTAGGGATCAATCCCACAGCCTCACAGAGATGGTGTCGGGTCCTTAACCTGCTGAGCCACAGTGGGAACTCCTTCAGCCTCATTTACAGACTCCCCTGGAGAGCCACCCTCTCCCCAAAGGTAACTTGCCATTTGCAGTTATTAAACCCTAAGTGTCAGCCTCTGGTGCTTCCCACTTCCCATGCACCATCTCATTTCATCCTCACAGACCACTGAGGGAGGTACCAGTAACACCCCCATTTTACAGATGAGGAAACTGAGACTGGATGAGGATGGCGACTTGCCTCATGCAACAGAGCCAGGAAGAGGCAGAACTCAGAGGTCAACCTCTAACTGATGGAACCCAGATCCTCCCTCTGGACCCTGCTATTACAGATGTTTATTGATGTATGTGCCCTGCGTGGCTCTGAGTGGAGACCAGCCCACCCTGGAGTCAAGAATGAGAGGGTGCATCCACATGCAGTGGCCACGACCCACATGTGGCTCTTTACATTTCAACTGAATAAAATTAAAAACGCAGTTCCACAGCTTCCTTAGTCACACTTCAAGTGCTCCCCATACATTTTGATTGTATAGAACCTTCCTATCACTGCTTAAAGCTCTGGTGGAAGGTGCCAGATGGGAGCCTGCACCATTGCCCACCTGCCTGCCAGGCTGGCCCATCTTCCTCCTGGGGCTCCATTGTCCTGCTGTTGCTGCAGGACCCCACTAGACCCCCCCGAACACAGGGCCCTTCATTTCTAAAATCGCCTGGGTGGGGCGTCGGGGGGGGGGGGGCGCTGATCTTGTGGGGGGCTGATCTGAGCAAGGGTCTTAGATCTTGGAGCAGAGATGCTGTCGCTAAACAAACGGGAGCTGACGCCGGGTGTTGGGGGCGAGGGTGCTGCCGGCAGAAGTCACAGAATGTCAGGAGTGCTGGAACCTCGGGGAGCTGGGATAGATGCCCTCATCTCAGAGACAGGCCACCGAGTCCACACGGGGACGGAGAGCACCTGAACCAGGGAAGAATCACGCTTAGATCTGCAGGCCGTTGGGGTGCAAAGGAACCCCGTAATCTCCTTAGGAATTTCCTCTGGCTTCCGAGGAAAGTGTACGCCACAATGGGGGGAGGGAGGGAGGTTCTCTGGGGTGGGTCCCCACCGCCTCTCCTCCTGGGGAGGGGAGGTTAGGGACAGCCAAGGAAGGCCACAGATGAGGCAGGCACCCCCTGTAACAGGGCTGCGAGGCGGAGAGGGGGAGCCTCTGGGCAAGTCACCCCTGCCCTGTTTACAGGATGTCTCAGGGGCATCAGGAGAGAGCTGGGAGCACAGGCAGCAGCCACAGGAAAGGAGAAAAGCGGTGAAAGAGCGTTTATAACCAGAAGAGACTCGGGAGAGGAAAGGGTGACTTAGGGAGAGCACAGCCCTGCCCCAGGCGGAAGGAGCTGCCTCTGCCGGTGGTGGGGGTGGGGCCGGAGCTGGCGCTGGGGCCACTGTTTAAGAGAGAAAACAATGTATTCATTTTCTCCATCAATCCAGCCAGCACTTACTTTTTAGAGCTTTTTTTTTTTTTTAAACTATATGCACTATTTGTTTTGTTTTGTTTTGTTTTGTTTTTTTGCCTTTTCTAGAGTCGCTTCACCCGGCATATGGAGGTACCCAGGCTAGGGGTCTCATCAGAGTTGTAGACACAGAACTACGCCAGAGCCACAGCAGGCCTACGCCAGAGCCACAGCAACGTGGGATCCGAGCCACCTACACCACAGCTCATGGCAACGCTGGATCCTTAACCCACTGAGCAAGGCCAGGGACCGAACCCGCAACCTCATGGTTCCTAGTGGGATTCGTTAACCACGGAGCCGCGACAGGAACTCCAATATGCACTATTTTTTCAAAGGCACCTGCAAATTCCAATAGAGGGGCATCCAAAAGAAAAAAAAAAAATCCCGGACAGGTACTCCTGAAAGGTGACAAAGTCATCAAAACCAGTCTGAGAAACTGTCACAGCCAAAAAGAGCCTCAAGAGCCATGACACTTCAGTGTAACGTGGTGCCCTGGATGGGATCCCAGGACAGAAAAAAAGGACATTAGGTAAAAACGAAGGAAAGCTAAATGAAGTATGGACTTTTGTTAGTGATAATGTAACCAGTATCAGTTCATTGTAGCAAAGGTCCCACACTAATGGGGATAATTGGGATGTTAGTAATTGGGAAAACAAATACGATCTGTTAAAATTTTTCAAAGGCACCTGTTAAAAATGACTTCCAAAAAAATTACTACTTAAGAATCACTTAAAAAATTATAACATTTAAACATGGGGAAATAGGAGTTCCCATCATGGCGCAGCACAAACGAATCCGACTAGGAATCATGAGGTTGTGGGTTGGATCCCTGGCCTTGCTCAGTCCGGCATTGCCATGGGCTGTGGTGTAGGTCACAGACGTGGCTCGGATCCCGTGTTGCTGTGGCTGTGGTGTAGGCCAGTGGCTATAGCTCCGATTAGACCCCTAGCCTGGGAACCTCCATATGCCGAGGGTGCAGCCCTACAAAGACAAAAGACCAAAAAAGGGGGAGGGAATAAGGAGGGGCTGGGTTGGTCCAGGATTCTACAATTTGCCCAATGTGTTTGCCTGTATTAGTTACCTTTTTCACCACAGCCCTGAGAAGGGAGTGTTACCACTATTCTCATTTTACAGAGGAGGAACCTGAGGCTCAGCGCCGGGTAACCTGCCCAGCGTGTGTCTCTCCCCCCCGCTTCCCCCCCCCCCCCCCCCCCCCCCGGTCCAGTCAGCAGGGGACGAAGCAAGAACTGGAAACGTGTCTCCTGCAGTGCTTTTCCCATTGGCCCTGCCCCTCCTGACTGACTCTCTGCAGAGCTGGGCTGTGGGGAGGGCCACCCTGTAGCCAAGCACCTCCCGGTGGGTGCCCTGGGGGCCCGTGGGACACTCTGGGGGGAGAAAGGGCTGGAGAACAGGTGCCAGGTCACAAAGACACTGGGCTGTGTAGTTTCAGCAGCTCTGGTGGCATTGGCAGCCTCGAGCCGTCAAAACCGAGGGCCTAGGGGGCACCTGTCCAGGGCAGCTGGCTTCCCCGGAGAGCTGTGGGGGCCGTGGGTGGATCCTGGGGGGCCATGGGGAAAGTGGGGCAGTGGCCCAGTGAGAATCAAAGGCAGGAGGGGTTCAGCTGCAGGATCTCCTGGGCCCCAGGGGTCACTCCAAGTGGCCGCTCCCTGAAAGAAGAGGCCACCAGCTGCACCTCAGCCAAGTTTAGCTGCAGCGCCAGCCTGGCCGAGGCTCAGCCCGGGGCTCCAGCCCTTCCTCCGAGTAGATGGGCGGATTTTTCTTTGCTGACTCAAGGCTTAACACTGCTGCCAAGGCCTGCAGGGCAGGCAGCTCATGTCCAGGCAGTTCTGCAGGCGTGCTTGGAATTACTTCGGTGAGGGCTTCGAGCTGACCCTGCTGGGAAGGCGTGTGGGAGTTTGTGGGGTTAAACATTGCCAGGCAGCCCTGGGAAGGCTGTGTACAAGTCCAAGGACGGGCCCCGCCCAGAACCGAGTGAGTCTTGCCAGGTAGAGAGTACAGGGAAGAAAACTAATTTTTTTTTTTTTTTGCATTTTTAGGACCACACCTGCAGCATATGGAAGTTCCCAGGCTAGGGGCTGAACTGGAGCTGCAGCTGCCGGCCTATACCATGGCCACAGCCACACCGGATCCAAGCCACGTCTGCAACCTACACCACGGCTCACAGCAACACCGGATCCTCAACCCACTAAGCAAGGCCAGGGATTGAAACTCGAATCCTCATGGATACTAGTCGGATTCCTAACCCTCTGAGCCACAACAGGAACTCCAAGAAAACCTATTTTGATCTGAGTTTACCTTCACATACCGTCAACACAGCCTTGGGACAAATGATGGGAGTGAAAAGAGTACAGAAAGATTTTTTTTTGGTCTTTTTCTTTTTTTGGTCTTTTTAGGGCCGCACCCTCAGCATATGGAGATTTCCAGGCTAGGGGTGAAATCAGAGCTACAGCTGCCAGCGTACACCACAGCCACAGCAATGCCAGATCCGAGCCATGTCTGCAACCTACACCACAGCTCATGGCAACACCTGATCCTTAACCCACTGAGGGAGGCTAGGGATCGAACCCTCAACCTCATGGTTCCTAGTCAGATTCATTTCCGCTTCACCAGGACAGGAATTCCAGATTTGAAACCAGCCTAGGGTTCTTTCCTTTGGCAATTTTTAGCCATGTGGCCTTCAGGGACCCTACCCCACCCCCCACCCCCTCCCCCTGCCTCGGTTTCTTATCTGCATAGCAGGGGCGGGGGGTGTATGTGTGTGAAACATTTACTTCAGAGCCGGGATAATGACACCAGATCATGCACTGAAAATGCTGCAGGAGTCGTACCCCATTGTAGGCGACAGGGGCCATTGTCACTCTTTGTCCGAGATAAGATCCGGCGGCAGCTGTGCTTAACTCTGGCACAAGGTCAACCCTCAGGATCAGGCATGAGGGATGACTCTAGAACCGCTGAATGTCCCCTCATAGGGGATCTGTGAGGTCACCCCATGGCCCCCTACTCCCTCCCATTCTTAGAAGAGACTGAGGCTGCTAGGGATGGCTCGCTTGCTGTCTGCCAACTGAGAGCTGAGCCTCGGCGTGTATCTCTGGTCCTGTGGCCGGGTCTCGCTGCCACGGTCCCCGTTCCTGATGCTTCAGAACTTTCTGGGACCTGTGACAGTCACCACCCTACACCCAGATGCCAGAATCAGGGTGAGAGTTCAGTCTGCCTCTTTTCCCAGATGGAAATCGAACCAGGATCCTCCAAAGTAAAAGGCTGAGAGTAAAATGGCTGATGGGGTGCAAAGAAACCTTAGAAATGACAGACTGGGTCCTGAGAAATTTTTTAAAAGGACTTACGCTTAATCTCATTTCTATTTGATTTGGTGCATTTTACTTCAGGAATGTAGGCTCTGCCTATCTTTTCTCCACCTGGCCTTAACCATTTATTTATTTAAAAAATTTTTTTTCTTTGTCTTTTCTGTATTTTCTAGAGCCACGCCCGTGGGATATGGAGGTTCCCAGGCTAGGGGTCTAATTGGAGCTGTAGATGCCAGCCTACACTAAAGCCACAGCAACGTGGGATCTGAGCCATGTCTGCAACCTACACCACAGCTCACAACAACGACAGATCCTTAACTCACTGAGCAAGGCCAGGGATCGAACCCGCAACCTCATGGTTCCTAGTCAGATTTGTTAACCACTGAGCCACGATGGGAACTCCTGGCCTGGTTATATTTAAATAGGACCTAAATCTTGCAATGTTGGCCCTTAAGATGTCATTGAACTTGGTGAAGTTCAGTCTGGGTGTGGAATTTCGCTCAGGTATGACAAGGCGCCGCATGAGTTTCCAGATGTTCTAAAGCCCCCATGGTTGGGCGAAGTCACCATCAATGTCTAGCCCTCTTAACTTCCATTTTCTCTAACCAATGGGTTTTTCTTTTTCTCTTCTTTTTTTTGGGGGGGGGGCATACCTGCAGCATATGGAGGTTCCCAGGCTAGGGGTCGAATCAGAGCTGTAGCCGCCGGCCTACCCCACAGCCACAGCAATGCAGGACCTGAGTGGCACCTTTGACCTACACCACAGCTCACGGCCACACCGGATCCTTAACCCACTGAGCGAGGCCAGGGATCGAACCCATATCCTCATGGACGCTAGTGGGGTTGGTTAACGGATGAGCCATGACAGGAACTCCACCAAAGGTTTTCCTTAAGCACCCATCCTGGGTGGCCCAGGGCCCCTGGGCCTCAATCTTTGAAGGGGGAGAGAAGGCAAGAAATGGGAGGGGGTGGTGATGTTTGCAGGTAAGAATGTGCTCTGACATCTTAGGAATTTGCACACAGAGGCTGCAGGCCCAGCCTGGGTCCTGTTCTCTCAGAGCACCAATGCCCAGAGGGCACCCATCACCCGCCACCCGGCCCCGCCTGGCCCTGCCCAGTGTGCCCGCTGTCACACTCACACAGGCGCCCTGACATCTCTCAGAGGTTGAAATTTTCCCACATCCCTTCTGGGGAGTCTAGCCCAGGGGTTACACACACAGACAGGCCCCGGAGTGAGACTCTCTGTACTTGCATCCCAGGCCCTCACATGACCTTCAACCAGTTACTCCCAGGACAGCATCTCTGCTGGGTGGGCCAGGAGATGCAGTTCAAGATGATCAGTTTTGTCACTGAGGGGCTAGTCTGGACAGCAAGTCCAGGCCGAGGGCACACAACTAGTTTTTGGCTTATTGCAGCAAATGATCTGTGCCAGTGATCACAGGCCCATATTGACTGCGAGTAAAAAAATGAGGGTGGATTCTAAGAGACTCTCAAATAATAAATAGTCCCAGGGCCCTTGGTTAAGACTTCTTCAGAGAAGCCTCGGGGAGGGGGGGCTTTCAGGCCAAAGCTGGAGACCCTGCACGTTCCAATCTCAGCAGGTACTATATCCTGAAAAACCAGAGCGCTGCCTCAGAGAGCAAAGTTTCAGAGTCACAATTCAGCTACTCTGGGGACACCTGGTTGCATGAATGTAACAACTGCCTCTGTGACAATGAGCACCGAGTCCACTGTTGTGCTACCATGGTGAGCTGCCTTGCAAACACTGAGAACGCCCTGGTGTGACTGAGGGTTTCCTTTTCCTTCACACTGAGTCACCCTCCCATCCCTGAGCTGCAGAGAACTGGTGTCTCAGTGCCTCAACCAGCCTGGGTCAGCCCGCCCAGCTGGCCCTCGGCCGGGAGCCTGACGGGTCCCCGGGGCACTAGTGACACTGGCTCCGGGAGGGCTGAGATCCAGAAGCTCCTCCGTCCTCCAGTGGAAGTGTCTTTGTCACATCACCAGCCCAGCGCAGGGGACACAGGAGCCCTCCCTGCCCATCCATGTGTTTTGTGTGCTGAGGCACGGGGCCCTCGGGGGACAAGACATTCCAAGAAGCTTCTGGAAATGGGAACTGCCAAACACTTGGCAAGGGAGAGGAGCCGAGATCATCCCGAGGCCTTCCAGGCACAGCCTTGCAGACAAGACCCGCCCCCGCGCCTGTGCCGCTGACGTCACTTACCCAGGGCTCCTTGGCAGATGTCTGTGCGGGTAGCTCCTCCAATAATAAACTGGGGATTGTCGCAGATCTCCTGGAAATGAGACCCACAAAGTGCCGTCAACCTACCAGGCACGTGCTTTTACAGTGAGGACACCCCGGTTCCCAACAGGGGCATCGGACGCCCTCTGCGCCTTCTGTCCCATGGTTAACAGTTAGTCGGCCGTGGGGTCCTTGTCTGAGCCTGCCCTGGTGGGGGGGCGGGTCCTGTTGGGTGGCAGGGGACACCACTGCTCCACTGGACCCCACTGCTCCAAGTGCCTCGAGCCCATCGCGTGGCGCTACTTCCCAGGGCCGGGGCTGCCCCAAGTCCAGCCTCCTCTGGGACCTTGACACTGTCCCCACTCTGGAGCAGCCCTGCCCTCTGCACTGGCTCCGTCCTCTGTTCCCGCATGGAACCAAACCCCTCCCACTCTGCTCGCCCTGTTCCCACCTTCTCCCATAGCTCCGGACCCACTCTGAGACCCAACTCTGAGACGCCCTCACGGCCCCCTTGTACTCCGAGTCCCAGAGTATTTGCATCTGCAATTGAGCACCTTGGGGTGCGCCGTGCAGTGGTGCTGGCGATCCCTGTCTTCCAGATGAGGGCAGGGAACAGTGGCCAGCCTTCTGGATCCACCCACAGGCCCTGATCCTTGGGGCATCCACCTCCTGGGCCCGGCAGTGCAACAATACGGCACGGGCTGGTTTTTCCCAGGCAGTCCTCCCAGGAACCATTTAACAGGTGAGGAAACAGGCCAAGAGAGAAAGCCATGTGTCGGAAGTGACACTGCCTGTCAGCCGCGCAGGGCACTGGGATCTCAGCTCCCTCTTGTAAACCACACACCCTCCACTCCTACACTGCCTCTAATTGATGCCCAACAAGCCTCCGAGGGCCTCTCACAAGTCCCCTGACAGATGCCAACCTTGAACAGTGCTGGCCCTCTGCGGCCCTCTCTATGCTTCCTGATTCTGGGGGCCCCACCCTAAAACCACAGAGGAAGTCGGGGCATAAATCGGGGCTTCCCTAGGCATGGGCCCCTTGGGGGGTAGGAGTTCCGCCCACAGCACCCCGAGGGCCCCCCCCCCCCCCGCTCTGTCCAGCAGCGGCTTTCCCTGGGTGATGCCTGGGTCCAGCCCCTGGCCACCCTGGCTTAGATCCAGAGGCACTTCTGGAACGTGCCACAGGGCACGCTGCTTTCAGGCTTCTGCCGGGTCCCTTCTCTGCTCAGGTTGCTTGGTTTGGGGAATGACAGTGAGAATGCTTTTCTGCTGAGGCCAATGAAGCCAGCTTTGCCCGGGGCCTGCCAGCCAAGCACTTATCCAGCTGATGGAGTAGCCTGTGCTGGGTGCTGGAAGACCAAGAATCAGACTGATAATCCTCAGGGTGCCAGCACTTACCAAGAAGGATTGTTCCATTATGTTTGAGAAACTTCCTCATGCCTTTGGCAGCCTCTCCAGAGAAGGCAACGTTTGGAGTGGCTCTTAGAGATGCTTCAGGAAATTGAAACTTGTACACAACACCAGGGGCACTGAATTAAGCACACAATGTCACGATCTGAGGAAAGGGGTGGGGGCTTGGGCTCTGGAGTCTCCCCCTTTTTGTTTTGTTTTTCGCTTTTTAGGGCCAGCCACAGGTGCAGCATATTGGAAGTTCCCAGGCTAGGGGTCAAATTGGAGCTGTAGCTGCCAGCTTACACCAAAGCTCACAGCAACACGGAAACAGAGCCACATCTGAGACTACACTGCAGCTCATGGAAGTGCTGGATCCTTAACCCACTGAGCAAGGCCAGGGAGCCAACCTGCATTCTCATGGATACTAGTTGGGTCAGTAACCCGCTGAGCCACAGTGGGAACTCTCAACAACCTGGGTTTGAATCCTGGCTCTGCCACTTCTTATATGGGTTCTATGACTCTGGCAACTTTAAGCCTCAGTTTCCTCATCTGTATAAGGGGATGGTGATGACAAGAGCACCAACCACATGAGGTTGTTCTGAGGGTTAAATGAGATGACAAGTTAAGCGTGCCTTGGTAAATGCTATAAAGGTTACCTACTACTGTCCATCGACAGCGGCATGGATAAAGAAGACATGGTACATATACACAATGGAATATTACTCAGCCATTAAAAGGAAAGAAATAATGGCATCCTTAGCAACATGAATGGATCTAGAAATTATCATACTAAGGGAAGTCAGTCAATGAGACACCAACATCAAATGCCATCGCTTACATGTGGAATCTAAAAAAAGGACACAATGAACTTCCTTGCAGAATAGATACTGACTCACAGACTCTGAAAAACTTATGGTTTCCAAATGAGACAGGTTGGGGGGTGGGAAGAGGCACTGGGGGCTTGGGATGATAATGCTATAAAATTGGGTTGTGATGACTGTTGTACAGCTCTAAATGTAATAAAATTCATTAAGTAATAAAGTTACCTACTATTATTATTATTGAGGAATTCCATGACACAATCACTGAATTTGGGGGCAGGAGATGCCAGTTGGAGGCACAGTTCGGCCAGCTGAGCGGAAACGAATCATAAACCTCCCAGAGGCCTTAGATGTTTCAGGATCAGACAGGGACTGACACATGGGTCCTCACTGTCCCCTGACTGGTGCCATCCTTGGATGGGGTGGCTTTTCCCTCGCTGTGCCTCTGTACTTGGTCCTTACCGAGGACCTCAGCCACGTCCTCTTTGGCCCCCTTTCTATCCCGGAGCCCTCTGTGGGGAAGGCCCCTCTGAGGAAGAGCAGCGCCTGAGCTCTGGGACGGGCCCCACCCCTGCCTGCCCGCATCCTCTGCTCTCACTTCCTCGGCCCGTTTGACTGTCTCCTCCCTGCTTTTCTCTGCAGTCCCTTCCTCTCTGGGGCTTGACATATGACACATGCCAACTGCTCTCATCTGAAAGTACAGCCTCTCAAACCCCAGGTCCCGCTCTCCCTGCCACTTTTCCTGCCCTCCTTTCCCAGGCACCCTTCTGAAATTGGCTGGGCACCTGCCATTTCCGATTCCTGACTTTGGCGTCTACGGCAATCTGGCTTCTACCCCATTGCAAGTGCTCTAAGTCACCGACGACTTTACAGAAGTCCAAATCCAGTGGACAGGAGTTCCTGTCATGGCACGGGGGAAATGAATCCGACTAGGAACCATGAGGTGGCAGGTTCGGTCCCTGGCCTTGCTCAGTGGGTTAAGGATCCGGCGTTGCCATGAGCTGTGGTGTAGGTCGCAGACCCGGCTCGGGACCTGGCATTGCTGTGGCTCTGGCGTAGGCCGTCAGCAACAGCTCTGATTCAACCTCTACCCTGGGAATCTACATATGCCACGGGTGTGGCCCTAAAAAGACAAAAAGACAAAAAAAAAAAGGTAAATCCAGTGGACAATGTTTGTTTGCCTTGCCTGACCTGAACCCCAGCAGTGTTTGAGAAGGTGGAGGGGGCAGCTGTGAGCTGTGAGCACTAAACACCCATGGGCTGGTCACAGTCCTGGCTCCACCCCAGACACCTGTATGAGCCAAGAGTTAACCTTCCCAAGCCTCAATTTCTTCAGGTGCTAAGTGGCTGTATAACAGCCATCCTCCCTCTTGGCTGTGCAGGGCACAGCCTGTCCCATCCTAAGGCGGGGCCCTAAAATGGCCTCAGACCACTATTTCCCCAACTGGAAGTCCTGCAGGTATTTCCAACTGCTGAGTGACCTGTCTGTATCCCCTCACTAGCCCCTAAAGCCTTCAGAGTCAGAGACCACATGCACTGGTGCTGGGCATACAGTAGGTGTTCAATATATGCTTAGTGACTGCATGAAAAAATAGGCAAAGAAGTATGTAAATTCACTTCGTAAACAGTAAAGTGCTATGCAAATGTAAGGTGAATACATTCTCTCTCGTGTATCACTTTCACAGCCATCATTTTGTTCGAGGTTCATTACAATCTTGCATTCATTCATTCCACAAATACTCAGTCTCTTTGGTCACAGATCTATCCCCGGCATTTAAGACAGTACCTGACATATAACAGGCACTCAATAAATACTGTTAAGTGAAGGAATGAATGGATGGATGGATGCCTACTGTGAACCCACTGGGGATATATTGGTGAATAATACATGGTCCCTGACGTTCAGCAGGAAAGACAAGCAAATATATGTGTAACTATATTTGCAAATTGTGAACATGCTCTGAATTAGCGGGGCTGAGTGATAAGGAATAACTAGATGGTAAGGAGACTGCTAAGAATGGTCAGGAGATATCTCTTTGGGGAGGGAACATCTGACTCAATCCAAAAAATGAGTGAGCCAGCCTCCAGAAAGTGGGAAAAGAACATCCCTGAGAGGTGAGGCAGGAGAGAGCTGGTGCCCTTGAGAAATAAAAAGGTGCTGAGCCTGGTGAGCAAGTGACGAGAGGAAACTTCAGGCGTCACTTCTCCTTTTAGATGAAGTAAAGGGAGCTAGAGGGGTTAAATGGTTCACACCCATTAGCAAGAAATAAAGTCAGCTGCCCCCCCCCCAACACTTCCTACTGCACTTGCTTCCTAGGCAGTGGGTTTAGGGTTACAGCGGGTGACTGGGGGCTCAGAGCCTAAGCAGGACAGGGATGCTTCTTTTCATCACAGGAGTCTGGATCTCCCAGGAAGCCTATTAGAGGTTGGGAAGGGGAAGCCTGGCCAGGTGCCCATAGTTGGTGGGACCAGCAGGGGTTCCACTGGAAACGGGATGGATAAATTGATCCTGCCAGGGCAAGGGGGGACAGAGGCCGGATGGGGGTGGGAGGGATAACGGAGGTCGGAGGGGCCCCTGAGATTCCGGGGGAGGGGGGGATTCTGGGGCAGAACTGGCTCCAGGCTGCAGCGTTTCCCCCGTCCTTTGCTCATCACCGCGGTAAAAGTTAAGGGGAGGTCCCGCGGGCTCCCATTTGGAAAACAGGAAACTCTGACTGGAGAAATCTACCCATCGCGACAAGAGACAGTCCTCAGTCACAAAGGCCCAGGCTGTGCGTGGCTTCGCCCCCTCCCTGAAGTAGACTTGAACCGAGTTAGTGACCGACTTTCCCGGGTTAGGTCTTGCACAGCCGCCCCCCACCCTCCGCGCTTTCTCTGCAGACTCTCCTCCCCACCTCCCCACTGGAGTCTAGAAGTTTCCTCCGGGACCCCCTAGGTCAGCCGAGTTTTTGTGAGTTTTTGCTGGCGGGCCTGCTAGTGGGATCTGAGGGCAGCGTGCGCCTCGGCCTGTCCTGCCGGCGCCTGGGTGGCCGAGGGGACGCGTGCGACAGCGCGCCTGCAGAGTCCCGGGCTGGGCTCCGGGCCACGGGGGCAGGCTCCCCGCGCCCCGGGCCCTGGGTTTGGCCGGCCGAGAGGCCTAGGCGCCGCGCCTCTGGGCCCCGCGCCCCGTCCGCCCGCATCCCGCCGCGGGCGCAATCCTTACCGTGGGCCGCTTCCACTCGATGCCCCGGGTCTTGCCGGAATACGGACCCAACTCCTTGAAGCCCAGGGAAGACGGGAGGGCTGGGAAGGACGGGTCCTGGAAGAGCGCCCCGGCCTCCAGGCACTGGTCCCGCAGCTCCGCATAGTCCTGGTTGAGGTACTTGACCGCCCTCTCGTGCGAGCCCAGTCCCTCGGCCGCCTCCCGGTCTTTAGCCAACTTGGCCGCGATGCCCGCCATGGTCGGTGCGGCGCCCGCGCTGCCGCCCAGGGAGCGAGCGAGGGTCTCGGCTGTTGTGCTGCGCGGCACTCGGCAGGGGCGCGGCCAGGGCCCGGCGCGCTGCAGCGGGAGTGCCGGCGGCCGCCGCGGGCGGTGATTCACCCGGGCGGGAAGCGCCCTCCGCCCGGCGGGGCGTGGCCTGGCCGCTCCCGGCCTGCGCTGCTACGCGCCCCGGCCCTCGGCGGCCCGCGGCCTGCAAGGCGCCGGCCGGCCGGGACCGGCGGGGCCGGTGCCGCCATCTGCGGACGGTGCCCGGGATGGCCCAGCCGGGCCGCGCTGCGCGCTCGGGCGGCCGGTGGAAGAGTCGGGCCTCGAACCCAACCCGAGCTGACTGCCCGCTTGCTGGGGTGGAAGGCTGGGCGAAACCCCGGCCCGAGGCCGTCGTGACTTTCCAGGAAACACCCTGTGAGTCAGAAGATCGGGGACAGAGCTCCAGGAGACAAAATTAGCTCTGTAAGAAGCTAATGAAGAAGGAAGAAGTCCCTCCGCTATAGTCCCCATTTTACGGATTTGAAAACTGAGCATCAGAGGGGTTAAGTGACATCTCCAGTGTCGCACAACTAATCAGAGGCAGAACGGGAATTCTAAGTTAGCAGCCGTGTGTTATAATTGCGCTGCTGCACACTGTTTTTGGTGAACCCCATGATCGCTGGTAGGCTTGCCAATTTGGCAAATAAAAACACACCCTCCCAGTTAAATTTGAATTTCAGTGACCACCAATGATCTTCTGGTATAAGTATGTCCCAGCCATATCATGGGGGATATATTTAAATTAAAAAAGTATTCCTTATGTGGGGGAGCAAACTTTCCCACCCCAAATTTCTCTTTGACATGAGCTGGAAATCATCAAGGCGCAAAAGACTCAGGAAGAGGCTTGTACATCCCAGGTAAGAGCCTCAAGAATTTAGATAAAAGGGGCTGTTCCCAGAACAGAGCCATTACCAGAGATCTCTGCAAATAATCAGGGCTCCATGTGGTGGTGGTGGAGGGAGTGAGGTGGGGTAAACTCAGCAAGGCCTAGAGATCAGATTTCTCCTTGTGTCCCATTGTCTCTACCAGGCCAGCTGACATTTGTTACCAAACATTTGCTTTTCCATCCTCAAGTCAATTGCCCTCCTCCCCTTTGAAGTCCCAACCCCCTATACCAACTTTTCCTTTTGTCTTTAGCTGAAGATGGTATTTAAAGAGAGGGCTTTAACCATTTTGGAGAATTCCTCAGTTTTATTGGGTCTCCCCAGGTATACGTGTTATTAAACTTTCATTTGATTCCCCCCCTTTCTTTTTTGGCTGCCCGGCAGCCTGTGGCGTTCCCAGGCCAGGGATCACATCCAAGCCACAGTTGCAACCCACATCACAGCTGCAGCAAGTTGGGATCCTTAACCCACTGTGCAGGATTGGGGAGCGAACCTGCAACCAAGGACTCCAGAGACTTTGCCAATCCTCTTGCACCACACCGGGAATTCCTGATTTTCTTCCGTTAAAGTGTCTCATGTCAACTTAATTTGTTTTTTTTTTTTTTTTCAGGGCTGCACCGGGGGCATATGGAAGTTCCCAGGCTAGGGGTCGAATCAGAGCTGCAGCTGCTGGCCTACGCCACAGCTGCAGCAACATCAGATCCAAGCTGTGTCTTCGACATACACCACAGCTCACAGCAACGCGGGATCCTTAACCCACTGAGCGAGGCCAGGGATCAAACCCGCCACCTCATGGTTCCTAGTCAGATTCATTTCTGCTGTGCCACGACAGGAACTCCTCAACCTAATTCTTAAACCAGTCAGAAGAATCTAGAATGGAAGAGGAAAATTTCTTCTTCCCCAATAGCTATTTATCTGAAACTCACATTTCACTGGGAACCTTGAGTCCATACTGGTAGAGCATTTAGAACGATGCCTGTGTGAGGGGCCACTGTGCCCACTCTGTTTACTGGGAGAGAGTGTGAGATTCTCATCTCATATACAGAGCTGGGTGTGCACTGAGCAGGGCGGTGGCTCCCTTCTCTCCATCCCTACGCTAATTCGGAAGAATTTGTGTTTCAGTGGAAAGCTGTGCACCGTTGTGAGCAGTGGTTCTTGACTTCTTGACTGAGACGGGGGGGGGGGGGGGGGGGCGCGGAATTTGCCCTCTCCTCTCCTCCCTACCCTGAGGGACTTTTGTCAATGTCGAGATGATTTTTGTTATGACTGGGGGATAGAGTGCTACTGGCCTCTGTTGGTTCGAAGCCAGGAATGCTGCTAAATATCTTGAATGCCTAGAGCGGCTCCCCACAAAGCAAAGAACTTTGAGGTCCATGGGGTTTTTTTTTAATTTATTTAAAATGATTTTTATTTTTTCCATCATAGCTGGTTTATAGTGTTCTGTCAATCTTCTACTATACAGCAAAATGACCCAGTCACACATACAGATATACATTCCATATTTAAAAAAAAAAAAAAAGCACAGCTTGAGAGTTGCGAGTTGCTTTATCTGAAGCAAAATGAGAAAGACTGGGAGACAGCCTCTCAGATTCCTCTGAGGAACTGCTCGGAAAAGGGAGTACAGATGTGATTTTGGTGAAGGAGGATACATGCAATCAAGCGTGCATTTTGGCAGTTGGGTGCTGCTCGTCACGAGGCACAGAGGTCTCCGCTGATGCCTTTCATGCTTTCCTAGACAGGAGAAGATACAAGAAACTGGGCTTGTAAAATCTTCTCCTGTAGGAGTTCCCGTCGTGGCTCAGTGGTTAACGAATCCGACTAGGAACCATGAGGTTGTGGGTTCGATCCCTGGCCTTGCTGAGTGGGTTAGGGATCTGGCATTGCTGTGAGCTGTGGTGTAGGTTGCAGACCCGGCTCAGATCCCATGTTACTGTGGCTCTGGCATAGGCCGGCGGCTACAGCTCCAATGAGACCCCTAGCCTGGGAACCTCCATATGCCACAGGAGTGGCCCTAGAAAAGGCAAAAAGACCAAAAAAAAAAAAAAAAGTCTTCTCCTGGAAAGATAGTTATCTAAAGCCCTCTTCTGGCAGTTATTTCTAGAGAACAGAGTGCCTAGATCCTGATCTCAGCCCTGAAACCCCCTCAGGGAATGTGGAAGGTCAGTGATTGCTGTGACCAGTGAGAACCAGATGGCAAGTGACACTTTTTAATTGGCATCCGCAAAGCCAGTAATGCCAAGGCTGGAGAAACCCTGGTTTAGAGCAGTTCCTCCCGGGTTGAGTCCAGCCTCCCTATGTTTTTGAGTCATTCAATGACTTTAGGTTGTAGAGAACTGTAGCAGCGCAAAGTGACTTTTCTCTATATGCAAATGATTTCTGTTCAGTGCAGGGATCCCTCTCCCCAAGGGGAGAAGCCAGGTGAGTCCATTTGCACCTTCATTTCAATATTCTTTTTCCTTTACTTCAGATAAATTTCCACTTTGACTTTTCCTTTGAATCCGTCCTAACGTCTGCTTAGTTGCCTCATCTAGTGAATAAGTTAAATAAAACCTTTAAAATATGTTCATTCTATATCTGTATGAGAACCATGAGGTTCCCTTTTTTTTAAGTTTCTAATTTCAATGAAGAGCAGTTTATCAATTATTTTTTTTCTCTTGTAGACCATGCCTTTGTTGTCATGTCTAAGAACTCTTTAGGTCACCCTAATTCGCAAAGATTTTTCTGTTTTCTCTCTGTTTTTTAATTTTATTTATTTTTATCATTACTATTATTTTTGCCTTTTGTCCTTTTAGGGCTATACCCGCAGCATATGGAGATTCCCAGGCTAGGGGTCTAAATGGAGGTGTTGCTGCCAGCAACGCCAGATCCGAGCTGAGTCTGCGACCCACACCACAGCTCAGGGCAATGCTGGATCCTTAACCCACTGAGCGAGGCCAGGGATTGAACCCGCAACCTCATAGTTCCTAGTCGGATTCGTTCTGCTGCACCATGACAGGAACTCCCCTCTCTCTCTTTTGGCTGCTCCTGCAGCATATACAAGTTCCAGGGCCAGGGATCAAATCTTCACCACAGCAGTGACCCTTGCCTCAGTAGTGACAATGCTGGATCCTTAACCTGATAAGCCAAAGGGAACTCCCAAAATTTTTTCTTTTTTTGAAAACTATCTTTTAGTCAGAAGAAGGAAGACCAGACAGAGTGGCCGTCTGGTGGATCTTGAAGGATAGTTTGAAATTTGAATATTCAGGATTTTTCAGTGAAACAATGATCTGAGGAAAAACTTAAAAGTCTTTGGAATTAAAATGTATTCCTGGTGTCCTATGGAATTAGATGAAGGCTGCTCACCCGTCCAGGGGTCAGATCTGCGGTGGTCTGTGTGTTTCCTAGTCTTTAAGATATTTTGCCACTCCGTGTATTGGAGAAATTGATGGTAATGTTAATAACTTAATGTGCAAATGAATTTTTGGAGGTGGAAGTGCAATCAAACAGCCTCCCTTCCTCGGTTTCCCATCTAATAACAAATCCCATTCAACATTCCTAATGGACTGTTTTTTCAGATTCTCCTTTGAACTATTTATAAGTTTTTGTTTCGTTTTATTTTGCTTTTTAGGGCCGCACCCGAGGCATATCGAAGTTCCCAGGCTAGGGGTCTAATTGGAGCTACAGCTGCCAGCCTATGCCACAGCCACAGCAATGCAGGATCCGAGCTGTGTCTGTGACCTACAGCACACCTCATGGCAACACCAGATCCTTAACCCACTGAACGAGGCCAGGGATCGAACCTGCAACCTCATGGTTCCTAGTCAGATTCGTTTCCGCTGCGCCATGACAGGAACTCTTATTTAAAAGTTTTTCAAAAATATTTATTATTTTTTAAGTGAATTATAGTTGATTTACAATGTGTTAGTTTCAGGTGTATAGCAAAGTGATTCAGTTATAAACACACACACACATTTTCAGAGTCTTTTCCCTTATAGGTTGTTACAAAATATTGAGTAAAATTCCCTGTACTCTATAGCAGGACCTTATTGAACTATCTTTTTAAAAACATATGGTTCCCTCATTTATTAACAATTTAAATAAAGTTGGAGAGCATTACAAATATATATTATATTTATATATTTGGAAACGAACTGATTAGTATCCATGAGGATGCAGGTTTTGTATCCACTGATCTTAATTCCTATCCCTTCATTTATTCTTTTTTTTTTTTTTTTGGTCTTTTTGCTATTTCTTTGGGCCACTTCCATGGCATATGGAGGTTCCCAGGCCAGGGGTCAAATTGGAGCTGTAGCCACCGGCCCATGCCAGAGCCACAGCAACGAGGGATCCGAGCCGCTTCTGCCACCTACACCACAGCTCATGGCAACGCCGGATCTTTAACCCACTGAGCAAGGGCAGGGACTGAACCCGCAACCTCATGGTTCCTAGTCGGATTCGTTAACCACTGAGCCACGATGGGAACTCCCTCCCTTCATTTATTCTTATCCTTGACCAGGTATTCAGTTGCCCATTTCTTTTTTTCTTTTTATTTTCTTTCTCTTTCTTTCTTTCTTTTTTTCTTTCCTTTTTGTTTTTGTCTTTTTGTCCTTTTTTAGGGCCGCACCCATGGCATATGGAGGTTCCCAGGCTAGTGGCTGAATCAGAGCTGTAGCTTCTGGCTTACGCCAGAGCCACAGCAAGACGGGATCCTAGCTGAGTCTGACCTACACCACAGCTCACAGCAACGCCGGATCCTTAACCCACTGAGGGAGGCCAAGGATCAAACACGCAACCTCATGGTTCCTAGTCGGATTTGTTTTTGCTGCGCCGCGATGAGAACTCCTCAGTTGCCCATTTCTTATACTGAGCTTGATTGCCCCACCTGGACACTGCTCGCTGCCTCCCAGTTTGAGCAAACACAGAAAAAGTGGACAAGGTCCCCCTTATCAGCATCTCCTGGAATCTGCTGGCCCCAGCATGACCCTTTTCTTTCAGACCTCATTCATTTCCCTTGTTTGTCCCGCTTCCCCTCCAAATATTCTGCTTATCTCTGTGGCCCTCATGAACCCTCTTAAAAGAAAAAGAAACCTATTTTCTGTTTGATTTTGAGACCCTTGAAGTTTCTTTCTTTCTTTCTTTTTTTTTTTGTCTTTTATAGGGCTGCTCCAGCTCCATATGGAGGTTCCCAGGCCAGGGGTTGAATCAGAGCTGTAGCTGCCAGCCTACGCCAGGGCCACAGCAAAGCTGGATCTGAGCCGCATCTGCGACGTACACCACAGGTCACAGCAATGCCGCAGCTCACAGCAATGCCGGATCCTTAACCCACTGAGCCAGGCCAGGGATTGAACCTGAAACCTCATGGTTCCTAGTTGGATTCGTTAACCACTGCACCACGAGGGGAACTCTGAGAGCCTTGAAGTTTCTGAGACCAAAGTTTTCTGCCTACTGCAAGTATCTTTTTTTTTTTTTTTGTCTTTTTGCTATTTCTTGGCCCGCTCCCGCGGCTTATGGAAGTTCCCAGGCTAGGGGTCGAATCGGAGCTGTAGCCACTGGCCCACGCCAGAGCCACAGCAACGCGGGATCCCAGCCGCGTCTGCCACCTACACCACAGCTCACGGCAACACCGGATGTCAACCCACTGAGCAAGGGCAGGGACCGAACTTGCAAACCTCATGGTTCCTAGTCAGATTCGTTAACCACTGCGCCACGACGGGAACTCCCTGCAAGTATCTTTCATTCTGATTAAATCTTCCCCATCTAAGTCAGGATGGGTTGGTTTGTCTGTTTGATTTTAGTTAGTTTCTGGTTTTGTTTTTGCCATGCCCATGGCACTGAGACAGAATACTAGCTAGTAGGAGCATGGGTTCCATACATTCTTTTGATATGGATATTGATTAACTTTTGTGGCTTAAGAGTTTCAGGGAGTAACATCCCCACAGGCCCTGTTTTATTATAGGAAATGCGGCATTCCCCACAGGTTTTGTTTACTATAGGAAATGCAAATCTCTAGCCCACTCCTCAACTGATAGAAAAGGAGCAAGAGGAATGGTGACTTAATCTAAGGAAAGAAAAAGACAAAGAAACCGTAAAACTTATGGGACATTTCCAACCCTAAGACCCCTATTGGACAAGGACTGGTATAGGTAATTAACAAGGCCAATGGGAGAAGACCACACCTCTCTGGACCCCACGTTGGTGCCCCCCAGCTTTAAGGAATAAAAACCCCCAAAGGACAATAGAGGAAGGGGGCTTCTCTCCCCACTCCCAGCTGTCCTTTGTTTTTCTTTAATAAAGGAGTTATTTGTTTTTCTTTAATAAAGACTTTGCTTGCTTGCTGCCTGTGTGTTAGCAGAGTTCATTCTTTGACTGCAATGAACGAGAACCTGGATTCCGGTATCACCTTTCCAGCATCAGCATGTGGAAGTTCCCAGACCAGGGATTGAATCCTCACCATGGCGATACCAATGTTGGATCCTTAACCTGCTGAGCCACCAGGGAACCCCTAGATCTGGCTGTGTTTTAATCTGCCATCTTCCGTCTCCAGTTTGCACTGCGGGATGGACAGGCACCACCACCACCACCAGGCTCAGCTTCCTGTGCCCTTGGATGCTGTGGGGGTCACAGGTATTCATTTTCAGCTCGCGGGTTTCTGGTGCAAGAGTTTTATGAAACAGTCGAGAACAGAGGAAATAGTCCACCCTTCCCAGAAGCTGTTCATTTTCCTGACTGTCGGGCTTCCACTGGGCCCACTGGGATTTCTTCTGCGCCCTGGGCTCCTGGGAGAAAGTTTGCCCACCTGACCACAGATGTCCCCAGCCAGTCTCCTGGGGGACAGCCCCCCGCCCCAGGAAAGCATCTCCTCCTAGGCAGGTGCCTGAGGTTCCCCTCCTTGGTCCTCTCAGTGACAAAGAACTGGGCAGACCAGCCCTCACAGAAGCTCCCTGCAGCCCTTAGCAGAAAAGCCTCCTGGGGCTACCTCCTCCCCCTGCCCCCTGTGGAAAGTAACATAATGTCTTTTCTATCAAAGGAAGTCTTGGTGACTCCATTTTGCTCAGGTTTTGCCTTCCTGTGACCCCTCCCCCTCCCCTTTCCCTCTATCTCCCAGTAACAAGTTGTTTCAAATGAGCCAACCAGGAAGAAGGTGGGCCCTGACCTGACCAATGGGAAGGGGCAAGTAAATCACCTGCGTTTGGGATAAATAGGGGCGGGTCCTTTGTTCCACCTGCGCATTATTGCAGTACCTGCCCCCTTCTGCAGAAGTTAAGAACCTTGTGGAGGTCGCTCCGCGTTCATGGGTCTCATTTTTCGACACTGACGATCCGAGCCATGTCCCCACCCCACCCCCGCACCCGGCCCAGCAACGCCCACTTGGCCACAGCCTTGGGGGCCTCTGCACACAGGACTCCGCTGACAGTGAGCCTGGCTGTCCTCAGCCAACTCAGATTTACTTGTGGCTACTTACAATGATGCCCGCCCCTGCCGCTGGAGCAAGTCCAGGGTTTTAAACCGAAATACACACTTTATTCTTTTCAAAACCTCTCGCAAGATGCCATCTCACTGGATCCAGCAAAATCTCATCACTTTCTGAGCACACAGTCCCTGTCACAGAATTCACCAGAGCAGACAGACACGCTCCTTGGGTCTCACTGTGCAGAACTTTCCAGCGGTGAGTCATCCAGTCCTGAGAGCAGGGGTGAGTCAGGGCAGCTGGGATTTACCCAAAGCTGCCTGGGGTGGGGGAGGGGGGACACAGCCCTGCGTGCCAGCAGCTGTGTGTGTGCGAGGGAGTGAGAGGAAGGATGTGTGCCTGTCTCAGAGGGCTGCAGCAAGGGAATTTCTTTTAGCAGCATTTTTTTTTTTCTTTTTAGGGCCACACCTGCAGCATATGGAGCTCCCCAGGTTAGGAGTGGAATCAGAGCTACAGCTGCTGGCCTACATCACAGCCACAGCAACATAGGATCCGAGCTGCACCTGCGACCTATACCACACTTTGTGGCAATGCTGGATCCTTAACCTACTGAGCAAGGCCAGGGATTGAACCCACATCCTCAGGGATACTAGTTGGATTCATTTCCACTGAATGATGACAGGAACTCCAGCAATTTTTTTAGATCATTTTCTCCAAGTGAAAAGAAGAGAAAATAAGCATCTAGGTCATACTAGCTCCACGGCCTGGATGTTTGCAGTGTCAGAGGCACAGTCTGTAGGCTCCGACACGGGCTTCGAAGCCAGCTTCTTCACTGAGCCTCTCCGCACACCGGGCTGAGCTCCATGCATTCTACACGCTTGCACATTTAATCTTCACCCTCCATCAAGAGGGATCTTATTTCCTCATTTTATAGACGAGGAATCCAAGGCCCAGCAAAGTGGCAGCTGAAGTATGGGAGTTGCTGTCATGGCTCAGTGGAAACGTATCCAACTAGGAACCATGAGGTTGTGTGTTCAATCCCTGGCCTTGCTCAGTGGGTTAAGGATCTGGCGTTGCCGTGAGCTGTGGTGTAGGTTGAAGATGCGGCTCGGATCCCGTGTTGCTGTGGCTCTGGTGTAGGCTGGTAACTGCAGCTCCAATTGACCCCTAGCCTGGGAACCTCTATATGCCGCGGGTACAGTTCTAAAAAGTAAAATAAATAAATAAATAAGAGTGAGTAGAGCCAGCCCGGCCCCGATGCTTGAGGCCACAGTCCTGTCCACCTCTCTTGCCAGATCAGGAGGGCAAAGGGGCTGGCAGGGGTGGGGAGGGGGCCCCCTCTTCCCCGCGCTGAGGCTGAGGAAAGGCCAATTCTGTCTTGGCCTCCCACTTTGAAGTCTGTGATCAGAATCCAAAGGAGAAGAGACTACGACTTTTGATTTGTTTCAAGAACTTCTCCCTCTGGAGGGGTTCCAGGCCTTTCTGTAGTGAGAGGGTGAGACTGCCCTGTTGGATTCCAGTAAGGGGAGGGGTGTCCTGGGCGAGTCCCTGGTGCTGCAAGATGTGGGAGGTGCTGGGAGTTCCCGGTGTGGCTCAGCGGGTTAGGAACCTGACTAGAGCCCTGCCTTATATTCATGAGGCTGTGGGTTCCATCCCTGACCTCGCTCAGTGGGTTAAGGATCCAGTGTTGCTGTGGCTGTGGTGTAGGCTAGAACAGCTCTGATTGGACCCCTAGCCTGGGAACTTCCATGTGCCCCAGGTGCAGCCCTAAAAAAAAGATAAAAGATAAAAGGAGGTGCCAAGTAGCAGGAAAGAGGAAAACTCCAGAAAGAAGGCTTCAAAAAGGCCAAGTAGCTTCCTGGGCCCCTCGGTGATTTTTCTGGTTGCCTGGAGCTCAGGCTTTTAAATCCAACCCTTGCCAAGAGGCCAGGGAAGCGGGGCC
Organism: Phacochoerus africanus; assembly: GCF_016906955.1. Lineage (NCBI taxonomy): Eukaryota > Metazoa > Chordata > Mammalia > Artiodactyla > Suidae > Phacochoerus > Phacochoerus africanus. Next base: position 25,256,475 of record NC_062555.1, on the reverse strand, counting down.
ACTGCTCCTCACCCATCAAATTCCATCTCTGGGAGGACTTTTCATAGACGTGGTCCTCTAGTGACAGCTCTGCTAATAACAAGTTATATCTTGGATTTGTGGGGTCCTTTGCAATTCTCAAAACAGTCAATTCTTCAAAAGGGGAAATACCTTCAAATGGGGAAAATACATGCACTCAGCAGAGTTCGCAGAGTTTTGCTTGTAAGCATCGCCAACGTACGTGAAACTGCTGGGGCCTGGATGGCCTCAGCTGTGGCATCAGCAGCCCCACATCTTTATTCTAAAGACCTCTGAGGGAGTTCCTGATGTGGCTCAGAGGTTAATGAATCTGACCTGCATCCATGAGGATGCAGGTTCAATCTCCGGCCTCGCTTAGTGGGTTAAGGATCTGACGTTGCCATGAGCTGTGGTGTAGGTTGCAGATGCGGCTCCGATCCCACGTTGCTGTGGCTCTGGCGTAGGCCGGTGGCTGCCGGAGTCCAGGTCCAGCAGCCAGGGTGTTCCTGCAGGCATGGACGGTGTCGGCGGATGCACACAGAGACAGCCTCTTTGTCCCTTCTTTCAGGGCGCTGGACCGCTCAAATTTTATTAGCATAGGTAGCAGTTTATATAGACAGCTTAATTATAACTTACATCACAGTGCTTAGATATTTTTAGAGGTTAAACTTTTAGATTACATGGTACAGTAGATATACATTGTGTCCTAAGGATTTTAATTTAAACCAACGGATACAATACATCATGTAAAACTATAATGGGTACAAAACATCATGTGGAAAAAACATTATATAAAAATAAGAAGTTTTGGTACAAAGCATCTTGCGGTTACTACCTATTACTATGTTAAGCTCATCATTAACAGTCAGAAAAGTCACAAGCATAAGAATCTGACATTAGCAAAGTTCATTTTTAGATTAAAACCTAGGGTAAAAACTTCAAAGTATTATGGCAAGGGGACAGAATAAGAAATTATTTTTATTTCTAAATCAATCAATTTATTAAAACTTAAAAGCTTCCCGGGAAATTAAAAACAAGATTTATAATTATTATGTTTTTTAGCATGAATAATGCATACCTATTTTCAACCTATTGTGTACTCCAAAATACCTAACTCTAAGACCTATTGTGACTTATAACAGACTAATGAATGTAATCTCTTACTTTAACTAAATTAGATTTGAATGGGGGGGAATTTTATCAGGGTGAAACTCTTATTATTCCATTGTTATTTCAGTTCACTGAGTCACAAATCAATACAGGAAAGTAAAATAAAAAACAAATAACAGGAGAGACTGAATTATCCAAGAAATAGTTTCCATTCTTGCGCTGCTAAGCAGCCCCTTCGTTTTGTGGTTGTTAGGTCAGCAGGTGAGCCTTATTGTCTTCTAGGGCCTGTCCTCGGAATTGTGCCACACAGGCAGGCATTTCCTTGTTCAGGAACCTGCCCTCGGAATTGCACCGTCCAGACAGGCCTTGATCAGGAGCTAGCCCTCGGAATTGTACCGTTCAGGCAAGCTCCCTTGCTCAGCTCCTTGGATCTTCTCAGCTCCCGGCAAGTGGCTACAGCTCCGATTGGGCCCCTAGCCTGGGAACCTCCATATGCCGCAGGTGCGGCCCTAAAAAGCAAAATAATAATAATGATAACGATAATAATGATAATGACGATAATGAAGATAACAGTAATAATGATAATAATAATAATGACGATAATGATAATAATAGTAATAATAGCCCCTGAATCCCTGACACATGCTGAGCATCCCGTTTTCTCGCTGCTGCCTGCAGGGAAGGAGCCCAGGGTAGCGTGTTCTCTGCTTGGTAGGAAGTGATAAGACCAAGTGTCTGTACTGGGGGTGCTGGGAGAGTGCTGACCCCTCCCATGATTTCCATCAGCAGAGCCCCCAAATAAATACGTTTCTAAGCCAGAACAGGGGGCTTCCTAAGCAAAAAAAAAAAAAAAAAAAAAAAGGCCCCAAGACAAGCCCCACCTCTCCCCAATTCATCTACCATCCGTGTTTTCATTCCTAAGTCCTTCCCATGTAGAAATTCTAGAACTGCCCCACAGATGCTCAAGCTTCCACAGTGAGAGGGTAGAAGTGGCACGCGGCCCCCTCTGCCCTCCTGCATCTGCAGGCTTGGGGGTCGATGTGCAATATGCCCCCCCGCCCCCCCCATGCCAGTTGCGGCAGAAACTAGTTCCCCAGTACTGTTAGTGGCTGTTCAAAAAAAAAAAAAAAAAAGAAGTTACCCATCACTGGGGCTTGTTGATTTGCCCTGTGATTTAGGCACATATGGATTGGGACACGGATCAGGCAGAGGACGGAGGGGATCCAGGGACTGCAGCGAAAGGGCTGGGGGCCCAGGGCTGGAGTGAGCAGCCATGGAGGGGGTGGGCAGCCAGCTGTCAGCCCTTCTGTGACAAAGGACAGCCGTCCAACACTATCCCCTGATCCCTTTGGAATGCCACACTTCCTGCACTCTGCTACATTTGTTGTTTGGCAGTTTAGACATGTTTCAGTATTTTCTCCATGTATTCAGCCTAGACTCAGGCACTGCTGTCTTGCTGTTACTTTTTACCTCCTTCCTCCTTCCTGCACAAGGTTTGACCTAGTGACCTCTTGTTCTTGCTGCCATCTGTCTTACTCCTGCGGAATTTAGAGTCCAGGACCCTTTCTGTTTCCCTGGCCCCTCTGGCCTTCCATCAGCACAGCTTCTCAAACTGACCTTGACTCAGTGGCCACACCGGGAACTCAAATGTGCATCTGAGGCAAGCGTCTTAACTTCCTGTGCCTCAGTTTCTCCATCTATAAAATAGGGACAATGGCTGAGCTCCCATCGTGGCTCAGTGGTTAACAATCTGACTAGCATCCATGAGGACACAGGTTCAATCCTTGGCCTCGCTCAGTGGGTTAAGGATCCAGCATTGCTGTGAGCTGTGGTGTAGGTTGCAGACGTGGCGCGGATCCTTCATGGCTGTGGCTATGGCTGTGGCCGGCAGCTGCATCTCCAATTCAACCCCTAGCCTGGGAACCTCCATATGTCGCAGGAGCAGCCCTAGAAAGAAAAGAAAAATACGGACAATGGCATTAACAAAGAACCTGTAATTCTCAAATGGGAAGAGACTTATAAAGATAGTTTGGGTTGCTGAGAAAGATCAAGGGTGGCCTTGGAAATTTTCTTCTGTACCAGGAAGCCCTGGATACTAGTTACGGATGTGTTTCACATTTTGAGATCCCTAGGAGGAAAGGTTAGAGGTCGTCTTGTTTAGCGTTTATCCAACTTTGCTAGCAGAAAGTTCCATGAGACATTAATGGATGTTCCGTGGTGTGTGGGTGTGCATGTGCGAGGTTCGGTTTTAGTGATCAGATCAATTTGGGAAACTCTTCAAATTACGTTCTCCTCTTGAGACCCCTAATGTCTGGGTTGATAGTCAAGGCTGAAGCAAGTCCTACGGTAGCAACGAATTCTGTCTCAGGGGGTCTGTCAGTTTGGACCCTCCAGGAAGCAAAGGGCAACAGCAAGTTGGACACGCAAGAGAAGGATGGGGGGTGGTGCCTGTGAAAGACGAAGATGGGGGAGCAGAGGAGGTAGGGGGTTTGGGCCACCATGCAAGCCTGGCACCTATGGAAAGAGGGAGATGAAGGGAAGATGAAGGAGGAGGAGGCGAGCAGAGTCAGCTGAGAAAGTCTCAACAGACCCACTGGCGTCCCCAGCAAAGCTGGCTGGTTAGAGGGCAGAGGGTGGGCAGAAAGAGCCGGGACCAGGGAGTTCCCTTTTATGGCTCAGTGGGTTATGAACTGATGCTGTCCCTGTGAGGATGCGGGTTCGATCCCTGGCTTTGCTCAGTGGGGTGAGGATCCAGCATTTCCAAGAGATGTGGTGTAGGTTGCAGATGTGGCTCCAATTCGACCCCTATGGGACCTTCCATATGTCACAGGCACAGTCCGAAAGAAAGAAAGAAAGAGGGAGGAAGGAGGAAGGAAGAAAGAGGCAGACCAGGGTCCGCTGTGTTCTCGGTGGCTGGGGAGAGCGCATCTTCACGCCCTGCACATGTCATTTCATTGGGTCCTCCCAATAACTCTCTGGGATGGGTCTTGTCATTTTTGCCACGTTAACAGATGAGGAAACGGAGGCACTGAGAGTTCCTGTGATGTCCCAGAGTCACCCAGCCCTTGAGGAATGGAGTTGGCTTTCCTGGGCCACTCTGCCTTGGGGAACCCTGCCCTAGACTCAGGCCATTGTGGTTTGCAGAGCGAATGGGAAGAACAATGAACATTCTGACCCTATTCCCCAGCACATGGCAAAGTGCAGAGGCCACCGTCTCATGGATGGCTTCCCAGATCCTCGTTCCAGCCAAGTCTTCTTTCTTTTTCTTTCTTTCTTCTTTTTTGTCTTTTTGCCTTTTCTAGAGGCTCTCCTGCGGCATATGGAGGTTCCCAGGCTAGGGGTTGAATCGGAGCTGCAGCCACTGGCCTACACCACAGCCACAGCAACGCGGGATCCGAGCCGCGTCTGCAACCTACACCACAGCTCACGGCAACGCCGGATCCTTAACCCACTGAGCAAGGCCAGGGATCAAACCCGCAACCTCATGGTTCCTAGTCGGATTCGTTAACCACTGCGCCACAATGGGAACTCCAAGCCAGGTCTTCTTTCTTATTTCTCACATCCCGAGGCTGCCTCTGGCACTGCAGCCCTTTCCTTCTTCTGAAACCTTTGGTCCCTCTGCTTCAGAGCACGCCTCCTTCTCCCTCTACTGGCTCCTCCCCCAGCTCTCTGGCTGTTCTTTCTTTTTCATTCTTATTTTTACATTTTTTTTTATTTTTGTTTTTTGGCTGCACCCATGGTATGTGGAAATTCCCAGGCCAGGGGTCAAACGCTCGCTATAGCAGTGCGACCCAAGCCACAGCAGTGACAAGGATGGACCCCTAACCTGCTACACCACAAAGGAAATCCTACTTTTTAAGTTTCTTTTTTCTTTCTTTTCCTTCCTTCCTTCCTTCCTTCCTTTCTTCCTCTTTCCTTCCTTCCTTCCTTTTTAGGGCTGCACCTGCAGCATGTGAGGTTCTCAGGCTAGGGGTCAAATTGGAGCTGTAGCTGCTGGTCTACACCACAGCCACTGTAACAGAGGATCTGAGCTGTGTCTGTGACCTACACCACAGCTCACAGCAATGCCGGATCCTTAACCCACTGGCAAGGGCAGGGATCAAACCCATGTCCTCATGGATACTACTTGGATTTGTTACCACTGAGCCGCAACGGGAACTCCCTATTTTTTAATATTTAAATTAAATTAAATTTAATTTTTAGGGCTGCGTCCACGGCATATGACAGTTCCCAGGCTAGGGGGTGAATCAAAACTTCAGCTGCCTGCCTACACCACAGCCACAGCAATACCCACATCACAGCTCACGGTGATGCCAGATCTTTAACCCACTGAGCGAGGCCAGGGATGGAACCCACATCCTCATGGATACTAGTCAGGTTCACTACTGCTGAGCTCTGGGGAACTCTCTCATTTTCTTTCTTAGTCTCCACCAGCTCCTCTTTCTTTCTCTGCTTGTACCTTTTGTGTAGGTTGATCTGGCTTTTTCTGCCCCCAAGCTTGCCTGGTCCATCACCTCCTCTGCTTCCAGCTTCCAATCACAGGGGCCACTGGTAAATGTAGCCAGCATTTGGGGTAGAGAAAAATCAGGGTATTTCCACTGCCTGAGGCTTCTTCTTCCTCTGGGAGAAGTTTGGCTTATCAGTTTTCTTACGGACAACACACGCATGCACACACAAGCCCTTTAATGTCCAAGTCACTCTCCATACAATTTATAACCCACATTTCCATGTGATTTAAAGCTCGGCAGACATCCCTTGGCATCTGTCTCTTCTGGGGATGAGCCGGTCGGTGGCAGAAGCCGTACCAGCTGTCAGTGCCTGGGTGTTGGACACCGAGGCTCTTCCTTAGGCCAGAGAGAGGCTCTGCCCAGCAGGTCCCAAGAGACCCCCTGCCTGGGGCCAAGTAAGGGGATATTACAAAACGAGGCTCAGAGTGGAGTCTGGGTCTGAGTCATGTCTTAGCGATGTGACCACAGGCATCTGACTCAGCGTGGAGATTCTTCAGCTCCTGGTGGCAAGGGCGAGAGTCGCAAAGGCACCGGGCTCAGACGTGAAGAGGGCAGGACCGTCTCCTCTCATCTCTTTGCTGCAGATGAGAAGGTGATCCCGGAGAAGGGCCGGGACAGGGGAGGGCCAGCAGCTGTAAGGGAGGGCTGCAGCCAGCCCTGGGCCTCAGCCCCCAGAGCAGCATCCGTCCTGCCGGCCGCCCCCCGAGGCTATGCCCAGCCTCTGCTGGGAACCCCTTGCCCCCCTGCTGGCCTTGGGGCCCACTGGGGAGGCCTCGGCCTCCTGACTCAGACTTAGAAGGGAGTGTCTTGGAATTTCTTTCCGCCCAAGCTGTCTAGGGGCTGATCAGAAATGCAAGTCATGGAGTTCACGTTGCGGTGCAGTGGAAATGAATCCGACTGGTATCCGTGAGGATGCGGGTTTGATCCCCGGCTTTGCTCAGTGGGTCGGGGGATCCAGTGTGGATCGGGACACTGTGGTGTAGGTTACAGATGTGGTTCAGATCCTAGGTTGCTGTGGCACAGGCCTGCAGTTACAGCTCTGATTCGACTCCTAGCCTGCGAACCTCCATAAGCTGCAAGTGTGGCCCTAAAAAAAAAAAAAAAAAAAGGCAAAAAAAATGCAAGTCAGGTTAAGACATAAATGCTCTCGAGTGTATATTCTGTGATGTGGATTTGAATATGCATCAGAAGACATGGTAATGAATAATTAGAGCTATGGCCTGAGCACTTTTTGTGTAACTTCTATTACAGGTGCTACAAATATTTGTGGGTCTCGTTCTCTGCTAGCTGGTAAGTACCTGAAATGGAGGACCATGCCTTTCTTTCTTATGTTTTTCTCTTTTTTTGGGTCTTTTTAGAGCTGCACCTGCGGCATATGGAGGTTCCCAGGCTAGGGGTCCAATCAGAGCTGTAGCTGCCAGCCTACACCACAGGCACAGCAACACCAGATCCTTAACCCAGGGATTGAACCCCCATCCTCATGAATACTAGTTGGGTTCATTACTGCTGAGCCACAATGGGAACTCCTGTCTGCTTATTCAGTCAGTCCCTCAAAGTATTAGATTAACATCTCACACTAAGATTGTGGTTTTTTTTCTTTTTTCTTTTTTTTTGCCCTGCCAAGTTTTACTTTATAGGTTTTGAGGCTGTGCTGTTATGAGTATACAAATTTAAAATTACAACTAGATCTTCTTGATGAATCGATCTTTTATGATTATAACAAAGTCTCTCTTTATCTCTAGCAATGTTTTTTGCTTCAAAGTGCACTTTTTCTGATATTAATATAGCTATACCAGCCTTCTTTTGGTAAGTATTTGCCTACATTTTTTGTCCTTTTATTTTTAATATTTCTAAACTTTATAATTAATTAAAGTGCATCACTTTGTGGTTGTTTTCACCTAGTCTGAGAACTTTGTGTCATTTATTTATTTATTTATTTATTTTTAAGAGCCACACCCAAGGCAGATGGAGGTTCCCAGGCTAGGGGTGTAATTGGAGCTGTAGCTGCCAGCCTACACCACAGCCACATCAATGCCAGATCTGAGCTGCGTCTGTGATCTTACCCTACAGCTCATGGTAATGCCAGATCCTTAACTCACTGAGTGAGCCCAGGCATCGAACTGGCAACCTCATGGTTCCTAGTTGGTTTCGTTTCTGCTGCACCACGACGGGAGCCCCCGAACTTTGTGTCATTTAGATTGAATGCAGTTACTGATATATTTGTATTTAAACCTTTTATGCTTTTTATTTGTCTCTCTATTCTAGTTTACGCTCTTCTCTTTTCTCTCTTTCCCTTTTTGATTTATCTTGGACTAAGAAATGAACTATTTTCTATTATTTCATTTCAACGTTAGGTTGGTTCATTATACATTCTTATAATATTCTTTTAGTGGTTACCTGGATACAACAACATATACCTGTGTTTTATTGAAGTCTGATATAAATTAGTACCTTCACCATTTTCTGGACAATGTAAAGATAGCAGAACACTTAAATTTCTTTTACCCTCTCCTGATTTATGTGTTTTTGTAATTATGTATTTTCATTTTCTCTATATTTACTTATGGATTTATTTATTTATTTATTTATTTTGTCTTTTTGCCTTTTCTAGGGCCGTTCCCGTGGCGTATGGAGGTTAGCTAGGGGTCTAATCGGAGCTGTAGCCACTGGCCTACACCACAGCCACAGCAATGCGGGATCTGAGCCACATCTGCAACCTACACCACAGCTCACGACAACGCTGGATCCTTAACCAACTGAGCAAGGCCAGGGATCGAACCCGCAACCTCATGGTTCCTAGTTGGATTCATTAACCACTAAACCACAACTATATTTAAAATCCCATTAAACAGTATTATTATTGTTATTTTACACTGTCAGTTTTCATTTGGATATAATACATCTCTCTTCGTTCTCCGTTCCTTCTTGCATCTCAGACCTCTTATTAGGAATCACTTTTCTATTTGGAGTTGACTCAGTTTTTTTTCCAAACTTGAAAATATCTTTAGTTTAGCTTAATTCTTAAAGGATATGTTGGCCAGGTATAGAATTCTAGGTTGGTATTTATTTTCTTGCAGCACATTGAATATTTCATTCCATTGTTTTTGGGGTTTTTTTTGCTTTATTTGTTGCTTTTTTTTAGGGCCACACACACAGCATATGGAGGTTCCCAGGCTAGGGGTCCAATTGGAGCTATAACTGCCAGCTTATGCCACAGCTACAGCAACGTGGGATCCGAGCCGAGTCTGCAAACTTCACCACAGCTCACGGCAACGTCGCATCCTTAACCCACTGAGCAAGGCCAGAATTCGAACCTGCGTCCTCATGGACACTGTGTCGGGTTCTGAACCTGCTGAGCCACAGTGGGATCAGAACCCACCTTTATATATGCGCCGTTCTGGCCTTCCATGGCCTGGTTTTCAATGGGCTGAGTCAGGACAGTTCCCACCTTTCCCCCAGTTCTTTCTTTTCTAGGAAGTAGTTTCCTTTTGGAGGAAATCACGTTGCCCCTATTTATTCAAACCGTGAGTCCTGAACTGTTGTTGATCTGGGGGTGAGTGGGAGAGGGCCAGCCCTCTGCGGTATCCTGGCTGTGTCTCCTGTCCCACCTGGTCCTCCTGGCCACTCCTGGACACACAGAGGAGGGAACTCTGGTGGTTCATCTCCCCACCTACCCAGCCCACAGCTGCTACCCTCTTAGGGCCATCATCCATTCTTGCCTGGTTTAGAAAGACAGCCTCTCTCTCTCTCTCTCTTTTTTTTTTTTTGGCTTTTTAGGGCCACACCCATGACATATGAAAGTTCCCAGGCTAGGGGTCAAATCAGAGCTACAGCTGCCAGCCTACGACACAGCCACAGCAACATGGGATCATGACCTAAGCCACAGCTCATGGCAATGCTGGATCCTTAACCCACTGAGCGAGGCCAGGGATTGAACCTGCATCCTCATGGATACCAGTTAGGTTCGTGACTGCCGTGCCACAATGGAAACTCCAGACTGCCTCCTAACTACAGAGGAAAATTTTCTGTTCAAAGCTCGGTCGCCTCATCCACGCTCTCACCCCTCATTCCAGCCACTCTCACCCTGGAGCATTGATGTTCCTTCCTCCACTCACTCCTGCAGCTCCCCGAGTCTCAGATGCGCTTTCTTCACTGCTCTCTTTCAAATCCTAGTCACCTTTCATGTCCCTGACTCTTCAGGATGCAGCTGCAATGCCATCTCCTCATGAAGCCTTCCTCATCATTGGTCCCCCTGGAACAGGCCACTCCTTTCTTGGCGTGCGGTTCCGTGTCTCCTCTTGCACTTAAGTTTCTTGGGGGCGGGGAGGTGTTTACTCATCCTTTTCTCCTTCTTCTCAGAGTCTGCTTAGTGTCTGCCTCTGCCCAGCAGAGTGTCGGTGCAAGAAGCCTTTGGGTTGGAGGGCTGAAAGAGTCCCTGACTTCGTCCTTCCAGGCATCTTAACAAATACCACGTCCATGTGGCTCTTGGCTATTACCAGGGCTTCCCTCTGGTAGGCAGTGTAGTCCTGCACCATGGAAAACATGGAATTTAAAATCAGAAGATGGAGTTCCTGACGTGGTGCAGTGGTTGATGAATCCGACTTGGAACCATGGGGTTGCAGGTTTGATCCCTGCCCTTGCTCAGTGGGTTAAGGATCCAGCATTGTCGTGAGCTGTGGTGGGGGTCACAGACGTGGCTCGGATCCCACGTTGCTGTGGCTCTGGCGTAGGCCGGTGGCCACAGCTCTGATTCGACCCCTAGCCTGGGAACCTCCATATGCCGCGGGAATGGCCCTAGAAAAGGCAAAAAGACAAAAATAAAATAAAATAAAAAAATAAAATCAGAAGACTTAGGGTCAAGTTTACCAATGAGAGACCTTGAGCTAGTCTGATGATATAATCTACCTATAGACTTGCTGAATGGTTCATCAGTACTGGACTTGAAGGTGTTACCTCTTTTCAAATCTACGTTTTTTTTTAGACAGGTCCAATAGACTTTATCAAAATTTTTTAAAAATTATAATTGATTTCAATGTACTGTCCATTTCTGCTGTACAGTGTGTGTTAAGTTTTTACCAAGTTACTTAGTCCTCCTGGGGCCGCAGGATCTGGGTTGGCCACTAGGGGGCAGTCTCAGCTGGTTTCCCAGAAAGACTTGACTCGCCTACCCTGTCCTGCCTTGGACGAAGGTCTAGGTGGTGCGTGATCCCACAGACTTGGAGAGGGATGAATCCACACACCTGGCGTACCCGGCCTTCTGTTTTTTTTCAGGGCTGGTTAGATAGGGTTCAGTCATGCTCGGGCTCTCTTTGGTGATGGGGTACTCGTACTGGCCACATAGGGACCCATCTTTTCCTTAGAGACCGCTAAGGAATGTGTGGACTATAGCAGGCTGTCTTCTCTGTAATAATATTTCCTTTTGTTCTAATTTTTTTTTTTTGGCCCTGCCCGTGGCATGCAGAAGTTCCCAGGCCAAGGATCGAACACCAGCCCCAGCAGGGACAATGCCAGATCCTTAACTCACTGAGTCACAGGGTACCCCATATTCTAAATATTCTTATTGAGACATAATTCACATAATATAAAACTCACCTTTTTTTTTTTTTTTTTTTTTAGGGCTGCACCCACAGCATATGGAAGTTCCCAGGCTAGAGGTCGAATCAGAGCTGCAGCTGCCCGCCTACACCACAGCCACAGCAACGCCAGGTCCCTGACCCACTAAGCGAGGCCAGGAATCAAACCTGAGTCCTCATGGATACTAGTCAGATTCGATTCTGCTGTGCCACAATGGGAACTCCTGAAACTCACTCTTTTGAAGCCTACAGTTCTGTGATTTTTATCACATTCACCAAGTTGGGGAACCGTCACTGCTGCCTAATTCCAGAAAATTTCCATCACCCTGAAAAAAAACCTCATACCTATTTGCATTCAGTCCCAGTTCCCAGCAACTGATAATATCCTGTGTTTCTGGGGACTTGTCTAGTCTGGATATTTCACTTGATGGGAGTCAGACAGTGTGTGGCCTTTTGTGACTGGCGTCTTTCACGTGCCACAAGGTTTTCAGGGTCCCCCATGCTGTAGCATGTGTCCGCACTTCATTCCTTTTTGTGGCTGAATAATATTTGATTGCATGACGCTGTTACATTTGGTTTATCTGTTCATGCGTGGATGGATATTGCCAGGCTGGTTCTACTTTTTGGCTCTTGTGAACAATGCATTATATACGTTGGGAGACCCATTTTGGTGTGGCCTTAAGTTTTCAATTCTCTTTCAATCCCCCAGCGTGGAATGTTACCAAGAGTTCCTCTGTCACTTGGGGTTTAGCATTTTGAGGCACTGCCAGACTGTTTTCCAGAGTGTCTGTGTATTTTCTGTTCCCGGCAATGTATGAGAACTCTGTAATACCCATGACAATGGATTCCCCCTCTGCTTGCTGTAGAATTCTGAAATGGGAAGGCCCAGGAGAGAGACGGAAGTTAAGGTTAGACATGACAATAAGCTTTGCAAACTTTGTCTGCAAAGCACACTTGGCCCTTGGGGTAATTTTTCTTCCTCGCCGAGGGCACAAGGCAGCCTTGGCCTTCTGGCCGAGGAGGAGGCTGCTGTGGGTAAAGCTCTCTGGCTCGGCAGGTGTGGACCCTGCTGGTGTGGATCTGGCTGGTGTGGAGCCTGCGGGGAGCTGCATTTACCTGCCCTCTTTGCCTGCAAGAGCTTTTACTTGGTCGCGGCCAACAGGTGTATTTCTGCCTGGCCTCCTGGCCTCTGTCATGGATGCTGCCCTTCCTGCACAGTAGTGGCAGCTCTAGCGGGGCATCTGGGGTGTGAGGCTGGGGAGACATCGATCCAGGTTGATGGGTCTGGTGGGTGCCCGGTTGGGGAGCAGGGACACCTAGGCTGTCAGCTCGGGTGGAGCTGCTGAGCAGAGCAGGCTCCTGGCTCAGGAACTGAGGGCTCCATTCACAGCAGCTCAGCCCTGTCCCCCTGGATGAGGTTGGTTAGTGCAGTGTCTGCGTGAGACGAGGGAGGTGGTTTAGGCAGGTGGGTGGGAAGGAGATTGCTGATTCCAAAGGAGCCCCTAAAAAAAAAAACCCAAAAGAGCCCAAGGCAAGTTGCCAGCTGTGCTTACTCTGCCTTTAGGTGGAAGAAAGGCTTGTGCATTTCAGTCTAAAGGGAATGTTTCCGGGGAGGCTTGGGGAGAACTGGAGACAGAAAATACAACCCCACGAGAGTGTCAGGTCCACCCAACCTAGTGTTGATCTACCCAACCACAGGCATCTTATACACCTGGGTGTTGATTCACTTGGCAAATATAAATTCAGTCCCTACTATGCTCTGGAGCTTTCTAGACTCTGGCGACACAGCGACGAGCAAACAGACACAGTCCACCGTCCTTGTAGTGATCAGAGCCTGTGTGGCAGAGGGATGTTAATTAAATGGTTGCAGGGCAGGGGACCACAGGCTGCTAGGAGAAGGTATGAGAGGGGGTGGTTTTGTGTAGAGGGGTCCTGGAAGGCTTCCAGGGGGTGGGGGCACTTGGGGTCTGAAGGCTGAGCAAGGGGTGGGGGAAGGGGAGAGCGCATTTCCGGTGGAGGGCCCAGCAGGTGCAAAGAGCTTGAGCTTCTGGTGGGATAGAAAGTAATGTTCTGGTGGAGTTCCCGTCGTGGCGCAGTGGTTAACGAATCCGACTAGGAACCATGAGGTTGCGGGTTCGGTCCCTGTCCTTGCTCAGTGGGTTAACGGTCCGGCGTTGCTGTGAGCTGTGGTGTAGGTTGCAGACGCGGCTCGGATCCTGCGTTGCTGTGGCTCTGGCGTAGGCTGGCGGCCACAGCTCCGATTCGACCCCTAGCCTGGGAACCTCCATATGCCGCAGGAGTGGCCCAAGAAATAGCAAAAAAAAAAAAAAAAAAAAAAAGACAAAAAAAAAGAAAGTAATGTTCTGGGACCTGAATGGTCAGGTGGAGAGCAGGGGGGAGGGGTGCGGGAGAGGAGGCGGGAGGGAGGAATGGGCCCGTCTGCTGAGGGGCTTGTAGGTGGGCAGACTCCTTCCCCCCATGGTTCCCTGAAGAGCCATAGACCGCCGGTGGGGGCTGGGATTTAAGCTTGGAAGAGACATGGTAGGATTTGAGTTTGAAAGGACTGCTCGGAGTAAGAGGCATCTTGAGCGTCAGTCCCCAGCCTCAGGAAACTAGGCAGCGGATGCAGAAGTAAAAAGAAACATCTCCCTTCCTTTCCGACTGAGAGGTGCCAGGCTTTCCTCCTGGTATCCAGGGCTCGAGAGGATTCCTTGCGGGTTGAATGGATGAAGATGGTTTTGGTTTTAAAGGTGGGCGTGGCCACCTTCGTGGGACCAGGGTGGGCCTGGGGGGTGCTGGTGAAGATGGAACCATGAACATTGGATGAGCTTCCTAGTGGAGGCAGACATTGGAGGGCAGCAGCCCTGAGGAAAGACTGTTCTAGCAAATCCCATGTTCTTCCTCTCATGCTTCCAAACAACCTATAATGTAGCTCCTACTATTATCTTCCCCTTTACAGATGAGAAAATTAAAGGAAAGAGATGTTAAGAGGCTTGCCCAGAGTAACAGAGCTCATTACCGCTGAGGTTGGGTTAGATACCCAGGCAAAGGCCCAAACCTTCATTTGTGGGTGGCACGACCTTTGCCTGGGTTGCTCTGATCCCCTGCAGGAACCATCCTTCTCTGATATTTTTGTCCTTCTAGCAAATATGGAGCCAGACTTTTCTGGAAGGAAAAGAGACCCCTCTAACCTCTAGCCCTTCTCCTGCTGAGAGCAAATTCCCAGGTAAATACCAGCCTCCCAGTTCCCGTTGTGGTGTAGTGGAAACGAATATGACTAGGATCCATGAGGATGTGGGTTTGATCCCTGGCCTCGCTCAGTGGATCGGGGATCCGGCCTTGCCATGAGCTGTGGTGTAGGTTGCAGACACGGCTTGGATCCTGCATTGCTGTGGCTGTGGTGTAGGCGGGCAGCTGCAGCTCTGATTCGACCTCTAGCCTGGGACCCTCCATAGGCCGCAGGTGCAACCCTAAAAAGCAAAACAAAACAAAAAAGATACCAGCCTCAAGCTGCAGAACAGGCTTCCCCATCTCAGCAGAAATGAGCAGGTCTTGCAAAGGGATGGGGGTGCATGGCTGGGATCTTAAGGGATTTCTTAGGCTAATGGCCTGGGAGGAACCCTGGAAGGTTCCCAGCCTCCAAATTAATTGTCTACTGAAAGGCAGGAGGGCAGGTGGGGCAGCGCACCTTAGGTACATATTTGCTCCTGGCCTGACTCACTGCCTTTTGGAAATGGGCCTTGGGTAAAATGTTTACCGCTCCACCTACCCACCACCCCCGCCCCTGCTTTATAGCTCCCCTCCCAGGGAGCAGATCTCCGAGAGCACAGAGCAGCCCTGCCCTCTGTCCACCTGCCTGGAGCCCTTGACCATGGCGGCCCTGGCAGCCACACTATCCAAGCGCCATGCTGCGGCTGAGGGTCTTGGCTCCAACCAGAAAGCCGTGAAGTACTTGGGCCAGGACTTTGAGACCCTGAGGCAGCAATGCTTGGACTCAGGGGTCCTAT
This sequence comes from Phacochoerus africanus, assembly GCF_016906955.1. Lineage (NCBI taxonomy): Eukaryota > Metazoa > Chordata > Mammalia > Artiodactyla > Suidae > Phacochoerus > Phacochoerus africanus. The sequence continues at coordinate 25,241,280 of NC_062555.1, read as the reverse complement.
TTAAGGACCCAGAGTTCCCAGCATGCCCATCAGCCTTGGGCTACAAGGATCTCGGACCACACTCCCCTCAAACTCAAGGCATTGTCTGGAAGCGGCCCACGGTAAGGGGTGGGCTTGCTGTTGAGGCTGGGGATGGAGGGCCCTCTCTCTGTCAGAAGAAGCTGAGGGAGGAGTTCCCATTGTGGCTGAGCAGGTTAAGAACTCAATGCAGTCTCCAGGAAGATGTGGGTTTGATCCCTGGCCTCGCTCCGTGGGTTAGGGATCTGGCTGGCAGCTGTAGCTCTGATTCGACCCCTAGCCTGGGAACTTCCATATGCTATGGGTGCAGCCCTAAAAAGCAAAAGAAAAAAAAAGAAAGAAGTAGCTGAGGGAGAAGTCATAATTCTTTTGTGTGTGTATGTGTGTGTGTGTGTGTGTCTTTTTGTCATTTTAGGGCCGCACCCGCGGCATATGGAGGTTCCCAGGCTAGGGGTTGAATCGGAGCTGCAAGATGCCAGGCTACACCACAGCCACAGCAACGTGGGATCTGAGCTGCATCTTCAACCTACACCACAGCTCACGGCAATGCCAGATCCTTAACCCACTGAGCAAGGCCAGGGATCAAATCCGCAACCTCATGCTTCCTAGTCGGATTCACTTCCACTGTGCCATGACAAGAACTCTAGAAGTTATAATTCTTCACCCTAGGGTCTTGGACCCATATTTCAGATTCCTTCCCTAACCCCCTCTTAATCTTTTCAGAAGCCATGAGGTATAAACAGCACACACAGGCTTTCGAATCAGACACACAATCTGACTCCTGTCTCTGCCTGTGTAGCCTTGGACTGATAACCTCTGTGAGCCTCTGTTTTCACATCTGTAAAATGGTGCTACTGGCATCTTATTTTTCAGTGTCGGCTCAAGGACTGGAGATAGAGCTCAGGACATAGTGCCTGGCATGTAACAGGTGCAGAAGACATGGCAGCAGTTGCATAGGCCCCCCCGGGGCCAGGCCCCCTTCCAGCCCCCTCTGGAACCTATGGGGATGCTCTGGAATGTTGGCAAAATTGAGGTTGGGAGTCATGGTTTTATTTATTTTATTTTATTTTTTTTGTCTTTTTGCCATTTCTTGGGCCACTCCCATGGCATATGGAGGTTCCCAGGCTAGGGGTGGAATCGGAGCTGTAGCCGACAGCCTACACCACAGCCACAGCAATGCGGGATCCAAGCTGCGTCTGTGACCTACACCACAGCTCATGGCAACACTGGATCCTTAACCCACTGAGCAAGGCCAGGGATCGAACCCGCCACCTCATGGTTCCTAGTCGGATTCATTAACCACTGCGCCACAACGGGAACTCCGGGAGTCATGGTTTTGTTTTCCAAGGTCAAGCGTTGACAGCCACGTTTCATTTCCAGAGAGTTTTTTTAAGCCTGCTTCATCTTTTTATTAAAGAAAAAACTATTGGAGTTTAGCTGACTTACAATGTTGTGTTAGTTTCAGGTGTACAGCAAAGTGAGTCAGTCACACTTTGCATCTATCCATTCTTCTTCAGATTCTTTTCCCGTATAGGTCATTACAGAGACGTGAGTATATTTCCCTGTGCTGTACAGTAGGTCCTTGTTTTCTTGTTGTTTTTTTGTTTGTTTGTTTTGCGTTTTAGGGCCACACATGCGACAGATGGAAGCTCCCAGGCTAGGAGTCGAATCAGAGCTGCAGTCTACACCACAGCCACAGCAATGCCAGATCCGAACCATGTCCTCAACCAACACCCCAGCTCACGGCAACACAGGATCCTTAACCAACTGAGCGAGGCCAGGGATGGAACTGGTATCATCTGCATGGGTACCAGTCAGGTTCATTTCCGCTGAGCCGCAACGGGAACTCCCAGTCCTTGTTTTTTTCAGGCTTCTCTGTGTGCCAGGTCCAGGCTAGGCACTGTTTGGGAAGGTGGTTGGGGAGAAACTGAGGAATGAGCTGTGGTCTGAGCGCTGATGGAGATTGTAGGGGAGGCGGGAGCGTGCATATAGAACTGACACCCTTGGCAGAATGAAGGAAGGGCTGATGGAGGCGTAAACCATGGGCGTGGGGACCTGGGACGTTAGGACCAAATGATGGAGAGGCTTATGGGAGGAGGATGCATCCTAGAGGAGTTCAAGGACCCCAAAGAGCTTGAGGGAGGGGGAGATGGATGGGGGAGGGGGAGGGGGAGTTGGAGTGCCGGGGGGGGTGGGGGAGAAGATTTTACTCTGTGACCCAAATCTGTGCCTAGCTTGTCTCCTTCCTTTAAAATTCTTCAAGCCCTCCCCTCCTCAACACCTTGCACGTTTTCCCCCTGGACCATCTTCACCTGGTCTCACTGTCCAGGTAAATACGGTAATTTTAATGCTGATCGGTGCCTGTCCACAAAATGCTATAAACTCCAGAGGAGGAGGTAGTACCTGATTCATGTGGGACTGAGGCCTTCCCATCATTGGGAGTTTTCAGATGAATAAATAAAAGCTTGTCAAAATGTACCCTCTCCGTCTTCGGGTGTCAGCGCAGGAGTCTCCCTTGGCTGCTCTGAGCCAGGCTGTTCTCACACATCACACGGGAGGTACATTATAGGACATCGTTTTATCCTCTCGGGTCTTACAGATGATTGAAGAGACGCCTGAGTTGGTCATGACCCAGATTTGTCTGTACTGGAGATGTGCCTTGGAATCTGGGAAAACCAGCTTATTCCTGAATGCTTCATTTCTTTCTTCCCTTGAGGTCTTTTGGGGTCCTGCAAGAAAGTTGGGGTGCCCAGGAATGAGGTGCATCAGTGAATTCATTTGCTCTTTCTTCCTCCCCTTCCCTCGCCTCCTTTCTCCATCCTCCCTCCCTCATTTCTTTTTTTCCTAAGTGCTTATTTTATTTTATTTTTTTAACTGAATGAATTTTTTTTACATTTACAGTTGTGTAATGATCATTCCAACCCAATTTTACAGCATTTCCATCACAAACCCCCAGCCCATCCCAAACTCCCACCTTAACCCTCCCTCCTTCCCTTCCTTCCATCATTCTTTCCTTTCTTCCTTCCTCTCCCTTTTCCTTAAACTGTGATAAAATACACGTAACATAAAAGTTACCATCTGAGCCATGTTTAAGTGTATAGTTCCATCACAAGGAACACATTTATATTGTTGTTGGCAACTAGGTCACCAACCACCTCCAGAACTTTTTCATTGTACAAAACTGAAACTTGTACTCATGAAACCATAACTCCCCTTTTCTCCTTCCATTCTCCTTTCTGTCTCAATGAGTTTGGCTACTCTATATACCTCATGAACAAGGGAAACCAAATAGTACTAACCAAATGGTACTTGTGCTTTTAAGACTGGCTGATTTTACTTAGTATCATGTCCTGAAGATGTATTCAAGTTGTAAGGTGAGACAGGATTTCCTTGCTTTTTAAGGCTGAGTAATATTCCATTGTATATATAGTCCACATTGTCTTTTTTTTTTTTATATTTTTGTCTTTCTTGGGCAGCACCCATGGCATATGGAGGTTCCCAGGCTAGGGGTCGAATTGGAGCTGCAGCCGGTGGCCCTAAAAGGACCAAAAAAAAAAAAAAAAAAAAGAAGAAGAAAAAAAAGTTAGCAATGGAGAGAAGACTTTGGAAATGCTCTTCAGGCATAATGCGGAGATGCGATCCCCTTGCAAGGCTAGGAATTTTCTGTGGCTCCGGAGAGATTTCCACACCATATGAGTCATGGCACTTCTTGGTTATTTTCTCTTTCCGGGGTGAGCATCTTGAATTATGCTAATAAGGAATGCATAGTCAGCTGAACATTCCATCTGCCTGTAAACTGCTCAGTATCATCCTGGTTCTAATCCTTTCAATTGTCTCCAGCCTTTGTAAACCACTGTTCTCTTCCAAACCAAAGTTAAAATTTTAGCCAAGCTTGGTAGACCTATTAGATCTGAGTCTGTGGAACTTCTGCCATAGGGTCAGTGTGACGTGGGTAATTGCATGTATAGCTCAGGGGCGTGATTTGGGGAACATTAGCATTTTCTATAGTTAGTAGTTGAAGCCACAGGACTGGATGATGTCGCCCAGGGAGAATGCTTGGGGCATGTCATTCCTTGATGAAGTGGGAGCTTGCAGAGGGCTGAGGACCCATTCCAGGGGTTCTCTGATCCTTAGGGATGGGCAGAGGGAGCTCTGAAGGAGACTGAGAAGGAGTAGAGGAGTAGAGAGGTGAGAAAGGCAGGAGCGAGTAAGGACACAGAAGCCGCAAGAGGAAAGTTTCAGGAGGAGGGAATGGGCAACACTCATCGAAAGTTGCGAGTAATTGTTAAGAGTGGAGTGGACACTGCTTCTTCCGTGATTGCTGGGGACTCAGGTGAGAGGAATTTGTGCAGCTGTTGGAGCTCGGAGCCAGATTTCAGGAGACTGATGGGTGAATGGGTGATGAGGAACCAGAGACCCTTTTAAGAAGATTTTTAAAAAGAATGATATAATTCCATTTGCTGCAACATGGATGTGAGTAAAGAAATTAAGTCAGAAAGCGAAAGACAAATACCCTATGATATCACTTATAGGTGGAACATAAAATATGGCACAAATGAACTCAACTACAGAATAGAAACAGGATCACAGATGTGGAGAACAGACCTATGGTTGCCAAGAGGGAGGGAGGAAGGAGTGGGATGGACGGGGAGTTTGGGGTTTGTAGATGCAAACTATTACCTTTAGAATGGATAAGCAGGAGTTCCTGTCATGGTGCAGCAGAAACGAATCCAACTAGGAACGATGAGGTTTCAGGTTCGATTCCTGGCCTTGCTCAGCAGGTCAAGGATCTGGCATTGCCATGAGCTGTGGTGTAGGTCACAGGCTTAGTTTGGATCCCATGTTGCTGTGGCTGTGGTGTAGGCCAGCGGCTACAGCTCTGATTAGATCCCTAGCTTGGGAACCTGCATGTGCCATGGGTGCAGCCTGAAAAAGACAAAAAAAAAAAAAAAAAGAAAGAAAGAGAGAAAGAAAAGAATGGATAAGCATACACAATGGAATACTACTCAGCCATAAAAAAGAACAAAATAATGCCATTTGCAGCAACATGGATGGAACTAAAGACTCACACTGAGTCAAGTAAGTCAGAAAGAAAAAGACAAATACCACATGCTATCACTTATATCTGGAATATAATATACGGCACAAATGAAACTTCCCACAGAAGAGAAAATCATGGACTTGGAGAATAGACTTGTGGTTGCCAAGGGGGAGGGGGAGAGAGTGGGATGGATGGGGAGCTTGGGGTTAATAGATGCAAACCATTGTCTTTGGAATGGATTAGCAAGGAGATCCTGCCGTGTAGCACTGGCAACTATGTCTGGTCACTTACGATGGAGCATGATAATGGGAGAAAAAAGAATGTGTACATGTATGTGTAACTGGGTTGCCATGCTGTATAGTAGAAAAAAAAAATTGTATTGGGGAAATAACAATAAAAACAAATAAATGAATAAATGAGTTTTAAAAAATGGATAAGCAATGAGGTCCTGCTGTATGGCCCAGGGAACTCTCTCCAGTCTTTTGGATAGAATACGATAGAAAAAGAATGTATATGTATGCATGACTGGGTCATTATACTGTACAGCAGAAATTGGCACAGCATTGTAAATCACCCATACTTTAAAGAAAAGTTAAAAAAAGAAGAAGCTTTTTAAGGAGAGGGCTTCTGCCAAACCTCTGTTCAACCTGCTCTCTGCCCTTCCTCTTCCACGAAGCAACCTTGTCTTCCTTTTTTAAAACAAATTGCATTGATATTTTTTGTCTTTCCCTTTTTATGTATTAAAATGTCAAATCTCTGCACCTTTTGTCCACCAAGAGTTGATGTTTATAGACTGGAAACTCTGGAGCATCTGGGATTAGAATTTGCAGCTGTCTACTTTTAGAACCCCTAGTTTGGCCACTTCTGTGTTTAAACTGTCACTAGAGAGTGCAAAAGATTGAAACAAACAAACAAAACTAAAGCTCCATCACTGGAGGGCTAGCTAAATAACTCATTGTACTTATAATGAAATTATAAAGCTCTACGTGTGTTAAGATATATAAGAGAAAAAAAAATGGATATACATGTAAATGTGCTTTTATGTCAAAAGACTTTTTCTGGAAGGATACATAAGAAATGTTAGCAGTGGAGTTCCCGTTGTGGGACACAGAAACGAATCCAACTAGGAAGCATGATCCTGTGTTGCTGTGGCTGTGGTGTAGGCCGGCAGCTATAGCTCCGATTTGACCCCTAGCCTGGGAACCTCCATATGCTGCGAGTGTAGCCCTAAAAAGACAACTAAACTAAACTTCCATTGATCCTTCCTGAGAAAATCAAGAAAGCATCCTCAACAACACTTGCACAGTGGATGTAATTGTTCTATAATAATAATAAAAAATAGTGCTATATACAGAATGGGCTTCAATACCTCCTTGCCCGTCAACCAAGACAGAAGGAATGCCTGCAGGATGCCTCACTCTGTCCCTGCAGAGCCCGAGGGCCATAAGCTTGCCCATGGCAGGTGCCACCCTGAGGTGGGCGAGCTGGGGAAGCAGGGGTCAGATGTGGGCATGAGGTTGAGCTCTGCTCTGGGTGGGGCATTTCCAGACGCCTCAGTGTTTTTATCATGGTCATGGAGTCAAGTGTTTAACAAGTGGCCACAGGGCGCAGAGCATTTTGTTAGCGTGCTAAACACTATTCTCACCCTCTCTCTTCAAACAGGGGTGTGGTCCGAGTGGGTGAGATCATATTTCATCACATCCTTATCTCAGCCTTTGCCTTTCTCCTACCTCCTTGCCCCACCCCCACCTTTTCACAGCCACACACCTACACAGCATGTACAGTAATAAAAATACGGGTTACAACCCGCTCCTGGGCAGATAGCCAGAGGAAACTCTAATTCAGAAAGATACAGGCACCCCATGTTCATAGTGGCACTACGTATAATAGCCAGCACATGAAAGCAACCCAAATATCCATCTGCAGAGGAATGGATAAAGAAGAGATGGTCTATATGCATAATGGAATATTACTAAGCCATAAAAAGAGGGAAAGAATGCCAGAGTTCCCGTGGTGGCTTAGTGGTAACAAACCTGACTAGTATCCATGAGGACACAGGTTTGATCCCTGGCCTCGCTCAGTGGGTTAAGGATCTGGTGTTGCCATGGGCTGTGGTGTAGGTCGCAGACGTGCCTTGGATCCTGTGTGGCTGTGGCTGTGGCATAGGCCAGCAGCTACAGCTCCGATTGGACCCCTAGCCTGGGAACTTTCATATGCCACACGTGTGGCCCTAAAAAGAAAAAAGACAAAAAAAAAAAGAAAGAAATAATGCCATTTGCAGCAACATGGACCTAGAGATTATCACCTAAGTGAAGGCAGCCAGATTAGGACAAATATGGTATATCACTTATATGTGGAATCTAAAAAATGATACAAATATATTTATTTACAAAACAGAAATATACCCACAAACACAGAAAACTAACTTACAGTTACCAAAGGGAAAAGGAAGGGGGAGGAATAAATTAGGAGCTTGGGATTAACATATAAACACTACTATGTATAAAATAGATAAACAACAAGGACCTGCTGTATAGCACAGGGAGCTATATTCAATATCTTGTAATAACCTATAAGGTAAATCTGAAAAATCATACACACACACACACACAACTGAGTCACTTTGCTGTACCCCTGAAAACACAACACTGTAAATCAACTATACTTAAAAATACTGGTCATATGGAGGCTGTGGGCCCCAGCTCCATCTCTGCCACCCCTGGCTGTGTGACGCTGGGCAGCTCTCCTACCCTCTCTGGGCTTCAGAGTCTTCAGCAATAAAATGAGGTTTTTGGGGTTTTTTTTGTGTTTTTTTGTTTTTTTTTTTTTTTTTTTTTGTCTTTTTGCTATTTCTTGGGCCGCTCCCGTGGCATATGGAGGTTCCCAGGCTAGGGGTCCAATCGGAGCTGTAGCCACCAGCCTATGCCAGAGACACAGCAACGAGGGATCCGAGCCGCGTCTGCAACCTACATCACAGCTCATGGCAACGCCGGATCGTTAACCCACTGAGCAAGGGCAGGGACCAAACCCGCAACCTCATGGTTCCTAGTCAGATTCGTTAACCACTGCACCACGACGGGAACTCCCCTTTTTTTTTTAATTTAAAAAAAAATTTTTTTTTTTTAAATGAGGTTTATGCAGTAGATGGTCTCCTGGGCTTCTTCCATGAATTTTGTGACCATGAAGTTCCTTCACCCTTGCCGCCACCATCTCTGGGCATCTTGTGACTTGTGTGTTGTCCCCAACTCCTTTTCAGGAATTGTGTCCCAGCCCTCAGTTTATCGTTGGCGGAGCCACGCGCACAGACGTTTGTCAGGGTGCTTTAGGTGAGTAACTGGGGAGGGTCCTATTTGTGTTGGGAGAGGGCGGATGTGTCTGTGTCGTGAGGCCGGGCAGACTGTGCTCTTAGACTGACCGACCGCGGAATGTCTGTGATCTATCCGTATGGCTTTGTATTTTGGAGATGGTTACTCTCTACTGTGGGTGCGAAATGCTGGAACTGCATTTCTTCCTCCTAAGAAGAGATTTTCCACGTGCTCATGTAGCCCCTTTGAATGCGAGAGTCGGGAGCCAGGATTATAGTGGATAACCACGCGGTGCGATGGTTTGATAATGGTTATCTTGAAGTGGACATGATTTGCCTTGTGGAGTGGCTCTGTCTATATGATTATGACCTGGTATAACAGACGCTCTTGAAATGAGTAAGAAAACAAGAATCCCAGCTTTCCAGCCAAGCTTTCTTTCCCAGGCCAGGGATCCTGGCATTAAGAACCTTTGTGGACTTCCCCTGGTGGCTCAGAGGAAACAAATCTGACTCGCATCCATGAGGATGCAGGTTCGATTCCTGGCCTTGCTCAGAGGGTTAAGGATCCGGTGTTGCCCTGAGCTGTGGTGTAGGGCATGGATGCGGCTCAGATCTCATGTTGCTATGGCTGTGGTGTAGGCCAGCGGCTATGGCACTGATTCGACCTCTAGCCTGGGAACCTGCATGTGGCACAAGTGCAGCCTTAAAAAGCAAAAAAAAAAAAAAAAAAAAAAAAAAGAACCTTTGCTTCGTAACCTTTCACATTCCCTCCAAATCGGGCGCAGTTAGGTTAAGGAAATCATTTGTTTTATCTCGTTTCATAACACCTAGCTGCCAGTGTCAGAAACCGAGGTTCTCCTTGATAGCAGATTAGAGCTGTTGAGCTCTCCAGCCCTCCTGATCCCAGGGCGGCCTCCCAGTGTCTGCACTGAGTTGGACAAGGCTGACATTTCAGGGGATAACAGGGCCCTGAACTGAAATCGCTGGGCTTCCAAAGGGCCAGCCTGTCACAGCTGCCACATATCAAACCAGACACGAAAGCAAGAGGAAACAAGTCCTGCTTGCCATAAATCAGCCAAACAAAATCTCAGCATTCAGGGGGCCCACTCTTGATCTTTCAGAAGACTGCCTGTCCTGTCTTCTTTTCTCGTTCTTGTTTCTCTCCTGCTTAGAGCCCTCATGTTCCGTTCCACCGTCACCACAAGGGTTGTTTTTTTGTATTTTTTTGTTTGTTTGTCTTTTTGTCTTTTTAGGGCTGCACCTGCGGCATATGGAGGTTCCCAGGCTAGGGCTTGAATTGAAGCTACAGCTGCCGGCCTACACTACAGCCACAGCAATGTCAGATCCGAGCCGCATCTGCGACCTACACCACAGCTAACCGGAATGCCCGATCCTTAACCCACTGATCGAGTCCAGGGATCAAACCCGCAACCTCATGGTTCCTAGTCTGATTCATTTCTGCTGCGCCATGACAGGAACTCCACCATAAGGTTTTTTAAAGCTGTTCTCTTAGTTCTGCTGGAAACCTTTATGATTTTGAAAATAACGGGTGTTTATTTTAAATGTCCATTTATTTTCCAAGGTTCTCTGCTTTAATGAGTATAGCCAATATCCACTTAACCAGGGCTCCTGGAGCTTGAGGAGTAAGCTTTGAGAAAGAGTGGGCGGACCCACAGTTGTGTGCCCTGTTTCCCAAAAGCCACAGTTGCTGTGTCCTTGACCTTTGTATAAGGCCTCACAGAGGGGCAGCATCCTGACCTTTTCTTGTTCTGGATAAGTGTGCCGTGCCTTTTTCCAGCTAAATGTTTAACCTAATTGAGTGGGTGTCTCGGAGAAACACAACTTTAAATCTAGGCTTTTAACAGCTTCTTGCTGCAGATGCTTTGATTTGGGGGAAACAGGTATTTAATAAGTGTCTTTTAATGGATCGACTTGGATAGACCTGCTTTTGAATGGCTTTAAGCTCAGAGAAAAGAAGAGCGCCAAAAAGGGGCCTGAGCGTTACCATGGTGAGCGTGCGCTGCCAATGATGGAGCCGGTGGCCGGCAAAGCAGGAAGAGGAGCCTTTATGCACATTCAAGCAGATCTACATACATGTTCTAATGTGTACCCCTTTCTTGTCTTGAAGGCAGCTCACTGGAAACACTGCTGGACACCTGCCATTATTAGCTAGTATTTCAGTTGATAAAATGTCTTGGAGGTCGTCTCATGTTAGTGCATGAAGAGCTTTGTTCTTTTGGAACCACTCAGCATACTGATTCCACAGTGCCATGTGCCCCAGTGCATTTAGCCTGTCTTGGATCCACAGACACTCGAGTTATTTTCTCTCTTCTGTTATTGTACAAAATGTTGCAGCGAAGGTCCTTCTGGGTCAGGGTGTGCGAGGGAGGGTATTTGTCAGCAGGCTTGAACGGGGGCTGCTTCAGTCATGGTGGACTAGCGTTCCCTTCCATTTGAGTCCTACTGCTCAGAGCCCTCGCGTTCTGTCCCACTACCACCATGGCCCATCTACTCTGAGGAATGGGCCCGGGACAACCATTTACACTTTAGTGTGAATTGGAGTCTGTGGGTTACAGGAGGATTTGTGTGTTGAACATTATCTCAAGAGTATGAAAGAATGGTACTCTTACACCTTCAGTTATACTAAGCCTCACTAATCTATTTCCTTTTGGTATGAATGCAGGCAGTGATGCACCGTGATAGAAATCACTGATTGCCTTCACATTACCTATAGTTGCAGATGTCTGAAAATACCGCTTATACTCATCATGACCTCATAATTATGCTGTTTATTATGGCCCACTCCAAATCTTTTATATAGAATGTTAATTAAGAAGCTGGAGGAGTTCCCGTCGTGGCGCAGTGGTTAATGAACCCGACTAGGCACCATGAGGTTGCGGGTTTGATCCCTGGCCTTGCTCAGTGGGTTAAGGATCCGGCGTTGCCATGAGCTGTGGTGTAGGTTGCAGACGTGGCTCAGATCCCACATTGCTGTGGCTCTGGCGTAGGCTGGTGGCTACAGCTCCGATATGACCCATGGCCTGGGAACCTCCGTATGCCGCAGGAGTGGCCCAAGAAATGGCAAAAAGACAAAAAAAAAAAAAAAAAAAAGAAGAAGCTGGAAACTTACTCTATTATAATTTTAAAATATATTGTGATTGGAGTTCCTGTTGTGACTCAGTTCCTGTTGTGGCTCAGTGGTTAACAAATCTGACTAGCAGCTCCAGCCAGGGTCCCCCCAATGTGCAGGGCTCTCCGGGCCACACCCATCATGAGGGAGTAAGTGGGAGTTCCTGGAGGGCACATCTGCGGTGCCCATTTCCAGCAAAGGCTCGTGGTTGGCGCATTGCCCAGGGAACGGCAGGCACCTGCTGGTCCCTCCGCTGCCTGGCCCAGCACGGTCTGTCTCTCCCTTGCATGCTGGGCCATCCCTGTCCCTCTGGGGTCCTATGATCTCAGAAATAGACTCTGTCCCACCACAAAGTGCACGTTTCTGGCTTCATTCACCCCACACAGTAAGTCATGCCTCTGGTGCACCTGCCAGAAAGCCTTTGGTCATTGGCTTTAGAGGTCAAGCCCCCACAGCTTAGGGCAAATGGAGACTGTATTGGCTCACCCCACTGGACCATGGAGAGAGATGGTCAGCGCTGGCCCGGGTAAGCCTGGATCTGGGGACTAGGTGTTCCCAGAACGCTCTCTGCCTATCTCGTCTCTATTGGTCTCTGGGGTCGGCTCTGCCCTCTCCATGCCATGCAGGCTCCACGCAGCAGAAGAGATGAGCACTCTCTTCACCCCGGGAGGATCGTGAACCAGCTTTGCTTTGAGACAGCTCAGTAAAAATCTCTGATTCGGTGGTTGGGGTCTTTGCCCCTCCTTGGGTTCTGTCATTCAGCGGGGTACGGGGCTGTGTGGTTGGCTCAGCCTGGGTCATGGGCCTGCTCTTGGGACTATGAGCTTCTTCCCAAACCACAGTGGAGTTCTCCAAAAGGAGGGGGCAGTGGACCAACAGAAAGAGGAGGGTGAACCCCAACAGGCTGGTCAGTGGTAGTGACAGGGTCTGGCCAGACAGTGCCCTCCCTGCCTCAGGTCACTTCTACTCCTTGGGCTCAGTGGCCCTGCTGTCTTTCCCCGCCCACCCTGCATCTGTCGCCCCTCAGGGCTCCTGGACACACCCCTTCCGCCCTTCTCTCTCCAGATCGGATCTGCCACCAGCAGTGCCTGGTTCAGCACCCTGAGTGCAAAGAGCCCCCCAGAGAGCCCCCCGCCTTCATGGTCTGCTGGGGCTGCACCACCTCCATGTGCACAGCTGTACCGTGGGGATGTCACTAAACCCAGCCTGCCAGGTGCTTGTGATGAGTAGAGAATTGACTGGGCTCCTTGTCCTCCAGCAAGTAGGCACCAACAAGGGTGGAAGTGGATGTAGTCGCCAGGGCCCCTGGCTGTGTGCTTCTTCTGTGTGTGCTTCTTCTGTGTGCTTCTTCCCTGGGGCAGAGCAGGGCTCCATGAGTGTTTATTGAATGTCTGATCTGCTACATTCATGATGAAATCATGAAGGAGTTCCCTGGTGGCTCAGCAAGTTAAGGATCTGACGTTGTAACCGCTGAAGCTCTGGTCACTGCGGTGGCGTGGGTTTGACCCCTGGCCCAGGAACTTCTGCTGCCAAAAACATATGAAAACAGGGACAGCCTCAATTGGAGGTGACTTGTGTTTTTCTTCGTTTCTTGCCAGTACTGTTCTTGGCAGTCAGGCTGAGTCAGGCATTGAGAATCAAAAGAGTCCTGGCTGGAAGTTGACTGTGTCTTTATATTTAAAGGATTTGCAAGGCAGCTTCTCTACTTATCTGTCCTCAGCTCACTGACGCTGCTGGGAGAAACATGAAAGTGTTCGAAGGTGTTCACTGGTCCCCGACAAGGAGGGACATCCCAGGGACAGAGCAGGAATGACATTGTCCCATTGTCCCAAAGCCCTGGAGTGGCTGTGGATAAAGGGACACAGGGAGACCTCCTCCACCTTCTGCTCGCTGGATCCTGTGGCCCCCTGAGGGAACTCAGCTCTGAGGCCTCTGAATCAGCGGGTCTCTCACAGGCTTGGCAGGACCTGCTAACCCACCTGGCATGCAGGCTCTCTGCCCTTACCTTAGGGCGTCCTTGGGCGGGGAGACTCTGAGACCAGGTTATTACTTATGCCTGCGTTTAGGAAAATGCAGCAGTATTTGACACCTCTTTGGGCATCTTTTCCACTTGCTGCTTTCTGGAATGGGGAAGAGGGGATTTTCTTCTTTAACAAATGAAGAACAGAGACTTGCAGAACTTTGATAGAAATTAGAATGCTTCTGGGAGTTCTGGTCACGGCTCAGTGGTTAACGAATCCGACTAGTGTCCACAAGGACACAGGTTCGATCCCTGGCCTCATTCCATGGGTTAAGGATCCAGTGTTGCCATGAACTGTGGTTGCAGATGCAGCTCGGATCCCACGTGGCTGCAGCTGTGGTGTAGGCTGGCAGCTACAGCTCCGATTTGACTCCTAGCCTGGGAACCTCCATATGCTGTGGGTGGGGCCATAAAGAGACAGCACTATTCACAATAGCCAAAACAAGGAAACAACCCAAATGTCCATTGACAGATGATTGGATTAGGAAGCTGTGGTATATATACACAGTGGAGTATTACTCAGCCCTAAAAAGGAACGGAATAATGCCATTTGCAGCAACATGGATGGAACTAGAGACTCTCATACTGAGCAAAGTAAGTCAGAAAGAGAAAGACAAATACCATATGCTATCACTTATATTTGGAATCTAATATATGGCACAAATGAAACTTTCCACAGAAAAGAAAATCATGGGCTAGGAGAACAGACTTGTGGTTGCCTAGGGGGAGGGGGAGAGAGTGGGATAGATTGGGAGCTTGGGGTTAATAGATGCAAACTATTGTCTTTGGAATGGATTAGCAAGGAGATCCTGCTGTGTAGCACTGGCAACTATGTCTAGTCACTTATGATGGAGCATGATAATGTGAGAAGAAAGAATGTGTACATGTATGTGTAACTGGGTCGCCATGCTGTACAGTAGAAAAAAAATTGTATTAGGGAGATAACAATAAAAATTTTTTTAAGACAAAAAAAAGAGAAGAAATTAGAGTACTTGTGAATAACAAATGCTACGGCGTTTATCTGGACTTTGGATCTAGTTTATTTTCCATGCAGAGCAGGATTAGTGAGAGAGATGGGCTTTCTTTTTTTTTTTTTTTGTCTTTTTGCCATTACTTGGGCCGCTCCCGTGGCATATGGAGGTTCCCAGGCTAGGGGTCCAATCGGAGCTGTAGCCACCGGGCTACACCAGAGCCACAGCAATGCGGGATCCGAGCCGTGTCTGCAACCTACACCACAGCTCACGGCAACGCCGGATCCTTAACCCACTGAGCAAGGGCAAGGACCGAACCCGCAACCTCATGGTTCCTAGTCGGATTTGTTAACCACTGTGCCATGATGGGAACTCCCAGGCTTTCTTTCGAAGGGTTTGGTGGGTATCGGGGTTTCTCCTTTATCCAGCCACATCCCCCCTCTGTCTTCTACTCCATGTTTGTGCTGTGGGTGCTTATCTCGCTCACCCTCCTTTTTCTGGTGACCTGGCTTTTCTCTTGACCTTTTTGGAATTGATGTCTTTTTCAACTTTGTTGTCTAACGTGAGTAGTGTTCGAGTGTGTCTTCTCATTTTGTAAAAGGAATGACCGGCTGGCTTCACGTGTCTCGATGGACAGAACAACAGTGACCTGAACCGAGGCACCTTCTCAGATGCAGCCCTCACATCGATTTTTCCTCCGTGAGCCACGATCCCCCACCGAGAGGGACCTGCCCTCTTGGACCAGGGGCTAGGCGCACACTGCCCTCAGCAGTCAGGGCTGATGTCAGCATCTTCACAAGCCTTTTTCTAGACACCTTTTGATCTGTAGCATCCTTCAAGGACTGGGGAGAAGTAAATCAATTCACTAGGACGGAATGGTTACTTTTAATGAGCAATCAGGGGAAGCCTCGGAGAATGCCAAGGCCTAGATCCCCTCACTGGTTCGGGAGAGTGCAAAGTCAGACATCCGGGTGGCAGAAAAGCTTCACTGGCAGTGCCTTCCAGCCCAGTCATAAGTGATATGGGGAAGTTTGTTCTTCTCCTACTTTTGGTGATTCCCTTTCTTTGTGGCATATTTTCCCCTTCCACTTGAATCCTAGTGCTTAATGCCCTCATGGTCGGTCCCACTGTCACCACTGTCCTCTCCATTCTGAGGAGAGGGCCCAGGACAACCATTTACACATTAGTGTGAATTGGAGTCCATAGGTTGAAGATTTGTGCATTGAACATTATCTTGAGAGCATGAAAGAATTGTACTCTTACATCTTTGCTTATTTATTTGTTTAGGGTCACAGCTACGGCATATGGGGTCACATAAGAGCTACAGCTGCCAGCCTACACCATAGCCACAGCCACAGCCATGCCAGATCCGAGCCACATACCCTACACCACAGCTCATAGCAATGCTGGATCCTTAACCCACTGAGTGAGGCCAGGGACCAAACCGGCATCCTCATGGATGCTAGTGGGATTCTTTACTGCTGAGCCACAGCGGGAACTCTCCATATTGTTACACCTTTAGTTACACTAAGCCTCACTAATCTATTTCCTTTTGGTATGAACGCAGGCAGTGAAGCACAGTAATAGAAATCATGGATTGCATTCATATTACAGTTGAAGATATCTCAAAATGCCACTTATACTCATCATGACCTCACAATTATGATGCTGTTTTTTAGGCCCCACTCCAAATCTTTTATATAGAACGTTAATAAAGAAGCATGAATCTTACTATGTCATAATTTTTAAAACATTCTGATAACTGTTTCCATATACTTTTTATAGTTCTATTATTTTTTTTTCTGTGCATTAAGAAACATTAGTCTGGAGTTCCCGTTGTGGCACAGCAGAAATGAATCCGACTAGCAAGCATGAGGTTGCAGGTTTGATCCCTGGCCTCGCTCAGTGGGTTAAGGATCCGGTGTTGCCATGAGCTGTGGTGTGGGTCACAGATGAAGCTTGGATCTGGTGTTGCATGGCTGTGGCTGTGGCGTAGGCCGGCAGCTGTAGCTCTGATTTGACCCCTAGCCTGGGAACCTCTGTATGCCATGGGGGCAGCCCTGAAGAAAAAAAAAAAAAGGAAGCATTACTCTGAGATCTGATCTTGGCTTTACTAAACAGCCAAAGGGCCCAGGCACAGGAAAGATTAAGAAGCCTGCATTAGAAGAATGTCAGGCTGCTTCTGCCAGGGGAGAGTTCTTTTTGGAGCCAGGAAACTTTGTCAGCCCTCTTCAGTTTTGCTAAGCAATGTCCTGACTATCTCTCACTTCCTAAGGGAGATGCAGAAAGTGCAGGGCAGCCCCTCCGTCCCCAGGAAGACAAACTCTTGCCCTTGAGGTTACTGACCTGCTCCGGAGGATGCATGTGGCGCAGGCCAGTGGGGGAAGCGCTCTCCCAGCTCCATCTTGGCTGAACAGCCTGAGGTTTGGGTCTAAAAACTAAGTCCCAAGGTATGGCTGATTCCTGCTCGGAGGGGAGCTGTCTGAAATACTTCTGTCTTGTATTTTTACCTTTTTTTTTCTTTTTCTTTTCAGGGTCACAACTACGGCATATGGAAGTTCCCAGGCTAGGGGTTGAATTGGAGCTGCAACTGCCAGCCTACGCTGCAGCCCCAGCAATGCCAGATCTGAACTGCCTCTGTGATCTATGCTTCACCTCACAGCAATGCCGGATCCTTAACCCACGGAGTGAGGCCAGGGATCAAACCTGCATCCTCATGGATACTAGTCGGGTTCTTATCCCACGGGGCCATACCAGGAACTCACTTGAGGACAGTAATTTGAACGTATTCCACAGACCTTGCAGGAGCCCCGCTATTAGGACCTGAGCCATGCCTCACTATTCAGGGCACCCCTCTCCCCTCCCCCAGCTTAGGGTTCCACTTTGCAGGACCCCACCCCCTGCCACAGGGCCCAAGGAAAATTTCTCCCTCAAGGGTGTGAGTGTTGGGCCCTGCCAGCTCTCTGACTTACTAGGAGTTACTGCTGGTTAAAGAGTAGGCAAAGAGACCCGGGGCCAACTGCAGATCGTCCAGTCAATGGACTGCAGGGGATGCAACATTGGGTCCCCAAGGCTACGGGGAGCCTGTGCAGGCGGGGTGCTGGGACTCCTCACGCTAATGATACAGCCAAGTGGTGCAGGAGCCAATGGTGCAGGAGCAGGAAGCATGAGGCTGCAGGCCGTGCTCGGGCCTCCATGAAATTCAGCTCCGCCTTGGGCATTTACTAGAAGGTCCTATGAGAGCATCTGGGGCTGCAGTTCACAGGCTGCACCTTCAGTGCCCATCACCCTCGGGACAGAAGCATGGGTCCCCCTTTTTCCTCCCCTGCTCTCTCCTCCTCCCACAAGAGCCTGGTCCTCCCAGAAGCAAAGCCATGTCACCTGCTCACTGGAGAAAGGACAGGCGCCTCCTTTGGTTCCAAGAGGCCACACTGATTCCAAGATGCCATTGCACCTGTTTAGGCCATTTTACCAGCCCTTCCCAGATGCCCCTCTTTCAGAGGCTTCCTCTTGGCCCTGTCACTTCCTGTCCCTACCCTCTTGCCGTCTCCACTCTTGCCCCTTTGCTGGCTCCTCTAGGCCAGGAGTTACAATAGGGAGGACTGGGGACTGCGGCAAAGTAGAGAACACACCCTGTGGGGGTGGGGGGAGCCGTGCTCCAGTTGGAACCAGGTGTTACTGCGAGGAGCAAGGGGACCCACTGCCACTGCCCTCCCTCTCAGAGCCGCCCCCTCATTCCTCTCTCCCCCACCTTACTTTCCCTTCCTTCCTGGCATTTCCTACCTCTTGGCACATGGATTTAATTATTGTTTGTCTTCCTCTCTAGAATGGAAACCACAACATCAAGGACTCCCCCCCACACCCCCGCTGTTGTATCCTTAGGGCCTAGGATAATTCTTGGCACAGAATAGATGCTCAGTAAATATTTGCAGAGTGAATATAGAGAGAAATTTTGGCCAGATTGCACAGTTTTTGAGAGAAGCCAGAAATCTGCTGGTTTATGTGAAACCTCCCAATGGAATCCTATCAATCCCTGTGCAGGCCAGCCCGGCGCAAGCCAAGCAGAACTGATCTGCAAGCCCCTGGTGACTGGTTGATCCCTGCCACGCAACACCGAGGCCCTGCTGGGCCCGAGTTGTGACCCTGACCCTTTGGACTTTCTGCATTCAAAGTGGCTTTCACCCTTCTGAGCTTCTGGGACTGCGGCTGGCTGGTTCTCCTTACTTGGGTCTTTGGAGCAACCTGTTCGTTTGTAGATGAGCCCCAGGCGGGCCTGCACAGGCTGCTGGTTGAAATTGCTTTCTTTGTGGCTGCCCGCCCACCGACCTAGCCAGGGGCCCTCTGCCCCCGCCTCCTAGGAGTTCTGCTTCCTTTCTGTCTCCTTTTGCATCTTTTTGCTCCTAGGCATGGGAACTCTGGATAATGAACCCAGCCTAAAAACACCTTGTGTTCTGTTCCAAGAGCCTACTGGGCTCTTGGGCATTTTATTATGGGTTTATGGATTTATTTCCTCTAAACATTTATTTTTTATTTTGAATGATTTTTATTTTTTCGATTATAGCTGGTTTACAGTGTTCTGTCACGCTTCTACTGTACAGCAAAGTGACCCAATCGCACATACATATATACATTCTTTTTCTCACATTAGCCTCCACCATGCTCTGTCATGACTAGATATAGTTCCCAGTGCTATACAGCAGGATCTCCTTGCTTATCCATTCCAAAGGCAATAGTCGGCATCTGTGAACCCCAGATTCCCAGTCCATCCCACTCCCTCCCCCTCCCCCTTGGCAACCACAAGTCTGTTCTCCAAGTCCGTGAGTTTCTTTTCTGTGGAAAGGTTCGTTTGTGCCGTATATTAGAGTCCAGATATAAGTGATAGCATATGGTATTTGTCTTTCTCTTTCTGACTTACTTTGCTCAGTATGAGAGTCTCTAGTTCCATCCATGTTGCTGCAAATGGCATGATTTTGTTCTTTTTTAGGGTTGAGTAGTATTCCATTTGTGTGTGTGTGTGTGTGTGTGTGTGTGTGTGTGTGTGTGTACACACACACATATATATATATCTCACATCTTCCTAATCCAATCATCTGTCGATGGGCATTTGGATTGTTTCCATGTCTTGGCTATTGTGAATAGTGCTGCAATGAACATGTGGGTGCATGTGTCTTTTTTGAGGAAAGTTTTGTCCGGATATATGCCCAAGAGTGGGATTGCTGGGTCATATGGCAGTTCTAGATTTAATTTTCTGAGATATCGCCATCCAGTTTTCCATAGTGGTTGTATCCTGGGCATTTTCTAGCTGAGCTCAAGTCACCTCATTTCTTAGGGCTGGAAGGGCTGGAAGGCCATGCTTGTCTCTCTGGAGACTTTCTGTGATGCTGTGTTTTGTATTTGACACCTGTTGAGGACCCGCACGTACACTTGTAAGCTTCAGGGCCTCAGCCCTGTTTTGGGGGTACCGCAACATTTACAGTCACTTTTGAAGGGGACATTTGACAAGCCGGATCCTCCGCCCCAGCACAGCGAAGGACCAGTTTTTACCTCCTCGTGTGGGTTTCTGTCCTGGCCAGAGCTTAGTGACGACTCGCAGCCCTCATCCTTTTATTTCTCTCTCCACGAGAGCCTGGCTTCTAGCATTTGTCTTATTTTTGACTCCAAAGGGATAATTAAACGCAGTCAGCAAGCCACTTCCTTGAAACTGGCTCCGAGATATATTTACTTACATAAGCCTCAAATGTATTTACTTACTGATTTTTTTTCCCCGCCAGTGAATCGATTCCATTTTTATACTCTACTAAGAAATTTCCCTGTGAAATAGCCTGAAAGTTATGATCTAACGTGGGAAAGGGGGGTGGGGCGGGTAGGAAGTCCTCCAGCAGTTTCACGCCACTGAGCCTTATTCCTGCAACAATAGGAGAAATTAGATGAGAACTGACCTGGTGGACTCCATGAACAACTAGAAAGGAATTCTGAAATAATTTGAATATGTTCCCTCAACTGTGAAGTTTTTCTTTCCTTCTTTTTCTTTTCCTCCCCACTGATAACTTAGAAGGTAAAGCCGATGGCCTCTGATTCAAAAGATGACCTGCCAACCTTTCTTATTTTTTCCCTCTTTTTTGAAGTCCATTAACTCTCAGGGATGCCCAGCAGCTCCTGGCAGCTGAAGAGCCCCCCAGAATTGTCCTCGGCGAACGCTGCCGCATGTTCTGTTGTCAGGGGTGAGGGGCTCCTGAGTAGCCATGGGAACGGGGAGTGGAGGTGCTGCAAAAGTGGCTTATTCAGTGTGCTTTATTATCTGTAGTACAGCTTGAAAGGAGCGATTTGGAGGATATAAAAAGTATAGCTGCCATAAGGGCATTGCACTGCTGTTGCTCCGAAAAATACCGGTAGGATTTGGGGTTAATCTTTGAAACTGTATTGGCGACACTCCACCCAAGGTGACTACAGCACCTCAGCCCCTGCTGAGAATGTCTGGACCCCTGCAAGGCCAGGGATTCACGTGCTCTGGGGTCTTGCTTCGAGGACAGTGGCAGATACAGCACGAGGTGCAGATGGCGTGGCAGGTTCAGGAATGGTTAGTAGCGGGATGATTCCGACAGTGAAAATGTGGCTTATCAGACATTCGGATTTGTCAGAATCGGGAAGAACGTTCATAGCTCCTTTCCTCATTTTACAAGTATTTATTGTGTCTTTTTTTTTTTTTAATGTCTTTTTAGGGATGCACCTGCAGCTTATGGAAGTTCCCAGGCTAGGGGCTGAAACCGAGCTGCAGCTGCCGGCCTACACCACAGCCACAGTAACACCAGATCTGAGCAGCATCTGTGACCTACAGCTTTATGGCGATGCCAGGTGGCAGGGACCAAACCTGAATTCTCATGGATATACTAGTTGGGTTCACAACCTGCTGAGCTACAGTGGGAACTCCTGTGTGTGTGTGTATATATATGCATATATATATATGTGTGTGTATATATATGCATATATATATATTTTGTATTTTTAGGGCTACACCCATGGCATATGGAAGTTCTCAGGTTAGGGGTTGAATCTTGAATCGGAGCTACAGCTGCTGGCCTACACCACAGCCACAGCAATGCCAGATCCGAGCTGTGTCTGCCACCTACACCACAGCTCATGGCAACACTGGATCCTTAACCTGTTGAGCAAGGCCAGGGATGGAACTCGTAACCTCATGGTTCCTAGTCGGATTTGTTTATGCTGCACCAAGATGGGAACTCCTATGTATATTCTTAAACATCCCTCTTGCTACAAATAAGTCCGTTTTGCTCAGTATCTAATGATTCCACACAACAAACTGAAGTTACAAACCAATTTTGCAAATAAGAAAACTGAGGATTAGAAGAGTTAAGGGTTTGGTGCTTGTCACTCAGCAGACAAGCTGGGGCCTGCGAATTTAAATCTGGGCTTTCTAAGGGCAAAGTTCATGTTATTTATTTAATTTTTTTTTAGGACCGCACCCCTTAGCCTATGGAGGTTCCCAGCTAGGTGTATAATCAGAGCTATAGCTGCCGGCCTACATCACAGCCACAGCCACTCCAGATCCGAGCTGTACCTACAACCTGCACCACACTTCATGGCAATGCCGGATCCTTATTCCACTGAGCGAGGCCAGGGACTGAACCTGTGTCATCATGGATACTAGTCAGATTTGTTTCCACTGAGCTATGGGGAGAACCCCCAAAGGGCATGTCATTTTGACTCTTCTAAGTTTGTTGGCTCCCTGTGGCAGGGACCATATCTTTACATCTCCCACGCCCACTGCCCTACAGGAGAAATGGTTGCTAGGTGCTGCTAAGTGAGATAACATGCAAGAACCACTCCTAAACCCAAAGGAAGGGAACCTCCCAAAGATGTGTTTTCCGAGGAGGGTTGGAGGCTGGTACGAGATGGGGGAGATTTGCTAAAGGGTTCAAAGAGGATTGGAATGTAAATGAAGGTTCTGCTGGGGTGCAGGGGGTGTTTACACGGCTGATTCACTCAGGCCCCTGGCCCTGGCCAGCCTGAGCAGGTGCTGCTCCAGGGAGTGAGGTGGCTCATGGGAGCAGCTCACAATAATCTCAGAGTAAATGAGCACCCTGAAGAGGTCTAGAGTCCATTGCAGAGCTGGAGCCAGATGTCCCCGGGGCTGGCAGGCTTCTGGGCTCCAGGGCTAAGCCTGGGGTAGGGGCAGAGCACGTCTGTGGGATGGCAGCTGGCCACAGAGGCTGCAGGGTGGGGGCAGTGGGGACCCAACAGAACTGTCACCCAGGATCAGAATTGATACCCCCCCCCAGCTGGTGGAGGTGAGAGCTGCATATGCGTGATTTGGAGGGAAAGAAGGACGGTAGAATGATGTAGCTCAGACGGTCTGCAGGAGATTGAATGGTCACTCCTCCGCATCCGGGTGGGCTGGCCTGAGTCTAACCATTCAGTCTGGAGACAGTGAACGTGGGAGCGTTGTAAGATGAGACCCTCCTCCATCACGGATGCTGACCTCGAGGGGCGACTCAGAGCCTTCCTCTGGCTGTTACAGGTTTCTTTAACCAGAGGAGACAGGAGGGAGAGAAGGGAAGCAGAAAGTGGCTTCCAGAAATATCCAGTAGTAGTAGACTAGAGAAACATCATTATCAGAGTTCCCGTTGTGGCTCAGTGGGTTAGGAACCTGACTAGTATCCATGAGGATGTGGCTCCTATCCGTGGCCTCAATTAGCGGGTTAAGGATCTAGCATTGCCATGAGCTGTGGTCACAGATGCAGCTCAGATCTGGTGTCGCTGTGGCTGTGGTGTAGACTGGCAGCTGCAGCTCCGATTCGACCCCTAGCCTGGGAACCTCTGTATGCTGTAGGTGCAGTCTTTAAAAAAACAAAAAATAATTTATTGAGCCACCAAGATGTGTTGGCCACCTGCTGGGGCTACCAAGATGGAGGAATCTGCATCGTTGTTCTGCAGGAAAAGATTGCAGAGGGATGGGGGTGAGAATCTATGAGGCTGGTTAGGGAAAGGAAGAGAGAAAGGGACGGATTTGGGACCAGTCGTGAGACTCCCTGTTGAGAGAGAAAGGCAGATGGAGCAAAGGGCTTTCTAGGACAACCTGGTGACAGAGCTATTCTCAGTGGACCACGGGTCCTCGGCGGTGGCTTCCTGGATCACCACTCGCTTCCTGCCTGCTCAGGGAGCCCGAGTCTGAGAAAACCATGGTCTGTTCACCCTGGATTATGCCTGCAACTTGAACCACCAGTTTGAAAGAAAACAGAGCATTAAAACAGGGTCCTCAGGCATTCCCATCATGGCTCAGTGGTTAACGAATCTGACTAGGAACCATGAAGTTGTGGGTTTGATCCCTGGCCTTGCTCGTGGGTTAAGGATTTGGCGTTGCCCTGAGCTGTGGTGTAGGTTGCAGACGCGGCTCAGATCCCAAGTTGCTGTGGCTCTGGCGTAGGCCGGTGGCTACAGCTCTGATTGGACCCCTAGCCTGGGAACCTCCATATGCTGCGGGTGCAGCCCTAGAAAAGGCAAAAAGACAAAAAAAAAAGTAAAGAAAAAGAAAAAGTAGCTTTAATTGCCAGGCAAAGAGGGGACACAGCCTCAAAGACTGTGCCCCCCTGCCTTGGAGGGGTAGCGAGGCGTCTTAGTGTCAAGGGGCAGGGCGTGGTCAGCTCCTGGACATTTTCCTGTCTCGGGGGTGATGAGGTCACTGGGAGTCAGCGTCATGTCATTCACCTGGTTCCAGCTGGTCTGGGGTCTGCATGCTTGTGGGCAGTATCCAGTTAGCTTCTTCGCCCCGTGGGGGCTTCAAAGCAGCTCCAAGTACACGGCTCAGAATATTATCTAGTCTTTGAAGAAGAACGGAAGGTCCTTGACTTTGTTGAGTGGCTAAATTATTATTCCAGTTTTCCTTTTTCTCTGTATTTTCTCACTTCTCTGGTTAAATTGGTTTTTTTGTTTGTTTGTTTTTTGTCTGTGTGTGTGCTTTTTAGGGCCGCTCCTGTGGCTCATGGACGTTTCCAGGCTAGGGGTGGAATCAGAGCTACAGCCGTGGGCCGACACCACAGCCCACAGCAACACCAGATCCGAGCTGCATCTGTGACCTACACCACAGCTCACGGCAACGTCGGATCCTTAACCCCCTGAGAGCGGCCAGGGATTGAACCTGCAGCCTCATGGTTCCTAGTTGGATTCGTTTCCGTTGCGCCATGACAGGAACTCCCTAAATTGGTTCTCTAAAGTTTTTCTATAGATAAAAAGGCAGGCGGAGGACATGAGTAGGGGGGTGGTTTCACTCTGGGAGGGCCTCCCAGGATCCTGCTCAGTTGCAAGATCTCAGAGGCTGGTGTAGAGTAGGCATATACATGGATGTGAGACAGGTTTATATCAATTCCAGGAGAGGAGATCCACCATGGCGTGTTAAGTCAGCAAGAGGTGTCAGGGCGGTGCTGAATCTTTTTTTTTCCTCCCATTTTTCAAAAGTTTTACTGAAGTATAGTTGATGGTGCTTAATCTTTTGAACTTGACACGGGGGACAATGATGCCTTCCGTGGAGGCACTGCTGGGGGCACAGTCTGGGAGGTCATAACTTGTCCCAAAAGGGGTTTTCTGTTGCTTTCTGCATTTACTTGGTGACCAAATCCTGAGCCCTACGATTTTTAACATCTCTTGATTTTTATTCCTTCTGCCTAAAATGATGATAATTTCATGCTAATTGGGAGCTCAAGAGTGTCAGAGGCAATGAGACATCAAGGCTGCCATGGTGAGCTCTGAAACATACAGTATAGTCCTCCTGCACACATGGAGAGGCAACCACCCCTTATTCAAGGTCGAAGGGAGCAAGGACCACACACACACACACACACACACACACACTCATCATGGGCTGGCCAGATAATTTCAGTATTTCCCCCAACCAAATGTTTTCTCAAAGTTGCTATTAAGGAATCAAAAAAGCCGACTTTTCCTTTCTTTCTTCCTCCCTCCCTCCTTCCCTCCCTCTTTCTCTCTCTTTAGTTCTTTCTTATCTTTCTTTCTTTTCTTTTTTTCTTTTTTTGCTTTTCAGGGCCACAGCTGCAGCATATGGAGGTTCCTAGGCTAGGGGTCGAATTGGAGCTGTAGCCTCTGGCCTACCCCACAGTCACAGCAATGGGGGATCTGAGCCATGTCTGCGAGCTACACCACAGCTCACAGCTATGCCGGATCCTTAACCCACTGAGCAAGGCCAGGGATCGAACCGACAACCTCATGGTTCCTAGTTGGAATCAGTTCTGCTGCACCACGATGGGAACCCCTCTTCCTTCCTTTCTCTCTCTCTCTCCTTCCTTCCTCTTCTCTCTCCTTCCTTCCTTTCTCTTTCTTTCTTTCTCCCTCTCTCTCTTTCTTTCTTTCTTTTTCTACTCCACTAGTTCAGTGCTTAGAACACATGAAATGATCAGCCTGCAGGGTGCACTGGGGAGGAGCAGAGAACTTCCAAGGAGGCAGCCAGAACTTCAGACAGGGGAGTGATGTGACCCTGGATTGAGTGGGACAGTGAGGGGCAGAGAAAGCAGGGACCCTGTAGGCCTGGCCTGATCAGTGTGTGTCCCCCGTGCCACGGCGCAGGTGACTGCTGGCTGCTGGCGGCCATCGCCTCCCTCACCTTGAACGAAGAGCTGCTTTACCGCGTGGTGCCCAGGGACCAGAACTTCCAGGAGAACTACGCAGGAATCTTTCACTTTCAGGTATCATGCCTGGCTCACGGCCATTGATGCTACTTTCCAAAATCTGGAGTCTCACCCCAAGAATCAGAAATCTGGGGTTGTGGCCAGTTAGCCTAGGTTTTAACAATGCTTCTGGAGGATTCTGATGCATGCCTGAGTTTGAGAACCATGGCTTTTTTAGGGTTTTTTTTTTGCTTTTTTTTTTTGGTCTTTTTGCCATTTCTTGGGCCGCTCCCGCGGCATATGGAGGCTCCCAGGCTAGGGGTCGAATCGGAGCTGTAGCCACCGGCCTACACCAGAGCCACAGCAACGCGGGATCCGAGCTGCGTCTGCAACCCACACCACAGCTCCCGGCAACGCCGGATCCTTCACCCACCGAGCAAGGGCAGGGACCGAACCCGCAACTTCATGGTTCCTAGTGGGATTCATTAACCACTGCGCCACAAAGGGAACTCCTTTTTTTGCTTTTTAGGTTCCCAGGCTAGGGCTCGGAGCTGTAGCCACCGGCCTACACCACAGCTCACAGCAACGCCAGATCCTTAACCCACTGAGCGAGGCCAGGGATCGAACCTGAAACCTCACGGTTCCTAGTCGGGTTCATTTCTGCTGCGCCACATGGGAACTCCCGAGGACCAATGCATCCACACCATCATCCATCCTCTCCCATCTTCCTGGGGCCATGTGGCCTTGAGGAAGCACCTTGGAGAGTGGGTCAGGAGGAGTCGGCCCGAGTCACCCACTGTCACCTCTGCCTGAGGCTGAGCAAGTTTTCTTTTCTTTTTTTTTTGGTCTTTTTGCCTTTTCTAGGGCCTCGCCCATGGCATATGGAGGTTCCCAGGCTAGGGGTCCAATTGGAGCTGTAGCCACCGGCCTACGCCAGAGCCACAGCAACACGGGATCTGAGCCGGGTCTGCAACCTACACCACAACTCACGGCAATGCCGGATCCTTAACCTACTGAGCAAGGCCAGGGATCGAACCCGCAACCTCATGGTTCCTAGTTAGATTCATTAACCACTGAGCCACGACGGGAACTTCTGGGCAAGTTTTCTTACCCACCAACTGCCACAGACTCAATGTCTCCTGCTCCCGCTGGCCTCACCTATGTGGATGGAGAAGAGACACAGATGCTGCTCGTAAGGAATGCATCAGAGGTCCTGGGCTGGGCACTGGTCAGCACAGAGGCTCCTTCTGAGGTCTGCTGGTGTTCACTCTGCCTCTCCCTCCAACCATGATCGGCGCTGCGTTCTTCTCTCCCTCAATCCCGCAGTTCTGGCAGTACGGCGAGTGGGTGGAGGTGGTCGTGGATGACAGGCTGCCCACCAGGGCCGGGGAGCTGCTCTTCCTGCACTCCGGAGAGGGCCGAGAGTTCTGGAGTGCGCTGCTGGAGAAGGCCTATGCCAAGTAAGTGGCCAGGGAGCTGGGAGATGCCACCGCCTCCCTGGAGATCTTACTCACCCTCCCCAAACCCTGGGTGCCACGCCCAAGTCTTTCCCGGCACTCAGACCCTGGGTTCAGTGTCCCTCAGTAACCAAGTGAAGGCACATTTGGGGATAGGGCTTAAAAACTCAGCTCTGCCCCACATGAAGGTGTACACTGGGACCACCGCTTAGCCTCTCGGGCTAAGAACCTCACCTTGGTTCTCTCTCCACACCTACTCCCGGGTCAGTTCTTAGGTCAATGTGAATTTTTAAAAGAATGACAAAGGAGGAGTTCCCGCTGTGGCTCAGTGGTTACCGAATCCAACTAGGAACCATGAGGTTGAGGGTTCGATCCCTGGCCTCGCTCGGTGGGTTAAGGATCCGGCATTGCCGTGAGTTGTGGTGTAGGTGGCAGACGCAGCTCGGATCCCGAGTTGCTGTGGCTGTGGCGTAGGCCGGTGGCTACAGCTCCGATGAGACCCCTAGCCTGGGTACCTCCATATGCCACGGGAAGCGGCCCTAGAAAAGGCAAAAAGACAGGAAAAAAAAGAATGATGAAGGAGAGTGATAAAGTGAATGTAGTCACATCCCACACTCATCCAAGTCTCCGCCCTTTGCTCAGGAGACCTTCTCACTGGCGTTCAGTGTTCAAACTCTTCCCTCGGTCTTTTTAATTCATTTCAATTATTGGTATCCTTGTCTGCAGCGCCTGTTCCTCCCCAACCCTATTCCCAAAGCCAGCCCTCAGGGATTCCCCTCAGTCTTGAGAGAGGGTCCCCCCCCCCACTTGTGCCCCCAGCTCCCCTGAAACCCAAGAAGCCAAGGTCGGTTCTGAAAAGATTGCACTTTGCTCTTTGGAAAAGTGGGTGTGGCTTGTGATCTCAGGATCTGAGATCCGTTCCTGGCCAAGTGCTGAGCTGGCCTCATGAAAGGGTGCCTGAGCCCCTTACTGGCCCAACAGGCAAGACTGGCAGCGCCCCCCCTCCCTGTACCTTCCAGACCAGCGGCGTCCTGGCACCACTCCCGCCCCATCCCACGTGGTCCCCTGCTGGGGTTGTGAGGGGCTGTGGGTGATGCACGTGTTCTCACTTTTCCAACAGGCTCAACGGCTCTTACGAGGCTCTCGCTGGAGGGTCCACAGTGGAGGGGTTTGAGGATTTCACAGGTGGCATCTCTGAGTTTTATGACCTGAAGAAGCCGCCAGCCAGCTTGTATCAGATCGTCCGCAAGGCCCTCCGTGCGGGGTCTCTGCTGGCCTGCTCCATTGATGTGAGCTGGGACGGCTTCTCTTTGTGCCCCTCCCATGTGTGGCAGGGAAGGGACTGGGCAGGGGGCTAGAGGCGGGGAAGGCTTTGGGCCAGAGCAGAGTCTGGGGCTTACTGGGCAAGTTGTGTGACATATGGGTCCCTAGCGCATGGGAGCCAGCTAAGACCTAGTTATGGGTAGCAGCTGGAGTTGTTCTCATAAACTCAGAAGCTGTAGGAGTGGGGGTTCCTGTTGCGGCTCAGCAGTAACGAACCCAAATAGTATCCATGAGGTTGGGGGTTCGATCCCTGGCCTTGTTCAGTGGATTAAGGATTAGGCGTTGCCTTGAGCTGTGGTGTAGGTCCCAGAAATACTTGGATCTAGCAATGCTGTGGCTGTGGCATAGGCCGGCCGCTGTAGCTCTGCTTCGACCCCTTAGCCTGGGAACTTCCATGTGCCCTAGAAAAGAAAAAAAAAGAAGAAGCTGTAGGAGCCCAAGTGTTGAGCCCTTTAGTACTGCAGGAATTGCTCTAAGAACGCAGACTTGACTCCTGGATCCTGGGCCCTAGCTTCGCTCTTTCCTTTTGCTAAGTCATCTTCGGATCTTGGAAAACACGAATATGGTGACTGACAAAACAGGATGGGCTTTGAGATCATTGAAGAAAAGAGAAGCGGTTCTGAACCAGGGGTGGTGCCCTGTCAGGGGGGCTGGCTGTATGTGGTTCCAAGGTGGCATGGAGACTGTGGCCTGGAGGCCACCAGCCCTGTGGTCTGCAGTCACCTGCCCTCCACTGCCCCCCCCTCCCGCCCCTTACCTGGCGACCTCACACACGTGTGTGGATGACAAAGCAAGAACAATCCCCCTTTCTTCTCTCCATTAAAAATCCCAGCAGGATATGTGTGTTTTTGGTGGAAAAGGGACGTGGGGCTGGGGGTGGGGGTGGGGTGCTAGTGGGGAGGGTTCTCTGAAAACAAGGGCCTGTCCAGAGCAGTTGTCATGGATAATTAGTCTTCTGCAGGCAGCATAGGGTCCCTCCTGGAGAATAACTGACTTCCCAGCTTCCTGTGTCATTTGAGAGGCTGGTAAGTCATATTCCAGGGCTGGCAGCCACACAGCGCCCACCTGGAACAGCAGGGCTGAAGGAAGAGTTCTATTTTCCTGAGGTTAGGTGTGGCACCTGCACCCCAGCTCTGCACCGGGGCCCTGCAGCTAGGGGCATATCTTTGGAAAGCATCATAGGGCTGGTCCCAACAAGGTCAGGGGCAGCCACTCTGAGTGGACTTTATTCTTAACCCAGGTCTCCAGTGCAGCTGAAGCAGAAGCCATCACTAGCCAGAAGCTGGTTAAGAGTCACGCCTACTCCATCACTGGAGCGGAAGAGGTAAAACTGGTTTGTTTGGGGAGCTAGGGGGTGTGGGGGGGGGCGATGGGGAATCTGGCCCCTCCCACCCTCAGCTCTTGCATATTACAAGGGCCCTTCTGCCTCTGACCCCCTCAGCGATGGATAACGGAACCTCTCTGAGCTCCAGGTCTGTGGGTTCTAACTAAATGCAAACTCTCCTCTGAGATGTGGCCAGAGAGAGGGAAAAGGCTTTGGAAGAAAGTTGTAGAAATTGTCAGATGAATCTACATTCATTCTAAGGAGTGTATTTGTGTGGGAAAAGCAGTGGAAACCCTTAGCATCCCCAACGTGAAAAAGGCAGTAATACCTGCCCTGACTTTCAGGGTAGAGTGTGATAGTGGGAGGGAACACAGGTGTTCTTTACTCTCCAACTCAAGGAGAAAGCATGTAAGGAGCTAAACTTTTCATTATTTTTATTTGGTATATTCTGCCTACTTTCAGAAAGGACGTGCTGTGGTTTACAATGAAAAAGCATAGATGCAATGAAACCATGCAACGAAGACAAAATACACCAGATGAGCTAGGCTAAAGACAGTGTTCCAGTTGAGAAATTAAATTTGCTTTGAGTTTCCCGATGGCCAAGGCAAAAAGGGGAAATGCAAAGGCCACCTCCGGTTTTGTTATCTATTAAAAGAGTATGACTGTTCGTTATGTGTGTTGGTGTTTCACAAATACGCCCTGTAATCAAGTCAATTCCAAATATGAACTGAGCACATATGTGTAAATATTGGACAAGGGTGTATCGGAAGATACACAAGAAGGTGAGACACTGCAGGCCTAACGGTTTATCATGTTTGTATGCATGTATGCAAATCACACATGGGGGCTTGTGGAGAGTGCTTCATAGACAGTAGGGGAAGGTGAATGACGGATTTCTGAGTTTTCGCATTGAGACAGACTGCCTGGGGGGCATCCTCCAACTACCACTTCGTTAACTACCAAGTTAGTTAACTTACTAATTAAATGAGCTGATAATGCACCTGAAAGGCCCAGCTCTGTGCCTAGTCCACACTACCTGCTCAAGAATTGCTAACTGCTCTGCCTTTGGTATTTGTTTGTTTGTTTGTTTTTTGCTTTTTAGGGCCACACCTGCAGCATATGGAGGTTCCCAGGCTAGGGGTTCAATCAGAGCTACAGCTGCCAGCCTACACCACAGCCACAGCAACGCCAGATCCTTAACCCAGTGATCGAGGCCAGGGATCAAACCTGCATCCTCATGGTTCCTCAGGACAGGAACTCCTGCCTTTGGTGTTTGTGGGAGGGCATTTATTACCTTATAATAAGGCCCGAGTCAGGAGTTCCTGTTATGGCTCAGTGGGTTAAGAACCCAACATAGTGGCTCTGAGGATGTGGGTTCGATTCCTGGCCTCGCTCAGTGGGTAAGGATCCAGCGTTGCTGCAGGCTGGGTTATAGGTCCCAGATGCGACTGGTGTCCTGTGTTGCCCAGGCTTTGGTGTAGGCATGCAGCTCCGATTCATCCCCTAGCACAGGAACTTAAATGTCTCAGGTGCATGAAAAAAAAAAAAAGAAAGAAAAGAATTGAGTCAGTCTTAGCTATAAAATCTACATCCAAGTTAAAACAGAGAGAAACTTGTTTTCATGTTGGATTCATGGTTTATTCAACCAGGTTGTGAAAAACAGAGCAACAGGCCAAGGCTGGAAAACATGTGTTCAAAGAAAATAAAAAGGGCTGTTTAGTGACCTCGGAGGAATTAGCAATCGGCTCAGGTGCGAACACAAATGAAGGGCAGCGGGTGTGGGCGCAGCATTTCAGTTGCCTTCGTGTGTGGCCCTTGCAGGTGGATTTCCGGGGCCATCGGGAGAAGCTGATCCGACTCAGGAACCCCTGGGGCCAAGTGGAGTGGACCGGGGCCTGGAGCGACAAGTAGGTTCTTTCCTCCCTCCGCGGATCCGCCTACCCCCCACTCCGCCGCCCCCGCCCCGTGGGAAGGCCTCGTGCATGACACGCAGTGATCACGGGACCCTCGGTACAGCGGCAGTTGCAGTCCACGAATCACACGGCCTCCTCAGAAAAGAGTGTTAGATGGTGCCAGGCTGGGAAAAGCCAAACAAAAGCCACTCAGCTGTAGTCTTTGATCCCGGATCTCTGCTTTGGCATTTGCGAGTTTGGCAGCTCAGTGGATTTTTGCCTAGCGCCGGAGGGGTTTGCCTGTTTTCTGTCTCCCTCCACTGTCAGCCAAAGGTGAGGCGCATCACTCAAATCGGAGCTTTTTCACTCCACAAAGTTTGGTTACGCTGATAAAGGCCAAACCCCTCCGGGCTAAGAAGCAACACGCCTAGAAAGAGGCGCTCAGCCTTAGGAGCCGTGGCCCCGGCAGGCAGCGGTGGTGAATGGGAGGGGCCCGCGCGCTCCGCAGAGCTCATTACCTGTGGGTATTGATCTCTCCTGACAAAGCCATGAATGGTCAGAGAGGCAACCAGTCAGAGAGGATGACTGGACACGGAGACCTCCCGTGGTGTCCGGGACAGCTGTGCCCCGGAATCCATGCACTGGTGCACGTGGAAGGATGGAGAGAGGTGGCGCCCTTTCTGGCCTAGTTATCGCAGCTGGCGTCGGGGGAGGGGAGGCAGGTTGGGGCTCGGGAAGGATTGCGACTTCGCCAGTGCCATTGAGGAAGAGCCACCAGAAATGGGAGTAGTCATAATAACAACCCCCACCCCCGTTTGTGGTCCGTGCCTGCACGGGTTGGAAAAGCATTTCTAGACTCCCATGGGGATGAAAAGAAAGTAGAGTTTACTGAGATAAGAGATGCTGCAAGTGCAGCAGGACGATTTCCTGATAGTCTGGGAGAGCTGGCAATGAACACACTATGTCAGGGTTTTTTTGTTGTTGTTTTTTTTTTGTCTTTTTGCCTTTTCCAGGGCTGTTCCCAAGGCATATGGAGGTTCCCAGGCTACGGGTCTAATTGGAGCTGTAGCTGCCGGCCTATGCCACAGCCACAGCAACCCCACATCCAAGCCGAGTCTGCAACCTGTACTACAGCTCACAGCAACGCCGGATCTTTAACCCACTGAGCAAGGCCAGGGATTGAACCCGTAACCTCATGGTTCCTAGTTGGATTCTTTAACCACTGAGCCACGATGGGAACTCCTTTTTGTTGTTGTTGTTGTTGTTTTATTTTTATTTTTTTTTTTTTTGTGTCTGTTTTTATAACCCAGGGAGTGGAGAGGTCTCTCATGATACCTGCTGACCTGCTGGTTGGTTGGGGAAAGAGGGGTCTTAGGGGACACTTGCTGGTTGTTTGGGGGCTTATAAGGCCCCTGGAGGGGCAGGTGAGGAGAGGGCCACATAGCTTTCCCAGGCGGGGCAGGAAGGAGTAGGCCAGGTTGCTCCAGGTGGGGAAGAGAACATTGCAATGAGACATGTTGGGTGATGATGAGAGCCTGTCTTGGCCAGAGGCTTTGAGTTCTCTCTTTGAAGAGGCCTTTAAGTTCAACACCCCCCAACCTGTCCTTAAGCCTCCCGTACCTACATGCTGTCCCTACTCCGCAATGCCACCAGGGCTTTTGAAGGGCACTCGATTATGTTTATGAATGAATCACACATCCCTACTGCGCCTCCCAGTGGCGCTTCCTTTCAGGTGTGTGTCATGAAGAGATGCTTGTCCCTGGGGCCCGAGATCACCTGCTGTATTAAATATTTTTCATTCTGCTGCCTATGATGGAGCAAAACCCAAAACCTTAACTTCTGCCAACTGCCCAAAAAGGATGTCATAGCTGAATGAAAGTGAAATCCTGAGTTTTGGCCTCGTTTTCACCAGCAGCTGTTCCCCAAGCTGCTTACAGGGCTTATCTGACTTGATCATCTTTTCCTGATGCCCCCCAGTCTCTAATAGGCTGGGATGCGTCCAAGGCTGGGGGGCGAGGTGGTAACTGGCAAGGCCTGCAGGCTCCACCATCTGGAGATGCAGCTGGGGGTGCTTATATGTGGCTGGGGTTTGGGGGGGCACTGCATCTCTGAGGAAGTACCCCAGCCTCAGCCTACTGTCTTTTTTTTTTTCTTTTTTTGCTATTTCTTGGGCCGCTCCTGCGGCATATGGAGGTTCCCAGGCTAGGGGTCGAATTGGAGCTGTAGCTGCTGGCCTACGCCAAAGCCACAGCAACTCGGGATCCAAGCCACGTCTGCAACCTACACAACAGCTCACAGCAACGCCGGATCCTTAACCCACTGAGCAAGGCCAGGGATCAAACCCGCAACCTCGTGGTTCCTAGTTGGATTTGTTAACCACTGCACCACGACGGGAACTCCATCAGCCCAAAGTCTTTATTTATTTTTTTTATTTTTTATTTTTTGTTCTTTGTAGAGCCAGAGCATATGGAAGTTCTCAGGTTAGGGGTCGAATCGGAGCTACAGCCTACACCTCAGCCATAGCTATGCCAGAGGTGAGCCGCATCTGCGACCTACACCATAGCTCATGGCAACACCAGATCCTTAACCCACAGAACAAGGGCAGGGATCAAACCCGAGTCCTCATGGATACTAGTTGGGCTCATTCCTGCTGAGCCATAATGGGAATTCCCCAATGTCAATGTCTTTAAATTAAAACGACACTTTTTTTTTTTTTAAGTTTCAAAAAGCCAACTGGGAGATTGAGATCAGATCTCCAATCCTCCAACGTGTCCCCTAATTTTTGTAGTTAGTGAGCCATAGTCATTTAGAGGTTTAGTTCTGATCCAGGTAATGTTTCCATGAATTAAATGGGCCCTGGTCCCCCCCGCCCCCCGGCCTGATCCCTCAGGGTCCTGTGAACACCCCTGGATGGAGAGGTTGGGCTTGGGTGTGCCCCAGGTTTTACAAAGGGAAGGGGAGGAGCTGACATGTTGCTGAAAACAATCCAGGAAAGGATTTTTTTTGTCTTTTTGCCTTTTCTAGGGCCACTCCCGCGGCATATGGAGGTTCCCAGGCTAGGGGTTGAATCAGACCTGTAGCCAGCGGCCTACGCCAGAGCCACAGCAACGCCGGATCCGAGCCACATCTGCAACTTACACCACAGCTCATGGCAACGCCAGATCCTTAACCCACTGAGCAAGGCCAGGGACCAAACCCGCAAGCTCATGGTTCCTAGTCGGATTCGTTAACCACTGAGCCAGGACAGGCACTCCGAGGGATTTTTTTTTTTTTTTTTTAAGGTGGATCTCACTAAGGCTCCGTTATTTAGACATTGCGTACGTGTTTCAGGAAAATCTAACTTTGTAAAGGTCAGGTAGCTGGAGGTGGCATTTAAATTAACAAAATATGTGGATAGCGCCGTGGAAAGGCCACCAGCAGGGGGCCTCACGGGGGTGACATTGCTTCAGGGACATTGCCGTCAAACTGAGCCTGACTGTCATTCTGCAGGCTCAGAGAGTGGCCCACGCTCCTGTGCCCAGCGGTGGTCACTCCCTCTCATGGTGCCTTCACGTCACACTGAGAGATAAGCCAGAATGACATTTCCCCATAAGGTTAAGGACAGGAGGTGGCCTTTCTGTGACTGCCATTGTCACCGCTCCTTGCTGGGACGAGCCCATGCCTGTGACCAGGTCTGGGGGTCTGAATGTATATATATGTATGACTGGGTCACTTTGCTGTACAGCAGACATTGACAGACCATTGTAAATCAACCATAAGGAAACATTTTTAAAGAATAAAAAAAGAAAAGAAAGAAATTAAGGTAAGGCTTGCCTGGAGAGTGAAATTAGAGCAAAGCTGCATGGCTGGGGTCACCCTGCTAGTGCCAGTGGAGTCCAGTCCCCTCCCCAGACTACGCGCCCCCCATCCTTCTACCCTGGCGAGTTTTAGGTGGTCCCCATTTCTGGCCCTCAGGGAGAGGTTTAGCGGCTATGAAGAGCTGGCCTTGCAGCAAACCCTTCAAGAACAACCACCTCTGCTTCTCCTTAAAAAAACAAAACAAAACAAAAAAAACCCCAAAACTTTAAGGAAGTTCCCATTGTGGCTCAGTGGTTAACGAACCCGACTAGGATCCATGAGGATGCAGGTTCCATCCCTGGCCTCGCTCAGTGGGTTAAGGATCTGGCGTTGCCATGAACTGTGGTGTAGGTCACAGATGCAGCTTGGATCTGGTGTTGCTGTGGCTGTGGTGTAGACCGGCAGCTGCAGCTCCAATTCGACCCCTAGCCTGGGAACTTCCATGTGCTGTGGGTGTGGCCCTAAAAAGACCACCACCGCCAACAGCAATGACAACAACAACAACTTTAAATCTTGTTCTTTTTTATTTTTATTTTTTCCCCAGTGCACCAGAATGGAATTACATAGATCCCAGACAGAAAGAAGGGCTGGACAAGAAAGCCGAGGATGGAGAGTTTTGGTGAGCATCCTCTGCCAGAGCTCTGTCCCCTTCGTTGTGGGTTTGTCCCTGGTCCAGACACAGCGGGCCTGTATCCAGGTGGTCCAGGAATTCACCACTGTCCCCTGACGGGAGGACTCCACCCCTCCCTCTCCCACCCTACTCCCCCCACCACCCTTTTACCCCAGGGTAATTCTGCCTCTGTACCAGTAGTCTGAGCCCCAAGGAGGATTAGCTCTCTGCCCATCTCCTGAGTATCCAAATCTTTCCATTGAAATAAGAGCACTGTTTCTATCTTGTTAAGTCTAAAATTCAGCTTAGCATCAAAATAGGATAACTCCCTTCATGCATAAGCTAGGGAGGATACCAGGGACATTGCTAAGAATATGATGTGGCTTCGGAGTTCCCGTCGTGTCGCAGTGGTTAACGAATCCTACTAGGAACCATGAGGTTGCGGGTTCGGTCCCTGCCCTTGCTCAGTGGGTTAACGATCCGGCGTTGCCGTGAGCTGTGGTGTAGGTTGCAAATGCGGCTCGGATCCCACGTTGCTGTGGCTCTGGTGTAGGCCGGTGGCTACGGCTCCAATTCGACCCCTAGCCTGGGAACCTCCATATGCCGCGGGAGCGGCCCAAGAAATAGCAACAACAACAACAACAAGACCAAAAAAAAAAAGAATATGATGTGGCTTAGAGGCCATCTCTAGGCTGGATGCCAGTCAGAGTTACAGAAAGAAACCTGGAGGTGGCGGCTTGGATGACTCCCTGGGGGTCTCCAGTTTATGGTTGAGTCTTTGCTGGTTGGTTAGAGTGTGACTTCAAGGAGATAGAATTCAAAGCTTCTGGTCAAAACAAGAATAAACAGGAGTTCCCTTCATGGATCAGTGGTTAACAAACCCCAGTAGGAAGCATGAGAATATAGGTTCGATCCCTGGCCTCCCTCGCTCAGTGAGTTAAGGATCCGGCATTGCTGTGGTGTAGGTCAAAGACATGGCTCGGATCTGGTGTTGCTGTGGCTTGTGGCTGTGGCTGGCAGCTGTATCTCCAATTCAACCCTTAGCCTGGAAATGTCCATATGCCATGGGTGTGGCCCCCAAAAAAGCAAAAAAAGGCAAGAATGACCAGACCCTTACCATCAACACCGATCTCATTGTAATGCCCCCTCCCCGACCTGGAGCAACCTGGCCTACCCCTTTCTGCCCCTACTAGGAAACGTATGCAGCCCACTCCTCACCCCACCCTGTGGAGGCCTGATAAGCCCCCAACCAACCAGCAAGTGTATCCTAACACCCCACCTTCCCCAACCCATCAGCAATATATTGAGAGACCTCTTCTCTCTCCCTGGGCTATGAAAAGACCTGAGCCTGGCATCAGCTCTCCTTGGTTATCAGGAAATTGTGCCTCTGTGCTAGCAGCTTCTCTTATCTCAGTAAACTCTCCTTTCTCTTCACCTCACTATGCTGGAAAACTCTTTTTCTGACCCACGAGCACGGACCACGAGTTACATATGGGAGGGAGGTTCTTTAAGAACAAAGGAGGGAGTTGCCGTCATAGCTCAGCACTAACAGTAATGAGCTTGACTAGTATCCATGAGGGTTCGATCCCTGGCCTCGCTCAGTGGATTAAGGGTCCAGCGTTGCTGTGAGCTGTGGTATAGGTTGCAGACACGGCTTGGATCCCAAGTTACTGTGGCTGTGGCCTAGGCCCCTAACCTGGGATCTTCCATATGCCGTAGGTATGACCCTAAAAAAAAAAAAAAAAAAAGGAAAAGAATGAAGAGGTTGTGAACAATAGCGAGGAGTTTGGACAATGATGCCCATGAATTGGGACAGTGGGCTGGAGAAAGGATGCCCGTGAGCCCAGGGCCTTAGCTCTGTCCAGTGCCCACTGGGTGTGCCCTGCATCACCTCTCCAGCCCAGCTCTCTTGACCCAAAGCCCATTGGTCCCTCTGCCCCCAGGATGTCTTTTTCGGATTTCTTGAAGCAGTTCTCTCGGCTGGAGATCTGCAACCTCTCCCCCGACTCCCTGAGCAGTGATGAGGTGCAAAAGTGGAATCTGGTTCTGTTCAATGGGCGCTGGACACGGGGCTCCACGGCTGGTGGCTGCCAGAACTACCCAGGTGAGGCAAGGGGCCGCTTGGGTGTGCCTCCTGGTGGCTTGTGCTCC
The DNA here is from genome assembly GCF_016906955.1 of Phacochoerus africanus. Classification (NCBI taxonomy): domain Eukaryota; kingdom Metazoa; phylum Chordata; class Mammalia; order Artiodactyla; family Suidae; genus Phacochoerus; species Phacochoerus africanus. The sequence continues at coordinate 25,202,569 of NC_062555.1, read as the reverse complement.
TGGGGCTGGGCGCCCTGATATGCTAGCCTTTGGACAATGCCTTAGCACTCTGGTACCCCTAGAGGCCCAGCTTCTTTATGGGGCTCAGAGGCCAGGACAACGAGGGTGGATGGTGGCTTTGCAGCCCCTCCCCTGGGCACCATCTCAAGTAACGCTACTCTTGAGCTTCTGTGTGTTCAGACTGTCTCTGCTTTGCCCACCTGCTCCCTGCCCCCCAAGGCTATTCTTTGTACTAATGTGCACTTGGCACCCTGCACTGAAGCTTCCTGTTTTTCTCTTATTCTTCCTTCATCCCCACTGTCTGGCTGGCATCCAGCCTGCTGAGCCATGGGACAGTGGCTAAGGATCTGCTAGAAGGAACCGGGTGTGGCCTCGCTGTTTCAGTAGACACATCCATCAGAGCAGCCATTCTGCCTTCTTTGCACCTGAGTCGGAGGTGGTGGGACCTGACAGCCTGGATCAGGGCGGTCACACAGGGCATTCAAATGACCACTCCCGGCTCCTATGGGTGTCGTCGGAGTTCCCTCCCTGGAGGGGATAGTCTGGTGCAAACTGTTGCCTTTACACTAACTGGGGCCCTCCTCTTACTTGATGTGGGAAGCCTTCCCCGTTGGAGGGAGGTGACTAATATCTCCATATATAGGATCCTCCTAGGTCGAATCGGCCGAGGCAGCACCAGAGGAAGAAACTCCGAAAAAACGGTCCCTCATCTCTAAGGAGAAACAAAAGAAAGCAAACCCCACTCTCTCCACTGCCCCCCTCCTCAGACCCCAGGCTCCCTCCTGGTTTGATGAGGACGTGGTTGATTGACGTAGACAGTAAGCACCAGGTCTGGATCTCATGACAGAGCTCATCGCAGGCCTGTGCTCAGGGCAGTGGATGCAGCATAAGAATAAAATCCCAGGGAGCTCCTGTCGTGGTTCTGCGGTAATGAACTGGACAAGTATCCATGAGGATGTGGGTTTGATCCCTGGCCTCGCTCAGTGGGTTAAGGATCCAGCATTGCCGTGAGCTGTGGTGTAGGTCACAGACGTGGCTCAGATCCTGTGTTGCTGTGGCTCTGGTGCAGGCCTGCAGCTGTAGCTCCAATTCGACCCCTAGCCTGGGAACTGTATGTTGCAGGTACGGCCCTTAAAAACAAAAAGAAGAAAAAAATCCCACGTGGACACAGTCCTGGGTCTTGCCTAGGTCTCTCGTTCTTTATTTCCCTCCAAGCCCCGCTCCTGTGTCTGATGATGCAGATGAGCATGGAGCAGAGAGAAAAGAGGGAGGCCCTTTCCTGCCACTGTTGCTCAGATGCTCGGTCCAAGGGCCGTGGGACCCTGGGAGGGTCCTTTCCCTGTTCTGTGCTTCAGGTTCCCAATCCTCAAAGTGGAGCCATAATGCCCGCCTTCGGAAGTGCTTTATAAACGGTGTAGTGTGATACAAATGAGACGTATTATCGTTACGACCCATTCTCTTCCTCTAGTTCTGTTAAGGACTAAACAAAAAAAATGTAGAGATTGCAGTAATGTTGCATGTGGGAGAAATTAAAATACGCTCGCCGTTAGTGAGCTCTTAGAAAATGTGGAGGAAATTTGTCTGGATCATTTTGGGAGTGTGGAGCTGCAGGGGTGCCTAACGTATCTGTATGCACGAAATCGCCACACTGCCTGTGCCACCAAACTAGCTGTCGGGAAGAGATGGATGGTCCCTGCCCTTTGGTGCTAATGTAAGTACAGAAGATTACAGAATTGCCTCTGTCTCCTCTAAACCAACAGATACTTGGCTTGAAAAATCTACACACTTCTGCCCTAAATTTCAAAAAAGCCAAAAAGCTGGATGTGGAGGCTCTGGGAAGGTGAAAGTTGAATACGTAATTTTATTGTTAAAATATACTAATCAGGAATTCCCGTCGTGGCTCAGTGGTTAACGAATCCGACTAGGAACCATGAGGTTGCGGGTTCTATCCCTGCCCTTGCTCAGTGGGTTAAGGATTCAGTGTTGCCGTGAGCTGTGGTGTAGGTTGCAGATGCAGCTCGGATCCCGAGTTGCTGTGGCTGTGGTGTAGGCCGGTGGCTACAGCTCTGATTAGACCCCTAACCTGGGAACCTCCATATGCCGTGAGAGAGACCCAAGAAATGGCAAAAGAAAGAAAGAAAGGAAGGAAGGAAGGAAGGAAAGAAAGAAAGAAAGAAAGAAAGAAAGAAAGAAAGAAAGAAGAAAGAAAGAAAGAAAGAAAGAAAGAAAGAAAGAAAGAAAGAAAGAAAGAAAGGAAGGAAGGAAAGAAAGAAAGAAAATATACTAATCAGTGGCTCTTGGTCCCCTGTAAATGCCTTGTTGTTTCACCAAGTTGGACCCTTCTTTAGGGGATCTAAGAACCTCTTCCTTTCCCATCCCTTCCTCCCCCTACCCCCAGGGCGCATCTCTATTGAAATTGTTGAGGCCATCACGCCCATCTTCCTCCGTCATACTCAGCTACTCGAGTCTGTTGTAGAATAGCTGTGTGCCCCTGGATGACCCGTTTGCCCTCTCTGTGTCTTGGCTTGTACAGTGACTATTTGGAGAGTGTTTTTTTTTTTTTTTTTTTTTTAAGGTCTTATTGGAAATGAAGCAATCTTTTAAGATATCATGGGTGGTGTGGCTGGCATGCTTCTTCTCCTCCTTCTTCCTCTTCTTCTCCTTCTTCCCGGGAACATGGAAGTTCCCAGGCTAGGGGTCGAATCGGAGCTGTAGCTGCTGGTCTACACAGCCACAGCAACGCCAGATCCAAGCCATCTCTGTGACCTACACCACAGCTCATGGCAATGCCGGATCCTTAATCCACTGAATGAGGCCAGGGATGAACCTGCAACCTCATGGATACTAGTCGGGTTTGTAACCAGCTGAGCCACAACAGGAATTCCAGGCTTGCCTCTTAATTGTCAGTTCTTAGCCCTCAGGCATTATTAAATAACCTGTGCCTGGGGAAGGTGTCTCCTCACTGTCGGCTGAGCCATCTAGAGGCCGATGGACAAAGCATCAGTGATCAGGGCCATTTGGGGCTGTGATCTGAAGCAGGGACCCATTAGCTGGGGGTGGCGGGGGGCATCCCAGGGGTCCGGAGTGGTCGTCCTTAGAGCCGGTCAGCAGAGGCCTCCTTGGTAGCTGGTCTTGATGGGATTTTGTCCTCTCTGTCCCAGGCTTTCCCCCTAGAGACCTCCTTCCTCCAGGAAGTAGGTTCAATTCACAGGCCAGGAGCTGGGAAGCTGTTCACTATTTCCCCAGGAGACTTGGAGTTTCCTTCCCAGGGGGGCTCAGTGTAGCCCTGGGACCACCGGACCTTGAATATCCCCAGTCAAAGATATCTGGGCCCCCAGTTGACCAAATGGACAGGGCGCAGAGTTTCCAAGGGCAGTGTGTGTGGGGGGGTGTCTGCTGGTATGTGGGCGGGGCGGGGAGCGCAAAGGAGATGCCCGACCACCTTGTAAAGAAAACTTGCCGAGGCCTGCCGACTGGCACAGATGGGCCAATTGTGCCTTCACGGGGGTGATCAAAGTGCCCCCCTTTCGTTCTGTTCTTCCTGATCTCCTCACCCTGCTTGGGGGGGAACCGACGTCTCCAGCCACTTACTGGACCAATCCGCAGTTCAAAATCCATCTGGACGAGGTGGATGACCACCAGGAGGAGGGCGTTGCTGAAGCCTGCTGCACGGTGCTGCTGGGGCTGATGCAGAAGAACCGTAGGCGACAGAAGAGGATGGGACAGGGCCTGCTCAGCATCGGCTATGCTGTCTACCAGGTACTCCGGAGCTGGCGCCATCCATTCCTGCACATCTGAGGTCTTTGGTCAGAATCTTTTGGCCAGCCATTGAGGCACATCTTCCTTCTTCTCTTTTTTTTTTTCTTTTTCCTTTTTTCTTTTGGTCTTTTTAGGTCTGCACTTGAGGCATATGGAAGTTCCCAAGCGAGGGGTCCAATCGGAGCTGCAGCTGCCAGCCTACACCACAGCCACAGCCACCCCAGACCCAACACTTGTCTGCAAACTACACCACAGCTTGCAGCAACGCTGGATCCTTAACCCGCTGAGTGAGGCCGGGGATTACATCCTCATGGATACTAGTGGGGTTCATTACCGCTGAGCCACAATGGGAACTCCAAGTGCATCTTCCTTATCCAGCATTCTCCTTGCTCCCCCCGCCCCCGATCTGTCTTCCTTCCTTCCAAAATGGCCTGAATTCCACAATTAGAGATTCATTCCTCTGGCTTAAGTCTCTGGTGTTAACATTGAGACGTGGGATTCATTAAACTTTGCCGTTGAAGGTTCAGGGTAAACGTATACTCATTAGACTCCTTCTCAGAGGACAGGGGCCAAGAAGGTGAGGGCACAAGGCACTTGAGGTGACACAGGGAGTCTGAGGACATCACAGAGTTGGGGAAGAGAGCTCAAGACCAACACTCTCTTCCTCCCTGGGCAACCTTGAGCCCTTGATGGGACATACAAGGCATGGGCTTAGGTAGAAGGGGCCACCTGGGTGTTTTCAGTTCTGGCGTCTCTGGTTGCAGGTCACAGCTGGCTCTGGCCTAGACGGCAATGCTGGGCTCCATTGGCCAGTTTTCCCCGGAAACCACCCCTCCGTAGACTTCACAGCCTCACAGACACGTTAGAGCCAGATCTCTAGGTCTTGAGAAGTCTAGCCAGGATCAGGTTGGACTCCCACCCCACCCCCCTTTTTTTTCGGCCTTGCCCATGGCGTGTAGAAGTTCCTGGGCCAGGGATGGAACCCTCATCACAGCAGTGACCCAAGATGCTACAGTGACCATATCCTTAACCTGCTGGGTCCCAAGTGAACTCCTGGAATCCACTTTATTATTCAAGTGAAGACCTCTTTATAGCAAATTCTAGAGGGACTCATGTGGGTTGTGTTGATACAATTTTGTTAAAAACGAATTTCCGAGGAGTTCTTGTCATGGAGCGGTGGTTAACGAATTGGACTGGGAACTGTGAGGTCGCGGGTTCGATTCCTGGCCTTGCTCGGTGGGTTAAGGATCCGGCGTTGCCATGAGGTGTGGTGTAGGTTGCAGACACGGCTCAGATCCCCTGTTGCTGTGGCTCTGGCATAGGCCATTGGTTGCGGCTCCAATTAGACCCCTAGCCTGGAAACCTCCATATGCCGCAGGAGCAGCCCCAGAAAAGGCAAAAAGACCAAAAAAAAAAAAAAAGAATTTCTGAGGGAAAATAGCATCCAATTAGAAAGACTGAGAGCTGGCCGGAGGCCCAATATCTCAGTAGAAATTACTGCGTGAAAAAGAAGTATTGTGATAAGAAACCAGTAGGGAAAAGGGCAATTGTCAGGCTCATACAAACTCCAGCCTCTTTGTTTCCCTTATTTTGGAACATAGGGCTGTAGAGTTAGGGATGTGTGTGTGTGTGTGTGTGTGTGTGTGTGTGTGTGTATTTCATGTGTGTGTATTTTGTGTTGGAAGAAAGGGAGTTGGGAGATCATTGCTGCTTGATGGCAGGAGAAAAGAATTTTAAATGTCAGCTCCGATTTTGATTCCAGCCTAGCTTTCCCATCCCCACCTAGAATGTAAACAGCACCAATCCAGAGTCTCTGTTTATAGGGATAAAAAACCCCAGAAAGCAGTGCCCGTATTATGCATATCAATTCAACACCTCTTCTGCAGCTCTCTGCCACCTGCAGGGGCTGTGCGGAAAGCAGAGACACAGAAGCACAGCCCAAGGTTGTTGCCCTCAGGGAGCTTACAATCGAGAGGGGAACCCCACACACATCCCACCAGGTACAGGGCAGCTCAGATCTGAGGTGACCGGGGCCAGTGCAGTGGGCTGAGACTCCTCAGAGAGCTTCGTGGAGGAGGAGACTTTTTGATCAGGGCTTCAGAACTGAGCTAGATTGTTCTTTCTTCCTTCCTTGTCTCTCTTTGTTCCTTCTTCCCTCTCTCCTTCCCTTTCTTTCTTTCTTTCACTTTTTTAGGGCCACACCTGCGGCATATGGAAGTTCCCAGGCTAGGGGTTGAATCAGAGCTACAGCCGCCAGCCTATGCCACAGCCACAGCAACGCCAGACGCGAGCCACATATGTGACCTACACCGAAGCTCACAGCAACGCTGGATCCCTAACCCACTGAGCGGGACCAGCGATCGGACCCATGTCCTCATGGATACTAGTCGGGTTCATTACCACTGAGCCACAAGGGAACTCCCTGAGCTGGGTTTCAAAGGTGAGGGAGAGAGAACATTCCACCAGAGGGGACACCTCGTGCTTCTTGCCAGCTGGAAAGTAAGTGACAGTTTTGGAGAGTAGGCAGCAGGTGCATACGGCCAAAAGGTGGGCGACATAGGGACAGTGGCCACCAGCTCTGCCTCCACTGGCTCCCCTTATATAACCAGATGAGCAAAGCATTCTTTCAAAGGGACATGAGCTAACACCCGGAAATAGCTTTGTGGGCACTGCGTTTGCTCTCATAAACTATATATACAGCATGTCAATTTTTCCAACATCAGTTTATAGCTGCTTATAAAATAACCCATGTATGTGATCCGTGGACTTTCTTCTTAGAGCCAGAGGCATATAATTTTGAGCATGACACCTATGAACACGAGCCGCTTTAAAGTTCGGTTGAGGGGGTGTCCAGCATTGTGGGGCGTGACTGAGGGTGTAGGGAGTAGCCTAGGCTGTGGAAAGTACCCACTGTGGGCGGGCGGGAGTCTAGGGATTGAGGGGGTCCCATTCTCTAACCCCTGCAGCTGCCTCCTCTGCCTTTAACTGTCTGCAAACTGGAGTCTGGCTTGAGGTTGGAAACCTGACACAGATTGAGAAGCAGCCAGAAACTCCCCCGGAAGCTAAAGAGCCCTGCTCGGCTGGCCTCCTCTCTCTCCCATGTTAGCTTCCTGCTGTGACATCGGGCTCCTGCCAGGCAGGCCTGTCATTAACATTCAGGATCCTGCATCTCGAAGGTGACTGTCCCTTTCCATCTGTCAGTGGGCGAGGCCAGCCTGTTCTCCAGCCTGGATGCTCTGACTGGGACCCAGGCCTGGCGGCTGGCTCCGTTCCTGCCCAGAACTCAGGGCAGTGGATTCAGAGCCCACTGCCCGAGGAGATGGGGGCTGAATGGAAAGATTGACAGAGTCCCCGCCAAGGGGGTGAAGGCAGGCAGGCAGGAGGGCGAGGCTTGTCCCCTGACGACCTCTGCTCTCCCAGAGGCCTCTCTCTCTGGGGGTTGTTGGTTTTAGACTAAAGTATAGAGGAGTGACAGTGACCGGGGACTTCTACCTCTGCGGGCAATTGTGGTGGGGGCTCCAGAAGGAAGCCGCCAGCTGATGCAAATTTCCCCTAATTTTTTTTTTTTCCGAGTTGGCAGTTGCCTGGGGACCTGGGCCCCGAACAGTGCCCTTCACGGTCTTTTGCCCAAAAGAGCGTTCCGGGGGCCGAGGCAGGAAAAGGACCAGAGGGGGGTTGAACCCTCTTCTTCCCCCCTGGCCTGGGGGCCTCCCACTCCACAGCTGAGATCTGTGGGCGTCACCTTTTCCAGTTGCAAATAATAGGGCCTAATTCTACCTAGACTCGTGCAAAAGGAACTTACCGGCTCAGGTAACCAAACCCAGGGAAGGACAGGATGCGTGGAGCAGGGGACTGGCACATGCTCAGGACGCTTTCTGTCTCCTGTCTGGTGTCAACAGCATCCTCCCTGTCTGGCTTTCTGCACCATCTCCCTAAGATCACCCACATAAAAGAAGGCCGCCTTCTCTTGGTTCCAATTCAAAATCCTAGAGAAGCCTCTCCTGGGACTCAGCTTGGGTCACGTGCCTCTTCCTGGACCAGACCCATAGTCAGTGGTGATTAAGTGGTGCCTCAAGCTGAGTGAGACCCGTTTCTGGCCAAGCCCCGTGATCTGGAGGCCAGGTCTGTAGGTCTGGAAGATGTTAGCTCTCATTTAAACCCCTAGGTTATTATTCCTAAGAAATTGGGGTTCCTTCCGGGTAGATTATACCAAGAGAAAACCAAGTTGAAACTTTAAAAATCTTTCTTTAGGATTTCTAGGGCTCAGGGGTATGCGGATGGCCTTGAAATTCACCCATGACTTTCCAGTTTCAGAAATGCTGATCAGTCATTGCAGCATAGACTTCCTCTCAGGGGCCTAGGACGGCACTGTCTGGCTGCCAGATGTGGGGAGGCATGCATGAGGAAGACAGTGGCACCTTTGAGTGACCTGCTCTTTTCTCCTGTCCTGTAGGTCCCCAAAGAGGTATGTGGGCACTGACGGAGGTGTTCCTCCTTTGGTAAGGAAGCTGGGCTGCCTCCTCACATGGGCACCCGGTAGCATCTGCTGCCTCTGATGGATTCCGGTTCTCCCACGAACAGACTCTCACCTGATCCAGTGAGCGGGTAACCCTGAGAGTGGGTGAAGGCAATGGGGTCCCAGCCACCATGAAGGGGACAGTGATGACCTTTGCCCCCTGTGTGCCTGCTGGTTTGATCCAAACAAGATGACTGTGGCTCACTTGGGCTCCTGTTTACCTAGCCTACAGAATAAATGGCCTGACATCTGATAAGAAAAGGAAGCACCAAATTTATATTTTTGGCTCCTGGCTCTTCTGGTGCCTCTTCAGTGATTGACAGCTGGGTTAGAGAGACAGGTCATCGCTATCATTCTTGCATCTGGGGTTTCCTGTCACTGTCCCCAGCCTCACCTGGTTGTCCTAGCTGCCTTCTGTGAGAAGGTGTCATCAACACAGCCAGCACAGAGTCAGACCCCAGATCATCCTGGCCCAGCAGGCCTCTCTCGATGGCACACTGGGGACACCTGGGGGCCCTTAGAAATCTCCATGGCCAGGCTGCACCCCACCGATCAGAGTATAACCTCAGGGGGTGGTTCCAGTGTGCAGCTGAGGTTAGAAACCGATGTCTGGGGCTCCCCCAGCCGGAGTCTGCTGCGCTGTGAAGCAGGGCGTTTGCCATGCTGTTCCCCCCCTGCTCCCCTGGGTTCTCAACCTCGGCCACCTCGTAGCATGTGTCAGCGAGGCCCAAGTTCACAGGCTCCAGCCCCGGCCTTCGGCCAAGGCTGCCGACCACTGGTCACCTGGCTTGGTGGCCCCCAAAGTGCATGTTATTTGTTATGGAGGCAGCAGATCAGGGGGTGGACGATTTAGAGCAAATACCGCTTGGCCACCTGAAAGTCATTACCTTCAAACCTGAGCTAAATCTGATCCATGGTGGTTCCCATCAGAAATAGCCCATTTAGGGAGTTCCCGTTGCAGCTCAGCGGGCTGAGAACCTGACCAGTATCCACGGTGATGCTGGTTCGATCCCTGCTCCCGCTCAGTGGGTTAAGCATCCAGGGTTGCCATGAGCTGTGGTGCAGGTCGAAGTTGTGGGTTGGATCTGGCGTTGTCCTGGTTGTGGTGTAGACCTGTGGCTACAGCTCCTCTTGGACCCCTAGCCTGGGAACCTCCATGTGTGGCCCTAAAAAGAAAGAAGAAAGGCAGCCAGCCAGCCCCATTTCTATGAGAGGCCCTCTGCGCACACAGTGCAGCTGCCCAGTGCCCTCAAGGTGTCGCTGTGGAGCCCGTGGTCTGCAGGTGCCCCCTGGGCCTGTAGTAAGTGCTTCCAAACCACTGCTCAGAAAGCCCGGGGTCCCACCCCCGGAGTCTCTGATTCTGTAGGTCTGCGAGGGGTCTGAGAACTTCATTTCCAACAAGCCCCCAGGGGTGCTCACGTGGACCCTGGGCCCACACATGCATGGCTGGGCCAGGCCATGGGGAGGTGCTAGGGCCAGGAGCCCCATGCCTGTGTGAAGCCCCAGCAGGACAGAGGGGCCCAGCTCCTCCCTCTGGCCTCCCCAGTAAGGCTTCTCTCAACTGTCCCACCCCGGGTTCTTGCTGGATCGAGACCTGGCCTTTTCCCAGTCCAACCCCCATGTATAGCTACTGTACTTCTCCCTGTGGGTCCCACTTCCTCCCCTTGCTGCCCTCAGGAGGGCAACGATGTCACTTAGCTGCTTAACACTTGGACTTGGGGGATCCCAAGGCTGCTCCAGCTCCCAGGTCATCATGGGCTGGCTGGGGTCCCCTGGAGTCCTGACCAGGGTGGTGGGGGCAGATGGTGTCACCTTCCTCCCCTGCTGAGCAAACTTGTGATCCAAAGAGGGTCTGGTGACCATGAATGGACCCTGCCCACTCCGGGGGGGGGGGGGGCGGGGTGCATTCCAGCTCTGGGTCACACTGAAGTCACAGCCCTTGCGGCTTTCCCGCGCCTGCCTCTGTCACAGGTGCCTTGATGAAGATGGATGGTGAAGCTACAGCGCCACAGGGAGGCTTGATGGCAGCACTAATGACATGGGCACCTGTGTTTTGCAAGCACTCTGAAGTCACCAATTAGCCCGAAATCACACCCCCACCGCTTCCCTCTCCTGCCAACAAACAGATGGGTTCTGCTGCGGCCGCCCCTCTGTCTGCCTCCCAGGCCCCCCACCCCCAGCCAGATCGTCGGGGTTTCCTTGCAGAAGAGCAGTGCTCCCAGCCAGGCGGCCCTTGTGGCTACTGCTGCTTGAGAACTAGGATTGAAGCCACGCCCCAGGCGCAAAAGTCCAGAGAGACGCTGAGCACACACACACCAGAGACCCTGCTGTCCAATCCCTCATTTAACCAGGAAGAGAGCAAGGGGTCTGGCCAAGGTTGCATGGTCAAGGTCAGTGTCTCCCCTGGGCTGGGCACCCAGAAGCTGCTCGGAAAACACTTGACTATGGACGCAGGGTGAGTGCAGACGGAATCCAGGGTCCGCCGATCCTCAGCCCAGGGTTGAAAATCAACCATCCCCAAGTCGGGGCCATAAACCTCCACTCTTCGGCCTCCTCTTCTGGGATTTCAGGAGACCTTGACCCTGACTGTTGCTTTGTGCAGCTGGAGAGTCCCACGGACGCGCACCTGGGCCGGGACTTCTTCCTGGGCCGCCAGCCCTCCGCCCGCTCCAGCACCTACGTCAACCTGCGCGAGGTCTCCGCGCGCCTGCGCCTGCCGCCGGGGGCGTACGTGGTCGTGCCGTCCACCTTCGAGCCCTTCCGGGACGGCGACTTCTGCCTGCGGGTGTTCTCCGAGAAGAAGGCCGAGGCCCTGTGCGTGTCCTCTCCCTCCGTGGGGGGTGCGGGAGGGGCCCAGAGCCGCCTGGCCCCTTGCGGGCGGAGGGGACCAGGCCCGGCTCCCAGAAGGTGCCGGTGGAACCCTAGGACCCCAAGGCCCTTCCCTCGCTGGCCCCTCCTGCCCCTCCGCTTGGCCTGTGGGACACCCGGGGAGTTTGCTGGAGACAAAGGGTAACAAGGGCCTGGTTACAAACCGGCTTTCCTCCCTTCTGCGGGGGTTGGGGGGGGAGGCGGGCACCGCAGGGAGAAGGGTCTGGATGAGAGCGCCGTCTCTTCCTCTCACACACCCCATGCAGACACACATACACACCCCGCACACTGTACACACCGCCATCGCAGGCACACACACACACCCCGCACACTGTACACACCTCCATCGCAGGCACACACCACCCCGCACACTGTACACACCCCCATCGCAGACATTTACACACACCCCGCACACTGTACACACCCCCATCACAGACACACACACACCACACACACCCATCACAGACACACATACACACACCACACACACCCATCACAGTCACACACATATACACCCTCACTGCAGATACACACACACCACACTGTACCCACCCCCATCACAGACACACACATACACCACACTATACACACTCCCACCGCAGACACACACACCGCACATACCCATCACAGTCACACACATATACACCCTTACTGCAGACACACACACACACACATGCCACACACTATACACACCCTCACTGCAGACACACAGCACACTATACACACCCCATCATAGACACACACACCCCACACTATACACATTCCCACCGCAGACACACACACATACACACCACACACTATACACACCCCATCACAGTCACACACACATCACACACACTGTACACACCCTCACCACAGATATACCGCACACACTATAACACTATACACACCACACACACACATACACACCCCTCATACATGCACACTACACACACACACAACATATGCTACACACACGTGTATACATATACACAGACCAAACATACCACTCACATCACAAACACACCACACACACACCTCACATGTCTTATATACACCACACACACGTAGCATTTATATAGCACCCACATAAATACCACACACAGACCCCACACATAGTATAGCTCCTCCACTACACACATACTACACACACACACACACACACACCACACCCAGTGCACCACATACCATGCACGTATCTGCATGGATGCACAGGCCATGGGCTTGATGGCTCATTCCCCAGACACCATTTCAAGAGGGATTCGCATTGCTAGATTCTTGGGGCAAAGTGGGGAGAGAATTCTTGCGAAGAGTGCTCCACCAAGGTAGACATTCTAGATTCCATGAAGGGCCGACTGAACTTGGCAGCTTGTGTCTCTGGTGAAAAACTCAGGGTGGGGTGGTGGGTGGGGAGGTGAAGGGAGGGATCCTGGTGGAGTTTCTGTAGTTTGGTGCTAGTAGCGTGTTGGGAAGCCAATCCTACAGCAGGGTGAAAAACTTCCCAAAGAACCTAGCCATTAGCTATAGTTTTTACTTGCTCATATTTGTTTTTTACTTTCTTTGTATTTCAGGGAAATTGGGGATGTGGTAGCTGGAAACCCACATGAGGTATGCCACCTTTTAGTATGTCAAGCTCTGACACTGTTGCAGAGCAGTTATTCGGGGTTATTGATTCATCACTGTTCTTTATATATTGAGGACAGTAACTGTATTCATCAGGGCTACAACATGTTCTAGGTCCTGGTTTTCCTGATGAAGATGAGAAAGATGTAGCCCTGGGAACCCAGGCTTTGCCACACCTTCCTACTCCTTGGGGGGAGTCTTAGGGTCCCCCACATTCAGGCAGGTGGGTCCCCAGAGCACTTGCTGTGAGCTTGAGCAATTCTGGGCAGGATGGAGATGGCAATGGGAGAAAGAGCTCTAGTTCCTGCTCTTGCAGAGACCTATAGTCTTTTAGAGGACGATTGAGGGAAGCAAATTTAAAAAGATAAAGGGGAGCTTATGCAGAAACGCATCTTAGCCTTCGTGTGTGTGGTCTGGGGCGGGGGGGGGCTGGATTCCATAAGCCAGTTTGGAGCACACTTTGGAGGAAGAAATGAGTAGAGGTTGAGGTTCACCCTCCTCACTCCATACGCCTGCCTTGTGGCTCAGGCGGTGAGAACTATCCTTCCTCCTTTGTTCCTGCTACATCAACTTAAACCTGATTCTAGGAGTTCCCTTTGTGGCTCAGTGGAAATGAACCTAAAACCTATGAGGATGCAGGTTCGATCCCTGGCCCTGCTCAGTGGGTTCAGGATCTGGCGTTGCCGTGAGCTGTGGTGTAGGTTGCAGGTGTGGCTTGGATCTGGCGTTGCTGTGCCTGTGGTGTAGGCTGGTGACTGCAGCGTCGATTCAACCCCTAGCCTGGGAAGTAGGCCGCAGGTGCGGCCCTAAAAACCAAAACCCAGAACGGGGTCGCCCTGCTGCCATCTCCCATGGTCTTGGGGTTTTCTGAAACCAAAACGGCAAGTCTTTTCAATCCCGGGTCCACCCTGGCCTCCCTTGGGACACCTGCCGTCTCAGTGCATAGGTTCCCTCATGTCTGGCAGCTCTTGGGCTTCAGGACTAGGTCTGCAGCTTAGACTCTCTGTTCAGCCAGGAGCTGCCAGGCCTTTGGGGTTCAGCCTGTCTTTTTGAGGTCCCCAGAACACCACGTATGGAGCCTGCCCAGGATTCCCAGTATTCCGGGGCCCTGGGGACAGCCGACACCTTCTTGGCCTCGGGGAAACTGGGCCTTTTCTTTCTCTCTAGGGCACCCCCCGCCCCGAAACACACACCAAACACAAACACCACACACACACAAAATATCTTCAGAGAACTTAAGACTTTACAGGAGACAGGAAGAGCCATTGTCTTTACGAACTTCTGTTTTCCTCTCCCCAGAAATCTCCACGTCATGGACCGCTGGATGTTTAAGAGACTTAGGAGGAATGGAGGCTGGGAGATGGGAAAAAGAAAACAATTGAACACACTCTTGGAATTTAGATGCATTCACCAAAGCAGGGTTGTAAATGTGGTCCACATGTATTGTGAGAGCAGGGAAATCATACCTTCTTTTTGCCAGGCTGCCACACCATTTCCAAAGCGTTTACATGTATGTTCTCCCAGGACAACAGACAATTCCACTGCGTTAAGGTCCTTGAGAACAAGGACCATGTCTTGTTCACCACCGCATCTCAGACTCAGATACAGAACAGTTCCTGGCATGTGTCCGGTGCCCAGTAAGTCTTTTTTTTTTTTTGGATGAGTGAACAAACTGAAGTATTGTATATGCCCTTTTTTTTTTTTTTTTTTTTTTTAATGGCTGCAGGGACGCACATGGAAGTTCCCAGGCTAGGAGTTGAATAGGAGCTGCAGCTGCGGGCCTATACCACAGCCACAGCAATGTGGGATCCAAGCCTTGTCTGCGACCTACACCACAGCTCACAGAAACTGCAGAGCCTTAACCCACTGAGCGAGGCCAGGTATCTAGCCCACATCCTCATAGATACTAGTCAGGTTCATTGCCGCTGAGCCAGCATGGGCACTCCCGTCTCTTTCCTCCTTTCTTTTTCTTGCTCCCCTTTCTTTCTTTCTTTTTTCTTTTCTTTTCTTTTCTTTCTCTCTCCTTTCCTTCCATCCTTTCATTTTGCCCATGTAATTTCATACTTATTTCCCCCCAGAATCATAGACTATTACTCCCTATTCAGAATTTGTGGACTTCACACTAGATTCAGGCTATTGTATATTGTATTACATGAACAATACAATGTTTTTATTCTACAAAACCACTTTAAAATCACATATGTGTGATGAGAAACGTTTATCATTTTTGAAAAAAAAGTTTAGATGTGTTTCTGGATTTGTTTTTCATGAATGTGAACAATATGATAGGCGTTAAGCCACCCAGTGCCCCCTCCCTCCAGTGTGACAGATGAGAAAGCAGAGCCCTGGAAAGGTCGAGTCAAAGTAGGATGCTGACAGCAGCTGCTCTGGGGGTCAGACTGGCGGCTGGTGGGACAGCACCCAGCCTTGACTTGGAAACCTGCCTCCACTGTGTAGCAGCTGCGTGATCTTGGCCAGTTACTTAACACTCAGGTTTTCCATCTGTGAAATGGGGATGGCGATGAGACCAGCTGCATAGAGTAGCCATAAGATTGAGGGAGCTAATGCATGTGTAGAACCTAGCAGGTAGTAAGTACTCAGCAAAGGCGAGTATCATTACTACTGCTGTTACTGTTCATAGTACAGTATCATCAGGCCATATGGGGGCTTTTGTACTTTTCTGAGAGATGGTTTGGCCAGAAATTTCGGGAACTCTTCAAGACACCTCAGAAACCTGACTTTCTCCTTTCTGTCTGGTGGTGACAGCTGGGAGGCCATCCTCTTTTGGAAAGGGTCCACTGTCTTATCAGAAAGTCTCTGGACAGAGGCATTCATAGAATTGAGTTGCAGTTTTCAAAGGGCTTTGACCCCATGAGTTCTCATGTGATTCTCAAATGATCCCATGTAACGAGCCTAATTAATGTAATACTGGACTCAAGGAAATTGATGCTCAGAGCCCTGAGATGGAGTTCAGTAAGTGGTCAGTCTGGTGTTTGAACTCCCATCTTCTGGCTCGTAGTTCTCCTATTTCCACTGGGCTGTGATAACTCCTTTCTTCCTTTCTTTCCCTCTTTCCTTCTTTCTTTCTGTCTGTCTGAATTTCTGTCTTTCTTTTTTACTTAGGGCTGCACCTGCAGCATAAGGAAGTTCCCAGGCTAAGGGTCTAATCAGAGCTACAGATGCCGGCCACAGCCACAGGCACAGAAAGGCCAGATCCAAGCTGCATCTGGGACTACACCACAGCTGGAAGCAAAGCCAGGTCCTTAACCCACAGAACAGGGCCAGGGATCGAATCCACATCCTCATGGCTACTTGCCAGGTTCTTAACCCACTCAGCCACGACGGGAACTCCGATATAACTCCTTTTTAGTCGTGTTGCTATTTCAAAATCTGGTAAAATCTAAGAAAATACATATTAGCACTATCTCAGTGCTCATGCAGTACTTGAGGTTCTCACATCTCCTGAAGGTCATTGGTGAATCTCTTAGGAGCTCACAGACCCAGACTGAGATTCTCTGCTGTCAGTGTTTCCACCACTGTCAAAGCAATTCAGGGTTGAAATCCGAAATTCAGGGTCGGTGGGGGGGGTCCCTTCCTCCCATTGCTCAGAGAGGAAGGCTCTAGACCCTGGACCTTGCAGGACGGGGAGCTCCTGGGGCCATGAACTTGGATGTCTCCTGTTTATCACTGAGTGCCCCCACCTACCCCACACCTGGCATGTGATAGACACAGGATAGAGGGAGTAAATGATGACTGAACGGATGAACGAGTCCATATTAACTCTGTAATTGCCCTGCCTTTTAGCCACACCCCAGCGAGGTGGCTCAAGAAGATGGTCCGCTCCAGAGCCTGTTTGAGAAGCTTGCAGGGAAGGTGAGTGGGGGGGGGGCGTGGCTCCCCAACAGGCAGGACGATGTCTGGGAAAGCTTGGGTCGTCCTGGTTGTGTTTCCCTCAGGCCCCCCAGCTCTGTCTGGCCACCTGCTCTCAGTGTTTCTGCCACTCTCTGAAAGTGATTCAGGGTTGAGATCCAAAATTCTGAAGCCTGGGGTTCCCATTGTAGCTCAGCGGGTTAAGAACCCGACATGATCTCTGTGAGGACCTGGGTTTGATCCCTGGGTTAAGTGGGCTGGGTGGGTTAAGGATCCGGCATTGCTACAAGCTGTGGCATGGGTCTCAGATGTGGTTCGGATCTGATGTTGCCATGGCTGTGGTGTAGGCCAGCAGGTGCAGCTCTGATTCGACCCCTAGCCTGCCAACTTCCATGTGCTGCGGGCGCGGCCCTAAAAAGGATACAAAAACAAGTACACACACATACACACACACACAAAGAGTCCTTTCCTGTACTGCTGGGCAGAGGGATCACGGGACCAAGGCCACTTTGCTTGCTGTGCCCACTGTCTCTTGAGAAAATAGAAAATCTGCATCCTGCCAAAAGCCTTTCTATCTGTACATAGACCTTGTTGGATCTGACCAAGATGCCAGGAGGCAAAACTGCCTTAAATCGATATCCTTCAGAGGAAGAATTGCGCAGCCCAGGCAGCAGGCAGCTCAGTTAACCTGGCCTGGGCTTGGTGCTCACTGTCCCGCCGCCCGGCTTGCCCCCAAGGTGGCCACCAGGGCTCCACCTGTGGGATTCAAGCCCAGGCCAAGTGCTGGCACCACTTGGGGGCATGTGGCACCGGGGCAGATGCTGCCATGCCCGCTCCTTCCCTCCCCATCCTGGTCCTGCCGACTTGGCTGATTGTGATTCCAGTCCTGTGGGGCCCTAAATCAGAGCAGACTCAGGGCTCCAGGAGTCACAACTGGCCCCGTAAATACAGTGGATGTGCTGCTTTTGAAGAATCACGAGGGTGGCCAAAGGGCCTTGGACAGGGTCCGTCACTACAGGCAGGAAGAGAACTACAGAAATTTCTCTCTATCGCAGTTCTAGAGGCTGGAAGTCTGAGATGCTGGCCTGGCTGGATTCTGAGAAGGGCCCTCTTCCAGGGTGCAGGCCATTGATTTCTCACTGTGTCCTCACGTGGTGGAAGGAGGGTGAGGGGCCTGTCTGGAGTTCCTTGTACAAATCAGGGCACCAGTCCCACTTACGACTGAATCCTGTTCCAAAAGCCCCTCCTCTTAATACTATCACATTGGAGGTTGGATTTCAACATATGAATTTGGGGGCCAAAACAGAAGGGGAAAAACAATGCACTCCACCCCCAGAGAAGCTCAGAGCCGCTTTCTTTCCTTTTTTTTTTTTTTTGGTCTTTTTAGGGCCGCACTTGCAGCATATGGAAGTTCCCAGGCTGGGGGTTGAAGCAGAGCTTTAGCTGCTGGCCTACACCACAGCCACAGCAATGCAGGATCCAAGCCAAGTCTGTGACCCACATATACCACAACTCATGGCATCACCAGATCCTCAACCCACTGAGCAAGGCCAAGGATCGAACCCACACCCTCATGGATGCTAGTAGGGGTCATTACTTCTGAGCCAGGACAGGAACTCCAGAGGCACTTTCTAAACTCAAGGATAGAGTAGAAAAAAAATACAAAATCTTCAGCTGAAAATACAAGCTGGGAACACAATTCCCTTGCCTAGCCGTTCCAGAAAGCTTTGCAAAAATGAGCCAGTTTATGTTTTAGAGGGACACTCAGACCAGTGTTTCTGCCAACAAAACCTGTGGCCTTAGCTGCCAAGGGGCCCTATTTTATTCAGCGCATCCAGACTGATACCACATACAAGCTCCTATTTAGTTTTCCTGAGAAGTGCCTGCTGGCTTCTCTCCTGCCTGGTGGGGTGGAACCAGTTGCTGTCCCTGCTCTGCTGGTGCAGGGTTGGGCACAGAGGGGCTAAGGAGCTGGCTGGGGCACAAAGCCTCGTGAGGGACAGGCCAGGGTCTCAACATCCCATTCCGGCCCGGCGGATTTTCAGAGGGTCCCCAGGTCTTATTATTGGGACTGGCCGTTCTGAGCCTGAAAGAGGCCAGCTGTGCTCCCAGGCCAGGCTGCTCTGTGCAGCTCCTGTCTTGCTTGTTTCCCGTAGAACATCCTGGAACTGGCTGGAGGGGGTGGGGAGGAGTGGGACCCCGTGGGGACCAGTGGTAAGACCACACCTCTCCAGGGAAGTGACTTGGCTAAAATCACTTAGCCCAGGGGCGGAGTCACGACTGGACCCCGGATCCCAGACCACGCCCCTTCTCTGAGCCTCTGTCGTCATCCTGCCTCAGGTCTGCCCTCTAGCGGGGAGTTAAGGGACCAGCCGTCCTACTGGCTCAGTGTTTATCCCACAGGCACGCGGGAAGTTCTATTCCTCTAAATCTCTCCTTCCGCTTCGAGATGAGCTAAGGAGTGAAGTAGCAACTCCCAGAGGTGCCGTGGTGGGGAAAGCGGGCGTTTTGGGAGTGAGATGGTCTTAGGTTTCGAATCCCACCTCTGCCACTGGTGGCTGGGAATCCCAAGCAGGTATGGCACATGGCAATGACAAATTGCATGGTGTATATGGTTTGCCGTTTACAGAGTCACAGCTTCCTTAACTCTTAACGGGGGTGCAGAACTGTTCTGAAGGTTTGGGGACGTCCCGCCCCGGCGTGTGGCAGGTCAGTTCTGGCTCCTGTCACTGCTCCTCCCCATGTTCTGGCTTGTTAGGCAAGCCTGGAGAAGGCCAGCAGGCAGGGTGCAGCCTCCTGTGCAGGTGTACCCTGCTTGCCCCATTCAGTCACTTCCTCCCCACCCCCACGCCAATAGGGGTCCCAGAGAAACTGCAAATCGAAGTTTTTAAAGATGTCACAGCCTTTTCACATCACAGGTTTGGTCGACCTGGTGTCTGACTCTAGGTTAATTTAGTGTCTTGAAAATGCTTGTCAGGGCCTGACACAAATTCCATTTGGGTTCTTTTTTCTAGGATTCTGAGCTTGGTGCCAATGAACTCAAGACAGCTCTGAACGAGGTGTTTTCCAAGCGTAAGTTCTTCCTTGGGGCTTTTGAGGAAGTCGGGAGCCTAAGAGAGATGCTGGGGTGGGGGTGAGGGTGGGGGCAGGCGTGGGGCCAGGAGCACTGCAGAGGGGGACAAGGGGCCTTTGGCCTCTGACCCAGGGCCCTGATTCCCTCTGGGCTGAGAAAGAGAGTGGCCAGCAGGTCAGAGAGGCTGGAGGGGTGGAGGTGCTGGGCAGGTGAGGACAGGGCTGATGCTGCCCACCCCCCCACCTCCCGCCCCATGGAGTCCTGAGCCCTCTTGAGTCCTGGGAGGAATGAACTGGGCTGAAAGTAATGTCAGTGAAATTTTACTTTTGTTTGTTTGTTTGTTTGTTTTGTTTTTTAGGGCTGCACCTGCAGCATATGGAAGTTCCCAGGCTATGGGTTGAATCAAAGCTGCAGCTTGCGGCCTGGACCCCAGCCGTATCTGTGACCTACGCTGCAGCTTGCAGCAATGCGGGATCCTTAACCCACTGGGAAAGGCCAGGAATTGAACCCACGTCTTCATGGATACTAGTTGGGTTCATAACCTGCTGAGCCACAATGAGCGTTCCCCATAAAGTCAATAGCTCCGATACTTGGGAAACTGCAGACTGAAGAAATTTTTTCCTCTTATGCGTCTCTGGGGAAGGTGTGACGGGGGAGGATTCCGACTGTCCTGGACCCTGATGCTTCCCCATCTTCAGACTTGAGCCCCTCTGTGTGCACCTTCCAGTCTCAGAACTCGAGTCCACCCCCTCCCCTTTTATTGTTCTTATTCCCTCTCAATTGTCCTTCTTCTCGATCAAAGCTCAGAGACATTCATCTGCTGAGGTTCTGAACCCCAGTGCCAACACCCACGGGACCCTCCTCTGGGGGGGGGGTCTCTGCAGGGAAGCCCCCGCCGTGCCCTCCCCTTTTTGTGGAGCTGACATTCGCCTCTGGACTCTGCCTGGCATTGTTGGTGGCCTCCTGCCTCAGAGATTATTTCCCATTTCAAGCAATCCTGATTCCCTCCCCTCTTTTCTGTTAAAATACTTAGGACCTGACATAAAATTCAACGGCTTCGACATCAACACTTGCAGGGAGATGATCAGCCTGATGGATGTATCCTTTACACGGCACATTCTTTTTGCTTTGATCCTGACTTTAATGAAGGAAGGGAAAGTGGGCGAAGGGAACCAGCATCTCCTGAGCATTTGGCAGGTGCCCTGCTCGAGCTGGAAAGAGAAATGTCATCTCATGTGTGCCCCTCAGTAAGCTTGAGATTCTCTCTATTTTACGGGTGAAGAAACTGAGGTGTGCCCTGTTGAAGGGCACTTGTTTAAAATCCTTTAGTTCTGGCTCAGTGGAAACAAATCCAACCAGGAAGCATGAGGTTGTGGGTTCAATCCCTGGCCTTGCTTGTGGCTGGCAGCTACAGCTCTGATTAGACCCCTAGCCTGGGAACCTCCATATGCTGCAGGCGCGGATCTAAAAAGACCAAAACAAGCAAACAAACAAACAAACAAACAGTGGCCCAGCGGGTCCTGGCTGCCATTCTCCGTGGTGCTGATGTCAAGGGTGATCTCTCTGAAAACTTGAGCCTTGGGGGGTTCAAGTTCAGAGGGCCTCATCCCTGAAGAGCTCTGATGGCCTCCGGGGAGAGAGGAGTGATTTGACTTGCACAGTGGCCATTCAGAGGGCCAGCGTGCCCATGCTGACCTCCGCCAGGGCTGGAGGGGGCGGGTGCTCTTGAGGTCCCAGAGCTTCAGGTGCTGGGCCTCTCCAGCCCTGTGTCCTTCTGTGACGCCTGCATAGTTAACAGTTTCATTTGTGGGCCACCAGAAACTGTAAGAGTTGATGTACTTTTCTGCAAATAGTTCCTTGATTTCTGAATCTTTCTTCTAAAACTGGCCCTTGGACTTTAATTTAGATTTGAGAGTGACCTTGTAGTCACTTTTTATTCCCAGTGGTATTTGCATTTTCATGGCTCCAGGAGGACAGTGACTCTGTCATTCTTCAAGAATGTCTATTTGGAGTTCCCTCCTGACTAGTATCCATGAGGACATGGGTTCGATCCCTGGCCTTGCTCAGTGGGTTCAGGATCTGGTGTTGCCATGAGCTGTGGTGTAGGTCAAAGACATGGCTTGGATCCTACGTTGCTGTGGCCGTGGTATAGACCGGCAGTTTCAGCTCCGATTGGACCCCCTCACCTGGGAACCTCCATATGCCTTGGGTGCGCCCCCCAGCAAAAAAAAAAAATGTCTGTTCTGTGGTTTGGATGCTTTGGGGGCAGTGGTTCTGAACCAGAAAATGTGGCAGAACCACCCATGGAGCCTTGTGTAAATATAACAGCCATGTTGAGATAGAATTCACAAACCATGCAAAGGGAGTAATTCAACGGTTTTTAATTTATTTTTAATTTATTCAGAGTTGTGTAAACATCACCACTCATTTTAGAGCATTTTTATCACCCCCAAGGAGACCCTGCACCCATATTCGTGGTCACTCCCCACATCCCCTCAACTACCTCAACCCCTTTGCCTACAACCACTTTCTGCCGCTGTAGATTTGCTCATTCTGGATATTTTCACATAAATGGAATCATATAATATGTGGTCCACTATAGCATGTATCAGCCCTTAAAAACCATGGAGTTTAAAAAATCTAGTTGCCCATGGAGTTTCTGTCATGGCTCAGTGGTTAACGAATCTGACTAGCATCTGTGAGGATGCAGGTTTGATCCCTGGCCTCGCTCAGTAGGTTGGGGATCCGGTGTTGCCCTGAGCTGTGTGTAGGTCGCAGATGTAGCTCAGGTCCCGTGTGGCTGTGGCTGTGGTGTAGGCCGTCAGCTACAGCTCCAATTCGACCCCTATTGTGGGAACTTCCATAAGCCACAGGTGTGGCCCTAAAAAGCAAAAAAAAAAAAAAAAATCTAGTTGCCCAAGTCTCACTCCTGGAGATGCTGATTCGGTAAGTCAGGGATGGAGCCTGGGAGTCTGCAGGCAATTCTGGAATTGAGGACACCCTGGGAATCTGGCACAAGGGCTTTGGAACAGACAGGAGTTCAAGTTCTGGTCCCAGCTGTTACTAACTAACTGTATACATTTGGATAAGTTGTTGAATGCTCTGAACCTCAGTTTCTCCTCCTGGAAAATGGGATAACAGCGTGTGGCTCCTGTGGTCG
Organism: Phacochoerus africanus; assembly: GCF_016906955.1. Lineage (NCBI taxonomy): Eukaryota > Metazoa > Chordata > Mammalia > Artiodactyla > Suidae > Phacochoerus > Phacochoerus africanus. The sequence goes on along the minus strand of NC_062555.1, from coordinate 25,179,721 downwards.
TGGGAGGATGAGATGAGCTGCAAGCATACTTGGGTCTGGCTAGACCAGAGCACTGGCTGACTGCAGACTGCTCTTCTCAGACGTGCTGGTCGAAGTAGTCCTGAGGGTTTGAAAGCTATGTTGTATCCAACACTTAGTGTGGATTGTGGTTACAAGGACAGACCTTTTTTTTTTCTTGCATTTTAGGGCCACACCCACAGCATATGAAGGTTCCCAGGCTAGGGGTCCAATCAGAGATGCAGCTGCCGGCCTACACCACAGCCACAGCAACTCGGGATCTGAGCCTCATCTGCAACCTACACCACAGCTCACAGCAATGCCGGATCCTCAACCCATCGATGGAGGCCAGGGATTGAACCTGCATCCTTATGGATACTAGTTGGACTCATTACCGCTGAGCCACAAAGGGAACTCCCCACTTAACCTTTTTAAGGACCCAGGATGACGAGGGTGCTAGATGCTACTGGCTGATATTGTAGGAGGGCTTTAGGCTCCTGACTTGCCCTTTGTTCCTGGCTCTGTACCTGACGTCAAAGGAGGGTGGGAATTATTTGAATTAGCATCATGTGAGTTTGTCTCCCACCGGCCCTTCCCACCATGACCCTCAGGGCCCTCCCTGCTTACTGCAGATACAGATATTCACTGAGGTCTTAAAACACTCACTGTGCAAGGTCACGGGAGAGGGAACTCCATAAAGCTTGTGGAATTTGAGCTTGATCCTGTTGGCCTTTAACCCGATTAGAGCAATGGGACAGGCACCTTGGGGCTGGTGGAATTCAAGACACTCTGGTGGAAGATTGAGAAGTATCTGGTAACTCCCTCCTCCATTGGGCTTCCTCTGGGCTCTGGTCACTCTCCTTTGTTCTCTTTCTACCCCCTCACCTTCCCGACACCCATTCCTCCTCTGTTCCATACCCTGGTCGACCAGATCTTTAGTCACAGTCGAAACCAACACAAAACCTGGACATACTGTTCAGGAGGGACTAAGAAGCCACTGAGAGACGCCGTGCCAGGGCCTTCACAGACAGCTCTGCTGTTCAGAGGCCCAAGGGACTAACACCGGCCCTTAGCTCAAGCGATTGTGTTTGTTCTGGAAACTTCTCGGGAGGAATCCGTGAAGCCTTCTCTGAGGGAGCAGTAGGGCAGTGGGGGTGGGGTGGGGGGGAATGGATCTGCAGGGGCCACAGACAGCTGTTTGCCACCTGGAATTTTTCTCCTGCTTTAGGAGATCTACCGGGAAACCGATGCTAAGCACTTGGGGACCATCGATGCCCATGAGATGAGGGCGGCCCTCCAGAAGGCAGGTGAGGACACATCCTGCAGACAAGGTCTCGAGACCCAGATGTGCTCATTTTAAACTTAAATTTTTTTTTTTTTTTAATTTTTAGGGCTGCACCCACCCCCACCCATGGGATATGGAAGTTCCTGGGCTAGGGGTCCAATCAGAGCTGCAGTTGCCAGCCTGCTCCACAGCCACAGCAACTTGGGATCTGAGCCACGCCTGCCACCTACACCACAGCTCACTGGCAGCTCACTGAGTGAGGCCAGGGGTCGAACCTGCGTCCCCATGGATACTAGTTGGGTTTGTTACCACTGAGCCACAAGGGGACCTCCCATTTTAAACATTCTTAATATGACAGTTGCTAATGACCACACGTGGTGGTTACCTTCTGTTGGGTGTCGATGGGACGACCACGATGTGTTTGTTGAGCACCTTCCTTAGCCAGGGAGGAGGAAGGTTGCTGGATTCTTCAGACTCCTTCCAAGGGCTTTGGTGGTTCCTGGGCAAGTGACAGCGACCACCAAAGACAGGGCTGGGATGGAGATAGGCAAGCAGAGGCCGGCGCTCCCCTTCCCTGCTTATTCTTGCTGTGGCCAATGCGATGCATAGCCCAGTTAGTGTTGGACCTACCGGGCCTCATTTCGGACCAGGGGGGAGGCGCTGGCCCATTGAAGGTTGGCTAAAAGGAGACTGACTGGCTGACCAGACCCTCCGGGTATCCTTTGAAGGAGGCGGAGTCAGGCCCGAGTTGTGATGGAGACAAGGCCGAGCCCTCCCCACTGCCCCTGTGACCCTGGCGCCCTCTGCCCGCAGGTTTCACCCTCAACAACCAGGTACAGCAGACCATCGTCACGCGGTATGCGTGCAGCAAACTGGGCATCGACTTTGACGGCTTCCTCGCTTGTATGATCCGCCTGGAGACCCTCTTCAGTGAGTTCCTCCCTGCTTTAAACCCGTCCCATTTCTCCCGAGGTGCAGGGGACGGCGGTGAGGGGGGACAGGGGCGGGGCCAAGGCCAGGAGGCGGAACCAGCCACGCCTCCGTAACTGTGGCAACCGTGGTGGGGGAAGCAGAAATGGGAGGGGCTGAGGAAGTCCCAGATGGCCACGCCCGTGATGCTGCTCCTCTGGGAGATTTAAAACAACTGCCGTGCTCCTACTAAGTGCAATCAGTGGGCCAAATGACTGAGGCCCAGTAAATGTCCTTAAATGGCTTTTAGCGTCTGTTCACATCTAGGCCTCGTGGGGATCATACGCCATGTGTCACCTCTCAGGGAGCGGATAGGGTCCCCTTCTGGAAGGCTTCAGATGGTCTTCTGCCTCCTTGGGCTCATGCTAAGGTATTCTGTCAAGGGAAGGAGCCTTCCAGTAAAGGCTGGGAGGTGGAAAATTCTACCAAGGAAGGGTCAGGCAGCCAGAGGCCAGGCTAAGAGACTGGATTACGCACAAATGGGGCAGTGCCTTCCGTTCCATAGCCCCATCCCCAACCCCTGTTGAAAGAATTGGAAGTTTCTAGAGCTTCTGAAGATGGAGATGGCAAAAAGACCATCTCTGCTCACAGCTGGAATTTCATCTATTTGGCCAGGGGGCCATCTGCTGCCCCATATCCCCACCGTGGGCACTGGATCTAGGTCTAGCTTTGCAGGGTCCCGGAAGCTAGGTGGGAGCTGGGAAGCTGCAGGGAGTAGGGGGAGGGTACCAGGTTGAGCGGGGGCACGGGAGGTGGACAGAGGCAGCTCTCTGGCTGTTCCAAAGTCAAAGAATATCCCTATCTGATTTCATTCCTCCTCTGGTATCTAGAAGTCTTCAGCCTTCTGGACAAGGACCAGAATGGCATCGTCCGGCTCTCTCTGGCTGAGGTCAGTGGCTTGAATTTTGATGAACTGCTTTTGCCGATGGTGTTTGGAAATTCTTGGATGGTATTGCTGCCACATGCTATTTATTCACACAGGCCTGTCTTATTTCGACGTGGATGCAATGCATGTTCTGTGGCAGGCGTTGCGGGCGGGATGTGATTGTCATCCATCTTTCAGACATTTTTATTTGTTATTATTGTTGTTGTTTTAAAGATATATCTGCGCTTACATTTCATATCATTTCAAGGATGCAAGCTCTTATTCATTTGGATGGAGTTGTGGGTGATGGGTCCAACTTAAAGTGTCTAACTTCTAGGAGCAGGGATCTTCGGATGACCTATGGGATATCAGAAACAAAAGAATTAAATTGCAAAAAAGCAGAGTGGGGGTGCAAAATAAATGGGTGTAAATGACTGTGTACAGGAGTTCCCTTTGTGGCTCAGTGGTTAACGAACCTTACTAGGAACCATGAGGACTCGGGTTCAATCCCTAGCCTCTATCAGTGGGTTAAGGATCTGGTGTTGCTGTGAGCTGTGGTGTAGCTCACAGATGTGGCTCAGATCCTCCGTTGCTGTGGCTGTGGTGTAGGCTGCAGCTGTAGCTCCGATTCGACCCCTAGCCTGGGAACCTCCATATGCCATGGGTACGGCCCTAAAAAGCAAAAAAAAAAAAAATTACTGTGTACAAGGCCATAATGTCCAACACAGACAGCGCCATTCCCTTCCTCTGTGGAGGGCTGCAATCTATGCAGCAGGGCCTTTACTGGCCTGTGGGGCTGCAGGTGTGCATGTGTCCTGAGGGCCAGGCCAGGAGGGAGGCCTTGCCTTCCACCTGCTTATCAGGCAGAGGAACTGAGCACCAGCACCTGGTCTGCCTGAATGTCTAAGTACAACCACTTTCTGGTCTTTTTTTTTTTTTTTTTTTGCCTCTGGGGCATATGGAGTTCCTGGGCCAGGGATCACATCTGAGCCACAGTTGTGACCTAAGCCACAGCTGTGCTGGATCCTTGATCCACTGTGTCGGGCAGGGGATGAACCTGCCTCCCAGTGCTCCCAAGATGCTGCTGATCCCGTTGTGCTGCAGCAGGAACTCCACAACCACTTTCTTTTCTCTCTAGAATGGGAACATTGTTGACCCCTTTCCAGGGATCTCGGAAGGGCCTTCCTAGAAACATATCTGTGGATGCCTCCAAACACTGGCTCGGTAGTGTTGAACCTGAAATCAGCACACACGCACACGCACACACATGCACACACACACGCACACACATGCACTCCTATTTTTGGCAGTCCCTTTGGGGCTCAGCTTTTCCTAAGTCACTTTTCCATGGGGCTCTGACCCAGGGGTAGTGACCTTGCTCAGGTGCTTACTGGAGGTCGGAGCTAGGACCAGCTGACACCCACGTGAGGCAGGGGACCGCCTCTGGCGCAGTCGCACCAGCTTCCGGAGGACCTCTGAGCTCACCTCCGTCTCCTTCGTTTGCAGTGGCTGTGCTGTGTGCTGGTCTGACCCAGGGTTTTGGACCTCATCGGTGATGCTCCGTGCCCACCTGCCTGCCTCTTTTCTCCCCTTCTTGACAGTTCTGGGAACAGTTATCCTCAAGGGGGCATTCACTGTTATTCCTCTCTTCTTTGCCTGTTGTTGTTCCCTGAGAGCCTGGCCTGTCTCGATGGAACAGCCCCAGGAGCTGGAGATCAGCAGCATTTAAGCTGATCTCGGGGCATAGGGGAGGGACAAATTAATTAAAGTCATGGCCCACATGTGTTCTGCCTTTCTCCAGTGATATGCCGTCTGGGGAGGGCCCTGGGCTGTTCCTGCTTTAGGAAAGCTGTTCTTCAGAAGTGCCGTGGCTCCCAAGTTCCCGTCCTGGCGCAGTGGTTACCGAATCCGACTAGGAACCATGAGGTTGCAGGTTCGATCCCTGGCCTTGCTCAGTGGGTTAAGGATCCAGCGTTGCCGTGAGCTGTGGTGTAGGTTGCAGATGCGGCTCAGATCCTGCGTTGCTGTGGCTGTGGTGTAGGCTGGCACCTGTCGCTCTGATTCAACCCCTAGCCTGGGAACCTCCATATGCTGCGGGAGCGGCCCTAGAAATGGCAAAAAGATGAAGAAAAAAAAAAAAAAAGTCCCATGGCACCAAGCTGCCTCTGGGGTTTGCCTTTAGGGAAGGAGCCACTCCTGGCTTCCCTCTGGGGAGGGTGTGGGGCTGGGCTGTGGGGGTGGGGTACGGGGAAGAGGGCTTTCTTCTTCACTGGCGGAAGGTGCTGTCCTGCCCATCAGTATTGGCTCGGGGCCAGGCAATGAAAGGAACATTCTTGCTCTGAGGAGTTCTTCCCTGACCAATAGCTTGAGGAGAACTGCAGTTCAGGTTAGTTTTGGTCACAGCTGGAACACAGGGATCTTTATTGTGGATAAGAAACTAGATGCCATAGCCTCGAGTCCTAACGGGGAGCTGGGACAGGGCTGGCTCTTCTACACAGACGGTGGGAATGAAGGAGAAGCGAGGATGAATGTCTCAGTTAGCTGCTATAGCAAATGCCAGAGACCAGGTGGCTTATAAAAAACGGAGTATTTTCTCACATTTCTGGAGGCTGGAAGTCTGAGGTCAGCGCGGCATTAGTTGGGTTCTGGTGAAGTCTCTCTTCTGGGTGCAGGCTGCAGGCTCCTTGCTCATGGTGGAGAGCAGAGCGGGGAACAAGCTCTCTCATAATTCTTTGTTGTTGTTGTCGAGTTGTATGAGTTGTTTGCATCGTTTGGAGATTAAGCCCTTGTTGGTTGCGTCATTTGCAACTATTTTCTCCCATTCCTAGGTTGTCTTTTTTTTTTTTTTTTTTGGTCTTTTTAGGGTTGTACTTGAGGCATATGGAGGTTTCCAGGCTAGGGGTCGAATTGGAGCTGTAGCCGCTGGCCTACACCACAGCCCCAGCAATGCCAGATCGGAGCTGCATCTGTGACCTACACTACAGCTCACGGCAACGCTGGATCCTTAACCCACTGAGTGAGGCTAGGGATCGAACCTGCGTCCTCAAGGATGCTAGTCAGATTTGTTTCTGCCGAGCCACTACGGGAACTCCTAAAGTATAGCTGATTTACAGTGTTATGCTAATTTCCACTGTACAGCAAAGTGACTTGGTTATGTAATATACATATATACCTTCTTTTAAAAATATTCTTTTCCATTATGGTTTATCCTAGGAGATTGGCTATAGTTTCCTGTGCTATACAGTAGGACCTTGTTAGTAGATAATAGTGGCATCTACTAACCCCAAGCCCCCAGTCCATCCCTCTCCCTCCTTGGCAACCACAAGTCTATTCTCCATGTCTATGAGTCTGTTTCTATTCTGCAGACAGGTTCATTTGTGCCATATTTTAGAGTCCACATACAAGGTATATCACATGGTATTTGTCTTTCTTTTTCTGACTTATTTCACTTAGTATGAGAGTCCCTAGTTCCATCCATGTTGCTACAAATGGCATTATTTTGTTCTTTTTATAAGGCTGAGTTGTATTCCATTGTGCGTATGTACCACATCTTCCTAATCCATCCATCTGTCAATGGACATTTAGGTTGTTTCCATGTCTTGACTAGTGCTGCAACAAATGTTGGGGTGCATATATCCTTTTGAATCATTGTTTTGTCCAAATATATGTCCAGGAGTGGGATTGATGGATCACATGGTAGTTCTATTTTTAGCTTTTTAAGGAACCTGCGTACTCTTTTCCATAGTGTCGCACTAATTTACATTCTTATCAACAATGTACGAGCCACAGCAACGTGGGATCTGAGCTGCATCTTCGACCTACACCACAGCTCACGGCAACACCCACTGAACAAGGCCAGGGATCAAACCTGCATCCTCATGGATGCTAGTCAGATTCGTTTCCACTGAGCCATGATGGGAACTCCTATTTGTAGACTTTTTGATGATGGCCATTCTGACCCAATATCAGTCAGCTTCAGTGCTGCCTTCAACTCTCTCAAGGCCCAGGGGAAGAAGGGGTAGGTCCTTAACTGAAGGGGGCCGTAGGAGCACCCTCAGGGTTGGCACCTCTGAGGGAGAGTTCAGTTCTTCAGATCATGGAGAGAGAGGTATATTTGTTTGGCAGCCAATGGGTCCCAGCAGAAGAGAGGTCCTTCCTTATCCAGCCAGAGAGATAAGGGAGCTTTCATCATCAGAGGTTCCATCAGAAGGACTTGGCCGGTGTATGTCCAGCTGCCCTCAGGCTGCCTGGAGACGCCCCCAGCTTGTCCCTGTCTGCCCAGCTGGTGTTAGTCTGATGCTCACTGGCCAGGTACACCTACCCCATTCTGTAAAAATAACCTGCTCTAAAGCAGTTCTCCCTTACATTTCAAATACAGAATGGCTGCCTACATGGAAAGTGGTGTTCTAATCCACTTGCAACAAGCAGGTTTTTTTTTTTTTTTTTTAAGACCTATAGGCTACTTTGGGGGATAGTCCAGTAACAACAACAACAACAAAAGAGCTTCATCGCAAAATGATTTTGCTTAGGGGGTCTTGGGTCCCATCGGGGTTGTCCTGGGTCTTCTTGCCAACACAGCCTGTGGGGCCAGAGATCTTAGCACTGCCTCGCTTTTCTCTTAAACACCTGGGCGTTTGCTTTACGCCCCTTTCTCCCCCCTGGATTAAGGCAGTGGAGGCGCTGCTTTTTGGTGTGGTCTCTTCATTAATTCGGCTGCATCTCAGGAAAGACGGGCCCCTCCTGAATGGCGTGTCCGGGGGTGGATTCCCCAGTGAGGTTCCTGCAGTTTCTGGGGCTTCCTCCCCCAGGCAAGTGCATTAACCTGTTTCAGGGCTTTCTCATTTGTGTTCCCAGTAGAGAGGGTGGTTTTGCACTGGTCCCTCACAGAAGCCCCAGGACAAGTGCTGATATGCGGTTGCAGTGAGCTGTGGTGTAGGTCACAGATGAGGCTTGGATCTGGTGTTGCTGTGGCTGTGGTGTAGGCTGGCAGCTGCAGTTCCAAACCGACCCCTAGCCTGGGAACCTCCATATGCCTCAGGTGCAGCCCTAAAATGGAAGAAAAAAAAAAAGAAGAAGAAAGAACGTTGGCAATATGAATCCACTCTATCGGCTGTTCAGGCTGCTTAACTCTCAGTGCCCATCCCCAGCTTTCTCCCCAAGACCACGCAGGATGTTTTGCAGGCACTGGAATATGGGGAAAGGGCATCTAGTTTTCCCCCTACTGTGGTTGTTGTCCAAGCACGCCGTTCTTGCAGGCGGCATCTCCTGCTGGTGGCTTGTTGACTCTGAGACTGGGCTGGAGCTTCCTCTCTGGGGCCACACCCAGTCTTTGTTCAGGTCATCTTCTTCTCTGACCCTGAGAGTGAGCAATATTCCCAGAGTCGATGTACCAGCAGGTGCTCCTTTGGGCCTGTGGGGGGAGGGGCGCTGCTTGTCCTGGCCCTGGTGATGCCAGGCTCCAGAGGGCACAGCAGATCCGAGATCTGCCTCTGAGTATTGCCTGCGGGGAATGCCTCTGTCAGTAAAAACACGGGAAAGCAGACAGGGATTCTCCAGGATTTAGAAGGTGCCGTGGTTCCGTGCAGAGTCTAAGCCTTCAGTGTTGGCCTGTTGAATCAAATGGAACTCAACAGAGAAGAGAAGATTAGGAGATGAGAGACCTTATCTGGTGATGAAATTCAAGCCAGAATGTTCCTGCAGTCAAAGCGAGTCTGCTTGTGCTCTGGAAGGGGCAAGCAGGGAGCCTGTTCCAGAAGCTCACGAACACTCTAGTGTGGATTTGCACAGTGGGCTTACCCAGTGGGCACAGCCTCTGGAGGGCAGAGGGGGGGACTCCCAGGGGATGGAGCCATGCTCTTCAGGTCTACTCAGTAATTTAATCAATAAGCATCTTAAGCACCAACTACAAGCCAGGGTCTGTGCTCACCCTGGGGGTTACAGGGAGGGAATTAGAAGGTGAATGACACAGCTTTCTGCCTCCCAGAAACTTACAGTCTGATGGGGGAGACAGTCTCATATACAAATAACAATTTGAAACATCAGTGCTGGAAGGGAAGTACAGAAAAATCAGGTGAAAAGACGAAAGAGAGAGAGAGGAGCCTCAGGAAAGGGAGCAGGCTTCCTGCAGGAGAGGGGAGGAGGAGTTGGACAGCTGGGACTTCATTCATTCATTTGGTAAATATTTACTAATTAAGCATCAGCTGCATTCTAGGTATTGTGCGGGTACCAGTAAATGAGAGGAAAAGACATTCCACATGCAGGGAACAGTGTGAGAAAAGGGTAGAGCCTAGGAAAAAAGTAGAGCCTGTTTGGAGAAGCCTGGGCTCTTCTGGAAGATTCAGGGCTGTGCTGTGACTTTGAGGCTGTCCCTGTATTCCCGCAGGACCTCCTGGGCCAGGAGGCGGCCACCTTCCCTTGTTTGGTACTGTCTTCTGTGCTATGATCCTGCCTGGGGTACTTTTCCTTTCTATAGAGGGAAGGAATTAGCTTATTCCCCACGTGGGCAAGACCCTCGACCCCTGGAGGTTCAGGTTGCTGGGTAACATCTCCTCCTCTACTCCCTGGGCTGGAAGCTGCCTCTTTGGGCCACTGAGAGCCACCTTCAGTGGCTGCTGCTTAGCACTGGGCCAAAGCACAGCCGGCTGTGGCCTCTGCAACTCTGTCCTCACCACCCAGGGTGAAGGAGAGCAGGCCAGCTACCAGAAAGCCCCCGGGGGAGGCCAGAAATGATCCCCTTGGAGCCGAAAGCCATCATGGCCGAGGAAGCACAGCGGCCTCCCGCTTCCACCTGCAATTCTTGAAACATTTACTACTAATTAATTTCTGAATTACACAACAATGCACTTGCTAATTACATTGGGGAAGCACCAACGGCTATAAAGAGGTCGTTATCTGTTGCACAAGTGATTCTAGTAGATGCTCTCCCAGAAATGAGAGAGGAAGGGAGGGTCGGGGCAGGGGAGGTGAGAGAGAGAGAGAGACTCAGAGACAGAAACAGAGGCAGAGGCAGAGGCGGAGACAGAAGGAAAGCCTGGCTGGCAGTCGTTGTCTAGGGACCTCAACAACCCTTCCAGAAGACGCACAGCCGTCTCCATGCTCAGAGGGAAAGCTTCCGTGGGAGCCGTGCCAACTGTGCAAACACCACCAAATGTAAATAATAACACGCAGATGCGATGCAAACATAATTATAGCGGAACATTATGAGGAGAGAGACTCACTGGGGACTGGCCACGTTTTCACATCGGCAAGTCCCATTTTGCACTGTGGTGATTAAAGCGGACTAGGTTTTTTTCTCTATTTTGTTTTTACTGCCACATGGATGTTGTTGTTGTTGTTGTTGTTGTTGCTATTTCTTGGGCCGCTCCCGCGGCATATGGAGGTTCCCAGGCTAGGGGTTGAATCGGAGCTGCAGCCACCGGCCTACGCCAGAGCCACAGCAACGCGGGATCCGAGCTGCGTCTGCAACCTGCACCACAGCTCACGGCAACGCCGGATCGTTAACCCACTGAGCAAGGGCAGGGATGGAACCCGAAACCTCATGGTTCCTAGTCGGATTCGTTAACCACTGCGCCACGACGGGAACTCCTCTTTTTTTTTATATTTATACTAGGTTGGATATCATGTTAAAATAAGAGGCTTTTATATTATATTGGAATATCTGGATTGTCAAAATTTTTTTTTCCTTTTTCTTTATAGGGGTGGACCTGCAGCATATGGAGGTTCCCAGGCTAGGGGTCGAATAGGAGCTACAGCTGCCGGCCTACACCACAGTCATAGCAACACGGGATCCAAGCCACCATCTGCGACCTGCACTACAGCTCACGGCAACACCGGATCCTTAGCCCACTGAGCAAGGCCAGGGATCAAACTCATATCCTCATGGATACTAGTCTGGCTCTTAACCTGCTGAGCCACCAGGGGAACTCCTGGATTATCAAATATTTATCAGGCTCACCAAGCATTACTGAGCTCCTACTGTGTGCAGGCTGGCCACTGAGCTAGAGGAGACCTGATCCCTGCCTGTGGGGACAGTCACTATTGTCTAGGGAGAAAGATAAGTGTAAAAACAAGTGGCTTCAGCATGCGGTGGAGACAGACTCAGGGAGCCATGAGGGCACTAGCTGCCTCTCGAGGTTCAGGCGAGGCTATGTGTGGAACAGAGGCGAGTGTGAACTAGGAGTTCCCTCCAGTTTTCCCTGGATCATGAGGGCCTGGAGCCCTCCCCCCACCCCCCCAGCTCCTGGCTTACAGGTAGGCGGTCAGGTAGGAAGGCTGTAGGCTATGGGAGGTTTTCCTGTGGGGCGGGTTGTATCTGCCACAGTCTATCAGGGGACAGAAACCGCAAGTTATACCAACAGAAAGAATTAAACGGAGCAACTGTTATCTAGCTATAAAGTGATAGCTAGGAATTGAATGGATAAAAAGCGTACTTAAAGATACCCTGGAGGTAGCAGCTGCGGGAACTACTACCCTTAGGGCTGAACAAAGGGAAGAGGTTGGATTTATTAAAACAAAATTTAGAGGAAAGACCCCATCAAGCTGAAACTCCGCCCTCGGAGTTCCTGGTGTCTCTGGAGGGGGAGGCTGTACTACTAGGGGACAGGTTTTACAGCTGTGGGAATAATTGTGAAGCAGGTTCCCCTGCTGCTAGTGCCCCTTGTCGGCAGAGCCCGATATGGAGTCTGCAGACAAGGAGTCAGAAGGTAGGTGGTCCCTTACACTGGAGATTCATCATTCAACATGGATTTTTGAGTTCCCACAAAACATCAGGCACTTTTCTAGCTCTGGGGATACAGCAGTGAGCAAACAGAAAAAAATCCCTGTCTTCTAGACTTACATTCTAGTTGACTAGAAGCAGACAATAAACAAACATAAACGAGAAATTCTATAGTATATATAGCATACTCTATGAAGAGAAATAAAACATAATTGTGTGTTTGTGTGTGTGAGAGAGAGACTGGGGCACACATTCAATTTGTTAATTAATTTAGTGGAATATAATTGATTTATTGTGGTAATTTCAAGCGCACAGCAAAATAATTTATATATATATGTGCATATATATTTCAGATTCCTTATGATTATAGGTTATTACAAGATATTGAATCTAGTTCTCTATGCTATATAGTAAATCCTTGCTGCTTATTTTACATATAGTGGTGTATGGATTAATCCCAAACTCCTAATCTATACCCCTTGGGTAACCATATTTTTGTTTTCTACGTCTCTGAGTCTGTTTCTTTTCAGTGTATAGATTCATTTTTTAGATTCCACACATAAGTGATATCATATGATGTTTGTCTTTCTCTGACTTACTTTCATTCTTTTTTGTGGCTGAGTAATTGTCCATTGTATACATGTGGTGCATTGGTTAATCCCAAACTCCTCATTTATATCCCCTTTCCCTTTTGGTAACCGTATTTTGTTTTCTATGTCTGTGAGTCTGTTCCTTTTTGGCATATAGATTCATTTTTTTAGATTCCACATGTAAGCGATATCATATGATGTTTGTGTTTATCTGACTTTCTTTCATTTTTATGGCTGAATAATATTCCACTGTATGTATGTACCACATCTTTTTTTTTTTTTTTTTTTTAAGGCTGCACCTGTGGCACATGGAGGTTCCTAGGCTAGGGGTCAAACTGGAGCTGTAGCTGCTGGCCTACACCACAGCCACAGAAACACCCGATCCTTAACCCACTGAATGAGGCCAGGGATTGAACCCAAGTCCTCATGGATACTAGTCGGGTTCTTACCACTGAGCCACAGCGGGGACTCCCTGAACCGCATCTTTATTCATTCATCTGTTGATGGACATTTAGGTTACTTCCATGCCTTGGCTATTGTGAATAATGCTATTGCTATAACTTTGGGGTGTTTGTATCTTTTTGCATTAGAGTTTTCGTCTTTTCTGGACACATCAAGCATTCCATTTTTTTGTTGTTTCATTTTTTTTTTTTTGCTTTTTAGGGCCACACCCACGGCATATGGAAGTTTCCAGGCTAGGGGTCCAATCGGAGCTGCCACTACCAGCCTACACCACAGCTGCATCAACGCCAGACCTGAGCCACATCTGCAACCTATACCACAGCTCATGGCAACACCAGATCCTTAACTCATTCAGTGAAGCCAGGGATCCAACCCACATCCTCATGGATATTAGTCAGGTTCTTAACCCGCTGAGCTACAACGGGAACTCCCAAGCATCCGGTTTTAAATAGGAGGGTCTGGCAAGGCACCCCAGAGACTATGGTCTTTGAGTGAAGACCTGGAACATGTAGGGGAGGAGCTTCTGGATACCCCTGAGAACAGTAAGGTAAAGAAAGCAAAAGAACACAGAAAGGCCAGGTTGGCTGAAGAACATGAGGCCCTCGGAGCTGGAGCAGGAGTTGGGGAGGTGGGTGGTAGGCAGGCAGGTCTGATCCTTACCCATCACTGTGGGGACTTTGAGTTTGACTCCTGAGCTTGGACGTCATTGGAGGGTTTGAACCAAAGAATGACATGCTCCCACTGCATTTTTTTTCTTTTTAGAGCTGCACCCACAGCATATAGAAGTTCCCAGGCAAGGGGTCGAATCAGAGCTGTAGCTGCCGGCCTACACCACAGCCCACAGCAACGTGGGATCCTTAACCCACTGAGCGAGGCCAGGGATCGAAGCTGCATCCTCGTGGATTCTAGTTGGATTGTTTCTGCTGCGCCACAACAGGAACTCCCCCCTGCATTTTATTAGGACTCTTCTGATGCTGAAACTTGGCTGTTCCAACTAGGAACCATGAGGTTGCGGGTTCGATCCCTGGCTTTGTTCAGTGGGTTAAGGGAGCTGTGGTGTAGGTCACAGATGCAGCTTGGATCTGGCATTGCTGTGGCTGTGGTGTAGGCTCTGGTTCAACCCTAGCCTGGGAACCTCCGTATGCCTCGGGTGTGGCCCTACAAAGACCCCCCCCCCAAAAAAAATGCTTGTACCATCTCTAATTGTAAAGTTATGAAAAGATTCCATTTGAATTCATTAAGAGAAGAGTAATCTGAAGAATGCCGTCTTACTAATGAGATGGATAAATCGTTCTGAATAGTCCAGGATATTTACATGTTTTCTTTTCACTGCCCTCTTGAGATTCTTATTTTCGCAGACAGCCTCTGGGAGTCGAAGTGACTGTGTACACTCTGGGGCTTTATTTTCTCATCACACTTGCAAATCTTCCAGAGTTTTATTTCTGTTTCTGTTTGACTCCTGCCACCAACGCGTGGGTGGCCTCCGCATGGCCAGCTGCTGAGGTCATGTCTGTCCTATACCTGCTCAGCATCCCCCTGGGTTTCTGTCCCCATTTCTCCCTTTTTCCTCTTCAGTCTCCTCTCTGGCTCTTTGAATGAGGTTCGTCCCCAGCCTGTCTGCAGCCCAAAGATCTCTGCTTGGTCTGGACGTTCCAACCTCCTACTGGGATCTCTGCGAGGTCTGTGCCTGCTCCTCCCAAATCCTTGAGGTCACTTGATGTCATCACCCAGCCATCTTGGCACCTTCCTCTTGCTCATCCTCGTAGCTCATCCTTCTCTGATTCCTGTCAGTTCCCTTTTCGCTCCCTCCTAGTTTCCCCTGTTCCTTCCCACTGCTCGAAATCAGGCTATCCCCCCGTCCCCCCTGGCCTGCCCTGGTGCAGAGGCTGCCTAATTGATTCTTCTCCTTTGAAGCTCTTGCCATCTGTCTCTTGTGTCGGGAATTATTTCCCAAATCATCACTGCGTCGCTGTCTCCTCAAAACTTTCAGTGGTGTCCCCCTGCCAGCAGAATGACAGTCAAATCCCCTGGCATCCACGAGCCTCCTCGATGACTCCCAAGCCTTCATTCCAGCTCCACCCAGGTTCCCTCACCGTTTTGTTTGTTTGTTTTTGGTTTTGTTTTGCTTTTTAGTAGCTGCACCTGCAGCATATGGAAGTTCCCAGGCTAAGGGTCCAATTAGAGCTGCAGCTGCCCGCCAACACCAGATCCGAGCCCCATTTGCCACATACACGGCAGCTCACGGCAATGCCAGATCCTTAACCCACTGAGCAAGGCCAGGGATCGAACCTGCATCTTCAAGAATACCGGTCAGGTTTGTTACTACTGAGCCACAACGGGAGCTCCTCTGGCCTCATCTTTTGGTCTCACTGAGTTCCTGGTGGCCCTGGGTCCCCAGTCCTGTCTCTTTGACGGGAGCTCTCCGAGGTCTTTTGCAGCAGCTGGGACTGTGCTGCACCCAGCCTGGTGCTCACTGCTCACCCCTGTGCTGGCAAGGAGAAAGCCAGGCCTTCTTGGGGTCAGCCCTGCCTGCCCTTCCCCAGCAGGGCAGCCCCGCTTCCTGGCTTCTTTCTGTGGCAGGTGTTTGTATTTCTCTCCCTTGTTTGGCCCTGCCTGCCAACCACACTGCCAACCCAGCTGACTGCATGGAAGCCCCCCAGGGACCACCTAGGGTGTGTCCACACAGCTCAGCACTCACCAGCCCTTGGGTTCATCTGCTCAGGGGACGCTGGATTTTCCCAGGGGACAGTTCCACAGGGGGCAGCTCTCGGCCCACAGGGGACTGTTGGAAATCCTGAGGTCCCCCCGCCCAGCCAGAGAAGGAAGAAGTTGTACCTCCAGTGGGTCTCCTGGCAGCTTCACCCTGAAGGTGGACGTCACTGTGGGGCTGGGGATCCTGTCTTGGCTCTGTCGTGAACTGTTGCTAGCCCTCCAGCGACCTTAGGGAGGTCACATAGCCTCCTGGAGCCTCCTGAAGGTTGTACCAGGAGAACATGTGTCCTGGGTCTGTGCCCCTGTTCTGCTGGGCTGTCATGGAGCGGGTCTCGTGGCTCCTTGGAGCAGCCCCTGAGTCACCCGGGCCCCAGGGAGTGATGCTTCTGAAGGTGCTCGGGAGGAGGCTGGGTCCTGCCTGCCCGTCCTGTCCTCAGTCACCATGCGCCCGGCCTCTTCCTGGCAGCCTGGGACTCTGTTCTGCATTTCAAGTATGTGGAGTCAATTCTTACATCGGAATTCAGTGTCCATAAATTCTTTCATTCTGTTTCAAAGGTGGAGTCTCCGGAGCCCAATATGCAAATTCATGGAAAGCGATATGCAAATAAGAGCACAGGCCATCAGGCTGTAGAGGACCTGTCCCTGGGCCTCTGTTTCCTCCTCTGTCCTCTGGGGGAGCTGGGCTAGAGGGCCACTCCATCCCTCCCAGCTCCCCCAGCCCAACATTCTGTGTTTTGGAAAATGACTAAAGTGTCTGTGGGAGAAGCAGCTTCTCAAGTGCATCCGTGTCAGCAGGAGGTGGGCAGTCAGGAACCCAGGGTTGTAGGGTCCCTTCCAGTGGAATTTCCATGTCCTTCTCCTGTTTGACTTTTCCTCTCCATCCTGCTCATGGGCAAAATTCACAGCAATAATGTCAGACAGTAGTGGAGCTTCTATGTCAGAATTTCTAGGAACTGTTTTCTGCTTTACCTCATTTAATCAAGGCATAGCAGCTGAGAGCAGGGGGTGTCGGGATGACCGTCCAGCCCCAAAGCCCAGCCCTGCCACTCAGTGGTTGTGTGACCTTGGGCCACCGGCTTGTGGTTTGCCTCTCTGTCCCTAACTGTTCCCCTCTGAAGTGGGGTTAGTTATCGCACCTACCTACCTCCTAAGGTTGTGACCATGGTTAAACGGAGTGGCCCGTGTGTTCAGGATGAGGTCCAGCATGTGGCCGGTACTCCATTAAAATCTAGCTGTTAACCCTACAAATTGATGCCGGAAGGATGTTACCAGAATCCAGGTTCTTGTTCATGGAGCTGAAGAATGAACTTCGCAAACACACAGGCAGCAAGCAAGCAAAAGTCTTTATTACCCAAAAGCAAATAGCTCCCAGGACGGGCTGGGAGAGGGAAGAAGAGTCCCCCCCTCTCTATTGTCCTATAGGGGTTTTGATCCCTTAAAGATGGGGGTGGGGTACCAACGTGGGGTCCAGAAAGATGTGGCTTTCTCCCATTGACCTTGACCAGTTGCCTCTATCAGTCCTTGTCCAACTGGGGTCTTAGGGTTGGAAATGTCCTGCAAGCTTTATGGTTTCTCTGCCCGTCTCTTCCCTTAGACTGAGTCACCATTCCTCTCACTCCTTTTGTATCATTTGAGGAGTGGGTTGGAGATTAATGTTCATCTGGGTGTAGGTGCACTCCCTCTAGTAAACAAGGACTATGGGGACGATACTCCCTGGAGCCCTTAAGTGGCAGATGTTCCTCAGTGGCCATGTCAAAGGATGCATCGAAGCCCATGCTCCTGCACTGACTCCCCGCATAATTATTCTGCCTCAAAAGGACGGCCCTCCAACACCCCTACCTGCGTGTGCGGTTATTCCCGCTGACCGCTGAGGGAACAGGCTGCGGGAGGTTGAGTGGTGGTGGCAGCCTTAGTCCTTTTGAGCTGCTGTAACGGAGTGCCCTAGACTGGGTGAAACAGCGGACAGGGTGGGAGGTGGGAGTCTGAGGCCAGGATGTCGGCACCGTTGGTTCTGGGGAGGGCCCTCTCCCAGGTTGCAGATGGGCATCTTCTGTTCGTTCGTTTGTTCTATCTGTCTGTCTTTGGGCCGCACCCAAGGCATATGGAGGTTCCCAGGCTAGGGGTCTAATCGGAGCTACAGCTGCCGGCCTACACCACAGCCACAGCAATGCCAGATCCAAGCCGCGTCTGTGACCTACACCACAGCTTGTGGCAACAACCCACTGAGCAAGTCCAGGGATTGAACCCACATCCCACGGACACTATATCGGGTTCTTAACCCACTGAGCCACAAGAGGAACTCTGCCACTTTCTTACCATGTCCTCACAGGGCAGGAAGCGTGTGAGGAGCCCTCTAGGGTCCCTTGGCTAAGAGCACTCATCCCATTCACCAGGGCCTCACCCTCGCAACCGAATTATCTCGAGAGGCCGCACCTCCAAACACTGTCCCACTGAGGGGTGCGGGCTCACATACATGGTGAGGGGACAAGACCATTCAGTCCCTGGCAGGGGCCAAGGAGGAACACCAGCCCGGGACTGTCCACTCGCATCCCCTGAACACACCCCTGTGCTCCCAGAATGGTCTCCTCCCTAACCCCCCGCCCCCAGCTTGTTTCTCAGCCCATCTGCTCCTCCCTTCCCCAGGGCATCGTCTCTGTCTCCAGCCATTCTTGAGACTCTCAAATTGACAGGAAGGCGTTAACAAGTCAATTTACAGATCCGCCCCCCCACCCAACAAAGGAAGAGGCAAAGGGCAAAGCAACCAGTAAGGAGGCCGGCTGGTGGCCTGGCAGCCTGGCCCCTGGGCTCAGCGCTGATGGCTGCGGCCCCAGAGGGGTCCCTGGCGGACCCAAGGCCACGCTGCCTGGCCACAGACTCCAGCTTTCCCGAGGCACCCAGACCCCTGGCCCCACGTCAGCTTGTCTACCCAGTGTGTCCACAAACCCTCCGGTTTATCTTCAGGACTAATGGATTCTGCCAACGCCATAATCAGCAGGAACAGGAAAGTCAACCAGAGCTAATTCTTTCCAGAGCGTGATGTAATTAATTTAAAATGACTTATTTAGTAAAACGCTAATGATGAGGTTAATGTTATCTCCCCAGATGACAAGGCTATTAGCTGGACCCTGCCTTCGGGGTGAAGCGGGGAGGCACACAGAAGAGTGGGTGGTCCTGCGGGGCTACCTCTGCCCCCCCCCACCCCCAGCTCCCTGGCATCTGTCGGGGACTGCCTTGGGGTGTGATTGCTTCTGCTTCTCAGCAGGACAGAGCAGCGGTAGGAGGCCACTGCCCTTGCCGTGGGCCCTGAGACAAGCCCACTGCATCCAGGTGGCCTCTTCTCTAATGGTCCAGGTGATCCCCTGTGGCTGAGGGAGGCTGATGGAGGCTTCTTGTTCGAGAGGGAGCCCGGGCTCTTCTAGATTTGGGGAGCATCTTCGTTAGGGCAGGCCTAGACTTAAATCTCAAGATGTGACCTTGGCCGAGTCACTCAACCTGCTGGTCAGTTTCCTCACCGGTCAGCCGGAAGTGGCAACATCTGCCTCGGCCACCGCTCAGTCGTCCTCCTCTTGTCGGCTATAGGGGATATTCGAGGCGAAGCCACGGGCCCCGCAGAGCATAGAGTTTCTGGACACGATTAGGCGTCCTGTTACTTCTCTGTCTCTTTATTCTTTTGCTTCTGCTTTTAATTCATGCTAGTTGGCCTCTTCTATAGCCTCACAGGCTTCGTAACCCGATTCTGGATAAAGCGGAGGATAAATAAATTACAAGGAGTTGTGAGGATTAAGTGACATGGCCAAGTGACCAGCATGTCATGTCTTTTCCACCCTTGGTCGCTGATGGCGTTCTTCCATCCTCTGCTTCCCCCTGGGGGGGTGGGCCCTGTGGGAAAGCAGGGAGGGAGCCAACGAGCAAACACGGGAAGCAGAGTCTGAGGGGGCCAAGGTCTGAGCTGAATGGATGGTCCAAGATCAAGGTCACCACAGAGTCTGGAAGGAAGTGAGGAGTGGGTGAGTTTAGGGGATGCTGCTGCTGAGCAGAGTCACAGTGGGTGGCGTGGGTTCTTGAGCTGCAGTGGTCACAGTGGCCGCAGGTGTTATGGGGTGGGTAGGGGACTTTCGAGGAGTCAGAGTAGCAGAGCCACTTGGGACCCCACTGGGTAACTGCAGGGGCCCAGATAATCTGGGAGGGGTCTGTGTGTCCAGGAGGGAGGAGAGAGGGTTGTTCTGGGGGCAGGGGTGAGAGGATAGGTGGCCCCAAGGAGGGGGCAGTGCACCTGCTGTAGGCCAGTGGGCAGCGTCCAGGGACCAGCCTCATGGAGACTCAGCAAGCTCTTCTCAACAGCCCCAAGTGGCCAAACAAAATCCTTTAGAGTAGGCAGTTTAGGGATGCTCACCTGTGAGGCTGGCCAGGCCTTCGGTCCTCAAACCATTCAGCAGCATCTGTACATCAGGCTCTGACTCACCTTGGCAGAGGAGCTGCTGTCTAGAATCTGCCCTCTGGCCCAAGAACAAAACGAGCATCTGAATGATGAGATCATTCTTTTCCGGGCAGAAGTTTTATTGTCTCAGGCCCAACAAAAATGAACTATCAGAAGCAGTCAAAATAGAGAAAGTTTAGAGACAATTCTGGAAAGTCAGGATATATGTTTGATGGAAAACTCAGGCTCTGAGTCAGACAAATTCAGAATCCCCATCTCACGGCGTGACCCCGGATGAGTTACTTCCCCTCACCAAGCCTCCGTTTCTTCATCTGTAAAATGGGGCCCTAGTGGCTCCCCACTGGCCTGGGTTGCTTCGAGGGTTAGATGAGGTAATGCGCATTGAGCTCTGGGTTCAGGGACAGGCCCAGAGCAGACACTCTGTCAGTGTTAGCTCTTCTCATTAAAAGCAAAAGTTAGGAGTTCCCATTGTGGCGCAGTGGTTAACGAATCCGACTAGGAACCATGAGGTTGTGGGTTCCATCCCTGCCCTTGCTCAGTGGGTTAACGATCCGGTGTTGCCGTGAGCTGTGGCGTAGGTTGCAGACGCGGCTCGGATCCCACGTTGCTGTGGCTCTAGCCGTAGGCCAGTGGCTACAGCTCCGATTGGACCCCTAGCCTGGGAACCTCCATATGCCGCGGGAGCGGCCCAAGAAAGCAAAAAAGACAAAAAAAAAAAGCAAAAGTTACATTCAGAAAACTTGGCGATTTTAAATACATTTTCTTGGAATTCCCGTTGTGGCTCAGTGGTTAACAAATCTGACTAGGAACCATGAGGTTGCAGGTTCGATCCTTGGCTTCGCTCGGTGGATTAAGGATCTGGCGTTGCTGTGAGCTGTGGTGTAGGTCGCAGACGCAGCTCGGATACCATGTTGCTATGGCTCTGGTGTAGGCCGATGGCTACAGCTCTGATTCGACCCCTAGCCTGGGAATCTACATATGCCGCGGGAAGACAAAAAAAAAAAAAAAAATTTCTTCCTCCTCCTTCTTGATAAGAGAAGTCACTTAGTGCAGAAAATGCAATACCTTCCTTTGTTATGGTGACGTCAGGGACATGTTGCACTCTGTCGTTTTTCTTTCTCTCTCTCTTTTTTCTTTTTTTGCTTTTTAGGGCCGCACCTGCAGCCTATGGAGGTTCCCAGACTCGGGGTGGAATCGGAGCTGTAGCTGCCGGCCTACACCACAGCTCATAGCAACATCAGATCCTTAACCCACTGAGCGAGGCCAGGGATCAAACTCATGTCCTCATGGATACTAGTTGGTCCTTTTTTTTTTTTTTTTTTCCTCCCAGTTTTTAACCTTATTGGCACAAAACTGTTCATGCATTTTCTTATGACGTTTAAGATATTTGTATTTATAGCCTGTTTCATTCCCGTGGTGTTTTATTCGTATTCTCTCTCTCTCTCTGACCAAATCTTGTTCACCTCTTGTCTATTTTCTTAGTGTTTCAGTAGGTTGGCCTGTCCATGCTCCCGGTTTGTCCCGTTTTAGACCAGGCTTGGCTTATCATGAGGATGGGACTCTTTTTAGGTTCAGAGCTGGGACACCCCCACAATCATATTCTATTTCTGAGGGTTTTTTTTCACACGCATCAAGCTGACTCTACACTGTCCAACATCCATGGAAGGGGATATGTGTGTGGGAAAGAGTTTGGCCTCGAACGGTCCTTGTAAGTGACAAGTAAGTAATGCCAAACGCCCAGCTCAAGGAGGAAAGAAAATTCCTCTTTAGCGGCTCCATGGCCCTCAGAGAGTAAAGAATTAGCCACCGCAGATAAGATGGCAAAATAATGGCTTTGTTTGCTCATCTCACACTTTGCAGAGAATTAAAGTCGGTCGTAGGGAGACATTGATGTCACTCTAAGTGCCACGCATCAGGGCTGCTTTAATATTTTAAGTGGATTTTAATGCTGGTGATTTTTAAAACACATACACACATCTCCCACTGTCTGCGTGTGGCCACGGGGAAGTGACCATCAGGGACAGGGTCCCCACTGACATTTAATTCTCAGGACCCTGCAGCTGCCTCGCTCCCAGAGACCTGCTTTCCTGACCTGAATTTGTGTCTCTTTGTCTCTGGCAATAATCCCCCCCTCACGCCATCTCTAGCATTTTATGTAGATGACCACCATTCACAGGAAGCGTTCTTTGTGGGACGCTTTGCCAAAGGCTTTACAAATACAATCGCTATTTAGTTGTGCCTTAAAAACTCCCTTGTGACGGAGATCATGTCTACACATCAAGCTTTAGAGGATCCACAGGCAGAACGCTTCTGGCTTGGGTCCCTTAAGAAGTCGCAAGCAGGCATCCCGGCTGCCACCCTAGGGTTGCCCACGGGCTCTGGGTATCTCTATCTATGCCGGAAGCTTCCTCTATGGGAGATATTTCCCATAGAGGATAATTCAAATGGCAGATTTGTGCGGATCGAGAGGACCATGAAAGCAGGGTAGCTGGTGTTTGGCCAGGGCACTGTCCTCAGGACACCCAGGGACCTGGGCCAGGAGCCCAGGAGCTTTGGAGCAGAAGAGTGCATCTCTATAGGCAATGGCTTCCCTGAGGACACTCTTCCAGATTGGTCCATGTGGGCTGTTGTTCTCATTTAGATGACTGCTGACTCTATAGACATCGGGCAGTGTAACTGGGACATGGGTAGATCCCATCCGGGCACCCCTAGGGCTAGACGGGAGGCAGGTAGGGCTAGTGTCCTTGATCTCTGAAAGCCAGAAGTGGTCCTGCCAGGTGGTTGAACCTGGGGGCAGGAATGGCGGCCCCCACGAGGGGAGGTCCAAGTGGGGCGGTCTGGAAGGAAGAGACAGGAGGAATGACCTTAGACCTCATGGCAACAGCCGTGCCTCTTTGTGGTTGGGGCTAAAGAAGAGATGGCACCCAGCAGGTGGGGAGGGCAGGGGTGTATCTGTGGCTTCTCCAAGGAACCATCCAGACCTTGGCTGATGCTCCAAATGCGACCCCTCACAGGTGGGAACCCCTGCCTGCCCTCTGCCCCCTGGCTGGCAGGCTCAGAGCTGTGGGGAAGAGCAAGGACATCCGTGTGTGCTGTTGATGATGCCCAGCCCCTTGCTGCCCCCGCCCCCCGGGAGCCCCGAGATGGAACGGGGAGAGGATAGGCAGGGTGATGGTCACCAAGACGCCCTGGTCCAGGAAGAGCCGCCTCCACCTGGCTCCTCTCATTTGATGCTCTCAGCAGCTCTGTGCAGTCAACATAATTAACTCCATTTTCCAGATGAAGAAACCAATATTCCGAGTGGTTATGCGGCTTGTCCAAGATTATCCAACTAATTAGGAGTGGAGAGTGGGCTCATTAGCTTCTCCAATGAGCCAAAGTACCTGTGCGTCTCTGTCCAGGGCTCCCGTTTCCTTAGGTATAAAATGCATGCTCAGCCTTCCTTCTGCCCCAGATGGTCCTCGTCCCTCAGGGTGGCTCTGGCTCTTGGTCACGGGGTTGGCTGTGGCCATGTCCTCACTTGCTGTGATCTTTGGTGAAGTTGGCGTTCTTTGGTTTCCCGAAGGAAGCTGAGTGGACAGAGAGCCTTCTGGCCAGGGGCCACGGGGCCACTGAGGTCACTGAGATCTTGTCACCATGGTGAGTGGAAGAGGCCGTGACAGTTTAGTGAGTCCCCGTCTGCATCTCGAGGAGAGAGGGAGCATCCTGCCTGCAGGTCCCCTCTGGGGTGGGCATCTCTGGCAGTCTGACATCTTTCCCCTCCAAACCATGTTCTCCTCTCTCTCTCTTTTTTATTTTTCTGCATTTTAGGGCCACACTCACAGCCTATGGAGGTTCCCAGGCTAGGGGTTGAATCGGAACTGCAGCTGTCAGCCTACACCACAGCCACAGCAACTCAGGATTGGAGCCATGTCTGCGACCTACACCACAGCTCATGGCAATGCTGGATCCTTAACCCACTGAGCGAGGCCAGGGATTGAACCCACATCCTCATGGATATTAGTTGGGGTCCTAACTTGTTGAATCACAACGGGAACTCCTGTGTTCTCCTCTTGAAAGCCATTTAGTTTAGAGCCTCTCAAGGGCCCTGCATGAAGTGTTTGTTTTAACCCAAGAGCACTGTCCTCCGTGTCCCTGGGCCTGTGATCAAGGCGCTCCTGGTCCCTGATCTGAAGGCAGGCCACCCAAAGTCACGCCCAGATGGGGTCTCTCCTCTTGGTGGGGACGACCCCACTCCTGTCCATAGCTCTGCTCCTGCGGGGCCTCTGGGCTTCCACTGCCTGGGCACCTCATCTCTTACATTACACTGGAGAACAAGCTAGGTCACACAAGGGCCCTGGGAGTGGAGACAGGGGTCTCCAGCTTGGGTTAAGAGTGGACTTTTGGGAATTCCCGTCGTGGCACAGCAGAAATGAATCTGACTAGGAACCATGAGGCTGCAGGTTCGATCCCTGGCCTTGCTCAGTGGCTTAAGGATCCGGCATGGCCTTGAGCTGTGGTGTAGCTCACAGATGCGGCTTGGATCTGGCGTTGCTGTGGCTGTGGTGTAGGCTGGTGGCTGTAGGTCCGATTAGACCCCTAGCCTGGGAACTTCCATGTGCCACAGGTGCAGCCCTTAAATACATATATATAAAGGAAAGAAAGAAGAAAAAGTGGAGTTTTGTTTTTGTTTTTTGCTTTTTTTGTTGTTTTTTTAGGGCCGCACCCATGGCGTATAGAGGTTCCCAGACTAGGGGTTGAATCAGAGCTACAGCTGCTGTTTCCACCACAGCCACAGCAACGCCAGATCCGAGCCACGCCTGTGACCTACACCACAGCTCATGACAACACCAGACCCTTAATGCGCTGAGCAAGGCCAGGGATTGAACTTGCGTCCTCCTGGTTCCTAGTCAGATTTGTTTCCACTGCGCCATGACAGGAACTCTGAGAGTGGAGTTTTGACTCTGCCTCAGGGCTGACATTTCAATTACTAAACCATGACCTGTGACTGTGGGCACTGCAGAGCTGATGTGTTTCTCAAGAGGGACCACGAGAGCCCTGGGACCGCCATGCTCTCACCCAGGGACAAAGGACTTCCCAGAATACATTTAAAGAAAATTGGATGATAGAGTTGTTCACTCAGTGTAATGGTTACACTGATCTGCTCTATCCTCTCGATGGCTACTTGACTGTGGGTGGAGGGGTGTGTGTGTGCCTGTGTGTGTTTCATTTTAAAACCTCCAGAAGTTGTACCTGGTACATGACAGCCACTCAATAAGTGTTGGGGGAATGAATGACAGTCTTTTGGGGTGGCAGGTATAAGATCCATCAGCTGTTGCCACAGTAACTCTGCTTCACCAACTACCCCCAAACAAACAGTATTTATTTCTCGCTCATTAGGTCTATAGGTTGGATGGGCTCCGCTGATCTCGGCTGAGGTTAGCTGGGCTTGACTGCAGGCTGCGGTGTGTATCCAGGTCTGCCATGTGTGTTTCTCCTCTTTCGGGGGCGAGGGCCACCAAGGGTATGTTCTCCGGGGCTGAGAGATGGGTGTGCAAGAGGGCACACCCAGTTGCTGTCATTGGCCACAGCACATATCGTGGATGTGGTAAAAGCCAGGGGCCAGGGAGGTGCCCGAAGCTCAGCGTGGGGTCAGCGCTCTGAGAGGGGCGTGAGAGCTTAGGGTCAATTAATCGATTGGCTGCTCATACCCTGCACATTTTTGGTCCATGCTTAATTAACGATAAGGACAGCCTTGAGTGGTTCATTCTTTGTGAGCTAAGGTCTCAGCTGCAGGAGGGGGACTGGGGCTTCTGCGGGGAACATGTCACTGGGCACACCTGGCCTGGCCTTGGGCACCCTGAGCTCTTGGCCTTGCACTGCTGAGTTGGTCCACAAAAAAAAGTGACACGAGGTGCCCGAATTCCCTGGGTCAAGACTTTTTTTGGCCACGCCTGAGACACGTGGAAATTCCCAGACCGGGAATCGAACCCATGCCACAGCAGTGACAACACTGGATCTTTGACTGCAAGATGAGAGGGCCCCTTTGGCTGAACCAGTGCTGGTCAGGTCACATGGGCAGGGACGACTTCTGTGCTTGGTTTAATGCTCTGCTACTGCCAGCTTGACATACTGGATACTTTTTGGACAAAGGGCCCTGTGTTTTCATTTTGCACCAGGCCCCCCAATTTATGTTGCTGAACCTGCCCCTGGGGACGCTGGTTTCCTGAAGATTTACTGATGAAATTCCAGCCTTGGAGAGACAGCCGCTCACCCTCCCCTCATTCATTCAGCAATAATCACCAAGATTACAGCCACCATTTATCCAGTGTCCTATAATGCCAGGCCCTGTGCTGATAAGGGTTTTGCAAACATCATCCCCAGCCTCACAGCAGACCTGCAAGCTTTTCACAGGACTGAAGGTCCATAGAACTCCGTCCAAGATCACGCAACCAGGACTTGACTCTAACTCTGTTTCTCTCCCATGCTTTTCCACTAGACGATTTTTCTGTTTTCTGTTTCATGACAGTCTGGAATCTGGGGATATAAAGCATAGGCCTTGGCCTCAGGTGAAGCATCTTACTGACAATAAATAATTGCAAACACCAATATAGCATGCACTGCGCGCTAGAGCCTATGTTAATTCATTTAATCAGTACAAGAGCAATGCATATAGTAGTTACTGTCCTCAGCCCCACTTTGTAGAGGGGAACCACTGGGGTACAGAGGTCACATGGCTGGAAGGTGGCAGGTCCAGGCTTCAGGCTTCACTGCTGGCTATACCCCCTCTTACCGCGGTGCAGCCAGGCCTCTCTCTGCTTTGGTGATGAGGGAAGGAGCATTAATGAACCATTGAGCTCCTTCTGGGGTTTTCTTCTTCTTCTTCTTCTTTTTTTTTTTTTTTTTTTGTCTTTTTAGGGCTGTACCTGCGGCATATGGAGGTTCCCAGGCTAGGGGTCTAATGGGAGCTGGAGCTGCCAGCCTACACCACAGCCACAGCAAGGCCAGATCCAAACCATGTCTGTGACCTACACCATGGCTCATGGTAATGCTGGATCCTTAACCCACTGAGCGAGATCGGGGATCAAACCCACATCCTTGTGGATTCTAGTCAGGTTCTTAACCTGCTAAGCCACAACAGGAACTCTCCCAAGTCTGCCTTTTAGAATTGGACCTCCCATGTGGCTTGCAGCATGACGACTCAGCGTTGATTCATAAAATGCTGGTTGTGGGAGTGGCAGTGAGACAGTCTGGCACCTGAGACCAGGACCCTTCCCCCAGCCACAGTCCTCGCACCTGGACAAACATCTCCTCCAGCAAGAGTGCAGAGAAAGTACAAGGGACTAAAAATAACTGCCCACACATGCAGTTGGGGCCACTATAAGCATCAAGATACAAAAAGGCCACAAACCAACTGCCACTTTGGAGGTGCCCAGAGCAAAAGCAGGTGGGCAGACCCCCTAAGCTCTGTCTCCTGGCCAACCTACCACCTGCTCCTGTTGTCACCCCATCTAAGGAGCCAGCTGGGCCCCCACCTAGGGGAGCGAGAGGGGCACCTGTTACTACTTCTCGCTCCTTTGTGCTGCAGCACGAGTCCCAAGAAAGCCTTGCCTGAATTTCCCATCTGGCTTCTTAGCAATTTCTATTGATTCAAAGAGTCCAAGGACCCGTGTCGGTAACATAAGGGCAGTGGGAGGCAGGTGGGCACAGGGTTTGGGACCCTGATGCCACATGATGGGGCCTAGGTGAGGGGGTGGCCGTGGGACACAGGTGGCCCCGCTTCACCCAGACATGAGGAAGCAGGCTCTGCACACACAGCTGGAGAGACTCCCCACACCCCACAAGACTGAGATTCAGAGCTGGCTCTTCCAAAGCACCCTGACTGCTCATTCTCTTGTTTGGACTGAGGGGGGTTTATCTTCTCACCTCTCTTCTCAGCATACGGACTGATTAAGCTGCTCCCTTTTGAAGGAAAAGCTTTCCATCCACCCACCCTGGGTCTGCTGGTGCTGCTCTGGCCTCCCCAATGAAACAACACTTGGGGAAAGGTTGTGGCAGGCAGAGCGGACTTCAGACTGGGACTATAGCACTTCCTGGGGATACTGATCACTCCGCTGCTCAGGCAGCCCTCTCACCCCACGGACCAGATGACAGTGTCTGTGGTTTGGGGGTGGTCCTGCTGCCTCTGATGGCCGCACAGGTCAGCATGGGTAATTGGGGACTGTTGGGTGAGCTCTATTATTGTTTGGGCAATTATGGTCGGCTAGGGATGTGTAACAAAACCTTGATGGAGGAGAGCCGGTGAGGGAGGCAGGTGGCAGAGTGGGGCCGGGTGGGGTGGGGTGGGGGGGGAGGGAAGCAGAGGCCAAGAGCCGGAGAGGAGGGGGCGGGGCCAAGAAGAGGGAGGGAGGGCGAGTGCCAGGACCAGGCTGTGGCTCCCTGACATCCAGAGGAGGAGTTGGGTTCTCTCCAAAGGGGCTCGGAGCTCCAGATCGACCTGGAGTTGGGCTTTTAGAAGAAAATAAGTTACACCCCATGGTAAATGCCTAGTGCGATTCTGCGTTGCTGCGTGGCGTCGAGACCCAGAAAGGCCGGTGGCTGGAGTTTCCAGTAGGGCAAGAAGCTGACTCTCCTGGATGGACAGAAGCCCCCTCCTCGCCCAGATCGCTGACAGTCCCTTGCTCCCCCGCGCCGTCTCCTGGCACCTTCACCCAGAGAAGGGTGCCCCAGGTCACACAGGAGTGAGCCAGGGCTCTTCTCACCGCCTCCCATGTGGGTCCCCACGTCCCAGGATGCTGTGTCGCTCCTCCCAGGCCAGCTGCCTCTCAGCCTGGGGCGTGGGGTGGGGCAGCGTCAGGGGGAGGGCACAGGGACAGGGACAGGGGTCCCCAGTCATTTTCCCACTGCTTCTGTGTCTCTTTTTCCTTTGGGTAAAGATGGAGGCAAAGTCAATTAAATGGAAAAGTCAGTATGCCTGAGTTGAGAAATTAAACAGAAAATTGGACTCTGCAAGCACTACAGTTCTTATAGGAATATTAATTCAACTCGATGGTAGAATTTGGACTGGGTGGTGGGGCTGGTAATTCAGAAGCCTGCGAGAGGGCAATGTATTCAAAATGCACTTTTCGTTTCATAATGAAGCCATTCCTAATCCAGTTTATGAGCCCAGGTCACTACTGTAAATGAGCAGTTATTCCCAGAGGATCTTATCTGGGACAATAAATGGGTAAAATTATTGAATTTATTAACATCTAAATTAAAAAGACTGAAAAACGGAGTTCTAATTAATCAGCTTGCAAACAGCTACCCCAAGGATCAGATAACAGACCTTCCGCAACCGCTAGTGATTGGAGACATATTATTATGATTTTTTTTGTCTTTTTTTTTTTTTTTTTTAGTTATTTCTTGGGCTGCTCCCGCGGCATATGGATGTTCCCAGGCTAGGGGTCGAATCGGAGCTGTAGCCACCGGCCTACGCCAGAGCCACAGCAACGCAGGATCCGAGCCACGTCTGCGACCTACACCACAGCTCACGGCAACGCCGGATCGTTAACCCACTGAGCAAGGGCAGGGACCGAACCTGCAACCTCATGGTTCCTAGTCGGATTCGTTAACCACTGCGCCACGACGGGAACTCCAAGAGACATATTATTTTTTTTAAACAATAATAATATTTTCACAGCAGCTCTTTTCTGAGGAGTTCAAAGCCAACCCATAAATGTTAATTATTTAAAGACTTTGGGGAAAGGAAGCAGATGATTACTGTTTTCCTGGGCTTTCTAATGTGGAAATGGCGCTGAGAGGGAAGTGTGAGTGGCTTTGCCAGAGGTTGTGGTGCCAGCTTCTGGAAAGGGGGCTGGGCAGAGCAGGAGATGGGGTGGGTCTCTGAGCTTGCGCCTCCTCTGGCTTCAGCCCCTCGGGCTTCCTGCTTCCTGCTCTGTGCTTTGTGCCCAGTCTTTGGAGCCCTGGGACCGGTTCTCCATCCTCCATCACTGGAGGGAGGCTTGGCTATCTCTGAGATGAGCACTGGTCCTTCGAGAGGCTTTCCCTTCTGTTCCCGTCTGGTCCTCAGACTCTGCACTCTAACATCTGGTGCTCCAGGTGGCCTTCCTGGGGCACTGGGATGGTCCCTCAACTCTCCCAAGCTTTGCTAGCAAGTGTGGGGTGGCTCACTTCCATCAGACGGACCAGAGGGTGAGGTGTCAGAGGCTCACTGTGCTGCCTGCTTTGGGACCGACAGGCAAGACCACCACACAGGGCCCTAAATCACTGACACCAGTGGCCAGCCAGCCTGTGGTGGGAGGTCAGTGCTGCACTTTCCCTGGGGGAAGCATGGGGGACCCATGCCCTTTGTAGATACAGGTCACAGACTGTCTTCATGTTTGATGCCTCAGCTCGCTGGCACCCAGTCCCTGTAAGGTAGGGAGAGGCAGGCAAGGCTGGTTCTGTTTTAGGGATGGGGAAGGAAACTGGTTGTATTTGATTAATATTTGTGCTGTATAGGCCATTTATATATGCTAACTTATTTCATTAGGTAAGGTCTGTCTTTCTTTCTTTCTTTCTTTCTTTCTCTTTCTTTCCTTCCTTCCTTCTTTCTTTTTCCTTTTTTTAAGTTCTTAGTTTATTAGGCCCCTCATGAAATTTTGCACAGTCACTGCAGAATCTTTACTTCTTCTTTTTGCCAGCACCAACATTGGCCTTTGCAGTTCTCCTGGCTTTCTTCATCCTGTTCTTGCGTTCTTTTCTCTGTTTCCTTGAGCTCTTTCTCTTCTCATATAAGCCGTGTCTTGCAAGCCTGTGTCTGGGCTCATTTTTCTTTGCGTAATCCAAGGAATCATAAATTATGCCAAAG
The DNA here is from genome assembly GCF_016906955.1 of Phacochoerus africanus. Lineage (NCBI taxonomy): Eukaryota > Metazoa > Chordata > Mammalia > Artiodactyla > Suidae > Phacochoerus > Phacochoerus africanus. Next base: position 25,148,856 of record NC_062555.1, on the reverse strand, counting down.
CCGGTTGTCTTGTCACTACCAAAACGGGTTCTGAATCCAAGGACAAAGATGACATCTGGTGTAGTCTTGTACATTTTGGCTAGCTTTTTCCCGAATTTCTGCCTTAGCTACTATTGCCTTCCTAGGGTGAAGGACATGGATGACCATTTCTTTATGCTGAAGCAGTCAGTTGGTCATGAACCTCCTGGTCCTGAGAGTTACTGTGCCGTTCATGATGGAGGCTAGTCTTCAAGCAGTCCCGGAGGAAAAGAGGGAGGGGTCTCGCTGGCCAATCAGATCAAAGCTCACGGAAGGACACCGGGTGGTACCGGCGTGGGGGCGTGGCCTGACCGCGTTGCCAGCCCCGCCCTCTTTCTTTCTCTCCCCCTCTTTCTTTCTTTCTCTCTCTCCCTCTCTCTCCCTCTCTCTCTCTCTTTCTTTCTTTCTTTCATTCTTCTTTTTCTCTCTCTTCCTTTGTTAAAAGAAAACTGATGCCTAGAGAGGTTTAGAAATGCAGCCACAGTCACACAGCTAGTAAATGAAAAAGTCAAGATTTGAACCCAGACTGTTTTCCTTCACACCTGAGCCCTTCCTGCTGCTCTCCATACACGGCCGGTCCTGTGAGCTTACAAAGGCTGAGTCTCCAGGCGGTGGAACAGGAACAGGAGTCCAGGCACCTCTACTGACATCCCAGCTTCTGTTCTCTACATCCATGGGGTGTGTGTGGCGGGGGCAGTCAGGATCCACAAGATCATTGATGGTCACCTTGTAATCCCGCCAAGGCAGGATGGGGTGGGATGGGCCAGGGGCAGCTTGGAGGGAAGCTTCTTTAGTCCCTCTCCATTCTGGGTGGTGAGTCTGGTCCCTGATGGAAGAAGAGGACCCTGCACTTCCATTCGGGCAGGTGCAGAAGGACAGAACTTCCCAGGGGCTTGGCCAACTCCCTGCAGTGGGAACAATCAGGCTCCTGCCCTGTTTGCTGTGAACTCATTAACTCTCCTTCTCTAAGTCATTCCCAGAGCCTTTATTATCGAAAGAGCTACAGCTCCATGTCAGCCGTGGTGGGAGGGGTGAACTGTCTCAGTGGCCCTGAGTCTGGAGGGGCAGGGGCCCAAACCCACCAGTGGCCACTGCCCTCTGCTTTGGGGATGGACCCTCCCCCCCCCCCCGCCCCGTGCAAGAAGGGCAGGAGGGGATTGAAGTTACTTCCTTTTTTTTTTGCTTTTTAGGGCTACACCTGCAGTATATGGAAGTTCTCAGGCTAGGGGTCGAATCGGAGCTACAGCTGCTGGCCACAGCCACAGCCACAGCCACAGCCACGTGGGATGCAAGCTGCATCTTTGACCTACACCACAGCTCTCGGCAACACCAGATCCTTAACCCAGGGATTGAACCTGCGACTTCAAGGATACTAGTCAGATCTGTTTCCACAGCACCACAGCGGGAACTCCTGTGACTTCCCATTTTTGTTGATTGCACCTGCCTTCCTAGGGCCGGTTCATCTTCTCCATCCCGCATTCACTTGCCGTAAGAACTTGTGGCATCACTTACCCCATTCTTGGTTTTCTTATCTTCAAAATGGCTACCTCACAGGGTTGTCATAGGATTAAGTGGGTTGATGTGTTTATACCACTTAGACAATGTCTGACACACATTCAGTGCTCAACGAGAGTCGGCAATCGTTGACTTTACTATCAGCGCTGTTATTAACAACCTCCCTGAACTTCCATTTTCTCAGCTGTCAGACATGTGTGAACATCCCCAGGGAAGTCAGGGGAATGAGGGAGAGTATGAGTAAGGCACTTGGAGCAACACTGGGACGAAGTTAAGTACATTCGACTCTCTGCATCCCCATTCGCAGATTCAAACAATGGCAGGTCAAAACTATTGGAAAGAAAAAAGTTCCAGAAGGTTCCGAAAAGCAAAAATTGACTTTGTGGCTCAGAACGTCTATTTATACAGCATTGCCATCATACCAGGTATTATAAGGAATCTAGAGTTGATTTAAGGTGGGAGGGAGGATGCGAGTCGGGTATATGCAAATACTACACTGTTTTATATCAGGGACTTAAACATCTGTGGATTTTGGTATCTGTGGGGGTCCTGGAACCAATCCCCCTTGGATATCAAGGGGTGACAAATATCAGGCACAGGACTCTGGTGACCTGCCTGTGATGGGCACAGGACGGGACAGGAAAGAGGATTCAGGTTCTCACCCATTCACTCAGTCATTCATTCAAAAACTAATTGTTTCAAGTTCTCTAGAGTGCCCTGGGTCAGCCAGCATCTCTCAGAAGGTCACGGGCATGAGAAACAATGCTGGAGCCTCCATCTGCCAAGACAAACGACTAGGCAGGCGGAGATGTGAGTTCAAGGGCTTGCAACCTTTCCATCCTCCAGTCAGGGACCTAGATGCTCCCACGGCCACTTGATTAGCTTGCTTCCCACCAAAAAAGGAGCCATGGTAGACTTTCCACATAGAAGAGAGATTGATATAATGACCCAAGTATCAATGTTACCCAAGTATCAATAATGATACCCAAGTACCAATCAATGATGGTAACCAAGAGACTGATATGATGACCCAAGTATCAATGTTACCCAAGTATCAGTAATGATACCCAAGTACTGATTAATAATGACACCCAAGTACCAATCAGTAATGACATCCAAGTGCACAAGTACCAATCTCATCAAGGCCGGTCTGGGGACAGAGGTGATGCTGAGAGGATAGGGGTCTAATGGGCTCCCACCCCAGGCTTTCCCCACACACTGCCCCGCACCCCTTGCCCCAGCCCCTTGCCAACCTAAATGCTTTCCTTTTCTCCCAGTTCACCTCCACGATCTCCCGTGATGACTTTTGGGCTGACCCTCCCCAGCTTGATTTTTATTTGGAAAGTTATTTCTTTTTAAAAAAAGTTTTCATTAAAAAAATTTTATTATAGTTGATTTACAGTGTTCTGTCAATTTCTGCTGTGCAGCAATGTGGCCCAGTCACACATCTATACACAGTCTCTTTCTCATATTATCTTCCATCATGTTCCACGAGTGACTGGACATAGTTCCCTGTGCTATAGAGCAGGGCCTCATTGTCTAGTCATTCTAAATGTAACAGGGTTTGCATCTATTCATCCCAAGCTCCCTGTCCATCCCCCTCCATCCCTTTCCCTCCACCTCCCCCTTGGCAACCTCAGGTCTGCTGTCCATGTCTGTGAGTCTGTCTCTGTTCTGTAGATAGGTTCATCTGTGCCATATTTTAGATTCCATATATAAGGGATACATGTGGTATTTGTCTTTCTCTTTCTGACTTACTTCCCTTAGTGGGAGAATCAGGTCTAATCCTCTAAAGCGATGGCATTCCAATGGTTCAGTGTCTACTGATCTATTCCCCCAGGAGTTATAAACTCCACGTGGGCAGGGCCATGTCCTAAAGCTCTGGGTGCAGTCACAGCGTGGAGCACAAAACCTTGGCCCCTGGGAAAAGCACCAAGGCTTCTGGAATCACATCTTTATTCCACTGCCCACCACGGTATCTGGTTATCCAACCCCATGAGCCCCAAACAGCCAAGACGCTGGCACGTCTCGGTTACAGATCATTCTGTTCTTCCCGACCTAGAAAAATCCTAGCCATCCTTCAAAGCTGAGCACACATATCCCATGCTCGTTTCAGAGAGGATGCCCCAGGCAGAGTTAATTCCTTCTTTCAGGTTGAGGCCGCAGCACATCTTCTCTTCTTAAAACAGCCCACTTCTAGGCTTGTAGAAGGCGTGAGATGCAGGCTGCTACACCGCCTCATATGCCGACAGGCTCAGTGCATCTTCTGGAAGCATCTGTCTCGTGGACCCCCGGCATCTCCGTGCTTTGGCATTAAACCACCTGGACGTTCCTTTATAGCGCTTGAGAATTGTTTTACTATTTCTGTCAAGTCTTCACCTTATAGAGATGCTGCGAAGACAAATGAGATAATATGTAAAAGTGCCTTAAGCTCTAGAAGATGGACTATATTATTATGGCTGTAAAACTCTACTGGGGAAACCAGTAGATGAGGGCGAGTAGGGAAGGGAGAGAGAGAAACAGAGAGAGAAAAAGAGTCAGAGAGACACAGAAGGAGACAGAGAGAGACAGAGAGAGGACACCCAGACTAGTGTCTACAGGGCTGGGAGGCTGGGAGGGACGTCCGCCGTCCGCTGTGTCTCCACAAGGCGGCAAAGTGTTATCTTTACTGCCACATGAAACACCCGCGAGACCACGTGCGTTTGCTTTCTGCTACCTGCTCAAAGGCATCATCCCCATCTCCGGGGACAGCATATTTTAGTGAGTTACGAGTTTTGGGGGTGGCCAGACCTGAGCAAGCCCTGCCGCCCACCGCCCTGACCCCCACTTCCTAGCTGTGAGGATGTGGTCAAGGGACCCCCCTGCTGTGGATGTCATCATGGGAAACGTGGGTGCACAGCCCAGCCTCCACGCTGTGTGAGGAGGTGGCTCCCTGGTACGCATCCCAGGAACATGGTAAATGAACCACAACTGCCACGCCCCCCCCCACACCCCCCAACCCTGGCCTCTCGCTGTCTCTAGGGTTGGACTCCCGGCCAGAGGAGTCAGGCTGAAGTCAGCAATTTCTGGACTGATCACATCTTTCTCCTGTGGTCCTGAAAGTCGCCCTCTGGGATACCTGGGAAAGGAGAATACACAGCAGGAGCTGTGAGGAAGGTTCCAGGAGGTCTCGGTATAACTCTTTGCTCTTGGGGCCCAAGATTAGAACCCTCAGAGAGATGGGGGCGGTGAGCAGGGTAGAGGAGAGAAAGTGTGAAGGCCCAGGAGGTGATGTGGGGCAGGAGGCTTCTCTCCAGAAGGGCCAGTGCTGGCCTCTGGATGTCTTGGCCAGAGCATCACTGGGAACCCGCCTTGGGACACAGGTAATTATGCTTTTTTTTTAGGGGGGGTGCACCCGGGGCATATGGAGGTTCCCAGGCTAGGGGCTGAATGGGAGCTGCAGCTGCTGGCCTTGTGCCACAGTCACAGCAACGCCAGATCCTTAGCCCACTGAGTGAGGCCAGGGATCGAACCTGTGTCCTCATGGATCCTAGTCAGATTCGTTTCCACTGAGTCACGACAGGAACTCCGAGCACAGGTAATTATGGATGTAAGGAGCTTCGGCCTGGCTTGCAGGTGGGCTTGGGGGGCACATCCTGTTCCCCAGCTGTGTGGGTGGGTGTTTACCTGAAGGGGCGGCTCTGGTCCCTCTGGAAACCATGTGCGGAAGAAACAAAAACATGCTGCCGGGCATCCTTCCACGGCCACCTTCTGTCTCTCTGCTCCTCTGCTCTGCTCTGCTCATGGGGAGGTGGGACGAGGGGGTGCCTCACTGAGGACTTGCTCCTCATCGTATAGAGAATTTATTATCTTTCAAGAGCTCCTTCAGTTTCTCCTGGGAGTCAGTCTTAGTGATCACCTATTCTTTGAATTCTTAAGCAGGCAGCCAAGCCGACCATCACGGCCTTGTCTTCCTTGTAGTTTGTAGTCGGTCAGCAGGACCCAGGACCAATGAGGGGGGGTGGGGGTGGGGGGGTGGAGAGAATGTGAGAGGCCTGCCTGGATTTTTCCCACGACTTGGGAGCCCCACTCCTCCTCCCCAATCCCTTCTAATAATCTCCCCTACTCCTTCAACACTCAGGGAAGGCCTGCCTCCTCTGGGAAGCGTTCCCAGATAATCCTGCCACCCTGATCCTGAGTGCACCCCTCCCCCAGATCCTACCACATGGGACTGTAACTGTCCCTGCACCTGTCAACCCCCTGCCGGGATCCAGGGGAGGACAAAGGCTCTCACTCAGTGCAACCTCAGGGCCTTGGTGTAGACCAGGACATGCTTGTTTGTTGACTGACTATTCGAGCTCACCTGGCACAGACCCACCCATGGGTGCAACACTCAGTGGTCCTTGCAGAGAATCAGGAAGCTGAGCCGGCAGGTCCTTTTCCTTTTCAGCCCCTGGCACCTCTGCCTTGTTTCATCTGGGATGTGGGTGGAGTGGAAGGGTCTCCCCACACTCTCCAAGAGTACAGGGTAGGTCCCCCCTTCCCACTGGTTCACTTTTCCTGCCCACTCCCCACCTTGCACTGCAGGCCCCCTGGGGAGGCAGGGGTGGCTCAGCATCTGGTTTGGAGGCTACCTCACAAGGGATTTGGGAGCTTGGGGCCAGACCTCTTCAGTCTTCCAGCACAGTGAGCATCAAAGCCACCTTGTCTTTGGCCGATTGCAGTGGGATTTTATTTTATTTATTTTATTTTTTTGGCTCCATCCAAAGCATCTAGTTCCCTGGCCAGTGACTGAACCCAAGCCACAGCTGTAACCAGAGCCACAGCAGTGACAAGGCTGAATCCTCAACCTGCTGAGCCATGAGAAACTCCTGCAGTGGGGTTTTAAAAAAATTGTGGTGGGAGTTACTGCCATGGCGCAATGGGATCCTTGGTGTCTCTGGAGTGCAGATTCCATTCCTGGCCCAGCACAGTGGATTGAGGATCCGGCGTGGCCAAAGCTGATTCTTGGCCCAGGAACTCCATATGCCACGAGGTGGCCAAAAAAAGATGGTAAAATATACATAACCTAAAACTTACCACCTTAACCTTTTTTTTTTTTTTTGGTCTTTTTGCCATTTTCTTGGGCCGCTCCCACGGCATATGGAAGTTCCCAGGCTAGGGGTCCAATCGGAGGTGTAGCCACCGGCCTACGCCAGAGCCACAGCAACTCAGGATCTGAGCCGAGTCTGCCACCTACACCACACCTCACGGCAACGCCAGATCCTCAACCCACTGAGCAAGGCCAGGGATCGAACCCACAACCTCATGGTTCCTAGTCGGATTTGTTAACCACTGAGCCACGACGGGAACTCCAACCTTAACCATTTTTAAGTGTGCAGTTCAGTGGCATTAAGTGCATTCACACTGTTGGACAGCCATCACCACCACCCAGCCACAGAAGTCCTTTCAAACTGAAACCCTATACCTGATGCTGGAGTCCAGGTTCTGTGCAAAAAAGATGGGGGGAGAGGCGGAGGCCAGGGAGGCTGGGCTGCCTCCGCCGCAGAGACTCCATCATCAGGTAGACGTCAAGGGCTTTCCAGATACAGATGCTCTCATTCCTCCCCAAGGCCCCAACCCACATGGGAGCCACTCGCCCCTTGCCTGCAAAGCCTAAAAGAGCTCCTTTTTGGAGTTCCCATCTGGGGGCTCCTTCAGTTTCTCTTTGAGAATTGATGCCTCCAACTTTCTCTGGGAGCATGAAGTAGTCATTGGACAGCGAGGGTCAAATCTTAGTCCTGGCACCAGCTGGCTATTGGCCTCAGTTACCTTCTCTGAGCCTTGGCTTCCTAATCTGGAAAATGGGCTACTAGAAATCTTACCTCTTTGGGTGGTTGCGAGGACCAGATGAGGCAGAGCTTGGGATGCAGGATGCACGTACCTCTCGTCTCCCCTGCCCTCAGCGGCCAAGGTGGTACCCACTCTTGGAGGCCCACCCCAAAGTCATCTTCTCTGGACTCTCAGCTGGGTTTGGCCTCCTTCTAAACTGCTTTGCTGGCACCTCTAGAATGCAGGAAGTTTCATGGCTTCCCGGGGTGGAGGGGTGTCTCTTTACCTCCCACTGGAACCTGCTATCTCTTTATAAAATGGCTTTAGAAAAGATGTGTTTCGTTAAATTCAGACCTTTGGAACTGTTTGCTGTGCCAGAGGCCTGTCCAGCCGCAGCTGTGTCCCCAGGGGACCAGACGGCCTTGGCACAGGAGTAGACGTGCTTCGGAGAGAGAAACCACGTGAGGACAAAAGGGGAGGATGCTGTGCCTGACGCCGCCATTCACGTTCTGGAGGGTCTGGGGAGCTTATCGGTCCTCAGTGGGTTCCTTGGAGGAGTTGAGCTTAGGGGCCTAACTGGGGAGGTGGGGGTTCATGGTGGAAATGTTTGGGGAGATTTTTTTTGAAACACACAACCCCTCCAGCCCCCACCAGGGCACATAAAAATCTTGGGGAGTTCCCTTTGTGGTGCAGTGGAAATGTATCTGACTATGATCCATGAGGACATAGGTTCAATCCCTGGCCTCGCTCAGTGGGTTAAGGATCCAGCGTTGCTGTGGCTGTGGTGTAGACCAGCAGCTGCAGCTCTGATTCACCCACTAGCCTGGGAATCTCCATATGCCACTGGTGCAGAACTAAAAAAAAAAATCTTGGCTGGGGGTATGTGTGTTGATCAAGCCTCTGGCTGAGAAGCACAAGCGTGGGCTGAAGAACAGAGAATAAGCAGCGTGGCCACTACTGTTAGATCAGGAGGCAAGATCTTCATTCAATGAATATATTTGAGTTCCTACCATGTTACCAGGCTAAAATAATACAAGGAAAAAATAAAACATAAAATGTCCTTAGCTTCATTAAAATTGCATTCTTTTTTCCCATTGGATTATGGTGGGTGTGTAATATTATACAACATCGTCATTCACAGCTTTTAAAGGTTACGTTCCACTTGATACTTATTATAAAACATTGGCACAATTCCCTGTGCTGTACAATACGTCCTTATTGCTTATTTATTTTATACCTAGTAGTTTGTACCTTCCAAGCCTCTCCTCCTATCTTGCCCCTCCCTGCTCCTCCCCCTCCCCCGCCACCGGTCACCACTCGCTTGTTCTCTAGATCTGTGAGTCTGTTTCTTTTTTGTTATATTCGCTAGTTTGTTTTATTCGTGGAATGTGTCTATTTATTCTGTTTGCACCTTTTTACTGGGGGCCACAGGGACGGGGGCCCCTTCTGGTCCACAGAGGTGTGCACACTTTCTCCAGCCCCTCCAAGCTTGGGCCTTGGGGTCCGGGGGTGGCTGGGCACGTCCCCATCTCTTGGAGGGGTGCTGGGTAAGGTGGCGGGGGATGAGCTGGCTGATCAGGATGTCGTGCTTGCGGTAGGGCTGAGTGTGGGCAGCATGATGGCAAGGCCAGGCTGATGAAGGGCGGGACCAGCCCTGGCTCCTTGGCCCAGGCGTCCTTGAGGAAGGTGCCATGTCTCACAGCCATCTCGTTTCCGCATTTGTGTCACATGTACTTGCAGACATCATCCCATTGGACGTCCGAGTTTACCCTCTGAGAGTCAAGGCTGGCGTATCTCCATTTTACAGGTGCGAAAGTTGAGGCCCAGGTAGGACAGGTGCACACAGCAAAGAAGGGATGAGGTGGGGGTAGGAATCTGGTGCTACTAACCCCCCATGGTCATGGTCTCAGTGCAGGCTGGGCTGAGTATGACCAGTGGAGCTGTGGCCATCATCCAAGGGTAGGTGGAACACTTTTAAATGTGCATTTCAAATGCGCTGTTAGTATCACAAAAACCCCTCTCATCTCAGAAGTTGGATGTTTCATTTCTCTCCCTCCGTCCTCCTTCCCTTCTCCCATCTGCCCTGGCATGCCATTGCGCCCGCAGTGAGAGGCCCTGTATTGACCTGTCCACAGGTAGCTCCAGGGAGGGCACGTCTAAATCAAATATAGAATATCTCGGTGCCTTTGTAGCCCTCTCCTCCTCACCCCAGTTATTGGTTCTGTGATACCAACAGCGCCGTGAGGGCAGAGCCAGAATGCTGCACCTCTGAACAGCAGGAAAACGGACCAAGTGCTGGATGAGGCTGCGAAACCCCTTCTGGGCACAGCTCTTTCTACAGGTGACTTCTGCCCTCCAGTCCACCCCGCTCTGTCCTCAGGGGGCCCATCTTTGGAGCATCAGAAGGTGCGGGGTAATCAGACGCCCAGGTTCAACAGTCTAAGGGTTCTCAGCCCAAGGCTGAAGACTGTGACCACGTGGCAACCTCCACCTCTGAAGGGACCTGCCAGCACGAGCTGCCCCAGTACAGAGGCCCGGAAGCCGAGGCAGAAAGAGCCAACCATGAGTGTCTATGTCTTGGAATTTCGTGCAGGGCTATTCCTTCAAGATCTTTGATTGCAAGGGTGACTTGATGGCGAAACTCTGCAGAATTCCGTTTATTTTATAACCTTGGGCTAATTTCCAGAAAGCATAATAATACGTTTCAAGAACATGCATGGGGTTTATTTGAAGAGCCTTTCTTTCCTCAGAGGTCTGCCTTTACCTGTGAATATTCTCCACGGAGACGGTTCCAAGTGTGCTCGATGGTTCCAGAAGTGTCCACTGACACCTCCCCCCGCCCCAGATGTGTAGAAAAGGCCCTTTCCCCTGTTTCAAAATGCAGGCTCTATACGGATCACTGCAGAGTTTGTACTTCAGTCCTATTTAATGTAAAACCAACCTTTTCAGATTCACTCCATTTTATTGCTTTTTCTCTGTGAAGTAGAACATTTAAACTGGATCCTCTTACTGGAAACCATCCAGATCCAACTAAAGTTCAGGAGAATATTAATAGGTGCTCAGAAAATCACAGAGTGTGTCATCAGAATTTGCCACACACGGGGCTATTATTTTAATTTCTGAATTAATGCAGGTTCTAACTCATGATAACCATAACTTTAGGAAGACAGGCTGTGGATCACAAAGCTATTTTCATCCTCTACTGAATGGCTCAGGGATCATACTGCTGTAATCTCTTTTTAATATTTTTTTTTTGCTCCTTGACTTTTTGAAAAATATTTTCTAATTCAGGAAGGCAACTCTTCTTGGCATGATGGAAAGGATGAGATAAATGGCCTTGTCATTCATGCATTTATTCATCTGATTTATTTCTTCATTTTTTTAAATCAGTAAAATCAGAATAATCATAATACCTTCCTTCTAAGGTGGTGGGGAGGTGTAAATGAAATAAAGCGTGCACAGCGCCCAGCAGAGAGCCAGCCGTGCGGAAGGTACAGGCTGAATCTCAAATCCATCTTCCAGCTTCCCTGTCCACCCTCTTCCCTCCTCCACGAAGATCTAATGAGCAAATGCTACTGCTCAGATTGTCATAGACACAGGATATACCATGTTAAGGAAAACTCCCAGTGAAACAACAAAATAATAATAATAACCTGGAGTTCCCGTCGTGGCGCAGTGGTTAACGAATCCGACTAGGAACCATGAGGTTGCGGGTTCCATCCCTGCCCTTGCTCAGTGGGTTAACGATCTGGCGTTGCCGTGAGCTGTGGTGTAGGTTGCAGACGAGGCTTGGATCCCGCGTTGCTGTGGCTCTGGCGTAGGCCGGTGGCTACAGCTCCGATTCAACCCCTAGCCTGGGAACCTCCATATGCCACGGGAGCGGCCCAAGAAATAGCAACAACAACAACAACAAAAAAGACAAAAGACAAAAAAAAAATAATAATAATAACCTACTACGAAAAATGTTACCATACAGGAGTTCCCTTCGTGGCTCAGTGGTTAATGAACCCAACTAGGATCCAAGAGGATGTGGGTTCGATCCCTGGCCTCTCTCAGTGGGTTAAGGATCCAGCGTTGCTGTGGTGTAGGCCTGCAGCTGCGGCTCCCATTCAACCCCTAGCCTGGGAAACTCCATATGACGCAGGTGCAGCCCTAAAACCAAAAAAAAAAAAAAAAAGTTACCGTACAAATGCAGTGGCAGCTCTCATGCCCTAGCTTTCTCTTTCTTTCTCTGTTTCTTCTTTCTTTCTCTGACCCTGGAATCACTTGGGGTTTCTTAGTGGGGTAAGTCAGCTTTGAGGTGCCACCACCGCCGCCGCCGCACCTGAGCAACTTTGTCTTTGGAGAAGCAGTTGTTTGTGACCTTTTGTGTTTGGAGGTAATGTTTAGGGAGGTCATATTGCTGGGAAAGGGGTTGTCATTTGTGTCTCAAGGCTTGGGAAGGGGAGGGTTTTCCTACCTCCTGTGGGAGGGCCTCCAGGGAGGCCAGAAAGTGCCCCCCCTTCCTGGGGAGGGCTGAGCCAGTTGTGCTGGGTTCCTGGACCACTGGCCAGGGATGGGATGGCTGGGTGTGAGCCTGGAGAAGCGGATGCAGGGCCCAGGGAAGCACAGGATGCCCAATGAGTGCCAGGCAGGGGATATGGCGGACGGTCCTCCCCAGACACCAAGGGAGCCTGCACCTGGGGCAGCTGAGAGCGAAACTAAGGAAGCGGCCGGGGAGCACCAGGAGGGAGATTCTGGACTTCTCATTAATCTGGTGTGTGGCTTTGAGCTGGTTTTGTTCATTTGTAAGAAACAAAATAGCTATCAGCCTCTGGCAGGCTGAATCTGCAAAGAAACTATACTGGTCACGCAGGCATACAGGCCATGGGGACAAGCTACAGCGGAGTCTCTCCTCCTGCCATCTCTGTCACACCAGGCATCCTGCCTACGACACCATGTCTTCCACAGATTCTCATTCATCCATTTGCTTTACGAACAAGTCACGGTTGTTGTCTCATCTCACTCCTTGTTCTGGAACCTTCCATCCCCCACCTTGGCCTGGTCCACTGAGGTAAGGGCAAATTCTCCATCTGGCTGAGACCTACTCTCTCTCTCTTTTTTTCTTTTTTTTTTTTTTGCTTTTTAGGGCCACAACCAAAGCATATGGATGGAAGTTCCCAGGCTAGGGATCCAATCGGAGCTACAGTTGCTGGCCACAGCCACAGGCACAGCAACGCTGGATCCACGTCGTGTCTGTGATCACAGCTCATGGCAATGCTGGATCCTGAACCCGCTAAGCAAAGCCAGGGATCAAACCTGCAATCCTCAGGGATACTAGTCAGATTCATTTCTGTTGCGCCACAACAGGAACTCCTCAGATCTACTCTTATGCTTCTACTCTTAAATCTCTATCTCATCTTTTTGGATTTCACTCCCCGGCCAGAACTCACAGGCTCTTCTCAAATCTCCCAACGAAATCCACTGAGCTGGCTTTTCTGTGCCTCTACTCGGGTCGTTCCTTCTGCTTGAAACGCCCTCAGCCCCCTTGCACACCCACTGCCTGTGCACAGTCCTCCAAACTCTCTTAAGCCCAGTTGTTCAACAGAAACCTCAGTGACATCAAGGCTGCGGGGTCGGAGTTCCCACTGTGGCGCAACGGGATCCATGGCATCTTGGGAGAGTCCTTGCAGGTTCAACACCCCCCACCCCCACCCCGGCACAGTGGGTTAAGGATCCGCCCATGGCCGCAGGTGCAGCTTAGGTTGCAGCTGTGGCTCGGATCTGATTCCTGGCCCGTGAGCTCCACATGCCGTGGTGCGGCAAAACAAAAACAAAAACAAAACAGAACCAAAAAACCAAGCCTCGAGGTCTACAGGAAGAGAAGGGTCTCTTCCCCCCAGGCTCTAATGACCAGATGGGTCGGCTTGTCCATCGTGAAAGCTGTGAGCTGGGAGAAGAGAGGACAAGGAAAACCACGGAGGAACACCAACCACCCCCTCTCCCCTGCTGCCAGCGGCCTGGCACACTCTCCTCTGGTACAGGTCCTGTGTGGTACTCAGGATCCCCAGGAGCAAGCCCCGGTGGCCTGGAGGCCCCGCCCTCCGTGAGGCCCCGCCCTCCGTGAGGCCCCGCCCTCCGTGAGGCCCCGCCCTCCGTGAGGCCCCGCCCTCCGTGAGGCCCCGCCCTCCGTGAGGCCCCGCCCTCCGTGAGGCCCCGCCCTCCGTGAGGCCCCGCCCACCTGGGGCGCCCTCCTTGTGGCCCCGCCCACACCGAGCCTGCGCAGCCTGGACCCCGCCTTGGAATGAATCACGTGAGTCCTGTTTGGTCAGCCGCCTGGGGGCTTCTTAGTGTCTGATATCTGCGGTCGTGAGACCTGGCTTTTTGGTGTGTGGACGGGGCGGAGGGGCTTTTTACGAACCACTTTGACCCTTGGGTGGGCCTCTAGTTCATCTAAAGCGCTTGGGTATCTCATCGGCAAAGGAGGAGTTTGTTGCCAGACAGTTGGTTGCTGGGACGGGTGGGGGGTGGGGGTGGTGTCAGCTTTGTGTTTGGTGCCCAGGCAGGGCCAGTGCACACACTGTTTATCTTTAGGCTTTTCCTCTTCCCCAGCCATGCTGTCCTCGCACTCCGTCTTTTGTCTTTTTAGGACCCTGTTACAGCATATGGAGGTTCCCAGGCTAGGGGTCATGTCAGAGCTGCAGCTGCTGGCCTACGACATAGCCACAGCAATGCAGGCTCTGAGCCACGTCTGTGACCTACAACACAGCCTATGGTAACACTGGATCCTTAGCCCACTGATCGAAACCTGGGATCAAACTGGATCAAACCTAGTCCTCATGGATACTCTGTCAGGTTCTTAACCTACTGAGCTACAACAGGAACTCCTCTGTTGTGTGAATAGTTTCGTTTGTGTTATATTTTAGATTCCAAATATAAGTGGTAAAATATATCTGTCTTTTTCTGTCTGGCTTACTTCACATAGTGTGAAAATCCCTAGGTCCATTCTTATAGCTGTAAATAGCATTGTTTTGCTCCTTTTTTTTTTTTTTTGGCTTTTTAGGGCTGCACCCGAGGCATATGGAGGGTCCCAGTCTAGGGGTCAAATTGGAGCTGTAACCACTGGCCTATACCACAGCCAGAGCAACACCAGATCCGAGCCACGTCTGTGACCTACATCGCAGCTCACGGCAGCACCAGGTCCTTAACCCATTGATTGAGGCCAGGAATCAAACCTGTGTCCTCATGGATGCCAGTCAGATTCGTTTCCGCTGAGCCAAGACAGGAACTTTTAGTTCTTTTTTATGGCTGAGTAATATTCCATCGTGTGTATGTACCACATCTTCTTAATCCATTCATCTGTCAGTGGACATTTAGGTTGTTTCCATGACTTGGATATTGTGAATAATGCTTCTATGAACACAAGAGTGCATGTATCTTTTTGAATTATAGTTTAGTCTGGATATATGCCCAGGAATGGGATGGCTAGATCATATGGTAATTCTATTTTTAGTTTTTTTGAGGAAACCTCCAAACTGGAAGATGTGTGTTTTTATGGCACTCAGTAGTTCATTTATTCATAAACATTCATAACATATATATTTTGAGCCTTTATTTTAAAGTTTAAAGATAAGAAAGAGAGGGTGCCTGTCCTCATGGCACTTACCCTCCAGAGACAGGAAAATATTAAATCTGCAATGTGATGGCTGGGGGCGGCAGGTGAACCAAGGCTGATAAGGGGGAGGAATGACAAGTTGATTGGAAGAGGCTAGTATCAGGGGAACCCCCCCAAAAGAAAAGTGGGGGTAAAGTGAGAGAGTGAACAACTCAGGGAGAGCCTTGGGGATGGGCCCTCGGGGAGTCTAGGTGTGGTGGGCAGCGGGGGGCGTGGGCTCCTGTACCAGTTTTGTCAGAACAAATGCAAAGAGGATGCTGTAAAGGATGCTCCGCCCCCTCCTGCAGAGCACAAGGGGGGCTGAGGTCCCCCCAGAAGAGGGCAGCGCTCCAGGGCTGATTCAACCCCTCATCCTGCTTCCTGGAGTAGCATCCTCACCTGTTCAAATCAGAGTTCAGCTACCACCTGAATCGGGGGCGGGGGGGGGGGCGGTGCGGAGCTGAGGCTTGTTCCCCAGTGACGCTGTTGCAAAGATTATGAAGCAAGAAGCACCGAGGGCGCGCCGAGCAGGGGGAGGGAAGGAGCAGCCTCGTTATCATCACTGCCATTTATCATCATCGGAAGTATTTATTAAGCACCTAATTGAGCCTCATCCTTGGCTTGGGTTTCATTTTACTTTTCAGAGCTTTTAAGGACTAAACAATGTGCAAACAAGCAAAACACATATCCACAGAAGGCGAGTCATTTGTATCTCTGAATTTTCCTTTTCTCCCTGCTCCGCTTTCTCTTCCAAGTGGTTTCTGGCTCACAACCCTGAGTGTCATTACACATGATTGGAACGTGCCCACGGCTGTCCCGGGCTGGGGCCAACCTCCTGGAGAGATGGCCAACTCGCATCTGTCCCTGTCCCTCCAACACACAAACACACACCACACACAGACAGACACTGCACACACCATACAACACTTACACACCACACACACACACACTCTCACACACACACTGCACACACCCAGACACACATTCCACACACCACACACACACACACCCTCACACAGAGACACACCCCCACATAGACACAGACACACCCTTACATACCACACACCACATGCACACACATACACAGATGCACAGATGCATATCACATATACACACACACACACCACACACACACACATCCCCACACAGACACCCCTCACACACCATACATACAGACACACATATACACACACACAGACAACCCAACCCAGCAAGCTCACCACACACGCACATTCTACAAGATGCCTGGAGGTGTCTGGGGAGGGTGTTGTGTGGAAAAACTGAGTCCTTAGAGCCCCAGGGGAGCCCAGAAGTGGAGGAAAAAGAGCAGGAAAAGCAAGAGAGCTGAGGGCAGCCAACCGAGTGAGCAGAAGCCCAGCCGGGCTGCCCCCACTGGACCCACCTGGGCCCCCCATCTCCCCACATCACTGCACCCCAAAGAGGAGAGCGCTGACCTGTGACCTGCTCTGTCTCACTGTGTCTGGTCCAAACCCAGCAAGGGGCAGGGGTCAAAGGTAAGCATGTGGGTGCGGCCACTGGCCCCTGCCCCTGGGGGCAGATGGGGTCAGGCCCCAGCGCCAGCCCTCTGTCTCTCTGGGGGGCAGGGCTCCCCTCCAGCCCAGCACTGGGATGTGGGTGCCTGCTCCCTCCCTCTGTGGCTGAGGACTGACCTTCCCTCCCTGGAACGGAGGCCGGGTTGGGGGATGGAAGCAGGCCAGTCACGCTCTGCTCTGGTTGACCTGCATTTTTCTAGACCTGCATTTTGCCGGCAAAGGAATCCCCCCTGTATCCTGCCTGGTCCTGGAAGGCTCGCCTTGTGATGTGGGGACGAAGCCCCAACTGTGAGTAAACTTGTATGCTGCCTTGTTTTTCCTTCTTGTATGAGGACCCCCCGGGGGGTCCGGGGCCCACCCTGGCCTCCTGCTCTTCTGTCTTGCAAGAGTTTCAGGGGTGGGGGTGGGGCCTCTGGAGAGGGGGCAGTCAGGTCACAGGGCACCTGGGGGAGATGCAGGTTTGGGACTTTGGTGGGAACAGGGTGACTCTGGAGGCCCAGGGGTGTCGTTCTGATCGTACCCCTGGGCCTCCAGGTGGAAGACACCTCCTCTCCCCTTCCTCCTCCTCCCTGTCTCCCACCCCCTCAGGACCCCCCCTTTCTCTGTCTCCATCTTCCCCGTTTCTTCCCTTCCTCCTCCTCCCTTCCAGCCCCACCTCCTCTTGTCAATCAAAATCATATGCCAGGTCCTTTTTCTGGTGCAGCCCTAGGTACATGCACTGTAAGATGGGAGACGGGCAGCGGACAAGGAGGTTAAGTTCACAGTCATGAGCACAGAGAAGGACTGTGAAGAAGAGGAAGCAGGGAGAGGGCATGTTGGGAGAGGGGTGCCGTCACCTAGAGTGGTCAGGGAGGACCTCTCCAGGAGGGGACCATGGGTAAGATGTGGGTGACGAGAAGGAGGCCACCCTGTGGGGATCTGGGGGAAGAAGAGCCAGACAGAGTCCCTGAGGTGGAACCAGGCTGGAAGGACAGAAAGGAGCCAGAGGGAAGGGAGAGGTTGGAGGAGGACCGGGATGGAGAGCGGGCAGGACAGGAGCAGGGAGGGCCAGCCAGCCCAGGAGGGTGCACTTGGGGCCTGATAGGAGCTTGGGGAAGCAGAGATGTGATTCCTGACACAGGGACTGTAGGCGGGCAGGGGTGGAGGCTAAGGGACAGTGGCTGGTCTTGGGTAGCAGCAGCAGCAACCGTGAGAAGTGGTCAGATCTGGGGTAGATATGGGAGGTATATACTCTGGGACAAGTACAGATTTGGGAGGAGTGGTCGGATTTGGGAGGTACGGACACTGGGATGCACAGTGAACTGATGTGGGTGAGAACAGAGGGACAGGAAGGACGCCCTCTAAGTGTTGAGTTGCTGGAAGATGCATTTCGCGGAGATACGGACCTCTTGGGATGGAGGGGGCAGAATCTAATAGGAGGTGGGAGAGGCTCAGTGGTTCAGCTCAGCCATCTCAGGTATTGGGGTAGGCATCTGAGTAGAGATGTTGAGAAGGCAACAGCTCTGTGGCTTTGGAGTTCAGGGGTGATATCAGGGGTATACACTTGGGAGTCACCAGGATAAAGATGGAATTTAAAGCCACAATATTGGCTGAGCTCCTTAGGAGGAACCTGTGGGTAAAGAAGAGAAGAAGGCCAGGAATAGAGTTCCAGGGATCCTTAAGATTTAGAGGTCTAGGGGCAGTGGGGAGGGGGCGTCAAAAAGAAGACTTAGGATGGGCAGGAAATGAGATGGGAGTTGAGTGCAAGGTAATGGGCGTGTCAGTTATTGCTGTGTAACAAATAAGCCCCAAATCTCCATGATTTACTGTAATAAGCTTTATTTAACCTCAAGCCTGGGGGTCAGTGGGGCCCAGATCTTCCATGTTGGCTCAGCGAGGGCCATTCTATTGGGTTGCCCATGCCTCTTACCATCCTCCTGGAACAGTGGCCTTCTCTTCTTGGTGGTGGCAGAGGTGCAGAGAGCAAGCCCAATCATGCAAGCACTTGTCACGCCTTTGGTCACGTCACACTGCCTAACCTTCCATTGGCTGAAGCAAGGCACGGGGTAGAAATTAAAGTCAAGGCACCAGAAAATACACACCCTCTCTTTGGTGGAAGGAGCTGCAGAATCACATGGCGAGGTTTGCATCCCCAGAGGGGTGATGCCTCAGCCAGGAGTGTAACCTGCCACAAAGATTGGGAGGAAATTGTTTCCAGGAAGACTGAGTGGCCAGCCTGGCCAAACTCCCCTGAGACGTCAAGGAAGATGAAGACAAAGACTTGACCATGGCATTGGACCAGATGGTGGCTGATGACAGTTGCAGCAGAGTCTGGGGACGAGAAGGTCCCTGAGGCAGACCAGTGAAGACAGGATGGACAACCTGGAGACAGGGACACAGAGCAGGCTGTTAAGTGCTGCTGCTGTGAGGCCACGGGGTGGGGGGCGGAGGGGGGAAAGAAGGAAGAGGGGTGTGGGGTGTGAGGTCCGTCTGGAGGGGGTCAGGGTCCAGGATGGGTTCTTTCCACCTTTTTGCTGCCTCCTTGATCCCAAGAGTCAAACTAAACATCAACACTGATACTACTGAGGCCACACTAAGCTGTAGTTCAGTACCGTGGATTGATTGGGTTTCTGAACACAGACCACTAATGGCAGCATTGTTCTCAGGGGAAATTGTGTCCTTGAGTCACCAACAGCCAGCTTTAAAAAAACCTTTCCGTTTGGGCGTGTAGCGTGTGTACTAACACCCATCTGTAAAGCACACACCCTAAAAGTCCTGGTTGGAGCCCAAGTTGTGCCTCTGGTGGAAATCAGACTCTCCAGGCATTTTTTTGTTGTTGTTGTTTTTGGCTACCCCACAGCATATGCCAATCCTGAGCCAGGGATCCGAGCCACAGTTGCTGCCTACACCACAGCCACGCAACACCGGATCCTTGCCATGCCAGGCGTAGAACCTACGTTCCAGGGATCCAGAGATGCCACCCATCCCATTGCACCATAGTGGGAACTCCTTTCCGGGGGTGTGTCTGATGCGGGGGGAGTGACTGAATGTTACAGCTGATTTGTTTGGAAGTAGGGAGCCTGCAGTGGGAGGAAGAGGATGAGGAAGACACAGAGAAGGCTGCCTTGGAGAGCCAGCCTTCCGCCCAGGGCTCAGGAGCTTGTGCCTGAGCTGCGGGGAGGGGACTGCAAGGGTAGCCTCTGCAGCACAGGGCAGGCTTCTTTGGACCCTGTGGGGGGCAGGGGCGGGGACACAGAGTTGGGGAGAGGTTGGAAACAGGGATGCTCACCATAGGCTAGTGCAGGACAGAAGAACCTGCCGTGGAGGGATTGTAGCCAATGGATGGATTCAGGGAGGCTCCCAGATGTAATGGATGGAAGAGAGAGGACCTGGGTTGAGAAAGTGGGGGTGGGAGGCAATGACCTTTGCATGTGAAGGGACACTGCACCAATATTTGGGGCCCTAGACTGGCTTGCCCCCACGGCCCATGCATCGCACCCTCTCTGCACCCAGTTCAGGTGTGCTGGGTATGGTGGAGTGTGGCTGACGTGTCATCTCAGTGTCAGAAGATCTGGGTGTCCTCAGGCACCACTCACTCTGGCCAGGCCTCAATTTCCCCATCTGTGAAATGGGGGGCCATTAGATGTTATGGTGTGGAAGCTCTTTGTAAGCGATAACACACACACGTACATATACATATGTACATAGGTGTCAATGCATCTCTGTAAGCACATCGAATCTGTGTGAATCATACAGAGCTCAACTTGCAGAAATGGTCCAAATTTCTCACCTTCCATCCCATTTATTATGCACAGACATCCCAGAGCTGGCCATGGCTCCAGGCTAACTCTCTCCTATTTTTCTCTCCATCAATTCTCCTTTAAAAATTCCCGGAGTTCCCAGTGTGGCTCAGCGGATTAAGAACCCGACTAGTAGCCGTGAGGAGGTGAGTTCCATCCCTGGCCTTGCTCAGTGCATTAAGGATCCGGTGTTGCCGTGAGTTGTGGTGTAGGTCACAGACGCAGCTCAGATTCTGCATTGCTATGGCTGTCATATAGGCTGGCAGGTGCAGCTCTGTTTGACCCCTAGCCTGGGAACCTCCATATGCCACCACCCTGAAAATGCGAAAACCAAACCAAACCAAATAAAACCCACTACAGACTCCAGAGGAAGCCATGCCCTCCCCTTAGAGGGTCCCCTGGCCTCACAGCCATCGAATGAACTCCCACTCAGCCTTTAAGATCTCAACTCAAATGTAACTTCCTCTATGGCATTACTGGAGCCTGTCTTGAGGTCTTTCCTTACTCCCTCTGAACTTTCAGAGCTCTTGTGCTATCCCGTGGGACTGTCATGTTTAATTCTGGGCTACAGATATTGTGTATGTGGTCTATTTATTTATTATTTAATGAATTTATCACATCTGTATAATGATCATCACAATCCAGTTTCACAGGATTTCCATCCCACAACCCAAGCACATCCCCCCACCCCCCAAACTGTCTCCTCCGGAGACCAAAAGTTTTTCAATGTCTGTGAGTCAACATCTGTTCTGCAAAGAAGTTCAGTCTGTCCTTTTTTCAGATTCCACATGTCAGTGAAAGCATTTGATGTTGGTGTCTCATTGTATGGCTGACTTCACTTAGCGTGATAACTTCTAGGTCCATCCATGTTGCTAAAAATGCTGGTATTTCGTTCCTTTTAATGGCTGAGTAATATTCCATTGTGTATATGTACCACATCTTCTTGATGCACTCCTCTGTTGATGGACATTTAGGTTGTTTCCATATCTTGGCTATTGCAAGGAGTGCTGCAGTGAACATCGGAGTACATGTGTCTTTGCGAGTCGTGGTTTTCTCTGGATAGATGCCCAGGAGTGGGATTGTGTGTGTAGTTTAAATCTGCACCGAGTGCATGAAACACGAATGACTCATTTATTTCACAAACACCGATGGGCCAGAGCCTGTGTCCCTGTCATGGTGCCTACATGTTGGGGATACAAATTTGAGAAAAAAAAACGATCCCTGCCCTCAAGGGGTTTCCAGTCTGGGGAGGAGTCCAGACAGACAGTGCCTTCAGAAGCCTGTGGGGTTCTGGGCTGAGTCAGGCTCCCCACGTAGCTACTGTAGCCTGCAACTGTGGAGTGGATGTTGTTTAGAGTCTGTGTGGTCCAAAGCCAGAGATGCCAGGCAGGCATGGATCTGTTTGAGTCAACAAAGGGCCTCTGGCTGGGGGCCCTTGGGTGCAGGACCTTTCCCAAGGGTCCAGCCTCCCTTCCAGCTTCTCCCACACGCAGCTCAATTGTCCTCACTTTCCTTATGTGTTCACTATTTTATCTCCATAAATCCTCACACTGTGTTGGGCTCTGCCTTCAATGCCCGACCATCCTGATGCATCATGTGGCTTGACATGAGGGCGGCTCAGAGCCCAATAAATCACCTTGTGCTCCCCAGCTTGTGGCCTGATGACTCTCTTCCTCTGCTTCCCTTGGCGTTGTCTTCATTAGGAAAACCCACTTTAAACAAACCCGAGGGGAGGATGGGGCCAGGGTGGGCTGAGGTATGGGGACAGACTAGGGAGGGGCAGAGCTAGACACCAGATTCCTAACCTCCCTCCCTTCCGTCCCTCTCCTTCCTTCTTCCCTCCTTCCTTCCTTTTCCTCCCTCTCTTCCTCCTTCCCTCTTCCTTCTCTCCTCCTTCCTTCTTTCCCTCTCCTTCCTTCCCCCCTCCCTCTCCTTCCTTCTTCCCTCCTTCCTTTCTCTTCCTCCCTCCTTTCCTTCCTTCTTCCTTCCTTCCCCCTTCCTCCTTCCTTCCTCCCTCGTCCTTCCATTCTATTTTAGCAATTCTTTATTAAGCACACAATCCACAGCACTCTAAGTACACTTTCAGTGCCAGATACCAAGTATCTGGGTTTGCGTATTCTATCCTTATCTATATGCACCCTCTCAAAGTCAGTAGTCGGTGCCTTCTCTGCTGCGGAATCAGTGAGCTCCGATCAACCATGAACACCTCAGCTCAGCACGAGTTGGTCAATCCGATAAACCCTGGCACACTTGGAGCTGCTGAGGGGCTGGGGCACTCGGTGGAGGCTGGTGACTGGGAGGAAGCTGGGTGACTCTGCAGAGGGTGGGCTTAGGTGGGTCAGCACAGAGGGGATCTCTGGTCAGTAAGAAATGAAGAGGCGTTCCCTTCGTGGGTCATTGGTAACAACCCCAACTATTGTCCACGAGGACGCGGGTTCAATCCCTGGCCCTGGTCAGTGGGTTAAGGATCTGGCATTGCCGTGAACTATGGTGTAGGTCACAGATGCGGCTTGGATCCCATGTTGCTGTGGCTGCAGTGTAGGCCAGCAGCTGCAGCTCTGATTCGACCCCTAACCTGGGAACCTCCATAAGAAATGACATGAAGGGTTTTGACTTCCGGTAGACCTAAAAGGGGCTCTGAAAACATGTATTGCACCCTCTCTAGTACTGCTAAGAATGACCAAATTATGTCCACAGGAGCCTGGGCAAGCGCTTTACTTCTTTGGACCCCAGTTTTCCTAGTTCTACTGTGAGGAACGTTGCCATTATTCTGCCGAAGCAATTGCTCCTATGAGAATAGCTACAGACGATGCCCAAGACTCAACTACAGGTCATGTCACAGCGCTGCTTATAAAGGCAAGATATCGAAGGGTCCAACGATACTGGGAAAGGAGCCAATTCCATGATGATGTTTCACACAGGGGAACATCCCTAGAGTAGACGGCAATGTCGTCTGTATATTTAAGTTTTTATTTTTAAATTGAAGTGTAGTTGGTTTGCAGGGACTCAGGTGCACAGCAAAGTGATGCAGACATATGTATTCTTTGGCAGATTCTTTTCCATCATAGGTTATTACGAGAAATTACAAGACATTGAATGTAGTTCCCTGGGCTATACAGTAGATCCTTGCTGTTTATCTAAGCGAAGTGGTGTGTATCTCTTAATTGCAAATTCCCAGTTAATCCTCCCTCCCTATAAATTTGTTTTCTGCTTCGAATGGGAGCTACAGCTGCCGGCCTACACCACAGCCACAGCAATGCCAGATCCGAGCCACATTTGCGACCTACACCACAGCTCACGGCAACACCGGATCCTTAAGCTGATTGAGGCCAGGGATCGAACCCACATCCTCATGGATCCTAGTCGGGTTCATTAACCACCGAGCTGCCATGGGAACTCCCTAAATTTGTTTTCAAGATCTGTGAGTCTGTTTCTGTTTTGTAAATATGTTCGCTTGTATCCTGTTTCAAGATTCCACATACAAGTGATATCATATGATATTTGTCTTCTCTGTTTCTGTTTTGTAAATATGTTCGCTTGTATCCTGTTTCAAGATTCCACATACAAGTGATATCATATGATATTTGTCTTTCTCTGTCTGACTTACTTCACTTGGTAGGATAATCGCTAGGTCCATCCATACAAATGTAGTCTTTGGAATCAGAGAGCAGTATCTCTATCCGTATATGTCTGTCCATCACCTGTCTCTCTATGCATCTATCTACCCCATCGAGACAGGGAGACATAAAGACATTGCACTGCATAACATAAGCTTAAAACGCTTATAAACGAATATATATAGTATATGTACCACATAGAGAGTATATTGCCATTTTGTTTACAAATGTAAGCATGTCAGTGTGATTATATATAAGGAAAAAAGAACTCGAAAGAGTGATAGTGCATTTGAAAGGATAAACAGAGAATGTTCATAGGCTTAGTTTTCTGTGGTAGGGATAAGGATTATTTTGATTTGCTCTTATTGTTTATCTGCATTTTCTAAGTTTTTCTACAAGGAGTATGGCTATTATGTAATAAGACATTAAAATTAAACACTGGTAAACTTGGAGTTCCCGTTGTTGCTCAGTGGAAACGAGTCTGATTGTATCCACGAGGATGCAGCTTCAATCCCCAGCCTCTATCAGTGGGTTATGCACTGCCATGAGCTGTGGTGTAGGTTGCAGATGCGGCTTGGATCTGGCATTGCTGTGGCTGTGGTGCAGGCCAGCAGCTGTAGCTCTGATTCCACCCCTAGCCTGGGAACCTCCATATGCCACAGGTGCAGGCCCCGCCCCCCCAAATTGATGAACTTGTAAACCAATATTAATAGAACCATTATTCATAACAGCAGTGTCTATCCACAGATGAATGGAAAACAAAATGTGATACATCCATGCAATGTATGTGATTCACCTGAAAAAGGAGTGAATTCTGACACTGCTACAACATGGATGATCCTTGAGGACATTATGCCTAGTGAAATAAGCCAGATACAACATGTTGCATGATTCTGCTGATATGAGGTACATGGAACCGCTGAAAACATAGAGACAGGAGAAGGATGAAAGGAGAAGGGTGGTTGCTAGAGGCTGGGGGAGAAGGGAATGGGGAGTTTTTGCCTAATGGGTACAGAGTTTCTCTTTGGGATGATGAAAAAAAAAATTTTTTTTTTAGGGTGGCACCCACAGCATATGGAGATTCCCAGGCTAAGGGTCGAATCAGAGTTGTAGTCGCCAGCCTACAGCCACAGCAACACCAGATCCAAGCTGCATCTTTGACCCACACCACAGCTCCCAGCAATGCCTGATCCTTAACCCACTGAGCGAGGCCAGGGATCGAACCTGCGTCCTCATGGATGCCAGTCAGATTCATTTCTGCTGAGCCATGACAGGAACTCTGGGTTGATGAAAAGGTTTTGGAGATGGATGGCATTGACGGTCGCATAACAGGTGAGTGTATTTCATCCCACTAAGTGGCACATACTTAGAAATGGTTCAGATGGTAGATCTCATGCTTAGGTCTTTTGCACCAAGAAACAAATAAATAATCAAGTGATCGAATGATAAAATAAAATGAGGGAGCTCTGCCAGGAGCTTCCCAATGGCCCTTCCACAAATCTCCCCGCCTCCGGTTGGAGAGGGTGAAGAGCTGCCACCTCTCATGCCCTGGCACCTGGCGGGTGGCTGGCGGGATTCCCAGCGCCCACCCTCATGATCAGAGACACGAGGCCTCAGCCCCCTGCAGGAAGCCGGGGCTCTGGCTGCTCTGTGAGGCAGCCTGGAAGCTGGCGCAGAAGTGGGGACACTGTTTTCACAAGGCTAATTAACCAAATGTGTTTTCCTCGCATGCGGCTGTGTTTTCACATTAGGCTTTGCAGCAAAGAGGATATTAAAGCTAATTAGACTCACAGCTTTGGACAGAGAGCTCTGAGTAGCCGATAAATTACGTCTTAGCGAGGCATACTAGTTACTGTGCTGTCCTCTGTCTGAAGTCACTCATCTCTGCAGCCCAGCGGACACCAAGGCTCCACGGCGAAAAGACTTGCAGAGCTCACCGGAGAGGTAATTCTAGAAACATTTCTCCCTGCCTCAGAAAGACTTACTAAGGTTGGAGTTCCCGTCGTGGCTCAGCAGTAACAAACCCAACTAATATCCATGAGGATGAGGGTTCGATCCCTGGCTGTGCTCAGTGGGTTAAGGATCTGGCGTTACGGTGAGCTGTGCTGCAGGTTGCAGACAAGGCTCAGATCCTGTGTTGGTGTGGCTGTGGTGTAGGCCGGCAGCTGCCCCTTAGCCTGGAAACTTCCATATGCTGCAAGTTAGGCCCTAAAAATAGAAAGAGAGAGAGAGAGAGGGAGGGAGGGAGGGAGAGAGAGAGAGAGAAAGAAAGGAAGGAAGGAAGAAAGAAGAAAGAAAAGGAAGGAAGGAAAGGAAAGGAGGAAAAGAAAGAGGGAGTTCCTTTTGTGGCACAGCAGAAACAAATCTGACTGGCATCCACGAGGATGCGAGTTCGGTCCCTGGCCTCGCTCAGTGGGTTAAGGATCTGGTGTTGCCGTGAGCTGTGATAAAATTTGCAGACATGGCTGGGATTCCACATTGCTGTGGCTGTGGTGTAGGCCAGTGGCTACAGCTCCAATTTGATCCCTAGCTTGGCAACTTCCACATAAAAAGCAAAAAAGAAAAGAGAGAGAGAGAGAAAGAGAAAGAAACAAAGAAACAAAGACAGACAGACAGCCAAGACTAAGGCTCAAGTCAAGCTCAGTCCCCACCCACCGGGCTCCATCACAAGGCCTCCACCTCAGTCAGACCAGCTCCTTGTAACCCTCCTATTCCCGGCTCCCCCTCCCCTGCCTGATGCCATTGTGAGAGACCCTTCCTGGGGGCCTTCCCAGCCCACCGGCAAAGTGTCCTCAACACTGAGTGGCCTGCAGCACATGCAAGGGTGGGCCAGTCTAGCCACATTTTGACCTGGCCCTGCCGTTCCTGGCCACAGCCCGGGGACCGTGGGATGGACGCGGATCCAGAAAAAGCCATTCCAGAGGCCAGGCTGAGTCAGATGTTCTCTCCAGGGCACCTGGAATAGAAGCCTGGGGAAAATGGTTCGGTGAGCTCTGGAGTTGTTTGGGGCCAAGCTGGCAGACGCTAGCCCTTGCTCACTTGAGAGTGACTGAGCCATGACACAAACTGTGGTGGATGCAGCAGCGAGGGGAACTGGTACTGACTTGAAGCCGGAGCAGCAGCATCTCCTGGGCGGCCGCCAGTGGGATTCTGCTCCAACCACTCTATTCATTGTGTCTCTCGTTTCAAGTTCACATTTGCAGGAGCAACGGGCCAGCTCAGTTTGGGTCAGGGGTCTACTCTGGGGACCCTCAGCTCTGGCCAGGGCCAAGATCCCAGGAGCAGAAGCTTTATGGGAGGCTCGCCTCTGAGGTTTAGAGGGTCTTTCTAGAGAAGGGGGGCTTTGTGGGCCCGATGATCCCTGGAGAGGTATGTACAGAGGTGCCGTGGTAGAGATGGGGTGCAGGAAGGCCGTCTGCAGACACAGGAACGACCCCAGTGCTTGGAGGGAAGCCAGTGCAGAGAGGAGGGGAGGTGGGGGTTGGAAGGAGGAGGATGAAGGTCGCTCTCACAAAGCGCAGGGCCATTGCTCCAACTCACGCCTCTGGGTCCCACTCTCCTGTCTGTGGCCACTACCTCAGTCTCCCAACTCTCTCTTTGCTCTTTTTTTTTTTTTTTTTTTTTTTAGGGCTGCACCTGAGGCTTCTGAAAGTTCCCAGGCTAGGGGTTGAATAGGAGCTGCAGCTGCCCGTCTACACCACAGCCACAGCAACGCAGGATCCGAGTCATGTCTGCAAGCTACACTGCATCTCACGGCAACGCCGGATCCTTAGCCCACTGAGCAGGGCCAGGGATCAAACCCATGTCCTCGTGGATGCTAGTCGGGTTCTTCACCCACTGAGCCCCAAGGGGTACTCCTCAGTAACCTGACTCTTGATGCAACCATTCTGCACCTATTACCTGATCACTTCTCTCTCAGGAAGACTCACCTGCCTGGGAGTCTGGATGCACTTGGAGGCCCAGGCAGGAGGAGAGGATTGCTCTCATCTGACCTCAACCATTTTCCCGGCTGCACAGGCAGGGCTGAGAGGCTGAAACTTAATTCCGGAGATGATCACATCCATGCCTGCCTCCCACCTGCCATCAGCTCCATCAGACTCCTGGAAACGGAACAGAAAGAACCCTGTGTCCCTAGTGTAACCAGGGAGGCCTGGCTCTCTGCCGGGAGCTGCCACTTTTCCACTCCAAGTCTTCTGCCAGGTCACTGTTCCTCTGCGGGGCCAGGTCCTGAGAGCTCCAAATACCAACTGCACAGCTCCTGCCTCTGCCGTCAAAGAACAGAGCCGTTCCGCATACTTCTGACGTACTCACGGCGTAACTTTCCTACAAGCAGTGTACATCCTTGCGGTACTGATTAGCAACTGTTCGAACTTGCCCTTCGGAATGCAGAGAAGGTCAAAGAGACTGCAGTTTATTCCCTAAAGACAAGAAAAGGGGGACACAGAAAGCCTTGTGTGCCCAGGAGCCTGGTTTCATTACTAGAAAGTTTCAGGACCAGACGTTTCAATCCTAGAACGTTTTTTGAAATGTGGAAAAAGGCTGATATTAGGGGTGATGGCTGTTGAATGAGGCAAACATCAGTAAAACAAAACCTGGCTGTCAAAATTACCTGTGTACAAACCCTAGCAAATTACTTGCATTTTTTTTGGGGGGGGGGGCCCACACCTGTGGCATACAGAGGTTCCCAGGCTAGGGGTCCAAACAGAGCTACAGCTGCGGGCCTACACCACAGCCCACAGCAACACCAATCCTTAACCCACTGAGCGAGGCCAGGGATTGAGACCACAACCTCATGGTTCCTAGTTGGATTCGTTTCTGCTGTGCTATGATGGGAACTCTAACTTGCTTACTTAAATGTTTGATAGAAACAAAGGATGATCCCCTTTGGGGTTTCTTGTGATGGGATTTTAGTTTCATGTCAGAAACTGTTGTTTTTAGAAGAAGGAACACTGGTACTCAAATTGCAGATAGAGGAGCTTTTTTTTTTTTTTTGGTCTTTTTGCCATTTCTTGGGCCACTCTCACAGCATATGGGGGTCCCTAGGCTAGGGGTCAAATCACAGCTGTAGCTACTGGCCTACGCCAGAGCCACAGCAACTTGGGATCCAAGCCGTGTCTGTGACCTACACCACAGCTCAGGGCAACACCGGATCCTTCACCCACTGAGCAAGGCCAGGGATTGAACCCGCAACTTCATGGTTCCTAGTCGGATTCATCAACCACTGAGCCATGACAGGAACTCCCCAGTGTGGTTTTTGAAGCTGTTACTTCAAAAGTGGGACCATCTGACCTTTCTGGCTGTGTGTTTGCCGAAGGTGAATGCATTGCAGGAGTCATGCTTCCAGGTCTAATCTAAAGCACACCATCCGTTCTCCAAATTTTTGTTCCCAAGGATATTTCAGGAAGAGCACCCAAGTAGAAGCTCCGTGTTTGGTTGAGGCCCTGCATGCCTGCGTGTGCCCGTGATCTTGTGCCCACAGGCATGTTAGAGAGTCAGGCTCAGCTAGCGTCCCTCCGGGCCCAGCAAGGTGTTAGCTCTGGGGAAGCAAGAGTTCTGAGAATTCTTTGAGACAGACGGACACCATCACAGAGCTGTACTGGGGCATCTGCCAAGAGAGTCACAGATGATGTTTAGATTTCTCCCTCTCTAATTGTGGTGATTACAGATCTGCTGTCTCTCTTTTGGTAACAAACCCAAAGGTATGCCAGGAATGAGACAGGGTTTGAAATAGGTAATAGGTGGCTTCGAATACGCTCTCTGGGGACTTTTCAGATGGGGAAGAGGGAATACAAAACAATGAGTGCTAATTGGTTTGCATTAATCAAAATCATATCCAGCTTCTTCTTTTTTCTTTCCTGAACTCTTCAATATGCAGAAGCAGGTTATTCAGATTTCACCCCTGTTTCTCAAAAATTAATAAGGGCCATATATGGGTGTAACGTTCTGCCTGCTTCATAGAATATATTAGTGAAGGTTTTAATTACTGAAATTATACAGTAATAAAAAGATGATTTCATGAAAGCAATCATATCATTTGCATTCTGGGCCTGCCCGCATGCAAGACACAGCAAAGAGTGCTCAAGTGCAGCTGAATAATTACCACCATTGTAATTCGGCCTGAGGACCCCAGGCGCTTAGGACTTCAGGCTCCAGGTAAACGCCTGTTTAAGGGACATACAACCAGCTCCGACTGAGAAGGAAGATTAGAGAGAACAATGGAGTTCTAAGGTGCCTTTTCCTTCCCAAGACCCAGAGCTTGGCTTTCCAGGAGAAATCCATTATGCCCGCACCTCTGGGAAGGGAGCGTTAATTGGCAAGCTCTCTTGCTGAGGAGGGTTTTGTGGTGGTTGAAACAATTAGTGTCGAGTCTGGAAGTGATGGCCCAGGTACAAAAGAAGGACAGAGGATTTTATTCCTCGCATTTTTCCCCCCCACATGTGACAGGACAACAGGTGGGTGTGTGAAATCGTTACAAGTCCTTGGGGCTTGTAAAGCCAGACCCTGGGAGTGGGCAGATAAGCCCAACGGACAGGGATGGAGTCGGCCCAGGTAGGTGTAGAAGTCCCAGTAAGGGACCATAGAGGGAAACCTAGGGGACATTGGGAGCGCACTGTACATTAGTCATTGCTCAAGAAAGCCCTCGGAACAAGGCGAGAATTGCCTCAGGTCGTCGGGTGGGGGATGGGACGAGGCCTGCATTGAGATTCAGACCCAGGGCAGGAGTTTGAGGACCACCCTTCAGCTGATTTGAATACACACCCTACTGGATCCCAAGGAGGAGCTGCTACTCCCAGAAAGGAATAGGGGCCTTTCCAGCCCCCACGCCCCTGGGATGATAAAGCTGTAGCCCTGCCCCCCCATCCTTGGGGCAGAGCCTCCTTGCATCTCTCACAAGCGTCCTATCTTAATAAATCTGTTTTTTTGCCCATCACTATGTCTCTCTCTGAATTCCTTCTGAGCAGAGGCATGAAGAACCTGAACCTCAGTGAGTCCAGACACAGGGTGAGGGATTCTAATTTAAAATGGGGGTTCCAGTCCCAGTGTGGGTGGAGGCTAGATTCAGGCCATTAGAGCTGTCAGTTTCACAACCCCCCCCACACACACACCCCCTCCTAGATTCTCCCCACAGAAGAGGATGAACCCTGTGACACATACACAACACGGGTGAGGGCTGTTGAGAGGCACTAGGGGACCACCGGGAATTATTTAAAGAGCTGTGGTGGTGGCGGGGGTGGGGGGGGGGGGGGGTCAGGGGCTTGATCTGGTTTATTCTCCTTTGAGTTACATAAACCCTCAGGTGTAATATCTTTTTTTTTTTTTTTTCAGGTGTAACTTCTGGTTTCCCAAGTTCTGTTCTGCAAAATCTCCTACCCTACCCCCTGCACACTCTGTGTAGCCCAGAGCCCCTCCTTGGATGTGTCATTGATGCCAGGACTTCAGAGATGAAGGGTAAGCTTGAGCCTGTGTTTCTTTTCTATGAGCAAACCTCTTGATGTTCTTTGTGGACCTACTAAGTGTAAGACCCTGTTTGGGGCAAGGGTCCAAGGGTGACCTTGTCCCCACCCCAGAATAATGCTTTGAAGGCAGGGTACACATCATTTGTATACTCAGAAAGACAGAAATTCAGTGTTACAGAGGTGTTAATTTTAAGGGAGGGAAAACTACATTTAGATGAGCCGAGTGAAGGATTCTTGGAAACGGCTGCCTTGAAGGACAGGGAGGAGTTGGGGTCAAGACATTACTGTTATTATTTTTAGGCCAGAACCATCATCTGCCCCCCCCTTTTGTTTTTACTTTTTTTGGGGGGGGGGGATGCACCCGCGGCATATGGAAGTTCCCAGGCTAGGGGTTGAATCCCAGCTGCAGCTGCCGTCCTGCACCACAGCCACAGCCACGCCAGATCCGAGCCACATCGGTGACCTACACACAGCTCACAGCAATGCCGGATCCTTAATCCACTGAGGGAGGCCAGGGATCGAACCCACCACCTCATGGTTACTAGTTGGATGTGTTTCCGCTGTGTTGCAGCGGGAACTCCTCATCTGCTCTTGGAAGACAAGAAGTTCTTGGAAGTTCAGAGGGGTTGCTGAGGACCACAAGGTGGGAACACGGGAAGACAGGACTAGCAAACGGGTCTGACGTCAGCACCTCTGGGCTTTGTCCTCCCCAAGGATGGACCATTAGAGCTGGAGCGAGCCGAGGACTCTCCTCCTTAGCTCAGGTTTCAGGGATCAGTAAGCCGCTGGGTCCAGAGGAAGTGACTGAGCCCAAGTCAGCCAGGAGCTGATCAGGGCTGAGCTTTGGCAAGAGGACGATTCTCCAGGGTCTGACCATGTAGAGGAGGGCCGGGCAGGTTCCTGCTGATGCCAGTCTCTGGCTGCGGGGGGCGGGGCGGGGGGCGGATGTGGGAGGAGGTGCTCGGGTGGGGAGATGCCCAGGAGCAGGTGAACCCTGCGCGGGCAGTGATTGGAAAATGAGGACGGCAAGTTGAAAAGAGACCTGCGCTGATTCTGTACAGCAGATCCATGAGCACCCTCTCCTGGGGCCTGGGCTGCCTCCCTGCTTGGGAGATCCACTGAGCCTGGGTGGGGCTCCCTTGACACTAGGTTGGAGGTGCCAGGGTGTTTATGGACCCAGTCACCTGCAGTCGAAGCCTGCTCATCACTGTGTGAAGAGGCCAGACAGTCAGAAGTCTGCTCAAGGAACTGGGGAGAAGGTTAAGAGAAGTCGTGAGCCAGGCTCTGGTCAGGGCTGGGAGCCAAGGCAAATCCTAGAAATAATACTCGTGCATCTTTGCTCTGTGTATACACGCTGTTCTGAGGATGCTACATACATTAATTTTTAAAATTCTCCCACCTCTGAAGTGGGACGTCTTTTTGGTTTGGGGTTTGTTTGTATGGTTTCTGGGTTTTTGTTTTGTTTTTTTGGCTGTGCCTGTGCAGCCTGTGTAAGTTCTGGG
Source organism: Phacochoerus africanus (assembly GCF_016906955.1). Classification (NCBI taxonomy): domain Eukaryota; kingdom Metazoa; phylum Chordata; class Mammalia; order Artiodactyla; family Suidae; genus Phacochoerus; species Phacochoerus africanus. Next base: position 25,115,992 of record NC_062555.1, on the reverse strand, counting down.
GCCAGGGATTGAAACTGAGCCACTGTAGGGACCTGAGCCATAGCAGTGACAATGCCAGATTCTTAACCCTTTGTGCCACCAGGGAATGCCTGAAGTAGGAAGTATTAAGTCTCCTTTGATCCGATGAGAAAACGAAGACAGTTGTGGTAACTCAGATGAGGGCATCTGGTGAGCGGCAGAGCCCAGGCTTCAAACCTTAGCAAGGAGGCTGCACCCCTAGCATAGCACTGTGGCTGTCACTTGGATGTGTCTCCCAGCCAAGTCCCTGGGGACTGAGTCAGTGGTGGAGCCAGGAGAGTAGGGGGCTGCAGACAAAGACCGAAGGTTGGGAGTGCCCACTGTGGCTCAGCTATAACAAACTCAACTAGTATCCACGAGGATGGGTTCGATCCCTGGCCCTGCTCAGTGGGTTAATGATCCAGCGTTGCCATGAGCTGTGGTATAGCTTGCAGACATGGCTGGGATCTGACATTGCTGTGGCATAAGCTGGCAGCTGTACCTCTGATTCCATCCCTAGCATGGGAACTTCCACATGTCACAGGTGTGGCCCTAAAAAAAAAAAAAAAAATTTAAAACCTACGAAAAATAGACAAAAATACAATCTCTGATTAGCCAAATTAACTGAAAGACTAAAAAACAAGTATGTATACAATATATATCCATCCTAGTGATTGCCTGATGATGGAAAATGAGAGTGGCATTCTAAAAACAAATGCCAGGAGACCACAGGATAAATGCAACTCTCGTTTGTAGGGAGCTCAAGTTAAAATGATGACAGGTCATCACTAAGAAAAAACAGTAAAGAATTGTTTATGGGTTTATCCCAATCCTATTTTGATTGCATCATTGGGGAAGCTATCCATATAAAAGAGCAAATGAGGAGTTCCCGTTGTGGCTCAGTGGAAAGGAATCTGACCAGTATTCATGAGGCCTCACTCAGTAGGTTAAGGATCTGGCATTGCCCTGAGCCATGGGATAGGCCAGTGGCTACAACTCCAATTCGACCTCTATATGCCGTGAGTGTGGCCCTAAAAAGACAAAATAAATAAACAAATAAATCAGCAAATGATTTGAAGCCAGAGAGATGGGGGGAAAAAAAAAAGAAGAAAGGTCTTTTCACAAAGTAACTTCCAGTTGAACTTGAGAGATTCTTTCTGGAAAAAACTCCAAATTCTATTGCTTGCTCTGCTTTTAATCTAATATCAGCAAATTCTGGATCATCCAAGAATGTATTCAACGCTGAACCCGCACGGCTGTTCAGAGAGATGAAAGCAATGATACGACCTTGGCCCATTCACGTCCCCTTGGGACACCAGTTCCTCATGTGCGTGATAAGAGCTTTAGATCAGTTTCTCCCAGCTGTGTTCCCTCAGACACCAGTAACCCATAAAACATTAACCAGTTACATGCAAGAAAAATTCTATGACTGAGTCAGTTTGAGGAAAGCTGCACACCGCAGTACCCTTTTGAGTACAAAGAGTGCATGTGATATATTAAAGCATTACTTCCTGGCATTTTTTATATCATCATGCATATAGAAAATGACATTCTGTTTCTGTAGCTCACTGGAGTAAACAGGAGGGGATTTACATTTACATATATTACATTTTTCTTTATACTATATACTTGTGATTAGAAAATTAAGGTCTTACTTTTCAAAAATAGTTTTTTGTATTTTTTTTTAGGGCCACACCCACAGCATATGGAGGTTCCCAGGCGAGGGATCCATCAGGAGCTGTAGCCGCCAGTCTACACCACAGCCACAGCAACACGGGATCCGAGCCGCATCTGCCACCTACACCACAGGTCGTGGCAACGCCAGATCCTTAACACACTGAGCAAGGCCAGGGATCGAACCTGCGTCCTCATGGATGCTAGTCAGATTTGTTTCCGCTGAGCCACGATGGGAATGCCTCAAAAATAATTTTTAATGAGAAACTGGAGCTTGCTTTCACAAACTTTTTAATATCAGTTTTATATTTGAAACAGCTGCATATAAATCTTAATCAAGATTTTAATAGTTAGAGTTGGAACACATATGTTATAGCAAATGGCGGAATAATGACTCATTCCTCAGCTGGTAGAAACATCCTTCCTTTGCCACTCACCAGCCAGAATTTATATAATTTGATCTCTTTAAATTGTACTTTAAGGATAAGATCATTTTTTTTAATCCAGCCGCTCTTCTTTTTCTTTCATTGACAATATCATGTCTTATGATAATATGAATGGATTTAGAGTGTAATCAAATTTGATCATACTAGTATTTCTAAATAATAATGAAGCTTTTCCTTAAGCCTACACAGATGTTCTGTTATTGGTCTTTAATCATTTTGCGGATTCATATATTAATCTTGGTTAATATCCCTGGTAAAATCACATTAACCCTACTTATCCAAAGTTAAATTTTTGCTTTGAATTCATAAACGCTCTTCATACACATCCATATATTTTCTTGCAGTTCTTGTAATTTTTAATTAATTTCTATCAGATGCTCAAAAATTGTTGAGCCATTAAAAAGTTATAAACAATTTTTAGTATATCTGCATAGTGTGAATGCTTCATCAATTTATTTTTCATTTTGCTTTTGTCTATAAATTCCTGATGCAATTCTTTCCCTGGCCAGCCAATGTATTTTGGCATGAAATATCAGAAATGGCTATTATGATACCATTTATGCAGAAAAAATGGTGAAAACAGATGGGACAGTATTATCTTGAATTTGATTTAGGCTCACATTTTTTAAAATGTAATTTTTAGGAGTTCCCATCATGGCTCAGCGGAAACAAATCCGACTAGGAACCATGAGGTTGCGGGTTGGATCCCTGGCCTTGCTCAGAGGGTTAAGGATCCGGCGTTGCCATGGGCTGTGGTGTAGGTCACAGATGTGGCTCAGGTCTGGCATTGCTGTGGCTGTGGTGTAGGCCCGGTGCAGCCCCAAAAAGCAAAAAAAAAATTAATTTTTGTTTTATATTGGATAGAGTTGATTTACAATGTTGTGTTAGCTTCAGGTGTACAGCAAAGTGATTCAGTTAGACATAGACACACATCCATTCTATTTCAGATTCTTTTCCCATATAGGTTCTTACAGAATATTGAGTTTCCTGTGCTATACAGTAGGTCCTTGTTGATTATCTGTTTTTCATATATATTTATATACACACACACATATATACCTATTAATGTGTATATGTTAATCCCAACTTCCATCATTCAATATACAATTTAGATCTATAGGTAAACTTGATTGTATGAGGGCTTCTCTGTGACTAAAATAAGGTATTGCTTGTGTTTCATGATTTTCAGAATAAATGCTTGATGTACCTCCTTCACAGGAAGGGAACTTCCTGTCACTGCACCATCAGTCCCCACATTTATGCGGGGTCTTGGTAATATTTGTTTCAGTGCTTCCATCTATCACTTTAAGTAGTGCATCACCTGTGGTTGGTTTGGGTTCGTCTTTGCAAAGCAAATAAGTTTTTTTCCAAGCCTGTTTCTTCAGGGACTCCTACCAATACAATTACTGATCTCAATCACTGACATCTGTAGATTCATCAACCTGCAGTGGAGACATTTGGATTCCGTAATTTGCCTATGTGCCATCCGAAATGCTACGATGCCCCTACTAATAGCATTTTTCTAAAAGGCTCCCTTTTCTATTCCCTTTGCTTCACTGGTTCCAAACACAGGGCTAACAATTTCTTGGCAGTGGGGAAAACGAGCCCAGTATACAATTGTAGGAGGCACTTTGGCTTTCAGTTATTAATTGCCTCATTTCATCTAGCTTCTTCAGTCTGATCTGATATTGTTGTAACTGATCTTTTGAAGTTATTTGTTTCTTATTTTGGACTTGGATATATACAACATTAGGTGTTTTTTTTTTTCCTCCTGTGGCTAAAGTGGGTGTTTTGAAACAACACATTGACATGGTTTGCTGGGCATCATTCCTTCGTTTTCTTTCTTTTGAAAATTTATCATTGTGACAAAATAGGCATAACCTAAAATTGACCATCTTAACCGTTTTTAAGTGTGCGATTCCGCAGCATTAAATATGTTCATGTTGCTATGCAACGAATGTTCAGAAACTTTTCATCTTGTGAAACTGAAATTCCAAACACATTAAACAACAATTCCCCATTTTCTCTTCCCTTTGGTCCCTGGTTGCCACCAGGCTACCCTTTGTCCCTGTGATTTTGATCACTCAAAATATAAGTGGAATTATACAGTCATATTTGTCTTTTTAGGATGGCCTTGCTTCATTCAGCGCAGTGTCCTCAAGTTTCATCCATGTGTCAGCATGTCCTTCCTTTTCAAGGCTGAGTGATAGTCCATTGTGTGTATTGACCTTACGCTGTTACCCATTCGACCATCAGGACACTTGGGTTGCTTTGACTTTTTGGCCATTGTGAATAAGGCTGCTATGAACATGGATGTGCAAATATTTCTTTGAGACTCTTCTTTCAGTTCTTTTGGGTATATAACCAGAAGCAGAATTGCTGGATCATATAGTAACTCTTTGTTTGTTTGTTTGTTTTTTAGGGCTACACCCACAACATATGGAGGTTCCCAGGCTGGGGGTCAAATCAGAGCTACGGCCTCTGGCCTACGCCACAGCCGCAGCCACAGCAGATCCTTAACCCGCTGAGCGAGGCCAGGGATCAAACCTGAATCCTCATGGATGCCAGTCAGATGTGTTTCCGCTGAGCTACAATGGGAACTCCAGTAATTCCATTTTCAAATTTTTTCAGGAAAATCCATACTGTTGTCCGCAGAAGCTGCACCATTTTATAGTCTCTCAGTAATGGGCAAGGGTTCCAATTTCACTGCATCCTCCTCGACACTTGTTATTTTCTTTTTAAGAAAAATACTAGCAACCTGGAGTTCCTGTCGTGGCTCCAACTAGGAACCATGAGGTTGCAGGTTCAATCCCTGGCCTTGCTCAGTGGGTTAAGGATCTGGCTTTGCTGTGAGCTGTGGTGTAGTCACAGATGCAGCCTGGATCCCTCATTGCTGTGCCTGTGGTGTAGGCTGGTGGCTGTGGCTCTGATTAGACCCCTAGCCTGGGAACCTCCATATGTCTTGGGTGCAGCCCTAGAAAAGACAAAAAAGACACACACAAAAAAATACTAGCATCCTAATGGGTGTGAGGTGGCTTCTCACTGTATTTTTGATTTGCGTTTCCCTAATAAGAAGTGGTTCTTTTCATGTCTTTGTTGGCTTTTGTACGTGTTCTTTGGAGAAATGTCTGTTCAAGTCCTTGCCCATTTAAGAAAATGCTGAGGAGTTCCCGTTGTGGCTCAGCGGTAGCAAATGCCACTAGTGTTGCTTAGGACTGGGGTTTGATCCCTGGCCTTTCGTAGTGGGTTAACAATCCAGCATTGCCGTGAGCAGTGGTATAGGTCACAGACATGGCTTGGATCCTGCGTTGCTGTGGTGTAGGCTGGCAGCTGCAGCTCCAATTTGACCCCCAGCCTGGGAACCTCCATATGCCACAGAGGTGGCCCTAAAAAGCAAAAAAAGCAACAGCCACAGCAATGCAGGAAATGAGCCGAATCTGCGACCTACACCACAGTTGATGGCAATACCAGATCCTTAACCCACTGAGCGAGGCCAGGGATCAAACCCAAAACCTCATGATTCCTAGTCGTTTTCTCTTCTGCTGCGCTACAACGGGAACTCCAAAAACGTACATATTTAAAGTGTACAGTGTGATGATTTAACAAGTATATACTGTGACGTGATTACCATAATCAAGTTAATTAGCATCCATCAGCTCACATAGTTACCTTGTTAATTATTTTTTTATGAGAATGCTTAAGATCCTCTCTCATCACATTTCAAGAACACAGTACAGTAGTACTAACTGTACTCACTGTGCCCCCATCCAGTAGATCCTCAGAACTCACTCATATTTAACTAAAAGTATACGTTAATAAACATCTCCCCGTATCTCCCACTCCCCAGCCCCTGGCAACCATTATTCTAGTCTTTGTTTCTATGAATTAGTGTGTTTTTTTTTTTCAGATTTCACATATAAGTGATACCAATAGTATTTGTCTTTTTCTGCCTGACTTTTCACTTAACATAATGCCCTCTAGGATTATCCATGTTGTTGCAATTGGCCGAATATCATTTTTTATGGCTGAATAATATTCCATTATATATACAAATATTATATATATAATATTCTTTATTCATTTGTGCATTGACAGACACTTAGGTTGTTTCCATGTCTTGGCTATCACACATAAAGCTACAGTAACCACGGGAATACAAACATCTCTTTGAGATAATTTTCGCTTGTTTTAGATGTTTTCCCAGAAGTGGGGTTGCTGAATTAGAAGGTAGTTCTGACTTTAATTTTTTGAGGAACCTCCATAATGTTTTCCATAATAGCCGTACATATTTGCAACATCAGCAACCATGTACGAGGATTCTCTTTCTCCAAGTCTTTGCCAACGTGATATCTCTTGTCTTTTTGATATTAGCTATACTAACAGGTAGGAGGTGATCCTCCTTATGGTGTTGCTTTGTATTTCCCTGTTCATTAGTGATGTCGAGCAGCTTTTCATGTACCTGTTGGCCATGTGTATATCTTCCTTGGAAAAAAAAATACCTCGTATGTTTTTCCCATTTAAAAATCAGATTATTGGAGTTCCCGTCGTGGCGCAGCGGTTAACGAATCCGACTAGGAACCATGAGGTTGCGGGTTCGGTCCCTGCCCTTGCTCAGTGGGTTAACGATCTGGCATTGCCGTGAGCTGTGGTGTAGGTTGCAGACGCGGCTCAGATCCTGCGTTGCTGTGGCTCTGCCGTAGGCTGGTGGCTGCGGCTCCGATTCGACCCCTAGCCTGGGAACCTCCATATGCCTTGGGAGCGGCCCAAAGAAATAGCAAAAAAAAAAAAAAAAAAAATCAGATTATTATTACTATTTGCTGTTAATTTATATGAGTTCCTCACATATTTTAGGTACACAACCCCTGTTAGATGTGTGGTTTGCAAATATTTTCTTCAATTTTGCAGTTTGCCTTTTCATTTTGTTTATTTATTTTGCTGTGTACAAGCTGTTCGGTTTGATGTTCTTTTTTACTGTTGTTGCTTGTGCTTTTGGTGTCGTATCCAAAATATCATTACTGAGACTAATGTCAAGAGCTTTTCCACTGTATTGAGAAGTTTTATGGCTTCAGGTCTCACACTGAAGTCATTAATCTGTTTCAAGTTCATCTTTGTGGGTGGTGTAAGATGAGGGTCCAAGTTCATTCTTTTGCATGTTGAAATCCAGTTTTCCCAACACCATTTATTGAAGGGACTATCCTTTTCCTATTGTGTGTCCTTGGAACCCTTGTTGAAGGTTGGTTGACTGTGTATGTGCCGGTTTATTTCTGGACTCTCAATTCTGTTCCATTGGTCTATTTGTTTTTATACCAGTACCATACTCTTGATGTCTATGGCTTGTAATATAGTTTGAAATCAAGAGGTGTGGTGTCTCCCACTTTGTTATTCTTTCTCAAGATTGCTTGGCCTGTTTAGGGATCTTCTGTGGTTCTATATAAACTGTAGAATTTTTTTTTCTATTTCTGGGGAAAACGCCATTAAAATTTTGATAGAGGTTGTGTTGCATCTGCAGATTGCTTTGGGTAATATGAGCATTTTAACAACCTCAATTATTCCAGTCCATAAGCATGGAATATCATTGCATTTCTTTCTAACTCTTTCCATTTCTCTCATCAGTGTCTGATAGTTTTCAGTGTACAAGTCTTTTGCTTCTTTGGTTAAATTTATTTCTATGTATTTTATTCTGTTTCAGGCGATTGTGAGTGGGATGTCTAAAAAGATTCTCTATCTGATGGTTTGTGATTAGTGTACAAAAGGCAACTGATTTTTGTATATTGAGTTTATATCCTGCCCCCTTGCTGAATTTATTTATTAGTTCTAATGGGTTTTGGGTGGCGTTTTACAACTTCATGTGTAATATCATGTCATAGGCAAAGACTGATGGTTTTAGCTCTTCCTGTCGAATTTGCATGCCTTTTATTTCTTTTTCTTGCCTAATTACTCTGGGTGGGTCTTCCAATAATCTGTCGAGTAAAAGTGGCATCCTTGAGACTGGGCATCCTTGTTTCGTTGAGTGTGATGTTAAGTGCGGGCTTGTCATATATGCCCTTTATTATATTGAGGTATATTCCATGTATGACCATTTTATTGAATGTTTTTTATCATAAATAGATGTATTTTGTCAAATGCTTTTTCTGCATCTATTGAGATGATCACATGATTTTTGTGTGTGTGCATGCGTGTGTCTTTTTGCTATTTCTTGGGCCGCTCCCTCGGCATATGGAGGTTCCCAGGCTAGGGGTCAAATCGGAGCCATTTCTCCCAACCTACGCCAGAGCCACATCAACACCAGATCCAAGCCGCGTCTGCAACCTGCACCACAGCTCATGGCAACGCTGGCTCCTTAACCCACTGAGCAAGGCCAGGGATCGAACCCGCAACCTCTTGGTTCCTAGTCGGATTCGTTAACCACTGAGCCACGATGGGAACTCCGAGATGATCATATGATTTTTATCATTCATTTTCTTAATATAGTGTATAACATTTATTGATTTGCACACGCTGAACTATCTTTGCATCCCAAGGATAAATCCCACTTGATTATGGTGCATGATTCTTTTAATGTACTGTTGAATTCGATTTGTTAGTATTTTGCTGAGGACTTTTGCATCCATGTTCATCAGGGATGTTGGCCTGTAATTTTTGTTTCTTATAGTGTCTTTGTCTGGCTTTGGTATCAGGTAATGCAACCCTCAGGAAATGAGTTTGGAAGTGTTTTCCTCCTAGTAATTTTTTGGGAAGAGTTTCAGAAGGATTGACCTTAAGTTTTCTTTAAACATTTGGTAGAATTCACAAAATGAAACCACCTGGCCCTGAGCTTTTCTTCGTTAAGGTATTTTTGATTACTTGTTCAGTCTCCCTACTAGTTACAGATCTATCCAGATTGTCTTCATGATTCAGTCTTAGTAGGTTGCATGTTTCTAGAAATTTATCCATTTTCTCCAAAGTTATACCATTTGTAAACATATAAAGGTCGACAGTAGCCTCTTATGACCCTTTGTATTTCTGTGGTAGCAACTGTAGTGTCTTCTATTTCTTTTTCTTTCTTTCTTTCTTTTTTTTTTTTTTTTTGCTATTTTATGGCTGCACCTATGGCATATGGCGGTCTCAGGCTAGGGGTCGAATCGGAGCTGTAGCCGCCGTCCTACTCCAGAGCCACAGCAACACCAGATCCGAGCCATGTCTGCAAACTACACCACAGCTCACAGCCATGCCAGATCCTTGACCCACTGAGCGAGGCCAGGGATCGAACCAGCATCCTCATGAATCCTAGTTGGGTTCCTAACTTGCTGAGTCACAAAAGGAACTCCGCCCCTGCTTATTCATGTGAGTAGCTGGGAAGGAAAATCAAGGAACGTGGCTGTGTCCCACCTCCCCAGTCAGACACAGAGAAGGTACCAGCTCCCAGAAGTGAGCCAGAGTGAAATCAGTGTTCAAAGGATGGTGTGAGAAATGGCCACACAGACCTAAGCCTTTGAAGTTCATGGAAACTTCAGGGAGGTTAGAGGACTTACTGCGCGACATGGGAGGGTTGAGCCAGTGGGTCTCAGACACAACTCCATTGCACAGGTGCATCCTACTTTGATATTCCGACTTCTTTTTGATCCGATAACCACCGCCTCATGCCTAGATTAAGGCAGAATCTCTAAGCCTGTCTTTCTGTGTTCTAGCCTCCCTTATATATTACTGCCAGACTTGTTTTTCTAGGACATTAATTTCATCTTGAACACTAAAATCCATCCTATGGCCTGCAGGGCAAAATCCAGAGCCTCTCTCGTTGAAATCCCCACCCCGACCACCTCCTTGTCCCCACACAGTTGAAGTGAACAAATGACATTAGAAAAATAGTGATAGTGTCGATATACTTGCTTGGTCAAACCTTCAATTTGTAAACACAGCAAAATCTGCCAAGTGCAATAAAGCCTGTACCCCCAAGTGGTAAATTCCTACTTCATTTGCTTTATCATTTTCTCTCTCACCACCTGTACTGAGACATGGCAAGATTGATATAATACTATTCCCTGATCTACAGACTATCAGTTGTCACCAGTTGTTCCAGGAAGTCCTTTGTAGCAAAAGAAAACCCAGGACTATAAGTTTGGTTGCTGTATCCCTTTAGTCTGCTTTAATTTTGACATTTTTTTTCATCCTACAGGCCACTTTTGTTGTAGAATAACCCCTCCTTTGCATTTTTTTGGTCTGATTTTCCTTGTGATCGCATTCCTATGCTCTGGGTGGTAGTACCATATTGGTGGTGCTATGTTCTTCTCAGGACACGGGGAGGCACGGGTTGCTGACCCTTTGTTTCATTACCAGTGATGCTAGCTTTGATCCTTTGGTTAAGGTAATGGGCCATTTTTCTCCACTGTAAAGTGACTTTACCTTCCCTTCTGTAAATTTACTTTGTAATTGGAGTTCCCTGGTGGCCTAGTGGGTTAAGGATCTGGCATCAACACTGCAGCGGCTTGGGTTGCTGCTGTAGCGTGGGTTCAGTCACTGATCTAGGAACTTCTGTATGCTGTGAGCTTAGCCCCCCCCCCCCCAAAAAAAGAGCTAAGAACAAGTATTAAAATTGGAGTTCCCTGGTGGCTCAGTGGGTTAAGGATCTGGCATTGTTACTGCTGTGGCTTGGGGTGCTGCTGTGGTATGGGTTTGATCCCTGGCCTGGAAACTTCCATATGCCTTAGGCACGACTAAAAAAACCCACATAAAATTTAAAAAATAAAGTTATTTTGTAATAAGAATCTTGTGGGGAGATACTTTGAGATGGTCTATATACTCCTTCAAATTTAGCCTGCCTCTTTTAGCATCTATTGATGATTCTGGCCTGAATCTGTTATTATGATCATGGTTGCTGGATGCTGCTTTTCTAAATCCATTGTTCCTTTTATATTTATTTATGGGCTTTCTACTATAAGGAAGAATTTCCTTGCTTATTATCTGTCTGTCCATCTATTTATCTAAGGTTTTTATTTTATTTTATTTTTTTGTCTTTTTGCCTTTTTCTTGAGCTGCTCCTGCTGCATATGGAGGTTCCCAGGCTAGGGGTCCAATTGGAGCTGTAGCCACCGGCCTACGCCAGAGCCACAGCAATGCCAGATCTGAGCTGTGTCTGTGACTTACACCACAGCTCACGGCAACACCAGATCCTTAACCCACTGAGCAAGGCCAGGGATCGAACCCAAAAACCTCATAGTTCCTAGTCAGATTCGTTAACCACTGCGCCATGATGGGAACTCCACTATCTCAGTTTTGTAAAACAAAACAGCATAAAAATCATGTTAACCAAAAAGCCAGATGTATGACAGATGAATTCATTAGGAAGATGTCATACATATAAACAATGGATTACTACTCAGCCATAAAAAAAGAACAAAACGATGCCACTCACAGCAACATGGATGCATCTAGAGATTCTCATACTAAGTGAAGTAAGTCAAAAAAAGAAAGACAGGAGTTCCCGTCGTGGCTCAGTGGTTAATGAACCTGACTAGTATAAGGATGTGGGTTGGATCCCTGGCCTTAGTCAGTAGGTTAAGGATCCCTCGTTGCTGTGGCTGTGGTGTAGGCCAGCAGCTATAGCTCTGATTTGACCCCTGGCCTGGGAGCCTCCATATGCCATGGATGCGGCCCTAAAGAGACAAAGACAAAAAGAAAAAGAAAAAAGGCAAATACCATATGATATCACCTATATGTGGAATCTAAAATGTGACAAACAAACCTATCTACAGAACAGAAACAGACTCACAGACATAGAGAACAGACTTGTGGTTGATAAGCGGAGGGGGGAGGAAGTGGGACGAACTGGGAGTTTGGGGCTGGTATACGGAAACTTTTTTTTTTTGTCTTTTTGCCATTTCTAGGGCCGCTCCCGTGGCATATGGGGGTTCCCAGGCTAGGGGTCAAATCGGAGCTGTACACCAGAGCCACAGCAACTCGGGATCTGAGCCATGTCTGTAACCTACACCACAGCTCACGGCAGTGCCGGATCCCCAACCCACTGAGCGAGGCCAGGGATCGAACCCGCAACCTCATGGTTCCTAGTCAGATTCGTTAACCACTGAGCCACGATGGGAGCTCCTGGAAGCTCTTATATTTAGAATAGATAAGCACTGAGGTCCTACTCTATAGCACAGGGAACTATAGTCAATCTCTTGTGATAGAACATGATGGAAGATAATATGAGAAAAAGAATGTATATGTATGTATGACTGGGTCACTTTGCTGTACAGCAGAAATTGACACAACATTGTAACTCAACAATACTTTAATTTTAAAAATTAAAACAAGAATTAAAAATAAAAAGCCCAGAGTTCCCATCGTGGCTCAGCAGAAATGAATCTGACTAGTGTCCATGAGGACATAGGTTCGATCCCTGGCCTCGCTTGGTGGGTTAAGATCTGGTGTTGCAGTGAGCTGTGGTATAGGTTGCAGATGCAGCTCGGATCTGGCATTGCTGTGGCTGTGCTGTAGGGTGGCTGCTACAGCTCTGATTCAACCCCTAGCCTGGGAAACTCCATATGCTGCAGGTGCGGCCTTAAAAAGACCAAAAAAAAAAAAATTTAAATAAATAAAAAGCCACATGTATTTCTGCAGCCGGTGTTCTTCCTTGAGCCCTCACCGAGTGAGTGTAAACGTGTCCAGGCGGGTCTGGTGAGCTGGGGGCCGGCAGGAGGAGTCAGTTCTGAAGAGCTGGACAGCATTGGAGCCGAGCAGGGTAGGGATTTGTGCTGCCCTCTGATGAGGGGCAGGGAGTGAAGGGGAGCAGGCAGGGGTTGGAGGAACTGTCTAGCAGGAGATACTCTGAGTCTAAAAACGTGAGTGGCAGGGTATGCGTTCCTATGACAAAGTAGGGCTAAAGCAGGGGGCGGGGAGTTTAACACACTGGGCCCAGAGCACCCTGTGTGGTGGAACCGTACCACTTAGCAGCTGTGGCAGACAAGGACACAGGGGTCTCACTAGGGCAGTACCAGTGACCATCACATGGACTTTCAGGAGCGCAGGGGCAGGACAGAGGCAGAATGTGGCACATGGCATGGAAGTGGGGGAGGGGGATCTGCTCTGGGTACTTCCAGAGGCAACTTGGTGGGAATCCAGGATCTTACGTGAGCAGGTTGAGCCAAAGCCAATTAAAACTTGGGGTTGGGGGTTGGGGTTCCTGTTGTGGCTCAGTAGACCCGACTGGTATCCATGAGGATGCGGGTTCAGTCCCTGGCCAGGCTCAGTGAGTTAAGTATCCAGTGTTGCCATGAGCTGTGGTGTAGGTGGCAGAAGTGGCTCGGATCTGGCGTTGCTGTGGCTGTGGTGTAGGCCTGCAGTGGTAGCTGCAATTTGACCCCTAGCCTGGGAACTTCCATATGCCGCAGGTGCAGCCCTAAACAAAACAAAACAAAACAAAACTGCAGTAGGAAGACAAAAAGATTTTTCCAATGGGGCTATTCTATTTCTTCCTCTTCTTCCTTTTCTTCCCTTTCTTCTTCCCCTTCTCCTTGTCCTTCTTCTTTTGAAAGACCAATGTTATTTAAGGACTTTCTTGAAGAAAACTTTTAGAATCTTTTGATAGAGACTTTGAGATGGGATGGGTTAAATTCTACTTAGCTTCTGGCTCCTTATTTTTAAAATGTCATGTTCCTGAGTCATGCTTAGTCATTCATTCAGAGATTCAGAGCCTGGTTAGGTTAAACAGACACCTTGTGGGTAGACAGAATGACATCATACACCTCCTTCAGAAGATACAAAGGAGAAAGAGAGGGGAAGGGAAGGCTGCTAATAGAATTTTGTTCCAAAAGACTGGATGAGACTGACCAAAAAGAGGAGGGGGAGATTCCAGCGAGCTCTTCATAGCATGGCTGTGGCAGTGGAGGCAAGCAGTAGTGCTAAAGGAATTATAAATACTCCCTATGAACTCAGGGAGGGAAGGCCAAGGAAGTACAGCCTGGGAGGAAAGACCCAAGGGAATAAAAGAATTCTGTGGTTTGTGAAATACACTAAGTTAAATGTTGCTTTATTGCAGGACTTTTCAGAGCCTTTAAAATTTTCACATGCATTATAAATAAATGCATGCAGTAGGCTGAATTCCATACACCTGTTTACAGAAATTCCTCTACCCTGCATGGAAGAGATTTATTTATTTTTTTTTTTGTCTTTTCTAGGGCCGCACGGATGGCATATGAAGATTCCCAGGCTAGGGGTCTAATCGGAGCTGTAGCTGCCAGCCTATGCCACAGCAACGTGGGATCCGAGCCACATCTGCGACCTCCACGCAGCTCACGGCAAGGCGGGATTCTTAACCAATCCACTGAGCAAGGCCAGGGATACGAACCCACAACCTCATGGTTTCTAGTCAGATTCCTTAACCACTGCGCCATGACAGGAACTCCGGAGAGATTTCTTAGTGCCCTGTACTTCACACTTCCCCTTTTCATTAAGTTCTGGGACAGGAACAGAAACTTAAGTCTTGACACAGAACTGTATCCCCCCCTGTAGATTTTTCTTTGGTTCCTCCAAGATGTGTTTGGTGTCCTTCTAAGATTACTTGAGAGCTAAACGAATATTTGCTATTTAAATCCAAATGTACCAAGGCAAGTAATTTTCTTAAAATTCCCGAATTTCTCTCCCAACCCTCTCAACTATCCAAATGAATCGATCAACGAGTTCACGAGAGGAAAGTGCAGCTATTTTATATACTTTTTAAAACCAGTGCTCAATTCTAATCAGATTATAAAATGAATCTCATTGCCACGTCTCTTTCTAGCCACCTGGGCTGGGGGCTCTTTGTCGTCGGGTTCTCAGTAGCCCCCTCTCTGCTGCCCAGCGGGTTCCTGGGCCCCCCGGGCTGCCCGATCAAAGCAGCTGCTGGCAGGCGCTCTCGCGTTGTCTGTCCCGGCGGCCCTGGAGATCTTTTGGAATCCCTCCGAAGGTGCATCTTTCTCTCGCGAGATCTGCTCGATCCTCCGCTCCTTTTTCCTCATGGCTTCCTTGATGCCATCCACGTGACTCTTTTCCTCCTTCTCGGCTTTCAGCTTCAGGATGTGATGCGTGTTCTCCCGCAGGATGCTGAGCTCCCGAAGGTGCTGTGCCTTGTCGCTGATGTTCTTGTGGACCTTACTTCTGGTCTGCAGGATCTTCTGTTTCGCAAGCTCCACAAGCAGCCGCTTGTGCTCCTTCCTCTGCTCCTCGGACTCCCCTGGGCGCCATTTGACCTGCTGGAACTGTGCGTCCTCCTTCTGGACCTTCTCCTTGGGCTCTCGGTGATGCGCTTTAATCACGCCCTGGGGGATCTCTTGGGACCACTGAAAACTCTGTTCAAGGGACAGCTTCCGGAGGAGCTCCTCAGCCTTGGCCTGGCAGTCCATGAGGACCTTGCGGGCCTGGTAATTAACTAGAGAGCTAAGATTGGTTTCCTGGACCTTTTTCTGGCCCTCAGTGGTGTGCGTGTGCTTCTTTTGAAAGGCCTGCACTGGCCTCTTCTGAAGCTGCAGGCGGCTGTTCTGCTCCCGCAGGTCGTGCAGCATCCTCTCCTGCTCTTGCAGGCGCTGGACCTCGCACTGCTTCCCATGCTCCATCTCTGTCTCAGAGGGGGCCCTCTCCAGCGTCTCCTGGCGCCGGTTCTCCGAGTCCTCCAGCTGCCCCTTCCACCCGCTCTCCTGCTGCGTCGTGATCTTCGTTTGTCTGTCCCGCCGTCGGACACGCTGCTCCTTCTCCTGCTGCCACTGCTCCTGGCTCTGCTGCAGTAGCAGCTGGCGCTCCCTCTCCAGGGTCAACTGGACCTTCTGGTCCGAGCGCTTCAGCTCCTCCCAGGCTACAGCCGCCTGCTGCTGCAGCTCCCGCATTCTCTGGGCCTTCTTGAGCCGGCTCAGCACGAGGGCTATAATCTTCTGGTCCCTGGAGGACATTACTGCCTCATCTAGCTTGTTTTTGAGGATCTGGGTGTGCTGGCTCTGCACCCCCTTGCTGGAGAGGGAGTACTGGCTGGCTAATGACGCCACCGTTTCATTGCTGTGTCTTTTCTGGGTGTACGCGCAAGCTGACTGCGTCCCCAACTCTCTGGAGGCCACAGAAGACTTCTCCGTGTGAACGGAAGAGAGAGACCAGCGACCTAGACCTCTGCAGACCCGTGCTGCCCACTGGTCTCCGCTGGCCACCTCTTCTACCCGGGAAGTTCCACGCGGGGGAGTGTAAGCTCCGTGCAGGTAAGGTGGGGGCGAATCTCCCCGGGCGGGAGGGCAGTGCTGGCAAGAGGGCTGCTGCTGCCAGGCCGGGTTGTGCGGGCTGCCTCCCTGTGCCTGGAGCTTGGTCCTTGCCTCCCCCCACGCATCTTCCAGGAGCCGGCTGCGCGGCCGGTGCTTCTTGGCGCGGTCCGGAGGCCTCCGGGCTACGTCGGTCAGGCTGCAGCTTTCCCGCGGGGAGTCGGGGTACCGGCACCGGCTGGGGGTGGGTGAGCAGGGCGGGTACAGCCAGGGCGCCGCGGCCTCGCTCCCCTCGCCGGGAGTCATGGCCCAGGAGCACAGGTCCGGTTCCGTCTGCGGCCCCAGCCCGCCCAGCCGCGCGGAGGATGAGCGATCTTCGCGGGGCGGCGGGGGCTCCCAGAGGTCTGGGTAGGGCCGCGGGGAGAAGTGGCCCAAGCCCTCCATGCTCCTTCCCCGGGCGCCCAGCGTCTGAGCGAAGGTCCCCGGGCCTTGCGGGGGAGCTGCGGAGACCCGTCCCGCCCCGGATCCCTGGGGTCCAGGCCACCTGTGACGCTCTGGCCACTTCACAATGCGCCTGGAGCCACCTGGCTCGCTGCAGCCCTCAGCCCTCGCCCACTTGGGCCCTCCTAGCATCCCGCGCGCCCAGGGGGAAGGGGTGGGGGGGGGTGCAGGGCAGGAGGATGAAGGGGGCTGAGGGAAGTCGGGGTAAATCTTAAGGCTGAGGGTGCCTAGTGAACCCCCACCAAGCTGGGGTTTGCGGGCAGGAATTTGAACCCGCACTGTACACCTTAAAGTAGAAGAATTTTAAAAGAACCCAGCTGATGGGCATTAACCCCAGAGTAGAATGCGATGGAGAGGGTCAAGGTGAAGCCTAGGGAGAGCTGGGGGTGGGCAGTCTTGAGTCACCCTTAGCCCCAGGCTCCCACATCTGTGCACCTCTGCAGTGTAGGCGAATGAAACGGCCATGGACGTGCATTAATTCACTGCAGCACACTTTTGCCCTTTTAAGTGAGCAAGCCCAAAGTGTGCTTTAATGTTTCCTTTTTAAAACTTTTAGAAGGTGGTGGGGGGAAACCCTAATCTGATTTTCCCTAATGTGGCAATCACTGCTTTTGTCAAAATAGGAATGTTAGGTGTCCAATTCTGAAATAGCAACAGGGAACACCATGCTGAAATCACATTGTTGTTGTTTCCTTTTTCTCCAGTTTTGGGAAATGACTTTTTCTTTCTGAGGCACCCTGGGCTAATGGGAAAAGTGTTGGATTTGATCAGTCAAACCTGAGCTTGAATCACCTCTGCCACTCGCCACCTGTGTGGTCTTGGGCACGTTTCCTAACTTTCCTGACCTTCAGATTCTGGAATAGTGGACTGGAAGAGGGGCCGTGACAATATCAGCACTGCAGCACTGTCCTGAGGGTCCCGGGAGATTATGTGTCAAGAGCTTAGCACCTTAATGCATTCAATAAATATTCTTTAGATGTCCTTCTAGCCTTCAGTTAGAAATTATAAGATTTATCATATGGGTTTACAAACGTTTCTACGGATTCCTAGCTTAAGAAAAGTGGAATTAGGAGTTCCTGTTGTGGCTCATTGGTTAACGAACCCGAATAATATCCTTGAGGATGCAGGTTAAATCCCTGGCCTCGCTCAGTGGTTTAAGGATCTGGTGTTGCCGTGAGCTGTGGTGTAGGTTGAAAACTTGACTTGGATCCTGAGTTGCTGTGGTGTTGGCTGGCAGCTACAGCTCCCATTTAACCCCTAGCCTGGGAACCTCCATATGCCATGGGTGCCCCCCCCCAAAAAACAATTAATGGCTTCCTAAAACAGTTTAGATGTTAGGGAAAGGCCACATCCAGACTCTACCTGTTCATCCTGGAGTGTGGAACGTGGCTAAGTCACTTCCTTTCTCTGTGATGCAGTAAGGAAACAGTGCTGGGTAACATTCTCCAAATATGGTCACTCCTTAAAGAAGAAAAATAAGTATTTGCTCATCCCAGTCCTCTTCACCCACATCTCCCTGAAGTTTCACAGAGATTAGGCAAGTCCAGTAGAATTGATAACATTTCCTTAAAATAAATCTGGGGAATTCCCTTGTGGTATAGCAGGTTAGGGACCTGATGTCGCTGCATTGGCTTGGGTTGCTGCTGTAGTATGGGTTTGATCCCTGGCCTAGGAACTTTCATATGCCTCAGGGTGCAGCCAAAAAAAAAAAAAAAAAAAAAAAGCCTGAGACTTGGCCGTATTAACTGATTACTGCAAAGGTCAGTGGCGGGTGGGACTTTTGACTTCAGGTTCACTTGTCTTTCTGTGATATCATGCTGCCTCTCAGGAAACAGACTTTGAATTGAGACATGCAGTATGGAGCAAACGTTTGGGCTCTCGCTCAGTTTTTATGTTGAAGGCCCCAACCCTAGTGTGATGGGACTTTCGGGTGGGGCCTTTAAGAGGTAATTCTGTTACGAGGAGGTCATGAAGGCGGGGCCTCCATGACAGGGTGAGAGGCAGGGACCAGAACTTCCGCTGGCTGTCACGTGAGAACAGGGACAGAAGGTGGCTGTCTGTCAGCCAGGAAGTGGGCCCTCACCAAGAACTGAATGTCCTGGCATCTTCATCTAACACCTCCCAGCCTCCAGGACGATGAGAGATAAATGAGTGTTGTTTAATTCACCCAGTCTATGGTGTTTTGTTAGAGCAGCCTGAGCTAAGATGACATGCTTTCAAAAAAAGTTATGATCAAGTGTACGTACATCTGAGGGTCGTGACAGCCATGGCCTTGAAGCCACGGGTAGCAGCCTTGACCAGAGCTAGGGAGGTTTCCCCAGGAGCCCACTCTGCCTGGAGGGGATCTCACATGCCGTCAGTAGCACGTCTAGAGCTGAGGGCTGGAAGTTGTTTCTACCCTAGATTTCTCTTGGCACCACTCAATACCAATTTCTCTAATAATTATTAGAGAAATCATTTGGTGATTACAATTTTTATTAGGAGGCAACTTCTACAAAAAAGAAAGCAAATTTGAAGTGGAATCGTTTGACTTTAAGTGAGGAACTATTTGGCCATGAGCTGAGTTGTGCTGATACCGAGTGTGGTGTTTCTCTGCGGATACTTTGTAAGAACATGGTACCCATACCTCAACATGCGGCTCCGGCCAGGACCAGACCCGTTCCTGTGACAGAGAAGCGGTGCTGTGTGGGTGAAGTTACAGCCACCTAAGAGCCAGGAGACCTGCCACCAGCCAGCTCTGCCACCTGCTGAGTCACCTGAAGTGGTCCTTTCACTTCCTATCTGGTGACTCTGGTGGTGTCCTCATTGCTGCAGGGGATGATCTGTAAGATCTTGTTCAGTCCCAAGTGCAACTAGAAAAAAGAGTTCAATCTAGTAAATCCTACAGCCTTCATTCTGTCGAACAAAAATGAGTTCATCCATGAAAAACGCTTACCGCAGTGCTTGGCATGTAGTTGCTGCCTCTGGAATTATCATTATCATTATTCCAAGAGCACTAAAACCAGAGCAGGGTAGGGCTGAAAACATAGTTTGGATGGAGTTCCCTGGTAGTCTAAGGGCTAAGGACTTAACATTGACACTGCTATAGCTCATGCTACTGCTGTGGCTTGGGTTCGATCCCTGGCCCAGGAACTTCCGTGTGCTGTGGGCACAGCCAAAACAGACAAACAAACTAGAGTTTGGAGCAGAGCCAGAGTCCCAGTTCAGAGCTCCTTGGCCTCTTTCTTCCCCCAGAGGTTTTCAGAATTCCTCATGGAACTGAGGATAGCTCACACACCTCTATTCATGATTGAACAGGGACCCAGTCTTTTTTTTTTTTTTTTGTCTTTTCTAGGGCTGCACCCTCGGCATATGGAGGTTTCCAGGCTAGGGATCTAATTGGAGCTGTAGCCACTGGCCTACTCCACAGCTACAGCAACGTGGGACCTGAGCTGCATTTGCAGCCTACACCATAGCTCATGGCAACACTGGATCCTTAATCCACTGAGTGAGGGCAGAGATCGAACCTGCATCCTCATGGTTCCCAGTCAGATTCATTAACCGCTGAGCCATGACGGGAACTCCACAGGGACCCACTCTTAACTTCATGATGCCACAAACCTTTATTGAAATCTGGGCCAGGATTAGAAAAGTAATTCAGAGCCCTCACCTGCAGTCTTATTAGGAGAAGCTCATCCAGGTAACAGGTGTGATAAGTGGTTAAATAGAAAATGGAACAGGCATCCTAGAGGAGGGAGGGGTTAGTTCCTAAGGGTGGTTCATTCGGGTTGTTCATGACGGAAGCATTCATATAGCACAACGGTGCTAAGCCAGGGAAGGCAGCTAACATCTCACCAGACAGAGATGATAAGCAGGAGGACACACCAGGCTGAGGATGCTGCATGGCCACAGTGTGGAGCTTCAGAAATGCTGGGCATGTTGGGATCACGTGTGGTTTGTGTAGCAGGGACTTTGAGGGGGGCGTGTGTGCGGTGCAGTGATGCCTGGTGACACCAGAGAGGTGGGCTGGACTCAGATTCCGTAAGGCCCTAAATGCCAGGCCAAGGAGCATAGGCTTCCCACTGGACAGTAGGGTGCCAGCTGTGTCCAGAACAGCTTCAGAATTCCTGCTGTGGCCCCAGAGGAGGTGGGGCTAGAGGACTTTAGGGCAGGCTCTGAGGCCTCTGTCCCTCTCTTCTTCACCCAGAGTAGCTCAGATTTTATCTCTTTTATATCCTGGGGCTCTTGGTAACACCTCATTGAAAAAAGTTGGGGCTTCTGTTTACTAAAAAAAAAGAAAAAGGGAGTTCCCACTGTGGCTCAGTGGTAACTAACCCAACTAGTGTCCATGAGGACATGGGTATGATCCCTGGCCTTGCTCAGTGGGTTAAGGATCTGGTGTTGCCAATGAGCTGTGGTATAGGTTGAAGCCGAGTCTCGGATCCCACATTGCTGTGGCCGTGGCATCGGCCAGCTGTTGTAGCACCGATTTGACCCTCAGCCTGGGAACTTCCATATGCTGCAGGTGCAGCTGTAAAAAGCAAAAAAAAAAAAAAAAAAAAAAAAAAGAAAGAAAGAAAAGAAAAGTTGAAATCCACTGTGTAGACATCAGTGAGGAGTCGAGAAAAGTCTTGAAACCAAAAAAGTGACCCAATTTAGTCTCTTTTAGAAAGCTCACCCTGGCAACAGGGTAGAAAATAAATTGAGGTGAGGAGTACGGGGAGGGAAATGAGAGAGGGGGTCAGTTACGAGGTTGGTTCAGTAGTCAGGGCAAGCAAGAAGAAAGTGTAAATCTGGACAGTGGCACGGGGACAGGCAGGGATGGAGTCAAGGTGCAATTCAGAGGTCAAGGGACCATGACTGAAGGTGGATTCTTTCTGGAGGAAGAGGGTTTCTAACCCAGGGGCCTAAGCAGATGGTCAGTGGCAATGACAGTGACCTTGAAAACAGTGCTCTTGGAAATCAGGTGAAAGAAGATGTCATAGGAGTGAATACCGCACGGAACAGCCAACGATGTCTGGAAGAGACTGACACAACTGGGAAGAGAACCCTTTTTCCCTGAAGGGCCTGGCGAGGATGCTCCTGCTTAGAGTACAGCTGCTGGAGCAGGACAGGTTCTTCTCACCTGCATCTTTAGCATCCGATTAGGGCCCCTGGGAGGATGACAAGCTGGAAGCCTTGGTCAGCTCTTGCACCTGGCAGATGAAAGAGATGTTTTGCAAATGTTAGCTGCCAAGCATTCCCTTGATACTAAGAACAGTCAGCTTCCTTTTTATTTGGTAGAAAAATCCTAAATGTATTTCACTGGAGGCCTCAGAATTTAGACCTTCTGCCAAATGAAGTCATGGGCCTTTTTTTCTGTGTTTGCTGGAGACTTAGAAAATACGGCACAAAGCTCTGATCCCACAGTTTGAATTGATCTATGGAATCGAAATGTGTTCTGGGCCCTTCCTCAGAATGTCTGTTAGTTGTAGTGACTTCAAATTTAATCTCTGGGCACAAAGACCTAGTTCTTGAATGGGCCAAAGGGGAGAAATGAGGGAAAGCTTATCCATCCAGTATAGCAGCTGACAGCCACACCTGGGTATGAGCATTTGAACAAGGGTAGTTCTAATTGACATGGGCTGTAAGTATAAAATACACAGTGGTTTAAAAACCTTAGTATGAAGAAAAGTAAAATGTCTCAATACTTTTTTGTTTTGTTTTGTTTTGGGGGGCCACACTCATGGCATACGGAGTTTCCCAGGCTAGGGGTCGAATTGGAGCTATAGCTGCAGTCTACACCACAGCCACAGCAATGCAGGATCCAAGCCGTGTCTGTGACCTATACCACTGCTCACGACAATGCTGAATCCTTAACCCACTGAGCAAGGCCAGGGATCGAACCTGCAACTTCGTGGTTCCTAGTCAGATTTGTTTCTGCTGCTCCACAACGGGAACTCCTCAACACTGTTTAATATTTGTTACTTGTTGGGATTTGGTATTCGAACACAATAGACTAAATAAGATATGTGATCAGAGGTAATTTCACATGTTACTTGTTTTAATGTGACTACCAGTCAATTTAAAAGTATATATATGTAAATATATATCACAGTATATTTCTATTGGACAGCACTGCTCTAGATAAGATTCCTCCACATTCACGTTGGAAGTGAAAGCTTTCAGTGTCTAGGTAATTTTTATTTTAGTTCAGTTCATTGGTTTGACGAGAAGGGTTTAAGGTGCTGGTGTAGGAAGATCCTGAACTCACTTCCTCCCATGGACAGAACAGAAACCACCCAGAGAGAGCAGTAAAATGAAAAAGAATTTTAGAAAGTGAAGAGACCCTAAGGAACCTCTGGGACAACATCAGGTGGATTAACGTTTATGTCATAGGGGCCTCAGAAAGAAACGACAAAGAGAAAGGGACAGAAAAAAATATTTGAAGAAATAATGGTTGAAAAATTCTCTAACCCGGGGAAGTAAATGGATATCTAGGTCTAGGAAGCCCAGAAAGTCCTCAGTAAGATAAGTCCAAAGAGGACTTACAACCAAGACACATTGTAGTTAAAATGGTGAAAATTAAGGTTAAGGAGAGAATCTTAAAGGCTGCGAGAGGAAAACAACTTATTATGTATAAGGGAAACCCCATAAAGCTATTCGCAGAGTTTTCAACAGAAACTTTATGGGCCAGAAGGGAGTGGCATAACTTATTCAAGGTGCTGAAAGGAAAAGATATCCAACCAAGAATTCTCTACCTGACAAGGTTATCATTGAGAATTGAAGGAGACATTAGAATTTTCCAGATAAATTGGCCATACAAGAAATTTTTTTTTTTTGTCTTTTTGCTATTTCTTTGGGCCGCTCCCGCGGCATATGGAGGTTCCCAGGCTAGGGGTCGGATTGGAGCTGTAGCCGCCGGCCTACACCAGAGCCACAGCTGTAGCCGCCGGCCTGTGCCAGAGCCACAGCAACGCGGGATCCCAGCCGTGTCTGCAACCTACACCACAGCTTACGGCAACGCCGGATCGTTAACCCACTGAGCAAGGGCAGGGACCAAACCCGCAACCTCATGGTTCCTAGTCGGATTCGTTAACCACTGCGCCACGACGGGAACTCCCATACAAGAAATCTTAAAGAGAATTGTGTAAGCTGGAAAGAAAAGGCACTAAATAATAATAAGAAAACATATAAAAGCAAAAAAATCTCAGTAGAAAGGTAAATGTACAGGAAATGTAGTGGATCAACCACTTATGAGACAGGTAAGAATGTTGAAAGGCAAAAGTAGTGCAGTTAACTAAAATTAAAATAATTAGGGTAACTTAAAAGCTGAAAAAGATGTCATCAAAAATATAATGGAGGAGTAAAAAATGTGAAGCTTTGGAATGTGCTCAAAGTTAAGTTGCTATCAACATAAAAGAGGTCAGAAGATGTTATATGTGAACCTCACATAGTCACAAGGAAAAACTTAAAGTAAGCACACAAAAGAAAATGAGAAATGAATCTAAACATAGCACTAAAGAAAGCCCCCCCCCCAAAAAAACACCACACACACAAAGAAAGAGAGAACAAGAAGAAAAGAACAGAGAAGAATTTTAAAAATTTTAAAAATCATCCAAAAAACGATGAACAAACTGGCAATAAGTACATGCCTATCAATAGTTGCTTTAAATGTAAATGGACTAGATTCACCAGTCAAAAGACATGGAAGAGGAGTTCCCGTCGTGGCGCAGTGGTTAACGAATCCGACTAGGAACCATGAGGTTGCGGGTTCGGTCCCTGCCCTTGCTCAGTGGGTTAACGATCCAGCGTTGCCGTGAGCTGTGGTGTAGGTTGCAGACGTGGCTTGGATCCCGCGTTGCTGTGGCTCTGGCGTAGGCCGGTGGCTACAGCTCTGATTCAACCCCTAGCCTGGGAACCTCCATATGCCGTGGGAGCGGCCCAAGAAATAGCAACAACAACAATAACAACAACAACAAAAGACAAAAGACAAAAAAAAAAAAAAAAGACATGGAAGAGCTGAATGGCTAGTAAGACAGGACCCATCTATATACCACTTATGAGAGACTCACTTCAGAAGTAAGGACATGGGGAGTTCCTGTCGTGGCGCAGTGGTTAACGAATCTGACTAGGAACCATGAGGTTGCGGGTTCGGTCCCTGCCCTTGCTCAGTGGGTTGGTGATCCGGCGTTGCCGTGAGCTGTGGTGTAGGTTGCAGACGCGGCTCGGATCCCGCGTTGCTGTGGCTCTGGCGTAGGCCAGTGGCTGCAGCTCCGATTCAACCCCTAGCCTGGGAACCTCCATATGCCGCAGGAGCGGCCCAAGAAATAGCAAAAAAAAAAAGACCAAAAAAAAAAAAAAGAAGTAAGGACACACACAGACTCAGTGTGAAGAGATGGAAAAATGTATTTCATGCAAATGGAAACAAAAAGAAAGTTTGTGTAGCCATACTCATAGCAGACAAGAGAGACTTTAATAAAAGACAAAGAAGGTCACTGCATGATAGAGGAGTCATACCAGCAAGAAGATGTAGCATTGATAAATATATATGCACCCAACATATAAGCACCAAAGTATATAAAGCCATTATTAACATACCTAAAGAGAAAAATTGAAAACAATACAATAATGGGATGCAAAAGTAGGTTTTTTTATTTTTTGGTCTTTTTAGGGCTGTACCCATGGCACACGGAAGTTCCCAGGCTAGGGGTCGAATCAGAGCTGCAGCTGCCAGCCTACGCCACAGCCACAGTAATGCGAGTTCTGAGCCCCATCTGTGACCTACCCTGAAGCTTGCAGCAACACTGGATCCTTAACCTGCTGAGCAAGGCCAAGGATTGAAACCACATTCTCATGGATACTAGTTGGTTTCTTAACCTGCTGAGCCACAACAGGAACTCTGCACCAAAGCAGTTTTAAGAGAGAAGCTCATAGCATTACTACCTCAAGAAACAGTATCAAATGAACAATCTAACTTTACACCTAAAAGAACAGGAACATGAAGAACAAAAAAAGCCAAAGTTAGTAGAAGAAAGGAAATAATAAGTATCAGACAGAGCAGAAATAAATGAAATAGAGACTAAAAAGACGATAAAAAAGATCAGTGAAACTAAGATCTGGTTGAGAAGATAACAAAATTGACAAGCCTTTCGTTAGACTAACCAAAAAAAAAAAAAAAAGAAAAAGGGCTCAAATAAATAAAAATCAGACATAAAGAGGAGAAATTACAGAGTTCCCACTATGATGCCCTGGGTTAAGCATTCGATTGCAGTGGCATGGGTTGTAGCAGGGGTACAGGTTTAATCCCTGGCCTGGTTCAGTGGAGTAAAGGATCCAGCATTGCCATAGCTGTGGCTTAGATCATATCCATGGCTTGGATTCAATCCCTGGCCTGGGAACTTTCATATGCCGCCCTTAAAAAAAAGGGGGGGGGGAATTATGACTGATACTATAGGAATACAAAGGGTCATAAGAGAATACTATGAACCAATATACACCAACAAATTGGACAGTGTATAAGGGACCAATCCCTAGAAACATTCAATTTACCAAGTATGAATCATGAAGAAATATGAATTTTTCCAAGGATTCAAAGGAAATTTAATACCTCTTCTTCTCAAATGCTCCAAAAAAATTGAAGAGGAAGGAACACTTCCAAACTATTTTTACAAGGCTAGCATTACCCTGACACCAAAACCAGATAAGGACATCACAAAAAAAGAAAAGTACAGGCCAATATCTTTGATAAGCATAGATGAAAAAATCCTCAGCAAAACATTAGCAAACCAAATTCAGTAATACATTTAAAGGATCATACACCATAATGATCAAGTAGGATTTCTCTCAGAGGTGCAAGGATGATTCAACATTTGCAAATCAATATCAGTACAATACCCCACATTAACAAAATGAAAGATAAAAACTATGTGATCATCCTAATAGATCCATAAAAAAGAAGTAAAACTGTCATTGTTTGGAGATGACGTGATGCTATGTATAGAACCCCCTAAACATTCTACCAAAAAGCTCTTAGAACTAATAAATGATTTCAGCTAAGTTTCAGGACACCAAATCAATATACAGAAATCTGTGGCATTTCTATCAGAAAGATAAATTAAGAAAACAATAAGAATAAAATACCTAGGAAGAAATTTAAGCAAGGAGGTGAAATACTTGTACACTGAGAACTCTAAGACAGTGATGAAAGAAAATTTTTTTTTTTTTGTCTTTTTGCTATTTCTTTGGGCTGCTCCCGCAGCATATGGAGGTTCCCAGGCTAGGGGTCGAATCGGAGCTGTAGCCACTGGCCTACGCCAGAGCCACAGCAACGCGGGATCCGAGCCTCGTCTGCAACCTACACCACAGCTCACGGCAACGCCGGATCGTTAACCCACTGAGCAAGGGCAGGGACCGAACCCGCAACCTCATGGTTCCTAGTCGGATTCGTTAACCACTACGCCACGACGGGAACTCCCATGAAAGAAATATAAGACACAAATAAATGGAAATCCATGTTGTGCTTACGGATTGGAAGAATTAATAGTGTTAAAATGCCCATACTTCCCAAAGCAATCTTCAGATTCAGTGCAATCTCTATCAAAATTCCAGTGGCATATTTCATAGAGTTAGAACAAATAATTCTAAAATTTGTGCAGAACTGCAAAAGATCCTAAGTAACCAAAACAATCTCGAGAACAAAACTGGAGGTATCTCTTTTCCTGATTTCAAACTACACTACAAATCTGTGTCAAAACAGTGTGGTAGTGGCACAAAGTCACATTGATCATGAAACAGAATTGATAGCCCACGAAGTTCCCTTTGTGGCTCAGCAGTTAACGAACCATATTAGCATCCATGGAGACTCAGGGTCAATCCCTAGCCTCGCTCAGTGGGCTAAGGATCCAGCATTGCCTTGAGCTGTGGTGTAGGTTGCAGACCAGGCTCGGATCCAATGTTGCTGTGGCTCTGGTGCAGGCCGGCGTCTACAGCTCTGATTAGCCTCCTAGCCTGGGAACCTCCATTTGCTGTAGGTGCGAAAAAGACCAAAAAAAAAAAAAAAGGGAATTGATAGCCCAGAAATAAACCTACATATATAAAGACAATTAATTTATGACAGAGGAGCAAAGAACATACGATAGAGAAAGGACAGTCTCCTTGACAAATGGTGTTTGCGAAACTGGATGGCTACATGTAAAAAAATGAAACTAGACCACTACCTTATACCATATACAAATATCAAGTCAAAGCAGATGAAAGACTTAAATGTAAGGCCTCAAACCTTAAAATTCCCAGGAGAAAACAGAGACAGTAACCTCATTATCGTCGGTCCTGCCATGTTTTTGTGGACCTGACTCCAAAGGCAGGAAAAACAAAAGTAAAAATTTTGGCATTGCTGTGGCTGTGGCACAGGCTGGCACCTGCAGCTCCGAGTCGACCCTCTAGCCTGGGAGTTTCCATATGCCCCAGGTGCGACCCTAAAAAGAAGATTAAATAAATAAATAAATAAGACTACATCAAACTGAAAAGCTTCTACACAGTGAAGGGAACCATTGTCAAAACAAAAAGACACCCTCCCGAATGGTAGAAAATATTTTCTAATCATGTATCCGGTGAGAGGTTAGTATCCAAAATACATAAAGAACTCATAAAGGTCAACCACAACAAACCACCCGTTTAGAAAATGGGCAGAGGACCTGAATAGATGTATTTCCAAAGAGGATGTACAGATGGCCAGCAGGCACATGACGAGATGTTAAGATATCTAACAGAAGCACTAATTATTATAAAGACACAAGTCAAACCCCCACAGAGATATCACTTACATCGATTAGAATGGTTAGTATCAAAAATCCCAAGAAATAACAAGTGTCGGAGAGGATGTGGAGTGGAAATGTTGGTGGGAATGTAAAGTGGTGCAGCCACTGTGGAAAACAGGATGGAGATTCTTCAAGAAATTAAGAAGAGAGCCACCATACAATCCAGCAATTCCACTACTGGGTATTTATTCAAAGGAAATGAAAACACCGATGCAAAAATGTATATGTACCCTTTTGTTCATTGCAGCATTATGAACAATAACCAAGACACAGAAGCAACCTAAATGTCCATCGATGGGTGAATGGATAAAGACCATGTGGTCTATATACCTAAGGGACTACGACTCATAAAAAGGAATGAATTCTTGCCATTTGTGACAACACGGATGGACCTTGAGAGTATTATGCTGAGTGAAATAAGGCAGAAGGGAAAAGACAAATACCATATGATTTCGCTCATGTGGAATCTAAAAAAGAGTGAAACAAAACAAATGGACAGACTCATAGATGTGAAGCACAGCTCAGTGGTGACGAGAAGGAAAAGGGGTCGGGGGTGGCCCAGAGGGTTACGGGGGTCAATTTTTTGGTGACATTTGTGATCATTTTGTAGCGTCTACAGATGCCAAATTATGATGTTGTACCCCTGACACTATATAATAAGAAAGCATTTCTTTGAAGTCCCCTTTTCTAAGACACAGCATTTGGATCAGAAGGATTTTTTTCCCAATGACTGGATGATCGGGTAAATTATTAAGTTTCAAAATTTAGCTTTGTAAATTCACAGGCATTCGGTTCTTTCACGCCCCACCCCTACTGTTTCCTTACCACACAGGAAAAGGAGGTGCCCCAGAGCAGCAGCATCTGAGAACACAGAATGGGCCACTCTCTGCATGGGCCTGTGTGATATGGATTCATTAAAAATACCAGACCCGCAACACAGAAAAAAGAATCTTAGGCGAACACCCAGGGCAGGGAATGAAAAACTTAACGCCGTTCTAAGAATGAAAATTGTAGCTTAGAAACTTCTTTTGTAAAAAAACAGAAAGAAAGAAAACAGTGGGATAAGGGCCTGGAAATATGGAGGTTCCCATGGAAACAATCATTTATCCACAGTGCAAATATTTCCTGTGTCTGAGAGCAGATACGTTTAGGACTGATGACCCATGTTGAGAAAGTTGGAGTGCTTCTCTCAGCGCTTCATGTGTCAACCCGACTGCAGCAACCTGAAGTAGGGACTGTTCTTTTCTTGGGACACAGAGAGGATGCCAAGGTCAGGAAGCTAGGCAGCAGAGGAGCTGGCATCAGGACCCCGGCCTTCACCCTAACCCCTGCATTGTCTGACCTTCTGAATCAGCACAATGTCATTATATGCAGAGAGAATCATGTGTGGACCAGGGAGTAGGAGAGGATTTTAAACATGTCTCGTTGTGCTTCATCTTTGAATTGTGATATTTTTCACATTTGTAACCTTAATGCAGTTAAAAGCAGTAGACTGCCGTTAGCCAATTCTTATGCAGAAAGGAAGGACCCAAAATAAGAACTTTGAAAGCGTGGCCAAAATTCGGCCTTTGTCTGCCCCTGCTGAATTGAAACGTAGAGACAGAGTTTGGGGCAAAGGAGAAAAAAAAAAAAAAAAAAGGCTTTTATTGCTTTGCCAGACAAAGAGGGTTACGGCAGGCTAATGCCCTAAAGACTGCGTCCTGCCTTGGAAAGAATTGCGAGGAGTTTTATAGTAAAAGGGAGAAGAGCAGGTTTTCAGATAGGAATCGGGACTGGGACACACATGCACTCTTCCTTCTCTGGGGGACTCTTAGTGAGCAAAGCTGGAGCCCGGAGATCTCGGCCTGATCATGACGGGGGTCTTCTGGGTGACTGCCTAGAATAACAGTAACTTGAGAAAAGGGCGTATTGATCAGAGATTAGAACAAACTAGGAAAGGTTCTGAAAAACATCACGTGCTAATAATCTTTTTTTTTAATCTTTTTTTTTTTTTTTTTGGTCTTTTTAGGGCCTCACCCATGGCATATGGAGGTTCGAAGGCTAGGGGTTGAATCGGAGCTGGAGCTGCCGGCCTACACCACAGTCACAGCAACGCGGGATCCAAGCCGTGTCTGCAACCCACACCGCAGCTCACAGCAATGCCGTATCCTTAGCCCACTAAGCGAGGTCAAGGATCGAACTCGCGTCCTCCTGGATGCTAGTTGGGTTCGTTAACTGCCGAGCCATGATGGTAACTCCTGTGTGCTAATAATCTTTAACCCACGGGCAATTAATGCTCAGGGTGCCTAACTTTTAGCTTATGGGTGATTGCGTTCAGGGTGCAATTAAGCCAGGGAGAAGGACAAGGAAGGATTGTAAGCTCAGTTTTAAAGTATTCATTTCTAAAAGAGGCGTAAGAAATATAACTTTTCTCTTAGGTGTGTAAGATGCCTATGTTATTATGTGTGTTCCTTGAGTGGGAACCAGGATCCTGCCCCAAGGCCATACTGTTGTTGCTTGACTGTTCCTCCCTTTCCTGATCCACAACTGTCTGAACCTGTCCCTCGGAACTCAGGGAAGGCCGTGGTGCCTGAACAAGGCCCATTTCCTAAGAACAAGACATAGGGGGACCCAGAAAGGCTTCTGTGCCTAGGAGCCCCACAGGGCCCTGCTCGGTTTCAAAAGGGAATTCACTCCTCCAGTGTGATCACAGGATGCAGTCACTGGATGGCTCAGCAGTGACACAGGAACACAAAACTGCACAATAATATTATTTATTTTTGAAATTATATCGCAAATAGTTTCCCATGTTAAACACAGAAAGAAGCGTGCCCAGTGGAGATTTGGAAAAATAGTTGCACCTAATAACTTACCCAATTTGGAGTCTCTCCTTCATCCTCGGCATAACAGAGATATTACATTTAAGACATTTTTGGGATTTCTCAGCATGGCGCAGCGGAAACGAATCTGACTAGGAACCATGAGGTTGCGGGTTTGATTCCTGGCCTCGCTCGGTGGGTTAAGGATCCGGCGTTGCTGTGAGCTGTGGTGTAGGTCACAGATGCAGCTTGGATCCCGAGTTGCTGTGGCTGTGGTGCAGGCTGGTGGCTACCGCTCCGATTGAACCCCTAGCCTGGGAACCTCCATAAGCCGAGGGTGCGGCCCTAAACAAAGACAAAAAGGCAAAAAAAAAATTTTTTTTTGGAAAGAATGTGCTTTGTGGAAACTTTCTAAAATGTGCATTTTTCAGAACTTCTGTTTTATCTTTTTCTGTTTTGCTACAATGGAGCCTGGCGTTTTTAACTTCAAAGGAGGTTTGTTTCTCTGAAAGGCCTAAGTGAGGGGCGACGGCTCTATAATAGGAGTCTGGTGATGGATGGCCTGCTGTGACTGCTGACTCTGCAGGTCTTATAATGTGCTGTGTGTTGACTTCTTTGCTGATGTTATCAGCAGGGGGAGGCCCCTCGGCCCACTAAAATTCCAGCTGCCACCTGCAGCAGGCTTATCCTACCATGGAGTTCGTATGGTTTTCTTTGACTCAAAGCCCCCCCCCCCCCCCGCCCCAGGACTGGAGTGGCATCTCTGCAACCACAGGCAGCAGCGCTGTGTGCTCAGCAAACGCTTCTATCTACAGGACCCTGACAAAGATGCCTTTTCTACCTGCTGGGGTCTCTGCCACCGCCGCAGTTGAGGACAAAGTTGTGAATCGCTCTCTCTTCTGCATGGAATGGATGCAAACTGCCTCGACCTCCCTGCCCAATGAAACCCCCAACCTCGCCCTCTATAACCCGGTGGGAACACCAGCCCCTCTCCTTGGGGGTGTATGTCCATTGCAGGGCTAGGCTTGGGGGGCTCTGTGGTTAACAAAGGCCTCTGTCAGTAAGTTCCATGAGCAAGTAGACCTGCCTGCTCTTGTCACCATCATTCACTAATGCTTCTCCAGTGCCTGGCATGTTGTGGGCACTTGGCACAGGTTCACTGAAAGAGTGAAGTAAGTGGTCGGCTACATCTAAACTCCAGTGTCTAACCTCAGCCGGGCCCCGCAGGTGGGCATCCGTCTTTCTGGTTGGGTAGACCTGCAGCGGTGATCTCCCAGCTTTCTTACCTGACTCAGTGGCCCAGCTCGGCCCGCTCACTCTTTCTTGCTGTTCTCAGCCCCGACGTTTTAGAGAAGATCAAGGTTATCGTATCGAACTTCCCCACCTTCCCCTTCCTCTGGACCTTCACCTGTTTTCTGCTTCCTTTGTGACTCTGAGCAGAAATTGTCCCCACCCCTTGCCCAAGCCATCTAACTCCCTGTACTCTGATCCTGGCCCTGCAGCCTCCCGCCGACCGCTGTTCCATCCTGCTTCCCACATCTCAACGCCTCTTTCTCCTGTTCCTTCCTCTCACTTGGCAGCCATGCTCAGAGGACTCCCAACTCCAAGTACGTTGGCCTTTGGTGGTTTCGCTCTAGAGCATGGCCGTCCAATAGAACTTTCTGGAATAAGGGAAATACTCTGATTCTCTGCTCTCCTGTGTGGAGGCCGGTACCACTGAGCACTCGAAGTATGGCTAGTGTGGCTGAGACATGAAAGTATAATTTTATTTAGTTTTAATTAAATTTAACATTAACATAGGCACCTGTGGCTAGTGGCCTCCATATTGGGCCCCACAGCTCCCAAGTGTAAGTTCCAAAGTCCTATGGCTTAGGTTAAAATCAACTACAGGGGCACCACGTCCTAACCGTATAGACTTGAGAAAGCTACTTAAGTTCTTTAAGTACTAAACTTTTTCATCTAAAATGATGATCATGGGGAGTTCCCGTTGTGGCTGATAATGACCCAATGCCGTCTCTGTGAGGATGCAGGTTCAATTCCTGTCCTCGATCGGTGAGTGGGTTGAGGATCCAGCTGAGCTGGGGTATAGGTCACAGATGTGGTTCACATGAGTGGCCATGGCTGTGGCGTGGGGCGGCAGCTGCAGCCCTGATTTGACCCCTAGCCTGGAAACTTCCATATGCTGCAGGTGCTAACGTGGAAAAAAAAAATTATGATAATGGCACTGAAGTGTAGAGTACTTATAAATGAGATAATTCGTGGTGTTGCATTTAGCGCAAAGCGTAGGAACTCCAGATGTATTTGTTGTCACCACCATCATCTTCATCGTTATCCAGTCCTGAGACGGCTTTTTCAAACTTCAGGTCAGATGCTTTAATGACCAAGAAAATCAGTTTCATGGATCTTGATAAGCATTTTTTTTATAGACATAAACTAGACGACAATAATATGAGTGCCTCTCATACAGGAGAAGTGGATATTAATGCATGAAACATTTGTTTCTGTATAGAGTGCATTCAGTAGCAGGCAGCGAAGTAAAATACATTTTGCATAAAAAGAGTTGTGTTGCTCTAGAAGTGTTGCTTTAGAGTTGAGAAGGTCAAAACCGATAGCCCAGAGGCTAGATCCATCGGCTTCTTCTCCACTTTGTTTTGATTTCTTGGTTCTGTTTGGCGCTGAGGTTCACCTTAGATGGTTTGACTTTCTTTCCTCTGCTTACTTTCTTTCTCATTCACTATTTCTTTGAGGGCTCTGCTTGCATCAAAATAACTGCAGGTAGTCCACCTCTAAGTCCTCCCCCCCAGAACCCCAGCCCCCCACCATGATTTTGTCTCTTGTCACTCTGTGACTTTCCTGTCACAATAAATAGGACTCACCTATGTGACCAATAGGATGTTGCAGAAGTGACAAGTGTGACCTCTGAGGCTGGGTCGTAGGAGATATCGTGGTCTCTGCCTTGTTCCCTTAGATCACTTGCTGTGAGGGAGGCTGCCTGCTCTGTGATGTGATCACACTCATCTTAGAATCAGCTCCTCCAGCCCCAGGTGAGTCTTCAAAGGTCTGAAGTCTGGCTTACAACTTGACTGCAACCTTGTGAGCAGCCTCGAGCCAGCCAGCTAAGCTGCTCACACTTCCTTGATTCCCAGAAACCATGAGATCAAAAATGTCGCTGTGTTAAGACATGCAGTTTTGGAGTAATTTGTTATACATCCGTAGATCATGGGGGGTTGGTTATGCTCCTTCGATTGTATATTCCTAGACCCCTACCCCAGGCCTACTGCGTCTGGTTTTCTGGGGAGGGGCCTAAAAATCTCCATGAATGTCTCAGGGAGATTTTTTTTTTTTTTAACCCTCTACAATTTGAAAACTACTGCTCCTTTTTTTCCCCTCTTCCCTCCCTCCATTCCTTCATTCCCCTGCAGTGCAGTTCCCAGAAGTTCTGTCCAGGGCCTCTTCCCTCTTCTCTGTGCGCTCCCCAGGGCTAGTACATCTATTCCATGGACATCTATTCTTTAGCAGACAGCCTTGGAGCAACCCAAGGGCCCACTGCTTCCTCTCTGAACCCTCTGCAAAGCTGCTAACCCTCTTTCCACCTGCCTCCCTGATAGCTCCATGTGCATCTCCGTCTAGCAGCTCAAACCCAGCATGTGCAACATGGAATTCACAGCCATCCTCAGGAAGCCTTTTGGTTTGCGGTCCCTAGTTTTGCTAGTAATTTATAGCTTAGCCTCCTAGACTCTGAATCTCTGTGTCCTCCTTGCATCCTCTTTGTCCTTCCCTTCAGCACATCCTGGTCCCTGGGATGTGACAGTCCCCATCAGAGCAGCCTGTGCCTGACACCTCATTACCCGTTACCTGGTCTGTTGGCTTAGCTGCCCCACTGTCCTCTCACTCTACTCTTTTCCCACCGCCTCTTCCATTCCAACCTTCCATCCTTTTGATGATCCCCCATTGTCTTTTGGATAAAGTTTAAACTTCTTGTGTGGCATGCAAGGTCCCTAACGGCACAGCCCTAATGGGATATTCTACCTTTATTACTAATGGCCATCCCCTAACAGACCCCTCAATGCATATACTCTCTAGGTGTAAGGAATTATCCATAATTTCCCAAACATTACTTGAAGTGATCTATATCTTTTCTCATACTCCTATTGATACCGGAAAGATGATACCGGAATCTGGGTTCTTTTCATGGCAGTCAAAGAATGAACTCCACGAACACACAGGCAGCAAGCAAGCAGAGTCATTGTTAAAGGAAAGCAAATAGCTCCTAGGACAGCTGGGAGTAGGGAGAGAAGCCCCCCTTCTCTATTATCCTTTAGGGGTTTTTATTCTTTAAAGATGGGGGGCACCAATGTGGGGTCCAGAGAGGTGTGGTCTTCTCCCATTGGCCTTGTTAATTACCTATATCAGTCCTTGTCCAATA
Source organism: Phacochoerus africanus (assembly GCF_016906955.1). NCBI lineage: Eukaryota > Metazoa > Chordata > Mammalia > Artiodactyla > Suidae > Phacochoerus > Phacochoerus africanus. Next base: position 25,080,187 of record NC_062555.1, on the reverse strand, counting down.
TGGGTCTTAGGGTTGGAAATGTCCCATAAGTTTTACGGATTCTTTGTCTTTTTCTTTCCTTAGATTAAGTCACCATTCCTCTCGTTCCTTTTCTATCAGTTGAGGAGTGGGCTAGAGATTCGCATTTCCTATAGTAAACAAAGTCTGTGGGGAATGCGCATTTCCTATAATAAAACAGGGCCTGTGGGGATGTTACTCCCTGGAGCTCTTAAGCCACAAAAGTTAATATCCATATCAAAAGAATGTATGGAGCCCATGCTCCTACACTGACTACCTGAGTTAGTATTCTGTCTCCCTGTGACCTCTATAGAATTAAAATTCTCCCTTGAGAATAAAAAAATCCCAGTATAAATCCCATTGCAGAACTGACTGGTGATGCAGTCCACAATGGCAGGTGCAGCCCAGGTCTGCACCTTCTCATCCCTGTCTCAACAAAGTCAGGAGGCGGTGGCAGCGTGGGAGAGAGGTTCAGACCCCTTGAGCTTGCAGCTACTTAGTTGCCTTTGGATAACTGATGTGAAAAAGGCCTTTCAGCTTCCTGTGGGTCTTCCCTTTGCTTGAGCTACACAGGCTGTACTTCTTTGAAAGAATACAGTCATTAATCATTTATTGAGCCAATAAGCATTTATTAACCCTGTCCTAGGCATCACTGGTGGATACAAAGATTGATACCTTATTCCTGCTCTTTGTCAATTCTGGTCGAGAGTAGCAATTGCAGGAAAAAAAGATACTAAAACATCAGGGGACTTCACAGGTAAAGGAAATTACCTCTAGGTTGGAAGGGTGGGGAGCAGGGGTAAGTAACTGCTTGTCTTCTTCCACTTGAATGTAAGCTCCAAGAGGACAGGCATCTTTGTTCACCTCTATTGCTGGTGGCTGGAGCAGCAGCCTACACAGAGGAGGACCCAAGATTTTTTTTTTTTTTTTGAATGAATGGGTAATTGAATAAAAATTTTCATGTCAAAAAAGTGTAGGTTTAGGTTCATAACTGCGAGCTTCTTAAAGGTTGAAATGATGTCCATTTGCATTTTGCAGGATTTGCATTGTGTTTGGCACATCTCAGGCATTCAGTACTTGTTGGGTGAATGTTGAATACATGATGGGAGGGGGGTTGTTTTCTCCCACCCCTTCCCTTGTGTCATTAAGTGTTAGCCTTCCTTAAGAAAATATTCATGCTGAGTTAACAATGGTTTTAAAGGAGTTCCCATCGTAGCTCAGTGGTTAACGAATCCAACTAGGAACCATGAGGTTGCAGGTTTGATCCCTGGCCTTGCTCAGTGGGTTAAGGATCTGGCGTTGCCGTGAGCTGTGGTGTAGGTTGCAGACGCGGCTCAGATCCCGAGTTGCTGTGGCCTTGGTATAGGCCGGTGGCTACAGCTCCGATTCAACCCCTAGCCTGGGAACCTCCATATGCCGAGGGATCGGCCCTCAAAAGGCAAAAAGACAAAAAAGACTTAAAGGTAAGAGTCTTTAAGAAACCAAGGGGGAAAAAAAAAAAAAAAGCAGTGTGATAGCAAATGAGACGATAAAAAGGTCAGGAAAATAACATTTTTAATGCAATTAACTACTGAAAATTTTCCTGAAAGCCCTGGTTTACCTTTACCTAACAGTCCATTGAAATGGAAAATCTAACTATAAGGCGATGACATTGTTAAACCATCTCATTAGCAACACTTGTTTGATTTAAGCCGAGAACCAAATATTGCTATGTAGAGGTCAAAGCTTAAAGTTATTGAAGATTTATCTAACTCAGAATTAAATAAAAAGGCTAAAGGCCCAGAGGATATTTCTGCTGCTGTTCTTTTTTCCTCCCCAGTAATTTAAATTTAACTAACTGAAATTATATTCGAAGTATCAGATATTTAGGCCAGGCTCTGAAGTGGCAGCCTTCTCCGCATGTGAAAATGACTTGAGGCTTGTTTTAGTGAGAAGCCCACTGGGTGCAGAGTTAATTGCCAGGGAAGAATCAAAAGCAAGAGAATAGGATGGTCTTTGCCCTGAAGCAACTTACTATGTAAGCAGGTAGATACTAAGAAAGCAGGAGTGAGGATGGGGTGGGGGGCAGTAGTGGCGAAGCAAAGAAATATGTCAGTTCAGATTAAATTACGGCCTTTTGGCAGAGCCAGATAGTTGGCCTTGAAATCTGAGCTTTCCTTCTCTAGAGACAGTTGTCCCTGGAACTACATTTCCCAGCTCCCTTTTCAGCTATGTGAGACCATGTGACTAATTGGCCATGTGACCTCATTCTGGTCAATGGAATGTGGGCAGAAGGCTGTGGGCCACTTTTAGGCCTGGACCCTAAGCCTTCCCCTCCTTCCCTTATGGGCTGGTATAAAATATATATATATATATACACACACACACACACACACACACATATATATATATACGCATACATACACAAAATGTTTTAAAATATATTTTAATGTATTTTATATATGTGTGTGTGATTTTATATATATATATATATATATATTTGATTTTACTGTCTGGTCCAAGTTTTGAAGTCCTAGATGGAGGCCGGCCAGTCAGTTTCCCTTCTTAAACAGCTAATTAAATCCACATGCCAAGCCACTTCACCTGTTAGGCCCTGGCACTCTGGGGCCACTATATATACACCCTAATTGTCCCAGGGTCAGGTACCAGACAACTAGGGATAGCCCTATGCCCGTTGTCCCCCCTCACCCACCAACTATTCAGATTAGCCAATCCAAGGACCCCACGAAACCTTGCCACGTATCAGCTGCCCCCTAGAGCCCCAGTGTGCTGTTGCTCTCTCCCTGTACAATCCGGGGTGGCCCTGCCTAGCAACCATCTCCCATTCAGAGCTCTAAGTAGCAAAGGATTCTGCCTTTCATCTCTCTAAGTGTCATCGTGTTGGGTTTTACCGTCTTTAAAACTTACAAAGCGGCCAAAATGGCAGAGATCAGAGACTCCTGGGAAACTCTGTTGATGATGAGAGTTGCCTTGTGCCTGGTCCTGAATGGCTTCCTCTAACTCTCCCATCCCTGCTGTGCTGTCAGTGCCCTGTACTGTCCTGTGAAGAGAAAGGAACTCGTGTAATCTTGGAGCTGTTACTACTTTTGACTTAGCTGTTATGGAGGCCTAGCCTACTATAAATATTATAGGAAAACAACCAACTCACATAGTATGGGATGAGGAAGCTTCCAGAAGAAGACGGGGAAGCCACTATCTCAATGACCCCTATGAGGAGGGGAGCTCAGGGTTGAACGTTTACAAAATGGCAAACTGATTTAGCTATTAACCTTTACTGGAAGTTAACCTTTACTGAGCACTCCTCCCTTCCCCTTCCAAGGAGAAGTGCCCACCAAAGGGCAGCTTATGTAGATAAATCTCCATTATCTCTAGCTTCAAAAATATACCATCAGTACACAGTGTTCTCCAGACTTGTGGTTGCCAATGGGGAGTGGGGAGAGAATGGGATGGACAGAGTGTTTGGAGTTAGTAGATGCAAACTATTACATTTAGAATGGATACGCAAGGAGATCCTACTGTATAGCACACAGGGAACTATGTCCAGTCTCTTGGGATAGACCATGATGGAAGATAATATAAGAAAGGGAATGTATGGAGTTCCCATTGTGGCACAGCAGAAACGAATCCAACTAGGAACCATGAGGTTGTGGATTCGATCCCTGGCCTCACTCAGTGGGTTAAGGATCCAGCATTGCCGTGAGCTGTGGTGTAGGTCACAGACATGGCTCGGATCTGGCATTGCTGTGGCTGTGGTGTAGGCCAGCAGCTGTAGCTCCAATTCAACCCCTAGCCTGGGAACCTCTGTATACCGCAGATGTGGCCCTAAAAAGACAAAAGACAAAAAAAAAAAAAAAGAAAGAAAGAAAGGGAATGTATATATGCTTGACTGGATCACTTTGCTGGGTAGCAGAAATTGGTACAACATTGTAAATCAACTATAATTAAAAAAAAAAAAAAAAAAAACCCACAGTGCTTTCCAGGTTAACTTCATGTCCTTAAGCCTCAAGTTCATTCCTACCTTTTCCCCATCTATGTTTATTTTTCCCCTCCTATCTTTTTTTTTACATTTGAAGTTAATTGTAATTATCTAAGCAACACATAATAGTCTTCTCACCAAAATTATATACAAATAAATTAAATAATACAAATAAAATTCTGGAAATAAAACTACTTTTTTTTTTGTCTTTTCTTTTCTAGGGCCGCTCCCGTGGCAGTTGGAGGCTCCCAGGCTAGGGGTCTCATCGGAGCTGTAGCCACTGGCCTATGCCAGAGCCACAGCAACGCAGGATCCGAGCCACGTCTGCGACCCACACCACAGCTCACAGCCACGCCGGATCCTTAACCCACTGAGCAATGCCAGGGATCGAACCCGCAGCCTCATGGTACCTAGTCAGATTCGTTAACCACTGTGCCAAGACGGGAACTCCTAAAACTACTTTTGATCACCCCTCTCCAACAATTTCTCCTACTCTTACCAACCCAGATGTAACTCCAACTCCACTGTCTTCTGTGCATCATTTCAGATTTTTTGCCTTTTGTTGACATTAATTGATAGAAAGTCTATGGTATTGTTTTTCTATAAATCATATCTTCTTGTCCATTTTATTCCACAGTTTGCCTCTTTCATCCAACAATGTTTTGTTGAGCTCCCCATGGTCCTACATGGAAATCTGATTTAACCTAATGGCTACGTGGTGTTCCTCATCCCATCATTTGGGATATTTGAGATGGACTGAGAGATTGGGGTCAGTAGATGCACTTTTCCACCATTACATAAATATCTGTAGTGAACATCCTGGGATACGCTTGCCTGAGTACTTACCAGGTCCTGGGTGCTCTTCAGATGCTTTCTAGGTGTGATTCCATTTAACCCCCTCAGCAGTTGCATGAGGTGAGTGCTGACATCATCTCTGCTTCGTGGGTGAAGTGTTTGAGGTGAACTTGCGGGGTTTCTTTAGGGGTAATCATGGGTGGTGTGCTTGCAGGGCCTTTTACTCTCCTCTAGGTGGAGCATGTTTTAAGGTACCTAGATTTCATTTGAATCAGGTATGGTTAAGACATGAAGACAATGGCAAAGACTGCCAGGGGAGAAGAAGAATTTTTTTTAAATATGATTCCCCAGAAATAGGAGACATGGCTAGTCATGCAGGGCCACACGGGGAAGCACCAGGACCAGGGGGGGGCAGAGGGAGTGAGGGTGTGGTGGGGAATGCGTCCAGGAAACCACTCTGTGCTTTTCATGGGAGGAATGAGTGAGGTGGGCAAACAAGTTTCTACGAGGCTGTTCTGAATAATTTCAGTGGGCTCTGGGGCCTAGGGGCTGTCTCTGGTGGTCTGGCACCTGGCCCTGGGGGGGACTAGGGCAGGGGATTGTGGCGCTAAGTGTGAGAGCCCAGAAAGGAGATGGGGTTGTCTGGGCTCTGGTTTACTATCTCTAGAGATTGGTTGGCCCTGGGCTCTGGTTTCCTATCTCTAGGAGTTGGTTAGCCCTGGAGAAGGTAGGTTGTCCAGGGTCATCAAGGCCCAAGGTGTCAAAGCATCAGAATACAAACAATAAAACTCATGGTTAATACAGAGCAATTACACTCCTCCCAGGAGAATAGGGAATTCTCTTTTCGCTTAATCATCACCAATCATTTGATATCATCATAGTTATATTTGTAGTCCATCTGATGGGTACAGACAGTGTCTGTTGTTTTGATTGGCATGCTCTCATTAATAAGGATGTCGAGTACCTTTCATGTATCTATGGTCCTGTGGTGAACAGCCCATTCTTGGCTCCTCCCTCCAATTCTTTCCCACTCCTCCTCAGTCTTCTCTGTCTTCAGACACAAGCCAAGCTTCCCTATGTAACTTTCCAAGCCCTTCCCGGTATGGCCCAGGTGCTTTTCAGAAGTTTCCCTTCTTGGCATTTCCCATCTTGTCTCCAAAATTCCATCCTTGGTCTCAGTCCTCACCCCCTCCCTCCTGGTCTTTGCACAAGCTCTTCCCTCTGCCTGGGAAACACACTGCACCTTCTCTCCCCTTTCTACACCCCCCCACCCACACCCCTACTCATATGACATATGAGGTCACCCCAGGGTCCTTTTCCAGCACACCTCCTCCTCTGTCCTTCCAATCTTACCACTTAGCGCGTGACCCTCTAACAGCAGACTGATTTTTTGAATCCCTTTGTAGATTCACCTCACTGAAGACAAAGATTATATCTTCTTTATTTTTAGTCTTCCACACCTAGCATAATGACTGAAACATGCCAAGGACTGAGAATATACCTTGAATGGGTGGAAGAATGGGTGAGAAGTGACAAAATAAGCACTTCCTAAAAACTGAAGTACAGTTGATTTACAGACTTTCAGGGATATAGCAAAATGATTCAGTTCTATCAGTCTGTCTGTCTATCTATCTACTATTCTTTTTCAGATTTTTTCCACTATAGGTTAATTATAAGATGTTGAATATAATTTCCTGTGCTATAAGTAGGTCTTTTTTTTCTCTATGTTGTCTGTAGTAGTGTGTATCCCAAATTCCTGTTTTATCCCTCGCCCCTTTCCCCATTGGTAATCATAAGTTTGTTTTCTATATTTTTGAGTGTATTTTTGCTTTGTGAGTAAGTCAATTTGTATCATTTCCTTGGATTCCACATGTAAGTGATATCATGATATTTTTCTTTCTCTGTCTGACTTACTTCACTTATATGATAATTTCTAGGTCCATCCATGTTGCTGTGAATGGAATTATTTCATTCTTTTTTATGGCTGAATAATATTCCACTGTGTACATGGAATATTCATTCCATCTTCTTTATCCATTCATTTGCTGATGGGCATTTATGTTGCTTCCATGAATGGGCTATGGGAAATAATGTTACTGTGAACATTGAGGTGCATGTGTCTTTTCGAATTAGAGTTTTCATCTTTTCCCACTATATGCTCTGGAGTGGGATGGCTGGATCATGTGGTAGCCAAATTTCCAAATGAGCACTTTTATCATGTTCCACACTCCAGTCCCAGAAGCGTGTCTCCTGTTGAGGGTGTAATCCATCCGGAACAGAGATGGTGGGTGGACCAGGTGCTTTGACAATTCTAGATCTGTACTCAAATTCAGAATCTGATGTAATGCTAAGGTATATTCTAGCATGTTCTGAGCTCAGTAAGTGGGTTGTGACTGATTCTGTGTTTGCCTGGATGGGCAGGACTGAGGAAACCCCAGAGAAAAGAGAAGATCAGCTTGGTTCAGTGTGTTTTTCAGTGTCAGGGAGAGATTGACGGGATAGGCTCCTTTCCTTCTGCTATTAATTAATTCAGAAAAATAATTCTTGATTGCCCTCCTGTGTTCCAGCCCTGTGCTAAGCCATAGGTGGACCAAGTAGAGAAATGCAGGGTTTTTTTTGTTTTTTGTTTTTTTTTTTTTTTTTGCTTTTTAGGGCTGCACCTGGGGCATGTGGAAGTTCCCAGGCTAGGGGTCAAAGCAGGGCTACAGCTGCCAGCCTACACCACAGCTCATTGCAAGGCCGGATCCTTAATCCACCAAGCGAGTCCAGGAATTGAACCCACATCCTCATGGACACTAGTCAGGTTCATTTCCGCTGAGCCTCGCAGGGAACTCTGAGAAATGCTGTTCTTGCCCCTGGAGAACTCACAGTCCATGCAGAGGCATGGTAACAGCCCTCAGGCATGCTGGAGTGAACGAAAAGGCGTGGGCTGTGGGAGGCACTTCCTGGAGGTGAATTCTAGACACCTAGGGTTGAGCAGGATTGGAAAGCAGTGTGCCTTTGAAGCTGGCCTCTGGGGCTTGGCACAGGGCCTGAGAGGTGTGCGGGAGGGAGGAAGGCAGGGCCGTGGAGCGGCGAAATGTGGTTGGCTTGATGCTGGGCATAAATCCTTTCCATCACTTCCTGTTCCAGTCCCATTGTGTCCCTTCTCTGCTCATAAACCTCCAGTGGTTTCCCCTCTCACTCTGCGTAAATCCAGACTACCGCCAAGGCCTCTCAGGGCCCTCTGAGTAGGAGACCTTTCCACCTCAGCCCCCTAGTTGCCTCCCCACTCTTCTCTCTGGCCTCACCCATGTCTTTGCTGTTTTCTGTGTATGACAGGCATGCTCCTGCCTCAGGGACTGTGAGTCTGCTCTCCCCTCTGCCTAGAAATGCTTTGCTCTCAGAACACTGCAGAGCTCACTCCTTCAGGTTTTTACTTAAATGCTACCTTTCTGGTAAGGGCTTCCCTGCCTACTTTGTCAAAAATTGCAGCCTCGATCTTTGCTCAGCACATATGCTAGACTGCCAGTTTCCCGGGTCCCTTCTTCTTGCTTGTGGTCACCTGATTGCCCAATGAAGACTACATTTCCCAGCTTCCCTTGCAGCTAGGTATGGTCATATGACTAGGTTCTCATTACTGATAGGTGAGAGAGCTAACTTTTTAAAAAATTACAGTAGATTTACAATGTTGTGCCAATTTCTGCTGTACAGAAAAGTGACATATATATATATATTTTTGGTCTTTTTGTCTTTTTAAGGCCACACCTGCAGCATATGGAGGTTCCCAGGCTCGGGGTCCACTTGGAGCTGTAGTTGCCAGCTTACACCACAGCCATAGCAAGGTGGGATCTGAGCTGTGTCTGCGACCTACACCACAGCTCAAGGCAATGCCAGATACTTAACCCACTGAGAGAGACCAGAGATCAAACCCACGTCCTCTTGGATGCTAGTCAGGTTCGTTAACCACTGAGCCACCACAGGAACTCCTATGTTCTTTTTTAAAATATTTAAATATTTTTAAAATACTATAGCTCCCTGTGCTATACAGTAGGATCTCACTGCTTATCCATTCTAAATGTAATAGTTTGCATCTGTTAACCCCAAACACTCCGTCCATCCCTCTCCCTCCCCCTCTCCCTTGGCAACCACAGGTCTGTTCTAAGAGAACTAACTTTTGCATAACCTCTGCCTCACTTGCTTGATAGGAAATTGTCTGTCCACCTAGAATAGTAAGGCATTCACATGAGAGAGAAATAACTTCTGTTTAAGTTACTGAATATGTGGATCACTTCGTTATATGCCCTAACCCATACATTTCCTCTATAAATTCTGTGATTTTTCTGCTTAGCACTTCATCCCATTTAATACACCCAGTGATTTCTTCTCTTGTTTATAACCTGTCTTCTCTGACTTGAATGTGAATTCTTCCGGGGCAGGGATTTTCGTGTCTTTGTTCACTATTGCATCCCTGGGACCTAGTACAGTACCCAGTTTATAGGTACTCAATTAATATATTCGGAATGAAATATTACTTTCCACTGAAAATAAAATCAAAGTCTATGCCTTGAAGAAAGAGCATAAAGAGCTCCAGTAAGTTTTGAGATAATCCTTGGGCAGGGTGGGAGACCGGGAGAGGATGGGGGTGGGGAGGGGACAATGAGTGAAAACAGTGAGGAATGTCATTCATGGTACTGAGAAGGGTGCAGCCAGAGGAAGACAGAGTTTTTAATCAGCCCAGAAAAGCCCCTCAGCTCTCCTGTGTTTGGGAGGGGAGACTCTGGGGCTTTGCTTCGGCACCTCTCCCTATTGGTATCAGTTTTGGCGTTGACTCCTATAGGAGAGAAGAAGAGAGATTAATTAATTTTTTTCTCATTTAGCAGGAAATAAGTCATGCTCTTCTGCATTCCATTTACCCTTATTCTTGTCCTCTTGAGGAAAATCTGTATCATCATATAATCAGGTTAAGTCGTGTAGAATTGAGGTAGAAGGTATTCATGGCAGTAGCTGTCAAATGGTGGGGAAACTATTGGGATGGAACTGAACTGCTGTAGATTAAGTCTGAGGCCTTCAGTGGTGGGTACTGGTGAGTAAATGGATTGAACTACTCTGTCTTTATCATCCTTACCTGTCAGATGAGTATAACATTGGCATTTTTTGTTGTGAGATATTTTAGGCTGAGTTGTGTCTCCCCAACATTCAGTACCTCAGAATGTGACTGTATTTCAAGTTGGGGGCTTTAAAGTGGCAATAAAGGTAACACAGGGTTGTTAGGATGGGCCCTAATCCAATACAACTGGTATCCTTATTAAAAAAAAAAAAAAAAAAGAGCTGGGACACAGACACCAGACACCTGTTCACACAGAGGGATGAGCATGCGAGCACATAGCAAGGTGGTGGCCACCTGCAAGCGACAGAGAGCGGCCTTAGAAGAAACCAAACCTGCTGACACCTTAATCTTGGATTTTGGCCTCCAGAATCTCCGTGGTTTACCACTCCGTTTGTAGTTATTTGTTATGGCAGCCCTAGCCACTGATACATGAGATAACGTAGAAAGCTAACAAAATGGTGTGCTGTACTGTCTACCAAACGTTTGTCTTCTTAAGTTGTATTCACAGAAGCACGTTACTTAAACTACAGGACATGCCAGTCCTGTAGTGTGTTGGTCAGAGACCACAGAGTGAATGTCAGGCCCGCTCCCCCACCCTTTGGAAACAAACTGATTGGTGGGAGGAGGGGTGGCCACAGGGATTGTGGGCCACAGCCAGAGAAAGGCCACAAGGCTTTGAGGAGCCTAGACACTGTGGAAGTGGCAGAGTTTAACCTGGAGAAGGGAAGAGTCAAGCAGATGTAAAGCCATCTGGAATGGATCAAGCAGTGTCTTAAGGAAGATGAACTCGATTTAGCTGTGTGGGCCCAGATGAGAGAGCCAACACCAGTGGGTACAAGTTTCAGGGAGGTAGATTTCAGGTCAGTACAACAAGGGCTTTTCTAAGAGGGTGGTGGGCTTCCTCAGGACGCATTCCATGAGGCTGGATGACCACTTAAGACAAATATCAGGGGACTCAAGCTTAGGTCCTGCGTTTGCACCAGATAAACCTGGATGTTTCAGTCCTGATGTTTTCTATACCAGTTGATTGTTCTCCAGCTGGAGAACAGATCGCTATAGTTTTAGGATTGTGAAAACATGTACATGGTCAACAAATGTTTTTGAGCTTTGTCGATTTGATGGCTTATTAGAAAACTTTAGAAAATTTACTGAGAAAAACAAATACGTATTCAAACTGTAGAGTTCAGTCGTAGGACCTTGGAAGTGTGGGCGCCCAAGTAAGATTCTGGGGCCCCAAAGTATAAGCGTTAGCAGGAATGAACTTGTGCTAGTCAAAATCTTAAACTTTTTCTTGCAAAACTGTCTGCACACTTTTACAAAGCAAAAATAAATAAGTGGAATATTGAGTTTGATTTATCTACTAAAAGTTAATCTGTCCTGAAAGAATTTGTTAAAATTACTCTCAGTAACAGACGACACAGTAAAAGCTGTAATTTCCTCACTGCCATCAGTATGTGAGATTTGGGAAAAGCTGATAGAAGCAAGGATGATTTGGTGGTGGTATCAGAAACATGGTTTTCATATCCACAAATTGCTACAGAATAATGGGGTGCGGCTGGTTCTAAAGTGCTGCCTGCCGGCACCAGCTCATGAGCTCACACCCCATAACTACCATGGTTTGAAGGTTGGCCCTCGGAGCCAGGCAGGCTGAGGAAGGCCGATCTTACAGAGGGACAGCGGGCGGCCACAACCAGTGGGGAGTGAGTGAGTGGCACCTGGCAGCGGGGCGGGCTCGGGTACCAAAAACCTCGCAGAGATAGCAGCCACGAGGCCAACTCTCTCCCCCAGGGGCTGGTATGGCAAACGCCTACCCTCTAGGGTTCTGATCCACCGCCCCAGCGGCCTCCTCCCTCCCCTTCGCCTCTGTACTCAACCTTCGGCTGTGGCACAGACCACCCTCCCATTCCCCCGCAAGGAGAGCGCCGGGCGGGCGGGGGTTCGGAGGGGCCAGCGCATCTCCAGGAAGGGCTGAGTCTTCAAAGCACTATGCCTTAGGCCCAAGAAAGGGCAAACATCAAGAGCGGGGGGGGGGGGGGGGGGCGGCAGAGCCTAGGTGGGACAGGGTGGGGGGGGCGGGGCGGTGGGCGAAGTACCACGGCGGGGAGGGCTAAACGCAGGAAAAGGTAAGACTTTGGCAATTGGCTGGCTCCCGCCCCGCCCAAACGAACCCCGTAGGCGCGGAGGGTCCGGGTGGGTGCTGGCGGGGCTGCGCACTCTTGTCGGTTTGGAGGCACCACCTTGGCAGCAGCCTAAAGCGGAACTCTCTTCCGCGCGTCGCGGTGCGCTGGGGCCACCGGAGGACGCGTGGAGGCCGCGGCCGCCACCCGGACTCGCGCGCAGCCCAGGCGGGGACCGCCGTCCCGCGCCAGGAAGGGCGACCCAGTCTTATGCGTGTACAAAGCCGCCGCCAGGCGCCTCGCGCCGCGACAGGTGCAGGCGCGCCGGCTTCCCATTGGTCGTGGCGGCGGCGGCGGCGGCGGCGGCTGCGGCGGCTGCGAGCCCCTTCCCCCTCCCGGCGCTCGCGGGGCCCCTTCCCCCGCCGCGGCGCCGGCTGGGTCTGCGGAGGCGCGTGCCCGCGTGCGCGCCCGAGCCGCGCGCCTCCGCCCCGCCCCCGCCGCCTCCCTCTCGCCGCACCGCCGCCGCCGCCGCCGTCGCCGCGCGCTCGCGAGCTCAGGTAGCGGGCGCGCGGGCGCCTCCTCGGGGGCGCGCGGCCGGGCCGCCGTCCTCCTCCCCCTTCCCAACCCCCGCACCCGTCCGCTCCGGGAGTCTGGGGGGGGGGGGGGGGAGCGCGGGCGGGGGGGAGCTGGAGCCGGGCGCCGCCGCCGCCGCCGCCGAGGCTTCCGTCTCGCTCGCTCGCGCCGCGGCGGCAGCAGAGGTCGCGCACAGATGCGGGTTAGACTGGCGGGGGGAGGAGGCGGAGGAGGGAAGGAAGCTGCATGCATGAGACCCACAGGTAAGACCGAGAGCTCCGGCAGGGGCTTTCTATCCCGGGGAGGCGCGCGCAGGCCGCGGGAGGGGGAGTTGGTGCGTGGTTCTGCTCCCCGAGGGAGGAATTTTTTGACAGCGCAGAGAAATCTCACTGGGGACTGGGCTGTAGGACCCATCCCGATGCTGGCGAAAACAGAGAAGTAGCTGGGGTGCCACATCGTGAGATTCCTAAGAGTGGAATGTACAGGCCCGAGGAAAAGTGTTTTTTCAGCCCGGAGACGCTAGAAGGCTTTAGACTTTCCTGTCGTGGTCACAGCCTCTGAATCTCGGGGACCGGCGCGGAGCCAATGTGCGCTAACCCCTGCCCTCCTCCCCTCCTCCATCCCTTCCGCACGCGCAGCATCCCGCGGCGGCTGTTACTCAGTGTGCCCGGCACTGAGGGAGATTGGGGGGATCGCGCCTTGGCAAAGGGGGTGGGGGCCGCGCGGGGGAGGACCCGGGATGGAGCTGGAGAAGCTGAGGCTCCCGGTCCCAGGGCGGAGGAGGAGGAGCGTGGCCCCCAGAACCCCAGCAGCCTGGGGTATTGTCGTGTACGCTCCTGGTTGCAGACTCTTGCAAGCCGGATGCCCTCTGTGGATGAAAGATGTATCATGGAATGAACCCGAGCAATGGAGATGGATTTCTAGAGCAGCAGCAGCAGCCTCAATCCCCCCAGAGACTCTTGGCCGTGATCCTGTGGTTTCAGCTGGCGCTGTGCTTCGGCCCTGCACAGCTCACGGGTGGTGAGTGACCCCGCTGTGCCGGGGAGGGTCCGGGAAGACAGGGTGGGGGAGCCTGGCTGGCAGGACAGCTCTGCCACTCCCCCGTGCACCCAGACTTACGGGGAACCCTAGAATTCCAGGAGCCCCAGTGTCCCAGCTTCAGACCACCCTCCTTCCAAACCTCGGGAGTTCCCGGAAATTTCCTCGGCGGAGCCTGCACATATTCTCACCCACATTCTGTCTGGAGCTTCCCACCAGCCATCCCCACTTGGCTTCTCTGAAGGAAAGACAGTAAACCTGGCCTATTCTCATTTTGGCCAAAAGAGAGAGAGAAAGAGAAAGTGGAGTGTATGTGGTTAAGGGTGTTTGTGGACCTTTGACCCTTGTCTGTGCCCCCAGCAGACAGAGGTCAGGTTTTGGCTTCTGTTTAGGCGAGAGTTGCAAGACCACCTTTGTGAGTGAATGTGAAGGGTCTGGAAATGTGGCCAGACTGGCTGCAGGACAGGTTTATTTGAAAGTTAACTTTCTCTTGCTTTGGGAGGTGGTATGTTCAGGCATGCCCCTGCATGTTGGGGGCAGGGCAGGGATGCAAAGCTTTTGCTTGGGATGTGTTTCTGGGGGATTGCTTGGCGTCTCCGGGCCCCATCCGCAGGGGGAATAAAGTGCTTGGTGATGGAGTGGAAGTCAGCAGAAATCCACCTGAAAGCCTCATCTCCGTGGGTGGCTCGTCTCTGACATCTTGCTTCTGAGGAAGGGGCTGTCTTTTGGTTGTGGTAGAGGGTGGGTTCCGGTCTGAATCCCAGAGCCTAGGCGTCTTTCTGCTCATTGCTGTCCATTCCAGATTTTCCGTGAGAGCATGCCGATGTGGACGTATGAAAAGAATCCTGTTTCTGGGGCCAAAAAATTGTTAATATATGCATAGGTTATAATTGGTGGGAAAGCAGGTATGGATCGATACGAATAAACCATTTTAGTGTTTTGCAATATTGCTGTTTTAGAGAATTCAAAGGGGAAGATGGAAAGAGTGAAAAATGAACAGAAGTGGGGGAGGGGGTACCAAGCTGGGCTGGAACACAGAGTGATCAAGAACTCAGGCGTAGGGCTTGGAGGTCTGAGAGATGCCTGGAGGCTCAGGAGCTTCCTATGAGGTGAATGTCTGTTGGAAGCAGTGACAAAACCCTCGCTTTGGATGGGGACTGGGTATGGGTTGGCTTTGGTTTCTCAACAAGGGGCAGCTTTTTTGGTGCTCTCCTTTTTATAGAAATGTCTGTGAGGAGGGGTCCTCTTCCTGGGGGACAGGGTCACCTGGGATGCTAGGCCTGTGTGGCCTGCCAGGGCTCTGCATCCAGGGCCATGGGACCAGGTGGGCAGGACAGCCTTGAGCAGGGCTTGGGCCATTTCCTTCCCTCCTCTCTTGCCTCAGGGTCCAGCTGTCATTTCCTCAAACCAGGTCCACGTGATTGTCCATCCTCTCGGTCCTTTTCTCCGAGGTAGATGACAGGTTCATCAGGGGTTGTCTACATGGGTCTTGTTTGTTTATTTGGTGTTTTTAGAGCTGCACCCACGGTGTATGGAGGTTCCCAGGCTAGGGGTCGAATCGGAACTGCAGCTGCCGGCCTGCACCACCGCCACAGCAATGCAGGATCCGAGCTGTGTCTGCAACCTACACCACAGCCCAGGGGAAGGCTGGATCCTCAACCCACTGAGAGGGGCCAGGGGTCAAATCTGCATCCTCATGGATTCTATTTGGGTTCGTTACCACTGAGGCACAACGGGAACTCCACCGTGGGTCTTGACTGTTGTTGTTGGAAGGGTGAAGTCTGAGTGCAGCCTGGACTTGAAGGCTGGGCCTTGGTCCTGCCATTTGTGTTTACAGAGCATCCCCACCTCAAGGATCTCAGAGTGTGGTACCCAGCATGGCCCCCAGGGCTCACATTAGTCACCGTGCAGTTGTACATCTTTTGCCCCTCTCTTCTGAGGGTGAAGATGTCAACAGAAGGATCCAGAGCCTCGAAGAAGAGGTCGTCTGTCACCTCTTCGTTTTGGTTCCCTTCTGAGCTCTCACAGGCTGCAGAAAGGCTAGCCATCAGCTTTGCATCATCTGGAAGTCCCTTAGGCTGAGAGCATGATTTCTGGAAGATGATTTATCATTTCAAAGTCTTCCCTGAATAAATAGTTCGGGGGAGTTCCCATAGTGTCTCAGTGGGTTATGAACCCGACTAGTGTCCCTGAAGACACGGAGGGGTTCGATCCCTGGCCTCACGCAATGGATTAAAGAACTGGCATTGGGGAGTTCCTGTCGTGGTGCAGTGGTTAACGAATCCGACTAGGAACCATGAGGTTGCGGGTTCGGTCCCTGCCCTTGCTCAGTGGGTTAAGGATCTGGCGTTGCCGTGAGCTGTGGTGTAGGTCGCAGACGCTGCTCGGATCCCGCGTTGCTGTGGCTCTGGCATAGGCTGGCAGCTACAGCTCCGATTCGACCCCTAGCCTGGGAACCTCCATATGCCACGGGATCGGCCCAAGTAATGGCAAAAAGACAAAAAAAAAAAAAAAAAGAGCTGGCATTACTGTGAGCTGTGGTGTAGGTCCCAGACTTGGCTCGGATCCGGTGTTGCTGTGCTTGTGGCGTAGGCCGGCAGCTGCAGCTCTAATTCGACCCCCTAGCCTGGGAACTTGTGGCCCTAAACAGCAAAAACAAAAAACAAACAAAAAATTGCGGGGCGGGGGGATGGTGGGGTACGTTCCACCATGTTGACTCTACGGAGGTTTCTTTCTTAAGAGAGAGATCCATGCAGAGGCCCCAGGATGGTCATACGAGCAAATTCATCTTAATTCTGGACAGTGCTTCTCAAATGGTAATGTGCAGACAGATCACCTGGGATCTCGCTAAAAGGCAGCTTCTGGTTCAGGGGTCTGGGTTGGGCCTGAGAGTCTCCATTTCCAACCAGCTCACAAGTGATGCAGTTCCTATTGGTCCCAGGACCACACTGGATCAGCAACGCTTTAGAGGAAGCATTGCTTAAAATAAGTGGGTTCTGGCTGCAGCCTTTCTGCCACCTCTCAGAAGACCCAGATGCAGGTGGCCTGTGAGGGACAGAGGTCTCACCTGAGCATCCAGTCTTTGGGCGACACCCAGAGCTAAGACTCAGCCCTCAGAGTGTGCTCATTTTCTTTTTCTCTTTTTTCCAATTGAAAAAAAAAAGTGCAGATTTAATAGACACTCTTCTGAAACATGGCTTTTCATTTTTGATTCTTTCCATGGAAAAGGGATCCCACAATAGCAAGATAATAGTCTCAGCTAGGAGAGTGAGAGAGAGAAAAAAAACATGTGCCCAATACGAGAGTTACAGCAAAAGCCTGAACTAGAAGGGGAGAAATCAAGAAAATGATCAGATGAAGAAAAGGGGAGGGAGGAAGAACTCCTGGAAAATGAAGGCTGTGTCCTAGAAAGCCAGAGATGCCAGTCCGTTCTTGGAGCCCCTGGGAGAGCTTTTATGAGCTGGAATTGGCCTGAGGTGACTTTTGGATGGCTCCTGCCTGGTTGTCAATTGTAAATGAGGAAAAAGGGCCTACCTTTGGGGCCATTAAGGCTGAATACCCTGGGAAGACCAGCATAAGGTTTATAGGAAGACACCGGACCCCCGCTGTTGCCAGAATCTCTGTAGATCATGGGTTTGGCCCCTCCTTGTCCTCCGTCTCACTGTGTTCCCAGAGATGAGGTCCGCCTGGAGTGGTCCTCCCGGGCTTAGAGCAGGAGAGACGCAACTTCAATTGCCAGGGTCTCGTTCATCTTTCATTTCTCCCCTGCCCTCGGGGTAACGCTTCATCTTAGCACTGCCTCATCCACTGGACCACAAGCCCACTGCAAGCAAGGACCTCGACTTTACTTCTGTGTCCCAGGCGCCCAGCGCAGCCTCTGACACACAGAAGATGCTCAGCAAAAGCTGATTGACAGCCAGAAAAAAAGATTCCCAGGTGACTGCCACACCATTTAGAAAATAGTTACCATGGGTAGTTACGCAAGTGCAAGAGTGACATGGCAGTTGAGGCCACGTCTACGTGGAGGAAGTCTCAAAGGTTGGAGGAAAACTCAAGGAAGGTTCTGGAGAAGAGGTGGCACTGAGGTTGGGACACGAGGGAGGCAGTGGTTGTCCCTCGCAGGGGAGGGACACTGGTGCAGAGGGGTGGGGGTGGGGGTGGTGACTGCTCAGGGAGAGAGGAGAGCCTGGTTAGTCTAGAACATGCTGTATCTCTGCAGGGAACCAGTCGGTAAGGAGGACAGACCGATTGGAACCCTGTCGTCAGTGTCCCTGGAAGTCCCAGCGGATTCCCAGTGTCACACAGCGGGCGGTGGGAGCCACTGAAGGGCCTGGAGCAGGGACGTGATAGCCTCTGAGCTGTGCCCCGTTTCCTTTCTCTGCTTCCAAGTCTCTGACCCAGGCCACTCCCTGGTAGGGCTGCCCTGTGTGCCCGCCAGAGGAACAGCACAGGGGATCTCATCTGGGCCCTATGGCTATGGCATCACGCTGAGTGCCAGCAGGCGGAAACAAACAGCCTGACTGGCTCGCTGATTCAGAGGTGCCCAGCCTCTTGGAGTTTGATGGAGAAAGATCCCTTACATGGTAGAGCGTAAGCTTGTCCTGCAATGCCAAGTCTGCGAGCCACGATTTCAAACTCCACTTAATTCGATCTGTAAACAAAAGTCCCAGCTCCTCAAAATGTAAAGCATATTTCTTCAACCAAAGGCCACTCTCAGTGAAGCAGCCTGGAAACTCTTTTGATTTATCCCTGAGGTGAAATCTGAAAGCTTTGGGTGATGCAAGAAGGATTTCATACCGCAGGTAGCAAATTCCCATCTCAGCCGCCTGAAGTGGCAAGTTGGAGAGGCAGTGGTTCTTTAATTCCTGAGAGTAATGAAGAGGGGAGATGAGAATGGCTCTCCAGTCACTATTGATTAGAAGAAAAGCACCCACGTGACTCCGTTTCTGTTGTCAGAAGCGTATTTCAGAAGCATCCAAAAGGCCACGGAGACTTGCCCTGAGCTCCCATGCAGCCTTAGGGGGTGATAGGTCAAATCCAGTCTCTGCTGTGCCCCAGCTACATGGCTTTGGGCAGGTTGTGGAACTTTTCCTCGGCTCAGTTCCTTCCAGATCACTCACATTCTTTAAATCTGTGATTATAGGAATTTGATGGGGTCTGAAGTCCAGTAAAGTCAGCTCTCTTCCATCCGTCTTTTGCAAGGGTCTGTCGCTTGCCCCTGGGATAACGCAGCTAAGGGAGTGTTCCTTAGGAAACAGACAAGTAAGGACTCGTTGGTTCTCAAAGTCTGAGCGCAGAAGCTCGCATCAAACTGTTTTTTTTTTTTTTTTCACATACATTTTTAGTTCAGTATAAAATGGAGTGTCATTTCTTGGTGCTGAGAAGAAAGCAGTTTATCCTTGTCTTCTTTTGCAAGCTCTTTGGGTGTTTGATAATTGAGATAATCACACGTAGCAACGAAAGGTCTAAAGAGATTATTGGGATCCTTGCCTGTGGATTGAAGAAAAAAGAAAGGGACGGAAAAGTAGGTTTTCTAATTTGTTTGTAAACATAGTTGCATTCGGCCAAAACCAGCCACCATACTTAGATGCAGTCAGATATATCATCTCATGCATCAGCGACAACATTTTGTCGATTTATTCAAATTGTTCAAGTGTTGCTAACTGTGGAAGATTGGGAAAAGATGGGAGGAGTTTTCAACTGGCCACCATCTGAGTGATTGTTAACCACTTGTCAGTTGTTAGAACCGTACTAGTTGCAAACCTCTAGATAGTGCTTCCTCTGTGCCAAGGATGTTCTTCACATTTAGGTGTATTAACTCATTTAGTCTTCATAACAGCTCTATCAAGTAAGTACTATTATTGCTCAGGGTCACTTCATTAGTAAACAAGGCATGGTGACCCAGACTAACCTTTTAATTATGAACTTTGTAACCATGGCAATCCTACTCTCGAAATGCATTTTTTTCTTTTTATTGTACTTCAGTCTGAATATTTCTCTTTAAGTCTCCATTATCAGATATTTTGGAACTTTTGCCCTCCCCACCCTCATCAAAGGGAACTCTTTTTTTTTTTTTTAATCGAGTTTAGTTGATTTACAATGTTACATTCATTTCTGGTGTACAACAGAATGATTTGATATTTTTTAGATTCTACTAAAGCATTTAAAGTTATCATAAAGTATTGGCTGTATTCCCTGTGCTGTACATTAGATCCTTGTATCTCATTTATATCTGATTTGTACCTGGTTTTAAACCTATTCCCCATCTCGCCCTTTCCCCCACTGGTATCCACTAGTTTATTCGTGGTACCAGTGTCTGTTTCTGTTTTGTTATATTCATTCACTTTGTTTTTAAATTCCATATGTAAGTGAAAACATAACAGTATTTGTCTTGCTCTGACTCACTTCCCTAAGCACAGTACCCTCTAGGTTTTTCCATGTTGATGCCAATGGCAAAATTTCATTCTTTTTTATGGTCGAGTAATAGTCCATCGTATATACACACCACATTTTCTTTATCCATTCATCTGCTGATGGACAGTTAGGTTGCTTCCCTATCTTGGCGATTGTAAATCATGCTACTGTGAACATGGGGGTGCATCTCTTCAAATGAGCGTTTTCATTTTCTAGGGAGTATATACCCAGGAGTGGACTTGCTGTCTCATATGGTAGTTCTCTTTTTAATTTTTTGAGGAAATGCCATACTGTTTTCCATAGTGGCTGCACCAATTTATATTCCCACCAGCAGTGTGTCAGGGGTTCCCGTTTCTCTACATCTTCACCAACACTTATTATTTGTTGTCTCTTTGATGATAGCCATCCTGACAGGTGTGAGATGACATCTAATTTGTATTTCTAGGGGCAGTCTTTTGCCTTGTGACTCAAAAACAACGTTCAAGCCAATCAACCACAGCAACAAAAGTCTCTGGACTCAAGAGAAAGCGAAGGCCCTGGTGCCTGAACCTTGAGCTCTGAATGGAGAAGGGGAAGGGGCTAGAAACTCATGAACCAGTCAGGATACATTGTATCTCAGCTCCTGTCTCTTTGTGACTGTCTGAGGAAGGGGGTGGGAATGAACCAGATATACTCTGAGTCTTACCTGCCCTGAAGAGCAAAGGGTGGAAAAAAAAACAAATGGCTGGTCCCTGGGCCCTTCCAGGTGTGACTGTCAGGCCATCACCCTCTCCCCCTGCCCCCTTTTTCTGGTTCCCAGTGTGCCAGCCTTTCTTGGAAGGATCCTTTTCCATGCCATGTGGTCAAGTCCTAATAATAACTTTAGCTAATATGTGCTTAGAGTGTTACTGTTTGCAAGGTGTTTTCACATGTATCACCACCTTTGATTTTCTTAACAACCCAGTGAGATGAAGAGATTTTGATTTTTTTCCCCCTTTTTTCTTTTTCTTTTTTTTTTTTTTTAATTTGAAGAAATAGTCTTTGGGAGGTCCCACAAATAGTCAAAGACAGATGTGTCCCACAAATAGTCAAAGACAGATGTGTCAGCAGCCAGGCCTGTTGGTCAAGACTTTCCTCATTGTCATTCAGGGCCAGCCTTCAAACCTATCTCTTCCAATGTATAATGGAGATGATCATCTAGTTCATATATGTCAAAAGATAAAAAGCAAAGTTACAGCCAAGGATCATGAGCATGATTAAAAGTTCCTTCAAAAAGGTTAACTTTGAAGTGAGAATAAGGTTTGATAGTTTATGAGATCTGAGAGTTGCTTACGCTGCTGGCCAGGAAGCCGTGTTTGATGCTATGAGCTTAATTAAGAGGCTAAGTTTTAGGGAAGAATTTAGCCTGATGGATCTTCTTCAAGAAAATGATTGCTCTACTACTCGAAGGCAGAAGAAATTATTGACTCAAGAAGAAAAACAAATAGAAATAATTAAATGACTTGCGCACAAACTGGAATTTAAAGTGCATTTGAAAATAGCTTCTTGGAGTTCCCTGGTGGCTCAGTGGTTAACGATCTGGCATTGCCCTGCTGTGGCTCACATCACTGCTGTCGTGTAGGTTTGATCCCTGGCCTGGGAACTTCTGAAAGTTGTGGACGTGGCCAAAAAATAAAGTAAAAAAAAAAATAGCTGCCTTTTTTTTTTTTCTTTTGTCTTTTTAGGTCCGCACCCACAGTATATGGAGGTTCCCAGGCTAGGGGTCCAGTCGGAGCTACAGCTGCTGGCCTACACCACAGTCACAGCAATGTGGGATCTGAGCTGCATCTATGACCCACACTACAGCTTATGGCAACGCCAGATCCTTAACCCACTGAGCAAGGCCAGGGATCGACCCCGTGTCCTCATGGGTACTAGTTGGGTTCGTTAGCTACTGAGCCACAGCAGGAACTCCCAAAATAGCTTCTTAATTGCGAGTATTGTAATTGCTTTGTTCATTTTAAACAAGGCAACCTGGGAACATCAGAGAAGTAAAACACAATAATTCTTGACATTATTTGGGAATGACCGTAAACTTGGGAGCACTGTGGTGGGCGAAGCTCCATCAGTCCACTGTGGAGGCACCAGGGGGCAGGGGGCTGTGGGTGGACATGAGTGTAAATGTGTCCCGTGAATGCCTGGTCTCCAGGGATGGATTTTTATCCTTAGAAGTGACAGGAATTCCTTAGAAGTGACAGGACTTGCAGAGCCCAGTAAACTTGATCAATAATCCTTTCACCATAATCCCAATAAATTGACCTTTTCAAGAGAGAGGATGAGTAAGGTTTGTGGGGAATGACGGTTTGCCCTGTTTCTGTTTGATATGGTGACTTTTATGTCCTGGAATTACCAGCGTGGGAACAGAGCTGAACGAGGAGGGGTCACTCGTGTCCTGTGTGCCTTTTTCTCAGAGTAACAAAATACAGAGTCCTTATTTCTTTGGTTTGATTGCATTTCCAAAAGCTGTGTGTGATTGAATTGGATGAGCCAGCAAGAGAGAATTTCTTTTAAGAAAGAAGTAAAAATCTATTCTTACCGTGGATTCTTTAAAATCTGGATGTCGTACAGCATTGTGGCTGATCTCGCTGGTTTCCAAGTTCCGCTTCTCAGTGCACAGAAAAGCCCTTTGGATTTTACCTAACACTGAACTCAGAAGATTCTGATTCTCTCCGCGTGAGAAACAGTAGGATCTGCTTGTTTGTAGAAATGTGATGGATTTAGAGGGTTAATCCCAGGAGAGGCCCTCTATTGTTCTCTTAGACTGCCTTTGCTAACTCTGACTCTCTGCATTAGAATCGAACCCAAGGCTGCATTCTCACAGTTTCTTTTAGGAGTTGCACCTGCAGCTTTAGGTGGCTCATTGGGGCCACCTCTATGTTTAAATTATATTTAAACGAAAGGGAGAAGTAATCTTTGAGAAACTCACAGTTCTCTGGGGTAGGACAATCCAATTCTGAAGCACTCTTTGGCCTTCAAAAGGCTGGCCCAAGAGTTCCCGTCATGGCGCAGCGGAAAGGAATCCAACTAGAACCATGAGGTTTCGGGTTCGATCGCTGGCCTTGCTGTGAGCTGTTGTGTAGGTCGCAGACACAGCTTAGATCCCTGTGTTGCTGTGGCTGTGGTGTAGGCTGGCAGCTGTAGCTCCTATTTGACCCCTAGCCTGGGATCCTCCATATGCCGCCAGTGCCGCCCTAAAGAAAAAAAAAAGAAGGCTGGCCCAGATTTTTCCCATTGGCTTGTAAACGGTAGGCCAGGCTGTTTCCTCACATCTGTCTGCCAACACCCTTGTTTTATAGACGGGAGGTGCTCTTTTCCTGGTGATAATGACTTGGTGGCTATGACTTAATTTCTTGAGGCAAAGAACTGGAGAGATATAGGGTCCAGTGGCCAGTACACAGAGTCACTTCTTGCTTCTGTCACCAGCCGGCTGAGTGATGGTCACCTAATTGCTGCCTCAGTTGCATGGTTTGTGAAATCCTTGGACCGTCTGCCTCCCATGATTGTTGTGAGAATCAAATGCACAACGAGGGGGAGGTATCCTAACTATCGGAGCTCTCAGCATCACCACCAATGAACTGATAATGAAGAACAAATGTTTGCTACCTTCACTCTGCTGGGGTTGGCCTGCCGAGGGCTCCTTTGGTTTTGAAGGAATGTAGTGTAACAGATACATAACAACAGCCAAGGGCACGTGCAAAGACAGGTGTGTGGTATTCAAGTCACCAGGAGGTCTGCGGTCCTCCTTGCCCCAGTGCTGAACTCACAGCCATGATACCTGTGGCAGGTCCTGCAGTGATTTATCTTGGAGACTCCGGGGAAGGAGGAGGAGCAGGGGGGAAGGCTTGCCAAAGCAGATGACACTGGAGCTAAGTCTTGAACAATTAAATAATTTTCCAGGGAGAGAAGGTGTTGAGAGGTGCTTTCCGCCCCCAGGGGAGAAGACAGCATAAGCAGATGCTAAGATTGAGACTGAGAAAGAATCTGTACCAAAGATTCAGAGGAGCCCAGGACAGCCTTATTAAAGGGCAGGTTGACGGAGATAAGAGAGGAGGCTGAACAGGCTGGTTGGACCCACTTGCTCAGCTGACCATGCCGTGCAGGGAATTTGAACACTGCGGTCAGCTGGTAGCCTGCAGAATAGGTCTTCAGGACCATGACATGATCGGACCCTTTTTTTTTTTTATTTTTAATTTTTGCTCTTTAGGACCGAACCTACAGCATATGGAGGTTCCCAGGTTAGGGGTGGAATTGGGCTGCAGCTCCTGGTCTTTGCCACAGCCACAAGGGATCCAAGCTGCATCTGTGACCTACACTGCAGCTCACGGCAACACAGGATCTTTAACCCACTGAGCGACGCCAGGAATCGAACCCTCATGCTCATGGATACTAGTCAGGATTGTTACCGTTGAGCCACAATGGGAACTCCCAGACCTTTGCTGTAGAAAAGAATTTTTCAGCAATGTGAAGATGGAGGAAAGAGACCTTGACTCATGAAGAATTTACTGCGTATCTACCATTGACTTGGTGGGGATCCAGTGGGGAGCAAACAGCCCTGCCCTTGGGGAGCTTGCGTTGTGGTGGGGGCCAATTAGGAAACTCTTGCATTGGCCAGGAGTGTCGTGATGAGGGCTTTAATGACAGAGGAATAAATGCACATAACAGAGGTGAAGAAGAAGGATGGATTGAGGCCAGACAGCTGGCTGGATGTGGGGGATGGAGGAAAAGGAAGTGCATTTAGCGGAGCCCTGGCTGTGGTCCTTTGGAGGAAAGCTAATGAGTTCAGTTTGGACAAAGGCTTGTGGTGCCTGCAGGACACCTATTTGGGCCCCATCTGTCCTTCAGGTAGTTGAAAACTTGGTTAGGTGCTTGGGAGAGGGATTAGAGCCAGAGACAGATTTTGCATCTTATGCAGGAAGATGTGGCTGCAGCTGCGGGAGGGACTTGGTTCTGACTCTTGATTGCCCATAATGTTTGGGGGCAGTTACGCTGTCATTGGGATGATGTTCAGGGGCTTTGAATTCTGGATGTCCACACCCCCTGGGCAGAAAGAGCAGGGCCAGGAGGGAGGACGGCTCTTTTTGGGAGGATGGAGAATCAGCATAGGTGTTTGAGACTTGCCTGCAGAAAAGTCACTGTCTTTTCTCGGCTTCAAGGGGAGGATGGAGCTAATCTGAGAACCAGCATTAGACAGGGTCACTAGGTGGCCCAGGGAGGCTTTGAGTGTTTCCCCTCCTGGGGATGCTGAGCAAGGGGGGTGGTGGGTGTGAGTGAGGGGACATCCTCCCTGCAGCTGCCCCTGCCTCCTGGGGGGCTGGGGTTTTTGATGTGCTCTGTGCTGCTCAGAGGCAGGTCCTTGCTGCACACCTCCCTAGGCAGCCCTATATCCTCAGGTCCTTTGAAGATACAGGCTTCTCAGGCTGTCAGTTAATCTTCACAGGTGCCATTGTCAGAGAGTGATCCCTATGTCACCCCCACTCCCCTGGATCAGCTCTGTCACCTCTGAAGGAAGTCACTTAACCTCTCCATGTTTGGTTTCTTCATCCGTAAATTGGTGGCAAGTAGGCTTGTTGCTCTACACCTCGCGGGGGGAGGGGGTGCAGGTGCTGAGGCGGCGGGGTCGGAGGACAGCGTTTTATAAATACAGACCAGTTACGGGATTACGGAGCTGGAAGGAGGCTCCTCTCGCTGCGCCTAGAGCCATCTTTGCCTTTTGCTTCTCCTAAACCCAAAAGGAAGATGCTCCGCACAGCACAGAAACGCCTCCCTACGTGTGGGTCCTGAGCCCGCGAGAGCTCATTTTGCGCAGATGCAGCATCAGGCAGCTGGAGGAGCCCTTCTGCCGCGGAATGGGACGTGCCCGTCTGTGCCCGGGCCCTGGTGCCCTCGCGTCTCTGAACAGTCGCTTCTGGAGCCGAAGGTCCTTGTGCCCTGAGAGGGACTTCTCAATAGCCCTTGGCCCAAGCCAAGTCGGCACCTTTTGTGTGCTCATAGAGCCCTAGGGAAAAACAGTTCGGCATGCGCGGTGGGCAAGTGATTTCTTCAAGGGAGGAAGGCAGGGGCTCTGTGGTCCCCCCGCTGCCATGGCCTCTGCCTCCCGGTAGTGCTGCCGCTGCTGCTGGAAGCGTCTGGGCACCCTGGGCCAGCACTTTCCAGCTTAGGTAGGATGGAGGAGGAAGTGGGAGCTGCGTTCGCATCCAGAGAACCACCTTTAGCCACGTGGCAAGGCTTCTCTCACCGCACGCTGCATGTTCTCTCCAAGTCTTGAGACCCTCTCTCTGGCTTTGCAGATGGAACAGTGCTTTGGGATGTCTGTTTGCTGTGATCTTGGGATTCCCTGATCTGAGCGAGAACGCCTGGAAATCCATCCTCAGAGTCCCTCCTCAGGTGACAGCCTGTTAGTTGCTAAGGGCACCTCACATCAGCCTCCTCTCTGGCTCCCACTGTCCTCAGCCTGGAGTGCCAGGCCTGATTTGGGGCAGAAATCCTCTAAAGGACGGCCGGATCAGCAGGCTCAGACTGAACAGAAGAGAGTCCTGCCTGGTTTTAGGAGGGAGCCGAGCATTTATCCCCAGAGAGCAGCTGTGCTGAAAATCTGCCTTGTAGTTTTCATTTACATGGTAATGAGCCCAGAGCTTTTGCCCTGTGTCACCTCCAGATGAAGACCCAGGTCTTAGGGGAGCTCCCCAGGCACAGAGGATCCAAAGCTGGGAGTGAACCTGCCCTGTGTCTGAGGATCGCCTTTGCGCCCTGGGCGGAGAACCGCAGCCGCCCTCGTGGGCGGATTCCCCAGAGGCTGGTGTTACAGCCGCTGTTAAAATTGTTCTGTCTGAGTTTCCTCCATGCGGTGTGGTTATCAGAGGCTTTAATCAAAAGCAGGGCCGGTGACTGGTCTCTGCATCGGCTTTGCCGCCCGGTTTGTGTGCCTCTCACCTCCCACATGCCTGCCTCTGTCTTCTAATACTTGGCATTTTCTCTAGTACCTGCTGTGTCGATGTTTAAACTGGGTCATATTCTCCGTGATGTGGCAGAAGCGAACATCCATGGAGATGCGAGAGGCTGCAGCAAGCCTGTTTCTCCTTGGGCCTTTGATTTACATTTAAACTCGATTTTTTTTTCAGGATTGCTCCCGGATTAAGGTACCCGCATAAAGTGGCTCTCATCAAGTTGAAGAGCCAGATGGCCACATGTTCAGTAAGGGTTCCAGAAGAAAGATGAGGCACTAAAGATGGCCCGTGGGACCTGGAAAATCCGAGGGGTGGTTGGTGGGGGGGGGACAAAATGCAGCTCGGATCTTCTGAACCTGTCTGCTGGCTCTGCCCTAAGCCGCCGCGAGGTGCGGGGTCTGCCGGCTGGCTTCACATGGCTGTTCCCTGGCCTGGAACATCACACAGCATCCCCTTTCTACCTTCACAGGGCCTTCCGGTCCCTGAGGACGCAGCATCCATCTCCCTTCCGCACTTAACGCTGGCTTCCCTTAGCTTTGAGAATCCTCTCTGGGTGTCTTTTTTTTTTTTTTTTGCATTTTTTAGACCCGCACCTGCGGCATATGGAAGTTCCCGGGCTAAGGTTGGATTTGGAGCTACAGCACAGCCACAGCAACGTGGGATCCGAGCCACGTCTGCGACCTACACCGCAGCTCACGGCAACGCTGGATCTTTAACCTACTGAGCGAGGCCACGGATTGAACTCGAGTCCCCAGGTATACTAGCTGGGTTTGTTTCTGCTGAGCCACCATAGGAACTCCAAGAATCCTCTCTGTTGCTGGAACTCTCAGAGCACTAGATTCATACACTGTCAAGCTGGGAGACCATGGAGATGGTGGGTCCAGGGGGTTGCCTGGAGCCCCTCGGCTCCCCCTCAGGGTTTGCCCGCATGGACCGGGTGCCAAGGGGACCTCGCCTTGCCAGCTGCCCCAAGTCCCCACCTGCCTCTGCCTGAGGTGTACCTGCTCTTTGTGGCTCTGCCTCCTCTTATCCTCTCACCAACCTGTGAAAATTCTGTGCCCACTAATCTATGGAGGAAGAAAAAGAAGGTCTCTGTCCCCTATGTGGCGCTTTTAGTCACTAAGGACGAGGGGTCTGAAGACAGATCCCTGGGATTGAATCCCCAGCTCTTTAGCTGGGGGATTTGTATGTGGGGCAAACTCCTTAATCTGCCTCTGCCTCAGTCTCCTCATCTGTGAAATGGGGGTAGTAAAATCCATGCCCTGCAAATGATGTGAGGAGCAGGCAGATTAGGGATTTGAAAGCACAGAGGATAGTGCCCGGCTTCTCATGAGGTTTCCATGAGTGTTGACTGCTAGTCTCCTCATTATCCTCATCGGTAGTATTTGTTTTGTTTTTACGTATAAAAGCTCCTGAGGAGTTCCCATCGTGGCGCAGTGGAAACGAATCTGACTAGGAACCATGAGGTTGCGGGTTCGATCTCTGGCCTCACTCAGAGGGTTAAGGATCCGGCATTGCCGTGAGCTGTGGTGTAGGTCCCAGATACGGCTCAGATCCCACATTGCTGTGGCTGTGGTATAGGCTGGCAGCTGTAGCTCTGATTTGACCCCTAGCCTGGGAGCCTCCATATGCTATGGGTGCAGCCCTAAAAAGCAAAAAAAAAAAAAAAAAAAAAAAAAAAGCTGCTGAAAGCCAGGATCCACAGCTGATTAATCTTTTTAAACCTGACCATACTCTGAGGGTTCTAGATACTCAGTAAACATGTGTCTGCTGACTAAGGAAGGTACCAAGGGCCCAGGGAATAATCCCTAACTCAGACGTCACAACTCAGTTGCAGATTCCCCCAGGGCAGACACCAGCTGTCCCCTCGACCATCTCTCAAAGCACAGAAAACATAGCTTATAGCAGCCTCTTACCCACAGCTTGGTCAGTGAGTTAAAGGACTCTGCAGCCAGGACCGGCTACCATGTGAATAAAAGATGTTGTTGAGCATTTTATTATTTCTTTTTTCTTTTTGTCATCTTAGGGCTGTACCTGTGGCATACGGAAGTTCCCAGGCTGGGGTTCAATTCAGAGCTGCAGCCACAGCAATGCCAGATCCCAGCGGCATCTGCAACCTAACACCCACAGCTCACAGCAACGCCGGATCCTTAGCCCACTGAGCGAGGCCAGGGATCGAACCCTCATTCGCATGGATACTAGTTGGGTTTGTTACTGCTGAGCCACAACGGGAGCTCCTGTTATTTCTAAACTCTCTCTTCCCTCTTGCATCTGACATCTGGGCAGGTGGCAGCAACAGCTGCAGTCATTGGCAGGAAGGACACAGAGGGCTGACCACTGCCTTTGCCCTGAGCCTCTCCCCTCCTCAGCAAGTGACAGCACCTGGAGGGTCTGAGTTTTTTGCCTACTTGTACCCAATGGGGGTTAAACACGGCTGTGAGATCCTAAGGGTGAGAAAGCAAGGTGGCCTTCGCGGCCTCTTCTCTCCATCCATGCTCAGATTTATGCAGCAGGAATTTATTCAGCACTTGGCTATGTGCAAGGACCATGGTAGATATCAAGACTAGAAGCAGGAAGAAGATACAGCCTCAGCCCTCAAGGAGCTTGTGGCTGTGTGTTGATATTGTTATCAGTGTGCTCCAGCTGCCATAACACAATCCCACAGACCCGGGGGCTTAAACCACAGACATTTACCCTCTTGCGGTTCTGGAGGCTGGAGGTCCAAGATCAAGGTGGCATCAGTGTTGGTTTCTGGTGAGGGTTTTCTCCCTGGCTGGCAGATGGCTGCCTTCTAGCTGTGTCCACACATGGCCCTTCCTGGGTTTGTATACAGGGAGTGAGAGAGGGGAAGGAGAGGGAGCCTCTGCCGACTCTTCTTCTAAGGACACCAGTCCTGTTGGATTAGGGCCCCACCCTTCTGACCCTATTTAACCTTAATAGGTTTCATTGAACCTTCTGATAGCCCTGTGTCCAAATATAGTCACGCTGGGTTTAGGGCTTCAAGATATGAATGGACAGGGATACAACGCACTCCTTAGCAGATATCAGATGAAGACAAGTGTTAATTCAGATGAAAAGATACTGTGAGGATCCAGAGCTCTTATTGCAGCCAGCGGAGATCCGGGAGGGCTTCCAGGAGGAGGTGATAGCAAGGCTGTGTTTGGAAGGAACTGGTAGCACTTAGGTGCAGAAGGGGAGGAAGCAACAATATGAACAAAGCCACAGCTACGTGAACCTGTGTGTGTGTGTGTGTGTGTGTGTGTGTGTGTGTGTGTGTGTGTGTGTTTATGGGGCTGTTTTACAAGCTGTTCACTTCCTGTGCATACATCTCATTAAGTCATTCATCAGGCATTTCTTAAGGTTCGTGGTACACAGACCACATGCAGATCCTGCTGGTGGGGTCCAGAGATGCTCTGGAAGCTCAAATTTGCAGTTTCTCAAATTACAGGGTCATAAGGTCCTCTTTAAGCGGATCAGCCCACTACTAGACACTCCCATTATTCCTTTACAGTTATCAGCCACTAAAAAATCTATTGTAAATGGCTCCTTGGGCCACCCAGTGGGCCCACCCCTGGTTTAGGTCAGGTAAATATTGGATTATTATGTGGAATTCACCTGCAGAGAAATGTTGGGTTAATAGATACAGAAACAGGAAGGTATCTTTGATTGTGGTTTTAAGTCATTTCGAAAGCATCTTTTATGGAGCTGTGTCTTCTCTCCTAGTCAAAACATTTCCTTTATTCATTTTTTTTTTCCTTCTCCTGATATTAAGTTGAAACAAATGGAAGAGCGGAATGACTGGTGAGTCCCGATTTGGTTGTGTGCTGTTTGAAGGGGCCTGTGTTAAAGGACCCTGAACCCTCTTCATTAAAGACGAGATGTTATCCAGACCAACAGGAACACTGCACCAGGTTGGCTGAGGCCTGGCTGCCCTTCCCTCTCTGCTTACCACCTTCTAGGTGCCTGTGGACGAGTTGGTAAAGACCTGGGCCCTGCCTCTGCGCAAGCTTGAGGACTTGCACATGTATTTCTCTGAAGAGGGTGTGTAGCTTTTCAAAGATCCTCAGATGGGTCCATGTCCCGAAAGGGTTGAAAACACAGGCTCAAACACACTGCTATAAGGTGAGTTTGTGGCCAAGCTATGGATAGAAATCTTGCAGCAGTTTTTTGTTTGTTTGTTTGTTTTTCTTTTTTAGGGCCACACCTGCGACATATGTAGGTTCCAGTCTAGAGGGAGAATTGAAGCTGGAGCTGCCAGCCCACACCACAGCCACAAGCCCCGCAGGATCTGAGCCGTGTCTGTGACCTACACCACAGCTCACGGCAACGCCAGATCCTTAAGCCACTGAGCAAGGCCAGGGATGGAACATGTACCCTCATGGATATTAGTCGGGTTCATTACCCACTGAGCCACAACAGGAGCACCTCCTTGTGCAGCAGTTTTCTAGGGCTTGGCAAATTATTTTTCCTACCTAAGATTGCCTTTCTCCAGAAGTCGTGGACTTAAACACGTCTGGGCTGAGGTTCGAGGGGTCCTGGAGAAAGAAAGCCGGGAGGAACCATAGACAGGGCAGCTGAGAGTTTCTCCTGGACCAGCAGCCAGCAGAGAGCTGCCCCTTTAACTTAACCCTTCCTCTGCCATGGCCATGACAGACAAACCTGTGTGGTGCAGAACTCTCTGATAGGAAGTGGTTTCTCTGTATATGTCAAAAGAATAGACAGAGAAGAGGTGGGTGATCATTCACTCAGCCAGCGTTTATTAAGCCTTGATTATGTGCGAGGCACAGGGCCAGGCAGGCGGGAGAGGCAGAGGCAGATGGCAGGCGGGACCCAGGAGCCTGTGTGGTCACAGGGCATGATGTGCAGGAAATGGTCATCTTTGTCTTTGTCCCCAGAAGCTGTAGGCAGAATGAGAAATAGTCCAGTAAACAGGCAAAATGATGCTTTT
This sequence comes from Phacochoerus africanus, assembly GCF_016906955.1. Classification (NCBI taxonomy): domain Eukaryota; kingdom Metazoa; phylum Chordata; class Mammalia; order Artiodactyla; family Suidae; genus Phacochoerus; species Phacochoerus africanus. The sequence continues at coordinate 25,048,278 of NC_062555.1, read as the reverse complement.
GTCTCACTTTTCTCAGTAATTCAGCACCTTGTTATGACATACTGAGGTCTCGTAGACTTTAGAAGTGTGACTTTGCTACCATTTCCAGTGTTATAAATGGTTTAGCTGCAAATGAAATAAAGATGTTATTTTGGGGGGTATGTTTTTGGCATAATGAGTTAAAAACACAATTGAGGAGTTCCCGTTGTGACTCAACAGTAACACACCCGACTGGTATCCATGAGGATGTGGGTTCGATCCCTGGCCTCGCTCAGTGGGTTAAGGATCCGGCATTGCTGTGGCTGTGGTGTAGGTCGCAGATGCGGCTTGGATCTGATGTTGCTGTGGCTGTGGTGGAGGCCAGCAGCTGCATCTCTGATTCGACCCTTAGCCTGGGAACCTCCATATGCTGCGGGTGCAGCCCTAGAAAAAACCAAAAAACCATCATCAACTTCTTTCATTCAGGTGTGTGGTCCACCCAGCATGGGCTTTGGATTGGTAGCATTAGACGTGGAGAGGAGTTCCTGTCGTGGCGCAGTGGTTAACGAATCCGATTAGGAACCATGAGGTTGAGGGTTCGATCCCTGGCCTTGCTCAGTGGGTTAAGGATCTGGCGTTGCTGCTAGCTGTGGTGTAGTTTGCAGACACGGCTTGTATCCCATGTTGCTGTGGCTCTGGTGTAGGCTACAGCTCTGATTTGCCCCCTAGTCTGGGAACCTCCATATGCCGCAGGAGCGGCTCTAGAAAAGGCAAAAAGATAAAAAAAAAAAAAAAGAAGTGGAGAGCCCCAGCGTTGTCTTCCTTGCTGGTGTGGAGGCGAAGGCCCTGAGGGTAAGGGAGCGGTGGCACAGCTGGGCTGGGGCCCGAGTGTCCTCCCTTTGCTGAGATGTTTCTGTGACATCATTCACCGTCCTTCAGATGCCTGAGGGGAGAACAACAGGACCCACCTTTTAGGGCTTATTTGGGTTAAATGAGATAATACACCGGGAAGCATGTGCATCTAGCCAGTGAATGCCAGCCGTGGCTGCTTCTGCCACTCCTTCCCCCTCGTGAACTTGTTCTCCAGGTGTTCCCTTGAACCCTTCCGCAGTGGGTTCTTCCCCTGTGTCTTGGGTCATGTACTTCACATGCTGATGAGCTACCTAGTCCTTCTTTTTAATTTCCCCCAATACATGTAGAGTTATAGGGACCTCTTTTTTTTTTTTTTTTTTTTTTTCCTTTTTACGGCTGCACCTGTGGCATATGGAAGTTCCCAGGCTAGGGGTCAAATGGGAGCTGGAGCAGTTGTCTTACACCATAGCCCCGGCCGCAAGGGATGTGAGCCACATCCGTGACCTACACCACAGTTCACGGCAACACCGGATCCTTAACCCACTGAGCGAGGCCAGGGATTGAACCCGCATTCTCATGGATACTATTCAGGTTTGTTACTGCTGAGACCCTCATTCTCACGGGTACCATTCGGGTTTGTTACTGCTGAGCCACAACGGGAATTCCCCGACTTGCACTTTTTTTGGTAGAACTTGAACATGCAGTTGTCCTTCAGACGTCACCTCCCTGGAAAGACGAGTCTGTCAACTGTCCCTGTGCCTGTGTCTCTCTCTGCTGGGGCCCGAGGGTCCAGTCCCCATGAGGTTAGGCCCAGGGGCAGTGGCGCTCAGACGCCCAGGCCTATGGACTGACCCAAAGCTGGTGTGACAGGCTCCTTTCAGATGATGGCTCTGTTTTCCGTCCCGGCAGCACACCAAGTGATGTTTTTCTGCAAGGCGCAGGGGCCGGCCCAAGCTCTCAGGCCCTTCCATGCAGGTCACCAGTGGCTAGCAGCCCGTTGTTTCATCAACACTGTGTAGTGGGAATTGTTTTCTCTGAGCCAGGCTTGCTCACATGGAAAATATAGGAGCAGGGTAACAAGGAACCCTTCCCTTCAGGCTGAGACCATTGCGCTCCTGAGCATGAACTGAGAAATTTGCCTGTGTCTTAGATTTGTCTATCGAAGGCAGCACAGAAGCAAAACTACAATGAAGCAAGTGGCTATTTATGTGAGAATATCAATTCTATTAATTCAGGCCTTAACATACCAAGAAAAAGTGGAGAGATGGTATTTATCAGGCTTAAGACCTTATAAGAAGGTTTGAAGACACTTCTGTTACAAGCATATGTTAGCGGGGCTACCCAGCTCTGTCCAGTAGAGTTTGGGTGCAGTTGGTCTTCCATATCCGTGGGTTCTACACCTGCAGTTTCAATTAACTGCCAATCAAAAATATTTGAAAAAAATTCCAGAAAGTTCCCCAAAGCAACGTTTGAATTAGCTGTGCCCTGGCAATGACTGATAGCATTTGCATTGTATTTGCAGCTATTAACATAGCATTTACATTGTATTAGGTTCTGTAAGTAACCTAGAGAGGACTTAAAGTCTACAGGGGGATGTGCATAGTTATACATATGTATTTTTTATATATATCATATGCAAATACTATGCTGTTTTATATAAGGGACTTGAGCATCTGCAGATTTTCGTATCCTTAGGGTCCTGGAATGAATCCTCCAAAGATACTAAGGGATGACTGTATTTATACGCCTTAAAATAAAATGCTTTTCCCAGACAAGAAATCTTAGTATTACAAAATAGGATCTGAGATGAATTATTTCCTTTATGCATTCGACTTAGAATAACTAAATACTTACTGTGTGAAAGACAGTGTACCAGGTTCGGTAGCACGACCCCTCAGATAGAGGCCGAGACATTTTTAGTTGGGAAATAATTCTATCGCCTATCCTTATGCCAGAAGAAAGGATGTTTCGAGCGCATAATTATAGTGTTGAGCGGGAAGGATGGCTTCTGGCTTGTTTGAAGAGGGAAGGATTTGTAACAGAGATGACGCTTGAGGTGGGCCTTGAACGCTGTGTCCGGTTGCAGCAGGAGAACACGGAGACCAGAGGATTTTAGAGGAAAGAGCATGAATGTCAGCATCGCCGCGGGCCAGCGTGAGGTACGTGCACTGCCACGCAACCGTGGCCTGAACTGAGAGCGTGTTTTGGAAACATATCAGCAGTGAGGCTGGAAGTGTTGTAACAGGAGGATTTATAGTGTCTTAATGGTACCAGTGATGGCTCATGTGTGTCAGATGCTTGCGTCACGCCAGGCTCGTTTCAAGCCCTTTGTCCTTAGGAACTCGTGCAACGTTATGAACTGGTTCCTGTTTTCATCCCCGTTTTCAGACGAGAGACCCACAGCAGAGGGAGACTAAAGGACAGGCCCAAGGTCCTAGACTTAGGAAGGGGAGTGGCTGGGGAGCCCATCCAAGCCGTCTGGCCCTGGAGCCCTGTGTCACCCCCACCCCTGCCCCTGGCCTCACTGTCTGTCTCCACACTCGGGGGTACACAGCCACCCGAGCTGCAGATGTCAGACCAAGGATGCATTTGTCAGTTGCCCTCTCTGCTCGTCCTCTTAGACTCTCTTGCCCAGGACACCTTGAGCCCCAGCCCAAAGGTGGTTGAGCCCAAGAGAAAGGAAATCATAAATAGGAAACAGAATTCCCTCATCCCTTTTAGACTGTTTCCTTCCTAAGAACTCGTGGGGAACACACAGGCGAGCCACCGAGGGTTCCTGAAAGGAGCGTGTTGGAGCCATGCTTTAGGGCAAGGGTGCTCAACCAGAGCAACTCTGCCCCCCAAGGGAGGTTTGGCAAATGTCAGGAGATGGTTTGGGTGGTTGTGACTAGAATGGGTGAGGAGTGGAGGGTGTGTGCTCCTGACATATTGAGGGTAAAGGCCAGGAGCGATGCTGAACATCTTACAAGGCACAGGACGCGCACGCGCATACGCGCACACACACACCACCGGCAATGAAAATGCATGCAGCCCAAGGGGTTCATGGGGCTGCGGTTGAGAAACCCTGCTCTGGGTGGGGGGGTCTGGCTGTGGTTGGGGCACGTAAGCTGGAGGGGGACATCCAGGTACCAGGAGGCGGTGTTCCAGGTGAGGGGTGCTGAAGGCTCAGAGGAGGCACCTACAGCAGCAGACTGGGGGGAGAGAGAGCCAGAAAGATGGATTCAAGAGAACAGAGGGGACGACCAGGGAAGAAATTCCAGCCAGAGGTTTCTAGTGTGGGCGTCAGAGAGAGGAGCAGAATCATTAACTGTAATGGAGATGTCGGGGAGAAATGCTTATTTTGAAAAGATGATGAGTTTGGTCTTAAGACATTTAAATTTTGACGTGCTAGCGGAATTGCCCAGCAGGCACTTGGAGATGAGGATGGCAGGAGAGAAGATGGGGTCGTCAGTGAGGATTTAGGAGTTATCTTATGCGAAGCAGTCATTATAATCAGCGTTCAGTGGTCTGCAAATTAGACTCGGGGACCAGGGGACAGTGGGTGGCCCGTCCGAGGGCTGGTGGAGAGGGAGTGTCTGGCAGCCTGCGTTTGAATCCCAGCCCCCTCTCTTTGGTTTTATTGAACTGTAGTGGATTTACAATATGTGGCCTTCGTTTCAGGTACACCGCCTCAGGTTCCTTTGCACTACAGGTTATTACAAGGTATTGAATCTAGTTCCCTGGGCTGGGGAGTAAATAAATCCTTGTTGTTTATCTACTTTCTATATAGTGTTGTGTATCTGTTAACCCTATACTCCTAATTGGTCCCTCCCCTTTTCCCCTTCCGTAACCATAAGTTTCTTTTCTATGTCTGTGAGTCAGTTTCTGTTTTCTAAATAAGTTGGCTTTTTGTTTGTTTGTTTGTTTGTTTTTTGTCTTTTTAGGGCTGCACCCACGGCATATGGAGGTTCCCAGGCTAGGGGTCGAATCGGAGCTGCAGCTGCCGGCCTACACCACAGCCACAGGAATGCCAGATCCGAGCCGAGTCTGCGACCTACACCACAGCTCAAGGCAACACCAGATCCTTAACCCACTGAGCGGGGCCAGGGACAAAACCCGCGTCTTCATGGATACTGGTCGGGTTCGTAAACCATTGAACCACGACGGGAACTCCTGATTTATTTTTTTGATGCCACGTGTAAGTGATAGCACATTATATTTGTCTTTGTCTGACTGACTTCACTCACTATGATAATCTCTGGGTCCATCCATGCTGCTGCAAATGGCATTATTTCATTCTTTTTTATGGCTGAGGAATATTCCATTGTGTATGTGTACCACATCTTCTTTATCCACTCCTCTGTCAGTGGACGCTGAGGTTGCTTCCACAACTCGGCTACTCTGAATTGCGCTGCTGTGAACATTGGGGTGCACGTATCTGTTTGAATTGAAGCTGTCGTCTTTTCTGGATAGATGCCCAGGAGTAGGATTGCAGGATCATAAGGTAGTTCTATTTTCAGCTTTTTAAGGAACCTCCGTACTGTTTTCCATAGTGGCTGCACCAATTTACATTCCCACCCACAGTGCAGGAGGGCTCCCTTTTCCTCACACCCTCTGGAGCATTTGTTATTAGTAGGCTTTTGGATGATGGCCATTCTGACTGGTGTGAGGCGATCCCTGATGGTAGTTTGGATTTGCATTTCTCTAATGATTAGCGATGTGGACCAGCACCATCTCCTAATAAGCCCGTGATCTGGGACATGTCCTTGAACCTCTGTGCCTCAGTTTCCCCACAGGAGACCCAGGGAAAGTTCAGCGAGACAGATAGGGGATCAGGATAGTGGATCAGGATAGTGGCGTGTTGCCAAAATTGGAGGGCTTGGGGTCGTGAGCCGTGTGAAACCGTGAAGCGGGAGGGGGTTGGTGAGCAGGAACAGCAGCCCCTGACTGGGACCTCATCATGGTTCTGGGGCAGCAACCTCATGATGGGTGTGTGAGCACCCCTTCTGTAGACATTGGCCCCACTGCTCTTACTAGGATTATTTTACAGTGGGCGACAGAAGTCGTGTATATGTGGACTCAAGAGTGAATTATTAGCATGAGCCCTTTCCCCCCCTAATGTCAGAGAGAGGAGCTGTGGCGGCAGAGAAGGAGAAGGGACGATGCTTTCTGAGTGGGAGAGACCACGGAGGGGACGTTGGGAGTATTTCTGCAGAGTCTATTTTTCTTCTTGCCCTTACACGCCAAGCCTTGAACATAAGAAAGAGCGCTCAAGGTTCTACTGCAGGAACGTGGTCCAGACAGCCTGCCTTCCCTGAGCACATGGCACATGACACCTCCTGGACCACAAGCCTGGTTTCAGAGCTCAGCGGACGGGGCGCTTGCCTGGCTGCACATGGGAAATGTCCATCTCCATTAACCGGGGCCCCGGGGTCCAGGGACTGCAGACGTGTCTCTGCCTGGTGTGGAAGTGTCGGTCTCACTGGGATGGAAGACGCTCAGTCCACGTCGATAAGGACAGCGGATTGTCCTCGCAGCCCTTCAAGGGCGGCTTCTCAGGGCTGAGCACTTCTTGAGCAGTTCCATCAGTGTCCTAGGTGCAGACTGGTCCAGCCTTACCTACAAAGAGGTGGGCCAATTTTATCCTGAAGAAATGAAGCCCCAGGAAAGTGCGGTGTCAGCACAGCCCTCCTGTGTGAAGAACGCCAGGCCAGTGGGGTACTTGAACTCTCACCAAATTTCTTTTTTGGTTGCTTTGGACCCATACCTGAGAAGCTGGGTCCCACTTCCACCCTTCCCCCATCCCTTGGCAGCAACGCTTTTCATCCCCGGTTTCTTGCTTATGTCATATACCACGTTGCCCAGAACAGATAAAATATGCTCCTCTCTTTGAACTGTGGTAAGAAGAATCTTTGCTGTTCAGTATTAAAACTTGCAAACGCCCCTTTGACCATTTTATTGGACTGTCAGTCTGCCCACACATGTTCACTGAGTTGACATAGTTCTCAAGGCTAAGCACAGAGAGATTTCCTCCTTTTTTTCCCCCTTTTTACAGCCACACCTGAGGCATATGGAAGTTCCCACGCTGGGGGTCCAATTGGAGCTGCAGCTGCTGGCCTACACCACAGCCACAGCAATGCTAGATCCAAGCCACATCTGCGACCTATACCATAGCTCACAGCAATGCCAGATCCTTGACCCACAGAGAAGGGCCAGGGATGGAACCCGCATCTTCATGGATACTCGTTGGTCCTTAACCTGCTGAGCTACAATGGGAACTCCAGATTTCCCACTTTAAACTGTTCTTGGGAGTCAGGCTGTTTAGTAGAAATCTGAGGTTTTCTTAAAGTGGGGTGTGTGCTTCTGTTTAGTTTTTTTTTATTTTCTAAAGGTGAGTGACCTGGGGCTTGGAGGTGGCTAAACAGAGTTCGACGTGGAGCCCTGGAGCTAGGCTAGGCTTTCACTCTTTGTCTTGGTGGAAATAAAGGTGAAGGACTGGCCAAGCAGGGTCGGGGAAGACCCGTGAAAAGGGATACCCTCTCTGGCTCCTGTAGGAATCACGCTGGACTCCAGGGCTTGGCAAGGAAAACCAGAGCTCATTTGAATCTATCCCTCTTATAACAAAAACCGTGTGCTGTGTGTGTGTGTGTGTATTCACTGTTGAAGTTTTAAAAGGAAATTTGGATAAGCAAAATTACGAAAACAGATGTCACACTAACCTCCTGTTAAAAATGTGATGTATGTCACTTTTCTGATTGTACACATACGTTCCCCCCCCCCCCCCCGAGCAGTACTAGAGACGTTATTTTGTAACCAGATTTTTCTTTCTTTCTTTCTTTTTCTTTTCTTTTTTCTTTCCTTTTTTTTTTTTTTTGGTCTTTTTAGGGCTGCACCCACATCATATGGAGGTTCCCAGGCTAGGGGTTGAATCAGAACTACAGCCGCTGGCCTATACCACAGCCACAGCAATGTGGGATCTAAGCCACATTTGTGACCCACATCACAGCTCACGGCAGTGCCGTATCCTTAACCCACTGAGAGAGGCCAGGGATTGAACCTGCGTCCTCATGGATGCTAGTCAGATTCGTTTCTGCTGAGCCATGACGGGGACTCCATAACCAGCTTTTATTACCTAACAGTCTATCCTGGTATCTCTCATACCCTTGAAGTTAATCTTTTATAAGTTTACCTCACTGTATAGTATTCCATTTTAGGTGTGTCATCTGCTTTAACATACAGTGATCAGCAAAACACAGGCAATTTGGCCAGAGACAATGGTCTGATAATTACAAAAATGAATAGAGAATTAGCTGCTGCATAAAATGCCATGAGGAAAAGTACTTGGTGTTGAAAGACTTTTAAGGGAGGAGAGGGGGATCTCCCTTAGTCTGGGTTTGGGGAGTGTTCAAAGAAGGCTTTCCTGGGGGAGTCGCTTTGACCAGAGGTAAAGATGGAATGAGAGGGTTCCTGGTGGAGGGAACAGCCTGTGCAAAGGTCCGTGTCAGGAGGCAGCATAGAATGTTCCAGAACCTGAAAGAAGGCCAACGTGGCTGGAGCGAAGAGAGCCTCCTATCTTTGTGGGCCGTTTGCATGTATGGGTGTGACTCTGTCCATGTTTCCCTTGCTGTTGTAATCTTCCTCTCCTTCATTTGTAAAAACCTTTCACATACTCACCCTTTCACACATAAATGCATTTACTGTTCTTGCAGCTTCCGTGTTGGGATCAATCCATCAACCTAATTTTCTCTATGGTTCCTACCATTTGGTGTTCTGTTTAGAAAGGTCTTTGCTGACACAAGGTTATTGAAATATCCACTTGTAGATCCTATATTTTATTTGTTACATTTCAACTTGCAGTCAATCTGGAAACTCATTTGCGTATATTTGGAGAAGTGGGGATATAGTTTATTCTCATCCACATGGTGAGCCAGTTGTCCGAGCACTATTTACTGAGCAGATCATCTGTTTCCCATTGTTGTGAAATACCAGCTTCATCATACACTAACATTGTTCAGATGTTTGGGTCTGTTTCTGGATCTTCTATTCAAGTCCATTGATTTGGTGTCGCTTCCTGCGCCATTACTGGACTGTCTCACTGCTTGTGCTTTTTAAAATCTGACAGAGCACGTCTCTGTTCATTACGCTTCTTTTTCCAAATGTTCTCAGCCAGACCCTTGAAACTACTCTTCTAGATACACTTTAGAATCATTTTGCTAATTTTGTAGATTAATTTGGGGACCAGTGACATCTGTTCGATATCAGCATCCTCAGAAAAATGGCCAGCCTCTCCATTACTGTAAATCTCCCTTTGGGCTCTTGATATCTAAAAACTCCAGTCCTGAAGATGCTGCCTTTTCATCTAGAAAATAGCACCCACTAGAGAACCTGACTGAAATGAAAACTTGACGAATAGCAGGACTCCGAGGACCCTCTGGTGGTCTTCCCTGTCCTGTGGGTCCCAGGCCCCCCGCCTGTCCTCCTGGCCACGGTGCCTCTGTGATGCTGGTCCCCCAGGGCGGACCTCAGCCACTGTTCTGAAGAAGGTGTGTGTTTATCCAGGCTCATTATGCCCGCCATCCTTCTTTCAATGCTTTGCATGTTGCCTCACTTACTCTTTTTTGTTTGTTTGTTACCATTTTGAGTACATTTTATTGGTAAACATTTTGCATATATTTATATAGGCATACATAATACATAATACAATCACTTATTCTTAACATGACCAGCACCTTAGTGATCATGAGTGGTTTTACACTAGCGTCTGAGACCCTGAGAAGGGACAGAATTGGTCCTGGACAGAGAAGGGTAGTGACGGGCATTCAGGGGGCAGGTGGTGTCTGGTGGCAGATGGTTGGAACGGGTTTGAACCCGGGGCTCTCTGAAGACAAAATCCTACCTCTTTTACTCAATCAAGATGTTTGCTCTCGGGGTTCCCGTCGTGGCTCAGCGGTTAACGAACACGACTCGCATCCATGAGGACACAGGTTTGATCCCTGGTCTCGCTCAGCGGGTTAAGGATCTGGCATTGCCCTGAGCTGTGGTGTAGTCGCAGACCCGACTTGGATCCAGTGTTGCTGTGGCTCTGGCGTAGTCCAGCAGCTACAGCTCGGATTCAGCCCCTAGCCTGAGAACCTCCATATGCCGTGGGTGCAGCCCTAAACAGATGCTCCCCTCCTGCAAGCTGAGAGCGGCCTCTGGCTGGTCATTAACTGGGGCGGGGGAGTTACCGTGCTCCGGATGTGGGGGAAGCAGAGTTGGTTGCCCCTTGGTTTATGTCTCTGAAATGAGACCTGGACCTGTGAATCCTCTGCCGCCTCAGGGGATGGGGACCACCAGCCCCTCTGTGCTGGTTGCTGGGCGTGGGGGCTGGGTGGGAGCCACCCCTTCCGTTTGCTTCCCACCCAGCGGTCACAGCTGGAATGTGGCTCTGGGCCGGTGGGCGGTACGGGACCCTCTACAGGCTCTGCTCAGCAGCTGCACGTGGAGCCTGGGCTGGCGAGATGCAGGCCCAGCTCTGCTATTTTTAAGCTGTCCGCTACGCTCCAGTGGAGGCTGCCCGCGTCTGATGCTGAATCATGATCCAGCTTGCTAATTGCAGCAGCGCCTATGGCCTGCCAAGTACCCGGCAGACATCTGGCTCTGCCTTGTGAGTTCCAGGGTACAGTGAGGGACAGGTAGAGTGACAAACAACCCCCAGGGCAGGGGTACCCAGCAGGCCCAGTACCACCATGGCTCGTGTAGATACCTTTGGGTCTTAGAAATTTCCAGCGATGAGGCGATAACCACCTTTCTTCAAAGAGCACCAGTTCATTACGGGATCTGCTTCGCAAGGAGGACTGCATATCCAGCATGTGTATTTTAGCAATCAGAGCTGGTTCTATTCCCTCTGGAGAACCGATAGCACCTACTTGCAAATCAGATTAAAAGACCACGTGTCACACACAGGAGGTTGGACGTATGAGGTCACGTTTGTCTTCTTCATGAAGGCAGTGCTGGCCAGGTGCTGATTATATTTCTGAAACTGTGTAGGTTGAAGAAATGCTCCTGCGGGGAGTTCCTGTTGTGGCACAGCGGAAACGAATCCGACTAGTATCCATGAGGATGTGTGTTTGATCCCTGGCCTTGCTCAGTGGGTTAAGGCTCCTGTGGTGCCGTGAACTGTGGTGTAGGTTGCAGACATGGCTTGGATCTGGGCATTGCTGTGACTGTGGGGAAGGCTGGTGGCTACAGCTCTGAGTCAGCCCCTAGCCTGGGAACCTCCATATGCCGCAGGTGTGGCCCTAAAGAGAAAAAAAGAAAAAAAAGAAAGAAAAAAGAAATGCTTCTGCAAAGAGTTCAGCGGCCTTTGGCATCCCCTCCTGTGGGCCTGTGTGCATGGGTTTGCGCTCCCTAACGCCTTACTAGTTTGCAGGACAGAAAGGGCCTGCGTTTCATCTTCAATGGGAGGAGACCATGCCCTTTACCTTGGATCTTTGGCTGAAACCTCTGAGACCCAGCCAGTGTCCTCAGGGTCAAAGCAGCTTCAATATTGAGGCCTTTGAAATAGCCCTTTACATTAGCGACGATAAAAGGTTCAAGTGTTGGCAGCCCCTTCCTCACCTTTGCCCCTGCACCTGGCTGCACGTCCCGCCTCTTCTCTGACATGGTTTTCCATCCCGGCTACCGCGCTGCGTGCTCGCCCAGCTCTGCACCCGAGGGAGGCCTCACGGGGCCAGTCCTCTGTGTCTGCCCAGGCACCCGGCTGCCCCCTCAGAAGGACTGGAGCCTGAGGCTCTTCAGCTTCCAGAGCCTGAATCCTCGTCAGTCCTGAAAGATAGGACTGAGTGTTGAAGTCTCAGGAAAAGGAGTGGTGGATGCGTGTGTGGCTCCCCAGTCCCCAGACAAACGGGATCTTTAACTTCTTGACCTCGTTCGTTCTTTCTCAGGGTGCTGAGCTGGGTGCTCAAGCTCATGTCACAGTCGGAATGTTCTTCCAGGCTTGGGCAGCATGGGACTGTGGTCACTGCGGGGGGCTCTGTTACCTGGGGCTCCGTTACCTGCAGCTCTTTCTAGCCCTGTTGGGTAGAGGAAGACCCCTTTGTGGAGATAAAGGACTTCTGTCATTGCTCTGCTGGAGGAAGGTGGCTGTACCAGAGCCCCCAGTCTTGTTCAGCTTTGCCATTTAGTGAGTGTCAGCTTCTCTCAAGACTGTGGGAAACTGCCCTGAGCTGTGTGAGGGCAGGAGTGGTGGGCAGGCCCGGGGATCAGCCGGTCCTGGGTGCGAGGTGGACCCAGTCCTGCGTCCTGTGCTTCCTGGGCCCTTAGGTGTACGATTCACAGGGCTTGTCCATTAAGTCCCACAGTCCCACGCCAGATCTGAGGGGGCTTGACGTCCCCCAGGGAAGGTGGCCACAACTGCACTGCATCCCAGGACAAACTGCCCAGCGGGTGAGGCCACTTTCTGAGGAGGGGTCCCTCCATTCCATCCTGCCACCGCCTCTCCTGGCTCCTTCTCAGTAGCCAAATAGACCTCATGTCTCCCCTTTCAAAGAGAAATCCTGGAGTTCCCGTTGTGGCTCATCAGGTTAAAGACATGACTAGTATCCACGAGGATGCGGTTTTCATCCCTGGCCTCTCTGCCTCAGCAGGCTGAGGATCTGGTGTTGCCACAAAGTGCAGCATAGGTCACAGATGCAACTTGGATCTGGTGTGGCTGTGGCTGTGGTGTAGGCTGGCAGCTGTGGCTCTGATTTGACCCCTAGCCTGGGAACCTCCACATGCTGCAGGTATGGCCCTAAAAGGAAAGGGAGGAAAAAAAAAAAAAGAAAAAGAAATCGTTCCTGGATCTGGGCCCTGCCCTAGTGTTCTCCCCTGCAGCCTCTCTCCCTGAATAACAGTCGCTATTTAAGTCTTTGCTTACTTCCATCTCACTCCTCAGCCCACACCAATATGGTGTCCGCCCCCACCGCCCATGAAATTCTCCCGGTAAATGTCACTGCAGGAAGACATGGGAACACCAGGCCTGTGGCTGGCTGGCCACCGTGGAGGCTTGTCTGTTCTCCTATTTCTTCTTCTTTTTTTTTTTTTTTTGCTTTCTAGGGCTGCACCTGTGGCAGATGGAGGTTCCCAAGCTAGGGGTTGAATTAGAGCTGCAGCTGCCTGTCTACACCATAGCCACAGCAATGCCAGACCCAAGCCACATCTGCGACCTACACCACAGTTCACAGCAACACTGGATCTTTAACCCACTGAGTGAGGTCAGGGATGGAACCTGCATCTTCATGGTTAGTAGTCGGATTCGTTCCCGCTGAGCCACAACGGGAACTCCCTGTTCTCCTCCTTCTTGCCACCCTCTCCTCCGTGAACGTAAGGACACACCCCCTACTCCAGCGTTTCTTGGTCCTCTTCTCCCCCCCCGCCCCCGCCCCCGACATGCTGCCCTCCCATGCTCGCTTGTCTACCCTGTGGCTTGATACCACCTAGACCTCGATGCGTTTCCTCCACTCAGATCTCTTTTTTTCCTGGACCCGATGGAGAGAGGCCGCTGCCTCCTGGACATTTCTGCTGAGATGTCCCCAAACATGTCAACTCATCTAACGCTGAATTCTTTGCTTCTCTCAAAGTGCTTTTTGCTCCAAGTTCCCTGGCTCGGGGACTGGCATTCTCATCTGCCCAGATCTCTGATCCAGAGTGGAGCCCTGGATGACCCCTCCCCCCGAAACCCCCATCTCGCCGAGTTTCCGCCTCCAGGCTGCCTCCCCACTCCCACAGCCCCCAGTCCCACTATCTCCCTGTTCCTCCTGGGCCACTGGAGAAGTTCCGGGAGGGTCTCTGCCTCTAGCACTGCACCTCTCAGGCTCTCCGCCCTCCTGCTGACACACTCTGCCCTTCCTGTCAACACGTCTTTGCTCGGATCATTTTCCTGCCCAGGTCCTTCACTAGTCCCCTTCCTGCAGGCGGAGTAACCCAAGCAGCAGACCCAGGGCCACAGGGCGCCCTGCAGGCTGCCCCTCCCCCTGGCTCAGTTTTGCTGCCTCCTCTCCTTTTTCTGCTGCATCACATGCCGGAAGGGTCCCTGGGTATTTTGTGAAGCCCAGATGGGTCTGATTACAAAGCCGAGGACACAGACATGCCTCTGGGAACACTGGCTCCCAGCCTTCACCCCCCTGCATCCCTCTTCTTTTCAACCCGGAACTTTATGTCCTGGAAGAGAGGGACCGCCTGTATTTGGCAGTAGTGACTTCGTTTCTCCCCTTGTTGTTCAAGGATGCCTGTATGTGCAAATATCAGCCTTTTCACCACCTTGTATTTCCAGTCAGACAAAGACATCTGGATTTTTACACTCGTCTGTGGATTTGTCCTGGATAAGTGTGCTCTTTCTAGCTGCCCTTTGAAAGAAATGAAAACATGGTGCAAGCCTCCCCTTGGAGCCGGGGGACCTTGGGTGGAACAGATGGAGCCCTGCTTGGGTAAGAGGCACAGCCCAGGGGGCCCGGTGGCCCCAGCCAGGCAGGCGCTCCGAGGGGCCCCTGGGATCTTTCCGCAGGAATCTGATGCGCTTTGGCCTCGTTTTCTCACTCTGAGCCTCCTTTGTTTCTGCCTCTGTTGAGGCTTAAAACAATAGCTCTGCCTCTTGAGCACAATGGCAGCCCTGATCGGTGGCTCTGTAAACAGATCGTGTAGCAGGTAACCCCACGGCTGACACAGGTGCAGGAGGGCCGTGTCTCCTGCCAGTTTTGTGCTCGGCTCACAGCCTCGAGCACGTGGCGCTGGGCTTTCAGGCTGCAGTGTCCTAATTGCCACCTTCTGAGCAGATGGCAGGCCCTGGTGGTGTGAAGGTTGCCGGAGAGCTGCCGTGATTCACACCCGGTGGCAGCGAGAGAACCCATTTCCTCCCACCCCCCTTGTCGGGAGCTCACTATCCGATCCTTCTCTTTGTCCCTCACACCTCCCGCTAAAATTAGCCATTTAAGGTCTCATCCGCCCAGCACAGCCCATGTGGAGGCTCCAGGAAGGGTTATCTGAGCATTGGCGAACCTTCTGCAGAGACGTGAGCTCCAAGGCACCATGGTGACAGGGGTAGGTCCAGCTCTGCGCTCATGGAGTGTGCAGTCCCGATGAAGATGGCCAGTCAAACAGCCGTGAGGTGGGAAGAGTGCTCTTAAGAGGGTACCCTGGCTGTCGGGTGGAGAATATGATGGGAGCAGGGCTGGAGGAGCAGGGCCAGCTTGGGGGCTGGGGGCTGCCTGTCTTACTTAGTCCGCCAGTAATAGTCCCCTACCTGTGACTCTCTCATCAGGTACCAGGCTCTTCAGGGAATGTTTCTGGGCCGTGCAAGGTGGGCTGAAGTCACAAGTTGTAGGCACAGTAAGTGACACCTTCACCAAACACTCTCTGAACACCTCCCATGTGTCACATACTGGGCTAGGCGTTGGTAGGATAGCTAGATTTGGAGTCAGAAGAGCTGGGGTCCACGTCCACCTGGAACAGTAGCTGGGTGAATTTTGTTAAGTCCTTACGTAAAAATACATCTGTATCTGTAAAAAGAGGATAATGAAGTAAGACAAGTGAAAGTCTGAAGTTAAAAGGTTACGGATAAATGCAGCAGTCGTGGCTATTATCATTATCATGTTAGTTTCCAGCCTGGTCCATCAGATAGTTTTTTTTTATTGTGGGCGAGACAGTTAGAGCTGAACCTCCTAAGAGTTAAGGCCAGCACTTTTTTTTTTTTTTTTTTTTTTAATAGGACCACTTTGGCAGACTCATTTCTACACAGACACTGCTATGCTTTTTGTGATGATTCTCATCAAATGCTAATGCATTGAGGAGATTCCATCTTTTCCTTTCGTGAAAGCAGGTTTGCCTTCAGGAGTCGAAAGTATCATTCTTATAAAACCGTTTCTAATAGAACATTTTATAAAGTCAGACTAAAGCTCTCCATTACAATCAAGATGCTGTTGCATAAATGATGCAGATTTATACAAGTCCAAAAGTCTGTGGGCCACAGGCCTCACCTCTGAGGCAGGTAAGAGGCAGGCAAGAGTTTTAGGAAGCATGGAAACTGTGACCTCTGGGCAGAGGCTCAACCTAGGAGAGAGTGGTCCCTGCACGGCCCCTCCCAGACCTGAGTCCTTCCTGCTTGGAGGCGGCCACCATCAATACTTCTCACTGCTCTTGAGGTTACTTCATGTTTCCAAGTCATTTGCTTATATTGACATTACCTTTTGACTCCATATGGGGGAATTTCCTTTCCCAATTCCCATTCCTTCTTCTCTCAAGACAGTTGTCTCCTAATTTTTGTTTAAATCCAGTCATTGTTTACATTCTATTGACTAGGTAAGTGTTGGTCACTATTGAGCCCAAAAGTATACTAAGTATACATTTTCTTTTATTTTTCCTGGTAACCTTTTGGTTTTCCGGGAGTTGACCATCACTTGGTTGTTTTTTGTTTTGCAGCATTTTCTGGGTCTCCATAATTAATTCTTCCCTGAATGTCTAAAAGAACTCTAAATCTTTCTTAATACTATTTTCTGTATGGATCAATGCAAACAGTAGTCTATCAATCCCATTTTTCTCTGGAAACCTTCCTGGGAACCCTCCCCCCACCATCCCAGTTTGGGCTTCCTGTTCTCCCATCCTCTGCTCACTTATCTTGTGGTTGGTCTGTCCTCCTGTGTCACATTCCCTGTTTTCCATCTTCCCTTTTCATGGATGACTCTCTGATTTACAGAGTAGCTTCCTGAGTAATGGGGTTCAAGAGGTAAATATTTTTAAATTTGACGGAAAGTATTTTTTTTCCCTATGCTTACATTTGACCACTAACTTGGTGAAGCATAGAATTTGAAGGAATCGATCCAGTCTTCTGGCTTCCAATATTTCTGATGAGAAGTGTGACATTGTTCTGATTCTCAGTCTATGGTTTGTTTATTTGTTTTTGTCTTTTTACCATTTCTTGGGCCACTCCCACGGCATATGGAGGCTCCCAGGCTAGGGGTCCAATCAGAGCTGTAGGTGCCGGCCTACGCCAGAGCTACAGCAGCGCAGGATCTGAGCCGTGTCTGCAACCTACACCACAGCTCACAGCAACACTGGATCCTTAACCCACTGAGCAAGGGCAGGGATCGAACCTGAAACCTCATGGTTCCTACTCAGATTCGTTAACCACTGAGCCATGACGGGAACTCCTGATTCTCAGTCTTTGATGTGGACCTGTCCACCCTGCCAGAAGCATAGGATCTTGTCTTTAGCTCTAGTTTCCTGAAATTTCCCAATAATGTACACAGTCTTGGGAGGTCTATTCTTTTATTGTGGTCTTGTCCATTTGGAGACTCATGCTTTTTATTTCTGGGAAGTTTTCTTATATTACTGCCTTATTTTTCCTCTTCATTTTCTCTCTTCTTTATGGCTTTCTTATAACCCCTAGATTGGTCCTTAAACATTGTTACCTTTCTCTTTAATTTTCCACCTCTTTGCCTTTTTGTCCTCTTTCCTGAAATATTTCCCTTTCAGATATTTAGTCAAAAATTTTCAGCTACCATATTTTAATTATTAAGAACTCTGTCTTTTTCCCTAACATTGCTGCAAGCTGTGGTGTAGGTCAAAGATGCAGCTCAGATCCAGCATTGCTGTGGCTCTGGTGTAGGCCAGCAGCTGTAGTTCGGACTCGACCCCTAGCCTGGGAACTTCTGTATACTGCAGGTGTGGCCCTAAAAAGCAAAATATACAAACAAATAAATAAAAATAAAATAGTATTCTGATCATGAATCATGGATACCTTATCTTCTCTTATATCTTTGAGGTGTTTTTCTTTCTGCCTTTTTTCCTCTTTCTTCCTGCATTTTAAATTGCTGTTAAAGTGGAGACTTCCGTGACCATTCATAATTAAGATCGAGACACGTAGGGAACCTCTGTGTCCATAGGTGGGGCTTGTCACTTCCCGAGCATCCCTGGATATTGATTGGGCTGCAGTTCAGCCATGTCACTGAGGCAGGTGGGGAAGTGGTCCCCAACTCTCCACATGCTTAGCATCCGTGGGTGTTTTCTTTGAAGCTGTTCATCTTCCCCCCGAGGTAGAGGAGATTCACCTGGATGCCACCTTTCCTGGAGAGCGTGGAAGGGCTGTGAGAAGGGGGGTTTGGTCTAGATCTGCACTTTCACTGGAGCCCCCGTTTCGTGTATGCCGCCTTTCCTCCAGTCCCTGCTGTGCCTGGTGTGCCCGAATCTCCAAGTCTGGGGCTGCCAGAGAATGGCCCTCACCTCTCCTGCCATGGTGGTGGAGGGTTGGTCACCTGGAGGCCCCAGCCAGGAGAGGGGCCCTGGGTCTCACTGCCTCTCGCTTCAGAACCTGGGGGCTCCAGGCTCCCAGCCTTTCAGGGTTCATGGCTCTTACTTAACTCTTCACACCTCTGCTCACTTCCTTATCCACTTCCCAAAGTGACCCAGTGCCACATACATATATATATGTATTCTTTTCTCACATTATCCTCCGTCTTGTTCCATCGCAAGTGACTAGATACAGTTCCCAGTGCTGTACAGCAGGATCTCATTGCTCATCCACTCTAAATGCAATAGTTTGCATCTATGAACCCCAGATTCCCTGTCCATCCCACTCCTTCCCCCGCCCCCAGGCCACCACAGGTCTGTTCTCCAAGTCCATGATTTTCTTTTCTGTGGAAAGGTTCATTGGTGCCGTATATTAGATTCCAGAGATAAATGGTGTTTGTCCTTCTCTTTCTAAGTTATTTCACTCAGTACGAGAGTCTCTAGTTCCATCCACGTTGCTGCCACTTCCCATTTTCTTAAAACCTAGGGGCATGTTCTGCCTTGTTGCATCTCCCGTTCTCTGTGGCGTTGGAGGTGTTCACCTCTGCTTCGTCCTTTATTTTCACTTCAGTGGTGTTTGGGGGAGGAGAAGGATTACCCACGTGTGACATGGCCAAGATCAGCCCTAACTTCATTTTAATTTTTTGAATTGAGTGCATGATAAGCCCAGACCCTCTTCTCAGTGGCCTGTGTGTACCGTCTCGCTGAACCCTCATGCGTGCTCTGGAAGGAGGAGCTGGCATTCCAGGGTACAGCCGTGGAGATGGAGGCAGGGAGGGGTGGAGCCATTGCCCTGGGAGTGAGTGGGGGGTTCTAACTGCACTCCAGCCGGGTCCAAGCTCTAACTGCTGCATCTCAGGAAGGGGGGCTTACACCTGCTTGTCCCCAGGTGATCTGGGCAAGGTGAACTGCTGGGGCGGTGTCCACCCAGAGGCCCAGGAGCACATGGCCAAGGACAATCACTGGAGGAGGAATGCAGTGGAAGACGGTCACAAGAGGCATTGCTGGAACGGTCCCCACCCTCCCCAGTGCCCTGTTAGCCAGCGGGAGCCACAAAGGACGGGGCAGGAGAGGGAGGGATCCAGCTTCAGGCCACCAGTCACAGAGGATGTCCTGTTTCCCTGTGGCCTGAAAAAGGAGAGGCTTATCTGTGGAGGCTCCTGTGAACCCACAGCAACTTCCAGTCACTGAGAATTGCAGAAAAACTCCCTCCGGTGTGGTCGGGCCATGTCTCAGTGCCCAGGATGTGTATTTTAAAGTCTTGAATCCAAATCACAGTCTTAAAAATAATGACCTCTGTTGAAATGAGAAAGTCCTAAGAAACATTATATTTCTCAATGTGAGCTTGCAAGGCTGGTGGTGTTTGGTAATGCAGAGTGCCTGAAAATTGTTGGAGATACCAGCAGCAGTAAATATCCAGTTTTTGCAAGAGAGCTCCCCGAAGTCTTTTAATCCCTTTGATGCTTGTTGGAATTCAGGTACCATGTCTGAATAGATAATGTCATTTACACACATCCTATAATATTTTCTGTAGATCTGTGTGTATGTGGTCATGTATAAAACAAGTTGCTTTGAGGTGGCCTCATCACGCTTCCTAATGACACTCTCCGAATACTTTATGAACCACATCTTATGTGTTTTACGGCTGCATATAGCATCCCCGACATACCGCCTGATGACATACAGCCCTGACAGCTGCTTCACTTAGTCACTGGCATTTGACCAAGAGGACTGGCACTCAGAAGCTAGAGAACAGGCAGGCATGTGCCACACAGGTGCCTCTGCCCCGGTGACTTGGCTTTGTCTGCGAGGGTTCCAGGCAGCCATGTAGAACCTCCACACTGGGGTTTTATTGTATTTTATTTAATTAATTAATTTTATTTTTTTAGGGACTGTAAGAATCTTTTTAGGGCCTCACCTGCGGCATATAGAGGTTCCCAGGCTAGGGATCGGATCAGAGCTCTAGCTGCCACAGCCATGGCAATGCTGGAGGAGCCAGATCCATGCCCTACACTGCAGCTCCTGGCAACGCCGGATCCTTAAACCCACTGAATGAGGCCAGAGATTGAACCCTCATCCTCATGGATGCTAGTCAGGTTTGTTACCCCCTGAGCCACAATGGCAACTCCCGCCCTGGGATTTTCTGAAGCTGAATGTAGGTGGCAGGTCGGCATGTGGGGGGATAGCGACTGGAATTGCCCAGTGTCCCTTCCAGGTTCATGAAGGACTTGTGGCCTCACCTGTTAGCAGTTATCCTCTTGTTCCTTCCACTTTTGTTTTCAGTACCTCGTGGAGGTTTGGTCATTGCCTTCTGTGGGTTTGGGGGCATTTCTTGGTGAGTACCAGGAGTGCCTGCACGAGCAGAAGGCTTGGACGCAGCCTTTCTGGCCTGGCTGAAAAAGGCACACAAAGCCATGACTCGAGACCCTGCACAGTGCGAGAGCTGGTCAGGGTGGCCGCTGTTGGAGGTCTCAGGCCCCAAGGACGTCATTTCTGCCTCGTGCAGGTCATAACCAAGGGCCTTGAATAAACCAAGCGCTTTCCAGGAGCCCGGGTGGGATGTTGTGATTTCCGGGCCAGGCTTGTGTTTGCTTTTCCCAGGCCCTTTTAGTGGTGCTCAGCCCAGACCACGTGGGGACTCGGGTTCAGCTGTGTGGTTGCTGGAAATGACAGCGCTTTGTTGGCACACAAGGTTTCACAGCTGGCTTGGAGTGAGAGGACTAAATGTTCGGGAAAAGCTTGCATGTGGGACTCAGCGGCCCAGAGCATCAGTTCCATGCTAAGGAACGGGTCTCTCTTGGATGCTGGAATTCAAACCCTAAAGCGCCACCAAATCTAAGGCGCTGCTATTATGACTCTTGATTATTGGCAGTGGGCACCACTCCCCGCAGTTATAGCTGCCAACGTCAGCAGAGAATATAGAGTCTGATAAAATGCAAAGTACAATCACAGGAACTTCATAGGGGACCTTCGCGTGGCTCATTAAAGGACTTGGTGGCCCTGTCACTGCCCTGCCACGGGACAGTCACACGGGCGGCACTCCTCCAGCAGTGATTTGATGATGGGGGGAGGGGCTCAGCAGAACTAGCCTGTGGGTTCAGGCTTTCTTCCTGGAACACAGATCCCAAATCAGCATTTGGTGGCACTCCTCATTCCGCTCTCCTCTCCCTGCCATCCTGTCCTCTTTTATGTCTGGTAGATAAAAACTTCTGTGTTGAGGAGGCCCAAGCTGGCTCCACGGGGCTCTTCTCCCAAAGGACTCCCCTGTTTTTACATGAAACCCACCAGCTATGGTGACTAGTGCCACGAGACTAAAAGCTGCCATCCACTGCGCCTACGATCTGTTTACTTGAATTTGTCTCCACTGTACTTGAACTCTGTGGCTCCTGTTGCCTGGGGTGCTAACTGTACATTAGCTGCGTGAGGCTGCAGACATGCAGTTTTATTTCTATTAATGCCAGGAGAGAGAGAAAGTGAAAAGCAGTAACTAAGACAAATGGCATGGCTCTTGGCAGATATTCCTTTGGCTGTCAACTAACCTATTTTATTTTTCTTAGTATGGATCTGATTTTTTTTTCCTTTGTTGTTTTCTACATCTCCTTGCTTAAGACTTAAAATGTGATGAAAACAGGCAGTGAGGAGTTCCCGTCGTGGCACAGTAGTTAACGAATCCCACTAGGAACCATGAGGTTGCGGGTTCAGTCCCTGCCCTTGCTCAGTGGTTTAACGATCCGGCGTTGCCGTGAGCTGTGCTGTAGGTTGCAGGCGTGGCTCGGATCCCGCGTTGCTGTGGCTCTGGCATAGACCGGTGGTTACAGCTCCGATTGGACCCCTAGCCTGGGAACCTCCATATGCCGCGGGATCGGCCCAAGAAATAGCAACAACAACAACAACAAAAAAGACAAGAAAAGAGAAAAAGAAAAAAAAAAAAACAGGCAGTGAGAGTCCTAGGGAAAGCATGAAGATATTTCAGGAGAACTGGGAAGGCATGTTAAGCAGGTGAGAGAAGGAAGGCCTGGGGAATTTTCCAAACAGAAAACTTTTATTTCTTAAATATGAAGTGAGAACAGTGATATGTGGATTGTGGTTTAGTCAGAAATCTAGCCCTTCAAGTTTTGGACCTTTTATGGCTTTCCCTTGCTACAGCATGCCAGTGTGCTTTTAATTTAGTGGTGGCAGCAGAGAAATTGCAAAACCTTCCCAACTGAGAACGTGCCTAGGAATCCGATGAGTGTGATAATGAGAATGAATGTGAGTTGCCTTTTCAAAGAAATACAGAAAGAGAGGAAGTTGTACCCCAAAGAAGGGTCTCCCCTTTCTCCTCCTTCCATCTTCTGTCATCCACCCATCTGTCTACTCACCTGTCCATCCTCCTATCTGTCCATCTGCCCATCTACCCACCCATCCATCCATCTGCTCAGCCTTGTATCTGCCCATCCATCCATCCACCCATCCGTCCATCCACCCATCTATCCATTCACATATCATCCAGTCATCCATCCATCCATTTGTCTGTCCATCCATCCATCTCTCCACCCATCCATCTGCCCATCCATCCATTCACAGGTCGTCCACTCATCCATCCATCTATCTGTCCATCCTTCTGTCCATCATCCATCCATTCACACATCATCCACTCATCTATCCATCCTCCATCCATCCGTCCATCTACCCGTCCACCCGTCCATCCATCCATTCACACGTCATCCACTCATCCATCCTCCATCCATTCATTCCCCAATTCCCTTTTGTGCAGTCACTAAATCAGCTTTTACTGAGCAGCACCCCTGTGAAAGACCAGAAAGTAAGAACTTCAGGGATGCAAAGCAGAGTCGGGACGAGGTGCTTTCCAGCAACTTAGAGCAAGAGATAAGCACAGAAAAAAAAAATGGCTACAAAACTAAGAAAGCAAAAAAGGAATGAGTAGACGATGTGCTGAGGAGGTTAGAGGAGGGCAAGTTAGACCTTGGGGAAAGGGGGTTGGCGTGTGAATGCACAGGAAAGCAGGGCAATTTTAGGCAGAGGTGTTTTTCTGTGATTTGGGGAATAAGATGATAAAGTATTGTCACAACAGACAACCATTCTTGTGCATGTATTGATTGAGACTAGGATGATTTGGGGGAATGAAGGCTGTAAATAATCACATTTTATTTTCATGTGTTTTTAGTCTTCCTGGTTATGAATAGAAAACTGAACTTTAAACCTGTCTCTCCCTTGTCTCTGAACCCTTTCTTAAGGCTGCTGAGTGAAAGTAAAAATCACCAGCAGGGATACAGGGAGCTGGAGAGGAATGGATGTTGGCAGAGGGAGACACACCAAGTACCAGGACAGGCTCATCAGCTTAAGGTACTGAACGTCAGGACTGAGCATAGTGGCTGAATTTTGCTCTCTCGGCCCAATCCAGAGACAGATGGATTTGGACGCCTGGTGGATGGAGCACGGTGCTGGCAATGGTCATCAAACTCCAGGCCAGAAAAAAAGTTGGGGAGTGGTGGGAGGGGCAGATATCTCAATAGCCAGGACTTCACCCCCAGGGAACCACATTTGACCCGGAACGACAGAATCCTTGATGGATACGGAGGAGCCAACTGGTCTACCAGCCAAGGCAGCAGGGACTGCCCCCAAGGCCTGGCAAGCTGATACGAGGACCCGATGGTATTGGCTAAATAAGGCTTATAACCAGGAAGCCCTGCAGATGCTCCTGAAGTCAGGACATGGGGAGATAAGGAGAGACTTGGGGCAAAGTTGATGAACAGCAAAGGCAGCGGTATCTTGGGTCTCGCTTTCCCTGGACAGGTGTACTGATGGGGTGGTGGGGGCAGGAGGTGGGAAGAGCAAATACGGAGGTCCGTTTTGACCAGAAAGGAGTTCCCGACAGGTGTCACCAAAGGACTCAGGGACTTTTCAAGAACAGAATAGGTGGAGTCTCTCTTCAGAGCAATGCAGACAACTCTGTGAGTATTGGGTGGCCAGGGTAGGAAGGGGGCCGGTACAGGTTTCAGTCCTGGCTCTGCCACCTACCCTGAGGCCATCAGCAAGTCACTTTACATCTCAGAGCCCTGTTTCCTTATCCCTGAAATAAAGGCTGTAGGGGCACAGTAGGAAGGACTAAAACATGAAGAGTCTAATAAATGTGAGGGTTTCTTTTTTTTGCTTTTTAGGGCTGCATGTGTGACATATGGAGGTTCCCAGGCTAGGGGTCGAATCAGAGCTACAGCTCCCGGCCTACACCACAGCCATAGCAACGTCTGCAACCTACACCACAGCTCACTGCAATGCCAGATCCTTAACCCACTGAGTGAGGCCAGGGATCGAACCTGCATCCATGTGGATACCAGTTGGATTCATTTCCACTGTGACACAACAGGAACTCCAATGTGAGATCTTTTAAGAACAGGCATACTTGGGAGTTCCCATCGTGGCTCAGTGGTTAACAAATCTGACTAGGAACCATGAGGTCGCAGGTTCGATCCCTGACCTTGCTTAGTGGGTTAAGGATCCGGCATTGCTGTGAGCTGTGGTGTAGGCTGCAGACGAGGCTCAGATCTGGCATTGCTGTGGCTCTGGCATAGGCTGGCAACAACATTTCCGACTGGACCCCTAGCCTGGGAACCTCCATATGCCGCAGAATTGGCCCAAGAAATGGCAAAAAGACAAAAAAAAAAAAAAAGAACAGGCATACTTGGACATTGGGACACCATGATTGCCGTGTCTAGTAGCAGAGGTGAAAATTGTCAATTTTTTAAAAAAATCCTTTTTTTCAGACAGTGCTAATTACCCCTGACACGTAACATGACCCCTATAGCATTCCGTCTCCATCCAGTCTTGAATGCAGAGGAAAAAGTTACCTTCGTGGATAAAAATCTTTGAAGGCTGTTCTTGAGAACGCTCTTCTCTTTGCTACACACTTGCCTGTGGAAGAGAGCAAAGTAAGAAACTTCCCCTCCAGAAGACAGATTGTCAGCAAACTCGTGCTTTCTAAATGCACACAGGGTTTGACCAAGGAGTCTTGGCACGTGCACGCAGCATCTGATTGGATGGCAGAGCCCGGTGCCAGCTCCCTGTGATGGGTTTGTACAGGTGGCCCCATCCTGCCTCATCCTGTCTACCTCTTTCGAAGCACGTGGAGCCTCCCCGTGGGCGAGCAGCCCCTCTCTGCTCCTCTGGGAATTAGAGGAACAGGGAGGAAGCAGAGTATGGGAGCTGCTTCTGAGGAGCTCAGCAACCTCGTGGCCCCGAGCAGGGTGGGGTCACAGTCACGCTTTAACCGTAGACGAGAAATGTCATTTTCTCTTATTCTCCCTGCTGAATGGGTGAACTCACAGGACGAGTTCAGCGTGGTTTATGGGAAACTGTGCACATGGTGGAAGCTTGGTGTGAATTAGGAATTATCTTTCCTTTGAATTCTGTAGAACTTTCATAGCCTTCAAACGTAATCCTCCCTGACGGCCTCAGTATATTCCTGTTAGGGTCTTGACGTTGCTGGTATTTTTCTTATGGCTAAATTCAATACAATGGTGGTATTATTGGGGAATTTTTTCTTTTTTAAATTTGCTTGTTGATTTTTTTAATAGGTAATGATCTCAGTTTCCGTTGTGGCTCAGGGGAAATGAACCCAACTGGTATCCATGAGGAAGTAAGTGGGTTTGATCCCTGGCCTCGCTCAGTGGGTTAGGGATCTGGCGTTGCCGTGAGCTGTGGTGTAGGTCACAGACAAGGCTTGGATCTGGTGTTCCTGTGGCTGTGGTGTAGCCCGCCAACTGCAGCTCTGATTCTATCCTTAGCCTGGGAACCTCTATATGCTGCAGGTACAGCCCTAAAAAAATAAAAATTAAAAATAAAATAATAAAGATCTCATCATGGGGGAGTTATCTTGCCTTCTGAGGCATCCAGGGGAGCTGGGATCCTGATGTCAAGCCGCAGAAGAAGAGCGAGCTGTAATTCCAGTCCTGGTCGGGGATGACCTAGGTACAGGATTCAGATTTCTGATGTCTCCGTTGCTTTCCCCTTTGGCAACGTGCGTGTGTGGCAGTGCGTGTCATAGAGACACACAGGAAAGAACCAGGGACTGGAGCGCAGTGTGTTGATTGTGGGTGCAGTTTGGCAAAGCCCCAGGACTCTGCCTCATCACTTGTTTTTCCTGGAGATGGGGCTCAATCCGTGTCCTCCCCAGGGCTTCCCTGGTGTCAGGTGCAGGTAGAAGAAGCAGGCAGCCCTCGTGGTGCTGTGGAGGGCGGGCTGGCTTGGCACACCTCTCCCCGGTATCCTGGCTCTGGGCACTGGGCCCTGCTGCTGGCTCTGAAAGCCGAGTGACGCCTGGTTGTCCATCATGCCTCGGCCTGGGTGGTCCACCTTGCAGTTCAGGTATGAAGCCCCCTTTCTTCTCCCCACAGCAGCCTCCCGGCACATCTGCTTGTTCTCGATTTTCAGCTACCTTCTTGGTTCCTGCCAGGTCCCTTATGTCCCCGGGAAGCCCTGCAGGGGCTCTCCCAGTTGATCAGAACCCTGCATTCCCTTTCTCTGTGGTTGCCTCCTGTTGATGCTAAGGCATTCACAAGGGGGTCTCTGCCAGTCTCCGAAGGATGCAGGTAATAGGTGCCCTCAGCTTTTACTGCTTCCTTTAGCCTCCCTCCTCTCCCCCCTCCCCTCCCCTCTTCTCCCGCGTGGAGAGGAGCAGAACCCCCTGCTACCCGTACCCGCCCCCTTCCCCCCCGAAGGTGGCAGGGCTTCTCTCCACTGACTGCTCTCTGCCGGGTGGCAGGTAGCAGCCCGTCTTCAAGCCTCCACCTTCCTCCCCCCACCAGCCTTCCTGCTGCTCTGCTCCCCTTCTCTGGGCAAAGACTTAGCTGTAATTGGGTGAGGGCTGCAGGGAATGTGATTATAAGGGGATGAAAAATACATCAGTTTAATATTTTTAATATACCATTCCTGTTGCACAGAAATAAATAAAACATGGTCTGGGTCCATGAAAAGCTCACTTTAGTCAAGGAGATAGATTGATAACCTATAATTTCAAGATAATGTGATAAACACACAGCTCTCATCACAGTCCTCCACTCCCCACCTCACACGCACACACACACACATGCGTGTGCACACAGTCAAGGCCCCCTGCCCTTCTAATCACTCCTATTATGGCTTTTTCCAGCTTTTATCTTGTGTCACAGTGGTGTAAGATTTTAGCTTGGAGGGAAGGGCACCCCAACATCTGTTTGTAGCACTTGGCACAATGTCCTAGGTTTATTAATGTAAGAAAACAATGTGGGAGTTCCTATTGTGGCTCAGCAGGTTAAGGACCCAACTAGTATCCATGAGGACACGGGTTTGAACCCTGGCCTTGCTCAGTGCGTTAAGGAGCCGGCATTGCTGTGAGCTGTGGTGTAGGTCACAGATGTGGCTGGCCCCTGGTGTTGTTGTGGCTGTGGTGTAGGCTGATGGCTACAGTGTGGGCCAGTGGCTACAGCTCCAATTCGACCCCTAGCCTGGGAACCTCCATATGCTGCGGGTGCAGGCCCCCCTACCCCCCCCCCCAAAAAAAAAGAAAGGAAAAAACAGCCAATGTGTTAAGCCCTTTCTGTGTACCAAGCTCTGTACTTGAGGCTGAGATTACAAAGATAAAAGAACAATGAACTCTTAGAAACTCATAGTCTAGATCAAGGTTCTCAGTAGAAATCAAGGGATCTGTGAGTTTTGGAAAAAGAAATCGCTTTGATTTTTCCTAATCTCTAAGTGATGTGTAGCATTTTTTTACTCATAAAAGAGGAGGATTGACTGAAGTGTTATCATCCGTCCCTGTGACTTTATCACCAGGAGAAATGACAGCTATTTCATATTACTTACAGTTGTAAGTACCTCAAGATATCATTTATATTCATTACTCCTTCAGAATCAGGGTAATTATAAGGCCCAGCAGTAAATCTTGTTATTTAGTGTTTTAATAAAGCAGCACATAGATGATCGCATCACAGATCTGTTTTTGAGAAACATTTTGAGAACTGTCTTTGAGTAAGATCGGTTTCCTTTAGCGTCCTCTGTATTTTATTTTATGCACTTAAAACATTGCATTGAGAAGGGGTCCTTGGCCTTCCCCAGGTTGCCAGAGGGACAAATACGTGATCGAGTTGGATCAAAAACCACTTGACTAAATAATTATAGCAACATGGGACGTGCTGGGCCAGTCGTGTGCACACCCCTCGTTGGGAAATGCAGAGGAAGAATGGAAGAAACCTCCTGGAAACATCAGGCATCTTCCCAGGAGAGATGAAGGCTATGCGACACTGATGGTAATAAGAGCCGTCGTGTACTGATTGCTTACCAGGCTCCAGGCTGAGTTCTGAGGGCTCCAGATATCGTACCTCCTTTAAGCCCCCTAACAGCTCTGGGAGGTGAGCCCTTCATCGCCCCCACTTCACAGATGGGGAAAAGGCGACCCAGAGAAGTTGACTTGCCCCAAGTTATACAGCTAGAAACGGGTTGATTCAAGGTTGAAGGCAGGTTGTCAGGTTCTGGTGTCTGTGTTTTTCTCTGCATATGTACTGCCTCCCAACATGTTGAAGAAAAGCAGGAAGGAACGCTCAGGGCCTGAGCCTGAGCCTGAGCCTGGAGCAGGCATGGTGCTCCTGGGTCAGCTCAGGTCGGCCAGCATCTTACTGAGGTCTCTCGGGCTGCACCATCTCTGCTCGCACCCACCACGTGCTGCCAGTGCTTCTGCCAGAGACGGAGAGGGAACCTGGGCTGGGGCTTGATCAAAAGGGAAGGGCTGCTGATGGAGAGGCATTGATGAGCCCCAGGGCTCCAGTCTAGAAGGATGGATCAGGAGAGCCTTCCAGAGGGAAATCCATAGCATCACCAATCACGTGGCATGAGAGGCTGGTAGAGTGTGGCAGGGACCTTCCACACTGGGAGGACGTGAACTGGGGAAGTGCCACCTCCCACAGAAGCCGGGACGCAGGGCAGAGGGTTTCGAGGAGAGAGAATTAGGGCAGGTTCGTGAACGGCAGGGTTGTCAGTGGGCAGGATCCCATGACTCGGACACAGTCCTGGGGAGAAGAGACACTCCCTGGACAGCTGTTGCTGAGCCCAGGGCCATTGTGGGAGAGAAAAGACATTTATAGTGGCAAGCCTTGTCCCCACTCTCAGGGATGGCAGGGACTTGCAGAGGGCTTTTTTTTTTCTCTCTCTCTCTTTTTAGGGCTGCATCTGCAGCATATGGAGGTTCCCAGGCTAGGGGTCACACTGGAGCTGCAGCTGCCCAGCCTATACCACAGCCAGAGCAATGCCAGATCTGAGTCACATCTGTGTTCTACACCACAGCTCACGGCAATGCCAGATCCTTTACCCACTGAGAGAGGCCAGGGATTGAACCTGTATCCTCATGGATGCTAGTGGGGTTCTTAACCTGCTGAGCGACAATAGGAACTCCTCAGAGGGCTTTTGATAGCCTGGCCTGGGGGGTCCAGGTGCCCTAAGACTTTCAGACTGAATCTCCTGTTTCCCTCTCCCTGGGTAGGTGGCCGGGTGCCTAAGGATGGATTCATCCGTATCCTGTCCTTAAGAAACTCTGCCCCAGAGTTCCTGTCATGACTCAGCAGAAATGAATCTTACTTGCATCCATGAGGACGCAGGTTTGATCTCTGGCCTCGATCAGTGGGTTAAGGATCTGGTATTGCTGTGGTGTAGGTCACAGACACAGCTCAGATCCTGTGTTGCTGTGGCTGTGGTGTAGGCCGCCAGCTGTAGTTCCGATTGGCCTCCTAGCCTGGGAACCTCCATATGCTGTGGGTGCAGCCCTAAAAAAAAAGAAAAAAAAAGAGAGAGAGAAACGCTGCCCTGAGGCTCTCTGCCGCTCAAGGGAAATGTGTGTGCCAGCTGGCAGACCCACTGTCTGTGGAGGCTTCTGTGTGATGCTCCAGGGAGCAGAGGCACTGCCCACGGGGCTCCCAGACTCCTGTTCTTGTGCCAAGGGCTGAGCCCACCTCAGCTCACTGGCAGCGCCCATGGGCACTGGGGTCCTGTCCTGTCTCATCTCCACCTAATCCTGCCACCAGAGTTTCCTAAGGACAGCCGCATTCCCACCAGTCTCCCTAACGATGGTGACATTAAGAACAGAGCTGGGCAGGGGCTGCGTGAGACACATTTCTAGATGTGCCCAAGCCATTGAGGTAGTGGAGACTCAGGGCAAGTAGGTGAGAGTAACTTTTCCTTCTTCCACTTCCTTTCTTAAGGCAAATCATTAAACTCCTTGAAGAAACCATTTTCTAACTCTCCCAAATGAGGAAGGGCAGAAGGGAGCTTTTTAAGGTTGTCGTTCTCATGCTCACGTGATGCTTCTCTGAATCCTGACAGCTCAGCTTGTGCTAACGGGCTCTGCTCTTGGGAAAATGGAGTCACAGAGGGGACGTAACCTGTCCAGCCAGGACCACCTCGCTGACCCTCGGCGGGGCTGGATTCAAACCCATTTCTTTTCTTTTCTTTTTTTTTTTTTTTAAATCCTTTGAGGGCCACACCCATGGCATTTGGAGGTTCCCAGGGTTGAATCAGATTCCCAGGGTTGAATCAGAGCTACAGCTGCTGGTCTATACCACAGCCACAGCAACATGGGATTGGAGCCACGTCTGTGACCTGCACCACAGCTCACCGCAGCGCAGGATCCTTAACCCACTGAGCGAGGCCGGGGATCAAACCCGCATCCTCACAGATACCAGTCAGGTCCGTTACTGCTGAGCCACGAGGAACTCTGGAACCCATTTCTAATTGACTTCAAGCTCCAGCCTTTCCCACTGTCCAGCCCACCCCCAGCACTTCTCAGAGAGGAAGCCAAGGGGTCCTTCTGAGCATCTCTCCACCTTTGTTTTCTTGGCTGGTTGGAAATGTCAGTAGGGAGCTTTTGACTTGACTGGAAAACGTGAAGAACAGTGGGATAAAAATGGGCAAGAAGAAACTAGCCCTTAGAAAAGAAGTCACTGCTGCTGGAAGCACAGCTTTGTTCCTCCTGCCAGTGGAAACCAGACTGTCAGGGGCTCCCTGTTGTGCCAGTGATCTCTGGGGCGTGTTTTGGGTGCACTCGTGTGACCTGGCTGTGGAGCCCAAAGATGTCTTGTGGGGACGTGGCTGACTCAGCCCCTCGAGGGGGCAGAGCCTGCTCGGCTCATTAACCCCGCCTGCACAGGGCAAGTTCAAGAGCTCTCGCTCCAGTGCAGTCAAGGCAACGCCAGGGCAGCCACAACCTTGCCAGCCTGGAGCCCATGGGCTGCCTGGCCTCCTGAGAGGCAGGGGTGTGAGGTTTGAAAGAAAGAAAGAATGTCCTTCTGGGAGTAGGAAGAGTATGAGCTATTGGCAAAAACCACTCCCCAAGTTTCTTGAGGACTCTCTGAAACACTCAATGGAATTTCAAAGCAAAATCTTTTTTTTTTTTGCTGTTATGTTATTAGATTTATTTTTTATATTTTAAACTTTAAAAAAATTTCCTTATAGTTGATTTACAGTGTTCTGTCAATTTCTGTTGTACAGCAAAGTGACCCAGTTATATATATATGTGTGTGTGTGTGTATATATATATGTATGTATATACACACACACACATTCTTTCTCGCCAATTATCCTCCATCATGTTCCATCACAAGTGACTAGATATAATTCCCTGTGCTCTACAGCAGGACCTCACTGCTCAACCACTCCAAATGCAATAGTTTGCATCTACGAACCCCAAACTCCCCGTGCATCCCACTCCCTCCATCCTCCCCCTTGGCAACCACAAGTCTGTTCTCCAAGTCTGTGAGTTTGTTTCTTTTCTGTGGAAAGGTTCATCTGTGCTGTATATTAGATTCCAGGTAGAAGTGATATCATATGGTTTTGTCTTTTCCTCATCAAAGCAAAATCTTTTTTTTTTCTGTTATATTATTACGATCTATTTTTTTAAACTTTTTTATTAAACATCTTTTCTTATAACTGATTTGCAGTGTTCCATCAATTTCTGTTGTACAGCAAAGTGGTGACTAGATATGGTTCCCTGTGCTGTACAGCAGAACCTCACTGCTCATCCACTCCAAATGCAATAGTTTGCATCTACGAACCCCAAACTCCCCCGTGCATCCCACGCAAGTCTATTCTCCAAGTCTGTGAGTTTGTTTCTTTTCTGTAGACAGGTTCATTTGTGCCGTATGTTACATTCCAGATAGAAGTGATATCACATGGTGTTTGCCTTTCTCTTTCTTACCAAAGCAAAATCTTGGAAGCAGGCGGAGGTCTGAGCAGTTCACGATGCTGACCCTTCACTTGCCCCAGGGCCCCACTGGCCCACACCTTGTCAGGGCCGCCCCTGTGAGATCCAGTTCACAGGCCTTCCTGCCTCCACGGGGGCTCCCCATGCCCCACCCCACCCCGCCTCAGAGGCCCTCTAAGCCTCGCCAGGTTCTCCAGTTCAAGGCCTCTCCAGGTGGGCTTGTGTCAGGTGGGGTTGCGTCTGGAGAGTGAGCCAGATGTCTTGGAAGCAGATCCTGGCCCCGTGACCCACTCACTCAGTGATGCTGGGCAAGTTGCTCAACCTCTCAGAGCCTCTGTTTCCTGAGCTGTGAAGTGGGAGCATGGCTGGGAGCCCCCGCCCAGCCCTCCGCCGTGCACAGCACTGACCTGGCAGAGGTCTGTTTGAATGAGGGACGGACGAGGCACAGGCTCACCTTCAGGGAAGGAAAATGCAGAAAACTGGTGGCAGTTATCAGGGCGAGGAGAGGGTCCCAGCATGGTGTCTCCCTCGTCCCCCCTCACCGGGGCATGGAGGAGGAGGAGGAGGGGGATGCAGAGAGAGCATAAGACTGAAGGAGCTGTTGTCAGTGGGAATTCCGCAAGCTGACGAGTGTCAGCAGTGGTCTTTTGGCATCTGCAGCTGAGTGATGGAAAATGGAGAGGCGTTCCCCCTCTGCTTCCCAGAAGCACTTGGCCTTGTGTCTGGTTACTGGATACTGGATAAATACACGAATAGAGTCACTCTCCATCTCCACCCCTACTGTTTTTGGGTCCTTAAGATTTTTGCAAGTCATCTTAGGTGTCATCCACCGTGCTTCCCTGTCATGCTTCTTGCAAGCCCACACCTTTCTGTGCATCCGTGGTGCTCTTCCTTCCAGCCTTTATACACGGGTCTTAAATGCTGAAGCCCCTTTCCTTGAGGCCAAGGACAGAAGAGAGCATCTCAAGCTTTTTTTTTTTTTTTTTTTTTTGGCTTTTTAGGGCCGCACTTGTGGCATATGGAGGTTCCCAGGCTAGGAATTGAATTGGAGTTGCAGCTGCCAGCCTACACTATAGCCATAGCAACACCAAATCCAAGTTGTATCTGTGACCTACACTACAGCTCACGGCAACGCTGGGTCCTTAACCCACTGAGCAAGGCCAGGGATCAAACTCGCATCCTCATGGTTGCTAGTCAGGTTTGTTAACCGCTGAGCCACTATGGGAACCCCGCATCTCAACACTTTTGAGGCACATTTTCTTCTAGAGTCTCGATATATCCTCAGCCCTATTTTTATTTTGACTTTTTGAAAACCTACTGTGGTAAATATAAGCTTTTAGGACAGACTGTGTAAAACTAACATCTCCTTCCATGCAATCAGAACTTCTGATCAGCCGTCTCTCCCTCCACAGGATGGGGCCTGTTAATTTTGTTCTCTGATTCTGGAAACTCAGGATAAGGTCCTGGGGGAAGCAGCCACCCTAGTCATCACATGTATTCTCTAAAACAATTTTTTTTTTTAAATGGCAGCAGAGGGAGTTCCCGTCGTGGCACAGGAGAAATGAATCTGACTAGGAACCATGAGGTTGCAGGTTCAATCCCTGGCCTCGCTCAGTGGGTTAAGGGTCTGGTGTTGCCGTGAGCTGTGGTGTAGGTCGCAGATGCGGCTCAGATCTGGCGTTGCTGTGGCTGTGGTGTAGGCCAGCAGCTACAACTCCAATTAGACCCCTAGCCTGGGAACCCCCACACTGCAGGTGTGGCCCTAAAAAAAATATATAGCAGCAGAAACTTTTTTCCAAATGATTGTTTATCTTTAGCCCCTGTATAGTAAACAGAAGGTAAGTGGTGGCCCCAGAGCCCTACGCCCTCAGCCGCTCCTTTTCCTTCCAGGCTGAACCTGGAACCACCAGTGTTCTCGGAGAGACCGTCCTCGGGGGAATCACTTGTCAGATACTCTGCTGAGAGAAGGGGGTTTTCTGGGCACTTCTGGTCATCTTCCTATTCTCAGAATCTCTATGCCCCACTCATTCCCCCCTCCCCAGGCCTGCAGGTCAAGGCAACATCATGCCCCCACCCCCCACCCTGAGACTCAGGACTTGAACAAAGTTGCTGCTGCTTGCAGTTCCTGGCTCTGCCCCACGGCTCTGCAGAGATCAGACCTCCACTCCCTGGGTGTTCAGGGCTTGGTGTGAATTTCTTTCAGTCCTTATAACCCCACATGGCAGGTGTGATTTTTTCCCATCTTCCCAGTCAGGAGACTACGTCTGGGGGAAATTAACAGGTTTAGAAACCTGCAGAAAGTCACAGAGCGATGATAACGTAAGAAATTCAGCCCCAGTTTTTCTGATTGAAATCTAGATCAAGATCATTCATCAGGTCTCTCGCTATCTTCCTGGCACCTTGGGCCCTCAGGGCCTGAAGTATAATCCTGATCCCAGTTACGAGACTCAGCACAGACTCTGGAAGTGAAGGGCATGGTCCCCAGCAAGCCTGCCCCCACTTCAGATACCAGCCACTGTTGCCAAAATCTCGGCTGCCTTTGTACACCGATGCTAAGTAGAAACTCAGAGACACAGTTGGAAGAAACAGAAAAAATAGCTTTAATTGCCAGGCAAAGAGGGACCAGAGCAGGCTAATGCCCGAAGGACTGTGTGCCCCTCCCCCTTGGAGGGGGTAGGGAGGAGTCTTAATGTCAAGGAGCAGGGCACGGTCAGCTCATGGACATTTTCCTGATTGGCGGGTGGTGAGGTCACTGGGAGTCAGCATCATCAACCTACTGGTTCCAACTGGTCTGGGGTCTGCATGCTTGTGGGCAGCGTCCAGTTGACTTCCTCCACCTGGTGGGGGCTTCAGCACCTGCAAAACAGCTCCAAGGACACGGCTCAGGATATTATCTATAGTCCTGGAGGAAGAACTGAAGGTCCTTGACTTTGTGGAATGGCCAGACTGTCATTATTCTGTCTTGCTTGACAGTTTTCCTTTCTGTGTTTTCTCACTTCTCTGATTAACTTATTCTTTGACTGAAGTTTTTCTCTAGGTAAAAAGGCGGAGTGAAGGACATGAGTGGGATCCACTCTGGGAAGGCCTCCCAGGGTCCTGCGTGGTTATACCACCCAGGCCACCCACATTTCTTACCCACTGGCTGCAAACTAGAGGGTTTCACTATCTCAGGTCTGATAATTCACGAGAATGACTCACAGAACTCAGGAAAGTGCTATGCTCATGGTTATAGTTGTGTTCTAAAGGAATCAAGTGAGGACCAGTCAGAAACTAGACAAAGAGGAGTTCCCGTCATGGCTCAGCAGGAATGAATCTGACTAGCATCCATGAGGACCCAGGTTCAATCCCTGGCCTCGCTCAGTGGGTTAAGGATCTGGTGCTGCTATGAGCTGTGGTGTAGGTTGCAGACGTGGCTCGGATCTGGTGTTGCTGTGGCTGTGGTGTAGGCCAGCAGCTGCAGCTCCAATTCGACCCCTAGCCTGGGAACCTCCATAGGCCATGGGTGTGGCCCTAAAAAGAAAAAAGAAAAAAAAAAAGACAAAAACAGACGAAGAGGGTGAGGTGTGGGAGAGTCCCCACGACCAAGTGCCCTTGTCATCAGGACACATCACGATCCTGCTGTATCAGTGTATTTCACCAGCCGGGGATGCTCACTTGAGCTCCAGTGTCCATTGTCTTGCTGGGGTTTCATCACCATAGGCGTGGCTGATGGAATCGCTGGCCACGTGGCTGAACTCCATCTCCAACGCTTGACCCGTCCCCAGAGGTCAGAGGTTGAGCTGACATCACCTGGTCCCATAGCACAACCATCTAATCACGTGGTTGGCCTTGTCCGCATTCTGAGTCCTCTCATTAGCATGGAGTATCTCGGGCCCACTGTCAATAGCAAAGACTTATCGCCAGGGACATTCGCAGGCTTTAGAGGGTTCCTGCTAGGAACTGGGGACCAAGGCCCACCAGAGTCTTTATTATACAGCAGGGCTCTGTTCCCTCTGTGCTTCCTGCCCACCTGCCCCACTCTACTTAAGCTGCTTGGTCTCCGGACTCTTAGCAGCAAGCTCCCATGACTAGTCACCAGGTAACATGACCTGTTCCTAAGTTGGAAGTGACCTAGAAACCTACTGGCTTCTGTCCTCTCTTTCTCCCGCTACCTCCCTGACC
This sequence comes from Phacochoerus africanus, assembly GCF_016906955.1. Lineage (NCBI taxonomy): Eukaryota > Metazoa > Chordata > Mammalia > Artiodactyla > Suidae > Phacochoerus > Phacochoerus africanus. The sequence goes on along the minus strand of NC_062555.1, from coordinate 25,011,806 downwards.
GAGGGGTAGCACTGTGAGTAGAGACAGGGGAAACGTAGGAGTTTTCCTTGAGTCTCTGGGAAGGAAGCCCAGCTTCTCGCTCAACAAACCCTGTGAGTTCCATCAAATCTGCTGCCCTTGGTCCTCAGCTTACCAGTCGGGTCATTTCCAAACTGCGTTCAAATAGCCTTCTGGACTCTTCAAAGCACTTAGGAATCCTTTTGCCTCCCCGGGTGCCCCCCAGCTCTGAGAGATGGACAGGGTTATTTCAAAACCCTCTTCTTTGGGATAAAATGGGAGGTTGGGATTGACATGCACACACTGCTGTATTTGGAAGGATGAGTACCAAGGACCTGCTGTGAAGTACAGGGAAATCCACTCAATTCTCTGTAGTGACCTATATGGGAAAAGAACCTGACAAGGGATGGATATATGTATATGTATAACTGATGGACATTGCTGGACACCTGGAACTAACACACTATTTTAAATCAGCTAGGAGTTTCCTTCATGGCTCAGCAGTTAAGAAACCCAGCTAGTATCCATAAGGATGTGGGTTCTATCCCTGGCCTTGCTCAGTGGGTTAAGGATCCGGTGTTGCCGTGAGCTATGGTGCAGGTCACAGATGCGGCTCAGATCCTGTGTTGCTGTGGCTGTGGTGTAGGCTGGCAGCTGCAGCTCCGATTCGACCCCTGGCCTGGGAACCTCCACATGCCACAGGTGTGGCCCTAAAAAAAAAAAAAAAACCAAATCAACAATACGTCAATACAATTTAATTTAAAAAAAAAAACCCTCTGTTTATAAATAAGGGATTGAAGCTCTGGAATCTATTGTAATTTCGTGAAGGTCCTGGATCACTGCTGTGATGGAGCCAGCCTAGCAGCTGTGACTGAGCCCTTGTCCCACCTGAGTGAGTGATTGGCTAATGGGCCACTTTTTTCCTCCCATGCAGAGTTGAGACCAGAGCTGCTTTAGTTCCCAGCCTATCCTGTTTGCCCACTAATGAGACAAATTTTAGGCTCCATGAAAGAAATCAAATAGCAGCTGGTTCATTTTCTTCTTATCCAACTTTGAAATTATCCAACAGTCTCATCTGCATGGCCACTCAAGTTATGACTGTCTGGGCCAGCAGGATCCAAGAATCCTTACATGCAACCAGAATCATGTTTTTTGCAGATTGGCCGGTATCAAAGATTTTGAGCACCAAAATGAACCAAACCGTTAGCCGGGCAAATGAGGCACAGGATTCTGGCTCACCCTTGTTAGCTGTTAACTAATAACCCCTGAAGGTAGGAGCCCTCCCTGTGGCTTCCCGCTGAAGTCATAGCAAAGAGATGAAATTAGAAAATGAGTTGTGCTTGGAGGAAATTAGCAAACAGCTGGATCCTGGAGCACAGAGTTGATCCTCCAGCTGTAAGAAACAGCAGACAGCGATAGCGTGTAAGCCTCAGTTGTATCTGAGTCCCAAGGGCAGAGTTTCCTATTTTGTTTTGTTTTCTGGCCAATATTGATAATACAGACTGCATGTTGACATTTGAGAAAGGAAGACTTACTGGCTTCTATGTTAGAGAAGGCTGGGATTTTATCAATTTTGCAAGAAAAATAAATAATAACCGAAACCCAAGCCTACTTCTAAATAGGTATCTGTTGGTAGTTTTTTCTTTGCATTCATGTTAAATTAATTTAGTCCTCTATTCAGTAAACACCCTCTTCTTGCATCACAACTGTAAGACTGTAACATTTTATTTTACTTTATATTATTTCTTTTTTGGCCATCTCAAGGCATACGGAAGTTCCTGGGCCAGGAATCAGATCCCAGACACAGCTGGCGACCTACACTGCAGCTGCAGAAATATCAGAACTTTAACCCATTGTACTGGGCCCCGGGATCAAGCCTTCGTCCCAGTGCTCCAGAGACGTCACTGAACCCGTTGTGCCACTTCGGTAACATGGAACTCCTATAACATGACTTTTGAAACCATAAATTAGGGTAGAAATCTGATGCTAAAAAAGGGCCATCTTTTCAATGCCTTTTAGTAACTTTTTTTTTTTTTTTTTGGAAGCAGTGCAGCCCAAGGCTAGCTGGGAATATCTTACGTCATCGGTAGGTCTTCCTTTATCCTCCAGGTACTGTGAAGGCCAAGATCAGGGGGAGGAAGGGTATTTATTTGGGGAACCACTTCTGATTCACCTCCTTTCTTCGCTCACCTACTAACTCCTTTGACAGCATCTATATATAATACAGCGTTTTAGAAATTAAGCAATTTCAGATAGGATGTAACAGTTCATTATCAGCGCCGACCAGACGGCCGATTTATCCTCGGCATCCATCTGTGGTGCTTCTCTCCTGGTCTTCTGGTGCCTGCCCAGGGTGAACACCATATATTTTCAGGATGCAGGCGCCCCTCTCAAGGAGCAGAGCTATAAACCACACCAGCAGCATAGATGTCAGCAGCCCTTAGCCGTTCACCGCAGACTTTCCCAGTCTTGGGCGCTCAGAGTTAATGCCACTCCTCCGGCAGGGAGATGATTTAGAGGAACCACTAAAGGGACGTTATGTTATTTGCAGGCGCCTCTGTGGAATTTAATACCCATCAAAGCAGCACTCATCCTCAGTACATGGTCCTCTAGAAGAACCTCACTCTTTTGTTCTGCTTTGCATCTTTGAGACCCAGCGTGTCTGTAGCAAGAGAGACACCCACCTCGAATTTAACACACCCTGTGTGAGCATTCATTAAACAAATAACACTTGTTCTAGATTATAAATGTTCATTGCAGAGAAGTTGGAAAATATAGAAACGTGTAAAGAATAGAAAAATCATCCATCAGCCTTCAGTGCCTAAGTAATGCAGTTAATAAACTGGAATGTTTCATTTTTTTCCCATGCACTTGCATCCTTTTTGTATATTCAAAAAATTCTTCATGCTGTATACACTTTTTTGTGTGTCTTGTTAGTTAACTATTTATGTGGGGAATTGTCCCACAGTCGTGAACATTTAATGACCAGGAAGTCTTCAAAGTCATTTTAATGGGTTCATTGTGTTTGAGACTATGACTAGATACTAGCAGTTATTTTGGTCCAGGTGCCTAATCTACAGGTGCTCCTGAGAAAGTGCTGTGTGACCCACAGGTTTGCAGATCAGGGTGCTATGAAATTTTATACCTGGGTTCCCAGTAGAATGCAGAGAGTATGCATCCTTGCAGCAGCCCAAGGCCACAGCATCGCTGTTGTTCTCATATAAACATCTATAATCGTCATGGGTTAGACACGGAGGCAGAGGTGGCTCTGACGCCAGAGTCCCAGCCGTAGTCACTGCCCTCTCTGCTAGGTTAAGGGCATTGTCCAGCCTAAAGACAGGGCTGCCCTTGCAGGACCACAGGATGCAGTAAAAGATAAGAGGTGCAGCCTTTTCGGGAGTTCCCATCGTGGCTCAGTGGTTAACGAATCCAACTAGGGACCATGAGGTTGTGGGTTTGATCCCTGGCCTTGCTCAGTGGGTTAAGGAGCCAGCGTTGCCATGAGCTGTGGTGTAGGTGGCAGACTCTGCTGAGATCCTGCGTTGCTGTGGCTCTGGCGTAGGCCAGTGGCTACAGCTCCTACTAGACCCCTAGCCTGGGAACATCCATATGCAGCCGGATTGGCCCTAGAAAAAAAAAGGGAAAAAGAAAAAAAAAATGTGCAGCCTTTTCAAGCTGCAGGTCCACCTCTAACTAGTTACCGATGAGCCACAAGTAGAGCCACCTCATCATCCCAGGCATCTCAGACATGCCCTGGTGTGGGAGTTCATGTGTACACCAGATGTTACCACTCAGCCACAGGATGCTGGTGACCTTGTTGTGACACTTCATAAGCCACATAGGTCACATGGGGAAACCTGTGCTTTGTGAATGGGGTGGTAAGGTCAGAAAACTCTCAATCAAAGACATGGGACAGGGTTATCCCCAAAGGCCAGTCCTTTGGCAAAATACAGCTTATCTTCAGGGATGACTTTACGCAGGCCTCATGCATTCTAGAATAGCTGCCCTTGGGGTGGCCTCTCCCTGTTGGCACTCAGCTTAATGTGCCAGGAGCAAGGCTTCCTGTGGAGACTGAGAAGACATTCCTGTGTCCTCCAAATGTAATTTGCTTTGACCTCCTAACTGCCCGCCTGGCTGATGAGAAGTTCAGACGTGTGTGTGTGTGTGTGTGTGTGTGTTTGCGTGTGCACATACACGTGCATGTGATGGAGGATATGGGAGGCTCCTCCATGTCCACGTTCATTGGATCCCACAAGTATCCTGAGCTGCTGTGGTGCCAGGCAGGGAAAGCATGTGGCCACTGCTGTGTGGCCTTCCCGGGCAGCTCCAGCCAGGGTCTTGGTTCCTGCACTTCCAGGAGGGCTCAGGCTGTCCCTGCTGTATCCCTCAAAGCTGAGCAGGACCCCAGGCCTTTGAGAAGCACCTGTGGAGCTCCTGATCCCCTCCAGAGCCTCTGTCTCCCAAACCCTGGCCCCTTCCTGCTTCCTCCAGACTGAGCTGCCTTCCGTAACAAAAATAACTGATAATGAGTAGGTAGACAGACAAGGTGTAAATGTGGTGGGCTGCAGCCGTGCCGGAGGCCGATCTGCACGTTGTGGTCTGTGGCCAGCTGTGAGATGGATGTGAATACGCACATACGAGGCTGCCTGTTTTTAGTTTCACTCTGAAGCCCACTTGGCCAGGTTGGGAGGTTTCCATAATGTCTTAGCCTGCTGTGCCCTGAGATTCTGAGATGGTTGTTAGAAAATGAAGCAAAGCAGCTCCATGCATCAAGAGAGCAGTGGGCCCCCAATTTTTACAGTCAGAGAAGCACACTATACAGTTCTGTCAAATGAATTCATATCATCATCCTAATTTAGAGGAAATCCTTTCCGTTTTCCTAGTGGGAAATCTTGGTATGGGTCCAAGATACAGATTTCCATTACATCAGGATACCTGGAATGCAGGGGGCAAAGAAGGGAAGCCCCTTTTGAAGTTTGCTTTTCTGTCCTCCAAGTTGAAAGGAGCCTGGATCAGGAATCTGGACTCGGTGTTCTGTCTCTCACGAAGAGCTGCGGGAGCCTGCACGGTCACTTAAACGTTTTTGTCTCAAATTTCTCAGCTATAAAATGAGGGGGAAATTATTTCAGTGACTTCAGAGTCCCTCTAGCAATACCATTCTGCAATTTCTGTTTTACTGAAAAGTTCCAGCTTCTACATCCTCCCATATTGTTTAGTAGTTTTCAACATAATTTTATCAAGATCCCATTTGACTTCAAAATTTTGTGAGGGAGACAGGTGATTAAACTTTGCATTGAAAATACATTGCTGGGAGTTCCCATCGTGGCTCAGAGTTACAAACCAGACTGGTATCTATGAGGATGTGGGTTTGATCCCTGGCCTCGCTCAGTGGGCTAAGGATCCAGCTTTTTCTCAAGCTGCGGTATAGGTCACAGATGTGGGTCTGATCCAGTGTTGCTGTGGCTGTGGCACAGGCCTCAGCTGCAACTCTGATTTGAGCCCTGGCCTGGGAACTTCCATATGCCATGAGCACGGCCATAAAAAAAATAAAAAGTAAAAGTAATAAAGTAAAATAAAATACATTGCTATTTAAATACGTGCTCCTGACACATCCAGACATAGAATCTGCTGGCACAAATCCCAGCGATGAGAAGTAATGTGGCTTTGACCGAAGACAGCTGAATACAAGGGGGACTGAACAGAAATAGTGGTTGTTGAAACATCCAGACACGTTTTTTTACGGTGACTTGTGATGGAAGCAAGATTTTCCTTGAGCTAATCATCTTAAAAACAGAGAAACAAACAAAACCCCCAAATCAGAGCCCTCCTCTCTCTGTTCCTTGCCTGGACTGAGGTTCACTTGTTCATAGGACTAAAGATTGTCTTGCCGGTAAAAGAAGATAGTTCTCTTGCACCGTCCTGACCTCACTCAGCCAGCGGGTTCTTCTCCATCTTCTGCTTCCCTTCGTACCTGGCTCTTCCTCCCTGTCCCCAAGTGCTGAAAAAGTCCCAAGGGCCTTTGAGAATGTAAGTGAAGATTAGACACCACACAGAGGATCTGGACCCCAGTTTGTGATTGAGCCACAGCAGGGGGGGGGTGGGGGGGTGGACTATGCAGTGTTTCTGAAAAGACTGTTTTCAAGTTAGTTCTGTTAACACTGGATGTTCGTAAAGTGACCGTGGAAAGTGAATTCTACCAAATGGCTCTCCTGATCTCACGGGGAGGGTGCAAAGCGACCTCATATGTAAAACACTTTGTAAATGTGCAGTTCTGTACATGGGGAACCAGTTTTGATGTTGCTCTAAAGCTGTCGATGATAGAAAGGCAAGGGAATTTGATGTTTGATTAACTCTTTAAATTTTTTTTTAAATTGAAGGATAGCTGATTTATAATGTGTTTCTGGCAACAGTAAAGTGATTCAGATATATATATATATAACATATTAATATATGTATATTATATATATGATAAATATTACTGTATATGTGTTAGTTTCTGGTGACAGTAAAGTGATTCATGTATCTATATATATAATATTTTATATATATATATATATATATATATATATACACACACACACACATATTGTTTCAGATTCTTTTCTGTTATAGGTTATTACAAGATATTGAATCTAGTTCCCTGTGCTATACTCTAGGTCCTTGTGTTTTTATCTATTTATTTATAATAGTATGTTTCTATTAATCCCAAACTCCTATTTATTCTTGCCCCTACCTTTCCCTTTTGCTAACTGTAAGTTTGTTTTCTATGTCTGTAAGTCTAATTCTCTTTTGTAAATAAGTTCATTTGTATCATTTAAAATTTTTATTTTTTGTCTTTTTTGGGGCCCCACCCATGGCATATGGAAGTTCCCAGGCTAGGGGTTGAATCAAAGCTGCAGCTGCCAGCCTACACCACAGCCACAGTAATGCCAGTTTCGAGCTGCGTCTGCGCCCTCACCACAGCTCATGACAGTGCCAGATCCTCAACCCACTGAGTGAGGCCAGGGATCAAACCCAGGTCCTCGTGGATACTCGTTGGGTTCGTTACCCTTAGCTGTGACCAGAAGTCTGTTCATATCATTTTTTTAGATTCCACACATACGTGCTATCATGTGGTATTTGTCTTTCTCTTTCTGACTTACTTACTGTGTGGTATCTCTAGTTGCATACATATTGCTGAGAATGGCATTGTCTTGTTCTTTTTTTATGGTGGTGACATAACATTCCAGTGTGTGTGTGTGTGTGTGTGTGTGTGTGTATACATCTTCTTTATCTCTTCATCTGTTGATGGACATTTAGGTGGCTTCCATGTCTTGGCTATTATAAATAGTGCCGCTGTGAACATAGGGGTGCATGTATCTTTTCAAATTACAGTTTTCTCCAGGTATTTGCTCAGGAGTGGGCTTGCTAGATCATATGTAATCCTATTTTTAATTTGTTAAAGATTCTCTCCCTACTGTTTTCCATAGCGGCTGCACCATTTTACACTCCCACCAACAGTATAGGAGGGTCCCCTTCTCTCCACACCCTCCATCATTTATTGTTTGTGGACTTTTTAGTGATGGCTATTCTTACTGGCATGAGGTAATACTGCACTGTAGTAGTTTTGATTGCATTTTTCTAATAATTAGTGATGTGAAAGAAATTTGATTTTTTAAAACAACAACAACAACTAATCACAGGTATTTTGAAAACGTGTTCTTGGAATGTGTAAAATCCAATCATGAATTGTTTTCGGGGCCACTTCAGTCTGAGTGCTTGTGCTTTGAGTGGTTGCTACCGGTTTTTATCAAGAAGAGCCTAGAAATTATGGGATTTGGAAGAGACCTGATGAATCATCTAGTTGCCTCATTCAGTGATAAGATGTTAAAATCTGGAAAGATGGAGTTACCCGTCCAGGGTCACAGAACTAGCTTGACAGGGAATGACTTTATACTCGATAAGACTTTGCTCTTGAAAAGAGCCACATCTTCAGTGTATCAATGAGTTTTTACATTTATCCACACCTTCTTCAAATCTTTTGTCAACTGATAATCCTAAAGTTTATATCAACTGTGACATTTCCATGCCACTGTCTTCCCTTCTCCTTCCCCATTGATGGAAGAAATCCTCAGATTTTTCTGATGGTTTTCTGGGCTTGCTTTATTTTCAATAGACAAAGGTTTATTCTGTTTCCCCCTGTTATAATATCACAATCTGGAATAGTTTTATTATGTGGCTGGGCAGGCTTTTATGGAGCAGTAGCATGAGACTGGAGTGAAATCGCATTATGAGTTCGCATTGTTATCAGTTTTATTGGAGCTGAAACTGAGTGAAAGGATTTAGGAATAATTGGGTAATCAAAGCGAATTAAATCAAGAGGGGAAAAATATCAGTTCTGGCATCAAATGGGGAGTGCTATGACGGCCACATCTGTGGTCTTTATCCATTTTAATCAAGTCAAAATTGTGCTATTAAGACTTATTCTTGCTGTGTTTACTTGCTCAGACATAGCAGACTTTATATTCATCTCTGGTTATTTCTTGAAACATTAAAACATTCTCCCTGTTTCTAGGGAAATGTTACCTAACCTGATTACCATCCAAATATGCCAAGTTGCTGTTATATTTACAAGTGTGTATGCAGTGTTCCACTGTAGATTCTGGGTAGTGGAATCCACAATGCTGAGTTTTCAACCCAGCTAGATAAATCCTGTGTTGCCCCAACTTGTTGTGTCTTCAGAAAACTAGGTTTAAGGGGTATCTTGTTGGTATAAATTTGCTGTGACAAATAGTATGGCATACTATTAGTATAGCAGAAATATTACTATAGTAACATAGTAACATAAATATTCCTCTAGTAATATAGTAAATATTACTATAGTAACTAGCCTAGTCTTACTGTAAAGAAAGTACAGGTTCTTTTCTGTATTTCCCAGGAGATACCGTGTTTGCACTGAAAAATCTGTTTAGCCCAATACATGGTAACAGCAGTCAGCTTCCCTTTTCCCCCCAGATACCTCTTAAATATGCAAAGTGATAATGCACTGAGTTATGGAATGACATAGCACTAAGTTCACAGACCAAATTAACTGAGAAACCTTTGATTTCCTTTGTTGGATTTTTTGGTGGGTTGTCTTTTACTGGAAAATCCATCTGAAACCTGTTATTTTGCTCTGTGTCCTGACTCCATAAGTCTTAGAATCCTTGGTATTTTCTGCTTGGCTCTGGTTTGACTCATTGGTGCCCAGGAATGTTCACATCCTTGTGCCCGGATCAGGGGGTGCCTCATTGCTCACCCAGAGAGCGCTCTGGAGAGGTTTCCACCAGGAACAGGCTGGGCTGCTGGCCTTAGAACAAAGGCCAGAGCTGTCGGGGTACTGAAAGCAGCCGGCCCTCCCATTTCTCCTCCAAGCTTGGCTCTTTTTTTTTTTTTTTTAAATGATTTTTATTTTTTTCCATTATAGCTGGTTTACAGTGTTCTGTTAGTTTTCTACTGTACAGCCAAGGGACCCAGTCACACATACATGTATACATTCTTTTTCTCACATTATCCTCCGTCATGCTCCATCGCAAGTGACTAGATAGAGTTCCCAGTGCTGTACAGTTCCCAGTGCTGTCTTTGCTTATCCATTCCAAAGACAATAGTTGGCGTCTATTCACCCCAGATTCCCAGTCAAGATTGGCTCTTAATTTAAAGAAATCAGAGTGCGGTTCTCTGGGGGTTTGTGTGCTACTATTCACTGTTTTACATCTTAACCATTTGGCCAAGAGAAGGACTCTAGACATATTTGTTGTCGCTCCCTTGTTTAGCAGTCATTTTCAAAGATACTTAATTCTAGGGCAAGTTAGGATGCAAGATGAGCTGGAATGTTTGGGGATATTAAGGTGGCTCTAAGAAATTAGGAGATTGCCTCTTTACGAAGCTGTATATATTCATTCTTTAAGGAGCTGGTTGAATATAATAACATCACAGCTTACATATATTTATGATGCACTTACCATGTGCTAACCATTTGTTTACATGTATTTACTTCTCACTTGACTTTCACAATAGCCCTAGCTGTAGGCACTATCTTTAGAAGACCCATTTTAGATCTAAAGCAACACAGAGAGGTTGAGAAACTTACCCAAGGTTACACAGCTAGGCAGTGGGCGAGTCAGGACTCAAAGCACAGTCTCATTCCAGAACCCGAGCCCTTAAGCACCCACTAGGTTATTTGCAGTAAATGTATATCTTCACACGGAACGACAGGGGGAGTATATTGAAAGCTGTGGTTTTCAAACCTTTTTGACGCTGGACCGCGGAAAGAAGTACATTGCAGACTAGCGTGTGTGCACAAATAAAACTAATAAAACCACACAAACGAGCACTCACCCTTGCCACGGAGGACGCCCTCTGACTTCTCCTTTCTATTTCATTTCTAAAAAGTGCTGCTGGTGACCCTTAAAATTGATTTTGTGACCTACTATAAGGCCACAGCTTGCAGATCAAACACTCCAGGTCCTGGATGTAGGCAGCTCGGCAGGAAGCCCGAGGTCACAGCATCCGCTGAGTCAGTGCTCCCTAGCCCCTCCCCGCAGCGCCAGCACTGTTTGTGGATGGAGTGAGTATAGACACGGATTGTAATTTTCCTTTCCCCAACTCTATATTTTCAGATATCCTCTCCCCTTCTTCCTTTTCCTTTTTTGAAAACAAAAGGCTGAAATTTTACCAAACCTGGAGATGATTTAGCCTGGAACAGAGATGGTCAAGAAACGCTGACTTATGATCTTGATATGGAAACCCGGGGTATACATGCATCTTTGTAAAGCACATTACTTTTTCCCATTGATTTTATTTATTTATTTACTCATTTTTAGGGGTGTACCTGTGGCATATGGAAGTTCCCAGGCTAGGGTCGAATCAGAGCTATAGCTGCTGGCCTACAGCACAGCCACAGCAACGCCAGATCCAAATCATGTCTACGACTCACACCATAGCTCACGGCAACACTGGATCCCTAACCCACTGAGCGAGGCCAGGGATCGAACTTGTGTCCTCATGGATACTAGTCAGGTTCTGAACCTGGTGGGCCACAGTGGGAACTCCTCCCATTGATTTTGATGGTCATTTTCATAGTGTGAAATTGTTAAATTGCTGTCTCCACTGCATCCTGACTCTGGGACCACCTCTTCTTCCAGAGAGGGTCTTCTGTGGCCCACTGTGGCTCTTCTTCTTCAGATGGGTTCATTTGGAATCAGCTTCCCTGCTCTTCCATCTCCATGAGAGTCGAGGCATTCTGGGCAGTCTAGGGGCCCAGTTCACTCAGTCTTTCTGACATTTCCTGGAAAACTTTTGGCAGCCCTTAAACTGTCTATCATGGAGTGGGGGATCCTCTGAATGTTTGAGCCTGACATTAACTTAGGACAGACCTGCAGAATAGACCTTCCCAGCAGTCTCAGGCTCAGAAGAAACACTATGGTGTGACATCACCCTGAATCATGTCAAGAGCCTCCAGTGGGCTGACAAGTTACTGTGAACCAACCCCAAAGTGTGGTTGGCTGCAAGGCAGATGGAAACTTCTGGCATGTCAAGTAGTTCTGTTATCAAGTCACCCACAGCCAGAGCCATTGTGTTTTAAAATACCGGTATTAGAGAATTGATTTCTTTGCTGAATAGGTTTTGCTAATGTAATTTCTTTAATACTACCTCTCTTTCTGTCTCCTTCTTGTTGCTGATGCCTTGTTACAGATACAATACCAGCTCACACAGCTTCTGGAATGATAATATTAATGTGTGTGTTCATTAAACAAATAAATTAAGGATTCCTGTCGTGGCTCAGCAGAAATGAATCTGACTAGTATCCATGAGGACACGGGTTCTGTCCCTGGCCTTACTCAGTGTGTTAAAGATCTGGCATTGCCATGAGCTGTGGTGTAGGTGGCACTAGCAGCTCAGATCCAGGATTGCTATGGCTGTGGTGTAGGTCGGCAGCTGCAGCTCTGATTCTACCCCTAGCCTGGGAACCTCCATATGCTGCAGGTGTGGCCCTAAAAAGAGAAAAAAAAATTAAAAATAATAATAAATAAGATAGTACTAAAAGCAAGGGGTTTTTGAGATGGCAGGGGAGGCTGAGGTGCGGTGTGTGTATTGGCAGAAAGGAGATGATCAAAGGGGCTTCATCAGTGTCTCAGGACCTTCCCGATGCATTTTGGTTGGTGCTTGTAATTCAACAAGCCCAGAGGATGAAACTTTTAGAATCTTTACAAGTAGGAAAGATTTTTTGGGAAGATTTTTCTCTCGTGCCAGAGAAGGGTTCCCTTCCTGGTATGAAGGCTTGTTGAGGCATAGTGATATTTTAGTGGTTAGGTGGTTGGAAAGAAACTTGGTCTGTATTGCTGGTGATGAGAAAGACAGATTTCAGCCCAAGGCAGCTGGAATTGGATGTCCACATCTAGTGGGGGAAGAGCCCTTAGGTGGTCAAGAGGGACCTCCTCAAGCTTCCCCCCTCCTTCTCTCTCTGTTCTTTTACCCTTGAGGGCAATACACACTCCGCTCTCTAGGACTAATTCCATTTCATGGCACTGATACCTGGGCGTAGGTTGTGATCTTTTCTCAAGAGCATATTTTTTATTTTTATTTGTTTTATTTTTAGAGCCACACGTGTGGCACATAGAAGGTCCCAGGCTAGGGAGTACATCAGAGCTGTAGCTGCTGGCCTACACCACAGCCACAGCAACGCAGGATCCAAGCCGCTTCGGTGACCTACACCCCAGCTCATGGCAATGCTGGATCTGTGACCCACTGCGTGAGGCCAGGGATTGAACTCCCATCCTCATGGATACTAGTTGGGTTCTTAACCCACTGGACTGCGCCAGGAACTCCTCAAAGTGTCTTCCATCACCAGAAATGCTCTCTGGTCAGTGGATGTCTCGTGTCTGACTGCCTAGATTCTTGAATGTTCTGGGGACAAGAGAGATTCCCCAGCCCCTGGTTGCTGAGACTGAGCGTTGGGAGGTGTCAGTGTTGGGGGACCCACCAGCATCATTAACTGTTTCGCCATTGCTATTGGCTCAGTCCTGTTTTAATGGATATGGGGTCTCAAGCATATTTGCAGAACTTCTTTCCCTCAAAGAGTCTGTGATGTCATGATGATTTGAGTCACAGACATGAACTAGGACAGAAAAAAGCAAAGTGGGACAAAGTGGTCAGTGGTTGGAGCACCGGATTGTGAGTGGGAGGCCCAGGCTTTGGTTCCAGCTCCGAGATTAGCCATAGGACTGGCTGGACTCACATTTGACCTCTGCAGGCCTTCACATCCTCCTCTGGGAGCCAGAGGGGTCGGACCAGGGGCCTCTAAGCTGGTTGCCAATGGTGTGAGACAGGGGTGCTATGGGAGGAACTGGCAGGGGTGCTCTGGGGAGAGATGGGGGGAGGCTTAGGGGTTGCTCTAGATTCCAGTTAAAATCGGCCAACATAGCTGTTTAAACTTCAGCAGGGGTTCCCTTTCCTCACTAGCCCTGGGACCTTCTCACTAAGTTAATGCATAAAAAATCAATTTTTTGCGTCTATATTCTGTTTCTGCCCCCAAAGACTCATATAGCAGTTTACAGAGAGACGGAAAGCCAGTCCTGGGTCTAAATTGATTTGGCTACATTTGATACACTCTTCCTTTCGAGGATATGACTTTTCAGTTATAATAAGCCAAAAGATTGCTTTTCACACCTCTTTCATTTTTATGATTCTTTGCAAAGACTTCTTATGTTGCTCAGAGTAAAACTGGCTGGTATGTTTCAGCAAACTCAGAAGTCACCAAAGCAGAAGTGTCAGGACCTCATAATGAGACTGAGGCGTGTGCATTTCTCTGTGTGTGAAGATGGGGACTCTTGGCCCCACTGAGGACTCGTCCACATACCAAGCCTACCTTTGACTCGTTCCTGGGCTCACAAACACTGGGCAGGAAAATCAGTGCAGTGACAGAGAGGCCAGCACGTAGGAAGGTGACACAAGCTGAGAACGCACCAGAGGGGACCTCAGCCGGGACTCTACACCAGGCTGCTCAGACCCCAGGGCCCAAGCACTGCCCCCCACCACACCCACCCCACGACCCCCTCTGCCTCAGCAGGCTGCTTACCTGAACTCAGGGGTCCAGAGAGAAACAGCATCCTCTTGAGTATGGGGACAGTCACCAATCACATCACATTTTTTTTTTCTTTTTAGGGCCACACCCATGGCATAGGGAGGTTCCCAGGCTAGGGGTCAGATCGGAGCTACAGCTGCCAGCCTACACCACAGCCACAGCAAGAGCCCATGCAGCAGGATCTGAGCTGCATCTGCGACCTACACCACAGCTACACAGGCCAGGGATCAAACCCGCATCCTCATGGATCCTAGTCGGGTTTGTTAACCACTGAGCCACAAAGGGAACTCTCTCACATCACATTTATAAAGTGTTCGGATAAGCAATGAGGTCCTACTGTACAGCACAGGGAGCTATGTCCAATCTCTTCAGCTAGAACATGATGGAAGAGAGCATGAAAAAAAAGAATTTACGTGTAGGTACGACTGGGTCACTTTGCTGTGCAACAGAAGTTGAACACTGTCAATCAACTAAACTTTAATAAAAAATTTAAAAATTGGAGTTCCGTCGTGGCTCAGTGGAAACAAATCTGACTAGCATCCATGAGGATGCAGGTCTGATCCCTGGCCTTGCTCAGTGGGTTAAGGATCCAGCATTGCCGTGAGCTGTGGTGTAGGTTGAAGACGCGTCTCGGATCTGGCATTAGTGTGGCTGTGGCATAGGCCAGAGGCTACAGCTCTGATTCAACCCCTGGCTTGGGATCCCTAGCAGGTGTGGCCCTGAAAAAAAATAAAAGCAAGAAAAAAGCCTCTTTGCAATAACTGCTCTCAAGTACATATGCCTAAAATATAAAGTGATTGGGAAGAGATTCAGGAATAAATACAATATAAACATGTTAAAAAAAAAATGCATGAGTACCTTTAGGAAGACTGAATTAGTCTGGGTTCTCCAGAGAAAACAAAACCACCCGGACATAGGTCACTTGCATGTGCTATAGGGAATGGACCGACACAATTACGGAGGCCAGGCAGTCCAAGATCTGCAGCCTGGAGACCCAAGAGAGCCAAGGGTGTCGTTCCAGTCTGAGTCCAAAGGCCTGAGGACCAGGAAAGCTGATGGTGTAAGTCCCAGTCTCAGTCTGAATCTGAAGGCAGGAGAAGGTCAGTGTGCCCACTTGAAGACAGGAGAGAGCAAGAATTCCTTCTACTCTCCCTTTTAGAGTCAGGCAGGCCATCGACTGATTGGGTGAGGCCCACCACGTTAGGGAGGGCAATCTGCTTCACTCCGTCTGCCCACTCCCAAGTGCCTCTCCTCCAGGAACACCCCCACCGACACAGCCAGACTAAAGGTCTGACCAAATATCTGGGCTTCCCATGGCCTAGTCCAGGGGACACATAAAATGAACCATCACAAAGGTCATCTCTTGTACACAAATGTTGCACTCTGCAGTGAACTTTGTGTGAACTGTTAGGGGATCCTGCTTCCAAGGGCTTCTTAAAATGGAATGTTTCCTTTTCATTTTTTAAAATGATTTTTATTTTTTCCATTACAGTTCATTCACAGTGTTCTGTCAATTTTCTACTGTACAGCCAAGGAACCCAGTCACACATACATATATATACATTCTTTTTCTCACATTATCCTCCGTCATGCTCCATCATAAGTGACTACATAGAGTTCCCAGTGCCATACAGCAGGATCTCATTGCTTATCCACTCCAAAGGCAATAGTTGGCATCTATGAACCCCAGATTCCCTGTCCACCCCACTCCCTTCCCCTCCCGCTTGTCAACCGCAAGTCTGTTCTCCAAGTTCATGATTTTCTTTTCTTTGGAAAGGTTCATTGGTGCCGCATATTAGATTCCAGAGATAAGTGATATCATATGGTATTTGTCTTTCTCTTTCTGACTTATTTCACCTAGTATAAGAGCCTCTAGTTCCAACCATGTTGCTGCAAATGGCATTATTTTGTTCTTTTTTATGACTAGTACTGCATTGTGTATATATACCACATCTTAATTTATTCATCTCTCAATGGACATTTAGGTGGTTTCCATGCCTTGGCTATTGTGAATGGTGCTGCAGTGAATATACAGGGGCATGTGTGTTTTTCAAGGAAAGTTTTGTCTGAATATGTGCTGAGGAATGGGATTGCTGGGTCCTGTGGTAGTTCTATATTTAGTTTCCTGAGGTAGTGCCATACTGTTTTCCATAGTGGTTGTATCAATTTATACTCCCACAACAATGTAGGAGGGTTCCCTTTTCTCCACACCCTCTCTAGCATTTGTTACTTGTGAACTTGTTAAATGATGGCCATTCTGACTGGTGTGAGGTGGAATGTTCCCTTTCCCTTCCATGTCCCCTGCAAAGAAACATTGGAAATCATTCTGGATAAATACATTTAGAATGGATAAGCAATGAGGTCCAGCTGCACAGCACAGGGATCTATATCCAGTCTCTTGAGATAAAACATGATAGAGGATAATATGAGAAAATGTGTGTGTGTGTGTATATATATATATATATATATATATATATATATATATATGACTGGGTCACTGTGCTGTACAGCAGAAATTGGCAGAAATAAGAAAAGAGTTCTCTTTTCTCCAAGCCATGGCTACTAAGCCCTAAAGCATATGTAGAATTTGAAGAATTGGAGGGAAAGCAATTGAGAGGAGTTCCTGCTGTGGCTTAGAGGGGTAAGAACCTGACATAGCGTCTGTGAGGATGCGGGGTTCAATCCCTGGACTCGCTTGGTGGGTAAGGATCCTGCGTTGCCGCAAGCTGTAGCGTAGGTGGCTCAGAACCATGGCCATGCCCTGGCGGTGGTGTGGCCTGGCAGCTGCAGCTCTGATTCAGCCCTTGGCCTGGGAACTTCCATATACTGCAGGTATGGCCCTAAAAAGAAAAAGAAAGCAACCGGGACCTCAGGACTCTGGTTCCTACGATAAGAGTATTTGAGCAGGACTCCAAGCTGGAAGAGGATGGCGGCGGCTGCACTGAAGAGGTTTTGGTCCCGAAGCCGTGGGGAGGCGGGTGACGCTGCGGCCGCAAAGCCTGGCGTGTTGGAGCGGTTGGGAGCCGGGGCCCGCGCGCTGCTCCAGGACTGCGCAGAGGCCTGAAGGGACGAGGCGGCAGCGGCGCGCGAGCCCGGCCCGGGCGGGCGACCTTGTGCATGGGGCTGCTGGGCGGCGCGGCGGCCTGCGGCACCCTGGCACCAAGCGGGGCAGCCTTCAAGGAGGCGCTGCGGGATACGTCCAGGACGCTCCTGCGGCTGGCGCCCGCCACGCGCAGCCGCGACTCCGAAGCATTGGTGCAGCGGCCGCCTGGGCCACGTGAACCAGGCAGGGCCTCTGCTCACCTGTGTACGAGGCCCCTTCGATGCTCAGGTCAGCCCTACCAGGCCCGCTGCCGCTACCTGCAACCCCCCTGGGCGGACTTCCCGGCCTGGATCTTGGATGTGGGCTTCGTGGGCCGCTGGTGGGCGCTGGGGTCCGGATGCGCGACTGCCATATCAAGGAGGATGAGTTCCTGCACCTGCCGGCACATCTGCGTGTCGTCGGGCCCCACCAGCTGCACTCGGAGGCCAAGGAGGGGCTCTTCCATGAGAAGTACAAGCCTGTGGTGCTCACCGAGGATCAGGTGGACCAGGCGCTGTGGGAGGAGCAGGTCCTGCTGAAGAAGGACCAGCTCACCCTGAGCCGAGCCGACCTGCTGGCGCCCTTGGAAGTCGCTAGCTGAAACCCTGCCCACCCAGGATTGTGCCGTTGGTGAGAAATCAGCCTCAAAGGTAGAGCGATGGAAATAAATTGTGTCCCGTGGGTTTTCAAAAATTGAGGGCCTCCCTCTCATCTGTTCCTTGTGAGTTGATGCTAATTCCGAGCCTCTTTGGTCTCAGAGTTGGGAAGAGTGGAGAGACATGCCTTGTAACATTTATCACTGCCGGAGTTAGTGAGGAGCCTTAGATGAAAATAAGCCTTTGCACTGGGCTTATTTCCCCCTCGACCCCGACTTTAGTATCACAGTTGTTAGGTGACTCCCAAGCTCTCCTAAGAACTTTAGATTTTCATTTTAAAATTTGAAGTGAAATGTTTATCCCCTGTTTCCATGATGAGCATGTTTTTTTAAAAGTAATTTTTAAATAATTATAGTTTCAGAGGAGACTGGAAAAATAGACATCCTGTGTATCTTCGCCCAGCTGCCCCCAAATCATAACTTATGTAGTCATTACCAACCCAGGAAATTAATATTGGTATGATTATTTGGATTTTACAACAAAACTTTTTGCAAAAACCACCTACCCCGTACCTGCACCCACGGCACATGGAAGTTTCACAGTCTAGGGCTCGACACAGCCACAGCAATGCAGGATCCAAGCAGCATCCGTGACCTATACTGCAGCTTGCTGCAACGCCGGATCCTTTAACCCACTGAGTGAAGCCAGGGATTGAACCCTCATCATCATGGATACCAGTTAGATTCTTAATCCACTGAGCATCAACAGGAACTCTAAAAACAACCTGCTTTTGGAAGTTCCTATGTGGCACAGTGGGTTAAGGATCTGGCATTGCCATAGCTGTGGCACATACGTTGGTGTGGATTTGATCCCTGGCCAGGGAACTTCCAGATTCCATGGGTGTGGCCAAAAAAAAACCCCCTCAAAACCAACCTGCTTTTACCATGTGTGTACTGATGCTGACATTAAATGACTTGGAGGGACAAAGCATTTTCTTATCTGGAAATCACCATGGAATCATAGCTTCTGGTTATGTTTTACTTCAATAACCCTGAAACCACAGAATTCTATAGAGAGGATATGTTGGTGTTCAGAGCTGGGTTATGATAATCATACTTTTAAAACTAAAATACTGTAGGAATGTCAGTACCTCTGTCACCTATGTGACCTATAGTTAGTTAATAAACCAAGACATTAAATAAGACCCCCCCCCCAAAAAAAGGAAAAATAAAGGTTATTTGAGCAGCCTGCATTATTTTCCATCTTCTTCCCTAACACCTAAAGCAGCCCACCCCCTTAATGGATGTGTTATCTGATGGGGCTGATCATCCACATTCCAGAAAGACATTAAGAGAACAGCTCTACAGAAAAATGACCCGGGCTGGGAGCTGATCCACCAGGGAGTGATTTGAAAAGTGGAGTCTGAAGCTGTGGCAGGCCCTCGAAAATTACTGTCTTGCTCAATGGGATTAGTTGTCCAAAATGAAGAATATTTTCTTCTCGTATCATCCCATTTTCTGATTGCTCTCTTTTCACTGCTTGTTCTTATTTCCCTCTTCTGAGCCGAGGGCTGGCCTCCATGGCCGGCAGCATCCTGATCATCAGTGCTGTCCTGGGCACAGGAAGAGATCCAGTGGCCAGCTATGGGGTTGTGAAAACAGAAAAGGGGGACGGTTGCTCTTTTGAAAAGGAAGAGAAGGGGGATGGACGGGAGTTGGGGCTTAGATGCAATAGATGCAAACTATTACATTTAGAATGGATGGACAATGAGGTCCTGCTGTACAGCGCAGGGATCTATATCCAGTCTCTGGTGATAGAACATGATAGAATATGAGAATAAGAATATACACACACACACACACACACACACACACACACACACATATATATATGTATGACTGGGTCACTGTGCTGTACAGCAGAAATTGGCAGAACTGTGAAAATCAGTTATACTTTACAAAAAGAAAAGAAAAGAACGAGCAAAGAAGGAGTACAGAGTTGGGCTTGTCGGGAAATTCTGCTGCTCTCCCATAGTCATTTCTATGACACTGTCATCATTTATTTATTAGAGCTGGAGTCATTTTTCTGATGGATTCAGGGCTGCATCTTCAGCTCTCTCTTGAATGTCTGTCCTCCTCTGACAGAACATCTCTGTGTCTGGGGGCAGAGAGATGTGACAAGCAGAGGGGTGGAGCCTAGGCCCCTGCAGTCAGCATGGCTCCTCTGTGAGCTGGGGGCAGCTGGCCAAGAGGTGCCTGTGTGCTGCTTGGCGAGGAACAGATGTCCTGGCCAAATCCTGAGCATCAACCTGCCTTGGGTGCTACCCTGAGTGGAGAGGAAGGAGGAGGACTGGGTGTTTGAGGATGTGGATTGGAAGGCAATAAAAATCTAAGAAACGCAGTCTACTGAGGCTGAGGGAAGAGAGAAAGGTGAGAGGGTGTTAGGAGAGAATGTGTTTGTGCTGGGGGAGAATGTTCACACCCTCTCGGTGGTACACATCAGCTTCTGGGAATATCAGAGCCATAGGTGTGACTCTTTGGTGGGATGGGGTAGGGGTAGTGGCCTGGTGAGTCCCGCAGAGCACGGGGCTGCCTCTACCCCTCCACCCACCCACCCTTCAGCCATTCCTCTTCTGTCCATCTGTTCATCCATCCACCCTCCTATCTTCTATCCATCCATCCATCCACCTGCTTATCCTCTATCCATCCACCCTCCTAACCTCCATCCAGCCAGCTAGCCATTCACACACTTATCCTCTATCCATCCATCTACTGATCCTCTGTCTATCCATCCATCCATCCACCCTCCTATCCTCTCTGCATCCATCCATCTATCCTCTATCCATCCATCCACCCACCCACCCACTTATCTTCTATCCATCCATCCTTCCACCCACCCATCCTCTATCCACCCACCCACCTATCTTTCTATCCATCCAGCCTTGAGATCCCACATTCTCAGATACTGGCCTTGGGCAGGTGTAGGACCAGCTGCCTAAGAGTCAACAGGAAAGCTTTCTAAAATGTGGGGCTTCTGGGCCCCACCCCAGCTAGAGAGCCTGGACCAGTGGTTGTCCATGTACAAAGCTGTCCCTGTGCTCCTGAGGTGCAGCTGGAGGCTTGGGAAGCACTTCTGATGAGCTTCCTGCCTCCTTCTTGGTCTATATCAGTCAGTCCTCTGTGGGGGTACAAGAAAGGTCATTCAAAAATGCACGTCTGACCCTGGTCATGTCTTTGTTCAAAGCTCTCAGTACTTGGCACAACCCCCACCCCCACCTCCTCATTGACTCCAAACCCTTAGCTCACACCTGCCCCCAGCCTGGCAGAGCCACCTGTTTCCTGTAAGGTGCTTGGCCCACCTCCACACCCCCAACCTCTCCCCACAGTGCCTTCCGTCCCCCTGTCTGGCTGGTGTCTGCTCAGCTGTGAGGATTCACCTTCCAGAACCCTGTCCCCGCCCCTTACCCTTGGCTACCCTTCTGGGGCCACCCACTGCCTGATCTGTGTCCCCTGTCCAGCGCTGTCAGAGCAGAGACAGGCTCTGTTGGACGAGGGCGTGTGTGTGACAGCTTTCTCCCACAGACTGCCTGAAGACGTCTGTGTGTTTATGCTCCGAGCCTTTCTGGGCTGGGGTGGGTCAGAATGCCCTTGCTGCTTGTTCCACCTCAATACCATAATGCAAATACCTTTGAAGGACCCGCCCTGAGATGACCTGATTTGGAAAGAAATCCTTGACCTTCATCACTTGGAAGCAGCTGACACTCTCCAGTACCTTCCCTTGGAATAAAAACATGAAGCCATCACTTAACAACTTGCCCTCCCCCAGAAGGGCGTCCTTCACCCTCCGTGGGGCTGGAACACAGCCTGTGCTGTCGGGGTGCTCGTGGTGTGGCGGGCAGGTGGCTGCAGGTAAGGGGCGCCTGGGCGGTGTCTCCTTTGTCAAAGCATCTTCTGTTTGATAAACAGCAGACCTGCTCCCATTTAAAGGTGTAGGAGAGTCAGCGGTGGTCGCTGTCCACTTCCCTGCTTCCCGCCTTTGCTTTCCACCCAGTCCGCAGCCTCAGTTCCTCTGTGGACAGAGCACATTACAACTGCTGGACCTCCTGCCACCGTGGTGTCGCCTGCGGTGTGTGGCTTGTTGCGTAGCGGTGCTGGCAGAATGTGGGATCATGAGGTCAGCTGGGGAGGGCGGTGAGTGAGCCCATGAAAGTTGGGGTGGGGAATCAACCACTTTGCGAGCCCAGTGTGGTACAGGGGATCGGGTGTCTCATGAGCCGGGAATCTGGGCATCACCTGGAAACCAAGTAAATCTGCCACGAGCCCCAGGAATGCTGCCTCTGGGTCTGGGCTGAGATTTTCTAAGACAGCCACGTCCTGACCTGCTGCCAGCAGCTGCGCTGGGGGTGGGGTGGGTGGGCTCACCAACCACGTCCCAGTTGGAGTCACGCATGTTTGTTCTTGGCACCTATTCAGTAACGACTTGATGGTTGATTTTTTTTTTTTTTTGTCTTTGGTCTTTTTAGGGCTACACCCACAGAGTATGGATGTTCCCAGGCTAAGGGAACTGTAGCCACCAGCCTACACGACAGCCACTGCAACGCAAGATCCTTAACCCGCTGAATGAGGCCAGGGATGGAACCCATGTCCTCATGGATGCTAGTCGGGCTAGTTAATCTCTGAGCCATGGTGGGAACTCCTTGTTGGTTGACTTGTAAGAAAATGGAGTAGATGGAATTCCTGTCATGGCTCAGGGGTTAACGTATCCAACTAGGAACCATGAGGTTGCAGGTTCAATCCCTGGCCTCACTCAGTGGGTTAAGGATCCAGTGTTGCTGTGAGCTGTGGTGTAGGTTGCAGACGCTGCTCGGATCCCGCGTTGCTGTGTCTCTGGCATAGGCTGGCGGCTACAGCTCCGATTGGACCCCTAGCCTGGGAATCTCCATATGCCGTGGGAGCAGCCCAAGAAATGGCAAAAAGACAAAAGAAAAGAAAAGAAAAGAAAAGAAAGTGGAGTAGAGGCCTTCATGGGGTGCGGGAGTTAGGGTTCTCTGGGATGCCTGCATCCTTTGCCTCACATGGTACATTGAAGCTTTGTGCCCACAGAGGACCCCTTCCTTATCCTTGGCCTCCTGCATCAGCTCTTGACATCCTGTTTGCTTCAAGGCTCAGCCTGGAGTTCCCTTGTGGCACTGCAGGTTAAGGATCTGGTGTTGTCACTGCTGTGGCTCAGGCTGCACCTGTGGCACGAGTTCAATCCTGGCCCAGGAACTTCCTTATGCTGCAGATGTGGTAAAAAAAAAAAAAAAGAAAAAAAAAAGAATTGGACCAGAATGTCTCATACTCTGGTACCCTCCTTGCTGTCTCCAGCACCCCTGTGCTCTCAGGTCCACCGCATCTCAGCCAGACATGGATCTCCCAGCCAAGCTCAGGGCCCGCCTCCACTGAATCCCACAAGCTGCATCCTGTTGACCTTGTGGTCCCTACCATGCTGCTCCATGGCTCCACATTGGCCTCCATGCTTAGCTGGCTCTCTAGGGTCACCCCAGTAGGTCTCCCACTCCCTTTGCCATCTCTCTTTGTTCACTCATCAGACACGGAGCACGTTCTGTGCAGGACTGTGATAGATTCTGTGGGTACAAAAATGAAAAAGTCTCAGCACCAGTCTGGAGGAGCTCATAACCCAGAATGAGAGGCGGCCGTTCTCCAAATGATTCTTTTTTTTTTAAAGTATGGTTGGTTTACAAGGTTGTGCCAGTTTCTGCTGAACAGCGAAGTGACCCAGTCATTCTTTGACCCAACATTCTTTTTCTCATATTATCGTCCATCATGCTGTATCCCAAGACACATTGCTTGTCCATTCTAAATTTAATAGTTTGCATCTACTAACCCCAAACTCCCCGTCCCTCACACTCCCTCCCCGTCCCCCTTGGCAACCACACATCTGTTCTCTGTGCCTGTGAGTCTGTTTCTGTTTTGTAGATAGGTTCATTTGTGCTATATTTTATTTTATTTCTGTGTGCGCGCACTATATTTTAGATTCCACATGTAAGTGATAACATATGGTGTTTGTCTTTCTCTTTCTAACTTACTTCACCGAGTATGATAATCTCTAGTTGCATCCATGGTGTGCAAATGGCAATGTTTTGTTCTTTTTTGTGGCTGAGTAGTATTCCATTGTGTATATATGTACCACATCTTTATCCATTCACCTGTCAATGGACATTTAGGTTGTTCCCAAGTCTTGGCTATTATGAATAGTGCCACAGTGAACATAGGGGTGCATGTGTCTTTTTGAATGAAAGTTTTGTCTGGATATGTGCCGAGGAGTAGGATTGCTGGGTCATATGGTAGTTCTATATTTAGTTTTCTGAAGTACCTCCATACTGTTTTCCATAGTGGTTGTACCAATTTACATTCCCACCAACAGTGCAGGAGGGTTCCCTTTTCTCCACACTCTCTCCAGCATTTGTTATTTGTGAACTTATTAATGATGGCCATTCTGACTGGTGTGAAGTGGTACCTCATTGTAGTTTTGATTGGCATTTCTCTGATAATTAGTGATGTTGAGCATTTTTTCATGTGCCTACTGGCCATCCATGTATCTTTTCTCCAAACAGGGCTGCGTTCGTGTTTCAGTGGTGGAGAAAGGAGTTGGGTCGGGGAGGGTGGGCTTAAGGAAGGCCCCCCAGAGGAGGAGGAACATGGACCAGGCCTGGCAGCTGGGGGTGAGGGCAGTGGGCAGCACACCTCCTCCCTTGCATGCCTTAGAGTGCTCTCGGCCACCTGC
Organism: Phacochoerus africanus; assembly: GCF_016906955.1. Classification (NCBI taxonomy): domain Eukaryota; kingdom Metazoa; phylum Chordata; class Mammalia; order Artiodactyla; family Suidae; genus Phacochoerus; species Phacochoerus africanus. The sequence goes on along the minus strand of NC_062555.1, from coordinate 24,987,244 downwards.
TGCTCCCCAGACACGCCCGCTGTCTCCCGGCCCAGCCATCATTCATGCCATCCTCCCCCCCCCCCCCGCCCCGTGCCTTCTTCCACAAAGTTGGTTCTGTCCTTGGCATCTCACCCATTGGTCAAGGCCGGGTAAGATCCCACCTCCTCCTTTCCTAGCATTTCGCCTTCCTCAGCTCCCATCTGCATTTTGTGCTTTGGCCGTGATGTTTCCCGTTTTGTACATTTTTGTCATTTACTTTCCCCATCTCCCTACTCCTAGGACTTCCCTGAAGGGCTGATGGGGCCGTGGAACTGCAATCACTTATGAGCCCTTGCCTAAGCAAAGAGCGAAGAAAGCAGAGCGACAGGTGCACTGGGATGTTTCTGACCTTGGCTCTTTTGTTGGTGTAGTTGAGTGGCCCACAGAGTGGGAGAGCGGACAGTGTCTGCCGTGGATCCTGGAAGACCCTCGGCATCCGAGGAGCACACTCAGAGGCACCTTTTCTTCTCTCTGTCCATGTAGGGTTCGATGAGCTTCAGGTGTGCGCCGACCCAGGCGTCCCCGAGAATGGCTTCAGGACGCCCAGCGGAGGGGTTTTCTTTGAAAGCTCTGTCACTCGGTTCCACTGCCAAGACGGATTCAAGCTGAAGGGCTCTACAAAGAGACTGTGTGTGAAACACCTGAACGGAACCCTCGGCTGGGTCCCAAGTGATAAGCCCGTCTGTGTGCAGGAAGGTAAAGTGCTCCCTCGCCCCCACCCCCACCCCCACCCCATGGAAGCCGCTCACGTGACGGGCGTGTGGCCCCTGGGGTACAGGGCTGGGTGCCAGACGGGCTGGTACCCTGGGCTGCTCTCTGCTTCAGAGCTGATCCTGCAGTCTGATGGAGGGGCCTGTGTGTGCGGTCAGGGCTGGGGCAGGGGAGAAATGCATCTGAGCATCACAAATAATTGTCCTCCTTCTCTGTCTCAATTATAACCCGATTTATCGCCATTTTTGTCAATGCAAGAGAGCAACTCAGATAACATTAGGGCTATTTATTATCGTGCTGTCAACTCAGCACTCATTTCCATGTTCCTCAGTAAAAAGCGCAGGAAATATATTGGCCCCAAACTGTGTATAATGATACAGAAGATGCATGTGTTACTCAGAGGATTAAATCAATTACTCCTTATCAGTCCTGTGTTAGACATGAGTCATTTAAGGAAAGAAAGAACTGTGGCAAGTAATGATAGATTGATAAGGTAGATGTTTAGTTCTAGCAATTATCCCTAAATTTATTGGTCATGACAAGATATTCATTTATTTATAGTAATTATCTCTAAGTCTGTCGGTTGAAACAACTTTATATGTGTGTGTATCTATCTATATGTGTGTGTGTATATATTTTGCTTGTTTGTGTTTACTCTCTGGATATACTTTTAGAGTTTAAAAGAAGTCACCGAGTTTCATTGCCATGCCAAATTGTTGATTATGTATCTCTCATGATTGGCAGGGCTGAAGTAGGCAGAACCATACATCAGGAATTAATTCTAGCCCCAAATTGCCAAGAGGCATAGAATTTATATTTCATCAAGATCATTAGAAGTGCGTTTCACTTCCTCTTAACACCGTTATTGATTTTGAGGATGGGGCTTTTATAATAATGCTACGTGAACGCTTATTCTGATTTAGTGTCTGTCTTCTTTATGACACTTTTAGGATAATTTGATTTGACATGCATTTATCAAATATCAAAAATGCTCCTCCTTATGGAAATTATAAAGGATGGGTAATTTCTCTGTTAACCCTTAAAGGACTTGCTGTCTTTGCTTTTATTTCGAAGGTATTTTTTTAAAATCAAAATTAATATAAAGAATTAAGGTTTTTAAAAGTAAATTTACTTTTTCCTCTTACATGCAGCCCAAACAAGCTATGATTTCCATAAGTTCTATTAACTAAAAGTTTATTTCGTTGTATTTTTAAACCTTCCTTGCTAAAACCTATGATCCAAGATACCCAGTGCCTAAAAGACAGACAAGCTCAAAAACATCAGAGAACAAAGGAAACCAATAAGCTTCCTCACTGTTGCCCAAGATGAGGGGCTTCTGTTACTTGGTCATCCTGGAGGGCGGGGAACAGCTTAGGCCTATTTAGGTGCACGTCTTTCCAGCTTTGTATGTAACTATGTATTTCATAGCAATTCCAAAAAGGGGAGTGAAAAACCACCTGGGAGTAGAGGCCTCCCTTGTACTGGTCTGTGAGCATAATTCTTAACATGGGGCCCCAGATGTGTGGGGAAGGCAGTGGAGAGTCAGCTCTTTGACTAGGAAAGGTGCTTCCAAAGGATGGCCCAGGCCTCCTCATTTCCAGTCATGATGTTGTGCTGGAAGCATCATTTTAGGAAGTTTGGAAGAACAGCTCTTTTCTTTCTAAGCATGACGGTATAATTATTTTGAATCAAAATGGTGATTTTGGAGTTCCCGTTGTGGCTCAGCAGGTTAAGAACCTGACTATTCACATCCATGAGGATGCAAGTTTGATCCCTGGCCTCAATCAGTGAGTTAAGGATCCAGCGTTGCCGTGAACCACAGTGTAGGTCACAGATGCAGCACATATCTGGCGCGGCTGTGGCTGTGGCTTGGGCGGACAGCTCAGATTCGACCTCTCGCTGGGGAACTTCCATATGCTGCAGGTGCAGCCGTAAAAAAAAATAAAAATGGTGACTTTGTTGGTCTTTGAAAGATTTGTATAAAGAGATTAATCTGTTTCCCTCGCGGTGGAGAAAACCATCCCGGTCTGAGCCTCTGTACGTGACTTACAAGGGTGAGGAGAGGGTACTGGTCTACTCCACGGGTGTCATATAGTAGGGACAAAGCTAAACTCTTTTGTCCCCTGATTTATAAATGGCCTTTACGGCCTGATTAGGATTTATGCTGGGTGCATGGTAAGGGCTGCTGAATTCATTTATTTCCCTTGTCAGGTAATTGTTGGAAGGCTAATGGATTTTTTGGCGTGGTGGTAAGAGTGATAACAATAGTAAATTATCACGTCTTTGTAGGTCATCAGAGTTTAAAAGTACAGTCAGGTTCACTGTCTCATTGAACCCTACGAGGCTAGTCGTATCGTCCTCATTTCCTGATTAAGAAACTGAGGCTCAGGGGCGTTCTCTTGCTTTGTCAAAGTCACACAGCCGATGAGTAAGCAGCGGATCTGTGACTAGTTCTCAGCCAGCACTTTTTCCTCTCCAGGGTTAGGTCTGATTTTCTTCTTGGTGTCACAAAAATCCCGATTGTCACAACGCAGTGTTAAACCAAATGGCATCATCAACATTCAGAGTTGAAGGGACTCGGTAATCCGATAATTCAGGCCCTTGTTTGAATTTAGTTTTTGTTTGATGAGTAGGGAAACTGAGTCTTAGAGAAGTTAAGAGCCTTCTCAGACTAACTGGCGATTTAGGGACAAATCTGTTTTAGCTCAGGTCCTGTCACTGTGACCTGGACTCCTTCCAGATTTCCCTGCTGTCATCCAGTTCTGCCCGACACACAGATTTTATTATATTTTCTCGTGTTTATTTTTGGTCATGCCTGCAGCATACAGAAGGTTCCAGGCTAGGGACTGAACCCATGCCACAGCAGTGACCCTAGCCACAGCAGAGACAGTGCTGGATCCTTACCCTACGGAGCCACCAGGGAACTTTGAGAGGTGCAGATGTTTTAAAAAAAAAAAAGTTCATTTGCAATAAATGCTTTGACGTTTTTCTTCTTATCACTGCAGCACATGGAACTTCCCAGGCTAGGGGTCAAACTGGAGCTGCAGCTGCCAGCTATACTACAACCACAGCAACACTGAATCCGAGCCACATCTGGACCTATGCCACAGCTTGCAGCAACGCCAGATCCTTAACCTACTGAGCCAGGCCACGGATCAAACCCCCATCCTCACAGAGACAACATCAGATGCTTAACCCACTGAGCCACAATGGGAACTCCCTTAAAATGCATTGATAGCAGGAATGTGCTCTCCAGAAGCAAGGTGGTATTATGGCAGATGTTTTTTTGTGCCTTCACACAGATTCCCTTTCTTCTCCTCCCCACTTGGCACTGCTACATGGACCAGCCCTCTGTCCCTCCACTCCACTCCAAATAGTTTATTCCAAGTAAGCTCACTTATAGGAGTTTGGACTTACAAATATTAATTTCTTGGCACCCAAAGCCTACAGCGTAAGAGGTGCCTCTGTTATTCCAAGCAGCTTCTGTAAGACTAGAATCTGCATATCCCTAAGCAGGGGTGAGGATGCTTATGGTCCTGGGAGCAGGGAGGTGACCATTATAATGGAGAGGGGACCATGGAGTTGGACAAGGACTGAAATACTCCCTGTGGGCACAGGGCTGCTGACATAGTAAGTACAGTGCCCGAAGCCACCATCTGGGTCTCTTCTTTTCCAAGATCACTCAACTAGTTTCCTGGGGGCCACTTGCTCTGGGCAAATAGAATCCCTTCCCCATGTTTTGGAAGAAAATGTATAGATAAAATTAGATTAACTCTGTGGAAATTCATTTGACAACCAAACCAGGATTAAGACCTGCATCCTGGGAGTTCCTGTCGTGGCGCAGTGGTTAACGAATCCGACTAGGAACCATGAGGTTGCGGGTTCGATCCCTGCCCTTGCTCAGTGGGTTAATGATCCGGCGTTGCCGTGAGCTGTGGTGTAGGTCGCAGACGCGGCTCGGATCCTGCGTTGCTGTGGCTCTGGCGTAGGCCAGCGGCTACAGCTCCAATTGGACCCCTAGCCTGGGAACCTCCATATGCCGCGGGATCGGCCCAAGAAATAGCTAAAAAAAGACAAAAAAAAAAAAAAAGACCTGCATCCTGGGGTTCCTGATGTGGCACAGCGGAAATGAATCTGACTAGGAACCATGAGGTTTCGGGCTCGATCCCTGGCCTTGCTTAGTGGGTTAAGGATCCGGCGTTGCCGTGAGCTGTGGTGTAGGTCACAGACTGGCATTGCTGTGGCTCTGGCGTAGGTTAGCGGAAACAGCTCCGATTCAACCCCTAGCCTGGGAACCTCCATATGCCGTGGGTGCAACCCTAAAAAGACAAAAAAAAAAAAAAAAGGACCTGCATCCTGACTCCTGGTTCAGTGCTCTTTCCATCATACTGACGTTGTGCAAACCAGGCTGCAGGTCAGATTCACCTGGGGGACTTTTAGAGATAATAGTGCCAGGAACTTTCTCCGCGAGCTCCTATTTTAGTTGTCCTGGGCAGTGGGAGCTCAACCGTGGTATTTCTGAAAGCTCCCAGGGTCGTTTCAGTTACTGCTGCCGGCTGCACTTTGTCTCCACTTCATCTCCTGCCTGTGGCCAAAGGTCACATAGAGCACAGGAGAGCAGTCCCTGTCCTCGCCCCCACCTGCCATGTCTCCATGGTGAACCCCTCTCCGCCCCACTTCCTTGCAGAAGGCACCAGGGAGGAAAAATGAATTCATTCAGCAAGGATTATTTTTAAGTACTTTCTAAAATATTTTGATTCCCATAGACCTGACCAGGATGGCCATAAAATATGAGTAATTTGATGGGAAGAAGATTCTAGTTTCAGTATGATTATTACATTATAAATTTTTAATTGAAAAATTCAACTTGACTCAGGAGCAGTAAAGATGGCAGATAACTCTTTTATTCCATGAAACTGGAGGGGAGCAGACATTTGTCAAAAGCAAGGCAGTCATACTTCTTTTTTACAGTTACTCCTATATTAAGGTGAGTTGTCTTCCAGCTCCAGAAACTGCACCAAAACAGATGGATGCTTTAAAAATGTTTTATTCAGGATCCTTTTCTTCTCATACGCATTTTCTCTCATCTAAAATTTCTTTCTTCTTGCCTTAGACGTGGGTTATCAGAAAGAGCAGCCTGTGCCCACAGGGGCACAAATATTTGCATGTTTTCACCTGATATACTCTTCTCATTTTTCCATCCTCTAAGATGGGAAGGAGCCAGGGGGTGCCTCTCCCTGTCTCCAGGACCACTGTCATTTATTTGTACTTCTGGGAACCGAAGTCACCACTTTCCTCCTCTCCTTCCCTTGTGGCTTCCGTGTGAGTTTGGGTTTTTGTTCTTAAAATGATGTCTTTCCCTTAACTCTGGTCATGACTTGAAAGGAAAAAAAAAAAAAAAAATCCAGAGGAAATAAGGTCAGGTCAGATGGGGCAGATGCAGCAAAGGTAAATGACAGAAATGATCAGTTATTACTGCTGCAAGATGACAGCTGGACCGCCTCAGACAAGGGTTCACAAGCCTGCCCAGCCGAGCCCCCTGTAGTGCAGAGGGAACTCCCAATCCTAGCAGCCTTTCCCAGCTGCCTCCCGTCATCTCCCGTGGTCTGTGAGTGCTGAGACTTGCTCTTTCTCTACAGGGACCACGGAGGTGGGGAGTTGAGTTGCTTTAAGTCACAGAATTATTAGGCAACAGCGGAACATCCCCACGTTCCAGATCCTTGTCGGATCGTGTACAAAGGTCACAAAATGAGTGTTAGCAAGCTTTTACACCAAGCCGATCGTGGCGATTCCCCCAGAAAGCAGTTTTTCACCAGCTTCCAACTGAAACAACCCAGAATTAGGTTGGCCACTTATGGAAAATGCAGGGCTACCCCTCTGGGTATCCTTCCAAACCTATCACAGACGAAGTTCTTTTTCCCTTAACGCCAGTCTTGAGCAGTTTAGGGCTGACTGTGGCTCCCCAGGCTACATCTTGAGAGTCCTGTTAAGAATGCAGATCTTGGCGTTCCCGTTGTGGCTCAGAGGGTCAAGAACCTGACTTGTATCCATCAGGACTCAGGTTCGATCCCTGGCCTCGCTCAGTGCGTTAAGGATCTGGCATTGCCGTGAGCTGTGGCGTAGGTTGCAGATGTGGCTTTGATCTGGTGTTGCTGTAGCTGTGGTGAAGGCCAGCAGCTCCAGCTCCAATTCGACCTCTAGCCTGGGAACTTCCGCATACCGCAGGTGCGGCAGTAAAAATAAAAGATAAATAATGCAGATCTTAGAAGGCCACCCTGGGATGCAGAATGAGAGGCTCAGCTACAGAGCTCCCTCCCAGCTGCTCAGATAAGAACTTGGTCTTTCCTACAGGTTATAGTGCTCAGGGAAGCTGCCAGGGCTGTTAAACCTGAGCCACCCTCTGTGTTTGAACTGCTCTCTTTCACCTAGTTGGTTACCTTGCATATCCATCCAGCAGTGGTTCTCCATGTTTGACTTCATGGGAATTGCCCTAGGGGCATGTTAAAAATGCACATTTCCAGGCCTCCTCTGAGAGGTTTTTCTGCACTCAGAATCTGAATTTAGCAGGCACCTCCAGGAGATTCTCGTGCTGGCAGGCCTCAGAGCATGGCTTGCGATATTTGCCATAGGTGCGCCAAAGCGGAACATGAAGACAGGATAGAACCTTGGTAATGGCCTTCTCTGATTTTTCTTGTGGGCTCAGTTCTGGCAACCAAATGCTTCTATCACCTCCTTGTTGTTGAAAACGGAAGTTACTTTCCACAAGGTGGAAAGAGACCTCCAAGTTTTTTTTTTTTTAATGAAATAGTTAAAACTCTGTTTATTAAGAGAGAAGCCAGAAATTAGGTCAATTTGTCTCCTGGGGCCAAACCTTCTGAACCAAACTCAGTTTCTCCAAAAACCTCTAAATCTACATATGAGGTCAAATGGCCATCTGGAAAATAATTTGGCATCTATGTTGATAGGATGGATTGGCCTCAGTCTTTATTTTTTTGTAATGTTCTTGTCAGTTTTTACCATCAAGGTTTTGCTACACTCATAAAATGAGGGATTGTGGCCTTTCTGAATAGAACTCTTAAAAGAGTTTGTATAAGACAGGTGCTATTTCTTCCTTAAATGTTTAGTGTAATTCATGGAAAGCCACCTAGAGTTGCCTTTGTGAGAAGGTTTTTAGTTTTGAATTCAGTTTATTCTATACTTTTTAGGATTATAACCACTTTCAGTTTTTTCTTGCGTCAGTTTTGGTAAATTGTACAGTTTTTGTTCATTTGTTTTAGGAATTCAGTTGAATCTAAAATTTCTAATTTCTTGGAGTTCCCGTCGTGGCTCAGTGGTTAACGAATCCGACTAGGAACCAAGAGGCTGCGGGTTCGATCCCTGGCCTTGCTCAGTGGGTTAAGGATCCGGCATTGCCGTGAGCTGTGGTGTAGGTTGCAGGTGCAGCTCGGATCCCGAGTTGCTGTGGCTCTGGCGTAGGCTGGCAGCTACAGCTCCGATTGGACCCCTAGCCTGGGACCCTCCATATGCCGTAGGAGCGGCCCAAGAAATGGCAAAAAGACTAAATAAATAAATAAATAAATAAATAAATAAAATTTCTAATTTCTTGGTGTAAAGTTTTCCATAACTTTTTTTATTTTTCAAATCAGCATTTGTGAGGTGTTCCTGCTTTATTCTTTTATGGTTGTGTGTGGCCTCTTTTTTTTTTCTTAATCAGTTTCATCAGTGATATATCAATTATATTGATTTCAAAGAACCAGCTTTTGGGTTTGTGGATTTTCTCTTATGTATGTTTCTTTTCCCATTTCATTAATGCTTTTGCTCTTTTCATTATTATTTACTTCCTTGTACTGTCTTTAGGTTCAGCTGTCTTTTTTCTAACTTTTCTAGAGGAATTCTTAATTTGGGTACTTAATATTGGATTCTAAATTTTTGTGTTCCTAGTAATATACCTCAAAATATATAAAGCAAAAGTTAATGGAACTTTAAGGACAAGTCCACAATCACAATGAAAATTTTAAATGTTTCTCTCTTAGCAATTTATAGAACAATCTACTATGTGTAGAAAACTTAATGTTCTTAGCAAACTCTAACCAACTGTAAGATATACACTCTTGATTTTCAGATATTTCTCTTTTTCTAATATGCGCATTTATGATTGGAGGGAATGCATTTTAATATGTAGCATTTTCATTGTTATTTGATTCAAAGTACTTTTCTTTTTACCATGATTTCTCTTTGGACCCATGGATTATTTAGAAAGGTATTACTTAATTTCCAGACATTTGGGGATTTTACTGAATTTCCAAAGGATCTGCCTTCTGTATCCACACGTTCTGCTAGGATTCCACTGAGGATTCAACCAACCTCAGAAGGAAAATATTCTCACACACACACACACAGAAAAATTCTAGAAAGTTCCAAAAAGCAAAACTTGAATTTGCTGCACACTGGCAATTATTTACCTAGCATTTATATTATTATTTGCAGCTATTTACATATCATTTACATGGTATTAGGTACTACAAGTAATCGAGAGATGATTTGAAGTACAGGAGGATGTGAATAGGTCGTATGCCAATACTTTGCCATTTTATGTAAGGGACTTCAGCATCCACAGATTTTGGTATCCATGCTGTGGGAGGAGTTCCTCACTGGAACCAGTACCCCCTGGATACTTAGGGATGACTGTATGCATTTCTATTTTCATTTCACCATGGCCAGAAAACAGAAAAATTTCAGTCTTTCAAAATGTGTGGAGACTTTCTTTATGCCACAGTATGGCCAGTTTTTGTAAATGTTCTATGTATGCTTAAAAGAAATGTATGAGAGGAGTTCCCGTCGTGGCTCAGGGGTTAACGACTCCGACTAGGAAGCATGAGGTTACAGGTTCGATCCCTGGCCTCGCTCAGTGGGTGAAGGATCCGGCATTGCCGTGAGCTGTGGTGTAGGTTGCAGACACGGCTTGGATCCTGCATTGCTGTGGCTCTGGCGTAGGCCGGTGGCTACAGCTCCGACTAGACTCCTAGCTTGGGATCCTCCATATGCCGTGGAGTGGTCCTAGAAAAGACAAAAAAAAAAGAAAAAGAAAAAGAAATGTTTGAGAGTAGACAGCTAAGAACACAAGAAAAATTACTATTCAAGCGTTAACTGTAAAAGGAAATACTTTAAATAGCAAAACAAATACTAGATGCCTTTGTCAACCACAAATAAATAAAATATAGCAATCTATAAGTCAAAGAAAAACGCTACGTACAAGAAACGTGTTTACTTGTAGTAACTTTACTGTGTCCCTCTCTCTGCCACAGGCTACTGCTCAGTGGTTTAAGCATGGCCTGGAGACAGTTCCATGTTAACATTGCGCTAAGAGCCATGAGGTCTTGAACATCCTGTTCTTCACGTTCCGTGAGAGTCAGTATCCTATAAAAAAGAAACAGCCTGAACTAGTCCTGCTCCCACAGCAAAACTACCCGTGGTGGTGGTGCCTCTTTTGCCATAAAGCACCCACTCTGTCCAGTCGTCTCCTTTCTGAAGAGCATCACTCTTGCCTCTGCTTTTCTCTGCCTTATGTTGTGTGTTCCTGATGACATCATCAGCCACAGTTGATTCCATCTGGCATCTTCATCCTGATCCCGCGTAGCCAGTGGTGGTCTGGGCCACGTTCTCTGAGTTCTATTGCAGGGAACAGGCGTGTGTGGAACAGCACCGACACAGAACAGTGATTCGGAGGGATGGTGGTAGATAATGAGTGAACAAAGCCTTCTGTGGTGCAGCGTTTGAGGGTCAAAAACCACCATCACCTCTGAAACCAACTGCAAGTTCGGGAGTCCCCCAGACTGTCACTTCTGATTCCAGCTACAAGTTTGGAAGTCCCCAAGGCCATCCTCAGGTCCAGTAGTTCCCTAGAAGCACTGATGATACTCATGATTATGGTTTATTAGAGTGAAAGGACACAGATTGAAATCAGCCAAGGAGAGAGACAGACACGGGTCCAAGAGTCACCAGGCATGAGCCTCCAGTTGTCCTCTGAGTGGATTCACACACACAGTGACTTTTCTCCCAGCCACTGTGTGTGTCAACACACACAGAGTACTGACCCCTGGGGAAGCTCACCCGAGACTTGGTGTCCAGTGTTTTATTTGGGGCGTGGGCATGTAGACATTGCTGTGGCCACTTTTTGTGTCTCCGGTTCTTCCAAGAGTGGAGCTGATACTGCCTGAAGTCCGTGTTCCCTGGCCCAAATCCCATTGTTAGCATGCACATCTGGCAGGGCCTGGAAGCTCCAGATAAACAAAGACACTCATCTCAGGACATTCCAAGGGCATAGAGGGAACTTCCCAGGAGCTGAGGGCAAAGACCAAAACTGGGCAAGGCTGGCCCTTTGCTGCACCTACTCACACGACACACCGAGCATGTCCTGGCCCAGGCTTTAGAGGCACCAGTAGCTCCCGTCACTCTAAAATGAAACAGGATCCTCTGCCCTCATCTCCAAGGCCCTGGATGATCTGGCTTTTCCATCTCCTCCGTGCTTTCCTCCAGACACACTGATATTCTTTTGTGATTTTAAGGACCCCAAGCTCTTTCCTGGCCGTTGTAGTTGCTGTTCCTCCCACCTGAAATACTCTTCTCCCGGATTCACACATGATTGGATTCTTCTTGTCATTAGGTCTCAGCTTAATAAATGTAATTTCCTGAGAGGCGCCTTTTCTGTCCCTGGGTCAGTCCCTATCACATTACCTTGTGTGTTCATCATCAAAGAGATCATTGCCTGTTATTTGCGAGCTCACTCACCTGATAATCCACCTGTTAGCAGTCTTCCTCCACGCAAGGGCCATAAGCATAGGATTCTTGACTTTTTCTCTGTCCCCAGCCCCTGGAATGCCCTGGACCTAAAACAGGTGCTCAGTAACTCAGTGAATGAATGAACCAGTGGGTGGATGAATAACGCTCTTCGCAAAATCTGGCTTGAACAAGATCAGTAGAATTCTTTTTTTTTTTTTTGTCTTTTTAGGCCGCACCAGCTGTTGGCATATGGAAGTTCCAAGGCTAAGAGTCAAATTGGCGCTACAGCTGCCCGCCTTCACCACAGCCACAGCACCACCAGATCTGAGCCTCGCCTGCGACCTACACCACAGCTCACGGCAACGCCGGATCCTTAACCCATTGAGTGAGGCCAGAGATCGAACCTGCGTCCTCATGGATACTGCTCAGATTCATTTCCACTGAGCCACGACGAGAACTCTGGTCAGTAGAATTCTTGGCAGCAAGACTTTCAGAGCCTTTAGTACATCAATATGAATTGTGAATTTTAGTATCATTTATTCAGATTCCTAGGAACAATTGGAGGGGAGTGTATTGATTTTGAAATTTGGCATTTTTAAGGAATCAGATTTGTTTTCCTGCATAGCTAATATTTTAAAGAGTAGGACATCTAACAGATGGCGCATATTCTTTAACATGTCTTTAGGAGTTCCTATTGTGGCTCAGCAGGATGAAAACCTGACATAGCGTCCCTGAGGATGTCGGTTCAATCCCTGGCCTCATTCAGTGGGTTAAGAATCTGGCAATGCTGCAAGCTGCAGCATAGGTCACAGATGTGGCTCAGATCCCATGTTGCCCTGGCTGTGGTGCAGGCCGGCAGCTGTGGCTCTGATTCAACTCCTGGCCTGGGAACTTCCATTTGCCACAGGTGTGGCCCTAAAAATAAAATTAAACAAACAAATAAATAAATAAACAAACAAATAAAATGTCCTTTGCTCTTTCCTGCTCCATCCTTTAGGACTCTGCTCTCTGCAGCTAATCTGAGCAGTTGATTTGTACGTAGGTGTAGATGCGTAGTACTGCCTTAGGGCCTTTGCTCCACTCATTAATTTTTTATTTTTTTCATTTTTTTACTCTTTTATCTTTTTGTCTCTCTAGGGCCACACCCATGGCACATGGAGGTTCCCAGGCTAAGGGTCCAATCAGAGCTTAGCCGCCAGCTTACACCACAGCCACAGCAACATCAGATCCCAGCTGCATCCTCAACCCACAACACAACCCACGGCAACGCCGGACCCCCGACTCGCTGAGCGCGGCCGGGGATCAAACCCGCAGCCTCATGGTCCCCAGTCGGACTCACCTCTGCTGCGCCCCGTCGGGAACTCCTCATGCGTTTATTTATTGTATTAAATCCTCGTTGTTACTAGAAGCAGGATACAGAAACAACCCTAATGGTAGGCTAGTGAAAGGGGATTTCTGGAATGGAGGCTTTTGATATGCCTCAAGTTAGAGCTCCAAGCTGCACATTTATGCCCTGCAAACAAGAGCTGTTTTGACTGTTGACCTGAGTCTACCTGACAAAATCAGTTATGGTAAACTGTTTCTCAGTCCTTGGTAACACTATTTCTAAAGTGGCTTTTACAAATTCTTTCTGTCGGCTGGATGCATTTGTGCTATAGAAAAATCATGTTATTCCTGTTTGAAACTTTAGAAGCAGTGAATATTATAGGTGTATTTTCAGCTACTAAGGATTCTGGTGTCTTTATTTTCGTGGAAATAAGATTCAGAGTTGTTTACTGCTACTGATACCTGGTTGGGACCTCTGCCTGTTTCAGCTGCTTTCTTCTTTCTTCGTCACCCTCCTTAGTGGGGGGATTGGGTGCCAGACATGGTGGATTTAAAAAAAAAAAACAGAAAGTCTCTGGGTGGTATTTTCTGCTGTCAAGGTTTAGTTTAGGCTTTGTTAGAGCTGGTCTGTCTGAATTTTGTTCTTAAACTCGAGGGCACAGCCCTGCCTGGCGGCTCTGCCTTGGTGGAGTGTGAACTCCAGCTTCTGACTCCTCAGGTGACATGGGGATCCTCTCACACAGTAGATTGGTTCTTTTATTTATTTATTTATTTTTGCTTTTTAGGGCCACTCCCGTAGCATATGGAGGTTCCCAGGCTAGGGGTCCAATTGGAGCTACAGCTGCTGGCCTATAACATAGCCACAGCAACATCAGATCTGAGCTGCATCTTTGATCTATACCACAGTTAATGGCAATGCCAGATCCTTAACCTGCTGAGCGAGGCTAGGGATCGAACCTGCAACCTCGTGGATACTAGTTGGATTCCTTTCCACTTTGCCACGGTGGGAACTCTGCTATGCTAAGTCTTCCTTGAGGAGAGTACATAATTACTGGTTTCCCTTTGAACACAGCCCCCAACTCCTGCTTATTATGGTCACGTGAAGAATTTTTGGCTTTTTTTTTTTTTCTTTTTAGGGCTCCACCTGTGGCATGTGGAAGTTCCCAGGCTAGGGGTTGAATCAGAGCTGCAGCTGCCGGCCTACACCACAGCCACAGCAACATCAGATCTGAGCTGCATCTACAACCTACACCGCAGCTCACGGCAACACTGGATCCCTAATCCACTGAGCGAGGCCAGGGATCAAACCCACATCCTCATGGATACTAGTTGGGTTCATAATCCGCTGAGCTGAAACAGGACGTCCATGAAGTTCTAAGGAGAAGTTCTTACTACAGAGCCCTATGCAGAGAAACCACCCTTGGAAACAAAGCTTGGGTGCTTCTGCTCCTGGTCAGCCACTGCCCATATGTCACAATCCAAATGGACATTTCTGTCCATTGCGTTCACTGCCTCTAGCTGGCCACCCCCTGAGTATACTGGTTAATTCATGAACAAGTTTTAAATCAATCATGAAAATAGTTGTTTAGTCATATAAATGACTGCCACAGGCTCTTATTTACAGCCCAGATTTTACAGACGGGTGCCTTGATAAGTGTGTTTTTATTTGCTGTGAGTAATTTCTGCATAGTGATAATTGAAAAAAATGTCATTCCCATTTTCCCCTAAGAAGAAGGCAGCAGTGGTGTGCCGAGAGCTGTCAGTTTTCTGTGACTCCAGTCACGATTATTCTGGGACCGATTTGGGAGGGATTCTGCTATTCTGGTAGAATAACTGTTGATTAAACAGGAACAGCCATAAGACCTCTTTCCATAGCCTGAAATGCAAAAACGAGAGGTAAAATTGAAACCAGAACCCAGTTCTCCAGCCAAGACTCTCTTGACATCCACAGGCACAGGGAAGGGCTGGTGATGGGTTTCCTCCAGGGAAGGCTTAGCTGCCAGAGCCGCCCTGAAAGCAGGGGGCTGTGGGCTCACAGGATTCTCTGGCAAAGGTCCACGTGGGTTTCTTCTCTGCCAGGTGTATGCACAGGTCTGGCGACACAGGAAGTGTGTCAGAGGCAGTGGCAACACAGTCCCTGCCCTCAAGCTAAGGGTGCTAACGAGGGCTGAGATAAAGGCAGAGCTGGGCTTGCAGGGCTTTGGCCCTGGAGGACCCATAGGAGATGGTGAATGGCTGCCACCCCTTTGCTCCAGCTGCCAGGGCTCTCCTCTGCCTGGGGGGCCCTTTCCTGTCCCAGGTTTTCCCATCACTGATGTCCTGTTTTCCAGAGGCCGTCGTCAGAGTGCTCCCAGTAAACCCAGCCACAGCCCCATGTCAAAGCTCCTGGGACAGAGTTCCCACTGTGGCATGACAGGATTGGCAGCATCTTGGGAACACTGGGATGCAAGTTTGACCCCCAGCCTGGTGCAGTAGGTTAAGGATCCAGTGATGCTGCAGCTGCGGCTTAGGTCACGACTACAGCTCAGATCTGATCCCTGGCCTGGGAATTCCATATGCTGTGGGGCAGCCAAAAAAAAAATTCCTGGGACATGCACTTTGTAAAGCCACCCACATTCCCCCTTCCCCCCAACCCAAGCCATCCACCAGCCAGCCACCTGCATCTAAGGGTTAGCACCTTACAGCTGACTCTTCAAAGCTTAGAGGAACTTAAGGACCAGGCTTCCTATTAAGACAATTCCAGCCTTTTCTGGATTCCATAGGCTTTAGGGAGTGGCTGAGAAACCCACTGAGAAATTTCTGGCGGTTTCTCAAAGTGCTGTTTCAAAATGTTGCCTTGCTTCAAAAAAAAGTAGGAAGCAACAAACTGGGAACACAACTCATCTACCTGACTCTAAAGGTAGAAATAGGGAGTTCCTGTTGTGGCGCAGCAGGAACGAATCCGACTAGGAACCATGAGGTTGTGGGTTCGATCCCTGGCCTCGGTCAGTAGGTTAAGGAGCCAGTGTTGCCATGAGCTGTGGTGGAGGTCGCAGACACGGCTTGGATCCTGCGTTGCTGTGGCTGTGGTGTAGGCCGGCAGCTGTAGCTCGGATCAGACCCCTAGCCTGGGAACCTCCATATGCCGTGGGTGTGGCCCTAAAAGGACTAAATAAATAAATAAATAAAGGTAGAAATAAATGGCTCAGGCTTACACGCATACATGCCCGTAAAATCAGAGACCTTCAACAGAATGTGCCCGCAGGTGATGGTGAGACCAAGGTACCTCATACCAGATGGGTGGGATTTTAAGGGTGGGTGTTTGGGGTGGGGGTGGGGGTGGGGGCAGGGGAACCTGGATCCAACTTGGCAGAAGACTTGAGTGGCCTGTAGGGTAAACTCAGAGTTACCTTCATTCTCTTTTATCTTTTAATCATTTTCTCATGTGGGCTCATCCTTCCCCCACCGCCCTTCTCCTGACTCCTGCGTTGCCTCTTGCCCTCCCAGGCGCTGACCCCATCCTTGCTTCCTCTGAGCCTTTGTGATACTGGCAGTAGGATGTGCTGCTCCATTTATTATCTTTTTAGACACAGATAAGGAGGACGGGAAAGGCCAAGAGCAGATGCACCCACGGCTCAGCCCCCTGCAGTTCTGCAGAGCACATTTTCTCATCAAGCTCAGCCCCTCATCCCCCAGGCAGAGGCTCAGGAGACCAGCCAGCCAGGCTGCATCACACCGCACTCCATCCACACTCATGGCCAAGTGTACAGACAGATTGAGAGTTCAGGTGAAGCCCCAGCCTCTGTCTTTGTTCACTCGTTTCCAAAATTATAAGCTCAGCTGTCAGGTGTGACCTATCCCAGGCAGGAAACAGTTTCTTTTGGGCCTGGACCTCCGCCCCCTCAGTCCCTCTCTCTGTTTCCCCTTGAAACCGGTTCTTTTATTCGGTACTGGGACCCGAGCCTTGTGATAGATAAGGAATCACTTCTCAGATTGCCATGTAGGTAGAGACCAGATCTGAAAAGAAGAGCTTTCTTGTGAAGCCGTGAACCACAACCTGGTTTAAACTCCAAAAATAACGTATCCCCTTTACCCAATTGTAGATTGCCGTATCCCGCAAATCGAAGATGCTGAGATTCATAACAAGACATACAGACATGGAGACAAGTTAATCATCACTTGTCACGAAGGCTTCAAGATTCGTTACCCTGACCTGTACAACGTGGTTTCGTTATGTCGCGATGACGGAACGTGGGACAATCTGCCCATCTGTCAAGGTACCGGGCGGAGGCTGCGCCTCTCTGCTCTTCTTTTTGCAGATGTGATTGTAGAGTGTGGACTCGTTTACCCAGTAAGATGCCAGAGAGAAACACAAAGCCACACACACCCCGTGGTTCAGCCGTACCACATTCTGATCTCCAAAGCTCTGTTCTCGGCATCTCCACATCGCTCCCTGGGGTTCTTTCCAGCTCTGTAGACCCAGCTTTAAAGTTTAAGTGAGAAACGCCTTATTCTCCAGCATGTCGGATGTCTCTGTTCCCCATGAAACCAAACGTAATTGCAGAAGTAGGAGCCTTGTAGCTGGGCTGGGAACACAATGACAAACAATTGCATATTTAATGGGAATAACAGAGCCTTTATACCGATTTCCGTAGTGGTGCGAATATATGTAAAGCCAGTCTTACAGAGGCTATTTTCTCTTAATAATGTTATCCTTTTTTATAATGCATGAGGAGCAGAAAAATAATCAAATTCAAATTTCATCCAGACCATACAGTGAATATATATCCTCTTGCATTTTTTAAATTTGCCTAGTGGAACCAGAGGACCCTGTTTGTGAAAATAAGCCCTCAAGTTCGCATTAATTCCGATGTTATTTTTTTTGACGTGGGACTTGGACCAAAGGACCAAGAAGTCCATGCATAATTCATAATGCAAGGGAGAGGGCGAGGAATCTTCTTTGCACCAAAAGCACTGGCATGTTAAAGTCGGGACGGATGCTAACTTGATGCTGGGAAACCACGACTGGCAGGCTCTGTTACTGCTTTGCGTGCCCCAGAGTTGGAAATAAATCGTTTCCTTATGCGAGAGTTGAGGAGTCATGGCCCCTCAAAGAAACAAAAGCTTCAGGATTAGGGGGCAGAGGCAGCCCAGGGCCTCATCCGCCTGCCGCCCCTCCCCCCCCCCCGACCCAGAAGCTTCCTGTGTTGTTTAGCACATTGTGTGTTACATTTTTTAAGGAGATGCATGCTGTACTTACACTCTGGGAGACTGTTCACAGAATCAGCAGCTGGCTTTTAGGTGGGGTGCTTTATTCAAATGAACTTGCTGAACCACTGATTCCTTCCCGTCCTGTCCCACCATCTGAGAATCAGCCAGGAAAATTATTTTGGACTCTGGCCACTTCTTTCTTTCATATTTTCCATTTATCTTTTGGTTCTCCCACCCTTTCGGTTTCCTTTTATGACTCTAAACACAACATGCTTTTTAGGAGTTCTTTTTGCCCCTGGTGACGTTTTCAAAATGCCTTATGGCAATAGACGTCTTGGGGTGTCATTGTCCAGAGTTAGGAATTGGGCTTCTGCTGGCTCTGTCTGGCCCCTCCTGCCCCTCCCCTCCCTTACTAAATCCCGGTCAAAACACAGCTTTGATGATTTCTGCAACAAGAGAAGAGCTGGCCAGCTACTCTTAAGGGGTGTGCTTCTCCAAACAGCCATACACCCCACAGCCCACCTTCATCCCTCCCCAGAGCCCTCTGTCTCCACCAAGGAGGTGCCCCTGGTCTGGGCCGTGGTCCCCTCCAACCCCAGCACCTTGCCACCTGCCTGCCCAGGCACCGCACGCACGCAGGGGTTGCCTTAGACAGCCTGACACACCTCTCGAGCCCCCAGGGGGGGAATATAATTGGCCCTTGGAGTGACGGTTCATCCTGTAACTATTATTTGCACCTATAGATCCAGGGGCTAAAGCCTGAGGAGCCTTCTCTCTATTATCTAGAAGTGCAAATAGAAACCACATTGAACTATTGAGCAGAAGCCAGTTTTCCCCTGTATTTTAGGACAGGCTGTCTCCAACCAAGGGTGAGCCTAGCTTTTCCTCTTGATTAGCTGCATATGTTACAGCCCCTTTCCGTCTCCTTTTGGGGGGGGTGGGGGGGCACTGTTCCAAGGCCGTTTTCCCCCAGGGAACTTTGTGTTGTGGAGAGGCACGTTCCAATGCCTCCTGCTCCCTGTGGGTCGGAGTTAGTGTTTCTCTAGAGGATGCAGTTTATCTTTGAGGGTAGCTTAGGACCACCCTCCTTCCCAGGAGGGCCACTCATTGGAGCCCTGCCTAGGGTTCTAGCACATTCCCTTCTTCCTGTTAATTTGGTTACCATTTTTTCTCCATTATTGATCTAGTTTATTTCTGATGGCCAACCTCCCCCGACCCACGCACACTTCACTTTTACCATGAACGTTGTCAGTTTTCAGCTCCGGGATGGTGGGCGGGGGGAGCATCGCAGGCCATTGGGGCTGCCCAGAAGGATGGCTGGGCACCCTGCCTTTCTGATGTGGCCCATCCTGAGGGGTCTTCGGGGTCTGTGGGGTCTGCAGGCTCCAGGACACCAGTTTGGCACTTGCACAGCCCCGGCGTAAATACCCCTTGTGTTCTGCCCCCCTCACTGCCTTGGGCTCACCCCGAGACAGACCCCATCTACCCGGGCGCTGACCCAAAGGATGTGCTAAACCCGGAGCTCTCCCAGGCTCGCGATCTGTAACAGAGTCGGCTTAGAAGAAGAGTCTGATTGTGCTGCAGCGCCTACCGCATACTTTGTACTTGGCGATTAGAAGGGAAAGTGGGTATTTCCGTTATACATTATTTCCTTCACACACAATTAATTCTCCCCGGGAAGAGCACCAGCTCTGCTGGGTCATTATTCCCTCCAGTGAGGCTGCCGAAGCCAGTACGAAATGCCGTGATCACAGCAGACGCCACACAGAGGGGGATGTTGAACCACTGGGAATGTTCCACCGGGCTGCACAGGCCGCAGGACGAAAAGGCAGCTGCTGTTTTGCAGAAGCCGGGGTCCAGGTCTCAGGTTCACTAAGAATGGTGTGCCTGGTGCAGACTCACCACAACAGGGCTGCTCAAAGCCTGGGACCCAGGCCTGCAGTGAGAGCAGCAGCACCTGGAAACCTTTGACGGTGCAGATGCTTGGGTCTCACCCGGACCTACTGAACCAGAAGCTCGGGGGGCTGGGTAGAGGGCAGCAGTGTGTTCTACAAGCCCTCTGTCTGGGTGGCTCTCAGTGTGAGAACCACTTTGCTGCATGTTACTTTCCTCTCGCACCTAAAGCCCAACTGGACTTTCAAAACTTTAATCACATCGTGTCAGGCAGGTGTCTGTTCTGTTACCTGCTGCCATGGAACCCAGTTTGCATCCCAGCCTCCTCACGCCCCCGCCTCCCACCAGCACTGAAACAGCTGGCACCTCATTGGTTCTCAGACCTGGCGGCATTGTAAGGTTACTTGGGGAGCTTAAAAATAAGATGGGGTGGGAGTTCCCTTCGTGGCTCAGCAGGAACAAAATGTGACTAACATTCATGAGCACACAGGTTCAATCCCTGGCCTCACTCAAGGGGTTAAAGATGTGGCATTGCCATGAGCTGTGGTGTAGGTCACAGATGTGGCTCAGATCTGGTGTTGCTGTGGCTGCAGCTCTGATTCGACCCATAACCTGGAAACCTCCTTATGCTGTGGGTGCGTCCCTAAAAAGACATAATAGTAATAATAATAATAATAATAATAATAATAATAATAACAATAATAATAATAAAAGATAGGGGTTGGGAGTTCCCTTTGCGGCTTAGCGGGTTACGAACGCAGCTAATATCCAGGAGGATGTGGGGCCAATCCCTGGCCTCTCTCAATGGGTTAAAGGTCTGGCATTGCCATGAGCCATAGTTCACAGGTGCGGCTCAGATCCCATGTGGCTATGGCTGTGGATGTGGCCATGGCTGTGACAGGCAGCTACAGCTCCAGTTCCCAGCTGTGGATGTGGCCGTGGCTGTGACAGGCAGCTACAGCTCCAGTTCCCAACCCTTAGCCTGGGAATGTACATATGCTGCGGGTGCTGCCCTAAAAAGCAAAAAAGAAAGAAAAAAGATAGGGGCTCCAGGCTATACACTGACCCAGGGCACAGGGCTGGGCATTGGTATTTTTAAGAATTTCCAGGAGTTCCCATTGTGGCTCACTGGGTTAGGAACCTGACTAGTATCCATGAGGATGCAGGTTTCATCCCTGGCTTAGTGAGTCAAAGATCTGGCATTGCTGTGAGCTCCGGTCTAGGTCACAGGTGCAGCTTGGATCCTGCATTGCTGTGGCTGTGGTGTAGGCTGGAAGCTGTAGCTCTGATACAGCCTCTAGCCTGGGAACTTCCATATGCCGCAGGTGCGGCCCTAAAAAAGAAAGAAAGAAAAAAGAAATTCCTCAGGTGATTCTAATACGCAGTCAGGACTGGATCCACTCGGTAGTGGTGTCCTGATCTGCAGCCCTCCCTCACTACCTCCCTACTTGTCTGACCCTCTTGATGCCACTTGCAAATATAAAATCAAATTGCTGCTTTACAAATAAAATAGGTATGGACATAAGGAAGTCTAAGTATTTAAGACCAAGGTGGGCAGTCCTCGGAGGCCATGCCCCATTTACAGTGGGAGACTCTGAAAGAAGTATAGTGCTTTGTCTTTCCGGTGTGCCAAGACGCCCTCATGAGACTCTTCCCTGTTTTTCTCCCACATCACAGGCTGCCTGAGACCACTTGCCTCTTCTAACGGCTATGTGAACATCTCCGAATTCCAGACCTCCTTCCCAGTAGGCACTGTGATCTCCTATCACTGCTTCCCTGGATTCAAACTTGAGGGGTCTGAGTATCTCGAGTGCTTACACAACCTTATCTGGTCATCCAGCCCACCCCGGTGCCTTGCTCTGGAAGGTAACACATCTTCTTCTTTTGGAAACTGAATTTTGGCTTATTGAAGTGGATGTTTTGCTAGGAGGTAAAGAGCTGAGAATTATGGTCAGCAATGACTTTCGTTCCCTGAGTACACATTGCTTGCCTCTGTCCCGAGCAGCGGCAGCAAGCCTGGCCATTGGCCATGAAGCAATACTTAACAACCACACATAAAACCGGCCTTCCTCGATTCTTAGGCTTACAGGGAATGAAAGAGAAGAGTTTCAAGCATCAAAGGTTAAACTGCAAAATATTGCCAGGTTAAATGAAATGTCTTCAAAAATTAATTTTCTCTGCACAAAATGAAAACAGATTGTATTATGGCATCATTAATTTCACCCCTTGTTTTTTTATTGTTGTGTCAATGTTTCTTCCTCTTTCCGTGCATTTTATGGCTTAGCTGTAAAGTTTTGCTGCAAGTATAGACTTGGAAGCCTGAAACCGAGAGATTGTTCTTCCCTGTTTTTGTTAAATATATATGATTATTTTTGAGTATGGTTCACTGAGGACCACTAATCAATAGTGTAAAGTCTCACGGGGGTCAGAGCGTCCACTGCAGAATCAGGCCAGTGTCTGGGTGTAGAGTCTATAGAAAGTTCTCCTAGGCAAGTTGGGTGTGCTGGTCTGGCCCTCGCTTCAATTCAGGTCTTGAAGTTATGATCGAAGGAAACAAACCCTGATTTGCTTCTTGGCATCTGGATGCAGCAGATAGGAGGAGCTCTATAGGAGGGGAAAAAATGAAAGGAACCTTCAGTCAAGAGCCCATCTGCAGGTTTTCTTGGGAAACAGAGCAAGACACACTAGAATGTAGAAACCAACAAGTTCCTACAAGCCCTTTCTCCACACACGCATCTCAGTGAGGGGCGAGGTCAGAGTAGCAGGTGTGTTGTGGGGGGTGACAGCCAGAGGATCAGGGAAGGTGTCTCCTAAGGGAGACCATGGATTGGAGTGGGTTGGCTGGAGCCAGGGAGCCCCTTTGGAGAGACGGAGGGGAGGAGGGGAAGACAAGGGAGCTTGGTGCCCAAAGAAGTGAGAAGGCCAGCAGGGCTATAAGTGGTGCTTGCTGTTCACCTGGGCTGGAGGGTGGAGCCCACCCATCCAGAATCCCCTGGGGAACCAGAGCCTATAGTAGAGATGTCACAGAAAATGCAGGTCACCCAGTTAAATCTGAATTTCAGATAAACCAACAAATAATTTTTTTTCTTCTTTTTAGGGCCGCACCCACAGCGTATGGAAGTTCCCAGGCTCGGGGTTGAATCAGAGTTGCAGCCATCGGCCTACACCACAGCTCACAGCAGCACCAGATCCTTAACCCACTGAGCGAGGTCAGTGATCGAACCTTCGTCCTCATGGATGCTAGTCAGATTCATAACACACTGAACCACCATGGGAACTCTATAAACAACAAATAATTTTTTAATATGAACATGTCTTAACTATTGGATGGGACTTACTTATGGTCAACAATTATTCTTTGTTTATCTGATCTTCGGCCATATCTGAGTGTCCTGTATTTTCTTTTCTTTTCTTTTTTCTTTTGGTCTTTTTTGTCTTTTGAGGGCCGCACTCGCAGCATGTGGAGGTTCACAGGCAAGGGGTATAATGGGAGCTACAGCTGCCGGCCTGTGCCACGGCAAGAGCAATGCCAGATCCGAGCCATGTCTGCGACCTACACCACAGCTCACCGCAACACTGGATCGTTGACCTACTGAGTGAGGCCAGGGATCGAACCCGCAACCTCATGGTTCCTAGTCAAATCTAGAAAGAACAATGCCAGATCCGAGCCATGTCTGCGACCTACACCACAGCTCACCGCAACTCTGGATTGTTAACCTACTGAGCCAGGCCAGGGATCGAACCCGCAACCTCATGGTTCCTAGTCAAATCTAGCAACCCTTGCCAGGAGGGCCAAGGGCACCCCACCCCCTGCCCCATTTCTCCTAGGAACAGCTCTTCTGCTGTCCTGACGCCACTGGCAGGTGAGGTGAGTGTAGCTGCTGATGAATGGGGGCTTTTCTGGTTCCTCAAGGTTTTTCCCTACTCAGATAACCAGAAATAGAGGATCAGTTAAAGGGCCTGTCAGTTGGAAAGCCCTATTTTAAAAATCTTTTGGAATTTGGTTTAAATGCCTTTTGTGCAGTTATATTCTGATGAGCTTCATTTGAGGACTTCAGAAGCGGTTTTCCTGGAGCTAAGGGGATATGATGGGAAGAGGCATAAAACCAAACCTCACTTCAAGGAGAAACAAGCTAAGGTTCTGAACAGGAGGCTGTGAGTGCTTCTGATTGGAAATGAGTCTCAAGCTTTGACACTGGTCCCTTTTGCTCTGCCAGCCTGGGAGAGAGAGTGAAACTCAGGTGACAGCTGCCTGTACCTAGACGGCCACCTGATACCTTCTTTTTTCAGTTTTTAAAAAATAATCTTTACGTCTTTACTTTCAAAATACATGCTCCTTGCACTTATCCATTGCAATTAGTTTGCCAGACCTTTAAATGCTACCAAAGGCATGATTCTAAACTGAGAGGCCCCGAGAGGACTGAAGGGGATTTTGTCTGGGGGTTCCTGGGAGTTCCCGTCATGGCTCAGTGGTTAACGAATCCGACTAAGAACCATGAGCTTGCGGGTTCAATCCCTGGCCTCGCTCAGTGGGTTAAAGATCCGGCGTTGCCGTGAGTTGTGGTGTAGGTGGCAGACTCGGCTCGGATCCCGCGTTGCTGTGGCTTTGGCATAGGCTGATGGCTAGGGCTCCGATTCGACCCCCAGCCTGGGAACCTCCATATGCCGCGGAAGCGGCCCAAGAAATAGCAAAAAGATAAAAAGACAAAAAAAAAAAAAGAAAGAAAGAAAAGAAACTGGGGGTTCCCATTGTGGCACAGTGGAAATGAATCGGACTTATATCCATGAGGATGCAGGTTTGATCCCTGGCCTCGCTCATTGCCTCAGGGACCAATCTGGAATTGCTGTGAGCTACGGTGTGGGTGCCGCTCAGATCCCACATTGCTGTGGCCGTGCTATAGGCTGGCAGCAGGAGCTCAGATTTGACCCCTAGCCTGGGAACCTCCCTATGCCACAGGTGCGGCCCTAAAAAGCAAAAAACAAAAACAAACAAACAAAACAAAACAAACAAACAAAAGAAACTGGGTTCAACTAAGCAGTGAGTTAAAAGAAGAGGTAAGGATTCTCGAAGATGTATCCAGATGCGTCTGGGTGTTGGTATTTCTTTAACTCTTGAATCGTGTCTGTTTCAAAGGTGGTGCTTTACTTATGCAAATAGACCACGAGTGGTCCACACAGATACACTGTCCAGAAGGAAAGTACTCACCCCTTTCCTGTGTCACCCGCACTTCCCCTCCCCCCACTTTCCTGTCTTCCTGAGCACACAGTCTGGCTTCTCTTGATGGCAGGGTGACCGTTAGCGCGCTGTGCTTTGCATCACGTTGCTCTTCAGGGCTTTGAAATAGATGAGGGCGTACTGATGCCAGCGGTCAGACGGCTGCTAGATGGCTTTCTCTCTCTTTCTCATGGCTGCACCTGCTGCATTTGGAAGTTCCAGGGCTAGAGGTCCAATTGGAGCTGCAGCTGCTGGCCTACGCCACAAGCCACAGCAGCATAGGGATCCTTGAGCCACTGAGCAAGGCCAGGGATCCAACTCACATCCTCGTGGATACTCGTTGGTTCTTAACCTGCTGAGCCACAGTGGGAACTCTCCGGAAGCCTGTCTCTGTGAGCTTTCTATCCATCCGTCCATCAGCTGTCAGTATGTCTGTCCCTGCAGGTTGCCCCACGCCCCACTGCTTTTTCTCACCTGCCATGAGCCCCAGGTGATGGTAGGGGTGCTGCCGTGTGTTGATTTGAGTGTGGGTTTGCATCCGCAGTCTCCTACTGCATCCTTTCGACCTGGGGTGAGTCGCTTAGCTTCTCTCGGCCTCCTCGTTCTCATCTGTAAAATGGGGAGGTGAGGATACTTACCTTGTGGGACTGTGAGGATCCAGTGTGACAATGCATGTAACGCATTCAGTGATGTGCCCAGCACACAGTAGGTGGTCAGTCAAGCGTCTACCATTTTTACTGCTCTGAGAATTGTGTACAGAGTCATAATAAATGAGAATCTGGAGGTGACTGTATGAGTAAAGTGCCAGGATTTTTTTTTTGTCTTTTTTTGTCTTTTGTGTCTTTTGAGGGCTGTACCCGCGGCATATGGAAGTTTCCAGGCTAGGGGTCGAATCGGAGCTGTAGCCGCTGATCTACACCACAGCCACAGCAATGCAGGATCCGAGCGAGCCCTGTCTACAACCTACACCACAGCTCAGGGCAAGGCCGGATCCTTAACCCACTGAGAGGGGCCAGGGATTAAACCCACATCTTCATGGATTCTAGTCGGGTTCGTTAAACCACGGAGCCACGACGGGAACTCCAGTGCCAGGCTTTTATGCATGACATTGTGACACTATTTTGCCAGCTGCAGCTTTGGTTATTCGCATACTTTTAACTGTGTTTGTATAAGACAAATCCCCAAACATGGGAGAAAGTACCGAACAATAGTAATAATTGCCATTAATCTTGAGAGCTTCCTGTGTGTCAGAATGTTCGATACAGTATTTCATTTAGTCCCCTTACTGCCTTTGTGAGTCTGGGACTGTTTTTAACTACATTTTACTGATGAGCAAATGCAAGTTTTTAAAGGTTCAGTAACTCACCCAAACCACAAGCTAGTACATGGGGAAGTAGGGGCTCAAACAGGTCTTTGCCTCTTCAAAGCCCACGCTCTTCATCACTCAGATGCATTACCTAAGGATGGATCATCTAATTTGCTCGGCTTTCTTTACCATTTGATATCTTTACAGCCATTTTTCAAAAAATAGAAAAGAGTTATTTCATAGGAAAGGATTTGTCCTTTGGGTCCAGTTTTCCTCCCGGTGGAAATCCCAGCTACAGGGGGCCGGGAGTCCAGAGGAGGCCCTGCTGCCCACTGGGTGGCACAGAGCCCTGACCACTGTCCCCAAGGGCTCATCAGTGCCCCCATCACAGCGGAGCCTCACCTCAGCCATCGGACTGCTCGGGCATGGTGTCTCCTGTCGCACGCCTGGAGACTGACACCTCACACAGGGCAACCTGATGTGTCTATACATCCGACTCTTGGCCGCAGCTTTTTCCACCACGTGGTGCTTCCTCTCCCTGGTGGAACAGTGCCGACCTCACTGGCACCGGTGTCGAGTGACACCTGTCACACTCGGTGTCAACAGTCCTGTGATTGGTGCCCGGCTTCATGAAGAAGCTTATAATTTGGGAGGGAGAGCTCTGGCAGCTCCACCAAAGGTGGCAGGAATTCCGAGGCGCAGGAGGAAGGTATGGGTGATGGGTTTCAGGGCCCGTGTTATTGCACCCATCTCACCAAGTGGAGGACACCCGTCTCATGTCTGTTTTCCCAACGCCGAGTTGCGGGGGTAAAACACCTGAAATCACAGAATCTTGAACCAGAATGTCGTCTGTGTCATTTTAAAATCCATGAATGCATAAATTTGAGCCTGCAAGGTGAGTCTGTTCTCGCGGTGGGCCTGGGTGCTTTTCCTTATTTCTGTGTATCTCTTTTTATTACTTAATGCATTTATTACATTTATAGTTGTACAACAATCTTCACAACCAAATTTTACAGCATTTCTATCCCAAACCCTCAGTACATCCCCCCACCCCCAAACCCGTCTCATTTGGAAACTGTAAGTTTTTCAAAGTCTGTGAGTCAGTATCTGTTCTCCAAAGAAGTTCCGTCTGTCCTTTTTTCAGATTCCACATGTCAGCGATAGCATTGGATGTTGGTGTCTCATTGTCTGACTGACTATACTTAGCATGATAATTTCTAAGTCCATCCATGTTGCTACAAACACCGTTATTTCTTTCTTTTTAATGGCCGAGTAATATTCCATTGTGTACATGTACCACATCTTCTTGATCCACTCCTCTGTCGATGGACATTTAGGTTGTTCCCGTGTCTTGGCTATTGCAAGTACTGTTGCAATGAACATTGGAGTACACGTGTCTTTTCGAGTCATGGTTTTCTCTGGGTAGATGCCCAGGAGTGGGATATTTCTGTGTATCTTAATGTTTTTGATTTTCAGGCCATCTTCATCTTTAAGGCTCTCGCTCTCTCTCTTTCTCACACCACCCCCCACGCAATTCAAGAAATATGTTTTTTTAAAAAAAGGCCTTTGACAGTGAATGTGGGCAGTTTCTCATTTGTAAGCAGTAAGAAGGTGGTCTAGGTTGTCAGCTGTGGTTACGGGACCCCTGCTAGGCACAGAGCAATACCAACTTGGGCTCTGGGAAAGAAAGAAAGAGAAAGGGGGGGGGGAGTGAGGGAGGGAAGGAGAGAGAGAAAGAAAAGAAAGAAGGAAAGAAACAAAGAAAGAAAGGAAGGAAGAAAAAGGAAGGAAGGAAGGGAGGGAAAGAAAGAAGGAAAGAAAGAGAGAGAGAGAAAGAAAAAAAGAAAGAGAAAGAAAGAAAGGGACATCCTTCCCTCCTTTGAAGAGTTTACACCCTTATGGGGAGAACAAGATGACAGGTCCCATTGCCCAGAGACGAGCATCCTCCTGCACAGCCCGCGTCGGCCCGCAGCTTCCTTACCAAGGACCACGTGCCTGCTTCTGCATCTGGACGATGTAGAGGGAAGGATCTGGTAGGTGGTATCACAATTGGAAAATGAAAAAGTCTATCTAGGAATTTACAAGTTGTTTGTTTCTTTTCCCTGGAAACCAAACAGAAGCATGTTTGGGTTGGTTTTTGTTTTGTTTTGTTTTGTTTTTGGTATTTGTTTGGTTGGTTTTTGTCTCTGCTCAGGACTTTGGGGAAAGAGAAAGAGTCTAACCCTCTCACTCATTCAGGAGGACTGCATTTTGAGGCTCTGCAGAGCTCATTAGCCAAGGCAACATGCCTCGGTCTGTGCAAGGCGTGCCAGCCCAGTGGTGTGAAGGTGGATTATAGGAGGTTATTGAGGGGCATAAAAATAAGCAGATGAGCCAAGCCTGCAACAAACAGTTATAGGGAGGGCTGCAAATACACTCATCTTGGAAGTCCCATTGATGCTGTGATGTTGGGACTGCAGAGGATGCTGGCTGCCAGTGGCTGCAGAAAAACACGGGCTACATGGGGAAGAACCATCCAAAAGCCTTAAGTATTCAGAACATTCTGTTCACATTCAGGTTTTCAAATTCCCTGGAGGTAACACGTGTGCTGGGTGTCTGCTGGCAGGAATTCCTGGGGGCAGGTTAACCACAGCTGAGATCACGCCACTGCGTCTTTCTGAGGGCTGGGAGGACAGGTAGTTGATGCCAGAGCTTGGAATTTTTTTTTCTCTTTTTTGCTTTTTAGGGCTGCACTTGTAGCATATGGAAGTCTAAGGGTCGAAGAATCGGCCAGTAGCTGCTAGTCTGCCCCACATTCACAGTGATGTGGGATCTGAGCCACATCTGTGACCTACACCACAGCTCATGGCAATGCCAGATCCTTAACCCACTGAACGAGGCCAGGGATCGAACCTGAGTCTTCATGGATACCAGTCGGATTTGTTTCTGCTGCGCCGCAGTGGGAACTCCTAGAGCTTGGAATTTTGAGTCCTTGGTTGGGAACTCCCCACTTAAAGACCCATCTGGTTCCCAACCATTAGATTAGAGGGCTGGGTCCTTAAACCACAATTCCTTCTTTCAGTAGCCTCTAGGGGAAAAGATGGGCTCAAATCTAGAAAAAAAAGGACCCGTTAAACATTTAATGGGATCAGAGTTTGAAAAGAAAATTACCGAAATCAGTGGTATATGCTATTTTAAATAAATGCCGTTCAGCAAAATGTTTTATGTCCACGTGCTGAGCATTTTGCAAGGCACGGAGGACACAGAGGCAAACTGTGACACAAGATCTCTGCCCCTAGGCTGGCTCATCCCACCTGCACTCGGTGGAAGTTCACTCTCTGCACATGTGGGGCTCCGTTTGCAACATTGCCTTTGTAAGTTTCTCTGGGCCCCTAGTGGTAGAGAAGCTTATCACCTACTCTGAGGCCCCTTGGAAGGGGTTCTCAAGGGGGTCTCTGGTTTTGCAGGAACTGGGGGCATGGGGGTGGGCACCTTTTGCTCTGTCTGGATTGGCTCTGCCACCAGATGCCTGGGCTTTACCCCCAAGACAGCAGGAACTCGGGCTTCCCGGGAAGACTGAGAGTGTGAACTCAGGGCCCCAGGAGGGTTTGCTGTGCTTGTGTGTTGGCTTTTCCCAATCAGAGGACTAAATCTTCCCAGGAACTGTAGGCGCCTTCAGTTTCGTTCCCCATGTTATGGGTGGTGGTTCCCTCAGCGCTGAGATATCTGTGGGCTTTTTCAGCCTTGTGGCTGTCATTGCTCCCAGGAACAAGCAAACCCGACCTCATTAGAATCTGAACATCCAAAACTTTTTTTTTTTTTGTCTTTTGCCTTTTTAGGCCCATACCTGCAGCCCATGGAGATTCCCAGGCTAGGGGGTCAAATAGGAGCTGTAGCTGCCGGCCTACACCAGAGCCACAGCAATGCCAGATCCGAGCCACATCTGTGATCTACACCACAGCTCACGGCAATGCCAGATCCTTAACCCACTGAGCGAGGCCAGGGATCGAACCCACAACCTCATGGTTTCTAGGTGGATTTGTTTCTGCTGTGCCATGGTGGGAACTCCCAGAACTTTTTGTTTTTAAATCCAGCCAGTCCCCAAACTCAGAAAGCCCACTGAGTTCCCACCCCCTGGCCCTTTCCACTCATTCCCAGCCCACATGGACACAGATGCAAGTTGAATCAGTATCAGATTCAATTATAGGCAATGCGGCCACGTGATTTCCTAAGAACTTGCTAGCCCCCAGGGGTCCTCTTAAGTTTGCATCCTTATATAAGAAAAGAAGGAAAAATAAGAAACTTTGGCCAAATGTAAAATCACTTGAAAGGTTCCAACTTGGGGTCAGAACTCAAAGCCGGCTGGAACAGGGAGGGTTCCCAGCTGCCGAGCTGCCTTTGCAGTGTGACTTGCTCCCAAGTCAAAACTCGTCCCAGTACAAGAGGAGCCTGCGCCATCTCTCCCTCCAGGAAGCCTGCCTTGGGCAGAAGCGACTCTCTACCTCAAAGTGAATCCTGTGTAGGAACACAAAAGACAGCAGAGAAATCCAGGCTCCCTCTGCTAAGACCTGTCCTGCATTTTACCCTTGGCAAATAATACCCCGCGGTATCATCACGGCCCTCCCTGTGGCAAGGAGGTTCCCATTTTACAAAAGGAAACTTCAAAGCACAGAAAGGAGGCCAGGCCTTGTCTGAAAAAGGCTGCTGTGAATTATTGTCCATGGTGAGGACAGGTGTCGCCGTGTCATCCATAAACCAGAGTCCGACACCCTGCCATGGAGCTGTGCGCCTCCTGTTGCCTGGCTAGCCTGACAAGCAAGGGAGAGTCGGGTCTCTCGTGCCTTCCTGCTCACCCGTCCTCAATCAGAAAGTGGCGAGTGGGACCCCTTAATTAGCTGGAAACTTCTGTGTTGAATGTTAAGTCAATCAAGGGAAATGATAGAACTGAGTCACAGCGGGATTTATTGGTGCCAGTTTGGGATCATTGATCATGGAATTCGGAGCTTAGAAAGCCTTAGAGGGAGTTCCCCCTGTGGCACAGCAGAAACGAACTCTAGTATCCATGAGGAGGAAGGTTCCATCCCTGGCCTCGCTCAGTGGGTTAAGGATCCAGTGTTGCGGTGAGCTGTGACATAGGTCGCAGAGCGTGGCTCAGATGTGGCGTTGCCGTGGCTGTGGTGTAGGAAGGCAGCTGCAGCTCTGATTCGACCCCTAGCCTGTGGGAGCTTCCAAATGCCATGGGTGTGGCCCTAAGAAGCAAAAAAAAAAAAAAAAGAGAGAGAAAGAAAGCCTTAGACATCACCAGTTTGCCTTTCCCCACCCTCTGCACCCTGGAACCCCCTTTGCAGAAATGAATTGGTAGCATGTTTATACGAGGCCTTGGGGCTGGGAGTACCAGCGAGGTTCCCACCCCTGTACCCCAGCTCTGGCACCACCGTGCTGCCTCTACATGGGGGACCCAGGCCACTCACCTCCTCTTCCTTCCGCACCTACATTCTTGAATCAGAAGAACAATCAGAAGTTCAGATTCCTAGGAGCAACTTCAAGACAGTGCCTTATTCCTTCCTGCCCTGGCATGTGACATATGAGCTCATCAATCTGTAGCCATCATTGGAGTTCCTGCTGTGGTGCTAGCATCTTGGGAGCCCTGGGATGCAGGTTCGATCCCCAGCTTTGATCTGATCCCCAGCCCGGGAACTCCATATGCCTTGGGCCAGCCAAAAACCAAAAAAAAAAAAAAAAAAAAAAACCCTGTAGCCATCATAACTAAAATGTCCTCTGATCCCTTCAAAGGTTTGGGGTGCCTGCTTCATGCCAGGCACTGCTCAGGCACCTTTAGTACATGACCTCTCGTCATAATGAGCATCATGAAAAGTAAGTGTGGTGCTAACAGCAGAGGAAGAAATTCAGCTTCCTGGCTCTTCCAAGGTCACCCTGCTCACCAGCAGCCTAGGTGTGGGGCACCCAAGCCCACACCTTCTACCTACACTGCTCGTCTAGGTACTTATAGGACCCAGAGTAATTGTTGAAGATTAGGGCCTGGGCTCTAATCCTCGCTCTGCTGCTTGCTGGGTGGGCTGGGGAGTCCATTTCATCAGGATGGGAAGTGAGGGAGCAGGAAGAGCTGCTTTCTGAGGCTCTTTCCTAGCCGCTTCATTGCTTGACTGCTCTGAACCAGAACCCATGGTTCCAGAGAGACTGCCTCATCCTCCGATGGCTCTGGGAGCAAACAAAGGGCTGGGTGATGAGAGTTCCTCCCCTGGATGATTGCTCAGTTTCCCTAAGACTCATATTCACACCATCAACTCACCACCAGTAGACTGGCCAGAGAGGAAATTGATGCTGGCGGGTGGTCCTCTTGGCAGTGAGCTCTTCTCTTGTCTTTATGTAGCCTAAGAACCACTCTGGGTATTATTATGCCCTCTCCCCTGACAGGCCTCAGGGAGTAAGTTGGGAACGTGGCCTCAGGGAGTAAGTTGCAGAGCCAGGATTCAAAAGATTCTAAAGATCCAGCCCTGACCTGACTTCTAGGCTGTGCTCCTTCTCCTTCCCTACTGGGTCCTGTGAGAGAATCTGGATCCCTGCCTTCTGCCTCTGCTCAGCTGCCCATGAGCCACTTTTCTCTGCTAATATTCCCTGTAACCTGGCCTTTTATCATGTAAGAAGTTTGGGAGGGAGGAGGGAGATACACTATACAATTTTTTTGGCCCAAGCCATGCTGTCTATAAGGATGGATAATGTGGGGAATTTTCCTCCTTCCCTCCTTCTGTCCCTCCCTCCTTCCCTCCCTTCTTTCCTTCCTCCTCTCCCTCCCCCTTCCCTTCCCTCTCATACCAAGTGTACTATGTGCCATGGGGCCATTGCTATCAGGAATTCACGTGCTGCTCACCCCAGCTGGAGTGATAATAGCACTGACCATCTGGTCACCCACGGCCACCCAGGCCTCCCATGGTTCAGAGCAGACCAGCCAGCCGGGGCCAGGTCTCCACCCACCTCGCCTGGACTCTCAACGCTCCCTGCACACAGCCTGTGATCCTTCCAGCGCTGAATCCAATATGAAACAGAATCCACAGAAAATGAAGAAAAGAGCAATGAAAGACTTTTTTCCCCCTCTGTGCTCAGTGTAGCAGCGGGGTCTCTATCCACAGGAAGGGGGAGAAAGGGCTTTTGCTTTATCTGCTTATCTGATCCTATACCCTCCCCTCTTCTCCCCCAGTGTAAGAGGATTATACGAGGTGCAGAAACCCTTGATCACGTGGTTCGGCCCTGTCCTCGAGGCCCTGAGGCCCAGGAGGTGCCTGAGAAGGGGGGGGCAGGGGGTCCAAGGTAGCTTGGTTCCAGCCACCCCCACCCCAGGGGCTCTGTTTTCTGTATTCACATCTTGCATTCCCAAGATTGTGTTCCTAAGATTGATTTGGGGAACAAGCTTGCTGGTGTCGAATGTGAAACTCATTTCTCTAGTTCTGCCTCCTTAGAAACTTGCAAAATGAAGTGATTGGCCAGGTCACATGAAAATTCTCCCATCTCCTCCAATATCCGCCTTCAAGTGTGTGAGTGGATGGCTAACTTGGGATCTCCACTGGGGACCCCGCTGCCATCACTCAGTGTCTCAGGGCGTTTCCGATCTTATTCTCAAAAACGAAAGGTTATTTGGTTC
Source organism: Phacochoerus africanus (assembly GCF_016906955.1). NCBI lineage: Eukaryota > Metazoa > Chordata > Mammalia > Artiodactyla > Suidae > Phacochoerus > Phacochoerus africanus. Next base: position 24,953,167 of record NC_062555.1, on the reverse strand, counting down.
CCTTTGAAGACAGATGTGTTCCCTGGGCCGGGGACGGTAGAAGTCTCAGGCTCTCCCCCGTCACTAGCCAGGGAGAAGCCCTGCCTGCAGCAATGCAGAAGGCGCTTTGCAAACTCAAAATGTGCCCCACAACCTTGGCACCTCTGTTACTGCATCGCATCCTCTGCAGGCAGTGAAGATTCCTGTATTCCGTGCTGTTTGTCCCACAGCCACCTTGCCTGTGACCCTAACGGGGCTTTTTATTAGAGGGAAATGCAAGATAGCAAGCAACTTTGTTAATTTATTCTTTTCAAGCAATAGTAAATTATTCTAATAGCACTTCCATGTACTGTGCATACATTACAGCAGAGTGATTACCGGAAAATAGCCGTTGCTTGTCGTGCCAGAGTTTCTCAGGGATCCCTGTGCTTCATTTCTCTCTCTCTTTTTTTTTTATACAATAAGTAATTGCCACTGTCGCATCTTCCTCTTCTCGGGCACACGACTCTCTTGTGCTCAAGAGTGGATTGTGCCGTGGCATTAAGAAGCTTCATTATTCTTTTTTTTCTCTTCTATATTGAATCCAGAAACACTGATCTTTCTGTCACAGGAAAACCAAGAGACTTTGTCCTTATTTTTCAAGTGGAACCAAGTTCTCGGGCTTCCGGACTATGACATCATAGGCTCTTTTTCTCTTGAACTCTCTGACCCCTGACCTGATGGAAGGCCCTGGACTCTCCCTCCTCCTCTGTCCCCAGGCCCTCTGTTCACCTTTGACCTTTGGCAGGCCCCGCCCACCCCTTGCCTTCCTTTTAGCCTCTGTGGAAACACGTGACCACCATCAGCCCTGCAGCTCCTTTGGGCTCCTGGAATTCCTTTTTTTTTTTTTTTTTTCTCCACTTCAGTCAATTACAGAGATTATTGTATTGATGTCAAAAAAGAGAAGTGATTCCTTTTCCCACCAAAGGGGAGCAGAGGTGGCAGAACTCTGGACCGCATCCCACCAAATCAGGGAAAGCAGAGAATTTCAAAGGGGGACTTGGCTAACCCTCTCTCCCACCGCATACTCGCACTTAGGTCCCACCAGGCTCGGACTCAGCTTCTCCCAAGCGCCTCCACCCCCCAACCCCTCGGCTCTCAGCCGGGGAAGGCAGCCCATCCTGGGAACAGTGGATCTGGAGCCAGGCACCAACCCTCATGTCTTAATGGAAAGGTCTCAGGTGCAGGCGTGCAGGGCTGGGTTGAGTCATCGGCCACGGAGTAGGTCGGGAGCCCTGGTGCTGTGGCTTTGTCAAAGCCCCTTTCAGATTGTGTCACTGCGGATGTGCACGTTTTCTGCCATCAAAGCCACTCATACAAAACAGGAATTCTACACGCAAGCTTCTTCTGGGGAAACTGTTCTGAATTCATCTGAATTCCACACCTTTTACCCCTTTTTTCACAGGCTGGGGTGGATTCAGGGTTGGGGGGGCAGGGGGTGGAGCAATCCCTTTCTGCTGCTGCACTCATGGTTCTTACAAAAATGTATTTCTGCTTTGCCTTGTAGTCTTGTGTTTTTGAAAAGCTCACAGGCGGGCAAGCAGAAGTCTTTATTTTGTGATATTTAAATATCAGGTCAGGGAAAGGACTGCACAGCTAAGCAACCACAGAGCTGTGGCCAGTGGTTTGAGCCACGAGCTTGTGCTGAGAAGGGGACTTTATTATGCCCAGAAAATAGATGGCCGGGACAAATGGGAAAACGCGGGTGTTTGTCCTTAACCTCTAGACTGTCTTCTCCATTGCTGCTCCAGGTGGGGATTTATTTCCTTCTTCCCTCTCTGGAAACTCAGATGATGGGTATTTCGTGGTAATGAAACCACTTGCAATCAAGTGCGACACAGACGGTAATAAATCGTTCCAGTCACTCCTGGCATTTGCAGGCTGGGAGGCCCCAAGAAGTCTTCGGCAGGGGCGTTTGGGGTTCATTCCTCCCAGCTTCCACCCCCAGCCCCCCCTTTTCTTCAAGCAATGACAACGATTCCCCTTTTTCCCCAAAGTGAGTAGACACTGGGGATGATGGGCAGGTGAAATAGTCGCGCCTTTCCACGTCTATCTGGCTGTCTTGTGCCATTCATTCATTCTGTTCATAGGACCTGTGACATAATCCCCATATTCACCATCATTTTCTTTTTTGTACAGGAGGGTTTTTTGTGGTTTGGGGTTTCAATCATTGTAAAGAGCTGGTGCCTGACTCTAAATGTGCCCAGGTGTCTCTAAGGTTTACCCACTTGGCAGATACAGCCCCACATCCAATCGTTCCGCCTCCTTCTCCCAGCACCAGGGATCCTGCAGAAAAGTCTGGGGCTTTGCTTACATGCTGGCCTGTTTGTTCTTCGGTGGATGAGAACCAAATGCATTTTCTAATACCATCTCTCCCACTCCTGGGAAGGGAAGTAACAGGTCCAGGCTTTAAGGAGGAGGAAACAGCTAGGATTTTAAAAAGAAGCTGGGGAGTTCCTACTGTGGTGCAGTGGGTTAAGAATCTGACTGCAGTGGCTCGGGTTGCTGCAGAGGTGTGGGTTCCATCCCTGGCCCTGCACAGTGGTTTAAAGGATCCAGTGTTGCCACAACTGTGGCTTGGATTTGATACCAGGCTGGGGAACTTCCCTATGTGCAGGTGCGGCCATTAAAAAAAAAAAAAAGAAGAAGCGTTCCCGTCCCTGTCGTGGGTCAGCGGAAATGAATCCGACTAGTATCCAAGAGGATGCAGGTTTGATCCCTGGCCTCGCTCACTGAGTTAAGGATCTGGCGTTCCCGTGAGCTGTGGTGTAGTTTGCAGACGAAGCTTGGATCTGGCACGTTGCTGTGGCTGTAGTGTAGGCCGGTAGCCGTAGCTCCAATTTGACCCCTGGCCTGGGAACTTGCATACACCACAGGTGCAGGTGCAGCCCTACAAAGCAAAAATAATAATAATAATAATACTAAGATGAAACCAATAATATTGGAATTCAGATTTTAAAACTAGTCCCTACAACGGTGCCGACAGCGATCTGTATTTTCACACCGTAAAAATCTCAATCCAAGAAAATTTTTGAATTGGGAAGACACGTAAATGCATAGGAAGCTGGGAAGACAAGACTTCTAGAGACAGCCGTGACTAAGATTGCGTGTGAGAGGAACATCCCGCTCATAGCACTTGACCTTTAAAGATCCGGTGGCCCGACTGTCTCCAAAGCCCAAGGCTCCCCAGCCTGGTTCCTGCTACCGCTTCCCAAGAGGGGCGCCTCCTACCTCCCCAGGGGGCCCTTAAGGCCCCAGGCCTGGGCTGCAGTCGGCTCACATCGCTTTTGCTTTGCTCTGCCCACTAAAGCGTATCTCAGGACATAACCGCTCCCGGGTACACAACTTTCTGTGTGTTTTACGTCCCTTGGAGGAAATCTCCGTGTCTGGTTATTCCAGTGACCTTCTGACATGAGCCAGGAGCCCTCCTGGTTCCTGGTTGTTTCCCTGTGCACCTGGCCCGAGGGCTTGGCCACTCTTTCCCCGGCCAGGGATAGACACACGCAGTCCTCGAGTCCCAGGGCTACCAGCACCAAGTACCACAAGCGGGTGACTTAAAACAAGAGAAATGTCCTCGCACAGTTCTAGAGGCTGGAAGTCCCTGTGTCAACAGGATCGTGCTCCTGGGACCCAGGGTAGAGCCCTTCCTTCCTTCTTTTTTTTTTTTTTTTTTTTGCATATGGAAGCTCCCAGGCTAGGGGTCGAATCAGAGCTGCAGCCACAAGCCTACATCACAGCTATAGCAATGCAGGTTCCAAGCCGAGTCTGTGACCTACACCACAACTCACAGCAGCGCCGGATCCTTAACCTACTGAGAGAGGCCAGGGATTGAACCCTCATCCTCATGGATGCTAGTTAGGCTCATTACCCCTGAGCCACAATGAGAACATCCAGAACCCTTCCTTCTTGAGTGGGCTTGGTCTTCCTTGGCTTATGGCTATACCCTCCCATCCTCTGTCTCTGTCATCTTGCATCATTGTCCCTATGAGGCCGGATCTTCACGTGGCCATCTGCCTTCCACCTGGTTCTCCTCCTAGTAGAAGAACACCTGTCATGCTCTGTAATAACCTGTATGGGAAGAGGCTCTGAAAAAGGATGGATATATATGTATGGGTATAACTGGTTTACTTTGCTGACTGGACACCTGAGACTAACATAATATTGTAAGTCACCTATACGCCAATATAATTTTTTTTAAAAATAACAGAGTTCCCATCATGGCTCAGTAGTAATGAACCCGACTAGTATCCATGAGGATGCGGGTTCAATCCCTAGCCTCACTCAGTGGGTTAAGGATCCGGCATTGCAGGGAGCTGTGGTGTAGATCACAGATGTAGCTCCGATTCCAAGTTGCTGTGGCTGTGGTGTAGACTGGCAGCTGCAGCTCTGATTTGACCCCTAGCCTGGGAACTTCCATGTGCTGCAGGTGTGGGTCTAAAAAGACAAAAATAAATAAATACGTATTAATATTATTAATAATAATAAACAAATAAGTAATAAATAATAAGACTACCCATGGTATTGGATGGAGCGCCTGCCCCACTGTGGTGTGATCTCACCTCACCTTGACCACCTCTGCAGTTGCCAAAGGGAACCATATGCATGGATACCTGGTGTTAGGGCTTCAACACAACTTTTGGGGGTACACCACCCAACCGGCACCACATGCGCTCCTTGGCTTGGCTTGAGAAGCAGCAGCTGCCCTTCCTGTCTTCCTTCCACCTCTTGCATCCGGTTTAATGGTCTATCTTCAAGGCTTCCCAAACCCCAGGGGCCAGCATCCTTGGACTCTGCCCACAGCCCTGTCCTGAGCTGGCCTCTCCTCTGGCCCCGCCCACAGCATCCCACTGATGCCCGAGGATGAACAGGAGGGCTCTGTGTCCATCAGTGCCCCCCATCTCGCCTTGCTTCCCTCTAGAGGCTCCAAGGCTTTTCCAAATGCTGACCCACATCTGAGCCCACATCTGAGCAGATCAAGAAACCATGGCTCTCACATCTGGTCCTTGTGTGGCCTACCCTACCCTCCCCTGCCCCTGTGCACACTTAAACCCCCTGGCAAGACTCGGTGGGAGAGCACAGCTTCTGAATAGGTCTCGCTCAAGGTCAAAATCCCAGCTCTTCTATTTATTTGACCTTGGACAAGTAACATCACTTTCTTGAGCCTCGATTCCCTTACAACAAGACAATAACAACATCTGTTGTGCAAAATTTTTAGGATCAAGGGGAATAGTGCCTGCCGCTCTCTCCATAAGAGCTCGTTAAAAGTTGTCATTGTCATTTCTGCTTACATGTTATTTCATTGGCTCGAATATAGCGACTATGTTTATACGTAATACAGTTACTGATAAGAGCAGCTATCTATTTATTGGGCATCTATTTTTGTGTCAGGCACTGTGCCTGCTGACTTACAGCTATTATTTTTAACTGTTATAAAAAGCTCTGCAGTGTGGGTATCATTGTTCCCATTTTACAGAAGACAGAAACTAAAATTCCTCAGAAAGAGGTTAAATAAAGTACCTATAAGGTCACAGGGCTCCTAAGTGTGTGAGCCAAGATTTGAACCCAGGGAAGTGTAAACTCTGTGCTATACAAAGCTCCTTTAGTCCACGGATGAGTTAGGTCTCCCCAGCCTTTTCTCACGTTCTCACTCTCACCCTCTCTCCTTTCCTCTTCTGGTGGCTGACTTTCCCCTTTTCCCGTTTTCACTGTCCACTGCTTCTAAGACAGCAGTTTTCAAAGACATTCAGATGTCAGGAAAGCCTTGTACTTTTGACAGACTGGCAATTTTTTTTTTTTTTTTTTAGCAGAACACTAAGAAATATGTATGTAAACCTTAGAAGCACTTTTGCAAGCAGGAAACGTGGCTGTTTATTTTCTATGTGCAACATAGGGCCATACACATACGTGTAACATATACACAACATGTGTGTATACTCACACTTAGGAACAGAGCATAACCAATTGCTTCCCGTTTCGATGAACTTGCTGCTCAATTATTTATCCCCTCCTCTGCTAGGATCTGCTGATAGGAAGGAGAAGACACGAGAAATTTAAGAAAAAAATTTATGGGAGGAAAAATCAAAGTTCAGAAATTCAACACATTTGTGTATCAGTATGGTGCCTTGGTCCAGTTTGTGGGGAAGGAACTTAAAAATTGCCAGGATACACTGGCCACATTTTATATTCAGCATGATTCTAATGGTGGGAAGGTTCTCTGATTGCAGGAAGAGGCAGGAGAGGCTCATCCTAAGCGCTCCTTTAACTGTGGACTTTCTTTTTCTCTTTTCTTTCTGATTTTTAGGGGCACACCCACAGCATGTGGAAGTTCCCTGGCTAGGCGTCAAATCAGAGCTGCAGATACCAGCCTACGCCACAGCCACAGCAGCTTAGGATCCTGCCTCTGTGACCCACAACGAAGCTCAAGGCAATGCTGGATCCTTAAGCCACTCAGTGAGGCCAGGGATCAAACCTGTGTCCTCATGAATACTAGTTGGGTTCATTACCATTGAGCCACAACAAGAACTCCCTACCTGTGGGCTTTCTGTGTTAATTTGTGTCAACTTTAATCTTGGGCCCTTGATTTCTCTCCCTTCCAAAAAATTAAGCTGCCCGATGACCCGCAGGTATCACAACTGTAGAAATCCTGTTTGAGAAGATGGTCACAGCCTTCCGAACACGGTGACACTGCAGATGTCACGTGATTTCTTTTCACTGTGTGGTGAGTGAGTCAGGACTGGACTGGTGCTCTGGTCCCTACAAAGGAGGAAGCGCACTTCATCAGTGCCCAGAACCACGGGTCGGCTCTAGAGCCCAGCACCAGCCAGGCTTTGCTGCAAAAAGCTGTCAGAGTAAATCACGGTTGTACACCTGCTCCCTCACCTGTGAGCTCCTCCGTGTCGCCAAACCAGATACACTTTGGATTTTGTACGTGAAATCCTTTTTTTTGTTTTTTTGTTTTGTTTTGTTTTGTTTTTTGCTCTGAAGTTTCACAGTCGTCATCAGATGCCTTGTCAGGGACACCCTAAGGTGGTAACTCTGAGCTAGAAGCAGATCAGAGCCCCTCCCCCAGGGCTGCTGCATGATATTGATCTTAAATTTCACCTGTCAGCACATTGCTGAGCAAATAAACACGGGGCTCCGGCCAGCCTCAAAATAAGCAAAGCCTCAGCCTGGTCATCATTTGCTTCCCTGGGTGGACACGTTCATTTGCCTTCTGTGTTGTTAGAGCAGCATAAAAGTGGAAAGTGTTATGTGCTGTATAAATGTATTGATTTTCCCTGAGCCGAAAGCAAGCTTTTGGATGTAGCCTTGGAAACAGCTTGGGTTTTGGCTTTGGAGCGTGCCATGCAGCTTCCTGGAATCATTAACCAAACTTAGATCAGCCCGGGGCAAGCTTGTTGGTGCCGTGGCAGTTTTGATGATGAGAAGCCAGCAGAACTCCTGCAGGCAGAGGCTTGGCAGTTCCCCTCGTGTACTGCGCAGTGTCTGTGCTCTCGGGAGCTGCGTGGACCTCATGGCTGCTGGTCTGAAGGTGATGACTTTGGATTCATTGCTGGCTTTCCCACCACCTCCTCGTGTGCTGCCAGGCCGGCTAAGGGCCAGATTCCAGCCTTAAGAGAGTTTTCTCTCCTCGTCCCTGAGCTCAGCTGCAAAGCTTCCTCGTGATCTGGGGCCGTGCTTCTCAGACTGTACCTTGAAGCACCTGGGATCTTGCTAAAACGAAGTTTCCGATTCAGTAGGTCTGGGCTGTGGCTTGAGATTATGCATTTCTAACAAGACCCCAGCTGATCCCAAAACTGATGGTTCAGGGACTGCCGTGGAAGAGCAAGGGCTGAGTGGAAGGTGAAGATCCCCACTGGAAACTCTGGCAACTTAATTTGCACCCTGGCTCCCCTGGATGTTGACAGCCCTGCATCCCAGCAGGGGGCGCACTGAGGGAGCGTCATCTCCCAGCTCTCTATTTCCATGGCTGAGACAGTGCTCTCAGCTCTGACCACCCAGTAGAGTCCACAGCGCCTCCAAGACCTCGCCAAGCCGAGGACCCACTCCAGACCCCTTAGGCACAGCTCCCTGGGGGATGCTCACGTGCGGGGTTGAAGGACCACTGACTTCAACCCGTAAGATGCTCTTCAGATGGAGTGTTAATACGGGGGAGGGTGGGTGCCAGGCATGGTAGCAGCTGACTGAGGAAAGCAAGTGCTGTGCTATCTGCGTGCCCGTAGGTGGTAAACCCACTCTTGGGAGAAAGTTTCCAAAAATGTAGAAGGGCTCAAACAAAACACACGTTTGTTTTCACGCAGGGGAATCAGTGAGTGTGGGTCAGCCAGTGCCTCCTCTCCTCCCTGTCATTCAGGGCCCAGTGGAGACTCTGGTTTTTCCGGGTGCACCCCCTTGGAGGGGTGGGGGTGGTCTCATTCTAGAGCCAGAAGCTGGGAAGAGCTCCATGGATCAGGCCTGGAGGAGGAGTCATCCCTTGTGCCCACATTCCATTGACTGGAACTTAGAGGAACAAGGGACCCTGGGGAACATGTTCAGCAGTGTCCAGGACGGAGAGGGGACCGGGATGGGGGAACAGACAGCAGCCTCCAGCACCAGCCTCCACTCGGTGGGGCAAGTCTGGGTGCACAGACCAGAGGGCCAGCTCCTTCCTGCACGAGGACACCCAGGGGGCTGCTTGAACTTACGGGAGATGAAGGATGGAAACCTGCAATTCAGATCCCTGGGCTCGTGGCTCAGAAGGACTAAAAAAATAACTAGAGGGGAGTTCTCGCTATGGCACAGCAGATTAAGGATCTGGCATTGTCTCTGCGGAGGTGAAGATTCAATCCCCAGCCAGATGCAGTGGGTTATGGGTCCAGTGTTGTTGCAACAGTGGCGTAGGTTGCAGCTGCATCTTGGATTCGATACCTGGCCCTGGAACTTGCGTATGTGCTAAAAAAAAAAAAATAGAGGTGATAATGGCTTACATTCTTCCGTCCCCCAAAATAATTTCTCTGAATATTCACGGGGCACACAGACTCTTTTTAAACCTCATCTTCCTCTTTTGCTCATAATGAAATGTATACATGGTTGAAGGTCTGTGACCAGTGATAGAGAATTCTCAACTCTAAGCTCCCAGCAGGGGCCTCAGCTCGTACTGCCTTGGGGGAGGTGGCCTTCGGAGAGCAGCTCGACCACAGGGCCACACCCTGGCTTCCATCCATGCATACCTGTATCTGGTTCTTCCTCCCTCCGGCTCCCCTCCTGCTCCTGTCGGAGGCCAGTCTGTCTACTCCTGTGCCTGGGATCACGTCTTTCACCTTCATAATGACCTTGCGTTCCTCCTCCCATTCCACATCTTCCACCTTGGCCTCTGTGTTGGCCACTCCCTAGAGGACGTGTAAACGAGGTCTAGGCTCCTGTGGGGGTGGCCAGGGTCTTCCTGGCCCTCCTGCTGCCCCCCCCCCCCCGGGCCCCTTCCCTTCAGCAAAGCTTCTCTAATGAGTCATTTCCTGCTCCTCCCTGCACCCCGTTCCTCAGCACAAACTACCCCTTCTCCACTGGCCACTTGGGGCTGTGCTCAGATTGCTTCTCAAGGTCACCATGACTCCCATGAGGCCAAATCCAGGTGAAACTGACAGCGCTAATGGCCTGAACCCAGCCACAGCACAGACTGGGACTTGAACCCATGTGCCGGGACACAAACCCAATCTAAGGCCAGCTTGGGACTGGAACCCATGGTTTTAAATTAGAATCGCTCATCCTGTGTCTGGACTCACTGAGATCCAGGTTCTTCAGGCCTCTGCACAGAAGGAATTCAGCCAGAGACAAAGTGATAGGCAAGAAACAGAGTTATTAAGATAGGATGCTTGTGAGAGACGCAAGCTGGCACGCAGGGAAGCTTCTGACCAAGGATCTCCGGTGGGCTAGTTTTATTATCCAAGGGGCATGGGGGGCTGGAAAAGACAGCCTCTTCCTTTCTGGGAGTAGCAGCTCCTCCTTAGTATCCCTTAAGGTGTGTATTCAGATCAGCAGAAGGGTGGTCCTCAAACTCCTGCCCTGGGTCTGAATCTGAATGCAGACCTCCTCCCACCCCCCACCCGATGACCTGAGGCCCCAATTCTCGCACCTCCACTAGGCGAGCAAGGCTGCCCTGTGCTGATGGCTTTCCTGAACTTACAGTGGTCCCTCAATCGCTCCTAGGTTTCCTGCCTTATCAAGATCCCCCACTGGGGCTTCTACGACCACCTCTGCTACTCTGTCCCTATCACGGGCTCCCTCTCCTGTCCCCAGCTTTCTCAGCTGGCTGGGAACCACTGCCTCCTCCTCCAGACAGCTCACCTCTTGGCTTCCGTTGGCACCTCCCCGTCAGCTTGGCCACGACCCTCTTTCCGTCCGGCCGATTTCTCAGCCTTTGAA